>NC_133334.1:275550461-276986665 GCF_042186555.1 Aquarana catesbeiana
AAAAAAAAAAAAAAAAAAAAAAAAAAAAAAGATACAAAATTAAGTGTGGAAATAACAGTAAAGATAATATAAGGGGGGGGGGGGGTGATATAAAAAAGAAGCTGGCACCCCCTTCTTCTGTCCAATGGTACTCTGTACACACATTCCCACAAAAAAATATAATAAAAAGTTAATTGTGGAAATGAAAGCAAAGATAATATAGGGGGGGTGATGCAGAAAAAGGAAGAAGCTGGCACCCCCATTTCTGTCCAGGGACCCCCAATGATAGTAGAAGGAGCACTCTGCACCCACATCTTCCAAATAAAATAAAAAAAATATAAAAAAGTTAAATGTGGAAATGAAAGCAAAGATAATAAAAGGGGGGGGGGGTGTGATGCAGAAGAAGAGGCACCCCCATTCCAGTCCAGGGACCCCCCCAATGTGTACATGTAGGGACAGAGCTGAGTGCACATGCAGCCTGTATACAGGACTCTGGCTGACAATACAGCTCTGGCAGGGATTGCACACACACTGTAGGGACTCCGCTCCCCACCACTTCTCTGGACATTCACCCCACCAGGTCAGTCCTTAAGTTTGAATATTTTTTTTTTTTTTGGGGGGTCCCCCTTGGGGGGGTTGTTGTTCTGTTTGTAGGGTGGTGGTGGTAGGGGGGGGAGGAGCGGGGGAGGGGGTGAAAAGTTGTCACTTACTCGGCTCGGGGGCTCTCTGCTGCAGCGTCCTCGGCACGGTCCGGTTCGGCTCGGGTTAGTCCGGAGCGGTTCGGCTCGGGGTCCCATGAAGCCGCTCGGGCTCAGCCCCGGAGCGGAGTCGGTGGCGGTGGCTGCTTGGACGGTGGTAGGGGGGGTAGAGGCGGCGGGTGCTGCAGGCTGGGGCAGCCCGGGCACATCGGGGAGGAGAAGCTCCGGACACCAGGAGCCGCACTCACATCTGATGGTCGCCAAGAAAAAAAGTCTTTGGATCTTTATTCTGCTAATTAGTTTCCTGCAAAAAATGGCTGATTAATTCAGTGCGCATGTGCTTCATTACACAGGCACGACGGGAAGGGCTAATTACCAGCGCCTGGATCAATGAGATTCAGAGGGGAGAGGAGAGGGGGGAGAGGGACAGGGGAGGAGAGGAGAGGGGCTGGGGGGGAGTAGTGAGGGACAACAGGGGCTGAAGGACAGAGGGGGGACACTTCACAAGGGGGGGTGTGTACAGGAATGACATATAGGGGGGGGGGGGCACAGGAATTTTGTACAAGAATGGGGGAGGGATTTTTATTTTATATTTTTTGGGGATGGGGGGAGGAAGTGTTGGGACAGTGTCAGTGACCTGGGCACAGGTGGGCAGGGAGGGGGGGGGGCACTGGTGATGCTGGGGAGTGCAGGAACAGACTGGGAGGAAAAGTTTGTCCTGGGATCACAGAAGGATTGTCCAGGACTTGTGAGACTCTGCTGGAGCCTGGGATGGGGGGGAGAGACCCCCAGGAATTGCAGCATGAGGTGCTGGAGGGGTCCTCAATGTGTCTCTGATTGTCCAGGACTTCTGATACTCTTCTTGCTTGTCCCTAGAATAAGGGGAGGAGGGAGGGGACCCTCAGAAATGAAATGCTGGGGTGGGGGGGGGGGGTCCTCTGTTTGTCCTGGGATAATAGAAGACTCGTCTCTCCTTCCCTGTGACTTAGGATCGTCTACTGGTGCCTGGAATGGGGGAGACCCCCAGAAATGGGTTGATGGGGGTCCTGGGATAATAGGAGAGTGGTCTCTGATTCCCTGGGACTTAGGATAGTCCTCTGGTACCCGGAATGGGAGGGGGGGGTATTATTCTGGTGCCTATTTCTGGAGAGAACCCCCAATAATGGGTTGATGGGGGTCCTGGGATAACTGAAGACTCGTCTCTGCTTCCCTGTGACTTAGGATAGTCTACTGGTGGCTGTTATGGGAGGGGGGGGTATTATTCTGGTGCCTATTTCTGGAAAGGACCCCCGGAGATGGGTTGATGGGGGTTCTGGGATAACAGAAGACTCGTCTCTGCTTCCATGTGACTTAGGATAGTCTTCTGGTGCCTGGAATTGGGGAGACTCAGGCAGCAGGGAGGGGAACCCCAGAAATGGGTTGATGGGGGTCCTGGGATAACAAAAGACTTGTCTCTGCTTCCTTTTGACTTCTGCTATTGCCTGTGCTTGTCTATAGAGGAGGCTTATAGAAAAGAGGGGGACCCCTAGAAATGGGATGCTGGGGGTCCTAAGACTTAACTTTGCTTCCCTGTGACTTTCTGGTGCCTGGGATAGGGGGGTTAGTACTCTGTTGCCTATTTATGGAGAGGGCCACCAGAGATGGGTTGATGGGGGTTCTGTGATAAGAGGACTCGTCTCTGCTTCCCTGTGACTTAGGATAGTATTCTGGTGCCTAGAATGGGAGGGGGGATAGTATTCTGGTGCCTATTTCTGCAGGGGACACCCAGAGATGGGTTGCTGGGGGTCCTGGGGCAAAACGAGACCTATCTCTGCTTCCCTGTGACTTAGGATAGTCTTCTGGTGTCTCATCAGACAGGAAGGAGAGGACCCGCAGAAATGGGGGTCCTGTGACAACAGACGACTCGTCCCTGCTTCCCTGGGACTTAGGATAGTATTCTGGTACCTGGAATGGGGGGGGGCAGTATTCTGGTGCCTATTTCTGGAGGGGACCCCCAGAAATGGATTGAAGGGGGTCCTGGGACCTGTTTCTGCTTTCCTATGACTTCTGATATTGCCTGTGCTTGTCTATAGAATAAAGGCTTATAGAAGAGAGGGGACCCCATAGACATGGGATGCTGGGGTTCCTAAAAAAATATCTCTGCTTTCCTACCACTTCTGCTATTCTTCTGGTGCCTGTGCTTGTTTAAAGAACAGGGGAGGCTTATAGAAAAGAGGGGAGCCCTAGACATGCTGGGGGTCTTCAGTTTGTTCTGAGATAACAGAAGACTTATCTCGGCTTTCCTATGACTTCTGCTGTTCTTCTGGAAGGTGTGCTTGTCTATAGAATGCAGGAGTATTTTTAGAGGAGACCCCTAGTATTGGGATCCTGGGGGCCCTAAGACTTATCTCAGCGCTCCTATGACTTCTGCTCGTCTATAGAATACAGGAGTCCTTTAGAACAGAGGGGACCTCTAGAAGTGAGACCCTGGGGGTCCTAAGACTTATCTTTGCTTTCTTATGACTTCTGCTATTCTTCTGGGACGTTTGTTAGTTAACAGAAGACTTGTCTTCTCTCAGACTTCTGCTGTTCTTCTGTAGCTTGTGCTTATCTCTAGAATGGGGAAGATTCGTCAGAGACTGGGGAAGGAACCCCTAGAAATGGGGGGATGGGGGTCCTCATATTGTTCAGGGATAACAGAAGTTTTGTCTCTGCTTTCCTAGGATGTCTGCCACTCTTCCAGAGCCTGTGCTTGTCTGTAGAATAGGAGAGTCTTAAAGAAAAGAGGGGAGCCCTAAAAATGGCAAGCTGGGGGTCCTCAGTTTGTCCTGGAATAACAGAAGATTTGTCTATCATTTCCTCTGACTTTTGATTGTCTATAGAATAGGGGGGACTGATTAGAGATAGGGAGAGGACCCCTTAGTAGGGAGATGATGGGGGGGTCCTGGGATAACAGAAGTCTTGTCTCTGCTTCTAACTCTTCTGGCACCTCCGGCTTGTCTCTAGAATAGGGGAGGCAGAGATGGGACCCCTAGAAATGGGATGCAGGGGAGGGGGTCCCAATGCAAAGTAGAAGTACACGTGTGCCCCATGATGTCCATTGTGCTGCTGATGGAAGAACGTGGACAGGATGGTGACACATGACAGTAGGGGGAGGGGGGGCTGCTAGGGGAAAAAAAAAGTTGTGATCAACTTGTGCCATCATCACAGGAGGTCCTGGGAGATCAGAGGGGGTCAGGGAGGGGTGGAGGGTGTTGTCTGACCCCCGGCACCCTGGGACACAAATAAGCAGCAGTTGCCCCCCTCCCAAGACAGCAGGACCCACCCTCAGCCACCTGCACAGCGCACAGTCCTGGGCTGGGGGGCTTCCACCGTGTACCAGTCTGACCCTGGCACATGTGACCTATAGGAAGGGCAGGAGGATCCGGACACTTGTCTTCAGGAGTACAAGAGGTGGGGGCTGCACTGCACAGGTAAGAGCCATCCGCCCCCCTTGTGCATAGTATTTCCTAACAGGCATCACGACACTTTCTGATGACCTGCAGATCACTGCACACACACCATGACATCTGTGTGCCATCACCCCATTTACCCTGTACACTGCATGCCATCTATGTACCACTACCCCATGTGCACACAATGCCATCTATGTGCCACCCCATGTACCCTGTGCACAGCATGCCATCTATGTGCTACCCTATGTACCCTGTACACTGCATGCCATCTATGTACCATCCCATGTACACATCATGCCACATATGTGCCACCATATGTACCCTGTACACTGCATGCATATTATGTACCACCCCATGTGCACACAATGCCATCTATGTGCCACCCCATCTACCCTGTACACTGCACACTATGCGCCAACCCATGTTCACACAATGCCATCTATGTGTCACACCATGACATCTATGTGCCACCCCATGTGCCCTGTGCACAGCCTTCCATCTATGTACCACCCCATATGCCCTGTACACAGCCTTCCATTAATGTGTCACCCTATGTACCCTGTACACACCATGTCATCTTTGGGCCATTCTTTGTACACAGTTTGCTGTCTAGGTGCCACCCCATGTGCACACCGTGTCATCCATGTGCCACTCCAACTACCCTGTACACACCATGCCATCCATGTGCTACCCCATGTACCCTGTACACACCATGCCATCCATGTGCTACCCCATGTACCCTGTACACACCATGCCATCCATGTGCCACCCCATGTACCCTGTACACACCATGCCATCCATGTGCCATCCCATGCACCTTTCATATACACTCAGCACTCCAGCAGGTCACCTCTGAAGTCCCCTCTGTCCCCTCCACACAGTCCCTGCTCCTCGTCCTGCAACTTTCTCTCCATCATCATCTCACTGAATGTATCAAACATGGAGTGTGTTTCCTTTCTCTTCTCTTTCATCTGATTTCAGGAATAGAAATGTGCGGAATATGCGATGATACCGCTTGTAAAGGATGCCAAATGCTTTGTGAATACTGAGAACAGAAATTAGATGGATATGAGATATATATATATATATATATATATATATATATATATATATATATATATATATATATATACAAATGTATGTACATAGGGGTTTATACTTATATATATATATATCTATATATATATCTATATCTATCTAGATAGATAGATATAGATATATATCTATCTATATATATATGTATATAGATAGATATATATCTATATAGAGATATATATCTATATAGAGATATATATCTCTATATAGATATATATATATATATATATATATATATATATATAGATATATGTAATACTATATACTACTCCTGTGTGTACATATATATACATGTTTATACATAAACATATATACATTAGTTATATATAATATATATATATATATATATATAATATTAGTCTCGAATCTATATCATATATATATATATATATATATATATATATATATATATATATATATATACACACACGTACATGCTGTATACATGGTTACATATCACACACAGACATTTATATAATAATGTATTTTTATATATGTGTATATAAAATATATGTGTGTGTGTGTGTGTGTGTATATATATATATATATATATATATATACACACACACATATATATTTTATCTGTACACAAACGTATATATATATATATATATATGAATATATTTGTGTGTGTGTATGTGGGGTGTATTCTGCGTGTGCATAAATATTTTTCTTATTAGATTTAATGTGTATCCATCTCTCTGGATGTGTGCATGTATATAAATCACACCTAATGTATACAGAACATCCGTGTATGTCACTCATTTTACTATCTATAAATATATCTATTTATATAGCTATATCTATATCTATATCTATAAAAACTGACATTTAGACAATGTAATAAAACGTATACATGTAAAGTGTTAGGTTGTATATTTGTGGTGGACATGTTGCAGTGTATGTCAATCATTTTACTATGTGTATATGTATATATATGTATGTGTGTGTGTGTATATGTATATATATATATATATATATATATGTATATAGATATATATTCATTCAGCAATATGTATATATATATAATCTGTAATTGCCATTTAGGTAATTGTTATATCAATAATAAATGTATCGGTGTGAAGTTGGGTTGTATATGTTGCAGT
Source organism: Aquarana catesbeiana (assembly GCF_042186555.1). Lineage (NCBI taxonomy): Eukaryota > Metazoa > Chordata > Amphibia > Anura > Ranidae > Aquarana > Aquarana catesbeiana. The sequence goes on from NC_133334.1 coordinate 275,556,774, forward strand.
GTATGATGTATATAGTTGTATGGTGAGGGTACCAGGCTGTGCCAGGCTGTGGTTGGCACGATGTCTGTGTATTGGGGTGTATGTGATGTGGATGGAGCAGTGTGACCCCCCCTCCCCCCAGGAGGACAGGTCGGGGATCCCCTGATATTGGGGTGTCAGGACAGATGTGTGCCCCCCCAGTCCTGTCCCCTGGCTCGGGACCCCAGTGAGGACCGGTCCAGGTGACAGGCGGTCGGGCCGGGCAGATCTCCGGTGTATTAGTTAGATCAGCACCCTGGACCTCACAAATGGCCGATCTCGGTGCAGCCCGGTCCGGCGGGAGAGAACACAGCGAGATTCGTTCCGGCACGGGGATGCGCGCACAGCCAGGCGTATATTCGTTGTGCGATGTTCGTACATAAGGGAAGGAGCGCCGACCGGTGCGGATGGAGGGGTGCAGGTCTGGGGTTGCGGTGTGCAGACTTCACTGGAAGGGGAGACCAGAGACCTGACTGTACACCGACCGACCCCCAATGTATGGGGAAATCCCCACCGATCCCCGACCTACTTCTCTGTCTACAATTCACATCACAAGAAGAAAAAAGAAAGAAAAAATATATTGTATAGTGTGTGTGTAATTATGATAATATATATATATATATATATAGATAGATAGATAGATAGATAGATAGATAGATAGATAGATAGATAGATAGATAGATAGATAGATAGATAGATAGAGTTATATATATTATATATCAATAGAAACAAAATGGATATAATTATAGTGGATTGAGGTTTAAATCAACATTCTCATTTATACAGAGATAGACATAAAACATCAAATCATATCCATATATACAGACATTTCATGTACATGTATGTGTATATGTATCTATATTTATATAATATAGATACATATACATAAGATTTGCATGTATAATATATATACATAAAAACAATAGAAGAAAGAAATACATTTTGGCATATTCCTTATTTATAAATCTAATTCTACAAATATACATTGTATTGTGTTTTATACATACAACACTGCATGGGAAATCTACAGAAGTATTTGTCGGTGTGTGTGTGTATATATATATTTAGTGTTTGTATACATCTCTGTATGAAATGTAGTGTATACTTGGTGCGTATATATAATTTAGTGTATAGATATATATGGTGTGTGTGTGTATATGTGATGTAGTGTATATTTGGTGTATATATGTAATGTAGTGTATAGCTCTATGGTGCGTGTGTCGGGGATCCTGGTCGGATGTGTAGCCAGGTGTCGCTGTGTGTATGGAGGAGGAAGGAGATCGGGCGGCTGGCAGGAAGGTGGTGCCCGGGGGGTACAGGCTGTAGAGGGGGGTCAGGACAGGGCAAGCTTCATTAAACAGCAGCTGTTGTCACTTTAGGGTCCCTTAAGAGATCATCTGCACACCCAGAGCATACACACAGTGCACATCCAGGGCCACCACCACCCCTGCCAGGCACTGGACTGCACACACTGGGTATACTGGGATATACTGGGGTCTCCTGTGACCCTACAATGTACAGTGTTGCTGTGTCTGTACAAGCTCCTGCAAGTCATGTGTGGGAGAGGAAACTACAAGTGTATGATGTGTATACTGTGTGATGTCTGAGTGTACCAGTCTGTTTGTATCTCTGTGTCCTTAATGATTGCATATAATCAATGCAGAGTTCCTCTTAATTATTGTATGTGTGTGTAATGTATATATACATATACATGTAGAGAGAGAGAGAGGAGAGATCACTTAGTGCATGTGTATATATCTGATTTACTTCATTACTTTTTAATTCATTTCATTTCTTTTCCCTTTCTTTTTTTATAATATAGATCACTTACTTATTGTATGTGTGTACATGTGACCACAGTGTATGTTTGTTTTTATAAGTATCTATCTATCTATCTATCTATCTATCTATCTATCTATCTATCTATCTATCTATCTATCTATCTATCTATCTATCTATCTATCCATCTATCCCCTCTCTCTCTCCTATATGTGAGTGTGTGTGTGTATATATATATATATATATATATATATATATATATATATATATATATATATATATTATATACACACACACAATATATGTATCCATAATGTGTGTATTGTTTTAATTTTATATATATATATATATATATATATATATATATATATATATATATACACAAATATGGACCTCTTATCATATGTATGTATATGTGACCACAATGTGTGTGTGTGTGTGTGTGTGTATATATATATATATATATATATATATATATATATATATATATATATATATATATAATATGTGTGTGTATGTAGTTTTTTGTTTTATATAGATTGCTTAATTACTGAATGTGTGTGTATTTGACGACGGTATGTATTTATATGTATATATGAGTATGGATGGATACATCTCTTAAATATTGTTTGTGTGTATATTAGACTACAGTGTGTGTTTATATATGTAGACAGATAGACATTTTATACCCATGTGCATATATATATATGTGTGTGTGTGTGTGTGTATATATATATATATATATATATATATATATATATATATATGAGAGAGAAAGAGAGACTCATTTTTTGTGTGTGTATCTATGTATTGTAATGTATGTACACTATATAATAATGCATATACTGTATAGTAAATATGTATGCATATATGGTTGTGTGTGCTTATATAGCCATTACACTATACACCCTGGCCGCCTAGAACTTCCACAACTCTATGTATCATTGGGGGAATTTTTACCTAGCTGCACACATATTTCCCCATATCATGTCTTCCACATGAAGTCATACATCCTGTGTACAGATGCTTCCCATTACTTTCTGTACAAGGCAAGAAGTTGGTATTTGTGGAATATTTGGGAATGTTGAGGTGTGTTCATGTGAGAATCCCATTCTGATTACATGCAGTTATTAAAAACAGCCATTTTTTTATGTTAGCTAGGTCTCTTGTTCCATGGATATGTATTGTAATATTGTAACCTGAGTCTGTCAATATACAAGTGATATAAGTAGGTGTGTCAGGGTTGGGGTTGAGGAATGTATAGATCTAGGTGCAGATATATACCTGTATATACTATATAATTAGAAATCCTGTCTATTGGTATGGGGAATAAAATCAAGCCCAGATGCAGCTGTTCAGGGACAGAAGTCATGTTGTGTTCATTTTAATCATTTTAATGTGGGAAACCTCATATAGCAAAAAAAATAGAACAATACAGCCTAGCAATGTATTCATCCATACGCCTTGTTCAGAATTCTTTTTCTGCAGCAATGGTAATAGTATGGTTTATACAGACTATGAATATGGAGCATTGAAAATGATTTAAACAGAATGCCTTCTGATCGCTATATTGTGTGCTTCTAGATACCTGTGCAAAGCCATACAAATCTACATATTTAGCTACAAATAGATCTAAAGATTTAATGTTATAAAGAATACAATAAGAACATGCTTGTATCTTTTTTACACCTGCAAGCCGCAGTATTTTGTGACATCAGCCTGTCCCCCCTGCCAATTGGTGGTGCGTCTACTATGTGCTTTTTCTATGTACATGTAACGTCTAAGCCCCAGGCTGCGACAGAGCCTCAGCGTGACCCCTGGACGTTACGTTAAACCCCGCTCTGTTACATATATATATTCCCAGATATCAATATTGGAGTGTAATCTTTCACCCCAGCCTGCAGATCTTGCAATCTTAAAATACTTGCAGAGGGCCAAACATTCTTGCAAGGGGCCTACAACACTAGAGTGCAGTGTCTGGATTATTATGTAAAAAAAAAAAAAAAAATATATATATATATATATATATATATATATATATATATATATATAATCAATATTGGAGTGTAATCCTTCACCCCAGCCTGCGAATCAGGCAATATTAAAATACTTACAGGTGACCGAACATTCTTGCAAGGGGCCTACAACACTAGATTGCAGTGTCTGGATTAATATGCAAATATATATATATATATATATATATATATATATATATATATATAATCTATAATCTATATCAATCAATCTTGGAGTATAATCCTTCACCCCAGCCTGCAGATCTAAGGCCCCATGCACAGTATTACATTTTCTGCAGATTTTTGTCTTCTGATTTACCAAAACCATGTAGTGCGAGGGCCGGCCTGATTGCATACAAATTGAAACTCTTACGGTTTGACCTCATATTATATGGTTTTGGTAAATCTGAAGACAAAAATCTGCAGAAAATCTAATAGTGTGTATGGAGCCTTAAAGTACTTGCAGATGACCAAAAATTCTTGCAAGTGGCCTACAAGACTAGATTTCAGTGTCTGGATTATTATGCAAAAAAAAATATATATATATGTATATATATATAAATATATAATTTTATTTTGCATAATAATCCATACACTGAAATCCAGTCTTTGAGGCCCCTTTTTTGGTCATCTGCAAGTATTTTAAGATTGCCAGATCTGCAGGCTGGGGTAAAGGATTACTCTCCAATATTAATATAATGGGCCTCCAGCTGTCATAGGTACTACAAGTCCTAGCAGGCCAGGGGTGGTATATTTATGATGTGTATGTGGATACATGTAGCTGTGTCACTCAGATTAGTGTCAATCCCCCCCCCCCACCTTTAAATAATGTCTGGTCAGCTCTTTAATATTCTTCGAGGAAGTGGTTGAAATATTGGTCTATAGAAGGCTATCCGGTATCCATGCTTGCTCCTGAATGTCATTCACATAAAGAGCATATCATTATTTTGTAATAAGAAGAATATTAGAACCTAATATATGTCTTTTTTATTTTTTGTACATCTGTGCGGTTTTGTATGTTTTTTTTTCTTGTCCTCTCTCCGTCAGCTGGCCATTCTATAGGCAGTAGTAGGCGGTGTGCCTCTCAGGGGTCAGCGGTGAGATGTAGGGTAATGCTATGTATAGTAGAGTCACTGTCTCTCTACTGGAAGTGGCTGTGCTACAGGCAACCCAGTTTATACAGCACAGCTCATATAATGCTGAACGCCTTTAAACTCCATGACAAGGAGAAGATTTTCCACAGAGAATGATGCTTCTTGTGTGTTTTTTTTTTTTTTTTTTTTTTTATTCGCCGCAGTCCCTTAAAGGTGCGGTTTTTGCTGTATGTTGGCTGGTGCCCCCCTCGTACATGTTGTCCTACACTCTCTCTAAGCTCCAGAATATTTTTCAGGGGTGGCTTTTTAATACAGCAACGTCCCCTCCGTCTCATGCCCAGGTGTGCCGGCGTCCCATCTTCTTCTTCTTTTGTTTTGCTTACTGGAAATTAAAAAAAACGGTTTTGCAGAATCTGTTATTTTTCCATTTCGCTCCTATTTTGCCGAATGCAAGCAAAGGATTAAATTGTGTAATTCTTTTGCTGCCAAATACTTGGAAAATATCTCTGTATCTCCTCATTGGCGTTTAGCTGTTTTTTTTTTTTTTTTAATATCTCTGCCCCATCTATCTACTTCTCTCTGCCTTTCAAAACATCTTGCGGTCTATCTATCCATCTGTCTCCTATCTGTCTATCTCTCGCTCTATCATTCCAGCTATTTAATGTCGCTTTTTTTTCTATTTTTTTATCTCTTGCGTCGTCCTATATCATTGGTATTGGCACTACAAAATAATAGAATGTTTACATTTTCCAATCATTAGACCGGTCAGGTTTGCGTTTTTTTTTCTTGGTCTCTGGTGGCAGAATTCTGCTTTTTAAAAATCAAGATGTACCATTGGTTGCCATATCAAGTGTGTTTTGTGTTCGGTTGTAGTGATCAGTCATATCGTGTTTTGTTTAGGCCTGGGTATGCCCAATAGGCTTTGTTTTGTATAACTATGTCTTTTGAAATCCAATAAAAAATAATTTACAAAAAAAAAAAAAAATTAAGATGTACCTACAGCGGAAAGAAACTGGTTAATTTTGTGGTCCCATTGTAAAAATATTACACATCTTTCCCGAAGGTTGCCCAAAATTTTTTCACAAGGTCTGGGACATTTGGATTGAATCTCCCTCTACTACTAGAAATGATACTGTGCTTGACTAAAATGGTTAGTGTGTGAATTCTATGTTCCTCTGAAAGGGAGGGGCTATGCGGGGGTTGACCTGACATGGTTCCCCTTTACCTTTTTAGCATCTCCCTGGAAATATATATTGTTCATACTGCACTTTATTATTTATTGTGTTGCATTCTTAAAGTGGTTGTAAAGTCTTAAGTTTTTTCATTCTATGCATTAAGGAACATATGTCAAACACAAGGCCCGCAGGCTTTTCATGTTGCCCTAGCACCCAGTTTTGCAGCCAGAACATGGCAGGGGAGTTGGGGTTGCACACCGTTCATAGCGCACCCATAAACCCTACACTCTGCACAGCAGACCCCAAACTCTGTATTCTGTACGTAGTGTACTCCTGAACCCTGCACTCTGTATGTAGCGCAGCCCTAAACCATGCACTCTGTACATAGTGCACCCCTCAATTCTGCACTCTGTGCATAGGGCACCTCTGGAGCGTCACTTTGTATGTAGCACACCCCTGAACTTTGCACTTTGTACATAGCGCACCCCTGGAACTGCACTCTGTACCTAGCGTACCCCTGGACCCTACACTCTATACATACCTTACCCCTGGAACTGCACTCTGTATGTAGTGCACCCCTGAATCCTGCACTCTGTACATACCCTACCCCTGGAACTGCACTCTGTATGTAGCACACCCCTGAACCCTGCACTCTGCGCATAGGGCACCCCTGGAGCTGCACTCTGTATGTAGCGCACCCCTGAACCCTGCACTCTGTGCACAGGGCACCCCTGGAACTGCACTCTGTATGTAGCACACCCCTGAACCCTGCACTCTGTGCACTGGGCACCCCTGGAACTGCACTCTGTATGTAGCGCACCCCTGAATCCTGCAATCTGTACATACCGTACCCATGGAACTGCACTCTGTATGTAGCACACCCCTGAACCCTGCACTCTGTGCATAGGGCACCCCTGGAACTGCACTCTGTACATAGTGCACCCCTGCACTCTGTACATCCTACACCCCAGCTACAACTGGCCCTTTGAGGGCAACCATACTGTTGATGTGGTCCGCAATTAAGTTGAGTTTGACACCCCTGCATTAAGATGAAAAACCTTCTGTGCTGCACCCCTCCCCCCCTTTTTCTTACCTGAGCCCGATCCAATCCAGCAATGTGCACAAACACAGCGGCTCCAGCCGCTGTTTCACTCCTCATTGGACAGATTGATAGCAGCAGGAGCCATTGGCTCCCGCTGCTGTCAATCAAAGCTGTGACACGGGAGCAGGGGGCAGGGCCGAGTCCCACTGTCTGTAACAATAGACGCAGCAGCGGGACTCGGGAGCGCGCCCGCATGGATGCCCCCATGGAAAGCGGCTTTCCGTGGGGGCACCTGATGAAGAGGCGGGGACCCGAGAAGAATAGGATGGGAGGCTGCTCTGTGAAAAACCATTACACAGAGCAGGTAAGTATAACATGTTTGTTATTTTTATTTTAAAACAACCAAGGGTTTAATTTTCTTGTTTCTATTTTTGAAATTTAATACGTGCTTTAACACCATGATAGTGCCTACCTTCCACCTCCTGATTACTTACCTTGGTCATGCGGATGCTGTTACCCTCGTTGATCGAGGGGTACCAGAGTTGTGACTTTTTTTTTTTTTGTTTTTTTGTTTTTTTTTTATGCTGCTTGTTTTTTTTCAAGCCGGGGAATGCCCAAAGGCTCTGTTTTGTAGAGTATTTTTCAAAAAAATAAAATAAAAACAAACAACTTTGAAAAAAAAAAAAAAAGATGTACCTACAGAAAAACGTGGGCAAGTTGTACCCAATAAACGGATCCTAAATCGTGACATGGATCGGATTGTAGGTGATGTACTCAACACTCTGGTGAATGCTTTATAAATATATACTATAATATAATATAGTATGCAAATAAAAACAAACAGGGGATTAAATCTGTTAAAATAGACAAAATGATAAAATACAGAATTTATATTGGAAAATGCAAATCAAATCTATCTAAAACCAGAGGAATCGGTGACACAAATCTGCCTATTTTTTAGTTTATTTACGTTGCTGTAATTCTGGCTAGAATTAGTTATACCTTCAGCAATGGGGGCCGCGCCATTTCCTATAAGGTCTCCTTGCATGTAAATATACAAATTGTGTCATAAAACCCCCCCAAAAATGCTTTTCAGATGTGTAAAAAACCACTCACAGACGAGCAGTCCTATAAATCTCAGCCAAGGAAATAACCTGCCCTATCCAAACACCTGCAGCTTATAAAAACACACCAAACCTCCTCCAAAAAAAAAATAAAAACTAAAAATGAATAACGTATACATATCATAAAACAGCGGTTTTCTTCATAAAACGCAGTGCAAACTTTAGTTTTCCTTAATTTCCAATTTCTTTTAAAATGGGTTTTCCTGATTTTGCTTTTAAAGGAATCACAAAAAAATCTACAGCAAAAAACCCACTTCAGTAGGAATTTTAATAGCACAATTACATGCTTTATTCCCAGACCCTCCCGGAGCCTTGGAGTCAGGGAGAGAAATGACTATTTGATGCTGGATGATATTCCAGAATGTTCCATGAACTAGACAGGCCGGCCTTATGCATTATTCACAATCCACAAAACAAACGTGTTGATTTTTGTGTATTGGGATGTAGGTGTGTTTGTTGTATCGCTGGTCAGAGCGGATATATTTATAAGGGGGGAGCGGGAATTGGCGGGGTGAAATTGGAGAATTAGGTGCTGGGGTGGGAAGGTATTGGTGCACCTGCCGGATTGGGCGTTCACATTAAGCAATTTGCAATCGCGGGCAGAATCATCACAATTCCAAATTGGGAATGGGCGTGTTCAAGAGGCAGGCTGTGATTGGGAGGAGCTGTGTGCCAGAGGCAGGCTGTGATTGGGAGGAACTGTGTGCCAGAGGCAGGCTGTGATTGGAAGGGGGTGTGTCAGGGGCAGGCTGTGCTTGGGAGGGGGTGTGCCAGAGGCAGGCTGTGATTGGGAGGGGGTGTGTCAGGGGCAGGCTGTGATTGGGAGGGGGTGTGTGCCAAAGGCAGGCTGTGATTGGGAGGGGGTGTGTGCCAGGGGCAGGCTGTGATTGGGAGTGGTGTGCCAGAGGCAGGCTGTGATTGGGAGGGGGTGTGTGCCAGGGGCAGGCTGTGATTTGGAGGGGGTGTGCCAGAGGCAGGCTGTGCTTGGCAAGAGGGGGTGTGCCAGAGGCAGGCTGTGATTTGGAGGGGGTGTGCCAGAGGCAGGCTGTGATTTGGAGGGGGTGTGTCAGGGGCAGGCTGTGCTTGGGAGGGGGTGTATCAGGGGCAGGCTGTGCTTGGGAGGGGGTGTGCCAGAGGCAGACTGTGATTGGGAGGGGGTGTGTGCCAGAGGCAGGCTGTGATTTGGAGGGGGTGTGCCAGAGGCAGGCTGTGATTTGGAGGGGGTGTGTCAGGGGCAGGCTGTGCTTGGGAGGGGGTGTGCCAGAGGCAGGCTGTGCTTGGGAGGGGGTGTGTCAGGGGCAGGCTGTGATTGGGAGGGGGTGTGCCAGAAGCAGGCTGTGATTTGGAGGGTGTGTGCCAGGGGCAGGCTGTGATTGGGAGGGGGTGTGCCAGAGGCAGGCTGTGAGTTGGAGGGGGTGTGCCAGAGGCAGGCTGTGATTGGGAGCAGCTGTGTGCCAGAGGCAGGCTGTGATTGGTCAGGGGGTGTGCTGGTCGAACAAACTACCCAATCCAGGCATGCTGTGTGTCTGCACAGTGTCCTGTACCTCTGAAGCGCAGCCAAAGGATGAAAACTGACCACGCTAACACAAATCAGCTTCTGTACTTTGTGTGGTCAGTTTAGATCAACAGTTAAGATCAAGGAAGAAAGGTGACTGGCAGGATCAGCTGGGTACTTCAAATGGAAGTAGTACATGAAAATGATAAAGACTACAATGTATAAAATACAAATCTGTGAACACACACATAGAAAAAAATATATATTTAGGGTAACATACACTTTAAGTGCGAAAAAAAATAACGGTCAGGGCTCTCATTGTGGACCTCCTCTGAAAATACTAGTTGCTTGGAGTTCAGACTCCACTGGCTAGAAGATAACAGTGTTTTCATGAGGGGGGGGGGGGGCAGGATGGAGGAGGAGCGGGAACACAGCCTGCACCTCCTCCTTGCTTTCTCCTCGCCTCTTTTGAGCCATTGGCTCCCGCTGCTGTCAATCACAGCCAGTGAGCCAATGAGGAGAGAGAAGGGGCGGGACCGAGACACGGCTCTGTGTGTGAATGGACACGCAGAGCAGCGACTCAGGAGCGTGCCCGCTTGGGTGCCCCCCTAGCCAGATGCTTGCCCTGGCGGCACTCTACAGGAGGGAGGGGCTAGGAGCGCTGGTAGGAGGAATCGGGGCTGCTCTGTGCAAAGCCACTGCACAGAACAGGTAAGTATAACATGTTTGTTATTAAAAAAAAAAAAAAATTGCCTTTAATATCACTTTAAGCTTCGACAAAAAAAAAACAAAAAAAAAACTGGAAGCTGATTGGTTTCTATGCACAGCTGCACCAGATTCCACACTCTTTACTGTTACACTGTATATCCAATCAGGAAGGCCCTTGTGCTGAGGGTGGTCGGCAAATCCAAAGATTGTACAATTAGATTGCTTTACAACTTGTACATACACCTTTACTAGCGGTCAGAATAATTGATTAATTTAGAATTTATTAATCATTTTAATAGTTTAAAAAAGAACTGTGGTTGCTATGGGTTACTGCCCTTTGTGTTTTGCGGCAAGTGAAGGAAGGTAGACCGAGTTATCTGAACCCAGCTGATCACTATGCCAATCACCCTCCGAGTCACGTACGCCCGTCTCTGCGACGGCAGCCAACCACATCCTTGTAGCAGGCGTGTTCCTGAGGTAGATGAAGCTACTTTCCCTAGATGACAAGATTAACAGTTCCAGGGCCAAAGGAAATCTTTTCTTGGATGGCGATCAAGCGCCAGGAATTTCAGGTTTGGCCTGATGTTCCTGGTAGATGCAACTTTGCACCATACCCAGGGAGTGCCCATTCACAAATCCGAGAGGCCCCGAAGGCGCGACAAAATAACATACCACAAGGTGCGGAAAAGCCACGCGGGGAGGAAGAACGACGGCATTTCTCTGAAAGCAGAGAGGAGAAGAAAGCAGCCAACGGAGGGAGAGATCATCATCTGTATGCAGACGTGTGCCACTCATCCCATCCCCCACACCACAGCGGTACCCCCCATACCCACCTAGGACAGTCATCAGCTTTAAGGGCCCATTTAGACCTTGGCGTGCCTGAGGCGTCGCGTCAGAACGTGCAACAAGGTCTAACGCGCCAAAAAATGTCTAGGGTCTTGTTCACACTGACTCATGATACTGACACTGAACAAACGCACTTATAGTGTTAATGCGCGTTGTTTGGCATGTTAACCGCTTGCCGACCAGCCGCCATTATACTGCGGCAGATTGGCAGGGCTGGGCGAATCTCTGTAGGTGTACGTCGGCCGCTTTAAGGGTGACAGGTGGCGCGGGCGGTGCGGCAGTCGATGTGCGTGGCCGCGATGTCCACCGGCCACGATGTACACCGGTCAATGTAAACAGACAGATCCCCGTTCTGACAGGGGAGTAGAGAGAGATCTGCTGTTCCTAGAGATCAGGAACAGCGATCTCTCTCCTCCTCCTCCAGTCAGTCCCCTCCCCCCCACAGTTAGAAACACCTCCCCAGGGAACACATTTAACCCCTTGATCGCCCACCTAGTGTTAACCCCTTCCCTGCCAGTGACATTTATACAGTAATCAGTGGCTATTTTTAGCTCTGATCAATGTATAAAAGTCACTGGTCCCAAAAAAGTGTCCGAACTGTCCACTGCAATGTTGCATTACTAGTAAAAAATAAATAAATAATAAAAATTCCATAAATCTATCCCCTATTTTGTAAACTTTTGCGCAAACCAATCAATGTACACTTATTGCGATTTTTTTTTTTTAACAAAAATATGTAGAAGAATACATATTGGCCTAAACTGGTGAAGAAATTTGTTTCTTTTTAATTTTGTGATATTTATTATATCAAAAAGTAAGAAAAAAAAATGTATTTATTTTTTTTCAAAATTTTCGCTTTTTTTTGTTTATAGCATCTTCTTTTTGGATATTTATTATAGCAAAAAGTAAAATATATATATAGTTTTTTTTTTAAATGGTCGTTTTTTTTTTTGTTTATAGTGCAAAAAATAAAAACCGCAGAGGTGATCAAATACCACCAAAAGAAAGCTCTATTTGTGGGAAAAAAAGGACATCAATTTTGCTTGGGTACAACGTCGCACGACTGTGCAATTATCGATTAAAGCGACGCAGTGCCGTATCACAAAAAATGTCCTGGTCACTGAGGGGGCAAATCCTTCAGGGCCTTAAGTGGTTAAAAATGCACCCCAATTGCCTTATGTGCGTTTGACGCACGTGAACCGATTCAGCCCTGGGAAGGTTTTATCCCCTTCATGACCAAGCAATTATTTGCTATTTAGCAATGCGCTACATTAATTGGCAATTGCGCGGTCATGCAACACTGTACCCAAATGAAATTGATATAATTCATGCAGATAGAGCTTCTAAGTCAATCCGTGACTCCGCCCCCTACCCACCTCTGAGCCTTGGTTCCGCCCCCTACCCACCTCTGAGCACCGACTCTTGGTTTCACCCACTACCCAACTCCCAGTACGGAGAATATAGAGCCAAGTATCATTTTATAGTGCTAAGTAATTTGTATGGAATATGGTAATTATAACAAGAAAAGCAATTAAATAAATCCCCTGCAGCCAGTAACAATAGACCCCCCCAGCAACAATAGACCCCCCAGCAACAATAGACCCCCCCAGCAACAATAGACCCCCCCCAGCAACAATAGACCCCCCCCCAGCAACAATAGACCCCCCAGCAACAATAGACCCCCTCAAGCAGCATTAGACCCTGCCAGCAACAATAGACCCCCCCAGCAACAATAGACCCCCAGAAACAATAGGCACCCCCAGCAACAATAGACCCCCAGCAGCAACAACAGATCTCCCAGCAGCCAGCAACTGTAGACCCCTCCCTAAACAATTGACCCCCCCCCCCCAGGAACAAAAGATCCCTCACCAGCAACAATAGATTGCCCCGCAAAAATCGATCCCCTCCAACAACAATAGATACCCCAGCAGCCAGCATCAGTAGACCCTCCAGCACCCCTTGCCATTGCATACATTTAGTGCGGGAGGTGACGGAATTGCGTCCCCCCACCACCACCACCACATTTACGCTGACTAGCCTGTCCACAGACCATTATATTTTTATTAACAAAAATTTTGAACAAAGTATTTTATATTTTGTATAATGTGACATTTAATAAAATGTAAATAAGAGAGACCAGGCTCCTGTATGATTTTTCAATAAAAGCTTCTGATTTTCCACTGCTAGTTCCTCTACAATGGCAGCTTGGATTCGTAAAACATAAAAGCGATTCCTACGTTCTTTTCAGTCCGATTTCCTGCATTGTATCAGAACCTGCGAGGTGACCGGAGGAGGAGCTAGGATTGTGTCCTGTACTACAGCTGCCACACTAGAGCAGAGGACATGCCTCCAACCATTGCTGATTGGCTAATAAAGGAGAAGCAGCATTCTAATGGGCTCATTCTTCTGCTTGCCCCACTATCTCTGCCTGTCAATGCTGGCCTCCCTTTTTCCCGGCCCTGCAGTGAATTCTCCGGGTCTGTGAGCCGCTACAAGTGGGACTGAACAGCCCGCAAATCGATTCTGACACTCCGGCCCCTTCCGGAAAATCCCAAATTCTCCAGATGGCCATTCCGGGCCTGTTTTTAGTTTTTCCAGAATGTAAAATCAATAGACAGAGATGGTCAGAGCTGATTTCCAGGGACGGTTCAGGATTCTTGTCCCTAGAAATGTCCCTTGGTTTCCATACTGACTGTCTGTAGAAGAAAATTCTTCTATTACCGGGCGGTGGGAGCGGTGGGAGCGGTTGCACCATCTGTTGGCACTCTCTCTCTCTCTCGGGGGGGGGGGGGTTTAATTTAATATCTATTGACCGGCAGCATTGAAAGTGCAAAAACTCATCCGGGAAAAGTGTGTTCCTCGCGGGAGGGGATTGCGCTTGGAGAAAAGGAATGCGCCCGCCTGGAGACAGGAGATTGCTGGAGATTCTATACAGAGCCGAACTCCCGACAGATAGAAAACATGAATGAAATCTGTGAATTCATTAATAAATATTTAATAAATCATTAAATCTGACCTCTGACCTCACCTTCAGCCTCGCTCCTCTCCTGGACTCAGATGGCTTCCTCTGCACACTATGAGGGGCATTTACTAACACTGGAGCACACAGAATCTAGTGCAGGGAAAATAGAAATATTTATAGTATATATAGTATATCCACTTGAAGACTTTTGTTTACAAGTTAATCAGTATCAGTATATATATATATATATTTTTTTTTTAGCAGAGACCCTAGGGAATAATATGGCGATCACTGCAATTTTTTATGTCACACGGTATTTGTGCAGCGGTTTTTCAAACACATTGTTTTTTGGAAATAATACACTTTAATGAATTAAAAAAAAACCCCACAACATATATACCGTATATACTGGAGTATAAGCCGACCCGAATATAAGCCGAGGCACCTAATTTTACCACAAAAAAACTGGGAAAACTTATTGACTCGAGTATAAGACGAGGGTGAGAAACGCGCAGCTACTGTAAGTGGAAAAGAGGGCCAACAATGCCCATTTGCAGCCTCACTGTGCCCATTTGCAGCCATAGGTCCCCCGAACTTCAAACTCGGTAGTTAAGGGTTCCTAGATGCCCCCCTAGCTGCAGCCAAAAGCTGGGGTTCCTAGCACCAAGTGGCCCCGATATACAGAGCCCCCAAATCGGTTCGGAAAATGTCAAGCACTTTTCTGCAGCAGAGAATGAGATTTTCCGAACCGAATTTGGGGCCCCGTGTCTCTGGACCACTTGGTGCTAGGAACCCCAGCTTTAAAAATGTTAAAGTACTCGTTCTACTGGGTTTGCACACCAAATTTGGAGTTCCTAGCACCAAGTGGCCCCGAGATACGGGGCCCCAAATTCGGTTCGGAAAATGTAATTCTTTGCTGCCGAAAAGTGCTGGACTCGAGTATAAGCCGAGGGGGACATTTTCAGCACAAAAAACTGTGCTGAAAAACTCGGCTTATACTCGAGTATATACGGTACCCCAATTTTTGTATATAATGTGAAAGATGATGTTACGCCAAGTAAATAGATACCTAACATGTCATGTTTTAAAATTGAGGACGCTCGTGGAATGCATACCTCCCAACATTTTGAGATGGGAATGAGGGACACCTACCAGCAAATGTATGTAGGCATGGGACACGCCCCCTTCCAAACCCCCTTAAAGGAGAATTAACCCCCCAAAAAAGGTTAATTAAATCCACAAAGGCTTTTTTTTACCACTACTATTCCTTTATATTGGCTTTTAAAATGTACAATTGCAGCAATCTAGAAATTGGATGAAAGGTTTAGCGCTGGAAAACACTTTTTGAAAGGTAAAAAGTGCATTTTATATACAACTATATAGATCAGACCAAAATGAGGAATAATGAGGGACATTGCTCCAAATCAGGGACAGTCCCTCAAAATCAGGGACAGCTGGGAGGTATGGGAATGGCGACAAACTACAATACTTAAAGTGGACCTTCAGTCATTTTTTCATCTTTCATTCTATTAAATCTTCTGCCCTTGTTGTTTTAACTTTGGATAGTAAAACATTTTTGTTTTCTGCCAGTAAATCCCTTATACAGCCCACTTCCTGTTTCATGCCTGGTCATTAGCCTAGGCTTATGACATTGTGCACAGCTCTCTCTCACTCTCGTCAGACTTTGCCAGGAAGGGAGGGGGGAGTCATAAGAGGGTCAATGAGAGCTGCAGAGCTGGAGGTGTGATCAAAAAAAAAAATGTGATCTTTTGCTTTAAAATAAAAACAAATAGTTTACTCCCGCCCTAGCCTGGAAGTGACGTCATGAGGTTGCTCCGGTCCTCCAAGGCCATAGAGGCAATCAGAGATGATCTGGTCTCTGGTAGCCTCTTTGACCAGCCAGCCGCACACTCGAATCGTTTCCTTGGGCACGCTGGTGAAAATGGTAAGCCTGAGAAACACAATTGAGCGGTGAGAGCGATCCGGTGACTAATGAGGCCACTCAGACCGCTTTCATGAGCAAGCCAGCTGAAAAAAAAAATACTGGTGCTATGGCTGATCACTTGCAAACCGCAACGTGTACAGTATATATATATGTATTGCTGTTGGCAAGTGGATATAGCATAGAAACCAATCAGCTTCCAGGTTTTATTGTCAAAGCTTAATTGGACAAGCTGAAGTTAGAAGCTGATTGGTTGCCATGCACAGCGGCACCAGATTCTGAGTGCTCCAGTTTTAGGAAATCTCCCCCTGTATGTTTCTTGTTCCCAAAATAGGGCCTAGAAATAATTGTACGCATTTTGCTTTTTTTTTTTTTTTTTTTTAATCCTGTCTAAAACACACTGACACTCATTTTAAAAAATGCTTTAAGAGAAAAAAAACTACCTAAAATATTCTGACCCTGACCTTTTGACTTTGACCTTTGATCATGACATTGACCCTGACTCTCAAATCCAACCTTCATCTAGATATTTATTCTTTTTTTTTTTTGAATTGATGTAAACAGTCTCCACTGCTTTAGTAAATCCACCCGATGGCTGCAGATGGGCTCCGATGTCCCCCTGGTGTCTCAGGTGTTTCCTCTCCGCTCGGAGCGATGCCCCTTCTGGGCAGACCTGTGCCGGCTCCAGGAATTCCTCCATCTCTTCACCTGCCAAGCAGAACGCTGACATGACACCCTGTGATCCCCCCCCCCCCCCGCCACACTCTACACACAGGATCTGCTTCCCTTCCCTGTGTCTGCAACTCGGCTGCCATTCATTTCTTACAGCCGACAGAACTTGGAACAAAGCGGGAGAGCCGGACCAGGACATCTTACAGCTGAATTCCAGGCCGATATAAAAGCCACACATGGATGCAGATTGAAAACATCATTAACCCCTTCAATACCGGGCACTTTCACCCCCAGACCAATTTTCAGCTTGTCATACTTTGAATGACAATTGTGCGGTCATACAACACTGTACACAAACTAAACTTTTATCATGTTGTTCACACAGATAGAGCTTTCTTTTGGTGGTATTTAATCACCTCTGGGGGGGTTTATTTTTTGCTAAACAAATGAGAAAAGACAGAAAATTCTGAAAAAAAAGCTTTTCTTCATTTCTGTTATAAAATTTTGTAAATAAGTAATTTTTCTCCTTTACTGATGTGCGCTGATGAGGTGACACTGATGGTCACTGGTAGGGCCACTGATGGGCACTAATGAGCTGCACTGATGAGTAATGATTGGCCCTGATGGTCACTGATAGACTGCCCTGATGGGCACGGATAGGCTGCACTGATGGTCACTGATAGGCTGCACTGATGGGCACTGATATGCGGCACTGATGGTCACTGATAGGCGGCACTGATGGTCATTGATAGGCTGCACTGATGGTCATTGATAGGCTGCACTGATGGTCATTGATAGGCTGCACTGATGGTCATTGATAGGCTGCACTGATGGGCACTGATGAAGAGGCACTGATGAGGCTGCACCGATAGGTGGCACTGACGGGGATCACTGATTGGTACAGATCCGCAGCACTTGTGGGTACAGATTTTGGGCACTGTTAGAGCTGCACTGATGATCAGGACACTTATGATCAATGCCCCGATTATCAGTGTAGGTGTCCCCTGTGTGGATTTGCTGGTTATGGGCTCTCCTCTTCTCACGTGGTGTCAGCGAGAGGAGAGGACTGCCGATAACTGGCAAATCCTGTTTACACTGTGATTAGCTGTGTGTGATTGGACGCAGCACTCACAGTTCCATGCTGATGTGCGCCGCAGGAAGCACACAGAAAGCGTGATCAGAAGAGGACATCCATAGACGCCCTCCTGGCAATGTGAGCCGTGCCGGAGCCATCTTTCGGCTATAGCGTTGTCAGGAAGTGGTTAAGGTCCGGTTCACACTGGCTGCACATTTTTCCTTCACCTTAAACAAGGACATGTGCGTTCCGGTCCTTTCTTGGTACATTCCAGTGCATTTTTTGATGTGTTTTAACGCGTGTCAGTGCAAAAAAAAATGAAGCATGTTCTATGTTTTTTCTGGAACGCGCTGGTGTGAACTATGCCATTGGAAACCATGTAACCAACTATCCATGCGTTTTTGATGCACACAAAAAAAACGCACTGGACTGCATGCAGTGTGAGCCGGCCCTCAATGTGTGTTTTGGATGCAGAGTAGGTACCGAAATGTATTATCCTCTTGCAATCCTTATACAGCAGGGCTGGACTGTTTGAGGAAGAAGCAGCACAAGGAGCCAGCCATTTTATCTGCTAACAAGTAGCATGCTGATAGGAGGAGAAAGCAGAGTGACAAAGAGTTGAGCTCCTTACTGTGCTGCTTCCCCTTTCACTGTCCAGGCACAGGCTATGGGGGGAGGGGGGGTCCACAATGATCTGGCCCCACAGGAAGTGCGTTGAATGAAGCTGGTCATCAGACTGAGGACATCTAGTGGCAAATAAAAGTACTGTGGGGGGAAATCTCCAGATTGAAGCAGAGTTTTTGTTATTTTATCATTTAATGGGCTATTTTTTTAATTTTATTTTGTTATTTTTGGCCGGAGTTCTGTTTTAATAGATTTAGAATTGTTTTTTTTTTTTTATTACTTTCACTGGAAAGTTGTTTGATTTGTTGCTAATCTATTTTTTGTTAATTTATTTTTGTCTGGCATTGGGCTATCAGTGGGGGAAGGGTCATGTCTTCTCTTATTGCGATCTGTGCTCCCGCTGGGGGGGGGAGGGGGGATTTCCCTTCACTTTCTATCTGGCGGGTATCAGACAGAACAGGAAATTGTACTTTGAGATTTAAATAACGCATTAAACATTTGCATGAAAGTGTTACTGAACCCACAACAGTAAAATCATTCTGTATATGCAGTAAAGCATGCTTGTTATACTCACTGTGGAACCTAAGGGGTTAACCCTCTGCATTGTGTAAAAAGGCTGTTTGATCCTGTCTTCTCTGATCCTCCCCTTCTTCCACTGTCCCCAATCCATCTCCTGATAGTACAGAACCTTGTGGGAGGGGCATTTCTTGGGAGAGTGCATGTGATCAGCACAGGGCCAATCAGCACTGTCCAGACAGAGGGTCAGGGGTCATGCAGCCTCATAGGACAGTGAGGGGAAAATGAAAACTCCTCCTACATGCTTTAACCAGACACTGATAGAAGTCACAAGACTGCTATATACTGCTGATGAGAAAAGGTATTTAGCAGTTTATATTTACTAAAATAATTGCATTTCCATGTTCTGTGTACTGTGGGAGATCAGATATAGTGAATGCAGGCTCCTGGGTTTAGTAACACTTTAAATGGGAGTCAGATGAGGACGAGATAGGAATGAAGAAGGACTCATTTGAAAACTTTTTAATATATTTATAATATTGTTTTTTTCCTACACAAAGTTTTACCTTTTTCTGCCTGTTTGTTTGTTTTTTTTTTTTTTTTTAGGACCGGCTCAAACTGGTTGCGATTCCAGATGTGGCTTGAGTCCCACAGAATCGCATGACAATGGAAATCGCATTGCTTTCTGTGGTGTCCATTCATATAAATGGGGCTCAGCACTGAGCGATTTTTGGAAAAGTCTCTTGTACTAGTTTTGTGCAAATCTACCATCTAGTGCAATGTTTGCCCCGTAGAATATGCAAACCACATCCAAGTCCCACCACATAACTGCACTGAAAGTAAGATCCCGGCAGTGTGCACCTCGCCTTAACCTCTTCATGACCCAAGGATTATTAAGTCAGTCCCCCCCCCCCTAGCGTCAGTTAGTGTCAGATTTGCCGCCGCATTTTCACAGTCCCATTATAAGTCACCGATCGCCGCCATTAATAGTATAAAAAAAAAATTCCAGTATATCCCATAGTTTGTAGACGCTATAACTAACTAAACAACCAATCAACATACACTTGTTGGGCTTTTTTTTTTTTTTTTTTTACCAAAAATATGTTGCAGAATGCATTTTGGCCTAATTAAATTACATTTTTTTATTCAATATGTTATATAGCAGAAAGCAAAAAATATTTTTTTTTTCAAAATTTTCAGTCTTTTTTCGTTTATATCACAAAAAATGAAAAGCCCGGAGGGGATTAAATGCCACCAAAAGAAAGCTCTATTTATGTGGAAAAAAAAAATGATACACATTTTATTTGGGTACAGTGCTGCATGACCGCGCAATTGTCAGTAGCACAGTGCTGAATAGCAAAAAATGGCCTGGTCATGGAGGGGGTAAAACCTCCTGAAGCTGAAGTGGTTAAAGTGGAACTCCACCCAAATTGGGGGGGGGGACAGAACTCCTCTTTAATTCTACCTAAAATACACTGATACTGATATTAATTTACCGGCTTGCCGACCAGCCGTCGCAGTTATACTGGGGCAGAATGGCTCAGCTACGCCAATCGCTGTACCGGTATGGCGGTCCCCTTAAAGACTATAGCAGGCCCGTGGCGCGGCACCGGAGCCATTGCACGTGGCGGCTGCGATGTCCGCCGGCCACCTGCGATCACTCCTCAGAGAGCCAGAACGGGGATCTGTCAATGTAAACAGAGAGAGCCCCGTTCTGTCAGGGAAGTAGAGAGAGATCTGCTCTTCCCAGTGATCAGGAACAGCAATCTCTCTGTACTCCCTGTGAGTCCCCTCCCCCCACAGTTAGAAACACACATAGGGAACACATTTAACCCCTTCATCGCCCCCTAGTGTTAACCCCTTCCCTGCTAGTGACATTTATGCAGTAATCAGTGGCTATTTTTAGCTCTGATCGCTCTATAAATGTTACCGGTCCCAAAAAAAGTGTCAAAAGTGTCCAATCTGTCTGTTGCAATGTCACAGTCCAGATAAAAATTGCTGATCACCGCCATTAGTAGTAAAAAAAAAAAAAAAAAGATAAAAATGCCATAAATCATAAATAAATAATAAATAAAAAATCCCCTATTTTGTAGACGCTATAAATTTTGCACAGACCAATCAATATTCGCTTATTGCGTTTTTTTAAAATTGTTTTTAATAAAATATGTAGAAGAATACATATTGGCCTGAACTGATGAAGAAATTTGTTTCTTTTTAATTTTGTGATATTTATTATATCAAAAAGTAAGAAAAAAAAATGTATTTATTTTTTTTCAAAATTTTCGCTTTTTTTTGTTTATAGCACAAAAAATAAAAACCGCAGAGATGATCAAATACCACCAAAAGAAAGCTCTATTTGTGGTGGAAAAAAAAAGTCATAAACTTTTGTTCGGGTACAGCGTCGCACGACCGCGCAACTGTCCGTAAAAACAACGCAGTGCCGTATCACAAAAAATGGTCATTAAAGGGGGTAAATCCTTCCGGAGCTGAAGTGGTTAAAAAACACTTTTTTTTTAAAAAAAGAAAACCTACCTAAAATTTTCTGACCCTGACCTTTGACCCTGACTCTAACCCTGACACTGATCTTTATTTTGTTTTAACACTCACTTTGTCTATCTATGTACATGTTTTTTTCTCTGGCAAGGAGAGAAAGATACAATGTATTATATTCTGTATCCTATACAATGTATTATATTCTGTATCCTATATATACAATGTATTATATTCTGTATCCTATACAATGTATTATATTTTGTATCCTATACAATGTATCTTTCTATTCAATCAGAAGAGAACGCACACACAGGGGTGGACTTTACAGTGATTGATCACTGTGGCAGCCAATCAGAGGCTATCCCAGCGGTCAGGTGACCAGGAACCGGGCTTTCTGGTTCCCGATTGTTAGTACAGGACCTGGAGCCCCCCAGCACACATATCTGTGACCCGGCATATATGAAGGGGTCTTCTGTATTATCGAATACAAATACTCCTCCTGAGACTTCATTTGTTTTTACACTGCAGGTTAACGTTTTATTTTATATATGGGTGGGGTGGTGAGGGGTTAGAACCTCCGTCTGGTTTTTATTGCTGTCTGTGTCCCTGTGACTGAGGCTCACCCTCTCTATTGTTCTGATCACAGATGGAACATAGAATGCAAATGAGGAGTAAATCCAACGTTCTGATTTGCCACCAGACCAGGAAGAAAGGGGGAGGGGGAACTTATTTCTCTGCACACTGTGAGCTTCTTACTTTGTGCATTAGAAGCTGTAATAAGTCAGCTGGAGCCCATTTCCTGGCTGGAGGCCAAACCCAGCATCATCTAGCCCTTTCCTCCCCAATACGATTGTCCCTGGCCCGCCCCTTTCAGTCACATTTTTTATTTTTTTTTTTAACATAGAGGCTCATGTGCTTCAAAAAAAAAAAAAAAAAACCCCATTCAATTCCATGTGTCCGGTGCCCGGCATGTAGATTATGACCCGGGCGCATGGATTAGGGGGGCGGCACGGGCCCCCAATGTGTATAATAATAATATTTAGTGTGCCTGTCTGAGTCGGAGAACATTCCCCAAACAAAGATCTCTGACAAACTTCCTGGAAATGTAACATTGCAAAATATTACCGAGCGCGCAGATTACATAATGCTGAGTGTGGAAATACATGAAATAAATCTAATGGCGTGTTCCGGGTGGAGTATCAGACTATGTGTCTTGTCATAGGAATTTCTGCACCCCCCCCCCCCCCATCTCCGGAAAATCCTTGTTTGGGGGCAGAGTCTCCTTTCTTCGCTGAAATATAAATCATTTTTTTTACTGAACAGCACTGCCGGTCACAGTAGATCCATTGCAGCCCTCAACTGAGACACTGCAAGCTGCAATTGTTGACCTTTGGGAAATGCTAGTTGCCTGGCTTACTTTGGATTTAGTGCTCCCTGAAATGCTGACCCAGAACAAGGATACAGTAATGAAGTGGGAGCCCTTTATTATCACATTAGTGCTTCTGGGTCCATGGCACTAAGAAGCTATTGAAGCCATTAAATCAGCAAACAGCCAGGCGAACCGGAGCAAAAAGTCTGCACTGGCATTTCTCTCAGTCCAGGATTACTATAGAGCTGGGGTCTCCAAACTTTCTAAACAAAGGGCCGGTTTACTGTATTTTAGACTTTAGGGGGGCCGGACTGTGGTCATTGGGAGTAGAAAAGGTCCCATTGTCAGTGGGAAAAAAACAATGCCCCTCATTGGTGTCAGTGGGAGGAATAGTGCCCCATCATTGGTGTCAGTGGGAGGAATAGTGCCCCATCATTGGTATCAGTGGGAGGAATAGTGCCCCATCATTGGTATCAGCAGGAGGAATAGTGCCCCATCATTGGTATCAGTGGGAGGAATAGTGCCCCATCATTGGTATCAGCGGGAGGAATAGTGTCCCTTCATTGGTATCAGTGGGAGGAATAGTGCCCCATCATTGGTGTCAGTGGGAGGAATAGTGCCCCATCATTGGTATCAGTGGGAGGAATAGTGCCCCATCATTGGTGTCAGTGGGAGGAATAGTGCCCCATCATTGGTGTCAGTGGGAGGAATAGTGCCCCATCATTGGTATCAGTGGGAGGAATAGTGCCCCATCATTGGTGTCAGTGGGAGGAATAGTGCCCCATCATTGGTATCAGTGGGAGGAATAGTGCCCCATCATTGGTATCAGCAGGAGGAATAGTGCCCCATCATTGGTATCAGTGGGAGGAATAGTGCCCCATCATTGGTGTCAGTGGAAGAAATAGTGTCCCATCATTGGTGTCAGTGGGAGGAAATGTGCCCCATCAGTAGTGTGATTGGGAGGAATTGTGGCCCATTGTTGGTATCATTAGGAGGATGTTTACCCCATCTTTGGTGTCAGTGGGAGGAATAGTGCCCCATCATTGGTGTCAGTGGGAGGAATAGTGCCCCATCATTGGTATCAGTGGGAGGAATAGTGCCCCATCATTGGTGTCAGTGGGAGGAATAGTGCCCCATCATTGGTATCAGTGGGAGGAATAGTGCCCCATCATTGGTATCAGCAGGAGGAATAGTGCCCCATCATTGGTATCAGTGGGAGGAATAGTGCCCCATCATTGGTGTCAGTGGAAGAAATAGTGCCCCACCCATCATTGGAGCACAGGTGTGTCAGGAGGAGGCTGTCTCTGGAGCTGCTGCTGATCTGTGTGAGAGGGGACTGGTGAGGAAATCTATCCCAGCTCTCCTGGCCCCTTTCTGGGGAAGCCATGGAGGCCAGCAGGGCCTCTCCTGCTGGAAGCTCCCAGCCATCTCCTGGGCCATCAGGTAACATGCCTGCTCCTGCACAAGCCATGGCTGGGGATCTCTCTACCCCTGGTGAAGATGAAGGCTCAGAGGCCATCCGGGAGCGAGTGGTGGCCGGGATTAAAGTCCTGAATAGAGAAAGAGACAAGCTGTACAAGCTCAGAGCCGAGGTGAAGCGCTTGAGAAGGCAGCGTGAGGGCTTACATAGCCAGAAACGTGGATCCATGGATCCGGAGATCCAACTGGCCAAGGTCCGGGTGGAACGCCAGGAGACCATTGTGGCCATGATGGAAGGCAGAGATGGGCCCTTCAAAGAAAAATTCTGTAATGACAGAAGGTTTGCCAGGATGACAAAGATGGAGGTGGAGGAGGAGACCCCCAGTTCAGACCCCCTGTCCCCTCAGGGAGAGGTAAGCAGCCCCATGCCTTCCCAGGACTCAGGAGGCATGCTCAAGGTAATCCAGGCAATGGAGTCTCCTTTGCGGGGTGATCAGCTGGTGTTCCATGAGGAGGACATAACAGATAATGTGCCTGACAAGGTAAAGCCCGTCAAGCCCCATGTGGTGCATAAAACAGTTTTTGTGACTGATACTGACAATGTGCCCAGTGACAATCAGGCTGCTAGTCCTATGTGTAGCAATGCTGTGCCTGCTGATGCTGCAGTACAGCAAAGTTTGCATTTAAAAAATGACATTCCTGCAGATGAACTGCAACATTCAGCAGAGCCTATTAACCCCCCTTTAGCTGAATCTGAAGCTGTTTGCCCCAAACCTGCTGAAGACTCTACAGCACAGCTTCAGGAGACAGCTGGCATTGCAACAGAAACTGTGACTATTCCTGATAAGAATGTGGATATTTGTGTGACTGATAAAAATCATCCCAGTACAAGTGTGATGAACAATGGTCCCAGTACAAGTGTGATGGACAGTCCTACCAACTCCGTTCAAGTAGTGAATAATAATAGTAATGTACAGACTGCTGTAACTTCAGTGTGGGGCCTTGGCCCTGATAAACCCACGTTTGCTCAGGTGGTACGCTCTGCTCCTGGTAGCTCCGCCCCCAAGCGGGGTTTCCCCCTGCAGCCTACCACTTTGGGCACCCCGGGATCTGGTCTTGGGTCTCTGGCTTCTGCTGGGGGTCCGAGAAGAAATGTGGTAATTCTCAAATGGGAAGGTGGTGCGATCCCTCCAGCACGGCGTGCAGTGGTGGATTTGATTTTAGAGATGGGTTTTGGGGCAAATGATCTGTATGCTCTAATACATGTAGCTGGGACACGGGATTATACCATTAGTTTCACCAGGCCAGAGGGTCTTGACCTGTTCTGGGAGCGATATGAGGCTCGGTGCAGGTCAAGACCTGAATGGGAAGGTCTGACCCCAGTTGCGGTTTCGCAAAGGTCAACGGTGAAAAAGATAACCATCATACTCACTAATGAGAGTGTTCCTGCTCGGGACCTAGAGGTCTGGTTAAGGAACTATGGTGAGGTTTTGACTAAGCCCAGCAAAATCCTTGATGAGCGTAACATCTGGACTGGGGGTTGGTCGGTTACAGTCAGGTTGGCCAGGGATGGGAATGTTGTCCGTCACCTGCCCTCCTCAGCTTTTATAGGGAGGGATAGGATGACTATTTTCTACCCTGGTCAGCCGAAGCTGTGTCACCGCTGTGGAGAAAAGGGGCATTTGAGCTCTTCCTGTTCAGCCTTGATATGTTCAGTGTGTCGGGGTCAGGGTCATATGGCTAGGGACTGCACCGAGATGATCAGGTGCAACCTGTGCCTGCGCCTTGGCCACCCCTACAGCAGGTGTCCTGAAGCCTGGCACAATATGGAGAAGGAGGTAATTGATGACATGTCAAGGCTGGACAGGATGGAGGGTGAGGCCCCTGGTGTACCATCCTCCTCTGGGGTGACCGTCTCCCCTGGTCCTGCTCAGGATCCCTCCCCAGTTCCTGTGGCCACCCCTCCTGTGTCTGTAAGTAT
Organism: Aquarana catesbeiana; assembly: GCF_042186555.1. NCBI lineage: Eukaryota > Metazoa > Chordata > Amphibia > Anura > Ranidae > Aquarana > Aquarana catesbeiana. The sequence continues at coordinate 275,583,123 of NC_133334.1, forward strand.
TCCTTCTGTATCTGTCTCTGTGTCCCCCCAGCCTACTGTATCCCCTCCTCTTGTGTCAGAACCTTCCAAGTCTGTGCCCCCTGAGTCAGTTCCCCCCCAGGAGTCTACCCCTCCTAAGTCTGACTCAAAGGGAGCACCCCCCCCACCAGGAGTGGTAGTGGGTACTAAAAAGGTCGCTTCTTCCTCTGTAAAGGAGTCTTCTGTAGAGACTCCAAAGAAAAAAACAGGAGATGAGGGCATCTCTGAAGCTGACCTGCAGTACCTGGAACAGAGAAGGAAGGTTGGGAAGCGGAAGAAGCAGGTGGTGAGGACAGAACAGGCTCCAGTGCCTGTCTCCAACCGTTATAGGTCCTCTAATTGGGATATCTCTTCATCTGGAGCTTCTTCGGAGCGAAGTTCTGATTCCGAAATGGAGTTTGAGGCGGCCTCAAGAAAGAGAGAGGCTTCTGGTGATGAGCAGCAGAGGGGAGCTAAGAAGCAATCCACCCAATAACCCAAATGGCGGTTCCCCCTCCGTTAAAAGTGGTGACAATAAATGTCGCCAGCATTAAGTCAGTAAGAGCTCGTTCTATGGCCTTCTTTTTGTTCAGCCAATTAGATGCTGAAATTTTATTTTTGCAAGAGACTAGGCTCACCTCCTTGGCAGATATTCATATGGCCAAGAGAGAGTGGAGGTATGGTCCATCTTACTGGTCTCTTGCGGCCGAGCCTTACGGCGGTGTGGCGGTGTTGTTTAAAACCGGCATGGTAACTGTCCGGCGGGTTATTGAGGTGGAGATTGGGAGATGTATGGTCTTAGACGTCCTTGTGGGAGGGCAGGACCTGCGCCTAATTAATGTTTATGGACCGCACACAAAGTGGGACAGGAAATGCCTTTTTACAAGGATCAAGCCATTTCTTTTTACATCCCGGCAAGTGGTCTTTGGAGGTGACTTTAATACAGTAACTAGGCCCAAGGACAGGAAGGACTTCAAGGACAGGCTGGGATATGATAGCGTTTTTTTAAATAGTATGGTTAGGGATGCTGGTCTTGTGGATGTGCACATTAAGCACCTCCCGGATGACACTGGGTTCACCTTTCATCGAGGTAATAGTCAGAGTAGAATAGATAGGTTTTTTTTGAAGGAGACCTCTGCTTTCTCACCCCCAGTGGTGCAGGCAGTAGAGTTCTCTGATCACTGTATGCTATCTGTGGTCCTGAATGCTTCAGACGCCCCTCAGAGGGGCAAGGGCATCTGGAGATTGAATTCGACTCTACTCAAGGAAGAACATGTTAGACAATCCTTTGAGGAATTCTTTCAGGCACAGGTGACCATCCTGGACTTTTGTAGCAGCAAGGCTGAGTGGTGGGAGCTGACCAAAAAGAGGATTGCTGGATTCTTCAGGGGCCTAGCCAATAGAAAGCAGTTTAATAAATACATGACCTACCAACGTTTACGGAGGAAGCTGGATATTCTTGTCTCGAGAGGAGGAGATCCTGGGGCAATCTCCGAAGTGAAACTCCTTCTCAGGAAGTGTCAATATGACCGGCATGCCTCTTTGGTTCTGGAGAGGGACTATGGGAAGTACCACTCGCCTGACCCTTACCAGAACTGCAAACAAGGTGTAGCTGTTAAAACGGTTGTTGGCCTTAAGGACAGTACAGGTTCCTTGACAAAGTCCAGGTCAGGGATTCTGGAGGTCGTGAGGTCCTTTTATGCTGACCTTCTTGGGAGGAAAGAGCTTGACCGTGACAAGATGGAAAGCTTTTTGGACTCTACTCCAGGTCTAAATGATGAAGATGTCCCATTGATGAATTTGACAGAGGAGATCACAGTTGAAGAGGTGATAAGGGCAATTGAACAGCTTGCCATCAAAAAGTCACCTGGACCGGATGGCTTGACGGCTGAGTTTTACAAAGCTTTTAAGTCTATTCTGGCCCCACATTTGGTAGAGGTTTTTAACAGTTGCCTTGCTGAGGGGGTACTTCCCTCTTCCATGAGGCACTCAGCTGTGATTCTTCTTTCAAAGGGTAAAGATCCTTCGATGGTTGAGAATTGGCGCTCCATCAGTCTTCTTAATGTCGATAGAAAGATACTGGCAAAGATAATTTTCTGGCGCCTATCGTCAGTAGCAGAGTCTTTGCTTTCTCGCCATCAGCACTGTTCGGTCCAGGGTAGGTGCACCTTCACAGCAGTTTTAGCTGTCCGGGAGGCCTTGGAGCGGTGCAGGGCTGCAGGCTGGGGAAAGTATTTGCTGACATTGGATCAGGCAAAGGCTTTTGATCGTGTTAACCATGAGTACCTGTGGTTGCTCCTTAGTAAGTACGGTCTGCCGGGTGGTTTTGTCGATTGGTTAAAAGTCTTGTATGAGGGGGCAGAGAGCTTTCCTCTTGTTAATGGTTGGGTTGGGCAGTCCTTTGGGGTTGGCTCCGGGGTGCGCCAGGGTTGTCCCCTGAGTCCCCTGCTCTATGTGTTTGCAATCGACCCCTTCATCAGGAGGCTAGAGAGCGGCATGTTGTGTGGGGTGCCAGTGGGGCTTCCGGGTGAGCCGCCTTTGAGGGTTGTTGCCTATGCGGACGATGTGTCGGTGATTGTCACTGGGGCGGATGAAGCAGAGGAGGTGGTCTCTCTGACATCACGGTATTCTGAAGCATCAGGCTCCAAGATCAATCAGGAAAAGAGTGAAGTTTTCTGGATGGGAAAGGAAGGTGAGGGGTTTGATCTCCCGGACACCTTTCCAGTGCCCCAGGAAAGAATTAAGATTTTAGGCATTGAATTTGGACCTGGCGATTATGGCCTCAAAAACTGGGAAGGCAGACTGGAAATTGCCAATACTAAGGTGGTCAGCTGGAAGAGATGGAAGTTATCTATGAGGGAAAGGGTTGATCTGATTAAGACTTACCTGATTCCGATCTTCTTGTATGTCAGCTTTGTCTGCATCTTGCCAGTGTCTCTCTATGCTAGGGTCAGTAGTGTGTTCTTCCAGATGTTGTGGGGGAACAGACTGAACCCCATCAAGAGGAATGTCACCTATCTATCCAGGAGGGAGGGTGGCTTAGGTATGGTCAACCCAGTTCTTTTCTTTTCACTGCTTTTTCTCAAGTTTAATATTGGTAATATGCTTGCAGTGGAACCTCCTGGATGGGCAGGCATATTTAGATCTTGGTTTAGGCCTTTTCTACGACTTTGGGAAGAAGGTGGCCAAGTGAAGAATCTCAGGGGTCATCGTGGTCAGCTACCAGCCTATGTCGCTCCGTGCCTGAAGTTACTACGGCAGTGGCGATTGTCGGCTGAAGATCTCAGATCGGTTCCGAGGAAAGTCCTTATGAGTCGAGTCTTGAGCGAAGTCTTTCATGACCCACTGGCCTTAAGGGATTGCCCAGGCCCAGTTTTGAGGGCAGGGTTAAGACTTATTAATTTGGACAGAGTACCCCCTAAATTCAGGGATCTGGCCTGGTTGTGCTTCCATGGGAGACTCTATGTTAGGGGCAATTTGAAATTCCGCAGTGGGGTGGATCGTAGCTGTCCTCGGGAGGAGTGTGCAGGTGAGGAGGAGACTATGGACCATTTTCTGCTTCATTGCCCTTTTAACATAGAGGTGTACAAACAGGTGGGGCGGGCCCTCGGTGTTCCTTTCCTCTCCAGGCTGGGTTATGCTGAGTGGGTGTACGGAGCATTCAATACTGGTGGGGTTTTTTGTTTAGATACACTTTTTCTAGTTAGCCTAGTAGTCCGTTATTTCACTTGGAACGCACGGTGTCAGGTCTGCATTCGGCGTAAAATCCTTCCTGTTCAGGTGGTGGTGTATGACATTTTGCATGAGGTGGAGAAGATTCGGGTGCTTGAGAGAGACAAGCGGAGTCAGGGGGCTTGGTTGAAGGCGTGGAGGGGTTTCAAGCCTCCCTGACTGCCAGGAGTCTCTTTCCCGGGTGTGGCTGTCTGTCCCTTATCACCCTAGATTACTATTTTTTTTTGGATTAATTTTTGATAAATGGCTGCGTACATAGGTGATGGGTTGTGCCTCTTAGGCCCTCTCTGCTGCTTTATGTAAATAATTTTGGTAGTGGATTATGTATATATTGTATATATTCTGAACATGGATGTATATTCCTTGGATTTCTGTTGAAGTTTTGTACTATGGTTTTGTTTTTTACTTTTGTATAAAATTGGTTGCTTGATTCTTTTAATAAAAGATCAATAGTGTCCCATCATTGGTGTCAGTGGGAGGAAATGTGCCCCATCAGTAGTGTGATTGGGAGGAATTGTGGCCCATTGTTGGTATCATTAGGAGGATGTTTACCCCATCTTTGGTGTCAGTGGGAGGAAATGTGCCCCATCAGTGGTGTGATTGGGTCCCATTGTTGGTGTCACTGGGAGAAATTGTGCCCCATCTTCAGCGTCATTGAAAGGAATAGTGCCCCATTATTGCTGTCAGTGGAGGGAATTATGCCCCATCATTGGTATCAGCGGATGAAATAGTGCCCCGAGGGCCAGATAAAAGCAAGCAAAGGGCCGCATCCGGCCCCAGGGCCGCAGTCTGTAGACCACTGCTACAGAGGAATTTCCATGAGAAAAGTAGAGATGTACTTCTCCTGATCTCCTCCTGAAAATCCCAGTTGCCTGGCAGTTTACTGTTCAAAAGGCTTCATTATTTTCAGGGTTTGCATATAAGAAAAGCAGAAAAATAAGTCCTTGCCAGCATACTGGTCCCGGGTCAGTGACTTGTCCTATTGAAGCAAGAGGATCAGGATAACAACCAGGCAATTTACATTATCAGAAGAAGAGGTCACTTTGTTTAGCCTATATTGGGCCCACATAGCATTTTACAACTGCTTTAAATCCCCAGCAGCCAGGAGGTACGGCAATCCGCAGAGGGGTGAAGGTGGAGAAGAATATCTGATGGAAGAGTCACTACATGCTGCAAATCATTTTGGCACCTCCACCTCCTTCTTCATCCCCCCCACCTGTTTAGAAGGCAAAGGCCACTGAGCCAATCTAAGTGTTGCCCCAACCCTTGAAGAACAATGGATATCCCAGACAGGTAAAGGTGCAGGATATTCATGGCAGGCCTCTCTCTGAACACCCCACCGATTGAGCTTTACTAGAGCTCCTCCTCTTTATTTCACTTTGGATGGAGTGGAAAGGGTTACAGAAGCTGAATTGTGTTGTATGTTATCCATCAGCGATATGTTATCGAGGGATATCCTCGTTTCTATTTTATTAATACTGTAATTGTAACATGACGGTTGAACACTATAGCCTGAGCTCCATCTTTTCATATCGGGTGTGGTTTACCAAAGCTATATGTGGCTGAGGAGCACACCAAGGTTTGGGGGCCTCGGCACGGGACTTCATATAAAGACCTTTGTCAGTCCTTCTGGAGATTTGAAAACATTTCAAGGGGAAGTGAAAGAAGAACATGAGCTTGATTCGGTTGTGCTAAATTGTGTGGGTGGACAGGGTCATCTAAAGCCCAGGGAAAACATGCCAAAGCGTGCCCCTCCCCACAAGATGTTTGATCAGCAAAAATCCCCTCCCTTCAAAAAAAAAACAAACAATTGAGGACTAATCTGCATGCTCAGCCCCTAAAGCATACATTCCTCCTCCTCCCAGAACAAATCTGCCCCCTTATAAAAAAAAAAACTCTCCTGGCACAACTCTTTGCCCCCCATCCCCCCCAGCACAAATCCTTTCTCTACCCATATGCTACCAGGAAAAAGAAAAAAATTCCCCCTCCAAAATCCTCTACCTCTCAAATTTCCTCTCCAAGCACAACCCCCCCCACCCCAAATCCCCCACTTCCGGCACAAATACCCCTCCTCTTATCCCCCATTACTATTGAGGAATAAGGCTGCTTGAGGCTGAAACGCGTAGCCGTTCTTTGCTGTATACACCGCTGTTCAATAAAATTAGCGCTATGCTGTGATCTATTGTGGTGCTGGCTATCTTCACATCTACAGGTCATAGCCCCCATTTCCACCCACTGGAAGGTTCAGGAGCTTCTATCCCAATCTATTCACAGTTCCAATAACGGATTGCGTTCATCCAATCCTGGATTAAAAAACCTTAAATGACTTTGTGAAGTTTGCAAGTTTCAAGTGGACCTGCACCATTTTTGGCAACACAGCGCGCCACAATGCACAATAGTGCGTTTCTATGCACTGCATTGCACATGCATTGGAGCTACATTACCTTCACATGTTGGGCTGCCGTTCAAAATAAACGTAACGTGCATGAGCGTGTGTGGTGCACCACAGCAGGAAAGTGCGTTGTGGCCCTCCTGCATCTCTGGGATAGAAACTGAAAGGAAAAATCCCCAACAGGACACAAAGGGAGACGACATACACGGACAGCAGGTGGAATACTTCCCCCTCTATTAAATACTAAGTTTGGCTTTATGTAGGCTTTAGAGCAGGGGTCTCCAAAATTTCTAAACAAAGGGCCAGTTTACTGTCCTTCAGACTTTAAGGGGGTCAGGCTGTGGCCATTGGGAATAGAAAGGGTCCCAATGTCAGTGGGAAAAAAAATGCCCCATCACTGTTGTCAGTGGGAGGAATAGTGCCCCATCATTGGTATCAGTGGGAGGAATAGTGTCCCATCACTGGTGTCAGTGGGAGGAATTATGCCCCATCGTTTGTGTTAGTGAGAGGAAGTGTGCCCCATCAGTGGTGTCATTGGGCTCCATTGTTGGTGTCAATGGGAGAAATTGTGCCCCATCGTTGGTGTCAATGGGAGAAATTGTGGCCCATCGTTTGTATCATTGGGAGGAATTGTGGCCCATCGTTGGTATTACTGGGAGGAATTGTGGCCCATAGTTGGTATCATTGGGAGGAATTGTACCCCATCTTTGGAGTCAGTGGGAGGAATAGTTCCACAACATTGGTGTCAGTGAGAGGAAATGTGCCCCATCAGTGGTGTCATTGGGCCCTATTGTTGGTGTCACTGGGAGAAATTGTGCCCCATCTTTGGCATAATTAGGAGGAATTGTGTCGCACTATTGCCATCTTTGGGAGGAATTGTGCCCCTTCATTGGTGTCATTGGGCCCCATTGTTGGTATCACTGAGATAAATTGTGCCCCATCTTTGGCATAATTAGGAGGGATTGTGTCCCATTGTTGGTATCATTGGGAGGAATTGTGCTCCATCTTTGGTGTCAGTGGGAGGAATAGTTCCACAACATTGGTGTCAGTAGGAGGAATTGTGCTCCATCATTGGTATCAGTGAAAGGAATTGTGGCCCATTGTTGGTATCACTGGGAGGGATTGTGTCCCATTGTTGCCATCTTTGGGAGGAATTGTGCCCCTTCATTGGTGTCATTGGGCCCCATTGTTGGTATCGCTGAGATAAATTGTGCCCCATCTTTGGCATAATTAGGAGGGATTGTGTCCCATTGTTGGGATCATTGGGAGGAATTGTGCCCCATCATTGGTGTCAGAGGTGGGGAATTATGGCCCATTGTTGGTATCAGCGGATTAAATAGTCCCCCAGGGGCCAGATAAAAGCAAGCCAAGGGCCGCATCTGGCCCCCGGGCCGCAGTTTGGAGACCACTGCAATATAAATGTCTTAATGAGCTTGTGTTTGTTACTATTTCACTGCAATGCAATGTTATCACCAGTCTGAGTTTTATATCAAAGGATCAGATTCATTATTTTTTTCACTTTCAAACCCTTCCAGACAATTGCCAACCTGGCTTTGTGTTGCTAATCTTTAACTTATTTTCTCCGGACTTATCTTTGAAAAATTGATCTTCCTGTTTTTTATAGCTTACAACAAAAGCAAAAATCTAATTAAACAAAGTAATCCAGATTAGTGCAATCAAAGTCTGGACCTTTTAAAGCCCAACTTCAGGAAAACCTATTTATTTCCAGATAGTTAGAGTGGTGAGGGGTAAGAGCTCCTGTCTTGTTTATATTATCATCAGTATAGGAAGTATTGGATGGGACATCTCTCCAATGAAGATACAGACAAAAAACACTTACAACTGTAGTAGGGTGAGAAAGGGTTATTACTCTCCACAATGTCCTATCCCAGTGACAACCACTTCCTCCACTTCTTGAACAGGAGTTCATTGAACAGGTTAGGCCAGGAGTGATCTCCTACATGTATCGTGGCCTCTGTACATTGCTGCTCAGCCTGTAGATGCTTCAAACGGACTTTATTATAGGAAGGGGGTTCCCAATCATACCCCCACAAAGTAACAATGTCTACAGCAGCCATTCTCAACTAGAGTTCCTCCAGAGGTTGCTTAGGGTGCCTTGAGCTGTGGCTGATTGACCTCCTATTTGGTGGTGCTTGTATATTTCTGGGGCCAATGTCACTTGGTAGTCCCAACAGCAAGACACCAAAGGTGGCATTCTGAACAACAGTGTATGGGTTGTGTTTTTCCCACTGTCCTCCAATGTAAGGAACATTCTTCCCACTGACCACCAATGTAAGTCTATTCTTCCCACTGACCACCAAGGAAAGGAGCATTCCATCCACTGTCCACCAATATGAAGGGCATTCTTCCCACTGACCACCAATGTAAGGGGCATTCTTCAAATTGACCACCAATGTAAGGGGCATTCTTCCTACTGACCACCAATGTAAGGAGCATTCTTCCCACTGATCACCAATATAAGGAACATTCTTCCCACTGATCACCAATGTAAGGAACATTCTTCCCACTGATCACCAATGTAAGGGACATTCTTCTCACTGACACCAATGTAAGGAACATTCTTCCCACTGAATACCAATGTAAGGAACATTCTTCTCACTGATCACCAATGTAAGGAACATTCTTCCCACTGATCACCAATGTAAGGGGCATTCTTCTCACTGATCACCAATGTAAGGAGCATTCTTCTCACTGATCACCAATGTAAGGAGCATTCTTCTCACTGATCACCAATATAAGGAACATTCTTCTCACTGATCACCAATGTAAGGAACATTCTTCCCACTGATCACCAATGTAAGGAACATTCTTCCCACTGATCACCAATGTAAGGAACATTCTTCTCACTGATCACCAATGTAAGGAACATTCTTCTCACTGATCACCAATGTAAGGAACATTCTTCTCACTGATCACCAATGTAAGGAACATTCTTCTCACTGATCACCAATGTAAGGAACATTCTTCCCACTGATCACCAATATAAGGAACATTCTTCCCACTGATCACCAATGTAAGGAACATTCTTCCCACTGAATACCAATGTAAGGAACATTCTTCCCACTGACCACCAATGTAAGGAACATTCTTCTCACTGATCACCAGTGTAAGGAACATTCTTCTCACTGACCTCCAATGTAAGGAGCATTCTTCTCACTGATCACCAATGTAAGGAACATTCTTCCCACTGACCTCCAATGTAAGGAGCATTCTTCTCACTGATCACCAATGTAAGGAACATTCTTCCCACTGACCACCAATGTAAGGAACATTCTTCTCACTGACCTCCAATGTAAGGAGCATTCTTCTCACTGATCACCAATGTAAGGAACATTCTTCCCACTGACCTCCAATGTAAGGAGCATTCTTCTCACTGATCACCAATGTAAGGAACATTCTTCCCACTGACCACCAATGTAAGGAACATTCTTCTCACTGATCACCAATGTAAGGAACATTCTTCCCACTGACCTCCAATGTAAGGAGCATTCTTCTCACTGATCACCAATGTAAGGAACATTCTTCCCACTGATCACCAATGTAAGGGACATTCTTCTCACTGATCACCAATGTAAGGAACATTCTTCTCACTGATCACCAATGTAAGGAACATTCTTCTCACTGATCACCAATGTAAGGAACATTCTTCCCACTGATCACCAATGTAAGGAACATTCTTCTCACTGATCACCAATATAAGGAACATTCTTCTCACTGATCACCAATGTAAGGAACATTCTTCCCACTGATCACCAATGTAAGGAACATTCTTCTCACTGATCACCAATGTAAGGAACATTCTTCTCACTGATCACCAATGTAAGGAACATTCTTCCCACTGATCACCAATGTAAGGAACATTCTTCTCACTGATCACCAATGTAAGGAACATTCTTCTCACTGATCACCAATGTAAGGAACATTCTTCTCACTGATCACCAATGTAAGGAACATTCTTCCCACTGATCCCACGCCAAAATGGGGCGCTGGAGGACAGTAAACTGGCCCTTTATTTAGAAAGTTTGGCGACCTCTGCTTTAGCGTAACCCTTAAAATAATGTTTAGGTCTTCGGGATCTCTTGCCAAGACAAATTCATTGGGGGGTCAATAATGGGAAAAACACCCCTTACATCGGTGGCCAGCGCAAAAAAAAAAGCCCCCCTTACAGTGGTGGTCAGAAGGCCACCCTGATATCCTGCAGCTGACCAGAACTATGCAGGAACCATCAAATGGAGGGTGGGGGGGGTGGGGTCAATCAGCCTTAGCTAAAGTAACTCCTAGCAACCTCTGAAGGAACGCTAGGGGTTCAGTAACCCTAATGGCTGCTCCAGGCTCAAGATGGCTCTTTTTGAAAAAAAAAATTGGGCATGAAACCCCCCCCCCCACACCGACACTGTTGTGTGTTTGTGTCACACTCGTGCCTCGGTCATGGAAGGACATTTGAAGTTTTGTATTTTCAGTTTGTACGCCAAGGTGCCTCCTATCCATTGGACACGGAAGAAGATCTTCAGGCACTTTTGTCTCTTATCCCTCCCAGATGTGTGCAATTTGTTGGATTTGCAGTTTAGTAAATGAACATGTTTTCCATATGACTACATTTTAAAACAAATAAACAGCTTAACGTGTTCCAAAACGATGTCTTGTTGCAAATACAGGAAAAGCCCCCCCTCCTGAACGCGGCAGTCTTAGATAATCATCTTAAATGGTTGGTTAGCAGTGATCCGAAATAGTAAAACTTCTGTCCCGGGAGATTCCCCCCCCCTATTCGGCAGACTCGCTCCAAAAACAAATCTATAAAAACAGAATGTCTTGCCAGAAGTCATTACTACGCTGTGTACAGTAGTGAGCGGGGAGGATGTGTTATTTCATAGTACATGAAAATATGTCAATTAAACATGAGGTGGAGAAATTCGGGGGCTTTCATTTGCCGTGTCTGTCTTTTGTCTTTCTAGATGCGGATTGGGATGCCGTCCAGCCAGCGATGAGCCGAGCAGCTCGCCGTACATCGCAAGATTAACTTTCTTCATTTCCTTTGTTTTATTTGGCAACGAATTAATAAACATTTGACAAGTTATAATATTTGTCTGTTGTGTTTTTTTTTTTTTTTTCTTTTGGGTGTTTCTCTGTGTTACAAATAAACTAAAGCTGTCCAAAGGACGCCCATAGAACGCCGATCAAAAGCAAATGTTAGCCGCAATCCAAAACACAGCTCTTCTTTCTATTTATTCGTCAAATGATGAAAATTGGTTTCATTACCACTGGCTACAAGGACGTGGAAAAGGTGGTCAACTGGTGGCCCATGGAGTCCTCAGATTAGGATGACCTTATTTCCAATTTGCCATTCAACAAATCACAGTACAGCCCGGGCGGTGCGCTCTACCCAGAAGCACTGATCACGCCCCCAAAAAAGGCCGCCGCATCACGGCATCACTCACTGACAGTAATTGTCATGGCCGGCCGAGACCCGTTTTACCTTGTTCCAATGCTGGCTCTACACTGCCCTGCTGTGATTGGACACGAGAGGCGGGATTTATGATTTCTTCAACCACAAGCATGGGGCAGGGATTGTGCCTCTACAGACATTCCCGGCCAGGACAAGTACTGTCAGTGAGTAAAAGGGCAATGTTGCAGCCTTTTTTTGCGGCATCAGATTCGCCCGGGGGGTGGGGGGCTGGCTGTGTCAGTTTAATTTTGGACACTGTATTGTCCTTGAATGAAGGTGCCCGGGGCAGGCCTGCAAAATGCGGGACTGTCCCGGGCAATGCGGGACTGTCCCGGGCAATCCGGGACACGTGGACACCCTACCTCCGATGTGGCCCGAAACCTCCTGCTCTGCAATGGCAGATCGGATCGGCAAGCCCAGATCATAACTTGTTGACCCGCCATCACAGAGCATCAGAGTGGCTGGAGCCAGTGCTGAAAGCAGCAAGCATTTAGTATCATTCCACCAGGGACAGGAATCTTTCTAACAGCCAGCGATGCCAGCAGAAACTGAAAGTTAAACTGGTTCTAAAGGCAGAAGGTTTTTTTTATCTTAAGACATTCTATGCCCTGAGATAAAAAAAACCTTCTGTGTGCAGCAGCCCCTCTAATACTTACCTGAGCCCCATCTCTATCCAGCGATGTGCACGGGTGCCTCGGCTGTCCGGGACTCCCCCTCCTGATTGGCTAAAACACAACCTTTGGCGCCCGCTGCTGTCAATCAAAGTCAGTGAGCCAATGAGGAGAGAGAGGCCGAGCCGCAGCTCCATGTCTGAATGGACACACAGAGCAGCGACTCGGCTCAGGTGCCCCCATATTAAGCTGCTTGCTGTGGAACACGGATCTCTGTCTTCTTACAGTATAAGCACCTCCCCCACAGTTAGAAAGCACTCTCTAGGAACACATTTAACTCTTTGATGGCCTTTGATATTAACCCTCTTCCCTGCCAGTGTTATTAGTACAGTGACAGTGCATTTTTTTGGCACTGATCACTGTATTGTGTCACTGGTCCCCAAAAAGTGTCACTTAGTCTCCGACTTGTCCGCTGCAATGTCGCAGTCCCGCTAAAAATCGCTGATGGCCACCATTACTAGTAACCAAAATTAAAAAAAAAAAATTCCATAAATATATCCCGTAGTGTGCAGACGCTATAACTTTTGCAAAACCAATCAATATACGCTTATTGGGATTTTTTTTTTACCAAAAATATGTAGCAGAATACAGATTGGCCTAAATTTATGAAGAAATTCGATTTTTTTTTACTGGATATGTTTAATAGCAGAAATTAAAAAATATTGTTTTCTTTTTTTCAAAATTGTCGCTCTTTTTTTGTTTATAGCGTAAAAAATAAAAGCCACAGAGGTGATCAAATACCACCAAAAGAAAATTTGTCGGAAAAAAAAAAAGGACATCAATTTTATTTGGGTACAGAGTCGCACGGCTGCGCAATTGTCAGTCAAAGTAACGTAGTGCCGTATCGCAAAGAATGGCCTGGTCATGAAGGGGGGTAAACCTTCCGGAGCTGAAGTGGTTAATACAGGCAAATAGACGGTGCCCTCTGCAAGTGAAGTTTCTCCAGAGCTTAGCAAATGAAGGGGAAGTTCTGCTGACCTCCATCATCCAATCATGTGCAAGAAAAAATGCTGTTTTTTTTTTGGTTTTTTTTTTCCTTGCATGTGATTGGGTACTCTTTGCAAAGTGAAGCTTTACTTCATTTACTAAGCCCTTGCCTTTAGTAAATCAACCCCAATGCATCTCTCTCTCCCTGCAAAGAGAGCAAAACAAACAACTGTGTGTAGAAAAATAAATTAAAAAAAAAAATTAAAGAAAAAAATACCTAGATCGAGGTTTGATCCGTGTCCGTGCCGGGGTTAGTGTTTGGGTCAAGTAAGGGTCAAAGGTCAGGGTCAGTATATTTTGGACAGGATTTTAAAAACAAATGTTATTCTGTGTCGGTGTGTTTTAGGTAGGAAAAAAAAAAAGAAGAAGCAAAATGTGCACTATTGTTACACATATTTGGTATCGCAATGCAATCGTCAGGAGCAGGAGATTTTTATTTATTTATTCTGGGTTGGTAGTAACAAGAAATATACAGCTAAATTTAAAAAAAAAAAAACAACTTTTTTTTTACTATTTTGGGCTAGTTTTCCTATAATATAAAAAAAAAAAAAAATTTAGTTATCCATTTACCATCAAATGAAAGCCCAATTTACCCTGAAAAAAACGAAAAAACGCGGTATAATCCACCTGCACTTGACATAATTGTTATATGCAATATAATATATCTAATATATATATAATAGAAATATTATTTAGGTATTATTGGGTGTGTGCCCACTTCATTCTAAACGCCCCTCGGCTTGCACCCGCACTCAGAACGCACCCGGCCATCATTGCACAACATACGATAGGTTGCCTGGAGGTGTGCCGGAAAAATCACATGGCTTTTGGTCCATGGATGTGCATTAAGGGGTTCATAGAACATGAGTAGGTCCATTCAATCCAAGAGGTATAGGTGTGCCAAAAATATATGTGTTAATGTACGAAGTAACATAAAGACAAGTGTGAACAGACCCAGCAACCAGGGTACAGGCATACCCCACTTTTAAGTACGCAATGGGGTTTATTTACTAAAGCTGGAAAGTGCAAAATCAGGCTCACTTCTGCAAAGAAACCAATGAGCTTCTAACCCCAGCTTGTTCAATTAAGCTTTGGTCATATAACCTGGAAGCTCATTGGTTTCTATGCAGAAGTGAGCCTGATTTTGCATTTTTAAGCTTTAGTAAAAAAACCCCATTGTGTACTTAAAAGTGGGGTATGTCTGTCTATAAGGGTTAACACTGGACTGATAATCAACCACTGGAAAAAAAAAAAAGTGTTCCTGTTGGTGGAATTGGAAAGCAATACTACAATTCTAGATACGGCCTCTATGTCTTCTACAGCCTCATCTTAGGCCGGTGTTCCGTCAATAGAGACAATTCATCAAGATCTCCAATTACGTCACTTCCAGTTTATTGTGAACCGCCACCAATTGGAGATTTTCAACGACTTGCTGTTCTGACACAACACCGGCAACCGTGTACACTCCGGTATTATGAGCGGATATTGTTAGTTCGCTCCGATACTAACCAACAAAATGGCTGCCTCCGCAACTTTTTCCTCGTTACCCGCTGTTGAGTCAAAAACAGCAAAGCCTTCGTGGACCGGAGTGTACACACTTGCCGGTGTTGTGTCAAAACAGCAAGTCATCGAAATGTCCAATTAATGATGGTTTACAGTAACCGGAAGTGGCGTAATTGGAGATCTTCATGAATTGGCTATTTTGACAGACACGGTCCAAATCTCAGTCGGTTTAGCAGGAACTGGCCGAGATTTAAACCATTAATGGGCAGGCTGAATGTACCAAGTTAATCGATCGATCGATCAACTTGGGTACAGCCAGCCTGCTGGCTGCTATAACCGCTAGCGATAATTACTGTCCATCCTGCTGAGAAATATGTCCGCTGATGCTGATGGTTAGTTTCACCCCATCATTGGTGAAACTAACGCGTTTCACCCACCATGGGCTTAATCGATTAAGCCAGGGGCCTTCAAACTTTCTAAACAAAGAGCCAGTGTCATTGAAATGAATAGTGCCCCATTATTGGTGTCAGTGGAAGGAATATTGCCCCATTGTTGGTGTCATTAAAATGATTAGTACTCCGTCTTTGGCACCAATGGGAGGAATAAAACCCTTCTTTGGTGTTAGTGGGAGGAATAGTGTTCCATTGTTTTATATCTGTAGGAGAAATTATGCCCCAATGTTGGTGTCAGTGGGAGGAATAGTGCCCCTTCATTGGTATCAGTGGCGGGAATAGTGCCCCATCATTGGTGTTAGTGGGATGAATAGTGCCCCATCATTGGTGTCAGTGGGAGGAATAGTGCCCCATCATTGGTGTCAGTGGAAGGAATAGTGCCCCTTCATTGGTGTCAGTGGAGGGAATAGTGCCCCATCATTGGTGTTAGTGGGATGAATAGTGTCCCATCATTGGTGTTAGTGGGATGACTAGTGTCCCATCATTGGTGTCAGTGGAAGGAATAGTGCCTCTTCATTGGTGTCAGTGGGAGGAATAGTGCCCCATCATTGGTGTCAGTAGAAGGAATAGTACCCCATTGTTGGTGTCATTGAAATGATTAGTACCCCATCTTTGGCGCCAGTGGGAGGAATAATGCCCTTCTTAAGCTGCGTACACACGAGCGGAATGTCAGACGGAAGCTTTTCATCGTCTATTCCGATCGTGTGTTGGCCTCATCAGGCTTTTTTTTCTCGAAAATTCTGACGGACCTAGAACTAGAACAAAAACGACGCATGCTCTGAAGCAAGTACGAGACAGCAGCTATTGGCTACTGGCTATTGAACTTCCTTTTTCTAGACCCGTCGTACGTGTTGTACGTCACCGCGTTCTGGACGGTCGGACTTTGGGTTGACTGTGTGAAGGCAAGACCGCTTGAATGGAATTCCGTCGGAGTACCATCGTAGAAACCTTCGGAGTTTATTCCGACGGCAAAACCAGTCGTGTGTACGCGGCATTAGATGTCAGTCTGAGGAATAGTGCCCCGTCGTTGATGTCATTAGGGGGAATACTGTCCCTATAGTTGGTGTCAGTGGCAGGATTACTGTCCCTATTGTTGGTGTCAGTGGCAGGAATAATGTCCCATTGTTTTATATCAGTAGGAGAAATTATGCCCCAATGTTGGTTTCATCGGAAGTAATACTGCCCCATCATTGGTGTCAGTGGGAGGAATGGTACCTCGTATGAAAGGGGGGAAAAGTGCCCCAAGGCCCGGATGAAGGCAAGCATCTGGCCCATGGGCCACAGTTTGGAGACCACTGGATTAAGCCCATGGCGGGCGAAACGCGTTAGTTGGTGTGGTTCGGAAGTTGATGGAGCTGAAGCCTTTCTGAGTGGCTTTTGTTGTGCACTTCCATCTCTCCTTTGTAAGTTTCTCACATTCCGCTGGTGTCACTTTTAGGAAAACCTACACTGAGAAATGCCATGCAGACACTGCGGGTGTGCATGAAGACGGGGAGTGCCTGCAAAGAGGCTGCAGGAGATCAGCAGCAGTATAAGAAATTTCATTAAAAAAAAAAAAGGTACTTATTTATGAAACACGGTGCGTTGGCTAATTAAATATCACTCATTTTGAGTTCATATCTCCTTTCTCTATGGTTCCCACCTGTGTAGCCCGTCTCCGGCTGTCATGGCGCACTCACATGCGTAGATGTTGTACCGTTAAAGGGTCTTAGGTTGGCCGTTTATTTCAAGCCACTTATGTAGTGAAGAACACGCCTAAGGATGTCATTATAAACTTCAAAGGACGATAACGAAATGTCCGCACCTCCCGCATTTTGTTATGAATTTGCGCATAATATGGACATTAAATCTGCCAGACAAGCCAAGCTTCGCTCCGCCGTACAAATCGTAATTTAAGTTATTTTCTAGTGAATTTTTGGTCAGGCAGAGGAGCTGATCTGTGCTGGAGATAGGAGCAGCGAGACGTTTGCATTTTAACCCCTGGGGAACTAATTAGTGTTCTCGTTTTTATGTGGTTTCATAAACACCAACGCCGGAGTCAGACAGGGCTGGAATAATAGCCTTTCCCTGCTACACTCATAAATCCTAAAGGGGGGCTCCGACCCAGCTCTCCAGCTTATTACCTCTTCTTTCTGCGTCTTGTTATGGAGGAAAGATGTTGGAGGTTTTTTTTTGTTTTTTTTGCAGAAGTCAATCATACCGAGCAGACGGCGATTCCCGGGTGAAATAAAATATCTGCTTAGTAATGTTACGAGCAGCTACACTGCCTTGAAAAAGTATTCATACCCCATGACATTTTCCACATTTCATCATGTTACAACCAAAAGCGTGAATGTATTTTATTGGGATTTTATGTGATAGACCAGTGGTCTCCAAACCGGGGGGCCAGATGCGGCCCTTTGCTTTTATCTGGTCCTTGGGGCACCATTTCATCCGCTGATACCAACAACGGGGCACAATTACCCCCCCATTGACACCAATGATGGGGCATAATTCCCCCCCTCCACTGAAACCAATGATGGGGCACAATTCCCCCCCTCCACTGACACCAATGATGGGGCATAATTCTCCCCACTGACACCAATGATGGGGCACAATTCCCCCCAATGATACCAACAATGGGACACAATCCCTCCTAATCATGCCAAAGATGGGGCACAATTTGTCCCAGTGACACCAACAATGCCCAATGACACCACTGCCCAATGTTGTAGAACTATTCCTCCCAATGGGACCAACGATGGGCCACAATTCCTCCCAATGACACCAATGTTGTGGCATTATTCCTCCTACTGACACCAATGATGGGACACTATTCCTCCTACTGACTCCAATGATGGGGCACTATTCCTCCCACTGACACCAATGATGGGACACTATTCCTCCCACTGACACCAATGATGGGACACTATTCCTCCCACTGACACCAATGATGGGACACTATTCCTCCTACTGACTCCAATGATGGGACACTATTCCTCCCACTGACACCAATGATGGGACACTATTCCTCCCACTGACACCAATGATGGGGTACAATTCCTCCCACTGATACCAATGATGGGACACTATTCCTCCTACTGACTCCAATGATGGGACACTATTGATCTTTTATTAAAAGAATCAAGCAACCAATTTTATACAAAAGTAAAAAACAAAACCATAGTACAAAACTTCAACAGAAATCCAAGGAATACACATTCATGTTCAGAATATATACAATATATACATAATCCACTACCAAAATTATTTACATAAAGCAGCAGAGAGGGCCTAAGAGGCACAACCCATCACCTATGTACGCAGCCATTTATCAAAAATTAATCCAAAAAAATAATAATCTAGGGTGATAAGAGACAGACAGCCACACCCGGGAAAGAGACTCCTGGCAGTCAGGGAGGCTTGAAACCCCTCCACGCCTTCAACCAAGCCCCCTGACTCCGCTTGTCCCTCTCGAGCACCCGAATCTTCTCCACCTCATGCAGAATGTCATACACCACCACCTGAACAGGAAGGATTTTACGCCGAATGCAGACCTGACACCGTGCGTTCCAAGTGAAATAACGGACTATTAGGCTAACTAGAAAAAGTGTATCTAAACAAAAAACCCCACCAGTATTGAATGCTCCGTACACCCACTCAGCATAACCCAGCCTGGAGAGGAAAGGGACACCGAGGGCCCGCCCCACCTGTTTGTACACCTCTATGTTAAAAGGGCAATGAAGCAGAAAATGGTCCATAGTCTCCTCCTCACCTGCACACTCCTCCCGAGGACAGCTACGATCCATCCCACTGCGGAATTTCAAATTGCCCCTAACATAGAGCCTCCCATGGAAGCACAACCAGGCCAGATCCCTGAATTTAGGGGGTACTCTGTCCAAATTAATAAGTCTTAACCCTGCCCTCAAAACTGGGCCTGGGCAATCCCTTAAGGCCAGTGGGTCATGAAAGACTTCGCTCAAGACTCGACTCATAAGGACTTTCCTCGGAACCGATCTGAGATCTTCAGCCGACAATCGCCACTGCCGTAGTAACTTCAGGCATGGAGCGACATAGGCTGGTAGCTGACCACGATGACCCCTGAGATTCTTCACTTGGCCACCTTCTTCCCAAAGTCGTAGAAAAGGCCTAAACCAAGATCTAAATATGCCTGCCCATCCAGGAGGTTCCACTGCAAGCATATTACCAATATTAAACTTGAGAAAAAGCAGTGAAAAGAAAAGAACTGGGTTGACCATACCTAAGCCACCCTCCCTCCTGGATAGATAGGTGACATTCCTCTTGATGGGGTTCAGTCTGTTCCCCCACAACATCTGGAAGAACACACTACTGACCCTAGCATAGAGAGACACTGGCAAGATGCAGACAAAGCTGACATACAAGAAGATCGGAATCAGGTAAGTCTTAATCAGATCAACCCTTTCCCTCATAGATAACTTCCATCTCTTCCAGCTGACCACCTTAGTATTGGCAATTTCCAGTCTGCCTTCCCAGTTTTTGAGGCCATAATCGCCAGGTCCAAATTCAATGCCTAAAATCTTAATTCTTTCCTGGGGCACTGGAAAGGTGCCCGGGAGATCAAACCCCTCACCTTCCTTTCCCATCCAGAAAACTTCACTCTTTTCCTGATTGATCTTGGAGCCTGATGCTTCAGAATACCGTGATGTCAGAGAGACCACCTCCTCTGCTTCATCCGCCCCAGTGACAATCACCGACACATCGTCCGCATAGGCAACAACCCTCAAAGGCGGCTCACCCGGAAGCCCCACTGGCACCCCACACAACATGCCGCTCTCTAGCCTCCTGATGAAGGGGTCGATTGCAAACACATAGAGCAGGGGACTCAGGGGACAACCCCAAAGGACTGCCCAACCCAACCATTAACAAGAGGAAAGCTCTCTGCCCCCTCATACAAGACTTTTAACCAATCGACAAAACCACCCGGCAGACCGTACTTACTAAGGAGCAACCACAGGTACTCATGGTTGACACGATCAAAAGCCTTTGCCTGATCCAATGTCAGCAAATACTTTCCCCAGCCTGCAGCCCTGCACCGCTCCAAGGCCTCCCGGACAGCTAAAACTGCTGTGAAGGTGCACCTACCCTGGACCGAACAGTGCTGATGGCGAGAAAGCAAAGACTCTGCTACTGACGATAGGCGCCAGAAAATGATCTTTGCCAGTATCTTTCTATCGACATTAAGAAGGCTGATGGGGCGCCAATTCTCAACCATCGAAGGATCTTTACCCTTTGAAAGAAGAATCACAGCTGAGTGCCTCATGGAAGAGGGAAGTACCCCCTCAGCAAGGCAACTGTTAAAAACCTCTACCAAATGTGGGGCCAGAATAGACTTAAAAGCTTTGTAAAACTCAGCCGTCAAGCCATCCGGTCCAGGTGACTTTTTGATGGCAAGCTGTTCAATTGCCCTTATCACCTCTTCAACTGTGATCTCCTCTGTCAAATTCATCAATGGGACATCTTCATCATTTAGACCTGGAGTAGAGTCCAAAAAGCTTTCCATCTTGTCACGGTCAAGCTCTTTCCTCCCAAGAAGGTCAGCATAAAAGGACCTCACGACCTCCAGAATCCCTGACCTGGACTTTGTCAAGGAACCTGTACTGTCCTTAAGGCCAACGACCGTTTTAACAGCTACACCTTGTTTGCAGTTCTGGTAAGGGTCAGGTGAGTGGTACTTCCCATAGTCCCTCTCCAGAACCAAAGAGGCATGCCGGTCATATTGACACTTCCTGAGAAGGAGTTTCACTTCGGAGATTGCCCCAGGATCTCCTCCTCTCGAGACAAGAATATCCAGCTTCCTCCGTAAACGTTGGTAGGTCATGTATTTATTAAACTGCTTTCTATTGGCTAGGCCCCTGAAGAATCCAGCAATCCTCTTTTTGGTCAGCTCCCACCACTCAGCCTTGCTGCTACAAAAGTCCAGGATGGTCACCTGTGCCTGAAAGAATTCCTCAAAGGATTGTCTAACATGTTCTTCCTTGAGTAGAGTCGAATTCAATCTCCAGATGCCCTTGCCCCTCTGAGGGGCGTCTGAAGCATTCAGGACCACAGATAGCATACAGTGATCAGAGAACTCTACTGCCTGCACCACTGGGGGTGAGAAAGCAGAGGTCTCCTTAAAAAAAAACCTATCTATTCTACTCTGACTATTACCTCGATGAAAGGTGAACCCAGTGTCATCCGGGAGGTGCTTAATGTGCACATCCACAAGACCAGCATCCCTAACCATACTATTTAAAAAAACGCTATCATATCCCAGCCTGTCCTTGAAGTCCTTCCTGTCCTTGGGCCTAGTTATTGCATTAAAGTCACCTCCAAAGACCACTTGCCGGGATGTAAAAAGAAATGGCTTGATCCTTGTAAAAAGGCATTTCCTGTCCCACTTTGTGTGCGGTCCATAAACATTAATTAGGCGCAGGTCCTGCCCTCCCACAAGGACGTCTAAGACCATACATCTCCCAATCTCCACCTCAATAACCCGCCGGACAGTTACCATGCCGGTTTTAAACAACACCGCCACACCGCCGTAAGGCTCGGCCGCAAGAGACCAGTAAGATGGACCATACCTCCACTCTCTCTTGGCCATATGAATATCTGCCAAGGAGGTGAGCCTAGTCTCTTGCAAAAATAAAATTTCAGCATCTAATTGGCTGAACAAAAAGAAGGCCATAGAACGAGCTCTTACTGACTTAATGCTGGCGACATTTATTGTCACCACTTTTAACGGAGGGGGAACCGCCATTTGGGTTATTGGGTGGTTTGCTTCTTAGCTCCCCTCTGCTGCTCATCACCAGAAGCCTCTCTCTTTCTTGAGGCCGCCTCAAACTCCATTTCGGAATCAGAACTTCGCTCCGAAGAAGCTCCAGATGAAGAGATATCCCAATTAGAGGACCTATAACGGTTGGAGACAGGCACTGGAGCCTGTTCCGTCCTCACCACCTGCTTCTTCCGCTTCCCAACCTTCCTTCTCTCCTCCAGGTACTGCAGGTCAGCTTCAGAGATGCCCTCATCTATTACTTTTTTCTGTGAAGTCTTTACAGAAGACTTCTTCACAGAGGAAGAAGCAACCTTTTTAGTACCCACTACTACTGCTGGTGGGGGGGGTGCTCCCTTTGAATCAGACTTAGGAGGGGTAGACTCCTGGGGGGTAACTGACTCAGGGGGCACAGACTTGGAAGGTTCTGACACAAGAGGAGAGGGTACAGTAGGCTGGGGGGAGACAGATACAGAAGGAATACTTACAGACACATGAGGGGTGGCCACAGGAACTGGAGAGGGATCCTGAGCAGGACCAGGGGAGTCAGTCACCGCAGAGGAGGATGGTACACCAGGGGCCTCACCCTCCATCCTGTCCAGCCTTGACATGTCATCAATTACCTCCTTCTCCATATTGTGCCAGGCTTCAGGACATCTGCTGTAGGGGTGGCCAAGGCGCAGGCACAGGTTGCACCTGATCATTTCGGTGCAGTCCTTAGCCATATGACCCTGACCCCGACACACTGAACATATCAAGGCTGAACAGGAGGAACTCAAATGCCCCTTTTCTCCACAGCGGTGACACAGCTTCGGCTGACCAGGGTAAAAAACAGTCATCCTATCCCTCCCTATAAAAGCTGAGGAGGGCAGGTGACGGACAACATTCCCATCCCTGGCCAACCTGACTGTAACTGACCAACCCCCAGTCCAGATGTTACGCTCATCAAGGATTTTATTGGGCTTGGTCAAAACCTCCCCATAGTTCCTTAACCAAACCTCTAGATCCCGGGCAGGGACACTCTCATTAGTGAGGATAATTGTGATTTTTTTAACTGTAGACCTCTGAGAAACTGCAACTGGGGCCAGACCTTCCCATTCAGGTCTTGACCTGCACCGAGCCTCATATCTCTCCCAGAACAGGTCAAGACCCTCTGGCCTGGTGAAGCTAACTGTATAATCCCGTGTCCCAGCTACATGTATAAAGGCATACAGATCATTTGCCCCAAAACCCATCTCCAAAATCAAATCCACCACTGCACGCCGTGCTGGAGGGATCGCACCACCTTCCCATTTCAGAATAACAACATTACGTCTGGGACCCCCAGCAGAAGCCAGAGACCCAAGACCAGATCCTGGGGTGCTCAAAGTGGAAGCCTGTAGGGGAAAACCCCGCTTGGGAGCAGAGCTACCAGGAGCAGAGCGTACCACCTGAGCAAAGGTACGTTTTTCAGGGCCAAGGCCCCACACTGATGTCACAGCAGTCTGTACATTACTATTATTATTCACTGCTTGAACAGAGTTGGTAGGACTGTCCACACTTGAACTGGGACCATTGTTCATCACACTGGTACTGGGATGATTTTTATCAGTCACACAAAACTTCACATTCTCATCAGGAATAGTCACAGTTTCTGATGTAATACCAGCTCTCTCCTGAAGCTGTGCTGTAGAGTCCTCAGCAGCTGTGGGGCAAACAGCTTCAGCCAAAAGGGGGTTAATAGGCTCTGCTGAATCTTGTAGTTCATCTGCTGGAATGTCATTTTTTAAAAGCAAACTTTGCTGTACTGCAGCATCAGCAGGCACAGCATTGCTACAGATAGGACTAGCAGCCTGACTCTCACTGGGCACATTGTCTGTATCAGTCACAGTGTTGAATGGCACAAAAATTGTTTTATCCACAATATGGGACTTGACAGGCTTTACCTTGTCAGGCACATTGTCTGTTATGTCCTCATCATTAAATGCCAGCTGATCCCCCCGCATAGGAGACTCCATTACCTGGATGGCCCTGAGCATGCCTCCTGAGTCCTGGGAAGGCATGGGGCTGCTTACCTCTACCTGAGGGGGCAGGGGGTCAGAACTGGGGGTCTCCTCCTCCACCTCCATCTTTGTCATCCTCGCAAATCTTTTCTCATTACAAAACTTTTCTTTAAATGGCCCATCTCTGCCTTCCATCATGGCCACAATGGTCTCCTGGTGTTCCACCCGAACCTTGGCCAGTTGGATCTCCGGATCCATGGATCCACGTCTCTGGCTATGTAAGCCCTCACGCTGCCTTCTCAGGCGCTTCACCTCGGCTCTGAGCTTGTAGAGCTTGTCTCTTTCCCTATTCAGGACCTTAATCCCGGCCACCACTCGCTCCCGGATGGCCCCGGAACCTTCATCTTCACCAGGGGCAGAGAGATCACCAACCATGGGTTGTATAGGGGCAGGTATGTTACCTGATGGCCCAGGAGATGGCTGAGAGCTTCCAGCAGGAGAGGCCCTGCTGGCCTCCATGGCTTCCCCAGAAAGGAGCCAGGAGAGCTGGGAGAGAGTTCCTCACCAGTCCCCTCTCACACGGATCACCTGCAGCAGCTCCAGACAGCTTCCTCCTGACACACCTGTGCTCCAATGATGGGTGGGGCACTATTCCTCCCACTGACACCAATATCGGGGCACTATTCCTCCCACTGACACCAATGA
Organism: Aquarana catesbeiana; assembly: GCF_042186555.1. Taxonomy (NCBI): domain Eukaryota; kingdom Metazoa; phylum Chordata; class Amphibia; order Anura; family Ranidae; genus Aquarana; species Aquarana catesbeiana. Next base: position 275,607,780 of record NC_133334.1, read on the forward strand.
TGGGACACTATTCCTCCCACTGACACCAATGATGGGACACTATTCCTCCCACTGACACCAATGATGGGACACTATTCCTCCCACTGACACCAATGATGGGACACTATTCCTCCTACTGACTCCAATGATGGGACACTATTCCTCCCACTGACACCAATGATGGGACACTATTCCTCCCACTGACACCAATGATGGGGTACAATTCCTCCCACTGGTGACAAAGACGGGATACTAATCATTTCAATGACACCAACAATGGGGCAATATTTCTTCCACTGATACCAATGATGGGACACTATTCATCCCACTGATACCAATGATGAGACACTATTCATCCCACTGATACCAATGATGGGGCACTATTCCACGGACTCCAAAGATGGGGTACAATTCTTCCCACTGGTGCAAAAGTCGGGGCACTAATCATTTCTAAGACACCAACAATGGGGCAATATTTCTTCCACTGACACCAGCGATGGGGCACCATTCATCCCACTGATACCAATGATGGGGTACTTTTTCAAAGGCACTGTACATTCAAGCTCACATCTTGCAATTTGGGATTCTGATCCCAAATCGCAAGGCAAACGCAGTACAATGCGTTTGGGTGCCATTATCTCTTCAATGGCACCCCAATTGAGATGCAATTCTGCCTCGGCTATCACAGGGCTTGTCGCCCGAAAAGGAGCAGAAGCATCTTTTCAGGTGACAAATGCGCATAGGGCAGCCCATTTGGCCCCATTCACATCTCACAATCTGGGATCGCGTGGCAATCGCAGCACAACGCACTGCAGGCGTTTGGGTGCCACTGTCTTTCGATGATGTCCCAGTTGCAATGCGATTCTGCCAAGATTGCGGCGTGACAAATCGCGCCTTCACAAATCTCGTGAAGCTTGTCGCCTTAATAGGAGCTACAGCTTCTTTTCAGGCGACAAAACGCACATAGGGCAGCCCAGTCACAGCTTGCGATTTGGGATTGTGTGCCAATCGCAGCACAACGCAGTGCAGGCGATTGGGTGCCACTATCTTTCAATGGCACTCCAGTTGCGATGGGATTCTGCTGAGACGGTTGTATGGCAAACCGCGCCATTACAAATCACGTGAAGCTCGTCTCCCAAAAAGGAGCAGTAGCTTCTTTTCAGGCAACAAACACAATTAGGGCGAAACATTCAGCCCCATTCACATCTCGCGATTTGAGATTGCATAGCAATCGCAGCACAACGCACTGCGTGCGATTGAGTGCCATTATCCTTCAATGGCACCCCAATCGCTACGTGTTTCTGTCACGATTGTCACACGGCAATCGCGGCAGACCGCACTTCCTCAAGTCATGTGAAGCTTGTCACCAGAAAAGGAGGAGGAGCTTCTTTTCTTGTAAAATGCATCTCCCCAAGGTAATACTTAAAATCTGGCCTGTTAGTGGGTCCTGAGGACAGGAGTTGAGAACCAGTGGTCTAGAGCGGACATGGCAAACTGGCACTCCCCACAATGTATGAGCCTTATGTGTCAGCAAACCCCCCCCCCCCAAAAAAAAGAAAATTGGGCACTAATCTGCATCAATACCCTCTAAGCATAAATTCACCGCCCTCCAAATACAAATCCACCCCCCTGCTGAAATCCCGCCTCCCAGCATTAATCTTTGCCCCCTCCATCCCCCAAATCTCCCCAGAATAAATGCTCCCCCCCCCCAATAAAAAGATCACCCCTCCTAGCACCGCTTAAATTTTCCCTCCAAGTACATATTCTCCCCCCTCCACTCCAAATTCCCCCTCCTAGCACAGATCTGCCCTCCCATGCCCCCTCCTAGCACAAACACCCCCCAATCATCCCTACTAACACAAATCCCCCCCCCCCTAATAATATTTCTCTTCCTAGAACAATTTTTACCTCCTGCTCCTTCCCAATACCTCCACCCAACACAAATCTCCCCCCCCCCCAATCTCCTCTCTGTGCCCCTCCCCCCAACCTATAGTCACCGGCAGTGATCCTTGTATTCTGCCCATGGATGAAGGAAAGGAAATTACATCATGTATGGCCTGCCTTAAGCCGGCCATAGACAGAGCGATTTTCACATTTAGTGCTGATGGGAGGGGGGGGGGGGGGGGATCCTTCCTGCTGAGCCATTGTGTTCTCCTGGTGGGGGGGAACCTTTGAGAGACCACCACCGAGCGAACACAGTGATTACTACTAGCAGCTATAATGGCCACTGGCAATAATCGCATGTAAAATCCACCAGGCTGCTTGTACCCAAGATCGATTAACTTGGGTACATTTGGCCTACCCAAGCATGGTTCTAATCTGAACTGCTGAACTGGCCGAGATTTGAACCGTCTATGGCCGGCTTTAGTAAATCAACTCAGCTATGTGGTCCATAAAACGGAGCACCCACTGTGGGAAGGGGCGCCATGATTGGACTCCATATCGGTCAGTACAGTTGGGGTGAACTAAAAGCTCTTTTGGGGATTTTTGAACTCTTGGGACCTCTACACTTATAAGGAACTACCATGCCATTCAATTTGCAGGCATCCATGATAAGCTACCCTACCAGTTTGAGGTGGAGTTGGGTCTTTCAGGCGGCCCTGTCCCACCCCTTCGTTATACACTTCTACATTAAACACGCATCGCTGTGTAAACTTGTAAAATGTATCTCCTTTCCGACTCGGTTGCATTTTCCTATTTTTTAATTGCCTGTCATGTGCTAAGTGATCCTGAGCGTCCTCCTTATCGGGCCCTGGGGCTAGGAGGCACCACCTGCCCATCCTAAACTACCCATCTGGGGGTCTGCACGGTGGGAGCAGTTGGGACTTGCTGCTCCGGGGGGAGGAATCCTAGTCCTCTTTGGGCACACAGCCAGAATATGCAACAGAGAGGAAATAATTAATTAAGGATGGAAGGGAAGCCTTTTCGACAGACATTATTCTCTGGTAGGAAGGTGGAGAGCTTTAGAGACAGTGGAGGGCTGTGGCCTGTGACAGAGGATGTAAACGCTGGGAATCCCACCAAGAGCCATCAAGAGGGTTCATAAACCACTGGGGAGAAAGGGGGGCCCATTAGAGAGTCTATTAAGCTGGCATTAGATAGGTGTGAGATCATTACCATGATCTTGGAAGGAGGGTACTGTGCATGTAGGACATTATCGGCCCTAATGGCTTACATTTACCACTCACTGCCATGTGATAAAACACCTCAAAGCCGATTCAGCCATCCGCCAGGACCAGGGGAAGAACAGCCTGAGCAGTGAAAGTGTGGCCGGGACCAGGAGGGAGAAGCCTGTGTGTACCCAGGGAGTGTTAAGAGGCTTCCAGGAACTGGTAATAAGCGCGTTGTCTTCACCCACTATTTATTAGTTGCTGCAGGCGGTGCAGCTTCTACCTCGGTGTAATAAGCGGTGCACAGTAAATCTGTGGATTCCAGCCATAAACAGCTTTTTACCGCTCTCCTGGGCTGCTGCCCAGATCAAGGGCTGAGAAAACCGGCGATATTGTCACCAAGTGACCCCGGAACACGTCCTGATGGTCACAGACCTTGGCCACCGTCACTGGATATATACTGGTACGTGACCACTGCCAGCCATGTCTTATCATAACTGGACCTATACTACCTGCCGTCATCTAATATATACAGGTGGGGGGGCTTCCTCTATGAATAGGTTAAAGTGGTTGCAAACATCAGATATGAACAAAGCATGTCCCTCTATAGCAGGGGTCTCCAAACTTTCTAGACAAAGGGCCAGTTTACTGTCCTTCAGACTTTAGGGGGGCCGGACTGTGGGTATTGGAAGTCGAAAATGTCCTGGCATCAGTGGGAGTAAACAATGCCCCATCTTTGGTGTCAGTGAGAGTAATTGTGCCCCATCGTTGGTGTAATTTGGTAGGAAGAATCATGCCCCAACGTTGGGGTTATTAGGAGGAATTGTGCCCCATCTTTGGGGTCATTGGGAGGAACTGTGCCCCGTTGGTGGGGTCATTGGGAGGAACTGTGCCCCATTGTTGGGGTCATTGGGAGGAATTGTGCTCCATCATTGGGGTCATTGGGAGGAATTGTGCTCCATCGTTGGGGTCATTGGGAGGGATTGTGCCCCATCGTTCGTGTCATTGGGAGGAACTGTGCCTGGTTGTTGGGGTCATTGGGAGGAATTGTGCCCCTTTGTTGGGGTCACTGGGAGGAACTGTGCCCCATCGTTGGTGTCATTGGGAGGAATTATGCCCCATCGTTGGGATCATTGGGAGGAACTGTGCCCCATCATTGGGATCATCGGGAGGAATTATGCCCCATCGTTGGGGTCATTGGAAGGAACTGTGCCCGAACTGTTCCCCATCGTTGGGGTCATTGGGAGGAATTGTGCCCCATCGTTGGGGTCATTGGAAGGAACTGTGCCCTGTCGTTGGGGTCTTTGGGAGTAAATGTGCCCCTTCAATGGGGTCACTTGGGGAAACTGTGCTCCATTGTTGGTGTCAGTGGTAGGGGGGGGAATTATGCCCCAATGTTGGAGCCAGAGGATGAAATATTGCCCCAAGGGCTGGTTAAAAGCAGTCTGCAATTTGGAGACCACTTCTCTATAGTGTGTACTTGTCTCAATCCAGAGCAACTGTCATTTCTGTCTGTTGCCTCCTTCCTCTGCTATCTGCATGAATCACTTCTGACAAGTTTTCCTGACACCAAGAAAAAAAAAGGTGACGGGGAGGGATCTCCAGCACACAGCCTGTGATTGACAGCCTCAGCTCCGATCCTGTGTGCTGTATAAAGGGGGGGGGGGGTGCCCATTCCCTCTAATCCGCTCTCAGAGCTTTCCTCACTGAGCTCTGCAGTGTGTAATTTCAGCTCTACGCCCCCTTTTTCCTGAAAGGTCAGAAAAGCTGTATAAATTCTGGACTTTGGCTGTAGAGAAGACTGCAGATAAACAGGTACAACGCATGTAGGAGGCTTTGCTTCATCTCACCTGAGACCAGTCACTTCACCAAGTATATGTGAGGGTTTACAACCACTTTAAAGGCCCCTTCACACCCGAGGATCGGTTACGCTGAGCGTGCATTTGCAATCAGACCTCAATGCTTGTCAATGAGCCAAAAAAAAAAAATGTATCTGCTTATATTTTTTTCAGTGCACCACATGTGTGTTTATGAGGCTCATTCACATTACTATCATCTTATTTTAACATGTTTTGCTATGTATTGTCACAAAGTGTTCCATGATTTGCATTGCATTCAGTTTCTAATGGCACCTCAATGCATGGAGGCAGAGTAGGGCAATGCACATACACTAAACATACATCTGTGCATTGTACTGAATGGATTCAAAAAGAGAAAGGCATTCTATCCATTGTGAGCTCCCAGCTCATTCAAAACAAATGGGTTGCCTTAATGCAGCACACCATAACACACGGTATAGCATTGGGGGGATTGGACTGCATGAATGCAAAGCCTAATACATGCATTGTTCTGGTCATGTGTGCATGTCGGGGTGCCATTGAAAATGGTCAGTGCATCACAACGCACATCAACCGCTTGCCGACCAGCTGCCATCATTATACTGCAGCAAGTTGGCACGGCTGCACCCATCGCCGTAGGTGTACGTCAGCCGCTTTAAGAGCTCTAGGGGGGCGCGTAATGTCCGCCGGCCACCCGTGATCGCTCCTCAGAGAGCCAGAACCGGGACCTGTCAATGTAAACAGACAGATCCTCGTTCTGCCAGGGAAGTGAAGAGAGATTGTCTGTTCCTAGTAATCAGGAACAGCGATCTCTCTATTCCTTTAGTCAGTCCCCTCCCCCACAGATAGAATCACTCCCTAGGGAACACATTTAACCCCTTGATCTCCCCCCCTAGTGTTAACCCTTTTCCTGCAAGTGACAGCTATACAGTAATCAATGGCTATTTGATCGCTGTATAAATGTTAATGGCCCCAAAAAAGTGTCAAAAGTGTACGATCTGTCCGCCGCAATGTCGCAGTCCTGCTAAAAATCGCTGATCGCCGCCATTACTAGTAAAAAAAAAAAATTTATAATAAAAATGCCATAAATAGATCCCCCTATTTTGTAGATGCTATAAATTTTGTGCAAAAGAAATCAATATACGCTTATTGTGATTTTTTTTACCAAAAATATGTAGAAGAATACATAGCGGCCTAAACTGAGGAAGTAATTTGTTTTTTTATATTTTTTGGGGGGATATTTATTATAGCAAAAAGTAAAAAATATTGCCTGTTGCTCTACCCTACTGACACCGTCCACTGCCCTACTGACACCGTCCACTGCCCTACTGACACCGTCCACTGCCCTACTGACACCGCCCACTGCTCTACTGACACCATCCACTGCCCTACTGACACCGCCCACTGCTCTACTGACACCATCCACTGCCCTACTGACACCGTCCCTTTCTCTACTGACACCGTCCACTGCCCTACTGACACCGTCCACTGCTCTATTGACACCGTCCACTGCTCTACTGACACCATCCACTGCTGTACTGACACCGTCCTCTGCTCTACTGACACCGTCCTCTGCTCTACTGACACCGTCCACTGCTCTACTGACACCGTCCACTGCTCTACTGACACCGTCCACTGCCCTACTGACACCGTCCACTGCCCTACTGGCACCGCCCACCGCTCTACTGACACCGTCCTCTGCTCTACTGACACCGTCCACTGCTCTACTGACACCGTCCACTGCTCTACTGACACCGTCCTCTGCTCTACTGACACCGTCCTCTGCTCTACTGACACCGTCCACTGCCCTACTGACACCGTCCACTGACCTACTGACACCATCCACTGCCCTACTGAAACTGTCCACTGTCCTACTGACACCATCCACTGACCTACTGACACCGTCCACTACCTTACTGACACCATCCACTGCCCTACTGACACCGTCCACTGCCTTACTGACACCATCCACTGACCTACTGACACCGTCCACTGCCTTACTGACACCATCCACTGCCCTACTGACACCTTCCACTGCCCTACTGACACTGTCCACTGCCCTACTGACACCGTCCACTTCTCTACTGACACCATCCACTGCCCTACTGATGCCGTCCACTGACTTACGGACACCATCCACTGCCTTACTGACGCCGTCCACTGCCCTACTGAGAACGTCCACTGACTACTGACACCATCCACTGCCCTACTGACACCGTCCACTTCTCTACTGACACCATCCATTGCCCTACTGATGCCGTCCACTGACCTACTGACACCATCCACTGCCCTACTGACGCCGTCCACTGCCCTACTGACACCGTCCACTGCCCTACTGACACCGTCCTCTGCTCTACTGACACCGTCCTCTGCCCTACTGATACCATCCACTTCCCTAATGACGCTGTCCACTGCCCTACTGACGCCGTCCACTGCCCTACTGAGACCGTCCACTGCCCTACTGACGCCGTCCACTGCCCTACTGAGATCATTCACTGCCCTACTGAGACCGTCCACTGCCCTACTGACGCCGTCCACTGCCCTCTGAGAGCGTCCACTGCCCTACTGACACCGTCCTCTGCTCTACTGACACCGTCCTCTGCCTTACTGACACTGTCCACTGCCCTACTGACACCGTCCACTGCCCTACTGACACCGTCCTCTGCCTTACTGACACTGTCCACTGCCCTACTGACACCGTCCACTGCTCTGACACCGTCCACTGCCCTACTGACACCGTCCACTGCTCCACTGACACCATCCACTGCCCTACTGACACCATCCACTGCTCTACTGACACCATCCTCTGCTCTACTGACACTGTCCACTGCCCTACTGACACAGTCCACTGTTTTACTGACACCATCCTCTGCTCTACTGACACTGTCCACTGTTCTACTGACACCATCCTCTGCTCTACTGACACTGTCCACTGCCCTACTGACACCATCCACTGCCCTACTGACACTGTCCACTGCCCCACTGACACCATCCACTGCCCTACTGACACCGTCCTCTGCTCTACTGATACCATCCACTGCCCTACTGACACTGTCCACTGCCCCACTGACACCATCCACTGCTCTACTGACACCGTCCACTACTCTACTGACACCGTCCACTGCCCCACTGACACCATCCACTGCCCTACTGACACCATCCACTGCCCTACTGACACCATCCACTGCTCTACTGACACCGTCCACTGCCCTACTGACACCGTCCACTTCTCTACTGACACCGTCCACTTCTCTACTGACACCGTCCACTACTTTGCTGACACCGTCCACTGCCCCACTGACACCATCCACTGCTCTACTGACACCGTCCACTGCTCTATAGACACCGTCCTCTGCTCTACTGACTGTCAATATTTTAATACATTTTAAAATATCTGTTTACATTAAGAGTGCGGAGACATCACTGCAACTGACACGTCCACTGCTCTGGAATATGCAGCCTGTAGAAACATACATTGAGTAAAATGGGAAAGGAGTGTACCATCATCCAATATGTGAGAAGCTAGTTAAGATATGCCATCCATGAACAATTATCCCAATGTGATTTTCCCCTTCGGGACTGCAACTGCGTTCCATTGAAAAGTACGAGTCCCTCTGCCACGGTGGAATGGATTCATGAATGGAGTAAAAATATTGTTTACAGAATTCTGCGGGGAGAAGCACCCCATGATTCAGGGAGGAGGGGGGTGTTTTGAGGATGTGGGTGGGGGGGGGGGGGCTGCGGAATGGCACGGCACCATGATCTATGCTACTTTCAAATACAGATGTAATACGAAACATGGTATGAAAGGTGGAATTAACCTTTAAGATCCCCACTATCCTCAGACACAGGGGACAGCCAATGGATGAACCAACAAGTCCTCCAAACACATCACGGCTAATGAGAAGGATCCAAGGAGCGTTATAATTAGTATTTATAAATCACGGCGTCCTATGTGCCATCACTTAGAAGGGAGCGTCTTACCTGGGCGCAGAAGATAATGATGACATCAAACAGCGATCACCTCGGAAACTGCAGAAATAATAGAAACAAGTGTTAATCGAATAGAAGCGCTGACATTTCTCGGCATAAAATATACTCCAGATCCGTATCGCTATCAGGACGCTGTATTTTAAATTGACACATTTGTATCTCAAGGAGTAACATAAAGCATTGCTGTGAAGTAAAAAAGAAGGAAAGGTCGCAGTTAATTTCGGTGATCTGTATATAAGGCTCGCACGGTCATGAACTGTGAAAAGGCGATGAATATCCCTTTCATTTTATGGCAAATTGTATCTTTTTTTTTTCTTGCGATACACCAATTAAAGCTGAACTTCAGGCTGATATAAACAAATGCCATTTATTCCACATATGCAGTCATTAAAGTAAACCCATCATGGCGGTTGCTAATCTCTTTGTGAAAATGCTGGTTGCCTGGCTGTTACACTTCAGGACCGCTTACTGCACTTATACTGCGGCCCTTCTGCAGCGCTGGATCACGTACGTGATTTTGAAGTTGCAGGTAGGGGGCGCGCGTGCGCCGGCTGCCCCGGCTGTGCTGTCTTTCGTTACAGCACAAGCCGATCAACAGGTCCCGGCCAATGATTTATGTCCGGGACCCGCTGATCGGCTGAGCGAATGATAGAAGAGAGCTCTGTGTTGGTAAACAACACAGGGCTCTCTACAGACAGCAGTGATGTGTCTTTTTTTTTTCTCCCTGCAAAAGTGAAAGCCCAACACAACCTGCAATGCATGCAGCTATGGTGCACTAGCTTGGGATTCTATGGGTTAAAGCAGGTGATACAACGTCTCCTCACTGCCTGTCAAATGCTTGCAGATCGCTCTTCAGAGACCAACACAAGCGCGAATGAGCCCTTATGCCGCGTACACACGAGCGGACTTTACGGCAGACTTGGTCCGGTGGACCGGAGTCCGTCGGACAATTCGATCGTGTGTGGGCTCCAGCTGACTTTTTTTCCCAAAAGTTCGTTGGACCTAGAAATGAAACATGTTTCAAATCTTTCCGATGGACTCGAGTCCGGTCAAAAAGTCCGCTCGTCTGTATGCTAGTCCGACGGACAAAAACCGACGCTAGGGCGGCTATTGGCTACTGGCTACGAACTTCCTTATTTTAGTCTGGTCATACGTCATCAAGTACGAATCCGTCAGGTTGATCGTGTGTAGGCAAGTCCGTTCATCCTGAAAGTCCGTCGAAAAGTCCGCCAGATCTAGTCCGTCGAAAAGTCCGCCCGTGTGTACGCGGCATTAGTTTGCCCTGCATTGACCGGGTGACGTGTCTGTTTAAAGAAGAAGTACGGGGAAAGCTTGTTTGGCTGCACTTCTCCTATGGATCTCAGGAGTGCAATTCGTTCTACACTCCGGTGACCCCCCAAGATGCATGAGCATTATGTGTCAGCAAAAATCTCCCCCCCCCCCCAAAAAAACTGGGCACTAACCTGCTTGAATACCCCTAAGCATAAATTCCCCCTCCTCCCAGTGCAAATCTGCCCCCTCCTGCTGAAATCCATCCCCCTCTCAGAACAAATCTTTGCCCCCCATCCCCCAAATTGCCACAGCACAAATGCCCCCCCCCAAAAAAAAATCACCCCTCCTAGCATAAATCCTCTACGACGGGGGGGTAACGACAGGTAAGTATGATTCTGAAAAAAACAAAACCCCCAAACTTCTCTTTTTAAAGTGATTGTAAAGTCTCCTTTTTTTTCTATAAAAATAACAAACATGTTATACTTACCTGCCCTGTGCAGTTGGATTTGCACAGAGCAGCCCAAATCCTCCTCTTCTCGGGTCCCTCTTCTGTGATCCTGGCCCCTGTTGAGCGCCCCCACAGCAAGCAGCTTGCTATGGGGGCACCCGAGCCGAGTCACAGCTCCCTGTGTCCATGCAGACATGGGGCCGTGGCATGGCCCCACCCTCTCTCTTTCCTGATTGGCTAGCTGACTTTGATTGACAGCAGCAGGGGCCAATGGCTCCCTCCAAATCAGGAGGGAGAGTCCTGGATGGCTGAGGCACCCATGGACATTCTGGGTGGAGATGGGGCTCAGGTAAGTATTGGGGGGGGGGGGAGCTGCACACATAAGGCTTTTTATCTTAATGCATAGAATGGATTAAGATGAAAAAAAACTTTCTGACTTTATGTCGGGGCAGCCCTTCCTTCTCAGAGCTCTGTGCTCAGTTGTCGGTTAATTGCCAAAGACTCTTCATTCCACAGTGACTCACCTGGTCTTCATTTCCTGCTCGTTAGCTAGAGCTGCTGGTTATATAAACTCCATGGATCAGATCTTCTGTGCCTTTGCCTTGGTCAACATATCCGGACTCTCTCTGCTGTGTTTTCCTGTGAAAGACCTTTGCTTGGCTGACTTCCCTTCTGGATCCTGATCCTGTTTGCTGCACCCGACTTCGCTGATCTCTGGACTCCTGTTTCTCTGGCTTGTTCTGACAACCCGTCCTGGTTACCGAACTCTGGCTATGTTTTGACTACTTTTGTTCTCTTTATACCATTTTATTAAATAGTGTGATTTTTACTGCACTTCTGTCTCAGTCTGATTCATGGTTCCTGACACTTTACAACTCCTTTAAGTCCTGAGGGAGTGTCCGCTAAGCCCCGAAACGCGTTGTCTAGTTACCATGGCATTTTATGATGGTATAAACACTAAAGGACTCAAAAACCATGTGTATGGCACTCCTGTCTTTCCTCAACACCATGACTTTCCTCTGAATGTGGACAGTAGCACATCTGTTTCATGACAAGTACTCACTTTATATATATATATATATATATATAATTCCTTCTGTTCTGCCTACGAATAATGCAAATAACCACAATTCACAATTTACCTTCATTTTATGTATTGAGAATAATTGTACAATGAGCATTTTTCACTGTTATCTAGGATCAGAGTCTTTCCTCCCCGCGGTATAATTAATCCCCTTGCAGCGTGCCGTAGCTTTAGCTAAAATATTTATTTCAGGACAAATATGGAATAGCAGATGTTAAATACCCTATAAAAATCCTATTTTATATACAAATGAAGTGACAAGGAGAAAATGCTGCCTGAGAGTGGCCGCAAGACGTTCCAATCCAATCCCTCCATCTGTCATCTCACCCTCAACTGTGGGGAAATTAAATGAATCCACATAATGGAAGATTTTCTTCATCACAGCTTACAAGATCTAGTCTAGAAACAAATTAAAATATTCTGGCGTAATTACATTTCTCCCTTTGTTCTGGGTGCTTGTGAGTGAGAGCTTCTGGTGTATCAGGTGTATGGGAGATAATTCTTATATTTCTATGAGAAGAGTCAGATAGAGCCGGCACAGACTCAATCTAAAGCCGGCACATACAATATGGTATAGGCTCTGTATGGTATAACTAAGAAGATCAGGGTTGGGGTTTGCTGCTACCCATAGGTTCAAGGTGAACCCATCAGGATGATCGTAATTCATGGTCCTGGCAAATTTATGGCCAGATCTGGCTGGGACAATTTTGGAGAGGCGCAGGTAGTCAATTGGGAGCAGCGACGGGGCGCAAATAACCGATGCTCCCAATTTACATAGTAGGCGAGGTTCAAAAAAAGACACAAGTCCATCAAGTCCAACCTATATGTGTGATTTTATGTCAGTATTACATTGTATATCCCTGTATGTTGTGGTCGTTCAGGTGCTTATCTAATAGTTTTTTTAAATCCCCGCTGAAACAACTGCCTGTAGAAGAGAATTCTTCTGACCTCCCTTTGTTACTATTTATGTACTTAAAGAATTTCATGATATTTTTTTTTACTCTCCTCCGCTATGTGCCTTTTGTGTTCTGTCTTAGCCGCCCTGATTGCACCCTTACATTTCTTGCTGCATTCTTTGTAAAGTTGGAATGCTGATGATCCTTCAGCCTTGTATTTTTTGAAGGCCTTTGCCTTTGCTTTTATATGCATTTTTACGTTGGAGTTAAGCCACCCAGGACTTTTATTAGCTCTTTTAAATTTATTTCCCATTGGAATGCACTCTTTAATTTGATGGACAAGCCGGTGGATGGCCCCTGAACGCACACTTGTCTGTATTCGGGGCTGTGCACCTGTCAGGAAGGGCATGCCAGTAGACAACATGGCTCCTCTGGACGGACTTCTGTACCTTTGTTCCGTCAGAATCAGTGACCCGTCAGATTAGGTAACGGAAGTGATGTTCCGTCAGCTGCGCATGCGTCCACCATTACCAGGGTTGCTCATCTGACAGAACAGAACAGTCAGAAGAAGGCAGCAGTGGACATCAGCTACGTCTTGAATTTCAGAGTAATTTTAGCAATAAAGTTAGTGGATATAAATAAATATAGTATGTTGACATGTGCGATGCTGTTTGGATATATAATTTTGAAAGAAGCTAGACGCCAGCAGTAGGAAGGTGGCGGAGGCCATGTTGGTACACCCAACCTTTAGCCTTTCAAAATTACACATCCAAGTGCAGCGCATTGTGAATGGTGGATGCAGTCTTCTGGGACCTGTCAGTGTTTCGGGGGGAGGGAGGGAAGAGAACTTCCATTTACGACTGCCTAGGCGGTCGGAATGGAAGTAAGAGCAGGTACTGTATTTGTCAAAATTGGGTACAGGGATCGGGGAAGGAGTTCTCAACCGCTTGCCGACCAGCCGCTGTCATTATACTGCGGCAGGTTGGCACTATCCCGCGAACCGTCGTAGTTGTACGTCGGTCCCCTTAAGTGGTACAGCCGGTGCACTGCAGGGGTGCCGATGCGTGTGACCAGCGGTCGCGATGACCGCCGGCCGCGCGCGATTGCAGGCACCACAGCCAGAACAGGGACGTGTATGTGTAAACACACAAATCCCTGTTCTGTGAAGAGAGGAGAGGCAGATTGTGAGTCCCTACTAGCTAGGAACAACGATCTGTCATTTCCTCCAGCCAGTCCCCTCCCCCCACAGTTAGAACACGCTGAGGGAACACACATTTAACCCCTTGACCCCCCCCCCCTAGTGTTAACCCCTTCTCTGCCAGTGACATTTAAACAGTAATCAGTGCATTTTTATAGCACTGATCGCTGTATAAATGTCAGTGGTCCCAAAAATGTGTCAAAATTGTCCGATCTGTCCGCCATAATGTTGCAGTCCCTGATAAAAATCGCAGATCACCGCCATTACTAGTAAAAAAATAATAATAATAAAAATGCCATAAATATTTCCACTATTTTGTAGACGCTATAACTTTTACGCAAACCAATCAATATACGCTTATTGCGATTTTTATTACCAAAAATATGTAGAAGAATACATATTGGCCTAAACTGAGGAAAAAGTTAGATTTTTTAAAAATAAATTGGGGATATTTATTATAGCAAAAAGTACAAAATATTGTGTTTTTTTTTTTCAAAATTGTCGCTCTTTTTTTGTTTATAGCGCAAACAATAAAAACGCAGAGATGATCAAATAACACCAAAAGAAAGCTCTATTTGTGGGAAAAAAAGGACGTCAATTTTGTTTGGGTACAACGTTGCACGACCGCGCAATTGTCAGTTAAAGCGACGCAGTGCTGCTTTGTAAAAAGTGCCCCAGTCATTGAGCAGCCAAATCTTCCGGGGCTGAAATGGTTAAGATGGAACTTCCCCTTTTGGGTGGAGCTCCGCTTTAATTCTGATGACAACTTAACATTTGGGATTTCCTTTTACTTTCACTCTCGGTGATAAACAGGAAAGAGAGGGTGAATCTCCATAACGGGGACACAGACAGCAATAAACACATGACAGGGGTTCTAATCCTTCTCCAAAACCAAAAAAAAAGTTTAGCTTTAGTTACAGTATACTTTAATGTCATTTCAAAAGTCATTTTCAATATTTTTAAATCTGCAGCTTTTATTGAAATAATACCTAGTAACTTATCCAGGCACTTCATCCCCAGAAGGTTTTACTCCCTTAATGACCAGGCCTATTTTGTGCGATACTGCACTGCGTTACTTTAACATTTACGCGGTCGTGCGACGCTGTGCCCAAATAAAATTGATGTCCTTTTTTTCCCACAAATAGAGCTTTCTTTTGGTGGTATTTGATCACCTCTGTGGTTTTTATTTTTTGTGCTATAAACAAAAAAAGACAGACAATTTTGAAAAAAAAACAAAACAACAATATTTTTTACTTTCTGCTATAATACACACCCAATAAAAATAATGTAAAAAATCAAATTTCTTCATCAATTTAGGCCAATAAGTATTCATATTTTTGGCAAAAGAAAATCCCAATACGTGTATATTGATTGGTTTGTGCAAAAGTTATCGCGTCTACAAACTATGGGATATTTTTATGGCACTTTTCTTTCTTTCTTTTTTTTTTTTTACTAGTAATGGCGATTACTTACAGCGATTTTTAGCGGGACTGCGACATTGTGGCGGACAGATCGGACACCTAACTGACACTTTTTGGGAACCAGTAATATTATTACAGTGATCAGTGCCAAATATATGCACTGTCACTGTACTAATGACAACGGCTGGGAAGGGGTTAACATCAGGGGCGATCAAAGGGTTAAGTGTGTCCCTAGGCGGTCCTTGCTAACTGAGTGGGGGATGGTCTGAGTGGGTGAAGACAGAGATCGGTGTTCCTGATATAGAGCCCTTTCACACTGAGGCGGTTTGCAGGCGCTATTGCGCTAAAAATAGC
Organism: Aquarana catesbeiana; assembly: GCF_042186555.1. Lineage (NCBI taxonomy): Eukaryota > Metazoa > Chordata > Amphibia > Anura > Ranidae > Aquarana > Aquarana catesbeiana. The sequence continues at coordinate 275,623,373 of NC_133334.1, forward strand.
GCCTGCAAACCGACCTGACAGTGCCGCTGCTTTGTCTCCAGTGTGAAACCCCCGAGGGCCTTCACACTGGAGCGGTGCGCTGGCAGGACGGTAAAAAAAGTTCTGCTAGCAGCATCTTCAGAGCGGTGAAGGAGCGGTGAGTATACCGCTCCTCCACCGCTCCTGCCCATTGAAATCAATGGGCAGCGCGGCTATACTGCCGGCAAAGCGCCTCCGCAGAGGCACTTTGCGGTGGTTTTTAACCCTTTCTCGGCCGCTAGTGGGGGGTAAAACTGCCCCGCTAGCGGCCGAATACCGACGGTAAAGCGCTGCTAGCAATAGAAATGCTTTACCGCCGATGCCGCCCCCGCCCCAGTGTGAAAGGAGCCATAATATTATGCAGGGCCCATTCCTGCACCCAACAACTGTATCTGTGAGAGGTTACAGTGTTGTGGCACCACCACCACAAGATCTATATCTTCTCCCCTGTCAAAACGGTGATCTGCCTTGGTTACATAAGCAGATCGCCATTCTGCCTCTCTGGGGAGCGATCGCCTGTGGATGGCGGACATCGGGTCCGCCCGCACCCCCTGATTGGATCCCTCTCTCTCCAATCAATGGGACGTCGTTTTGCGCAATAGAGCTGACCTGCCACCAGTGCCGGGACAAGGTCATCCAGTGCCCAGGGCAAAGATGCCAAACTTCGCCCCCCCTCTCCCTTAGGGTTAGGGTCAGGGTGCCCCCCACCCCTGCAATATACCATTGCGCCAGGGGCAGCCGCCCCTCCTGCCCATCCCTTGTCTCAGCCCTGCCTGCCACAGTACATCTGCGGTAGGCGGCCGGGAAGTGGGTGACAACGCTCTGTCCCCGTCTCCCGCATGTGCTCCTGCATTGTCACTCTGTCACATGGGCTTTCAATGTACACCACAAGTGGCTTTTTCCAACACACAATAGACAGGCATGGTCCATTTTCACCACTAGACAGGCATGGTCCATTTTAGACAGGCATGGTCCATTTTAGACAGGCATGGTCCATTTTAGACAGGCATGGTCCATTTTCACCAATGGTCATGCAGCCATCACCGAAGTCCATGTAGATGGGAAGTGGCTGCAAAGAGGGTGCATGAGATCAGCAGCACGGAAATACAGAAAGGGCTCAAAAGTAAAAAAAAAAAAAAAAAAAGGAGAAAAGCAAGTACAAAAAAAATTGCAGTTGTTTATGATTGGCAGCCTTTTCTCGGGAAATCCTGTCCCGATATTGTCTCATTGCTTCCATTTTCACCAGCCAGGTGGCCACCCCTAGATGAATAGCGCTTTAGAAAAAGAAATGTCATTCGCCTGGGGTGTACGTCTTCTGTAACTGAACAAATAAGGCAATCAGCATTATTTACAAAGTTTACTATTTCACAGATTGGTTTTCGCAGCCATTGGATTTGTCACATAGGTGGAGTTGCGCCTTCGGGAAGGACTACGGTGTTATTTTCTGGCTCTGTAGAGGAAGTTCTTATGTGCAAAAGGCTCTCCAGAAAACCTCCCCAGGCAAAGTGACCCGGCCGCCTGGGGAGATCGGGGGGGAGGACAATCGTGGCGCTGAGCGCTTGTGGCAGGTGTCTGGGAAGTATTGGCATTTTAGGGCTCATGATATAGTGGCGCACAGGATTGTATGTAATCAGGGGGATGATCCTGCCGTGTATCACCAATACTCCGGCCTTTCCCACGCACACATTATTCCATTCTGAAGTGTGACTGGCAGAAAACCAATGCTGGCCACTTCATTATCCGCTGACCTCCGTCCTCTTGGCTAGCTGCAATTCTCAGAGGTGGCTAACCCGCCTGACTTGGCCTCATTAAAGGTCGTGACCTCTGGGCCTTCCCTACAAGACATTGTGATTCTTCTTCCCGGGAAGTTTCCTCTTGGCTGACCTCTTGCATTATCCATCTGTCCTTTTTTTTTTATTTTGGAGGGGGGTATCTGAATGCATTTAGGAAGGTGTCGTAGTGAAACGCCGGATAAGGCCGACACTGTGCAGGTGAAGAGCGCTTTTGCTGGATTTGTTCTTTAAAAATAAATGAGATGTCACCCATCGGGTATAAAAGGAATCTTTATGGCTCAATTGATTTTTACCTGAAATCACCAATTTTTCCATTTCATTGAAACAGAAACTGTGAATTTCACTCATTGAATAGTTCAGGTGAGATTTGTTGTTTTAGGGCTCATGTACAATACAGCTTTTATACTTGACCTTAGGGCATTTTTTTTCCAAAGCTTCTAAACTCAACAGCATCTATGTCCATGTACATGTAGGCTTTTACAAGACTTTAGAAGCTGCTGTGATTAGGGCCTCCTTCTCCTGAGTGTGGGAGAATCAGGTTTAGGATTGGAACGTTTTGAATGCTGGCCGCAAAACACGGATAAATCACGGTGCGTTTTTGCTGCATTTTGTGTTTTCCTGCGGTCAACCAAGTCTGTGTGTACATGAGCCCTGATACGGGAGGTGTTGGATTTTTTAGGCTGCATTTCCCGCGATTCTGCCTGCAATTTCCAAGCAGCGAGGTGGGAATGAAAAATCGCAGAACGCACATTTGAGATGCCGTTCATTTGATTTGAATGCCACCTAAAATCGCAGTGCAGTTGTGCCGCGATAAATCGCGCTGCAATCATGGCAACCTGTGTGCGGAGTTTGGGAGTACACTACATACAGAGTGCAGAGTTCAGGGGTGCGCTATATACAGAGTGCAGAGTTTAGGAGTGCGCTATGTACAGAGTGCAGAGTTTAGGAGTACGCTGTGTAGAGAGTGCAGAGTTCAGGATTACGTTATGTACGGAGTGCAGAGTTTAGGGGTGCGCTATATACAGAGTGCAGAGTTCAGGAGTACGTTATGTATGGAGTGCAGAGTTCAGGAGTGTGTTATGAACAGAGTGCAGAGTTCAGGAGTGTGTTATGAACAGAGTGCAGAGTTCAGGCGTGCATTATGTACAGAGTGCAGAGTCCAGGAGTGCACTATGTACAGAGTGCAGAGTTCAGGAGTACGCTATGTATAGAGTGCAGAGTTCAGGAGTGTGCTGTGTACAGAGTGCAGGAGTGCATTATGTACAGAGTGCAGAGTCCAAGAGTGCGCTGTTTACAGAGTGCAGAGTTTGGGAGTATGTTATGTACAGAGTGCAGAGTTCAGGAGTGCGTTATGTACAAAGTGCAGAGTCCAAGAGTGCGCTATGTACAGAGTGCAGCGTTCAGGAGTATGCGGTGTACAGAGTGCAGAGTTCAGGAGTATGCGGTGTACAGAGTGCAGAGTTCAGGAGTACACAGTGTACAGAGTGCAGAGTTCAGGGGTGCGCTATGTACAGTGTGCAACCCCAACTGCCCCAAAGCTTCCTCGCACCTCTTTCGCCTACCCGGTCTAGCTTTAGCACCTCCCTGTGTAGGAGGCTCTGCCTCGCCCTGCAGGGAGATCGTACTCTTTCTCAGATTCTGAAGATCTGTCCCCACCATGACCCGCTGGGAGTGCATGCTGTAGATCCGGGAGCTGCTGAGAGCAAAGCTGTCCCTTGTAAAGACAGAAGGCTTCTATGGTTTACAAGTGACAGCGGGAAGCGGGAACGTAGGGTGAGAGCCACCTGGTTGCAAAACTGGGCGCGAGGGCCAAATGACAAGACCTGGTGATCCGGATTCGATCCGCGAGCTTTAGGTTTGACATTTGTGGTCTAGAAGGAAAATAGCCACTGCTGTGCTTTCTTTTTAGTAAACCAAGCAGACTTTGCAAAACCAGTGTTATTGGTAAAAATATACATACAAAAGATGCAAAACATTCGCTTAAAAAAGTGATAGTTTTTAACCCAAGATGGCCGAAATGGAAGGAAAAGCTTCCCTACAGCAAATAAATTGCAGCGTTTTTTTTACCAATACGATGAAAGACATCCAGCCTTGTATGCAAATGATCCGGAATACGTTATTATTTTCTTTTGCTACAAGGCTCCTCCAGGCTCTTGTGTATATTGATACCTTTACTCGGTTATTAGGCACACGGCACAAAAAACATCGCCGGTTCAAACACAAGCGCTATACGGAGGTCTGCTGCAGGTGCATTGATCGCCGAGCGTTCTGTAGCCAGCAGAAGAGATCAGTTCCTAAAAGGTTAATCGCTTTGTAAAAATCTATCAAAGGGTTTACAGAGGAAATGTCTGTATTGACAGTCAGATCCTCCAGCCCGAGGCGATCGGAGAGTCAGACAAGCAGAGGCTAATACTGAGGAAGGCGAAAATCGCTGGGGCTGGGGTTCCAGAGCGGAACACACAAATCACCTGAGTCTTCATTCACACCCAACTTATGGAATTAGTTGTCATGGGGATGGAGGTGAATATTTGCAGAGCGGGGCAAGGTGTGTTCCAGGAATACACGGAGCGAGGGCTTTGCTGTATACGCGTTCCACAAAGTATTCTTCTCCCCGCCTCCTGTGCGTTGCACGGCCCGTGATGAATTGTTAAGTAAAACGAGAAGAGATAAGGAGCTAATCAGCAATGCAAACATGCATACACACACAGATATATACATCAATATGTCATTATACAGGAGAAGTGACCAGGATTAGGACTCGGGCTTGTACAGGAGGCTGAGCCTTAAAGGGACCCGGTCATCCAAATGATGCAAAGAGTGTAAATCCGGCCAAAAATCGACTTTTTTTTTTTTTTTTTTTTAGTTTTGAGTGGAGAAAGGTTAAAGTCCCAGAAAGAGATTATTGTTACCAGCGCCGATACAATGTATTCAACACAAGAGCGACTTTCTGCATTTTTTTTTTAACCTTTCTTTTTTCACCCTTGGCACTTTTTAAAAGTATACAAGATCTTGGGGCACCCCAGGACTAAATGTAAAAAAGTGTATGGCCGGGTTCACACTGGTAAGACACGACTTTTGTACCACTGTCATCCTACTTTACCGTGTGACATCGGTCCTACATACAGGAAAATAACCCCCTTTAAGGGACGGGACTTTAAAGGTGATAAGAACAACATATATTATAAAAAAGTACATTTTATTACAAAAATAGAATCCAATACAATAAAATTGTCTCTACAAAGATCATATCCCCCCTTATCTATTTATATATGGTGATCATATCCCCCCTTATCTATTTATATATGGTGATCATATCCCCCCTTATCTATTTATATATGGTGATCATATCCCCCCTTATCTATTTATACATGGAGATCATATCCCCCCTTATCTATTTATACATGGTGATCATATCCCCCCTTATCTATTTATACATGGAGATCATATCCCCCCTTATCTATTTATACATGGAGATCATATCCCCCCTTATCTATTTATACATGGAGATCATATCCCCCCTTATCTATTTATACATGGAGATCATATCCCCCCTTATCTATTTATACATGGAGATCATATCCCCCCTTATGTATTTATACATGGTGATCATATCCCCCCTTATGTATTTATACATGGTGATCATATCCCCCCTTATCTATTTATACATGGAGATCATATCCCCTTTATGTATTTATACATGGTGATCATATCCCACTTATGTATTTATACATGGAGATCATATCCCCCCTTATGTATTTATACATGGTGATCATATCCCCCCTTATGTATTTATACATGGTGATCATATCCCCCCTTATCTATTTATACATGGAGATCATATCCCCCCTTATGTATTTATACATGGTGATCATATCCCCCCTTATATATTTATACATGGAGATCATATCCCCCCTTATGTATTTATACATGGTGATCATATCCCCCCCTTATGTATTTATACATGGTGATCATATCCCCCCCTTATGTATTTATACATGGTGATCATATCCCCCCTTATGTATTTATACATGGTGATCATATCCCCCCCTTATGTATTTTATACATGGAGATCATATCCCCCCTTATGTATTTATACATGGTGATCATATCCCCCCTTATGTATTTATACATGGTGATCATATCCCCCCCTTATGTATTTTATACATGGAGATCATATCCCCCCTTATGTATTTATACATGGTGATCATATCCCCCCTTATGTATTTATACATGGTGATCATATCCCCCCTTATGTATTTATACATGGTGATCATATCCCCCCCTTATGTATTTATACATGGTGATCATATCCCCCTTATGTATTTATACATGGAGATCATATCCCCCCTTAATGTCAGAGTCCCACCATCACATCAGAGGTCCCATCTTTATATGAGAGTTCCCCCTCCTATCACACCAGAGACCCCTTTCACATCAGAAGTCCCCCACCCATTCCCATTCAGAGCCCCACCCCCATTACATCAGAGTCCCCCCTTAATGTCAGAGTTCCAAATTACATCAGAGGTCCCATCTTCATATGAGAGTCCCCCCATCACACCAGAGACCCTTTCAGATCAGAAGCCACCCACACCCATTCCCATCGTATTAGAGTCGCCCATCACATCAGAGATCCCTTTCAAACCCCCCCCCCTTCCCACCAGACTCCCTCCCCCCCTCCCCATCAGACCCCCCCAATTATGTGTTCACATTCACATTAATTGTTACGCCAAACAGACATGTTCTCCTGAAAACACTCTAGAAGTGGCAGACCGGAGCTCCCTATGATTTGCTCTAATTACAATTCTGATCAATACTCTATTCCCATTAATGCTGAAAGTCTCTATTCATCATATGCAGCCCCGGGAGGTTCTCACATGACATCGATGCACTTTAGAATCCACAACCTGCGTGCAAATACCACGGGGCCTGGTTTGTGCCTGCAGTTGATGGGCAGTAAAAACAGGCAGTTGAGCCATGTTTTTACCCCCCCAAACTTGCTGAATGAGACCCATTGAAGTGAATAAGGCTGCTCCTCCCCACCGCCTGTCAGACGCGCTCTGAAAAGCAATCCTCTGCGGGTCACTCTTCAGAGGGGTACTGCTAGTCTAAAGGAGTCCAAAAAGTGTTTGAAATAGGAACTGTTCCTGTTCCTTTTAAACGCTTATCAAACACATCACAAATGGTCAAACAAGCACTTTGTATTCCAGGTACTGTTAGGCCTCAGGCACACTGGGCATAAAAAATAATTCTGCTTATACAGGCGTTTGGCGTTTTTTTTTTTTTCTTTCTGCCTGTAGAAGCGCCTCTATGTTACCCTGAATGTCCATGTACATTTTGCACATTTGGGGCGTCTTTTAGGCATTTTTGCAGAGGAGCGTTTACAGGCTGAAAAAAAGAAAAAAACATCACAAGTGCGTTTTTGAGCAGAAAAAAAATGCTTGACTCGCGTAAACGTGGCGTTTAGCCACATTCAGAGTTTTCAAGTGTAAATCGGTTATAGTGAAAAATGAGCAAAAGGGAATGTTTTGGAAAAAAAATAAACAATTGTAAATGCAAATGCAGATAAACACATGTGCAATACGAGCCATTTTATATGGCGCTTTTATCTGCTGGAGGTTCTGGCATTTCGTTCAGGCGTCTATGTGCATGGGGCCCTTAATGGCCATTGTATTTAAATGTTGTTAACCACAACACGGCTGATTTGAATGCATGTAAATGTATCCGGTGTATTTCATTCTGTCTAGGAGATCCGTCTGCGATACAGAGACACCAGCATGGCCAGTGAATAATTCCAGCCAGGGGACCCGTGTGGTCTGTCCCCTCCAGGCATTGGCTGGGCCGGTGAGTGATTGAGGGGCGGACTGCGGGTCAGTGTCAAGGTCAGGAATCAGGCCAAAGTCGCTCACTAATGGACTGCGAGCTAACAAGACGAGTGCCTTGTAAGGCCACAGTGTCCAGCCTGTGCTATGGCCGACCTCCGCCTGGGGGAAGAATGGGATCAGCTGCATTGGAAACCTGCCAGCCGATGGAAGCCTCTGATAACAGCTAAAGTCTGTGATGGCCGAAGAAGTCCGAACACAGCGCTCCATCCGCTCACCCCCCACAGCTCAGTGTTCATGCTTTGGTTCCTTTACTTTTTTTTTTCTATCCTTCTCCACCTAAACTTATAACATTCACCTCCACCTATAACATTCACCTCCGCCTATAACATTCACCTCCACCTATAACATTCACCTCCGCCTATAATATTCACCTCCACCTATAACATTCACCTCCGCCTATAACATTCACCTCCGCCTATAATATTCACCTCCGCCTATAATATTCACCTCCACCTATAATATTCACCTCCGCTTATAACATTCACCTCTGCCTATAATATTCACCTCTGCCTATAACATTCACCTCCACCTATAACATTCACCGCCGCCTATAACATTCACCTCCACCTATAATATTCACCTCCGCCTATAACATTCACCTCCGCCTATAACATTCACCTCCACCTATAACATTGACCTCCACCTATAATATTCACCTCCGCCTATAACATTCACCTCCACCTATAATATTCACCTCCGCCTATAACATTCACCTCCGCCTATAACATTCACCTCCACCTATAACATTCACCTCCACCTATAATATTCACCTCCGCCTATAACATTGACCTCCACCTATAATATTCACCTCCGCCTATAACATTCACCTCCGCCTATAACATTCACCTCCGCCTATAACATTGACCTCCACCTATAATATTCACCTCCGCCTATAACATTCACCTCCGCCTATAACATTCACCTCCACCTATAATATTCACCTCCGCCTAAAACATTCACCTCCGCCTATAACATTCACCTCCACCTATAATATTCACCTCCGCCTATAACATTGACCTCCACCTATAATATTCACCTCCGCCTATAACATTCACCTCTGCCTATAACATTCACCTCCACCTATAATATTCACCTCCACCTATAACATTCACCTCCACCTACAACATTCACCTCCACCTATAACATTCACCTCCACTTATAATATTTATCTCCACCTATAACATTCACCTCCACCTATAATATTCATCTCCACCTACAACATTTACCTCCACCTATAATATTCACCTCCACCTACAACATTCACCTCCACCTATAATATTTATCTCCACCTATAACATTCACCTCCACCTATAATATTCATCTCCACCTACAACATTTACCTCCACCTATAATATTCACCTCCACCTACAACATTCACCTCCGCCTACAACATTCACCTCCACCTACAACATTCACCTCCACCTATAATATTCATCTCCACCTATAACATTTACCTCCACCTATAATATTCACCTCCACCTACAATATTCACCTCCACCCATAACATACACCTTTATCTATAATATTCACCTCCACCTATAACATTCATCTCCACCTATAACATTCACATAACATTTACCTCCACCTATAATATTCACCTCCACCTATAACATTCACCTCCGCCTATAATATTCACCTCCACCCATAACATTCACCTTCATCTATAATATTCACCTCCACCTATAACATTCATCTCCACCTCCACCCATAACATTCACCTCCACCCATAATATTCATTTCCACCTATAACATTCACCTCCACCTATAACATTCACCTCCACTTATAACATTCACCTCCGCCTATAACATTCACCTCCACTTATAACATTCATGGTACTTCCTGTATCAGAACAGCCAATGACATGAATTCTATGCAGATCCCTTTTTTTGTTACCTGTCACTCCAAACCTGATACACCGATTGGCTGTGTTTTGTGTCCGGTGGATACAATGACTCCGGGTTCCGCACATTTACTTGGAATCTGGGAGCCAAAAAGTCAGGAGACATTTTTTTTAACCAACAAAGCTTACGGGTGGAAGATGTAACATGTTCCCGAAGGTGAACTTCTCCTTTAACCCTTTTGCTGCCAGCGCCATTTTTTTGCACACATTTACCCTTTTGCGCCAAATCCTATTGCCTAAGCACAATTTTGCAACTTTGACATGTGTTAGTAAAACCGTACAGATCATCACATCCATCCAGGGGGATTATCCTGCGTTTTCAGGACAAGTTGGGCTTTCATTTGGTGGTAAATGGTTTTGGATTATCTCCTGATTTATTTTTTTATTATTAAAGGAAAACTAATCCAAAATAGTAAAACAACATTTTTGTTTTTTTTTAAATCTAGCTGTACTGTAAATTTTTTGCTACTACAATAACCTTCCACCAAAAAACAACCCAAAATAAATTCTCCTGCTCCTGACGATCGCAGCGATACCACATATGTGTATGTTATTTGTTGTTTGTACCCGTAGTTCATCCAGGTGAGATTTTGGAAGTAATTATGAATATTTTATACCTGGGAGACCATTGGAGAAGCTGACAATCACTGTAGTAGTCATTGCTTCTACGGGGATGGCAATGATCTTCAGGGTCCTGTGCTGAGCGGCTTCTGCCGGGTATTGTTGGGGCCCATTAAGAGCATCATTGCACCTAACGACAGCCTCAGCTACCATACAGGATAGGTACAGTATAGGTGTGGTAATGTATCGGCACAGGTGCAAGGTAGATGTGGTTCACATGTGGTAAAAGTTTGGTATAATGTGGTATAGGTGCAGTCTAGCTTTGGAATAAGTGGTACAGAGTGGGTGTGGTATGGATTGGCTACACTTGGTGTCCTGCTCTCAGTGGCTCAGTCCTTGCAGTAATGGGCGAATAGCCCTCTCACCAGTCCCCAGGATGCTGCGGTGACATATCGCTGTAGAAGAGGGGGTCCTTGATGTCTCCCCGAAAGCCGCCGGTGATCAGCGGTGGGAAGCAGAGGGTGAGTGGATGCTCCAATCTCCCTGCTGCAGTGGTACAGGTGTTGCAATGTGGGTGGGGCTGCGTTGCCCCCGTCTGGGTCCTCACTCTCTGGTTCGGATCACCGCTGGTATGGTCTTTTGCTTGCAGGTGAATATGTAGACAGAGATGCTCCCACTCTAACTCCCTTGGTGCCAAGAGGAAGAACTTTCCCAGGCAGTTTAATAAAAATCCTCTCTCCACTCCTTCTACTGCACAATGCATACAGATATCTGTAGCGTAACCATTATAGTTTAGTCACTATATGGCTTCCGTCTCAAACTACAACTCCCAGCATTCTTAGCGCTCTTCATAGAAGTCTATGAGCTTGCTTGGCTTTAGCTCTTCCCCTGCTGGTTGGAGGAGAATGGTGCAGCATAACATTAAAGCGGAGTTCCACCCAAAAGTGGAACTTCCTCTTTAAGCACTCCTCGCCCCCTGACATGCCACATTTGGCATGTAATTTTTTTTTTTTGGGGGGGGGGGGGGGTTGGGGAGTGTATACCCTATTTTTAGTGGGACTTCCTGTCCCACTTCCTCCTTCCTGTTTTCGGCCGCCTAGGCGACTCCTCCTCTCGCCCTAGGCGGCCCCTCCCTGCCAGTGATCTTCTGGGACACAACACAGGTCCCAGAAGATTGGCTGGCCAATAGCAGAGCGCAGTTTGAATCGCGCAGTGCGGGCCCGGCCGTAAAGCCGTAAGCTGTCACGGCCAGGTGCCCACAGTTGCTATAACGGTGCTGAGGAGAGGAGGGGAAAAGGAGCGAGGCTCCGGGCGGCCGCATCGCTGGACCGTGGGACAGGTGAGCGTCTGTTTATTAAAAGTCAACAGCTACACTTTTTGTAGCTGCTGACTTTTAATAAACTAAAAAACGGGTGGAACTCCACTTTGATAGCATAGTAGATGAAAAGAGGCAAATGATGAGCAATGTCTCCATCTCCATGTTGTTGTAGCCCAACACCTGGCTACACTTACTTAGATTTTTACTGCATACTGTGAGCTTCTCACAGTGTGCATTAAAGCTACATAAGGTCAGACAGAGCCCCACCTCATTTCCTAGCTGGAGGACGTCTGGACACATCAGCCCCTCCCTCCCCAGCCTTACCAGGGTTCGAGCCTCTGTCAGGTTTTTTATTGCTGTCCATGTCCTCTCTGGGGAGACTCGCTTTCTCTCTCTGGTGGCCGTTATCATGATCCATGAAATCCTCCATGCTTTCTTGGCAACGTGTTTCCTCGGGACGTATTGGGTAGGTGCTGATAAACCTTGGAACCAGGTATAGAGTGACACCACACAAGACAAAACACGAATCAAGTTTAATCTTTTCCGCAGACTGAATTTGCAGCAAGCGATGGGAAATCCAACATTTTACGATTGTTTCTATGAAATGTGTCTAAGAGGGGATTTTCCTTCAGTTTGGAGAGATTTCCTCTGGCTTCCCTCTGTGTATCAGGGCCATTCTCTATCCAGATCCAAAAAAAAAAAAAAAAAAAAAAGGTTTTGGCTATGAATACAATTTTACATTTTTGAGAGCTGAGGGACTGACCACAACAATTATGGATGACTCTACTTCCTTTTCCTAAACGAGAAATAAAAGTATTTTTTTCCTATTGTAGAAGTTTACATTTCCTTTATAATCTGTGTCTTAAATCCCCAAAAACATGTTATATTGCGCTGATAAACATTTATAAAGCTGTATAAAGTTGTGTGTTGGCATCGGATTAGTTAGTATAGTTCATGGAAATGAAAGACCCCCACTATGCCAACATCCAATAATTATCATCCAATAATTATCATCAGTGTCACTGATGAGTGGCACTGATGGGTGGCACTGATAGATGTCACTGATGGGCACTGGTAGGTGGCACTGATGGGCACTGGTAGGTGGCACTGGTAGGTGGTATTGATAGGCAGCACTGGTGATCACGCACTAGCTGGTGATTTATAGGTGGCACTGTGGGCACTGATAGGTGGCACTGTTGGGTGACACTGTGGGCACTGATGGGTGACACTGTGGGCACTGATGGGTGACATTGTGAGCACTGTTAGGTGGCGCTAGTGGGCACTGTGTATATATATATATGGAGCTTACAATCTAAGGTCCCTAACTCACATTCATACATTCTGGGGACAATTTCGACAGGAGACAGTTATCCTACCAGCATGTCTTTGGAGTGTGGGAGGAAACCGGAGTGACCGGAAGAAACCCACGCAGGCACAGGGAGAACATGCAAACTCCAGGCAGGTAGTGTCATGGTTGGGATTCGACCAGCGACCCTTCTTACTGCTAGGCGAGAGTGCTACCCACTACACCACTGTGCCGCCCATGTATATATATATATATCCCATGTACATAAGTATTCACAGCCTTTGCCATGACACTCAAAATTGAGCTCAGGTGCATCCTGTTTCCACTGATCATCCTTCAGATGTTTCTACAACTTGATTGGACATGATTTGGACATGAACCCGTCTATATAAGGTCCCACAGTTAACAGTGCATGACGGAGCACAAACCAAGCCATGAAGTCCAAGGAATTGTCTGTAGACTTCCAAGACAGGATTGTATGGAGGCACAGATCTGGGGAAGGGCACAGAAAAATTTCTGCAGCATTGAAGGTCCCAATGAGCACAGTGGCCTCCATCATCCATAAATGGAAGAAGTTTGGAACCACCAGGACTCTAACTAGAGCGTGCCGCCGGGCTAAACTGAGCAATCGGGGGAGAAGGGCCTTTGTCAGGAAGGTGACCAAAAACCCGGTGGTTACTCTGACAGAGCTCCAGCATTTCTCTGTGGAGAGAGGAGAACCTTCCAGAAGAACAACCATCTCTGCAGCACTCCACAAATCAGGCCTGTATGGTAGAGTGGCCAGACGGAAGCCACTCCTCAGTAAAAGTCACATGACAGCTTGCCTGGAGTTTACCAAAAGGCACCTGGAGGACATTCAGACTATTAGAAACAAAATTCTCTGGTCTGATAAAACAAAGATCCAATTCTTTGGCCTGAATGGCAAGTGTCATATCTGGAGAAAACCAGGCACTGCTCATCACCTGGCCAATACCATCCCTACAGTAAAGTATGGTGGTGGCAGCATCATGCTGTGGGGGTGTTTTTCAGAGGCAAGAACTGGGAGACTAGTCAGGATCGAGGGAAAGATGAATGCAGCAATGTACAAAGACATCCTTGATGAAAACCTGTTCCAGAGCGCTCTGGACCTCAGACTGGGGCGAAGGTTCATCTTCCAACAGGACAATGACTCTGAGTACACAGCCAAGATAAGGAGTGGCTACGGGACAACTCTGTGAATGTCCTTGAGTGGCCAAGCCAGAGCCCAGACTTGAACCCGATTTAACATCTCTGGAGAGATCTGAACATGGCTGTGCACTGACACTCTCCATTCAACCTGATGGAGCTTGAGAGGTCCTACAAAGAAGAATGGGGGAAACTGCCGAAACATAGGTGTGCCAAGCTTGTAGCATCATACTCAAAAAGACTGGAGGGTCTAATTGGTGCCAAAGGAGCTTCACCCAAGTATTGAGCAAAGGCTGTGAATACTTATGTACGTGGGACTTATTTCGTTTTTATTTTTGCAGATTTCAAACAAACCTCTTTCACATTGTCATTATGGGGAATTATTTGCAGAATTTTGAGGAAAAAAATGAATTTAATCTATTTTGGAACAAGGCCGTCACGTAACAAAATGTGGAAAAAGTGAAGCGCTGTGAATAATTTCCTGATGCACTGTATCTATCTATTATTATTATACAGGATTTATAGAGCGCCAACAGTTTGTTTAGCGCTTTACAATGTAGAGTGGGAACAATTACAATACAGTTTAATACAGAAGGCACAGGAGGGAGCTTACAATCTAAAGGCATTATATTATACAATAAACTTAGATGATGTGTGCTGCTTACTGCTAAGTGCATACAAATATTTATACATACAAACAGACATATAGATAGATATACAGTATATATATATATATATATATATATATATATATATATATATATATATATACATATTATTTTTTTCAGTTCCTGCAAATATTCTGGGTATGCACCAAATCTTTTATCACTTGCCCCATTTTTGCCCTTCTAGTAGTGTTACTGCTTGTACAATTGCCTTGGTTGCAGTTATTGCTGTGATAATATAGTACTTATCGCCTTGAGAGTTTTAATTTCACCTGGGGTTTTAGGTTAGTGTTAGGTTCATCTTACGCATTCATTTTGTGGGTTAGGTTCAGGTTAATGGCTGGGTTCACAGATTAGGTGTAGGAGTTACGTTGAGGTGAGTGGCCATTAAGTCGCTATTACTGTTTCAAGTGTGATCAATGTAGAACACATGCAGTGAAAGTTAAAATTCAAGTGCCAAAATTTCCGGGAAGGCATTTTTCAATAAAAGGTACACATAATATACATACAGTATCTCACAAAAGTGAGTACACCCCTCAGTCACATTTTTGTAAATATTTTCTTCTATCTTTTCATGTGACAACACTGAAGAAATGACACTTTGTCTACAATGTAAAGTAGTGAGTGTACAGCTTGTATAACAGTGTAAATTTGCTGTCCCCTCAAAATAACTCAACACACAGCCATTAATGTCTAAACCGCTGGCAACAAAAGTCAGTACACCCCTAAGTGAAAATGTCCAAATTGAGCCCAATTAGCCATTTTCCCTCCCCGGTGTCATGTGACTCGTTAGTGTTACAAGGTCTCAGGTGTGTTAAATTTGGTGTTATCGCTCTCACTCTCTCATACTGGTCACTGGAAGTACAACATGGCACCTCATGGCAAAGAACTCTCTGAGGATCTGAAAAAAAAAGAACTGTTGCTCTACATAAGGATGGCCTA
Source organism: Aquarana catesbeiana (assembly GCF_042186555.1). Lineage (NCBI taxonomy): Eukaryota > Metazoa > Chordata > Amphibia > Anura > Ranidae > Aquarana > Aquarana catesbeiana. The sequence continues at coordinate 275,638,923 of NC_133334.1, forward strand.
GGCCAGTGATGGCACCATATATATATATATATATGTCAGCGCTCGAGACCAATAGCATGAATCACATCAATATGTCCAATAATGGTTGCTGAGAAAAATATATAAAAAAGTCTATAGACAGTCCGTGATGATGAGAGGATATGGTGACCAGGGAGATCTTTAGTGGACACCAGCGCTAAGGGCAGCTTTTATGTTGAGCGAAGTCAGCTCTCCAAACAGCCATAAAGAAACAAGAAAAAGAAAGCGCCTCTGAGTGCAAGTATTTAATAAAAGATAATAAGCACGTATTCACACTTACATCAAGGTAAATAGAGTACAGCTCCAGTAGAGAGAACATCCTAGGTTAGTCCTGCGTCCATGTGCAGAAGGCTGCGATGTAGCCATCCCCTCGGAGCACTCAGAGGCGCTTTCTTTTTCTTGTTTCTTTAGGCCAGTGATGGCGAACTTCGGCGCCCCAGATGTTTTGGAACTACATTTCCTATGATGCTCAACTAGACTGCAGAGTGCATGAGAATCATGGGAAATGTAGTTCCAAAACATCTGGGGCGCCAAGGTTCGCCATCACTGGCCTAGGCTATAAGAAGATTGCCAAGACCCTAAAAATGAGCTGCAGTATGGTGGCCAAGACCATACATCGGTTTACCAGGACAGGTTCCACTCAGAACAGGCCTCACCATGGTCGACCAAAGAAGTTGAGTGCACGTGCTCAGCGTCATATCCAGAGGTTGTCTTTGGGAAATAGATGTATAAGTGCTGCCAGCATTGCTGCAGAGGTTGAAGGGGTGAGGGGTCAACCTGTCAGTGCTCAGACCATACGCCGCACACTGCATCAAATTGGTCTGCATGGCTGTCATCCCAGAAGGAAGCCTCTTCTAAAGATGATGCACAAGAAATCCCGCAAACAGTGTGCTGAAGACAAGCAGACTAAGGACATGGATTACTGGAACCATGTCCTGTGGTCTGATGAGAACAGGATAAACTTATTTAGTTCAGATGGTGACAAGCTTGTGTGGCGGCAACCAGGTGAGGAGTACAAAGACAAGTGTGTGTTGTCTACAGTCAAGCATGGTGGTGGGAGTGTCATGGTCTGGGGCTACATGAGTGCTGCCGGCACTGGGGAGCTACAGATCATTGAGGGAACCATGAATGCCAACATGTACTGTGACATACTGAAGCAGAGCATGATCCCCTCCCTCCGGAGACTGGACCGCAGGGCAGTATTCCAACATGATAACGACCCCAAACACACCTCCAAGACGACTGGGTAAAGGTGATGAACTGGCCAAGCATGTCTCCAGACCTAAACCCTATTGATCATCTGTGGGACATCCTCAAACGGAAGGTGGAGGAGCGCAAGGTCTCTAACATCCACCAGCTCCGTGATGTCGTCATGGAGGAGGGGAAGAGGACTCCAGTGGCAACCTGTGAAGCTCTGGTGAACTCCATGCCCAAGAGGGTGAAGGCAGTGCTGGAAAATAATGTTTACCACACAAAATATTGACACTTTGGGCCCAATTTGGACATTTTCACTTAGGGGTGTACTCTTTTGTTGCCAGCGGTTTAGACATTAATGGCTGTGTGTTGAGTTATTTTGAGAGGACAGCAAATTTACACTGTTAAGCCCCATACAACTATCAGATTTTCTGCTGATTTTTTCCTTCAGATTTACCAAAAACATATAATATGAGGTCAAACCTTAGGAGTTTCAATTTGTATGCAATCAGGCCGGCCCTCGCACTACATGGTTTTGATAAAGCTGAAGACAAAAATCAGCAGAAAATCTGATAGTGTGTATGGGGCTTTATACAAGCTGTACACTCACTACTTTACATTGTAGCAAAGTGTAATTTCTTCAGTGTTGTCACATGAAAAGATAGAAGAAAATATTTACAAAAATGTGAGGGGTGTACTCACTTTTGTGAGCTACTGTATATTTGAATGTATATAGCATTATTACATTTCTATTTTAAGGGCAGAACATATCAGGAGCTTGTGAGTGTAGTGGGAGTCATGGGAGGAGAAAGTAAGGTTTTAGTTGTTAAAAAGAGGCCTGTGCGTATGTATATACAGTATATATACTGCATGAAGACATTTACAGTTACATAGTTTCATTGTCAGTTAGGTTAAAAAAAATAGAGACTAGTCCATCTGGTTCAACCAGTGAAGTGCAGTGAGTCCTTCTCTTCTGCGCTCGCAGGAAGCCGAGTTCCAAACTCTTCACCCATTTCCTGCAGCCCTCATTTGAATATGTAAATACGCTCGTGGGCTCTCAAAAGCTGATAATATATAGTATTTTTGTTCCCTACTTTATCCGGGGAGATTATTTTTTAACCCAAATTATTTTGCATTGTTAATATTTAAATCCACATTTAAATCCAGATTAGTGCTGGTGAGATATGACAAGATATTTACGGGAAACAAAAAAACATCAAATTACTGCAGTCAGCTCATTCTGAGAAATCCTTTGTCAGGCTGGTGTGTTCAGATGGGCTAAGGGAAGAGCAAGGCATAGCAGTGTCCGCACTTCACACCGTCACCCTCCCCTGTGCTACGCAACATCCATCACTGGAATTAATAACACAGATAAAACCCAAAATAAATCAGGATTAGAGTGAACCGCATCTTGGGGTTTAGGAAAATGAAAGGATAAAGAAATTTGCTGCTTAACACTATCACTGCTGGGTGTAGGGGGGCCCAACGTGTTAATTCCCTGCAGGTGAACGGTCCTCGATCATCTGTGGTATCGTGGCTACGTGTACTTTAGATGACCACACAGGGCAAGTGATTTCACGCTGTATTAAGACATTTGCTTCATAAGCGATCTTGGGCAGGAAAATTTTTCGTCCAATTTTTATTTGCCTCTGTTGATTAAGAAGAAATGAACAGATCGATAAAAAGGAATGATGTCTTAGGAAGGTCTCCCGCAATCACTGATTATTCCATTATTCTACAAATTACTATATTAAGCATTGGTATTTCTAAAGGATCATATTTCCACATACACTATATTACCAAAGGCACTGGGACACCTACCTTTACACACACATGAACTTTAATGACATCCCAGTCTTAGTCCGTAGGGTTCAATATTGAGTTGGCCCTCCCTTTGCAGCGATAACAGCTTCAACTCTTCTGGAAAGGCCGTCCACAAGGTTTAGGAGTGTGTCTATGGGAATGTTTGACCATTCTTCCAGAAGACCATTTGTGAGGTCAGGCACTGATGTGAACGAGAAGGCCTGGCTCGCAGTCTCTGCTCTGATTCATCTCAAAGGTGTTCAATCGGGTTGAGGCCAGTCAAGTTCCTCCACCCCAAACTCGCTCTACCATGTCTTTATGGACCTTGCTTTGTGCACTGGTCAAATTCATTTGGTGGAGGGGAGATTATGGTGTGGGGGGTTGTTTTTCAGGGGTTGGGCTTGGCCCCTTAGTTCCAGTGAAGGGAACTCTTAAGGCGTCAGCATACCAAGACATTTTGGACAATTTCATTCTCCCAACTTTGTGGGAACAGTTTGGGGATAGCCCCTTCCTGTTCCCACATGACTGAGCACCAGTGCACAAAGCAAGGTCCATAAAGACTTGGATAAGCGAGTTTGGGGTGGAGGAACTTCATTGGCCAGCACAGAGTCCTGACCTCAACCCAATTGAACACCTTTGGTCTGACTTAGAGCAGAGACTGCGAGTCCTGACCCAAGAAGAGGAATCGGCGTGAAAAATTCAGTTGGTAGTTCGATCGACGAAGGTGCCCAAAGTGGTTTCTCTAAGGATAGGCCCAAGTCATCTGCTTTATTAAAACATCCAATGTCTTTATCTCACAAAATAAAATTAGTTTTGCAATTTTAAATTGCCCCCTTCTCAGTGGTGATAAAATTAATGAAGCACTTAGGCCAGTGATGTCCACCCAGATGACATCACTGACCTTAGCTCTATATCAATTTTATTATCGTGAAATGAGGAAGTTGCAACAAAACACATTTTAATTGGCGAAAGAAAGAAATTCCATGTTTTAATAAAGCAGATGATTGATAGGAAGGTGGACTTCTGATGTGACGGGGTGGCTTTGACTTGATGGGTGAACCCTGATGTGATGGCAGGTCTCTGATGTGTTGGGGGGGATGTTGATGTGATGGAAGACCTTTAAAGTAATGGGGTGACATTTAATGTAAAGGGGTCTTCTGATGTTAAGTTTATTTCATCAAGGCGGATGTGTATGCATTGTCCCAGGCTCAGGTTTCCCACTAATGGTAAGTAATTTTTTGCATTTTAGACTGGAGTGCCTGAAGATAGTGTGGAGTTTTAAAGGGTGCCTTGACCGAAAAAAGGGCTGAGAAATGCTGGATTAGAAGGCTGGCAGGCTGCCGAATCGCTACCGGAAGAGAGAGCTGAGCTTCCAAGAGAAAGTGAAACTGAGAAATTCTGCTGCACACTTTGAGTATGAATTACTCCACAGTGATTGCAGCTGCATAGGTAATTGACAATTTTCTTTCAAGTTAATTTACAGTGCCTTGAAAAAGTATTCACACCCCTTGAAAATTTCCACATTTTGTCATGGTGCAACCAAAAGCGTAAATGTATTTTATTGGGATTTTATGTGATAGACCAACACAAAGTGGCACATAGTTGTGACGTGGAAGGAAAATGATAAATGCTTTTCAACATTTTTTACCGGAAGTGACGCGATGGCGAATTCTGATTCACTATGGTGAAAAGTGGGAGGGTCCCGAGCACAATGTTAAACAAGCCAGTAAGAGCCTCAGGCTCTAATCATGTGCTTAACATTGACGGATCTAATAGACTTTTATTAGTGCACTTGCACACACACATAGAACGATTTATTTTTAAATAAGCCATAATATGACTAACATTTTTTAACTTTAAGACGTTAAAAAATGTTAGTCATATTATGATTTATTTAAAAATAAATCGTTCTTTTATTCGCTTTCCCATTGGTCAAAACTTTGAGGGGGGGGCAGCGCCCCTGCGCCCCTTATGGACCTCCACTGCTTTACAGCTATGCAGATATATAGCAGCGTGAAAGTCATTTTTACAGATCAAGTTTGGTCAATAAAAGCAGTCGAGGTGGGGCAAGGGAGTCTGACTTTAAATGATTGTTAACATAAGCCTTTGCAGTAAAACAACATGCTCTGTCACTAATGAGGCCGGTGCTCAACCGCTTCTCATTTTGTTTTTACGTTTGCACATTACTTTGTTACAGTCTCCATATGGACTCGGGAAAAAGGCCCAGAGCCGCCCTCTGTCACCAGTCCGCATATATAATCCATGTGCTTATGTCAAACTTAATTACAGTACTTTAGGAGGATGAAAATAACTAGCAAGTCCACAGAGAGAAGACATATGAAAAGCAGGGGTCTACTTATAAAGGTCAGAATTGATATTTTGCCTTTTTGTTTCATGGCAAATATCATTTCAGACAGTTTTGCCTCTTTGTAAAGGTGCTCTGGGCTATCTCAGCTAAAAGAGAAGTTGTGTCAAAGATTCTGGTAAAACATACTGTATACAGGACAGTAATAATGGAGAAGTACTAGGTACATCTAAGCCTTACTGCTGGGTATACTAGGGCTGGCTGGTATAGCAAAAGTGGATATATTGTCTGCAGGCAACAAAATACTGTTCTTACTGCATTCTGCCAGTGCAGGTATGAGAAGGAAAGGCAGAACCCCAAGAGTGGAATGGCTAAACTTCTCTGGACCAAGTTGCTTCATCATGAGCAAGGTTTCATTATTAAAGGAGAGTTCCTGGAAGACCTGGAATCTAGAGAAGCAGCTTGAATATTTATGGGAATCTAGACAATCTCTGGGGAGGTGTGTCCAGTAGGTAGCTGAAGAGCCTGTAAATAGTCTGATGCTTGAAGCAGGGGGTTGTTGGAGCCTTGGTTCAGTCCTGCCAGAGGAGTCTCCTGTCCCCACTGGGCAGTCTTCTGGAGATGCTATTTTGAAGTCATCCAGGTCCCAGCTATAGTCTAAGCTAGGGGGCCTATTTCTTAAAGTCTGGGATTTCTCCCTTACAGTCTGGAGAGCTCACTGGAGGAAGAGAGCCCAGTGCATATCAGAAGGAGGCAACTAATGATCCTATGGCATTGTGATTACTGACCTAATCCTTTGCCCTAGTGACTGTGTACAGTTCTCAGTTCTACAAAAAAGCAAGTCCTAGGCATTCTCCCAGCAAATAGTGAAATGTGTGGAAAGCCTCTTTTAAAATAGTAGGAGGAGAGGTGTCCTCAGTCAAGTCAGTTCTTTGGGGGTATCCCATGTTTCTTCTTTACCCATCCAAGTTCAATTCTGCAATAAAATTACAAAAGACCCTTAGACCGTTTCTTGGAGCCAGAGAAAGAGAGGAGAAAATAACCATGTGCATAACTATGTGTGCATTGAGTTGGGGAAAACGGGACACTCAAATCCAGTGGCTTCTTCAGGGATGCGCTACGAGTAGTTTTTGGGCATAGAGCTTCTAGCATTGAAAACAAGCATGTGCACCAAAGTCCCCCTTGTGTATACCTTCTCTGTAAGCATATAACTAACTCCTTGCATCACTGACACTCAATGCAGTGGTGATCTATGGAAGCTCTTTTCAAATGTATTTATTAATGTTCACCATAATCATAGTTCCCATAAAATAAAACACATTTGCGAGCATGAAGGCCTCTTCTATGTAATGCAGTCATATCAAGAAGAAGAAAAGGAGAACCATTCTTGATTCAGGGTCAAAGCTGCACAATTTCCGCACGGCCTTGCACCAGTTCTGTCCTTTGCTTCCCCTGTTACTACTCCTTTGAGTCATGGTAAGAAAAAAAATGGACCTAGGGCCAGTCATATCAAAGTAACATTTACAGGAGCCAATGAATGTGGCATCCGTTCCTAGTGAAGACCATTCTTAAATGGACAGTAATAAACAAAGCAGCCTAGTAGCACCATAGAGGCAGAAAGGAGCAAATGAAAATATGCTACCTTTTCCCTAAATATAGAAAAGGCCCTAATTTGAGGAGTAAGACCCAAAGTAGACTCTCCACCATTTTTTAACATGAGCTTGATTCTAAGCAAGCACAAGGGTCTAAGGTTTTTAGACTAACTCAGGTACTATGGCCATTTCTTCAGCACACCTATTGAAACCACCTGATGTCGATGCTTTATGTGCCTGGCCAGGTACTTAGGTGCTCTGGACTTTACTCTTCAAGTAGGGCAGTTGTTAAGCAAGCGGAGACGGGCTAGAAGCAATTTCTGAAAGAGAACGTATATGTCTAATTTGACAGTCCACATGGACGTAAAGCCTTAAACACTGATATTAGTTGCGAAGGAGCTGAGAGTGACTCAGGGTATAGATAAGATGGCAAAGGCTGGGGCAGTGGGAGTAACAGCAGTAGACATGCAGAAGGACCCAGTAGAGACTGCAGGAGCAACAGCAGAGGGAGTCCTAGGAGGACTAATAGGAAGCAGTCCCCAGATGACTGCCCCTGATGGAAGACCACATCTGGAATGACTATCAACATTTCAGCTGGATGAATCTCTTCCAGGTAGGATCCTAACAGCTGCAAAATATTTTTTTCTGCCCTTTGAAACCCTGGTAAACTATTACTATATTAGTGTATCCCCGGAAAACACCTTAAAATCTTGAGGTTTCAATATCAAGCCCTCTATTGATACCACATCACATGTCAAACAGTGCCTTTATGCAGTGGAAGTGTTAATGAGTGGAGCACAATATGCTTGAATAATCTGAGCATGAGTGTATTGTTTTGTTATGTTTTTCTTTTTGTTTTCTACTCTTTGTACTATTAAGATGACAATAAAAAGAAACGAAATAATATAAGAGTATACCTGTATGTGTATGTCTGCTGCTTGCCCTATGTTATTCCTTTAAATTTTCTGGTATATGCAGGGGTATAAAATAAGCTTTTTTTTTTTTTTTTTTTTTTTTTTTTTTTAAAGACTTCCCCTGGTTTCAAAATGTCCCTGATTTCCAGGGGCCAGTTCTAGGTTTTGAAGAATTGTCTTTGGAACATTTTATCCTTGGAGCTGTCCTTGCTTGTAAATTTTAACCTCTTGCACAATACAATCCTTCTATTTTATATAGTAGGTTCAGTTCTTATCATTGTCTCATACAGTATATGGCAAGTGTTTTAAAAATGTCTGTTGAAGGCTAGTGTTTAATTCAAAACATATTTTATGAACTAGTTTGGGAGACGTGCTATAACGTTGTGGATCATGGTCTCCTGGGAAAGAATAGAATTAGCTTGTAAGAAGCTACTGAGCTCAGTAAAGGGAGACCCAGAAGTAAAAGCAAAGAGGACAGACGGAGGGCTGGCATGACAGGGGTTAAAGGGACTTGGATCTAGGAGGGGTTTCTCTTAGTTTGAAAGAAAATAAAGTGGCAGGGACTTATGTGATTGGTGTCCAGGTTAGAGACGGGTGGAGCAGGGGGTGGTCAGGCCGTTGGTCTGAGGAGGTCAACAGTTGGAGGTTGCTTGAATTGGGAAAACTCTCCTTCCTCCCGCCCTACATTTTGCATTCTTTTTCGGGTGCTGGGGAGTTCGATTGTTGTTGGTGTTGTTTTGTCATGCAGCAAACGGGGTACAAGGTCCTTTTAGGTTAGTGTGGGTACAAATGTACTTTGTAGGGACTCATCTGAGGTACGGCTCCCAGTTGTTGGGATGGTGGTATCTACAAATTGTTTGTCATCAAGTCGGTGGTGTTGCGGCTGGAGGCCTAATTAAGTTGTATGTGGGTACTTTCTTCTCTTGATGCCTTGTGGCTCCATTTACAATGTGTTATTAAGTTATTTATCTGTCATTTATATAATTTGGTTAATAAAAGGCTTTCATGGCCATTTAACTCCAGCTCCTTGTCGTGTGGTTATTTACAGGTGGTATAAATGGGGTGATGGTCAGAGCAGATTGGAGGCAAGCCATATTTAGTACCCTAGTCATGATAAACTCTTTAAAATTACTTTACATTTTTTGCAGCTTTGGTCTTCATTTATAACAGGGGTCTCCAAACTTTCTAAATAAAGGGCTAGTTTACAGTCCTTCAAATTTTAGGGGGCCAGATTGTGGCCATTGGGAGTAGAGATTGTCCTGGTGTCAGTGGGAGTAAACAATGCATCTTTGATATTGGGGGAAGTAATAGTGTCCCATTGTTGGGGTCAGTTTGAGGAGCAGTGTCCAATCTTTTGGTGTCAATGGGAGATATAGTGCCCCATTGCTGATGTCAAAAGCAGGAGTTACGTCCATTGTTGGTGTCAGTGGGAGGAATAGTGTCCTGTTTCAGTGGGAGGAAAAGTGCTCCAAGGGCCGGGTCAAGGCAAGCAAAGGGCCACATCTGGCCCCTGGGCTGCAGTTTGGAGACCCCTGGTTTATAAAAAGAGAAGTACAGACAGTAGTTGTTGGTAATGTTGGTACTAGTAAATTGTACTGGTCCACTTATATAGACGCTATGCTCAAGAACTGTTCTTGGTATCCAAAATACTTGCCAAAATCCTCAGTCACGTGCCACGTCAGGTCCAGAGTCTTCTGTCTTCTTCCCTACAGAGGAGGGTGCTTCTTCAGGTGTCCATATAATTGACTAAGCGAGGTGCACACTACCTATTAGCTGACTATCGATAGGGTCCACTCAGCATACAGAAGACTACAGCTGCACAAATAACACGACAAAGGGGCTATCCGTTGACACTTTTTGAAGCTGGACTGGTGAGGGACACATTTTGTATTTTGAAAAACCTAGTGAATGGTTGAGGAGAGAAAGGGATGATAGGTTGGAAAGCTTTGCCCAGAAATGAGACCAGAGATTAGACTAAAGTTACACTGACAATTTTCAGTAGCTTAGTCACTCTACTAAAATCACTAACAATCGCTTGGAGTAGCAATTGATCAGTAAGCACATAGAAAAAAATGGCTCCCTATGGTGTAAACTAACAAGTAGCATGTTGTTACGATTATGCTCCAGTCATGTGCGACTGATCACTACTACATAATACTGAATGCTATAGTAGGGTGCCACTTAGTCCATCTGTTTAGTCATCAATCGCTACTCCTAGTAATTAACATCCAACAATTTTGGAAATAAGATCAGCTAATTAAAATTTGTGTAACTGTAACGAAAAATGTTAGGATTTAGGTTGAGGTTTCTGGTTCTACAATATGTGTATCTGCAATACTTGCATATTACCCCATATTTTATCCTCTTAAAACGTCACAAGAACAGAGAAATACCCATTGATCTACCAGAAAGTGTACTCCTAAATTCCTTTTGGGCTTACAACACAACCTGAATTTTCAGCTGTGTCTGCTGGGTTAAAGCCGGTCATACATGGATCTTTTTTTTTTGTTTTTTTATCAGCCAGATGGCGGACAAAAAAAAAGCCAAAGGATTCCCCCATCTACACATTTAAGGTGGATGGGGAAATTCTACCTGCTGCAGTATTAAACTCTGATAGCAGATAGTCCTCCACGGCCAGAATACACTGATGCGCACATTAAACACAAATTTTCCAGCCGTTCGAGAGGAGTCGATCACTAGGTTGACTCCCCTGGAATGGGAATGGCCATAGATGGATCAAAATCTGGCCATAGATGGATCAAAATCATCTGGTTCAGCAGGGACCAGCCACATTTCAGTCCATTTATGGCCAGCTTTAAAAAAAAAAATCCCAACCCTATCCAACCCTCTTCACATGCATACATTGATTTCTTTCTGAGCAAAACAATTCTGCCGCCTTATCTTCTGAGAGCCTGCCCACATACTCTGTGTAGGGAAGGGCTTTTGGGAAATGTAGTTCTGGGGCATACCTAAATTAGTAGAAACTAAGTTCCCAAAAACTGTCCCTTTAAGAATTTTACAAGCCTGGGGATGATGTCACATTTACATATAGTTACATAGTAAGTCAGGTTGAAAAAAGGCACAAGTCCATCTAGTTCAACCATAAAAACCATTTTGAACTATAGAAATGTTTCTCCCTACAGAGAACAAGGTAAAAGAGAAAATATATTCTAGGGCATGCTCCGAAGGACATTTGGGTTTGCTACCCCCGAGGTGATCTTTAGAGCCCTTGATTTTCGTCACCTATCTGTAAAAGGTTATTACTCCATATTACCATTGAGGAGTCAACTGGGCCTTTTCTCCATTGTATCCTACCTGGTTTCATATGTGGGGGTCCCTCATTTGGACATGCATCCCTCTATCTGTTTTTTTAATACATCTTGAAGTATGTAATATTCAGTACCATTTTACTCCTGATGAAGACTCTTTATGAGTTGAAACACGTTGAGGTTTTCTAGCTGTCATCTGAAAGACATCTGGATGGATGGAACTTAATATGATGCAGATTATTACTGATGCATTCATTGTTACAGTATATACTCTTACTTATACACTTGATGTATGGTAAGTTTTTTAACTTATATTAAAAAACTGAACATTTTTTATTACTTTCTTCTCTTGGTCATTTGGTACCTCTAAAGTCCCACCCAGTTCCCCTCTTTGAGCATTTGCAATCTGGAACTAGGTTGTGACCCCCACTCGCGTATGCAGAGTACAGATGGCAGGACACAGAAGGGGATCTGGGAAACAAGCCGAGGTCAGGGCAGGCAGCAGACAAGCATATACGGAAGATGAAGCTGGGGCCGGTACAGGGCAAGTCAGACACTGACTACACAAAACACATGGCAAACAGGAGCTCAGAGAACTCGGAAGTTGCTCAGTTTGCACTGAACATGGTTTATATAGGTGAGGAAACTAGGAGGTGGGCCAGGAAGTGATAGGAGGGAAGGAAATAACAACCCACAGGATAGCAGGCGACACCAATAGGTGAGCACAGAAGCCAAACAACATATGTGAAAAGAATCAGAGGTCTAACAGAACCATTGCAGCAAGGGGATAAGAATTACACAGGCGGGGAACTGCAGGCTAAACCGTGACATGTATAACACATGCATTACATGCTACTGGTGCCAAATTGCTTAAACTAATAATAAACAAATTTTATGAGTCTTTAAGAGCTATAAGAAGTCACCCATAACTGAAATCTTTTGGACCCAGTTGACGTATAATCTTTGCATGGCTTGGTTGGAGCAAACTAAGCTTGAATACGGCCCATCAGATGTAAATATCAGCCTTACATTGTGTTTCGTAGCTTTGGTTTAATTAATGTGTCTTTGAAGTTCACATGCTCAGAGCCCTCCCCTATCTTCCTCCTCTCCTCGCTTCCCAGGCTGGCCATGTCTTGACACAAGCAAGTTTCCTGGGAGAATTTTCCCATGCTACTGTCCCTCAGTTCGGTTTAGCTGTTCAGTATTTATAGCAACGTGGAACTCTTAATGGGCCAATTTGTTTTAATTTCCACTGCTTTTGTGTTTCGCTTGCCCTCAGCTGTGGGCAGACTTTTTTTTTTTTTTTCATTGCTTTATTGCTGGGGTGTGTTGGGAAGAAAGGGGGGGGGGGGCAGGGGTTGTCGTACTTACAGGATACAAGATGCACAGTGCACAGAGCAGGCTCTGTAAATTTACTGTTCTCTAAAGCTGGTTTTCTCATTGAGAGAGAAAAGGTATGCAGTGAGTGGCTGGGACAAAGACACAGAGACAGGCAGCATGCCAAGCGGGGCCGGATGCCAAAGCACATAGAGCCAGGACCAGCTCAGAGCAGGCAAATGAGGAACACATGTTAGGGAGCTGTGGCTACTAGTTGGGCAGAGCTGCTGACACGTCTCCAAAAAATGTGCTCCTCTACCCTCCGCCAGTGGCCCTGCAAGGACCGGAGTCGTGGACGGGGGAGCAGGTGACGGGCAGGTGCTAAACAGCAGGCATCAAGTACAAGGAGGGCTGAAGTCAGGGCATTGGTTTATTAAACATGCATCAAAGTGTACCTGATACTCACACACAGGAACAAGGCATTTCATTTGTTTTTTAAGAATAAATAAATGTTAGTAAATACATGGTATGGGGGTTGTATTCCTTGACCACCTCGATACCGGACACTTTCACGCCCCTCCTGCCCACGACAATTTTCAGCTTTCAGCGCTGTCACACTTTGAATGACAATTGCGCGGTCATGCAACGCTGTATCCATATGAGATTTTTATCATTTTTTTCACACAAATAGAGCTTTCTTTTGGTGGTATTTATTCACCATTGTTTTTTTTTTTTGGGTAAACAAACGAAAAAGACCAAAACTTTTGATAAAAAAAAACTTTTTTTAGTTTATGTTATAACATTTTGCAAATAAGTAATTTTTCTCCTTCACTGATGAGACTGCATCGATGGGCACTGATGAGGCTGCACTGATGAGACTGCAATGATGGGCACTGATGAGGCTGCACCAATGAGGCGGCACAGATGGGCACTGATGAGGCTGCAATGGCGAGGCTGCACTGATGGGCTGCACTGATGTGCACTGATGAGGCGGCACTGATGGGGCTGCAATGGTGAGGATGCACTGATAGGCTGCACTAATGAGGTTGCACTGATGACACTGATAAGGCGGCACTGATGAGGCTGCACTGATAGGCGTTACTAATAGGCAGCACTGGTGGGCAGCACTGATGCCAGCGCAAGAGGAAAGTACTGCCGATAACTGGCAAGTGTGCTTACATTGTGATCAGCTGTGATTGGACACAGCTGATCACACGGTAAAAGGGCCAATGAGAAGGACACAGCGTTCATTAGCAAACTTCAGACAGGCCAGTGCATGTGCATTCTTGTGCAGGTGGACCTTGCAGGCGCTGCAGGTCTTCAGTCCTTCCCGGCGTAGTATGTCACCAATCGTTTACTTGGTGACTGTGGTCCCAGCTGCCTTGAGATCATGGACAAGATTCTCCCATGTAGTTCTGGGCTGATTCCTCACCGTTCTCATGATCATTGAAACTCCACGAGGTGAGATCTTGTATGGAGCCCCAGACCGAGGGAGATTGACAGTTACTTTGTGTTTCTTCCATTTGTGAATAATCGCACCAACTGTTGTCATTCCTTTGTCAGCGGGCAAATGTACAAAATCAGCAGGTGATCAAATACCTTTTTTCCCTCACTGTAGGGGTGGCTCTGGGCACACCAGAGCTCCTGTTGCATAACAATGAGTTTTCTTTAAAATATAATTCCAGGCAAATATATAAAACATCATGTAGTACACAAATGTATCCTTTCTAAGATCCCACAATAATTTTAAAGTTTAGCTAATATTTTTATCTAACATTGGATTTTAGACTTATCTGAAAACATGCAACGTCCTGGCTAAAATCTGAATGTGTGAATCGAGAGGCAAGACTGGCTATGATTCTAAAGCAGCATTGACTGAAGATATATTATAGTGCCAGAGAGAAAGTCAGCCTTGTTAGGAAGCATAGTCTATAGCAGTGGTCTCCAAACTGCGGCCCAGGGGCTGGATGTGGCCATTTGCTTGCTTTTATCCAACCCTTGGGGCACTATTCCATCCACTGACACCAACAATTGGGCGTGTCCTCCAAGTTACACCAACAATTGGGCATATGTCCCCCCCACTGACACCAGTGAAGGGGTACAATTCCTCCCAATGACACCAGCAATGGGGCACAATTCCTCCCAATGACATCAACGATGGAACACAACTCTTTCCACTCACACCAATGATGGGGCACTATTCCTTCCATTGACACTAACAATTCTGCATATATCCTCCCGCTGACACCAATGAAGGGGCAAAATTCCTTCTAATGACACCAACAATGGGGCACTATTCCTTCCACTGACACCTATTGATGGGGCATTGTTTACTCCCACTGACAACAGGGCATTTTCTACTTCCATTGGCCACATTCCGGCCCTCCAAAAGTCTGAAGGACAGTATACCGGCTCTTTATTTAGAAAGTCTGGAGGCCTCTGGTCTATGGGCTACTCCTTAGGGCATAGGTACTTGCAAACTACTGACTGAAAGTTGAAATCAGCCATGAAATAGGAGCGATGATAGGCAGGATGGAAAGAACGTAAGAAGAATGTCATCACTGTGTCACCAGATTGTAGATGTGTTGCCTCCATTAGCCAGTGCTCCATTACTCAACTGTACCTCTTGTTGCATTAAAATTGTTTTACACTATTTTAATGTTCTCCTTGTGTTCTTTTTTCTTTCTATTCTAACCATGTGTTGCTCCATTAAAGATAATAGAGAAGGGATGTTGAGCGGACATGGATGAACTTGTGAAGTTCTCAGTTACTAATGGGGGACGTATGTGCACAAAAGGTTTTACTTCACAGGTAAGTATAATGATTTGCAGAGACCTATGGCAATCCTTTATTTTATCTTACTCAAGTCATGTCTTTAGTTTTGGATAGAGTAAAGCCAGGTTAAAGGCTATATCAGCTTAATTCTTTCCTTTTGTGGGGGGGATTTCCCTTCACTTCCTGTCTTGGGGGCGCAACAGGAAATTAAAGGCAATACCCCCAAGGGGAGAGGAATTCCCATTTTGACAGTTACCGTTAGAATAGCTGTTCCCATTTGTATAATTTACTCCACCATTTGCTCTGGTGACATCTCTAAAATGTCGTATTTGCCCTCACTTTCTGTTTCTGTGTCAATGGTCATCAGGACAAATAGAAGGGTGAATCTCCTCAGTGTGGACTGCAATACAATTATGAAAGAGTCTCTAACCCTTTTCCACTATACCCAAAACTGAAAAAAAAAGTTTTGCCTTTACATACACTTTAATGTTAAAAAGGCTTTCTACTCTAAGTGTCATTCAATCTTCTCTTCAACCCATGCTATTTTACGTCACATCGAAAGCACAGCTTGGATGGTCATGCTCTGGTCTGCCTTCTCATCTTTTGTACCTCCCTATTGTCTACTAAATGTGGAGAAAGGATGGCACAGTGGGAATGGCCAGAGCGTGATCATCCAAGCTGTGATCGAATTCTATGTAGCAGTTTTTCGTGCTCCTAGGACACTCCGGAGCACAACTTAAGAAGCGTACTTGCACAGCTGTGCCTGCCTTACAATATGGAGCAAGTTTGTAATTTTCAAGATGCCACAGGTATCCAGGTTTGTGGTCTTGTCAGTTTTATTAACTTATACTTTTAGATCTTTGGAAACTGAAACTGGTGACAGGATCGTGTAACGCTCCTGCTCCATCATTAAGGTTTCATTGCAGCATCCTAGTTTTGGTTGTGATACATTCCTCCCTGTCTGTCTGTCCACCTGCAAGGTGACTGATGTGGCCAATCTCTGGGTGGAGAACAAACCTGATTTATGGACTTCCTGGAGGCATGGGAGCAAGGAGAGCACAGCGGGAGCAGGTTAGCATGTCCAGGAGTCTCCAGAGGTGTCAGCCGGGTGGGCTGGTGTGTGAGCAGTGTGGGAAGACTGTGGTTTCAGTCTGGGAGGACTGTGAAGAAATAGCCAGGAGGCAATGGCGACCCTAGGGGGGGGGGGCCAGAGGGGGCCCTGACCCCCCAACATTATGCTGTGCCCCACCATGTGCCCCCCCCCCCCCCCCCAAAAAAAAATTTTTTTTTTTTTTTTTTTTACAAAAAATCAATGTCTAAGAGGGAGAGAGTCCCCAGTCAGCTCCTGCGGGTGATTCCTCCCCCCTCCCCTGCTCGCTGACACTGCATAATGCAAGCGTTCACACAACCACGGCCGCCTGATCTGCTCCTTCACCTGCATCCTCATTGGCAGGGAGAAGAGCGAGTTGCAGGAAGGACTCCACCAGGACTTTCAGTTACTGAAAAAACAGACTGATTTCTCCCCTCCTTAGGACAGGAGGACCAGCCTGTAAATTCCAAGAGATGCCAGACCAGCGCTGTCAATAGCAGGGGCAGGACAGCAAGAGGAGGCTGGGGAACCCCACAGTGGCAGAACACCAGGGCCCGGAGGCAAGACAACCTTTGCAACCCTGATAGTTCTCCCACTGCTTTGGATCCTTATATTTTCTTGATATGCTGGTGACATATATCTCTTGTTTTCTGCCACCCTGGGGGACCCAATACAGTAGGAAGGGAGCTCACTGCAGAACATGTGAAAGGGCCCGTTGTGGGGTCGTAGTAAAGGGCCCCAGGATATATATATATATATATATATATATATATATATATATATATATATGCATTTTATAGTTGCCCCCCTACTTTTGTCCCTGTCCCCCCATGTGCCCCCCCTAAATTTGAAAGCTGGAGATGCCACTGCCATAAGGGCTAGTGAAAATGGGAAGCTGTAGCCAGTTGGGCTGGCAGTGCCTGAAGAGGTGGTGCTGGGATCAGTAACCACAAGGAAGTAAGCTGGAAACTGGACTTTGCTACGCAAACAAAGGGGCCTGGGTCCCTGCCTGTAAAGCACTTTGCCAGATTCATTAAAAGTGTTCCAGCTGAATCTGTTTTTGCAAGCAAGTGAGTGCTGGAGGAAGAAGAGGAGCGCACATAGAGCTGTATATAGGAAGCGTTGTCCCTGAAGAGTTTTCTGAAGTCAAGTGGGCAGCCTGTAATACCCCTATTCCCCATCCAAGTTTATTCCCCTCAATAAAACATAAAAAAATAAGGCACTAGACTGTCCTTTGACTCAAGTGTGCATGTGAAGATTTGGTGTGGCTGGCTGTGCAGGATCCCATTTCTACTTGCGGCTTCTATGGGGGTGCACAACATCAAGTACCCTCCCAACAGGCCATGTTTTGGGAATTTCTCATAGATAAAATAGCTGTCCAAAATACCAAGCCATTGACTCTGATTTAAATCACTCGTGCAAGATAAAGGAAAACCTGCAAACATGGCCTGTTGGGGTCACTTGAGGACTGAGGTTCAGAACCACTGCGCTACATAACCAATCAGCTTCAACTTCAGATGGTTCAGTTAGGTTTTGACAATAAAACCTGGAAGCTGATCGGCTACTTTGCACACCTGTACCAGATTCTGTGTGCACCAGTTTTAATAAATTGCCCCAATAGGTTCCTTGCCAAGTTGGCATCAAAAAAACTTGTAGAAACAGGACAATGACCACACCTAGCTACCCAAAACAGGGCATACAGACAAGGAGTGGGTAAAAAAGAAAAGAAAATGGTGAAAGGACACTGACAAAAAAGTGATGGGAAGATTGCAGGAAAATGCCCGGTATATATTTAGAAATTATTAAATATCTTTTTTAGATTTCACAGCGATGGGAAAGTAAGAAGCCGTGGGCCCTCCCCCCACCCTTCGGGATACAGGGCTGTGGAATGCTGACTCCATAGCAGAAGAGGGACGGGGAGGGTTAGATTCCTTAGTAAGTCTTGGTGTACTTTCTTAAATATAATTAGATGCGCCTCATTAGCTCGCACTGAAGGTCCTTTGTACTTTTTTGGAGCTGGGTTTGCTAAATGCTCTGACGGCCGCTGTGTGTAGCACCCCTGGCCTGCGGAAGCTGTGCCCTTTCATCTCTCAGTTTTATTCTCTTTCCACGCTTTAACAAAACACTTTGTCATTTCCTTTGTTTTTCACAGGCTCTTTCCAGCTGTGTCACTTGTCTCTGAGTACATACGGCAGCTGTTGTATGAAGTACACACCTAGCACAACCTAGTGAGCTTCCAACTCTACCCACCCTGCGCCAGAACCGGGCCTGTGAACTTTATGCTTAGGACCAGTCTTGAAAGTGGGCGCTTGTTGTAAGGTCTGTGACACATGGACCCCCGGGCCTTCTCTTCATCAAGTAAGATATCGGTGTGTGTAGGGTCTGGTTTGCAAGAAGGCCTCGAAGCCCTGGGAATACCAAAAGATTTATGCTGTGAAGTGTCCTCAAGGATCAGAGGACACAGTTGGTGACAAAAAATAGGAAGCATGTGTAGCAAGGCCTCCGGCCTCCTTCAATCTAATGAGAACCTCCAGGGGCAGAGATAGCTGACATCCTTCTGTATGTGGTGGGTTGTAAGGCATAGTGGGTGTAATGCAAGCTAGATTCATTGGGCGCCAGACACTTCTTGAATGCAAAGAGATTTTATTTCTCTTAACAGAACTTTGGGAGAGAGGGTTAGGGCCAGGGCACCCTTAGATAGTTGCAAGGTTAATTGGCAGACTCCGAGAATTCAACAGGAAGACAGCCATGCAGGGAAAGGCGTCCAGCAAGATGCCACATCCGCATGTGTAGGAATGCTGTCTCCTATGGCAACAGTCTTTAACAGTTTCTAACACAAAGTGTAACAGTTCCTTTGCTTCCACTACAATCACTTCTTGTAGTTCTTCAGCCCACTGAGCTCCCAGTCTCTCTCACTAGACCCTCTAATTCAATTCACTGCCACTGAATCCATCGAGCTCCTCTAATCTTCACTGTAGTGTCTTCCTCAAGCTTCACCTCTGCCTCTCTGCTGGGTCCCTAGCTTGGCACTCAAGATACCTCTCAAGCTTCACCCCGTTGGCCTGCTCGGTCCCTGGCTTGACACACAAGGCTGCTCTGCGAGCACCACCTGCGCTGGCTGGGTCCCTGGGTTGATACCCGCTGAAGTTTCCCGATTCTTTACCATACCCGGTTGGTGAGAATACGGCCTCGGTACTTATTCAGCTACTCACTGGTGTCCCTGGTAATAAGGTGGATAGTGCCTTAGTGGTGACAGCTTCCCCTCTACCTCCGACCACCACAGGTTCTCCGACCGGCAGAACCGTCACTTCTGGTTGGACTGCAAGCCGCAATCCCAACCCTGCGCTACTCTCTTGTTTCTGGATAGGCCTCAGACAGCCTAGCAGCCAGATGTACCCGGGATAGGCCCAATCTCCGGCCTAGCAGCCCGGGCAATACAGCACACGTCCACCCAGACAGTCGTCCAGGTGCCACAGAACACCGATCACCTGACTCCACCCAAATATATAGGTTCTCCCAGCAGGCCAAGAGATTTAAGAAAACCCCTGCCCATTGGCTGGGATACCCCATATACCCATAATCTGACCTTGCATTGCCCTTCTCGTATCTAATGCCACCAGATGCCCGGCCACCTAGCGGCAAAAGAGAGAAGTGCAGCAATTACAGACTTAGAGTGAAATCAATTGATCCTCAACAATAGGCCAAAGTAGCTATACCTGGCAGGTAAATTTAGGAGAAACCCTGCCGTAACACCAGGGTGCTACAATTATTTTTTAAGTTATGCTATTGAGAAGAGACACGTAATTAAAGTCCAACTTTATGCACATAAAACAATGCTCTTTAAAGTGGAGTTCCAGCCTGTACAAAACAAAAGTACAAGTCAGCAACTACAAATAATGTAGCTGCAGACTTTTAATATAAGGGCAATTACCTGTCCAGGGATCCCACGATGTCGGCACCCCAAGCCAATTCGCCCATCGGCTTCGTCTGCAGGCGCCAGCATTGCAAGTAAGGGAAACTGGCAGTGGAACCTTCAGGCTTCACAGCTGGTTTCCTACTGCGCATACACGTGTCGTGCTGAGCTTTCTGAATAGTCCCGTCATCTTCTGGGAGACACACAGAGTCCCGTTGTCTTCTGGGAGCTCCCTGGCATGGTGTTGAGTGCTTGCAGGCGCGCTTCCGTGATACAGCCGGCGGCCATAGCCACTCACTGTATCACTCAGCCCCGCCCCTCGGTGCGCCGCATCATTATATGTGATTGACAGCAGTGCGAGCCAATGGCTGCTCTGCTTTCAATCCATCCACTGTAGACAATCAACGGCCAGGCTGAGCGGCGAAGAGGACGTCGGGAGTGAGCGCAGGACTTTTGAGGGGTCAGGTAAGTAAAATGATGGGCTGGGGGGGTGGTATTGTCGGATGTTTTTTCACCTTAATGCATGGAATGGAAAGGTGAAAAAACTTTTACCTTTACAACCCCTTTAAAGTAGAACTAAAGGCAAAACTTTTTGCC
The DNA here is from genome assembly GCF_042186555.1 of Aquarana catesbeiana. Taxonomy (NCBI): domain Eukaryota; kingdom Metazoa; phylum Chordata; class Amphibia; order Anura; family Ranidae; genus Aquarana; species Aquarana catesbeiana. The sequence goes on from NC_133334.1 coordinate 275,659,710, forward strand.
ATCTGTGTCCCACTGCAGAGATTTCCCTTCACTTTCTGCCCCATAGCCAAACAGGAAGTGAGAGGAAATCCCTGCAAATTAAGGGAATTCCCTGGGGACCCGCAGGTCACCAGAACTCGTGTCTCCATTGGAAGATTTCCCCTCTATTACTTTTCTGGTTAACAACCCAGAATTTGGGATTTTATTTTACTTGCGCTTTTAGTGATAATGGTAAACAGGACAAATAGAGAGGGGAAATCTCTCTAATGGGGGCACAGACAGCAAGAAAAAAAACAAACCCAATAGATGTTCTAATTCATGCCCACTCTTTTCAAACCTTTATCCAAAACCATACATATTTCAATGTTTTTATTAAAAGATTCTAGAAGATTCTAGAAATAACAAGAGTAGCAGGTAAACATAGGTCAATGGTCAGATTATCGCCATGACAAGTACAAAAGATATAGTTAAACAAAGTATTACATGGTCCAAAGGCACAAACAATACTCATGGGATGTTTTCAGATAAACCCGCTGAGCAAAGAAAAACCCAGCAGGTAATATCAAAAGGTATTAAATGTATAGTTACCCTAACAACATACAGTTCTAATCAGTAGTCGAAATGGTAACCATGTGTAGTAACATACAAAAACCTGAGTATTGTACGGAGAGCCAGGTGAAGGGGAGGGCGAGGTCGAGGGGGAATAGTGGATAAGACATAGTAGGGGGACTTTTGTACCATTTCCTGAGAATATCAATGTCAAAACTTAAAGCGGAGTTCCACACAAAAATGGAACTTCCGCTTTTCGGAACCCTCCCCCCCTCCGGTGTCACATTTGGCACCTTTCAGGGGGGAGGGGGGTGCAGATACCTGTCTAAGACAGGTATTTGCACCCACTTCCGACATATACTCCCATGGGAGTCTATGCCTCTTCCTGTCCCTCCGCGCTGTCTCCTGGGAAACACACAGCTCCCAGGAGATAGCGGGGACCAGTTACGATGCGCGGCGCGACTCACGCATGCGCAGTAGGGAACTGGGAAGTGAAGCCGCAACGCTACACTTCCTGATTCCCTCACCTAGGATGGCAGGGGCAGCTGCCGAGAACCGAGCGGGTTCTCGGCGTTGCCTGCCGACATCGTTGGACCCTGGGACAGGTAAGTGGCCATTTATTAAAAGTCAGCAGCTGCAGTATTTGTAGCTGCTGGCTTTTAATATTTTTTTTTTTTGGCGATTTAGGTGGACCCCCGCTTTAATGAAGTTCTAAGACAACCCAATAAGTATTGGGTTTAAACTACATATAGAAAGAGGTGGAGGGAAAGAAGGAAAGCAGAATTGAGGAATAAAGAAAGGGTAAGGAGAGGAATTCAGGAGGGTCAGCCCAGAGCTCATTAGGGAACCGAAATGTGACGGATCCACCGGTCCCATATTTTATCAAATTTTTTAGAGTTATTATGGAGTGTGTGTGTGAGTGAGTTTGTCATTACCCATAATCCAGTTGACTTTATTTTTAATATAATCCAGAGGAATAACCAGTTGTTTCCAAAGCCAGGCCACTGTAATCCTTGCTGCTAACAGTATATATGTGATTAATTTAGATTTCCTGGGCACCTCTTTGGGTAGTCTATGGAATGAGGCCACCTCTGGGGATCTATGGATGTGTTCACCCCCATCACTGAATTTATTAAATTAAATACCCTAATCCAAAACCTAATCACCAGGGGGCACTGCCACCAAATATGGTGCATTATAAAAGTTTTGCCTTTAGTTATACTTTAAGCATAGCTCCCAACTGTCCCGGATTTCAAGGGACTGTCCCTGATTTGGAACAATGTCCCTCTGTCCCTCTTTCCTTCTTATTTTTCCCTCATTTTGGTCTGATCTATATAGTTGTATATAGAATGAACTCATTATCTTTCAAAAAGTGTTTCCCAGCGCTAAACCTTTCATCCAATTTCTAAATGACTGCCTTTGTAAATGTCAATAGCCAATATAAAGAAATAGTAGTGGTAAAAAAATGCACTGATGGGTGTAACTAATCTTTTTTTTTTTTGTATAATTCTCCTTTAAGGGGGTGTGGCAAGGGGGTGTGTCCTATGCCGACATAGGTTTGCTAATAGGTGTCCCTCATTCCTATCTCAAAAAGTTGGGAGGTGTGCTTTACGCATGTAAGGGTCAGGCTACTATAATGAATGTACAGATTGGTTCACCATCCCCTTAACCACTTCAGCTTTACCCTCTCCATGACCAGTATATTTTTCGCTATTTAGCACTGCGATACTCTAACTGATAATTGCGCGGACATGCTACACTGTACCCAAACAAAATATATATCATTTTTTTCACACAAATAAAGAGCTTTCTTTTAGAGCCCTTTCACGCTGGGGCGGGTAGCGGTAAAGCGCCGCTAGTTTTAGTGGCGCTTTACCGCTGTTATAGCAGCACTTTGGTGCCACTATTTGGGCAGGAGCGCGAGGTGCTTTTAACCCCCTAGAAGGGGTTAAAAAAGGGTTAAAAGCGCCCGCGTAGCAGCGCTTCGGCAGCGCTGCCCGTGCATTTCAATGGGCAGGGGTGGTGGAGGAGCGGTGTATACACCGATCGCAAACCGCCCCAAAGATGCTGCTTGCAGGACTGTTTCTAACGTCCTGCAAGCGCACCGCTCCAGTGTGAAAGCCTTCGCCTCATCTGCAGTCCCAGTGTGAGCGCCCATTTTTCAGGCGCTTTACAGGCGCTATTTAAAGCGCCTGAAAAACGCCCCAGTGTGAAAGGGGTTTTAACGGTATTTGATCACTGCAAAAAAAGGAAAAAAGACAGAGAATTTTGGAAAAAAAAAAAAAACAATATTTTTTACTTTCTGCTACAAAACATATCCAATAATAAAAAAAAAAAAAACAATCTAATTACTTCATAAATTTTGGCTAAAATGTATTCTGCTACATGTCTTGATAAAAAGCAATCCCAATAAGTGAATATTGATTGGTTTGCATGCAAGTTATGACATCTACTAACTATATACTGGAATTTTTTTTTATAATACTAATGGCGGTGATCAGGGACTTATAACAGGCCTGCGATGGTGCGGCGGGCAATCTATAATTAACTGACTAACTGTCACGGCATCACCAGTGACACTGATATAGTGCTAATACTATACACTGTCACTGTACTAATGACACTGGCTGGGAAGGGGTTAACATCTAGGGTGATCAAAGGGTTAAATGTGTGCCTAAAAATGTGTAATGTGTGTAATATGTGCTGCTTTTTACTACAGATCTCTTTGTTTTTTATCCTTGCTTTGCAGAGATAAGAAACAGAGAGATACAGAGCCCTGTGTTGATTGCCAACACAGAGCTCTGGGCTGTGATTGGATACAGCCGATCAGCAGGCCATGAATCATTGGTTAGGACCTGCTGACAGATTCCCGCTGTGTGCATGTGGGACTCCGGAGTATATATTATGAGTGGAGAAAACTGTTTTTACAACTTTCTCCGGATTTTGGTAGTCCTGGATTGGGCTTCGCAGTTTGGATATTTCAAAGTGTCTCGGGAGGAAAGAAGTCTCCAACCCAGTGTCTGGGTTTTGTGAAAAACCAGCAGGGTGGATGTCCGGGTGTACGCAGCCCTTATAATGATGGTCTGGTGAGAGCTCAGGGCAGTTGCTGCTGCTTTTTGGAGAAAAAACAAGGTCAGTAGATTGGGGTGTTTCTATCAGGGACTGCATCCCTTGTGAGAGGGACTTCTTGCCCAAAGGACACGGGAAAGTAAGGACAGCTATGCATGCCTTGAATACCAAGAGAGGGTCTCGGAGGTTGAGAAAGCTGAGGCGGCTAGCGAGTCCAGCTGGAGGAAGTCTGGAAGTCTCTGGAGGAGCGAGCAAACCTGGAAAACCAGGGGGGGCTGGAGAACCTTATTTGGAAGCCAGGAGTGGGACCTTACAGCGAGGTAATGCAGCTAAGGCTGAGCGAGCCATAAAAGCCAGGTGGCTTGGTATTTTCTTTGGCTTTTTGCATTTGCTGGAGAAGAACTCCTGTGTGGGTAAGTAAATTAACTTTGTTTTTCTTTTTAATAAAGTGGGCTAACAGGCCCTTTACTATAGTTCCTGTTTGACGTAGACAACGCATCTGCCACGAGAACTAAACATCCCCCAGATCACTGTTCAATCCATCATCCGAAAATGGAAAGAGTATGGCACAACTGCAAACCTACCAAGACATGGCCGTCCACCTAAACTGACAGGCCAGGCAAGGAGAGCATTCATCAGAGAAGCAGCCAAGAGGTCCCATGGTAACTCTGGAGGAGCTGCAGAGATCCACAGCTCAGGTGGGAGAATCTGTCCACAGGACAACTATTAGTCGTGTTCTCCACAAATCCGTCCCGAAGAAAGCCATTGTTGAAAGAAAACCATAAGAAGTCCCGTATGCAATTTGCGAGAAGCCATGTGGGGGACACAGCAAACATGTGGAAGAAGGCGCTCTGGTCAGATGAGACAAGAATTTAACTTTTTGGCCTTAAAACAAAACACTATGTGTGGCGGAAAACTAACACTGCACATCACCCTGAACACACCATCCCCACCGTGAAACATGGCGGTGGCAGCATCATGTTGTGGGGATGCTTTTCTTCAGCGGGGACAGGGAAGCTGGTCAGAGTTTATGGGAAGATGGATGGAGCCAAATACAGGGCAATCTTAGAAGAAAACCTGTTAGAGTCTGAAAAAGACTTGAGACCGGGGCGGAGGTTCACCTTCCAGGACAACGACTCTAGACATACAGCCAGAGCTACAATGGAATGGTTTAGATCAAAGCATATTCATGTATTAGAATGGCCAAGTCAAAGTCCAGAGCTAAATCCAATTGAGAATCTGTGGCAAGACTTGAAAATTGCTGTTCACAGACGTTCTCCATCCAATCTGACGGAGCTTGAGCTGCTTTGCAAAAAAAAAAAATGGGCAAAAATTTCACTCTCTAGATGTGGAAAGCTGGTAGAGACATCCCCAAAAAGGCTTAAAGCTGTAATTGCAGTGAAAGGGGCTTCTACAAAGTATTTACTCCAGAGGGCACCATACAAATGCCCCCCCACACTTTTCCCATATTTATTTGTTGAAAAACATTTATCATTTTCCTTCCACTTCACAATTATGTGCCACTTTGTGTTGGTCTATCACATAAAATCCCAATAAAAGACATTTACGTTTTTGGTTGTAACATGACAAAATGTGGAACATTTCAAAGGGTATGAATACTTTTCAAGGCACTGTATATTTGGAAGTGAAGCATTTGTAGGCAGGTGCAGTCCACTTTCTCCACTGTAGATGGCGCTCATCCGTAGCGACTGTACAGTGGAAAAAGAGGTCAAGGGGAATATGGTTCCTCTATAGCTTCCAGGGTCACTGGGGAAGCTATCCGGTTGGATGCTGCCGCCCCAGGTGACTTTCACCGCTGTCAGGCAGAGCCTGTTTAAGGCCCTGGCTCCCAGGCTTGGCCCACTTTTGGCTAGCGGCTAGAGTAGGGACAGAACTAGCGGCAGGGAAAGGTCCCTGACGAGGAGGAAAAGCGTAGGGCTTGCAACTTCTTTGCGCATCTTCCTGCTTGGGCATAAGATGGCCAGGCCACATTCTGCCCCTCCTAAAAGACGCCGTCAGTTTGGCTGAAACCTGAACTCTACATGCTGTTGGAACCGTGCGTGTTCCAGGTTGGACTATCTTCCCACCAGGTTTATTGTGAACTGTCTCGGCGTTACTTCAATACAAGTTCTTTACATTGCATTTGGACTGTGTGTGTTATTGTCACCTCACCACGCTGCACCCCACATACAAACAGGGCAGACAGAGCACTCCTAAAGTGAAACCTCTCCATTTCCAATGCAAGAACACATAGTGGTCCCTTAATGATTTGCTCCATCAATTGTTTTAATATACAGGACTTATCTGGGCATTTGAAGACAAAAGGTTACTTTGACTTGGAAGACATCTTGTGAATGGGACCATGGATGTTCCTTCTATGAAGACGAGGACTGCTGAACAATGCTATGGGGTTGAAATCTACATACAACCAGAATTCAAAGTTGCAGAATCCTTACCAATGAGCCAATCTAAACCAAACACCAACCTCTGCAGGCATTGTTCCTGGTGAAAATTAAACCAATTTCAAAAGGCTGTAAGGAAAGAGCATTAACTATTCAGTTACCATGCTCTTTATGAAATGTACCAACCCTTTTGCACAATTGCATCATATGCATGACAAATCGTGTGCGGCAGGTTGAACCACAATGCACAGTTTGGCATCAGGGCAAAATGGAGGCAGCAAGAGGAAAACAGGTTGGACCAGGTTAGGCCTGTGAGAGTCTGGATCTGCTTTTCTGCGGAAGACATTCACAGGACGGAATTTTTGGATATACCTGATTAATCGCAGATGTGTCATGGAGTGACGCAGACAATTTGGCTGTCATGGCAGTGAATAATAGGGGATAAGAATAGCACTTCAGAATACATTCAGCTGATAAATTTCAATAGGGCAGGCGACAAATTTATAATTGTCATTTGAATACCCTTTTTCTTAGTGCTGTTGGGAGCCTCTAAAATCCGGGGGAAACATAATGCTGAGCTGATATATGTGAGTGAATCGATTAGCAATCTGTCCTTCTTCCCAAAATGTAAGATTACGTGGCTCAGTCAGGTAGAGTTAGTTGGATTCGGATGTGTTGCAGGAATTGGCCCACAGAGATCCCCAAAAATATCAACCTCAAAGCTTGTGTCTGCTTAGGCCAATTGTACCTTGCTGTCCCTATGACCCCTGGACTTTGTGACCACAGAGTTCTATAGATCCATATAAGTTACAAGGAGAGCTGAGATACCAGTTGATGAACTTGACCAGGACCCAGCACAGCCCTAGTATCTCTTTCCGACCATTGCAAAGGTGTAAGAGACTGGTGTCTTTGGCTGCAACTGCCAAGCAGACGGTGTCCTGAGCAGCCATTCTCAACCAGGGTTCCTCCAGAGGTTGCTAGGTGTTCCTTGAGCTGTGGTTGATTGTCCATCCATATGATGGTACCTGCACAGTTGAAGTCCCAGGGCCAACGCTACTTGGCAAAGCCATCAGCATGACACCAATGAAATATACTCAGCGGCCACTTTATTAGTTACACATGTTCAACTGCTTGGTAACACTAATTGCTAATCAGCCAATCACATGGCAGCAACTCAATGCATTTGGACATCTAGATGTGGTGAAGATGGCTTGCTGAAGTTCAAACCGAATGGGGAAGAAAGGGGATTTAAGTAACTTTGAATGTGGCATGGTTGTTGGTGCCAGACGGGCTGGTCTGAGGGATCTGAGGGATTTTCACACACAACCATCTCTCGGGTTTACAGAGAATGGTCCAAATATCTCTTTTGGCAGTTGTGTGGATGAAAATGCCTTGTTGAGGTCAGAGGAGAATGGGTAGACTGGTTTGAGATGATAGAAAGGCAACAGTAACTCAAATAACCACTCGCTACAACCATGGTATGCAGAATACCATCTCTGAATACACAACACATCGAACCTTGAAGCAGATGGCCTACAGCAGCAGAAGACCACACCGGGTGCCACTCCTGTCAGCTAAGAACAGGAAACTGAGACTACAATTCGCACAGGATCACCAAAATTGAACAATAGAAGATTGGAAAAATGTTGCCTGATCTGATGAGTCTTGATTTCAGCTGCGACATTCAGATAGTCGGGTCAGAATTTGGTGTAAACAACATGAAAGCATGGATCCATCCTACCAGGTATCACCGGTTCAAGCTGGTGGTGTTGGTGGTGGTGTAATGGTGTGGGCCCCTTAGTACCAATTAGGGTTGCCACCTCATCCTTTTAAAACCGAACACATATTAATTACCCAGTTTCTGTGGTTGATGAAGTTGGTAATTAAACTCACTTGGTGCCTTATCTGCATTAAATTAGCCTCAGAACCTGTGTAATTCATATGTGTTTGGGTTTAAAGGGATGAGGTGGCAACCCTAGTAACAAATGAGCATAGTTTAAACGCCATGGTTCACCTGACTATTGTTGCTGATCATGTCCATCCCGTTATGACTACAGTGTCCCCATCTTCTGATGGCTCCTTCCAGCAGGATAATGCACCATGTCACAAAGCTCCAATCATCTCACCACTGGACAATGAGGTCCCTGTCCTCCAATGTCCTCCACACACAACCAATCTCATCCAATAACCTTTGGGATGTGGTGCAACTGCGTGATGCTATCATATCACTACGGACCAAAATCTCTGAGGAACGTTTCCAACACCTTGTTGAATCTATGCCACAAAGTATTAAGGCAGTTCTGAAGGCAAAAGGGGGTCCAACCCGGTACTAGCAAGGTGGCCTGGTGACTGTATAGTATTGGTATTCTCTCACTCTATATAAAAGAAACAAAAAAAGTTTGGATGGGCCCAACATGTTGTTTTTTTGCTGTCTTCGGCCGAGCCATACCTAATAATCTACGCGTGAAGGGGATCTTCTAGCAGTGTCACCTGTCACTACTTAGCGAAGCCTGCCCAACAAGTTAGCTTTTCCATCAGACCGAAACTCCCCTGGTCCCCTCGGGCAGCCAAACCAAAACATTTGTCTTCCATCTGATTACAAAATTATACAGTCCCGGGTTCCTTGCAGTAAGTCTCAGAAACTCTACGCCACATCTGATCTAATCTACGAATAAAGTAAATCTCGGGGTGGTTGTTTTCGTAGCACCATAAACATCTACATGTGTGCGTTGTGCCGCGCATTCGTCACGCCGTCATCTGCACTGAAGCAGTTAATAACGCATCACCGTGATTTGAAAAGTGCTTCTGACAATCTGCAGTTAATGGGGAAAGACTCCAAAGGGATACCGTGGGGTTGCTAAAGAGAGATCACAGATTCTATGTAATGTGTGCACCACATGCTTGGTCCATGTGTTCCATGTCATGTGTGAATGAATGTAAAGTCCAGACAGAGGCATCCTTCAGCAAGGCTGAGATTATTCAAACCATCTGCTGATCCCTGGCTGTGAAAATATTCCAAGTTACAAGAGCCAGCACAGTGGAAGACGGGGCCCCGTCTGCTTCCCAGCTCCCTCCTCGGCCGTCTGCATTTTGTCAAACTAAAGGGGAGAGGCTTGCGGCACTCGAATCGCAGAGGGCGCTCGCTTTTAGCACGAAACACAGGGCTGGATGTCACTTTCAATACCCCCTGCTCCATTTTGAAATGATTTTTCTACAGCGGAAAACCTTTTTTTGCCATGTCGCTCGGTCTCGTGCGAAGACACACGCCAGTCAAATGGAAAATTGAAGCCTGGCCCCATTTTTCGATAGAGACAGATTTGCATTTCTGTCTGTGACCCCCATTGGTGAGATTTTTCCTCACTTCTTGTCCCCGTAACACCCTTACATCAGGGACGGCACATCCATTAAGGGCGCATGGGCGCCGCCCCCCCCCCCTGTCCATCGCCGCCGCCACCCCTATCCATGCGTCCAGCCCCTTTCAGGACACTGGTGCATGGATTCCAATGTGTTGGGGGGCTGTTTTTTTTATTAGAGCCAGAGGTTCTAATAGGCTTCAATATAGGGCGGGCTCGGGGTTGCAGAGCGTGCGCTCCATTCCCACCCAGGTGTGTTAAAACAGTGAATGAATATTTGCTGTTGTAACACCGATCCTCCTCCCGGCCAATCCGGAAGCGGGTTGTGACACCGGTCACCCGATTGGCTGAAACGACAGGCGATCCTATTGGACGACTAGGAGGAGGAGGAGGAGAGGAGGAGCTGGAAGCCACCATGGAGAAGAGGACTCAGAGCCGAGCCGCTGCACCACGCTGCCTGCCACCCGCCACAATGGAGTAAGTACCGGACCTATTTTGTAGACGCTAGAACTTTTGCTCAAACCAATCAATATACACTTATTGGAATTTTTTTTTTTTTTACCAAAAATATGTAGAAGAATATATATCAGCCTAAGCTGATGAAGAATTTTGTTTTTTTAAACATTTTTGGGGGATATTTATTATAGCAAAAAGTAAAAAATATTGTTTTGTTTTTTTTTTTCAAAATTGTCGCTTTTTTTTGTTTATAGTGCAAAAAACAAAATAAAAAAAACGCAGAGGTGATCAAATACCACCAAAAGAAAGCTCTATGTGTGGGGAAAAAAGGATGTCAATTTTGTTTGGGTACAACGTCGCACGACTGCGCAGTTGTCAGTTAAAGCGACGCAGTGCCTTATCGCAAAAATGGCCTGGTCATTAAGGGGGGGGGGCAAATCCTTCCGGTCCTTAACTGTTTAAGCCCCATCCAAGTTACTCTGCAATAAACTTTTAATAAGGCAAACCCCCTAGACTGTTTATTTGAGCCAAAGGAGTGAATGTTGCATTTGCCTTTGCTGCTGCTACACAGGTGGAAAAGAACCCGGGACACCAATTCAGCGGCTCCTGTAGCACAGCTCCCAACTGTCCTGGATTTTGAGGGACTGTCCCTGATTTGGAGCAACGTCCCTCCGTCCCTCTTTCCTGCTCATTTGTCCCTCATTTTGGTCTGATCTATATAGTTGTATATAAAATGCACTTTTTATCTATCAAAAAGTGTTTCCCAGTGCTAAACATTTCATCTGATTTCTAAATTGCTGCATTTGTAAATTCCAAATACCAATATAAAGGAATAGTAGTGGTTAAAAAAAAAAAACACTTGTGGGTTTAACCAATCTTGTTTTTTTGTACAATTCTCCTTTAAGGAGGCGTGGCAAGGGGGTGTGTCCTATGCCTGCATACTTTTGCTGATAGGTGTCCCTCATTTTAATCTCAAAAAGTTGGGAGGTGTGCCGTAGGGGTAGCACTAGATGTATCAAAAACCTCAAACATACTTTTTGCTGGTTTGGGCTAAAAAAAAAAAAAAGTCAAATCATTACGGAGAGTTTACCTTAGAAATGAACATCACAGACCCAGACCACCCCTCTGTGACCTGGACTCCTGGACTGTGTTGGCCTACTAGACCACCTCAGCACTGGCGCCGGGGGTTCTGATCAGCACACAAAGCACCGCGGAGTAAATAAAAAAGATTTGACCCATGCACCCCATGAACTTGAGTCTGCTTCTCGGTCTCGGCTCTGGTTTCCCACTGCTGATCCGAGGCCTCGAGCCTGAGAACGGGGCTTTTCCTGGTTCATCTGACGTGTAGCAAAGACCTTCGGGAAGTGCCATGTATCCCTCAAGAAGAGCGTCTAGGGGGGGGTAGGGGGAGCACACTAGCATCTCCAGGTCAGGAATGCTGACCAGCCAGATCCTTAAAAAAGGTTGTGGAAAAGCAGCGAATAACAAACCAAATAAAAATAGCCTTTCCCGGGGCCAGTCTGTGAGAAATGCATGTTCAACAAGACGAGGAATCGCTGTCTGAGGGAAAATGACACAACTCCCGCTACAGATGCACGGCTCTGCTGAGGTCATGCTTTAAATATCATTTATAGACGTTGCTCTACTTTACATGGCCTCTAATATATCTTTCCTGGCATTCCAATGATGGGGTGAAGCCCTGACTGTATGGGTGAGGCAGAACAGACACATTAATGGTAATGAGGGTCAGGGGAGGCCTACCGCGCCGGTGTCAGCCTTTACCTGCTCTGCCCGGCCATGATAATGACTGAGCTTCTCTTACGATGGGAAATCGTTATTTAAAGCTTTGCCAAACACTCAGCAAAGTCAATGACCCAAAATATTATTCGCTGGCCCCAAAAAAGCAAGACTAGCTCTTTAACCACTTCAATACCAGGCACTTTTACCCCCCTTCCTGCCCAGGACAATTTTCAGCTTTCAGCGCTGTCACACTTTGAATGACAATTGCGTGACACTGTACACATATGATTTTTTTTTTTTTCATACAAATAGAGATTTCTTTTGGGGGTATTTAATCATTGCTGGGTTTTTGATTTTTTTGCTAAAAATAAAAAACGAAAAGACCGAAAATTTTGAAAAAAAAAAGAAAAGTTTTTCTTAGTTTCTGTCAGAAAATGTTGTAAATAAGTAATTTTTCTCTGTTATTATTATTATTATTATTTAAGGTACTTATATAGCGCTGTCAATTTATGCAGCGCTTTACATATATATTGTACATTCACATTGGTCCCTACCCTCGAGGAGCTTACAATCCAAGGTCCCCAAATCACATTCATATACTAGGGCCAAGTTAGACAGAGTTATGGATGTGCGCTGATGAGGCGGCACTAATGAGATGGCACTAATGGGCACTGATGAGATGGCACTGATGGGCACTGATGAGATGGCACTGATGGGCACTGATGAGATGGCACTAATGGGCACTGATGAGATGGAACTGATGGGCACTGATGAGATGGCACTAATGGGCACTGATTAGATGGCACTGATGGGCACTGATGAGATGGCACTAAAGGGCACTGATGAGATGGCACTGATGAGATGGCACTAATGGGCACTGATGAGATGGCACTAATGAGATGGAACTGATGGGCACTGATGAGATGGCACTGATGGGCACTAATGAGATGGCACTAATGGGCACTGATGAGATGGCACTGATGAGATGGAGGAGGAGACCGATTGCTGTTCATACTTAGTATGAACAACAGATCATCTGTCTCCTCTCCCCTGACAGAACAAGGATTTTTCTGTTTACATTGACAGAGCTCCGTTCTGTGTCTCCCAGGAGTGATCGTGGGTGCCCGGCGGACATCGCGGCCACCGGGCACGCGCACGGACTGCGTTGTCGCGCCGCCCCCTAGTGGTCTTAAATCGGCCAACATATAGCTACAGAGATTTGCATAGGAGAGCCAACCTGCCGCAGTAAAACTGGTCCTCTAGTGGTTTTTTCTCAACAAAAGTGGAGTTACTCTTTAAGCCACGGTCCAACCAAGCAGAAATTGGTACACGTTTGGTCATATTTTCATTCTGACAACTGGCTACTGTTGGTTAAATGCTGGCTATAGTTGCTATAGTGTTGATCCTTCAAGCTGGAAAATTCTTCCTCTCCCTTCAATAACTGTATTTTACATTAACCACTTGCCGACCCGCCACAATACATACACTGTGGCACGTGCAGGCACAATCACGTACATGTACTTCATATGCCTGCTCTGGGTTTAGGAGCTCCACTGGACACAGCGGATTGAAGACTCGGGGGTCCCTTGATCATGTGGTCGCTATGCGGTCACATGACCACAATGTTAACAAAGCTGTTATGCTGTTAAGCTGTGCTTTCTATGCTGTGATTGGCCCACAGCAATCACATGGTACCTGGGCCAATCACAGCACCCTGTACCATGTGATTAGCTGTAGCCAATCACAGATCACTAGCGATCACAGCTTGTTATAAATAAATGGTTAACCCATTCAAGAGAGTTGAAAACGTTGCTATTACAATGATCTTCATCGTAACAGCAAACTAAGTTAAAAAAAAAAGTCACCCCCTCAGAGTAGTACATTGTTACTATGGCGACACTGAACTACTCTGATGAAACATTATATAACAAGAACCAAGAAATGGGATTTTAGAGGTGCCAAACACAACATTACAAAAAAAAAATCTAAATTTTATTTGTTTAAATAAAATTTTGATATTTTTATATAATTTTTTTGTATTGTGTTTTGGCACCTCTAAAATTCATTTTTTTTGTTCTTGTTCTATAATGTTTAAACAATGGATGTGTTGCTGATGACCCTCAGATATTCAGCAAATCTGTTCTTGTACTCTGATGAAAGTATAAAAATATGTAAAAAAGTGAAAAAGTGAAAAAATGTTAAAAAAATTTAATAAAAAATAATTACATTTTCTTTCAACGCACTGTCACCAATCAGTACCACACCAGTCATATGACGCTGTACTGCGCTGGTAACAGTATGTAAAAAAAAAAAATTGTAAAAAAAAAACAACTTTTATTAAACTTTTTCTTGAATTTTTTTTTTTATTTTTTTTTAAACTACAACTTAAAAAAACTCACCATGCCTCTTACTAAATGGCAATTTGGGGGGTATTTGTACTGTCCTGACATTTTAGGGCATTTAAGAAATAAGTTCAATTTTCAAATACATATGCTATAGTTTGTAGACACTATAACTTGCAATGCAAACCAATTAATATACACTTATTGGGATTTTTTTTTTTTTTTTACCAAAGACATGTAGCAGAATACATTTTGGCCTAAATTCATAATGAAATTTTATTTTATTGGATATGTTTAATAACAAAAAGTAGAAAATATATATTTTTTAAAAAAACTTTCTGGGGGTTATTTACGAAAAGGCAAATCCACTTTGCACTGCAAGTGCACTTGAAAGTGCTGTCGCTCTAAATCTGAGGGGTAGATCTGAAATGAGTGTAAGCTCTGCTGATTTTATCATCCAATCATGTGCAAGCTAAAATGCTGTTTTTTATTTTCCTTGCATGTCCCCCTTGAATCTACAGCAACTTTACTTTCAAGTGCACTCGCAGTGCAAAGCGGATTTTCCTTTAGTAAATAACCCCAATGTCTTTTTTTTCCATTTATATCACAAAAAATATTTAAAAAAAAAAAGACCCAGAGGTGATCAAATACCACCAAAAGAAAGCTCTATTTGTGTGAAAAAACTGATATCAATTTAATTTGGGTACAGCGCTGCAGGACCGCGCAATAGCCAGCTAAAGAAGTGCAGTTGCTGAACAGCAAGAAACGCTCTGGTCATGAAGGGGGTAAAACCTTCCAGAGCTGAAGTGGTCAATTGCCAGGATTTTAATACATGTTCATTTTGAGAGCTGAAAATTTCCTCCGGCGTGCCAGTCCATTAACCAGCGCCTTATTTCAGTGGCAGGGCTGGCACAAGTTCAAAATTCTGCAGCGATGCCCAGCATAACCTAAAACACACGGAGGAGACAGCGAAAGTAAAACACACGTACAATCCTACTTTATGTGAAAAGCTGGATCTATAACCTGGTCTATAGGAACTGTATTGAGCCCCCTCTTTCCTCCTCTACCTGCATGACCCCGGTTTTCTGCACAATTATTTTCTACTGACTGCAATTCAATTAAGCTCTAAATTTGCAGCTTTGAGAAGTTTATATTTAGTTGTTCTTGTCGGTAAAGTTCTCCCACACTATATTAACACTGACATTTATCTGAACTTGTTTAATCAGTCCTTTGTTTGTTTAAACTTGTTTCACTGAAGTTCATTTTTTCCCTTTTATTGGTGTGCACACATTTGGTTATTTTGCACATGACTTTGGCATCTGTGGCCTCGTGAACATTTTGCTTTAAGCTGAACTGAAGGCAAAGAGCTAAACGGTAGTTGGAATACATATACTGTACGGCTGTTGCTGTACCCGCTAAAGGATTTTTAATTTTGTCCATTCAGTTCTGAAATTTACATTCTATGCATTACCGCTTCGGGTTTACCACCCCCCCCTTCATGACCGGACCCCAGAAGAGGAGGATCGGGGGCCACTCTGTGCAAAACCAACTGCACAGCGAAGGGAAGTATGATATGTTTGTTATTTATTTATTTATTTATTTATTTTTTAAACTGGAACCTTTACAAGCACTTTAAGACTTTTTATTAAAAAGGAGATCTACCCCCCCCCCCTTTTTTATGACCGGGCCATGTTTTGCGATACGGCACTGCCTGACTTTACCTGACAATTGCGCTATCATGCGACGCTGCACCAAATAAAATTGACGTCCTTTTTTTTTTTTCCCCACAAATGGATCTTTCTTTTGGTGGTATTTGATCACCTCTACAGTTTTTATTTTTTGCGCTATTAACCAAAAATAAGACAATTTGGAAAAAAGCCAATATTTTTTACTTTCTGCTATAAAACATATCCAATAAAAAAACAAATTTAAATCTAATTTCTTCATAAGTTTAGATCAATATGTATTCTGCTGCATATTTTTGCTAAAAAAAAAAAAAATCTGCGCATATTGATTGGTTTGTGCAAAAGTTATAACGGCTACAAACTATGGGATATATTTATGGAGTTTTAATTTAATTTTTTTACTAGTAATGTCGGCGATCAGCGACTTGGATATTGCGGCGGACAAATTGGACACTTCTGACACTTTTTTGGGGACCAGTGACACTAATACAGCGATCAGTGCTAAAATTATGCTCTGTCATTGTACTAATGACACTGGCTGGGAAGGGGTTAACATCACAGGCGATCAAAGGGTTAAATGTTTGCCTAGGGAGTGCTTGCTAACTGTGAGGGGGAGGTGCTTTAACTGTGGGAAGGCAGAGATCTGTGTTCCTGCTTAGCAGGAACACAGGATCTCTACATTCCTTACTAACAGAAGGGCTATCTGCCTTGTTTACATAGGCAGACCGCCGTTCTGCTTCTCTCGGAAGCGACCAGCGGGTCCCAGTGGACATCGAGTCCGCCGGACCCGTTGATTGGCTCCCGCTGTATCCAATCACAGCAGGAGCTGGTCGCCGGTGGTGCTCATGCACGCCCCAGAGCTGGAAGTGCAAAATCCCGTACCTGTACGGGATATTGCACAGGGAAGCCGCCTTGCCGCTGTATATCTACGGTATACGGTCGGCAAGCTGTTAAGGTGAAAAACCTTCTCTGCATCAGAATCCCCCCCACAGCCCCTCCTTATTCTTAACGTAACCCGATCAGATCCAGTGATGTGCACAAGAGCAGCACTCCCTCCTCCCTGGGCAGATTGATAGCAGCGGGAGCTGTGCTGAGCGAACGGGGCTGAGCTGTCTGCTCTGTGTCAATAGGCGCAGATAGGGCGGCATGGGAGCGATCCTACACGGGTGCCCTCATGGAAAGCGGCTTTCTATGGGGACACTTGCTGAAGAGGAGGAGCCTGGAGCACTGGCGGGGGGATCCCAGAAGAAAAGGATCGGGGCTGCTCTGTGCAAAACCATTACATGGAGCAGGTAAGTATGTCATACTTTTTGTGTTTGTTATTTTAACAAAAATAAAGAATAAAGCTTTAATTTCACTTTAAATGTACTTTTCGCAGCTACAGTTAAGCAATACAGCTCAGTCACCTCCCTGCTTGTGACTGGACAGTGAAAGGAGCAGCAGAATACTGATCAGTCATCATCTGCTCTCTTCTCTCTGCACATAAGCATTTAGCGCACCCAATTGACTCCTAGTGATGTTTGTTCTATTGTAATGAGGATTTTTGAGGTCGGTGCCATGTTAGATTCAAGTACTTACAGTAACCAAAGCTTTTTTTTTGCATTTTGGATAGTTTAAAACACTCCTATTTATTATCTGTTTTGCATTGGGAAGGTTTCCCTTCACTTCCTGGAGGCAGGATAGGCTTCTCCGAAGAGGAAAGTTTTCAGGGATCGCCTAAAAGTGGATAAATTTGGAGTCTGACAGATTGGGGTAGCGAATTCCAGAGGATGGGCGAGGCTCGGGAGAAGTCCTGGAGGCGGATATGGGAGGAGGTGATGAGGGAGCTAGAGAGCAGGAGGTCTTGGGAGGAACGAAGAGGGTATTTTGAGACTAGGCTAGTGATGTAGCTGGGGGCAGAGTTGTGGGTGGAAGGTACCCTTGAGCAAGCACGGTAAAATTATAATGGTGCCCCCCCCCCCCACACAAAGGCCAACTGGTACTGACAATCCAGGTCTACTGTTGATCTGAGTCTTTATCACCCCATATCCTATTAGAGTTCTAGGAAGCGGAACTGGGAGTTTCCTTATCCTTTGTGACAAGAATGCAGGACCTTATAATTGTGTGGAGACATCAGTAAGAGCAAAAAAAAAAGCAGGAGACCGATGCCAATATGTCCCTTGTATGGTGGGGGAAGTCTTCTTTTCCTACACATGTGATGGCTTTAGTGGGGATGAGCTGAAACCCCTCCCAAGTTGTGGGGACCCCTAACAGTAAAATTATTTTTGTAGCATTGGTTGTCAGTTCCAAAGACAAGTAATTTGCGCCCCTAACCCGCGGGCGGACATTTAGCGCTCCCTGAGTCCCTTCCACTCGTACAGTATTAAAACCCCTTATGGTACATTTTAGAATGTACCACTCTTTCTCTTTGTTCTCCTTTCTTTCCCTTTTTATCTCTCTCTATCCTAATTTCTTGTTTTTTTTTCCCCATCCCTCGCTCTAGCCGTCTTTCATGTTCTTTCTCTTATTCTTTCTCTCCTTTTTCTTTGTTCCTCCCCCTCTTTTCCTCTCCCTTCCATGTATTCTCTGTTGTTATTCCTTCGCTTACTCCTTGGTGGGGGTGGGGGGGAATCCGATAAGTGGCAGTGCTTGTGGGGGGGTGGAATGAGTGGCAGTGCTGGGGGGGGGGGGGAGTTGGGATGAGTGACAGTGCTGAGGGGAGTTCTGATCAGCCAACTTAGGTGCTCTTGATCAAGGTCATCTGCTGATCTGAAAACTGTAGTAGGGACTTTTAATGGCAACTATAATCACAGGTAGTGTTACTCATTGTGTCTCCGGCTTCACTGTGTCTCTAGCTGTGTGGTGTCTCGTAGCAGTGACACCTATGCCGAAATCAGGAGATAGGGTCTCCTCCAGCCCCTCCCACTTAACATTCCTCACCAGTCAGCTGACCTCTAGTCTCTGCCCCCCAGCCATGCTGTGAACTGAATGGGCGGCTGCAAAGGGGCTGAGTGGGCGGACACAGGCTCCAGGAACAGCCCAGCTGGGCGGCAGCAAAAAGGCTGGGAGAGCAATGCGGGCTTCAGGAACAGCCCAGGATTCGGTGACCCCTGGCAAATCGTCATTCAACCCCCGAGGGGGTCCTGACCCCCAGGTTGAGAACCACTGATATAGAAGGACCACACCGGCTGTTGTAATATTGTTAAAATTGGCTATTGGTAAGGCACCAGGAGTTGGGTGAGTGTTTTGGTATCAGCGTTTCCTTGGGATTGTTGTACTTTTAATCCAGACTGAATCGGGTACCTTCACATTCAGGTATCCTCACAAAGCCTGTCTGGTAAGCACGGTGAAGGCTGTGGTCAGAGGTAATTTAAAATAGATGTATATTCCTCCAACCAAAAAGTCTGTCTGCCTTAAACAGTAGACTTCCAGGAGGCCACAAATAAATTGGGGAGACTATTCAGGAACTTGAGAAGAGGGATCCTCAAACTTGCTGCAAGATTATTCCCAGCTCCAGTATTCCCAGTAAAGGAGCCTGTTGGGACATGGAGACAGCTGTAGATTAAGACGCCTAAACAAGGTGGCATCTCCATTGAAGGAAGCTTTACCTGATACAATGTCCAGCACTGAGTAACTTTCAAAAGAGTCAGGAGAATATCATGCTGGGTTAGACCTACTAATCCTTTCATTCAATCACAGTAGGCTTGGATTTTCAGGGCCAGTTGGCTTTTGTGTGGGGTGGCCACCAATATAATTTTACCATGCTTCCTCAAGGGTATATTCATTCACCAACAATTAGTCACCGACTGATTGCCCGAGATTTGACCACCTGAATTAGAAAGCTTCTGGGTTTCACTACACTGATAACATCATGATCTCTTGTGAACAAAGAGAAAGCAACTGAAGCACTGCAAACAGTAATGCCGCGTACAGACGATCTGAATTTCCGACAACCAAACCGTGGATTTTTTTCTGACGGATGTTGGCTCAAACTTGTCTTGCATACACACGGTCACACAAATGTTGTTGGAAATTCCGACCGCCAAGAACGCGGCGACGTACAACACGTACGACGAGCCGAGAAAAATGAAGTTCAATAACCAGTGCGGCTCTTCTGCTTGATTCCTAACATGCGTGGACTTTTGTGCTTCGGAATTGTGTACACACGCTCGGAATTTCTGACAATTCTTGTTGTCGGAAAATTTGAGAACCTGCTCTCAAACAGTTGTTGGAAATTCCGACAGCAAATGTCCGATGGAGCCCACACACGGTCGGAATTTCCGACAACAAGCTCACATCCAACATTTGTTGTCGGAAATTTCGATTGTCTGTACGCGGCATTACAGGTCCAGGAACCTCCTGCCACAGAGGTGAAATTTTTGGAAATAATGTGGACTGGGCCACAGAAGAAAATTCCAGAAACAGTTGCGCAAACTATACAGAAACTGTTGCCCCCTACTACCAATAATATAAAAAACTATAGTTGTTTTCTTACTTTAATGCAAAGAATTAGACAACCAGTTGGGCAAAAAGAAAAAAATCAAACTTATTGGGTGCTCTTCTGGGATTTTCATGAATTTCTAAATAAAAATAAGTTGGGGGTCTCCGCCAGGGTTTGCACTCATTTCCAAAAGTAAAATAGGAGCACTCGGACATCATTACATGAAAGTTACTCAGTCCTGGATGAATGCTCACCTCCTTCGCGCTGCTGCTAGATGAATAAGAGGAAGTTGCCATGACGTCACAGGACCGGGTAGAAGATTTTAGGAAAAAGGTATGTAGGCAGGTACAAAGGGACTGTTCTGTGTAGCAAGCCAGATTACTCTGCCCAGGTTAGGAAAAATGTAGGTTCTGATCACCCGTTTCCTGGGCTTTTTTTGGGGTCCGGCCTCCTTCCCCAGTTCATATACAGTATTTAGGGGGAAGGTTGGACTTGAGGGAAGCTGGGTAGCTTAGAGAGCTTCTGTTTGGGACAGCATGGGAGTCGGAGGGTCGGTCTCAGCTGGCAGAATGTAGCCTTCCCCTGCCATGCCAAGGGAACTTGCCAGTTATTGACACTACCTAAATGGACCTTTACAGGTGCACATGAGCAGTCACAGAATAGTTAGCTAGGAATTTGGACTGGGATGCACTTACTGTTGTAATGTTCCTGAAGTGTTTTAAGGTATAACTAAAGGCAAAACTTGTTCTTTGAGGTTTGGACAGAGAGGGGAGGGATTAGAGCCCCTGTCAATTTTTATTGCTGTCTGGGCCCCCGTTAAGGAGATTCACCCTCTCCATTTGTCCTGTTTACCATTATTATTGAAAGTGAAAGTAAAAGAAAATCCCACATTTTCAGTTGTCCCCAGAAAAATAATAGAGGAGAAATATTCCAATGGGGACACTAGTTCTGGTGACCTGGGGGGTCCCCAAGAAATTCCTTTAACTTGCAGAGATTTCTTCTCACTTCCCATTTGGCTATGGGACAGGAAGTGAAGGGAAATCTCCGCAATGGGACAGAGATGGCGAAAAAAAATCTGACAGGGATTATAACACCCCCCCCCCCCCCCCCCGCTCTATCCAAAAATGAAAAAAAAAAGTTTTGCCCATAGTTCTACTTTAAGTAAAGTTCATGAACTGTTCTTGAGTCTAGCCCAAGTTATGCATGGTGGTACATGGCATATCAGAAGAACAGGGCCTGTATAGCACACATGAAAGCAAGGCCACTACCGAAGGGTTAACTTGGCAGAAGAATTGGAACAGGAGAGGAGTTGCCGCAGGTGACCAAGAACTGGTGGGAAGTGAACAGCAGCTGGTCAATAAGCATGTTGACAGGTCCTCCATTAGTGAGGGTGTCAGTGTTTTGGCTCTCCCTCTAGCAGTCAGTTCTCCAAAAGCAACCGGAACCGAACTCGCAATACGGAGACCCCATATACCTAGGCGCATTGTATGGAAGAGAGGAGTTATGTGCATGCATTCGGTCTGCACTAGGCGCACGTTGGGAACCCATTCTGTCTCTGGGAGTGAGGTGGCAGAGTTACGTTGGACTGGTGGAGAGGGCATGGGCTTCCTCCTAAAAACAGCATACATCGAGGAACGGTGTTTAGTAACGTGGGACAGTACATTTTACAGAGGCAGTCTGTACATTTAACTACTGCACACAGTGTACGGCTCATCTCTAAGCCGGGGTACCGCCATAATGTTGACCTTTACAGGAACGTGGCCCCCGCCCAGTCTTGGGCATTGATGAGCGTGTACACGCGGCCCGCCCACAGGTATGCATAGAGTTTTTTTTTATAAAAAGCACCCAGAAGGATCTTCAGGGGCTAGGAGAAGGCAGGTGGCAAGGGATGTCAAAATGCCTGGAGTTACACTTTAAGTATAGTGCCTAGAGAATAAAAAAATTTATATATTTCTGAATCCTAGCCTACATCATTTGCTCCTTTTAAAAAAAAAATAAATAAAAATGTAACACACTCGCCAATGTAGTTTTACAAAACCAAAGATTATTAGAACCAGAAAAGCAACCTAATAAACACTCATCATTTCTGAGAAAAGTTCCTCCTTCCCTGTGACTTACTTGCCTCAGGCATTTCTTCAATTTGTTGTTGGTATGGCCAAGAACTTCTTAAGTGTAATTAGAAAGAAAGCCTGCAAATATTACCTTGGTAACACTGGTTTCCCAATCTGGGACTGGAAAAAGGGCTCATGGTGATCTGCTTTCTGTTCAGCTTGTGCAGACGCAAAGTGACAAAACTTTCAGTTCTTTTTGACACTTTCTCTAACGGCGAGATAATGAAGGAAGGCAGCAGATAACAATGCTGCTCCCAGTATGAGCTCAGCTGCCAATGCTTAAAGCTCAACTCCAGCCCCAACTTCATACAATTGTACAGGGTCCTCTCCTGTCCTGAATGCTTATGTATTTATACATGGTGATCACCCCCCCCCCCCCTATGTATATAAATATAAACATAATAAAATATTAACAACATGTATAAACATTGTGCTCACATCCCCCTAATAATCTCCTCTTCTCCTCTTTTGTTTTATTCTTTATGAAATGTCTCAGTACAATGAACCTTTTCGCTGAATTGGCCACTCCAAGGAATTTCAAAAGCATACTAGGAACTGATTTTATTCACAATTTTGTCACCAAAAACAACCATTGTTCCTTTTTCGGAAATTCACTATTCAGGGAATTTTGAATTGATTATGATTAACAAAAAATTGTCCAGGATTTTGCTTGATAAGCAAAAACAATTTGATAACCAGTTTGTATATTAAAGAGGAGTTCCACCCAGGGGGTCCAGTAAAAAAAAAAAAAAAAATTAAAAGTCAGCAGCTACAAATACTGCAGCTGCTGACTATTAATTGGACACTTACCTGTCCCTGGGTCCAGCGATGCGGGGGATCAAAGCCCCGCTCGTCTCTCCCTCCGTTCAGCGGCGCCGGCATTGCAACTGTGGGCGCCAGGCTGTGGCTTCACTGCGCATGCGCGAGCGTCGCCGCGCGCCGTGATTGGCCGCTCAGTCACCTGGGACCTGTAATGGGTCCCAGATGATTGACAGGAGGGAGGGAGCAGAGCGGAGCCCTTCCTGTGCTGAGGGGGAAGTGATATCACCAGCCCAGGCACTGGAAGGGGCAGACTACGAGGGACCCCCTAGCAACAGGCATTTAGAGGTAAGTTAAAAAAAAAAATATCCAAATTTTTTTTGTTTGTTTTTTTAGGATTTTTCATGTATTTTTGTTTTTTTGGGTGGAACCCCACTTTAAGAAACTACTTTTTGGGGGGCCCAACCGCCTAGATTTGGATGCCTCCTCTACTTCTATCTAGTTTTCTTGATTATGTCTATTTTTTTACACCTCCTTTCTTATTTGAACACTTATTTTATTTCCCTTTTCTTTAATAATTTTCACAATTCTAAAACTGGTTGCAGATGTTTTTTTTTTTTTTCTTCCGTTCAGCCTACTGAATGAGGTAGATGGAGAAATCTGGGACAGTGGGGTTGATTTACTAAAACTGGAGAGTGCAAAATCTGATGCAGTTCTACAAAAAAAACAATCGGCTTCCAGGTTTTTTTTTTTTTTTTTCAAAGCTTAATTGAATAAGCTGAAGTTAGAAGCTGACTGGTTACAATGCACAGCTGCACCAGATTGACAGCGGGACTCTCTGCTGTCAGAATACACTGACCCGTGGCTGCATACAAAACTTGAAGACGGTCGAATGATCAACTTTTGCTGAACAGGGATGGCCACACAAGAATCGAAATCCAGCCAGTCCTTGCTGAACCAGTGATCGATCTATAGCAGGGGTCTCAAACTGGCGGCCCTCCAGCTGTTGCGAAACTACAAGTCTCATGAGGCATTAGAAGGCTGACAGTTACAAGTATGACTCTCTCAGGCGGAGGCATGATGGGACTTGTAGTTCCGCAACAGCTGGAGGGCCACTAGTTTAAGACCCCCGATCTATAGCCAGCTTAAAGTGATATTAAAGGCAGATATTTTTTAATAACAAATGTACCATACTTACCTGCTCTGTGTAATGGTTTTGCACAGAGCAGCCCCAATCATTCTCTTCTCGGGTCCCCCGCCAGCACTCCTGGCCCCTCAAGCAGCTTACTATAGGGGCACCCGAGCAGGCTCACTCCTGAGCTGCTGCGCTGTGTGTCCATTCACGCAAGGAGCGTGGCTTGGCCCTGCCCCCACTCTCCCCTCATTGGCTTACTGGCTGTGATTGACAGTAGCAAGAGCCAATGGCTCCCGCTGCTGTCTCAGCCAATGAAGGTGAAGAGACCGAGGAGAGCAGCTGGTCTCCTGCATATCGCTGTCAGGTGACCCTGGCAGATGACACGGGCACACTCATGCATGGAGTCTAAGCACTAACCCCTGTTCATCAGAGCCCCTGATGGTGGAGATGGGTTTTGCTGCATGTTAATTCCAGGTTGTGGTCCTCAGGATCGCCCCACCATGAGGTGAGCAAGTGGGGGTCCAGTAGCAAATATAGCAGAGAGGGATCAAGCAGAAGTATAGTCAGTAATAATTCAAAGGTTGGTAACAAGTGCTCGCAGGATGGGTTTAACCACTTCAGCTCCGGAAGGTTTTACCCACTTCCTGACCAGGCCATTTTTTGCGATACGGCACTGCGTCGCTTTAACTGACAATATAAAGGAATAGTAGTGGTAAAAAAAAGCACTCTTGGGTTTAACCAATCTTGTTTTTTTGTACAATTCTCCTTTAAGGGGCGTGCATACTTTTGCTGATAGGTGTCCCTCATTCCCATCTCAAAAAGTTGGGAGGTATGTGCGCCCCCTAAACCGCGTGCACAAAATCACGTACAGGTACGTGATTTTGCGCAGCCGGGCCACCCTGCCGCAATAAATGTACGTGGGGCAGTCCGGCTACGGTTAAGTAGAAGCATAGTCAATAACAAGCCAAAGGTCAGAAACAAGTGGTCACAGGATGGGATCAAGCAGAAGCTTAGCCGAGCAGCAAGCCAAAGGTCAGTAACAAGTACAAACAGCAGCAGGAATGGCAAGAGCGAGATATTGGCGGGAGAGAGCACAATAATATGGCAAACAGGAAGTGCAAAGCCAAGGCTAAAATAGGAAGTTCGTAGGAGGAGCAAAGGCTTCGGGGTTGAAGAGAAACAAGGTTCAAGGCAAGGTCATTCAAGGAATTGTCCAGGCTGCTGTCCAGTATCCCAGGTGGCTAAGCGAGAAGAGACACCGCCAGACACAGCAGAGGTTGCAGGTTCAAACTGGGGAACTGTAAGGTTGGAACCATCTTAGGCAATCTATGCATTATTGGTCCTCCCATCTCCAGACACAAAGAAAATAGGTGGTATTTGGAAATCTAAACAAGGCCGCCAAGAGAAAACTATAGAAAAAAATTAGTACTTAGCCAACAAGAAAAGCGATGGCATCCAATTAAATTGGTGCCCATTATCAGGGCCGGATTAAGAGCGTTATGTGCTTGGTGCTGAGGATTTTGGTGGACCTTTTACTGGGTGACCTTCTGCTTTCCAAGAGCCTGTGCTAGCCAAACTCAAAAGGGCGTAACACTAGGGAAGCCTGGCATTTGATTTGCGTAAGGGCCGCGCATCAACGTGCACTCTGAGCTGAGAGGGTGCAGTCGCGCAGGCCTTAACACTATGGAAGCCCCAGACTTCTGTAAGATCCCTGCATTAGCCTGCCCCAGGCTTCCATCAGGACTACTCATGCGGTGCCCATTATCAGTTCCACCACCCTGCCCAGGGGGTGCATGTGGAATGCAGAGCCCGTCAGGGGAGATCTCTTCCCGTTGGCCCATTGATTTCCATGAGCAGTCTGTCCTTTTTGGGTGGCTGGGCCTATATTAAGGTAGGGGCCTGGAGCTTCAGCTCCAATAGCCCCTACATTAATCCAGCCCTGCCCATTATAGAATATGCATTGCATTCGAATTTTTAAAGGATTAAAACATTAAGCTGTAAATATATCCCAAAGACATGAAACTGTAAGTCACTTTATATTACGGAATGAACAGTTAGCTCGCCGCTGTCTGTACAGTCCCTCTGCTCCATGTGTACACATCTACCACTTACACACTCCCCTCCTCAAACAAAACATACCCTTGATTTTTTTTTTCCTTGTCTCTCTCCGCTTTTCTCTTATCGAAATTCTGACAGCCCCCAAAATGACATTTCTATGTTCTGATCTTGCCAGAGATAGAGGGATTTTTTTTTTTTTTGATTCAGATGATGTATTCTGCAGATCAAGCAGCCAAAGACCAAGGACAGCTCTGAGTCCTAATCCCTTGACCCACACGCCCTCCTCTAACTAGCTATTGACATTGAACTTAAGAAGCACCAGTGCTTAGCTGAGATAATGAGAGCTGCAGGCTAGCAGCCCAGGGATCAGGAAAGAGCCGCCGAGAAACACACAGACGTGTTGCTGTTAAGAACATCAGTCTTGGGTTTGAAAGGTGGCTTTTCACCACAAAACTAAATCTGAAGCCTGGGCACTGGGTCAGGAATGACAAAATCAATACTGCTCAATGATTTGCTTCACCAGTCTGATGAAACCAGCTCTGAACGCATGCACTGGTCTACTTATGAAATGTGTTTAAGGTTTTACAGAGACAGCGGCGGATATAGAATTACTGTGGGGACGTTTTGGGGGATGTACACAGGAGTTTGCGCTTCTTACAACCGTGCCTGGTGGACCTCAGCCACAAGGTGGAACATACCAACGCTGTATCCTGGCCTAGGTCAACAAGGCTCAGGCCTAGGGCAGCACTTTGCAGGCGGGCAGCACGGAAAGAGTCCCCTCTGGCATGTGCTGCACTGTTATGCCCCGTACACACGGTCGGATTTTCCTACGGAAAATGTTCGATGGGAGCTTGTTGTCAGAAATTCTGACCATGTGTAGGCTCCATCGGACATTTTCCATCGGAATTTCCGTCACACAAAATTTGAGAGCTGGATCTCAAATTTTCGGACAACAAAATCCGCTGTCGTAAATTCCGATCGTGTGTACACAATTCCGACGCACAAAGTTCCACGCATGCTCGGAATCAAGCAGAAGAGCAGCACTGGCTATTGAGCTTCATTTTTCTCGGCTCGACGTACGTGTTGTACGCCACCGCGTTCTTGACGTTCGGAATTTCCGACAACATTTGTGTGACCATGTGTATGCAAGACAAGTTTGAGCCAACATCCTTCGGAAAAAAATCCATGGATTTTGTTGTTGGAAAATCCTATCGTGTGTACAGGGCACTAGTGTAGCGCCAGTCTTATGGGGTGGACTGGGCTTAGAGGCAAATTAGTCTAGCGCCCACATAAAGTGTCCGCACTGCTTCCGGTATACGGGTGGCTGCCATTCCGCAACTGTAGGGGGGGGGCGCCACTTCTAATTTTGACTGTCTTCTCATCCTGGACCACAAACCTTCCTCACTGTGCTATATGTTTTCTGCTGCACCATTGGCTATGGTTATATTTTCTTAGTCCTCTCCATAAAATTATCAGAAATTTGTGCTGAAAGTAGAACTATAGGCAACACTTTTTTTTTTCATTTTGGATAGAGTAAGGGAGGGTTTTAACCCCCGTTATTTTTTACTATCCCCGTCCCATTGCAGAGATTCTCCTTCACTTCCTGCTCCATAGCCAAACAGGAAGTGAGAGGAAATCTATGCAAATTAAGGGAAGCCATTGCCCCCCCCCCCCCCCCAGGGCCTCAGAACTAGTGTCCCCACTCAAAAATTTCAGGGCAGGTCTTAAACAGGAAGAGGTGTGGCCTTGACAGGAAGGTGTGGGTCATATTTAAATTAGGGGGTACATGAGTTTAGTCAGGCCTAGAGCAGCACAAACCCTAAATGCACTACTGGAACATACACCAAATTTTGGCATGAGGTGTTGGTCTCCTGCATGGAGATCATGGTCAACAGAGGGAACCCAGAATGGACACAAATCAGTGCAAGTGTGGGTCGGTGCAACATGATAAACTCTCCAGTGTCAGAGTCCAGTGTCAGAGAACAGAATTTATATAAACATTAAGGCTGGGTTCACACACTAGTGCAAATTGGATGGGGATTCCCCGCATTCCAATTCCCATGACAGAAGATTGTGACCGGCTCTCTATGGAGTCGGTTCACATATCTCCAGGGTGGCTGTGGCTCCATTTTAGGGCCAAATTCAGGCAAAAATTCATCCCTGATTTGTCCCTAAAATGGAGAACAGGGACCCCTGCTGTGGCCGTCTGCAGTGTGAACCCAGCCTAAAGTTCATCAAATCACACCAAGCCCGGCGGGAAGGCGCCCAACTGGGAACACTCACAGAATGCAACAGTGGTGTGTAACAGAGCAGCTCTCGGATGTGCCGACATCATCTGTGTTGATGTGCGGAATGCGGCCTGGCCAGTCTGCAATCACTGTCCTCCCTAATCACTGTCCCTGGCAGACGGATGACCTGTCCCTACACTCCCCGCACGTGAAATGTGCGACTAAACTTTGGAGCCAGGTCCCTAAACAGGCTCTCCCTGACCCAAGATGTCTGCCAGGGTCCCATCAGGTGGCAGCATCCAATCGGATAGCTTTCCCGATGACTCAGGAAACCATAGAAGTACCATGTTTCCCTTGACTTCCGCTCCAACTGCAATGCCTCTGCATTCAAGCGCCACCTACAGTGGGGAAAATAGACTGCACCTGCCTACATATTCCAGCAGCTGTATTCCTGGTGACTTTGCTCAGATTTAACGAATGGCATTCAGATTACAAAGCACTGAGTAGAGGAAAAAAAGTAACTGTATGGATTTACATCTAGAGGTAGGTAAGTGTGCAGTTCCATATCTTTGAATCGATTAATAGTGGTCTGGGAACCGTGGAACTCTGGAAATCCGCTGGTTACATAAGACCTTTGATGATGTCATAGAAGATTTTAGCGTTTTGTGCACATAAACTGGACATGTAATAAAACTATAATTTCAGAAACCAATTTTCATCAAACGGTATCTTTTTGGTTACAAAAGGGGATGGAAGGGAAAAATTCCGAAGCCCTGTTGAGGAGAACCTCCATCACTTTATGTCCTCCGGGCAATGTTGTCACCCAGACAGGAAGTGAAGGAAAACCTCCCAGCAGGGACTCCCATCTGTCTTGGACTCTAGCCTTATCCTTACTCCACTAAAAAGGAATGTGTTATAC
The DNA here is from genome assembly GCF_042186555.1 of Aquarana catesbeiana. Lineage (NCBI taxonomy): Eukaryota > Metazoa > Chordata > Amphibia > Anura > Ranidae > Aquarana > Aquarana catesbeiana. Next base: position 275,688,915 of record NC_133334.1, read on the forward strand.
ACTTTGAGGCTGATTTACTAAAGTAGTTAAGAAACTTCACTCAATACATTTTGTGACTATTTACTTCATTTACAACCACTTCAATACTTTATTTAAAGTGGTTGTAAACTGAAGGTTTTTTTAGAATGCATGAAGTTAAACCTTCAGGGTGCAGCTCCCCCCTCAGCCCCCCTAATACTTACCTAAACCAGATCTTGAGCCAGCAATGTGCATGAGATTCAAGGCTCTCCCAGGTCTCTCCCTTCTGATTGGCTGCTGTGATAGCTGTGCCCTTAGGACACTGCTGATCACAGATCGGGGTAAAGGGCAAATCACAGCTGATCATGATGTAAACACAAGCCGGTTATCGGCATTCCTTTCCTCACGCTGACAGCATGAGGAGATAAGAAGAGAGTCAATAATCGGCTTGTGTGAAAAGAACATCTATACAGATAATCAGGGTACTGATTATCAGTGCAGTCCCAAAAATAAACAGTTCAACAGTGCTGCCAATCAGTTCCCATCAGTGCTGCCAATCAGTGCCCATCAGTGCTGCCAATCAGTGCCTCCTCATCAGTGTCACCTAGCAGTGACCATCAGTGCTGTCTACCAGTGCCCATCAGTGCAGCCTCATCAGTGCCCATCAGTGCCACATCATCAGTGCCCATCAGTGAAGAAGAAAAATTACTTATTTGCAAAATGTTATAACAAACTATGAAAAACTGTTTGTTTTTTTTGTTTGTTTAATTTTTTGTCTTTTTTCGTTTATTGAACAAAATAAAATAAAAACCCCAGTGGTGATTAAATAGCACCTAAAGAAAGCTCTATTTGTATAAAAATAAATGATACAATTTTCATATGGGTACAGTGTAGCATGACCGCTCAATTGTCATCCAAAGTATGACAGCGCTGAAAGCTGAAAAAAATTTGGCCTGGGCAGGAAGGGGGTGAAAGTGCCCGGTAGGCAAATGGTAAAAAAAAATTAAAAAAAAAGAAAACTTTTAATATCACTTTAATAAATTATCTGGGAAAACCATCAAGTAAGCTTGCAGGAAACCATTGAAGTGAGATGTTGCAAACTCAGATCTGTTCTCAACCTATTAACAAGTCAGCCCTTTATTATTTATAGGTAGAGGTATAAGTAACTGATCTGTAACACACAGGCAAATTCACATTAGAAACCCCCACCCCCCCCCAGCATGTAACACTAATGCCCCATACACACGATCAGAAATCCTGTCAGAAAAAACGGTCACACAAAAGTTCTCTGAACTTTCGACCTTCAATGCTGCGTACACACGATCGGACTTTTGTAGCTATTGGCTACTGGCTATGAACTTCCTTGTTTTAGTCCGGTCGTACGTCATCACGTAGGAATCCGTTTTCCGACCATTGTTTTGCTGGCGGCATTTCCGATCGTGTGTACGCGGCATTAGATAAGTCAGAACTAGGGAAAAATCTTAGATCTATTTAAATTGGCCCTGATAGGTGTATGTATGCATGTGTGGTAGGGCCTGTAGGTAGGGATGTGTGGTAGGGCCTGTAGGTAGGGATGTGTGGTAGGGCCTGTAGGCAGGGAAGTGTGGTAGGGCCTGTAGGTAGGGATGTGTGGTAGGGACTGTAGGTAGGGATGTGTGGTAGGGCCTGTAGGTAGGGATGTGTGGTAGGGCCTGTAGGTAGGGATGTGTGGTAGGGCCTGTAGGTAGGGATGTGTGGTAGGGCCTGTAGGTAGGGATGTGTGGTAGGGCCTGTAGGTAGGGATGTGTGGTAGGGCCTGTAGGTAGGGATGTGTGGTAGGGCCTGTAGGTAGGGATGTGTGGTAGGGCCTGTAGGAAGGGATGTGTGGTAGGGTCTATAGGTAGGAATGTGCGGTAGGGCCTGTAGGTAGGGATGTGTGGTAGGGCCTGTAGGTAGGGATGTGTGGTAGGGCCTGTAGGTAGGGATGTGTGGTAGGGCCTGTAGGTAGGGATGTGTGGTAGGGCCTGTAGGTAGGGATGTGTGGTAGGGCCTGTAGGTAGGGATGTGTGGTAGGGCCTGTAGGTAGGGATGTGTGGTAGGGCCTGTAGTTAGGGATGTGTGGTAGGGCCTGTAGGTGGGAATGTGTGGTAGGGCCTGTAGGTAGCGATGTGTGGTAGGGCCTGTATGTGGGGATGTGTGGTAGGGCCTGTGGGTAGGGATGTGTGGTAGGGCCTGTAGGTAGGGATGTGTGGTAGGGACTGTAGGTGGGGATGTGTGGTAGGGCCTGTAGGTAGGGATGTGTGGTAGGGCCTGTAGGTAGGGATGTGTGGTAGGGCCTGTGGGTAGGGATGTGTGGTAGGGCCTGTAGGTAGGGATGAGTGGTAGAGATTGAGGGCTCTTTGGGGGCAGGGACTGGTGTGAATGTACAATATATAAAGTGCTGCGTTATATGTTGGTGCTACATAAATACCTGTAAAAAATGATAAATAATTGCATTAAGAGCAATCTTTGCTTTGCTACATGTAACCCGTATTGTTTAATGGAAGGGACACTGAACGATCAAGAATTCAGCTTCAAAATATCTACACCTTTTGTGTAAAACCATTAAACTGTCGTTCACTTTCATGCTGCCTTTGAAAAGATGACCTCCAAACCTTCATCACTGTTGCATATAAATACATGATACAGAAAGACCTGGACCCCAATCCATGCATACAGGAACCGAGCAGAATACCGCACAGAAGGTTCAGAGTGTCTGAATATTTCAGAACGTTTTCTGCCTTCCACAGCCTTTGTATTGACGTCCATTTGTCTTCTCACTTTGGCTTGTACCTTCTGTCATTGCCTATTTGCCTGTTTCCACTTCTTCACTCCTAATTTCCTGTTCTTTCTTTTCCTGATTGCAAACAATTTCAAGGGGCACGCCGGTGCAGCTTCCATTTGGCTCTCATAAAACAATCCATGGTCCTTGGGATTTTCCACCCAATGCTCCCTGCCTACTTGACTGGTGTTCTATTTCATTACGTATCGATCCCCTCGCCCCTTCACTGTATGCCTGTAATTTACACAAGTCCTCGTAGCCTTCAGCAATTCTAAATACTCCAAAACCAACAGCCCAGCTTTTTAGCTGCTCCCAAATCCAATAAATAGTCAAGTAAACACGAAACCTACAGCCAGGGAAAATCTATAGCGGAGCTTATAGTACCCACGCGCAGCCCAAAGATGGGGCAGGCCTCAAAGTCATCAGTCATATAAGATGCTAAATTGACCTCAACTAATAAAAAAAAAAGCTGGACAAATCTCAATATTCTGCCCAAAATCTTGGAGCGTTCTTGTATGCCCTGATTTCTCTACAAAAATAGTTAGCTGGCCACATTTCTCCCACATCTGTTGATTCATCGTATAACACCAAAGGTGCTCACTTCCCTGGACAATCAATAGGGAGGTGCAGGAGGGGCCAACCAACTCTAAGCCCACGTTCACACTGGGCCGATTTGGCATCCAATTTGACATGTCACCGATTCCCAAAAGTAGTTCCTGTACTACTTTTGGCGACTTTGGGGGAGATTTGAATAGACATCTGTGCAGGAACCCGCACATATGTCTGTGAAATCACCCCCGAAGTCGGACTGCATTGCCGATTTGATATTGTACGAGTTCAGCTGAATTCTGACCCGCAGCAGTGTGAGCCTAGGCTAAACCTAGGATTTCTGGATCCTGGGGCACTGAAGTTGCCGTTCAGAGTTATGAGTGCTTTTGAAGCATGGGGCCAGTTAAATCTTCCTGTAGTGACCTAGAGGTCGACTGGAGGAACCACTAAACTCAACAGGAGACCAAGAGATCAAATCTCGAAAAAGTGCTGGTTTCTGAACAGACTTCAGAGGAAGACTTCTCTTTAATGGAGTAGCATTTGGTGGTGTGTCTGTGTCTCTCCCTCCAGCAGCTGCAAGCCAGCGGGAGGGAGAAGGGGAGAAACTGGCTTTCAGCTGCTGGAGGGAGAGACACAGACACAGTGCATTGTTCTGTAATTGTCCTCCTAACCTGTTGCACCAATCCCCATGCTGTCCATGCTCCCTACAGGAGGCCTGGTGGTACCCCCCCCCCCCCCCTATCGGCGGCTTTGCCCCTAAAGTCTGAAGGACAGTAAACTGGCCCTCTGTTTAGAAAGTTTGGAGACCCCTGCTCTAAGCTTATGCTAAGGATTCTGCCCACAACTCCACGTCTGACACATTATATCCCCTTCCTGATTGGTTACACACCAAAACTTACTTTTTCTTTTAGTAGGGCTCTGCTATTTGGCTGCTTGGCACCAAGCCTGTCTCAAGAAACCTACAACTGTTAGCAAATAATGGCAGTAATTCTAAAAGAGACAAGAATCTTCAAAGATCTGTATAGTTGGACTGTGAAGGAAGAGTGCATAAGCCATTTTTCCAAAAGCCTTCAGCTGATATTTTTACATCTTACAGCTAAAAAGTAAAAGCAACCTTAAGGTCGCCGTTTGGCCTGTCCATCTCTCCAGACTCTGCCGGGATTGAAAGAACCTTCTAATCCATAGCTTTGCTTTCAAATTAAGACTGCCGCAATCGTTAAAATGACTAAGCCCGAGCAAGGGTGCCCCTTAATCCTTTGTAAATGTCAATTTCCGCCTGATATTAGTTAGTTTCCAATGCCGTTTCAGCTACAATGTTCGGAGAAGATGAAAAAAAAACTGTTGTGGATAGTTTCAGTCCATATTCATAATATTATTGTGCGGCGGTTGGATTAAAGGCTCTTTTCCTCTTGGCTTTACAAAGACACAGCACACGAAGAGAGCCCTCCAAACATCCTCTTTAATTCCATGCTGGTAAGTCTCAGACTGCCCTTTCACTTATTGCTATTGCTGTCCAATTGTCCCCTTGTTATGGATTGTGAGTTAGGTAAAGAGCACTTCTTCAGAGGAACACACTTGAGACACGGAGAACAAACAAGTTTCCACCCGAGTGCAACTTGAGTGTATGAGAGGTGTACAAGGCCAAATATCCTTTGACATGGGCTGAAAATACATAGATTTTCAGCACTTGTGGAACCAAAAGTGCTAGCAAATTTGTACACTAAATATAGAACTCCATCTCCCTGACAAATCTGATAAGTCATTGAAAAAAAAAAAACAGTAATCTTTATCTTTTTTTTGTTTTCATTTTATGATGCTAATATATTATATGGCCAAAAATTTGTGGACACCTATATAATCTTACTCCAAAACCATGAAGTTGCCTCCCTCTGCCCATTCCTTGCCTTTATAAGGGCCCCTATTCTTCTGGGGAAGTGTTCCACAAGCCTTCACAATATATCCCTTGGAATTTGTGACCATTCAGCCAAAGGGGTCAGGTATTGGTGGACAAGAAGCTCACAATTGGCTTTCCCAGTTCATTCCAAAGGTTTTCAATGGGGTTGAGGTCAGGGCTCTGTGCGGTTTACTCTAATTCCTTCATACCAAACTCATTAAACCTTTGTCTTTATGGAGCTGGCTTTGTGCACAGGGGGAACCATCATTTTGAAACAGAAAAGGGCCTTCACCAAACTGTTGCTACAAGGTTAGAAGCACATAATTTTCTAAATATCCTTGCTGTAGCAACAACAGTACCCTATACTGGAAACACCTGAACTTCTATAATTTAGCTGTACTTTTGGCTATATGGTAGGTGTGATGGTCAGGTGGCCACAAATTATTGGTCATGTAGTGTACATGCTTTTTTTTAAATATACTTTGCCTCAAGGTATACACTGCACATTGGGATCAATTCACTAAGAGATAAATACCACATACATTTTTAAATTAAAATAACGTATGCAGTATTTATCTCAAAAGTAGTCAATAAACTAAAAACTTGTTATATTTAATAAATGTGTTAAATATTTATGTGTTGCGATATTAAGCACTTAACTACTTGCCAGCTGCGCTATAGCCAAAAGGTGGATACGGCGCAGTGGTCCAGTTCTGGGAGGGCATCATTAGACATTCCTCCAGAACCCCACCCCCTGTGCGCCTCCTGCGGTGCACATTGGGCACGCCCTGTGACCCTGTGTCCTTCGCTCACCGCTTATCACAGATCGGGGAAAAGAGCCAATTACAGCGGGTCTTTACCATTTGATCACCTGTGTCCAATCACAACTGATCGCATGTAAAGAGACTTGCCAGTGATCGGCAGTTCTTTTCTCCCAAGCTGTGTCTGTGGGAGGAAAGGAGAGCCGTTAACCGGCAAGCCTGTAAGCACAGTGCCCTGATGATCAGTGCAATCCCATCAGTGCCTATCAGTGCAGCCAATCAGTGCCACCCATCAGTGCCCCCTATCAGTGGATTCCCATCAGTGCCGCCCCATAAGTGCCCATCAGTGAAGCCTATCATTGCCTCCTATCAGTGCTGCCTCATCAGTGCCCATCAGTGCTGCCTCATAAGGTTTCATCAGTGCCTCATCATCACTGCCCATCAGTGCCACCTCCACAGTGCCAATTCGTGCTGCCTCATCAGTGCCCATTAGTGCAGCCTCATCAATGCCCATCAGTGCAACCTATTAATGCCCATCAGTGCCCCCTATCAGTGCTACCTCATCAGTGCCCATCAGTGCAGCCTATCAGTGCAACCTAATAATGCCCATCAGTGCACCCTCATCAGTGCTGCCTCATCAGTGCCCATCAGTGCAGCCTATCAGTGCTGCCCATCAGTGCCTCCTATCAGTGCAGCCTCATAAGGTTTCATCAGTGCCTCATCATCACTGCCCATCGGTGACATCTCCACAGTGCCCATCCGTGCTGCCTCATCAGTGCCCCTCAGTGCAACCTATTAATGCCCATCAGTTCCCCCTATCAGTGCTGCCTCATCAGTGCCCATCAGTTCAGCCTATCAGTGCCGATCAGTGCAACCTAATAATGCCCATCAGTGCACCCTCATCAGCACACATCAGTGAAAAAGAAAAATTACTTATTTGCTAAATTTTATAACAGAAACTAAGAGACTTTTTTTTGGTCTTTTTTTTGTTTGTTTAGCAAAAAATAAAAACCCAGAGGTGATTAAATAACATCAAAGGAAAGCTCTGGAAGCTAAAAATTGGCCTGGGCAGGAAGGGGGTGAAAGTGCCCGGTACTGAAGTGGTTAAATTTAGCTTTTTTTTTTTTTTTTTTGTACCATGCGATGCGGTGCAGGCGAACACATTGCATTTGCGACCGACATTTGGTGTGTTGATAAAACTGACAGCCGCTATATATCCCAATTGCAGTGCATTTTGAATGTGGTGCGGGAGACACGCATGTAACGTGGTGCGGGAGACACGCATGTAACGTGGTGCGGGAGACACGCATGTAACGTGGTGCGGGAGACACGCATGGAACGTGGTGCGGGAGAAACGCATGGAACGTGGTGCGGGAGACACGCATGGAACGTGGTGCTGGAGACACGCATGGAACGTGGTGCGGGAGACATGCATGGAACGTGGTGTGGGAGACACGTATGGAACGTGGTGTGGGAGACACGGATGTAACGTGCTGCGGGAGACATGCATGGAACGTGGTGTGGGAGACACGCATGTAACGTGGTGCGGGAGACACGCATGGAACGTGGTGCGGGAGAAACGCATGGAAAGTGGTGCGGGAGACATGCATGGAACGTGGTGCGGGAGACATGCATGGAACATGGTGCGGGAGACACGGATAGAACGTGGTGCGGGGAGACACGCATGGAACATGGTGCGGGAGAAAGGCATGGAACGTGGTGCGGGAGACACACATGGAAAGTGGTGCGGGAGACATGCATGGAACGTGGTGCGGGAGACATGCATGGAACATGGTGCGGGAGACACGGATAGAACGTGGTGCGGGAGACACGCATGGAACGTGGTGCGGGAGAAACGCATGGAACGTGGTGCGGGAGACACGCATGGAAAGTGGTGCGGGAGAAACGCATGGAATGTGGTGCAGGAGACACGCATGGAAAGTGGTGCGGGAGACATGCATGGAACGTGGTGCGGGAGACACGGATAGAACGTGGTGCGGGAGACACACATGGAACGTGGTGCGGGAGACACGCATGGAACGCGGGTTTTTCTGCACCTCATTCTGGTGTGAACTAGCCCTAACATTTTATCTCATTTTTTTTTGCGGTATTTACCCCACACTGAATATTTTATTTTATTGAATTGACTCTTTTATTATATCAAACAATATTTCTGTTGTGGGAAAGGGAAGGAGTTTAGCCCGGAAGGGTAGCTGTAGACACTCATTTCTATTAGTCATATTTTAGCAATAAAGACCTGACTGAGGACCTAACTCTTCTTAACTTCACACAAAACAAAGACAGTTTTATCTGGAGTTCTACTTTAATACGGACTAGTATATTGCTGCCCTTCCTAAAGACGAAGCTCGTTTTCACACCCCCCCCCCCCCCGCCCTCTACTGCCACATTTGGCACTTTTTTTGGGGGGCAGCGGGTACCTGGTTTCGACGGGTACCCATTCCCACTTCCGGCTCAGATTGCCGCGGCGATTTGAGTCGGAAGTTTGCTCCCCTCCCCCATCTCCTTCCCCTGCAGTCTTCTCAGACACATCACAGGTCCCAGAAGACTACAGGACCAATCACAAGGCGCAGCACGACTCACGCATGCACAGTAGGAAACAGGCTATGAAGCCGCAAGATTTCACATCCTGTTTCCCTTACTAGAGATGCCGGTACCTGCACCCGATTGAAGAATCAGTTCTGGTGACGACATCGCTGGATCTCTGGATAGGTAGGTGTACATTAACTGCTGACTTTTTTGGAGGGAACCCGGAGCTCCTCTTTAATGTTATCATGTCTTTTCAATGAGAATACATTGGGGCTTTCACTGTAAAGTCTAACTGGAAAATAGCTTTTTTTTTTTTAATCTGCATTTTTATATTCTTGCTATTCCCATATTTTCATGACGGTATTTTACATACATATTTGTGGATTCTCCCTCTAGTGGCTACTGTACAGTGTTTCAGATTGTACATTTCATAACTATGCTCAGTGACCTTAACCACTTCAGCCCCGGAAGATTTTACCCCCTTCCTGACCAGAGCACTTCTTGCGATTCGGCACTGCGTCTCTTTAACTGACAATTGCGCGGTCGTGCGACGTTGTACCCAAACAAAATTGAAGTCCTTTTTTTTCCCCACAAATAGAGCTTTCTTCACCTCTGTGGTTTTTATTTTTTGCACTATAAACAAAAAAAGAGCGACAATTTTGAAAAAAAAAAAGCAATATTTTTTACTTTTTGCTATAAGAAATATCCCCCAAAAATATATAAAAAAACTAACTTTCTCCTCAGTTTAGGCCGATATGTATTCTTCTACATATTTTTGGTAAAAAAAAAATTGCAATAAGCGTATATTGATTGGTTTGCGCAAAAGTTATAGCGTCTATAAAATAGGGGATAGATTTATGACATTTTATTATTAATTTTTTTTTATTAGTAATGGCGGCGATCTGCAATTTTTATCGTGACTGCGACATTATGGCGGAAACATTGGACACGTTTGACACTATTTTGGGACCATTGCACTTACCATTGCAAAAATGCACTGATTATTGTGTAAATGACACTGGCAGGGAAGGGGTTAAACACTAGGGAGCGATCAAGGGGTTAAGTGTGTCCTGGGGAGAGATTCTAACTGTGGGGGGGATGGGCTACCTAGGACATGACAGTGATCACTGCTCCCGGTGACAGAGAGCAGTGATCACTGTCATGTCACTAGGCAGAACAGGGAAATGCCTTGTTTACATCTCCCCGTTCTACCTCTCCACACCGCAATCGCTGGCCGCCGGCGAACATTGAGTAGGCAGCAAATTTAAAGGGGACATACCTGTCGCCCATTTGCCTGCCTGTGCCATTCTACCGACGTATATCTGTGTGCGGCGGTTGGCCAGCGGTTAAAGTATATGCAGACCCTAACAATGAACTTATTTGCATCTGCTAATTAAAATAACTGGAGGCACTTGTAATATCTCATCAGAAAATACAAGAAAAATACCTGTTGATCCTGCCAGAAATCCAGTGAGCGCCCAACGTTCTGTGCTTTCTAGCTGTGCAACGCTAAAATCTCATGCAGTGTTATCAGACATGCCCAGTTCATCTCTGTGAACACCTCCACCCAATGTAATGAAGGATGGCCAGAGGAGAAGGTGTTCTGTAGTCCAAATCAGGCGCAAACAACTTAGGGTGACAACACCGACACTCCGTAGATATAGTGCAGTAAGTAAGCACTGTCACCTTTGGACAGGAAGTGTGTTACTGCCAATATCTCCAGGTGAAAAAAAATTAAAAAAAAAAAAAGCCGGAAAAAGCTGCGATATAAAGTATAACATTTTTGTTCTTGTATTTAAATCTGGTTTAAAGTGGTTCTAAAGGCCAAAGAATTTTTTTACCTTCATGCATTCTATGCTTGAAGGTAAAACTTCCTGTGTACTGTGGACTGCAATTCAAGATCTATGGTGTGCTGGCGAACATGTGTATTTATCTGTGTGTCCTATGGGAATGAGTATGCATGAGTACCCTCACAGAAAGTGGCTTGCTATGGGGGGGTGGGGCATTCAGCAGGGGGGTGGAGCCAGGACCCCAGAAGAGGAGGATCGGGGCTGCTCTGTGCAAAACCATTACACAGAGCAGGAAAGTATGACATGTTTGTAATAAAAAAAAAAGAAAACTATGCCCTTTAGCAGTGCCGGGACAAGGTCATCAAGACTAGAACCCAGGGCAAACATGCCAAACTGCCATCCCCTCCCCTAAGATGTATGAGCATTCTATGTCAGCAAAATGCAAAATCGACCCCCCACGCAAAAAAAATAAATAAATTGGAGGCTAATCTGCATGCTCACCCACTAAGTGTAGATTCCCCCTCTTCCCAGGACAACTCCACCCCCCTGCTGAAATCGCCCCTCCCAGCACAAATCTTTGCCCCCCCCCATCCTCCCTCCTAGCTCAAACTCTCCCTTTCCGCAAACCACCCCCCCCTATACAAATTGACTCCCCCAAAAAAATCACTCCTCCTAACACAAATCTTCTACCCCTCAAATTTCCCCTCCTAGCACAATTAGCTCCCAATCATACCTACTAACACAATCCCCCCCCCCCCCAAAAAAAATGACCCCCACCTAGCACAAATTCCCTTCCCCTCCACCATATCACCTCTTCCAGCGCAAACCACCCAAATCCCCCCTTCTAGCACAAATCTTCTTCCCCCCCATCCCACCTCCCAACACAAACCCTCCCCCCCCCCCAAATCACAACTCATAGCACCCCTCAGTTTCCCCTTCTAGACCAATTTATACCCCCTGCCACACCCCCCCCCAAATTCCCCCTCTCAACACAAATCCCTTCCCCATCAATTTCCTTGTTGTGCCCCCCCCCCACCTTTCATGATACCACAGTGCCCAGGGCAGCTACCCCTCCTGCCCACCCCTTGTCCCGGCCCTGACCATTACTATCACTTTAAGGGTCATGTCAGATCAACGATTCTGCCACTGCAAGGGAACCACTTATTATAAAATAAATATCCCTTCACTGGCCCAAAATGCTGCAGAATGCCACTCACTAATGAGAAGATAGGAGAGCGTCATTTGCCGCAAGAGAGCCATTCTCTATAGCACAACATTAGAGGTCTGTGGCATAAGCCTTAAAATGACAGGATAAGCCACATAGGGGCTGTATTGTTTTAATTCAATCTCGGCACTCTGACAAGCTACTCCTAAATACTTGAGGGCAATGGGCAGGACTCAACCAACCTCAGGTACCTGCGTTTTCAGCCAGGCCCACGGGAACGAATGTTCAGCTGAGCAATGGTGTTTATAATCTATGAAAGGGGAAGGTGCTCACCATAGCACACGGATATCAGGGTAAAACAGAGATCAGGCACGGTTTTCTAGCTTTTGCCATTGGTATTTCATCCAGATTCTTGACAGCCAGCAGTGTCTATAGGTACCTCAACGACCACCCAGAAAAAAAAAACCTGCATACATAAAAGGAGACCACAAGATCAAAAACTCCAATTTAATTTATTTGGTATTGTGCTAAAAGACAGCCAATGCGTTTACATGGTCAGGTGCAAAATCTGGTGCATGCAGCTCCTCATAGAAAGCTTTTTTTTGCCGAAGCTTAAAAGCGTTTGTTAACCTAAGAAAAAAAAAAAAATGGATCCTGCTCCTTTAAAGCATTTTATACAGCACAGTACTCGTGCTGTGTAATTTGGCCCCCTGTATCACCTAAAAAAACCTGACTGATCCTGCCAGTTTCTGCCCTCCCCTCTGTAAATTGACCTCAGTGTATTATGGCTGCTGAGCCCTGACACCGTGGTCAGTTTACGTGCCTCCGTCATCTGCAGCCTGCTATCTGCGGCTCTCCTCTCTGCTCCTGTGTGCTCCTCCCCCTCCCCTCCCTAGTGACAGTGCCGCTCCATCCCCCTCCTGCTGCAGGAATAACAAATATATCTGTATACTATCCGTTCTGTCTCTTAATGCAGTGCCCCCCCGTCTCTGTGTTTTATTTAAAAAATGCCTCCTTTACCGTATTTCATGGTGGCTCCCGGCGTTCACATGACCGGCAGGCTCTCTCTCTCTCCTCTCCTCCTCCCGTCCCGCTGAAGTCAGTGGGGGAATCTCCGCCCCTCCCACTGCATCTGTCAGACGGGCAGAGAGGAGACACGGCCGGTCACGTGAGTGCCGGGAGCCATCGTGAAATACGGTAAAGGAGGCACTTTTTGAATAAAACACAGAGACGGGGGGGGGGGGGGGGGGGGGCACTGCATTAAGAGACAGAACGGATTATGTGAACTATTGAAAGTGGGTTAACAACCACTTTTATGTAGAACTATAAGCAAAAATGTTTTTTTTTTTTTTTTTCATTTTGGATAGAGGAATGGGGAGTTTATTACCTGTAAGGTTTATTTTTGAGATCTGTGTCCCATTGGGGAGATTTCCCTTCACTTCTACCCCCCCATAGGCAAACAGGAAGTGAAGGGAAATCCCTGCAAATTAAGGGCATTTCTTGGGGCTCATCCAGGTCACCAAAACTAGTGTCCCCGTTGGATGATTCCCCCTCTATTCACTAGTGTGAACCGAGCCTTACACACACATGAACTTTAATGGCAGTTCGTAGGGTTCAATATTGAGTTGGCCTGCCCTTTGCAGCTATAACAACTTCAACTCTTCTGGGAAGGCCGTCCACAAGGTTTAGGAGGGTGTCTATGGGAATGTTTGACCATTCTTCCAGAAGAGCATTTGTAAGGTCAGGCACTGATGTCAGACAAGAAGACCTGGCTAGTAGGCCAGTCAAGTTCCTCCACTCCAAACTCGCTCATCCATGTCTTTATGGACCTTGCTTTGTGCACTGGTGTGCAGTTATGTTGGAACAGGAAGGGGCCATCCCCAAACTCTTCCCACAAAGTTGGGAGCATGAAATGGTCCAAAATTCCTTGGTATGCTGACACCTCAAGAGTTCCCTTCACTGGAGCCAAACCCAACCCCTGAAAAACAACCCCACACCCTAATCCCCCCTCCACCAAATGGTTTGGAGGGGTAGCACAATACTTTTGGCAATATAGTGTGGATGAGCGAGTTTGGGGTGGAGGAACTTGACTGGCCTGCACAGAGTCCTGACCTCAACCCCGAAAGAACACCTTTGGGATGAATTTGAGTGGAGACCCTTTCGTCCAACATCAGTGCCTGACCTCACAAATGCGCTTCTGGAAGAATGGTCAAACATTCCCATAGACACACTCCTAAACCTTGTGGACGGCCTTCCCAGAAGAGCTGAAGCTGTTATAGCTGCAAAGGGCAGAGCCAACTCAATATTGAACCCTACGGACTAAGACTGGGATGCCATTAAAGTTCATGTGCGTGTAAAGGCAGGCGTCCCAATACTTTTGGTAATATAGTGTGTTAAATATATTTCTGTACTATTGCCAGGAACACAATTTTCTGAATGTTAATGCGAATTAATAAGACTATTTTACATTAAGCCGCTCACAATTAGATATCAAGATGATCGTGTATCTTAAAAAAAAAAAACTATTATAGATTCTCTTAAAATCTTTGACAGCACATATTTCATAATATCACTACTGTTTCTTCTTCCTTTTTTTTCCCCTAGGGGTCCTAAAACGTCCCATGATATGTCTGTGCTATGCTTGGCAAGAGGCCCCTTTGTTGTACTGTATATGTCTGAGCAGGCTTGGATCAAATGCTGCAAAGTCGGCTTCATTTGGAACCTTACAAAAGCTGGAACTGAAACAAAAATATTACACACAGATTTATCCTCGTGCCGCAGCCAAGAATCACCCGGTGGTGTCTGATGGATTCAGGAAGAGAAGTGTTATGTGACACAGAAGCAGCACCTGTGTTTGGATGCCATTGCACTGGATACAAATGAGCTAAAGAGAACCCTGTCTAGTTCCAAAGCAAATCCAAACACTAAAAAGAGAAGATGAAGAAGCTCCCACGCAAAAGGCCACAAAATGTGATAGAAGAGAAGCTGCTAGCACAAAACTCAGACGAAGTGTCACAATATAAACCCAAAAACATGTGCAGCGCTAATATATCGGAATCATATGTGAACTGAACCAATATTGATATGTGGAAAAATAGCAAACAATTAATCAAAAGGATAATACCTACAAAGTACCTGTGCATAAATAAATAAATCAAAAAAATTCATCAAAAAACATTAGATACTGCTGATACCCAATAAAGTGCTAGTGCAAAAAAAGTTAAACGGGATATGCATATATCATAAGTCCCAATCACAAATATATTAGATGAAAATAGGTGTAAAGTACTTCAAACATAGAGAAAGTGTTCATGAATAAAAAGACCCCATATGACGTAATTTATGACAAAACACGTAGGGTGGAGTTAGGACATGCGACGCACAAAGTTACTGCGCATGCATGACCCTATCGCGGCCATCTTTATATTTGGCATCTCATGCCTGTCACATATATATGCTTGTAAGTGCAATATATATGTGAATAAATGTTTTAAGATATAAGTGGGGCTTCACTATGGTTGACCTCTTTATTGTAATTCTATGCACATGATGTGGGAGCTTGAGAGGCTGATCTGGAAGCTGTTTTTACTCTGGCTGGTTGTACATGCTGTGAGGTTTCCTTTATGGGATGAGGCACCTGGATCTGAGCTGACTAATGAAGGATTACACTCTTTAAAGGATATCTAAAGGTTCATTTTAAAAAAACAAACATGTCATACTTACCTCCTCTGTGCAGTTGGTTTTGCACAGAGTGGCCCCGATCCTCCTCTTCTGGGGTCCCTCAGCAGCGCTCCTCTTCTTCTCGAGTGCCCCGTTGGAGAGCCGCTCTCCCTTGGGGCACTCATGCGCACTCATGACACAGACAGGGGCACTCATAACACAGATAGCAGGACTGTGCCCCGCCCCCAGCTCCCGTGGTAACCAATGGCTGCATTGCTATCAATCTATCCAATCAGGACCTGAGAGACCGGCTGGAGCTGGTGTGCTCATCCCCGCGGCTGGAAAGACCGGGTTCAGGTAAGTACAGTGGGCAGTTTTAGCATAATTAGGGAATGGGACCTCCCAGAAAGTGAGCATGATCTGAGTGGGACCACCTGGAAAGTGGGTGTGATCTGGCCGGGAATGCCCAGAAGCTGGTAGTGTTAGGTGTGGGCGGAGGGTAGGGTTGACAGTGTCCTAGACAGTGGAATGAATTTGTTGACAACTATGGTTCTGCATTCCTATAGACTGGTGCAAAACCTGCTTGAAGAAAACAAAAGTCCATCAACACAGGCCCCATCTAGATGCCAAAATGCATTGAGTTGCTGCCATGTGATTGGCTGATTAACAATTTGTGTTACCAAGAAATTGAACAGTTGTAACTAATAAAGTGGCCAGTGAGTGTATATCTATGTGTAACATTGTAATGTCCCACCCGGTGGATTTTTTTCAGCTTTTTCAATAAAATTTGAATGATTTTAATAATATGTTTATGTACAGTATGATATCTATGGAGATACCAAGGAAGTCCTCTATCCTCACCAGCAGTTTTTCTAGCTGTTGTTGCCCAGTGAAGTTGTTATGTTACAATATATCACTATTGTTCATTGTTGTCAGTAACTTGCCAAGTCTTCAAGTTTCCAAAAAATATACTGGCCAGGGGGGAGAGGTTTTCAATACCTGACCCCTCCCTTTCGCAGACATCCCTGGTTTCGAGGAACTAGAAACCCAACCTACATTTGCTATCAAAAAGCTGACTTCAGTGAACTTTTGCCCACAATGCTAATTCCACTGACTACTTTGAATCATGAGCCTGATTCCTTAGTCTCAAGAGAAGCAAGAGCACAATTCTGGTAGATGAATTAAATATAAATAAAAGATTAAATATAGTCTCCATAACTGGCGATCGGAGAAGGTGGATCTGGCACTGTGACTCACTCAGACATTCATTTCATTCACGGGAAGCTATGACAAGTATTCGGAACCCACTGAGATATCCACAGCTGAATTTACTGATATTTTATGGTACATGAGATTATTTCTATTAACATTTTATGCTGTAATTAGAGAATGATTCGTGGATTCTAAATTTTTGATCGCTCTTGGACTTGCTGGGACACCATTAAAGTTGATTAACGTTAATTGCAGTGTAGGAAGATATTAACCAAAGTCACTTTAACATCACATAATTGGAGTTTAAGTCAAGCTGCAGAAAGGTTCAATGCACCTTTACATCTACAAAAAATATCCTCTTGTGCTTAAAGCAAAGGGTGGTATAATGTACCAATCGTATCTGCCTCTTGCCGATTAATATAATATCATCATTAGCTATTTCATGCTGCTTCTCCTAGGGTGGCTGCTGGAGCAATAGGCTTAAGCTAGCTGCAGACATGAGTTCATTTTTTACACTGGATCGCTGGCCATCAGCAGTCAGAAGAATGGCTGTTGTCAAATGGGAGATTTCCTTCCCAAGAGCTTAAGCGTACCTCTCTCAGTGCCAGTTATTTCCTCCCACTGCCCTCTCTATTTACAAAAATGTAAAGCGGATGTTAATAGACCCACCAGGCCATGACTGGCATGGGTGGGGTAATGAGAGTTGTCCACACCGGGTATAGTTTGGGGTTGTTTGGACAGATTGACCTCCCACCCAACAATGCCTGCAATAGTGCAGCATCTACTCTTGTCTTTTAGGTAAAAATCCACTGACATGAATGACCTTTTTTATCTGACATTAATAGGTCATATTTCACACTGAGCAACAATGTAAGGAACCCCTAATTCACTAACCACCAATTTAAGAAGGCTCTTCTCTACTGACCACTTATGTTAGGGAACCCTTATACACTGACCACAAATATATGGGGCTTTTCTCCACTTATCACTTATTTTAGGGAACCCTTCACCACTGATCACAAATGTAAGGAGACTCTCCCCCCACTGATTACCAAGGTAAGAAGGTCCTTCTCTCCACTGACTACCAATGTAAGAGGCCCCATCTTTATTGACCATCACAGAAGAGGATAAGCTCCCCACTGACCACCAAAGTAAGTGGTAGTCTTCCCTCCAGCCACCAGTGTTAGGGAACCCTTAAGCACTCAAACATGCTTAGGACAAACATAGATTTATACACAATACAAAAAAGCTATAAAACCCCTCTCGCAAAAAACAAAACAAAACAAAAAAACATGTATGAATGAAAAAAGGGTGCAGACTCAATGGGCCACTTGGTCTTTTTTCTGCTGTTACTCTTCTATTTTTAAATGTTTCTATGTTACTTCCACTCTCATGCCCAGACTGTCTGGTCCCCGGGTAATTCTAATATTCATGCTTGCATGATAGCCTTGGGTTTAATGCTGTACAGCTAGTTACATTCCAGACTGTTCCATCCAAGATTTTGGCAGCATAGGACCAACAGGCTTGGTTCTTGGAAGGCCCCATGAGTCTGATCTATAAGGCCCACGTGGTGGGCTGAAGTCAGGGAAACACTTTCCCTCAAAAACGTAGAATGCTGCTCACCACAGATGCCAGCCTATTCGGCTGGGGAGAAGTCTTGCATACTGATACTGCACCTTTCGGTGCAGGGGACTTGGTTGTCCAAGAAAGCCCTGCTTTACAACTAGATCCTGGAAAACAGGAGAACTTGGTTGTCCTTTCAACGCTAAATCTCTCAGCTGTGAGATCACCGACTAGTTGCCCAGGTGGACAATGACACGCATGGGACTATATTGACCATCGGGCAACTGTAGTCATGCTGCTAAAAGAGAAGCAGACTTGAGTCTCACTTGTGTGGAACTGCACATTCCAACCCTGTCTGTTATCCGCAACCCAGGCGTGGAAAATACACAGGTGCACCTTGTCAGCCATCAGCTGGGGGAATAGAGATGTTCAAAACCCTTAGCCACAAGTGGGGAGTGCTGGTATCCAGATTCAATAGGAAACTGAACAGGTTGGTTGCTAGGTCCAAGGAGGTTTTCACAGTGGATGCTTTGGTGACTCCATGGGATTATCCTCCACAGCTTCTTAATTGTCTGTGCCACAGAATCGAGGAGGGCAGTCAAGTTATTTTTACTGCACCAAAATCGTCCAGGATAAGGTACTCCGAAATATTGAGATTCCTGGCCAACTCTCTGTGGGCCCTTTTGGGGCCAGTCCACCATCTGCTTATTGGTTGCTGTCTTTAACGGAATTGCTATTGAAGCCCAGGTCCTGAGGAACAGGGGCCTATCGGGTTTGTTTATCCCTACCCTCCTGAAAACTAGGAAGTTGATTTCTTGCAAAGTTTATCATCGCACCTGCAAGGCCTAATTTGGGCTGTGCAAGGCTAGGAAATTCTATCAAAGGACGTATTCCATTTGAAGCATCCTATCCTTTCACCAGTCTGGTTTGGACCAGCGTCTGGCCTTGAGTACCATCAACGGGCAAATCTTGTCCCTGGCTGTTCTCTTTCAGGGACTGTTGTCTTGTGACAAGATTGGGGAAAACCTTATTTGTTTGAACATGACCGTGCCCTTCTGCGCAAAACCAGCTCCGTAAAAACATGGTTTGATAAGTTTGGTGTGGAGGGACTAAGTGGACTGCACAAAGCCCAGAACTCAACCTTTCCGAATACCTTTACATACCTCCCAGGAGTCCCAAGCATGTCCCAAACCTTTGACACCATGATGTACAGCAGGGATATGCAATTAGCGGACCTCCAGCTGTTGCAAAACTACAAGTCCCATCATGCCTGTGGCTGTCAGAGTCTTGCTATGCCTCATGGGACTTGTAGTTCTGCAACAGCTGGAGGTCCGCTAATTGCATATCCCTGATGTACAGTATGTGACAAGAATCTTGCTTAAATTTAAAAAAGCAGTAAACCGAGTGGGTTTTATGAATCTAAAAACTTTAAGTCAATGGTTATAATTAACTGGGACTGCCAAGCCCTTAAAACTTTGCTTCTCTAGTCCAAGGCCTATATGGACTTCTAACAGGTCTGCTAGTTATGGCATGTATGAGAACCTGAAGATCACTCATCCTAAAAGGCCAGGGGGGTAAGCATGTCTCTGGGACAGACAGAAAGTAGTGTACTGTTATTGATGCAGAAAAGAGATTTTATTTGCTTATTGGGTGCCCCAGACCTAGGTGACATTCGTCTCGCTCCCTCCCAGCCCCACACATGAGCCTTACCTTTCACTCACATTTTCACACAGTGTGCTAATAAACATTCTGGAGAAAGGGTGGTTCATACAGTAATAGCATGGATTTATTTAGATCTGACCTGTGAGGTTAATATTTACCTCAGGCAAATATTTAAATGATATTTATGGGCTCTCCTTAGCTTGTCACAAACTGGTTCTGCTTAGTAAACTGACACTAGAAGGAAGAGGCGTGAACACAACCAGACTCTCGACAATCTCTAACAATGCATCTGCCTTTGATCTCTCCCCATCTTCTTTCATTTGTCTAAATGAGAACCTGAGTAATTGGATCCACAGGCTGGGCGAGTGCAAACATCGACCATTTAAAGAAAGAAAAAGAAAAAAAGGATTTTTAATCATGGGTGAAAAATGTGCATAACTAACAAACATAAATGACCTCAGCAAGCTTACATTGTTTTTTTAATATATACACTATATTACCAAAAGTATTGGGACGCCTGCCTTTACATGCACATGAACTTTAACCACTTAATCTCTTTTTGAGATTCATTGTTTACAAGTTAAAAACATTTTTTTTTTTTTTTTGCTAGAAAATTACTTAGAACCCCCAAACATTATAAAAAAAATGTCTAACACCCTAGAGAATAAAATGGCAGCTGTTGCAATACTTTCTGTTTCACCGTATTTGCACAGCGGTCTTACAAGCGCACTTTGTTTGGAAAAAATACACTTTTTTAAATTAAAAAATAAGACAACAGTAGAGTTAACCCAATTCTTTTTTTATACTGTGAAAGATAATGTTATACAGAGTAAATTGATACCCAACATGTCACGCTTCAAAATTGCGCCCGCTCGTGGAATGGCGACAAACTTTTACCCTTGAAAACCTCCATAGGCGACGTTTAAAAAAAATCTACAGGTTGCATGTTTTGAGTTACAGAGGAGGTCTAGAGCTAGAATTATTGCTCTCGCTCTACCGATCGCGGCGATACCTCACATGTGTGGTTTGAACACTGTTTTCATATGCAGGCGCTACTCACGTATGCGTTCTCTTCTGCATGCGAGCTCGGCGGGACGGGGCGCTTTAAAAAAAAAAATGTTCTTATTTATTTTACCTTTTATTTTTTATTTTTACACTATTCTTTAAAAAAAAAAAAAAGTGTCACTTTTATTCCTATTACAAGGAATGTGAACATCCCTTGTAATAAAAAAAAAAAGCATGACAGGACCTCTTAAATATGAGATCTGGGGTCAATAATAAATAAATAAAAAATGGCCCTTTAAGAGATATGGGCGGAAGTGACGTTTTGACGTCGCTTTCGCCCAGCAATGGTATGGAGATGGGTGGGGGCCATCTTCCCTTCACTCATCTCCATACCCAGCATGGATGAACATCCGATCGCCTCTGCTGCTGCCGACGGCTCCGGTAAGCGGCGGAGGGCACCGGAGCGTGGCGGGAGGGGGGCTTGCAGCGAATCTGCCGCAGAGACCACTATTATGGGAAACCGGACCGCCGGCCGAAAAAAAGGATACCGGGGTTATGGCAGCTAGCTGCTGTCATAACAACAATATTCCTCTTCAAACTTAGGACGTATATCGGCGTGCGGCGGACCAGAAGTGGTTAATGGCATTCCAGTCTTAGTCCATAGGGTTCAATATTGAGTTGTCCCACCCTTTTCAGTTTTTCACGTAAGGCTATTCCAGCTCTGTACTATTACATGGAAGGCAATGTTGGGGCATCGTTGAGCAAGGCAGTCAGCTGCAAATTCCATGTTACTGCTGACATGTGGTCCAGCAACCATGGTCAGGGACGATATATTTTGTTCACAGGACAATGGGTAACTCTGCTTGCAACTCGGAACACAGGGCTCAGTGCTGCAGCTTGTTGTGCCCCCACATCTCCATACAGCTAGTAATGATGATGCCGGATTTGTCAGCTTTACCACCTCCTCCTTCTCCTCCATGCCCTCCTCTGCTGAATTGTCCTATAGACCACAAGTACCCCCTAAGCGTTCAAGGAGCTATTCGATTAGTCAGGCTAAAAGGTGCCATGCAGTGCTTCAACTATTGTATCTAGGGGACAGGAACCTCACCGGAGCATAGATTCTTGCAGCTTTGCAGGGACAGGCCCAGAGGTGGTTCACGCCATGCCAGCTGGAGCCAGGAATAGTGGTGTGTGATAATGGCACAAACCTTCTGTCCGCCCTCAGACAGAGAAAGTTGACACGTGTCATGCCTGGCACATGTCTTCAATTTGGTGGTGCAGCATTTCCTATACAGGTACCCAGGGTTGGAAGATCTGATAAAGCAGGCCAGAAGAGTCTGTAGTCATTTCAGGCGGTCATACACAGCCAGTACTCGGTTGACTGAAATTCAGCGGGAATTCCATCTGCCTGTAAACTGCCTGATTTGTGACATGCCCACCAGGTGGAACTCGACTTTGGCAATGCTGCAGCGGCTGCACATGCAGCAGAGGGCCATCAATGAGTACCTGTGTGAGTATGGCACAACGACAGGCTCAGGGTCTGCTTTTTTTCCCCATGCCAATGGCTGCTCGTAAAGGATGCCACAGAACACACAAGAAGAGAGGGAGGAAGAGGAGAATTCTGGCAGTTTTGGAGGCACTGAAGCAGAGGAAGACATACGTTAAACAGTAAGAGATGGTTTTCCATCCCAACCCTTGGCTGTAGTATGTGGCTGGGAGGACGCAGTTCTAGATACTATAATCCTCAGTGACCCTGAGGAGTCTGCTTCTCATGCTTCAAAGCCTGTGAAAGGACCCAACAATACGTGCCATAAAGGAGAAGGATCACTATTGGTTAGCAACCCTCCTTGATCACCGTTACAAGGGGAAAGTCTCAGAACTCATTCCGTCCCCACAGAGAGTGCAGAAGATGAAATCTCTTGAGGACACCTTAAAGAGGAGTTTATCTAATGCTTTTCCTGGTAGGTTAGTGTCCTGGAAAACCTAATTTTGAGGCTTCTGTTGGTTAAGAGAGGAGCGGTGGAGAAATCGGCCGCCTAAGTGATGCATTTCACAATTTTTTTAGTCCTCGCCGGCCAGGGCTGTCAGCTTCCATATCCCATCAGCAGCATCTGCATCACACGGTGGATGATTATCTAGGGGCGAAAACAGAGATGGAGAGCTTTCCAGTCAACGATCCACTGGCTTACTGGGTCATGAGAATAGACCACTGGCCAGAACTTACCCAGTATGCAGTTGAGCTGCTGGGCTGCCCTGCATCCAGCGTGCTTTCCAAATGGGCATTCCATGCTGCTGGAGGTTTTATTACTGATAATAGAACGCGTCTGTCCACAGACTCGGTGGACCGCCTGACATTTATTAAAATTAATCAGTCCTGGATTACCAGCAGGTATGAATCCCTTGATGCCGATGTCGCTGAATAAGTGTTTTTGGGATGTGGAATCTCTGCAGGACTTCTAGGCTGCCTCGCATTGTGGGTGTTGGTTTAATCTAGAAGAATTTTTTTGGTGTAGGTTTCATGGGCACAATTAACACCCAAAGAAAGACCAATTTTTCCACACCTGTTTGACAGGTGCATATCATTGCAATTTTTGACTGCAAGGCCAATTCTTGCTTTCATCAAGATTACCTCTATAGGGTTGCGGTGTGAAGGTACCACCGACACCCAAAGACCAATTTTTCCACACCTGTTACTTCTGTCCAAAGTCTGTGGAAGAGACCCCAGAATTTATCCCCCATCCTTTTTTTTTTTTTACTTTATAAATGCAATTATTTCTGCAGCAGCATCTATAGACAGTACAGATGTGCCACTTTACAGGTAGACTAAGGGGCACACCCCCACCCCCCAGGCACTATATTGAAAGGAATTTTTCATTTTTATGCTTTCACTTTAAGCATCAATAAATCACTGCTCATTTATTATTTTTTATACTTATATACTTTTTTATACTTATATACGTTTATATACTTATTTTAGTTTGTTACAAACTTTCTTTTTCATTGATGCATGTCCCCCAGGACAGTACCTGGACCCCTATAACCTTTGTATGCCCAATGACTTGCATACAAGCCTTCAAAATGGGCACTTTTGATTTTTCATGTTCGGGTCCCATAGACTTCAATGGGGTTCGTTATTCAGCTCCAAACTTTTGCTATGTTCGAAAGTTCTGGTGCGAACCGAACTGGGGGTCGTTCGGCCCATCCCTAGTTTTGGTACTTACCATAGGTATTATCATTTATTTTACAATAAATAATGCAGCAGGAGGAGCAAAGTTCAATGGAAGTAAAAGTAAAGCTCGCATCAGATATATTTTTCAATTTAAAGTGGTTTTTGAACCCAAAATGTAATACAGTAAAACCTTGGATTGAGAGCAACTTGGTCTCGGAGTGTTTTGCAAGATGAGCAAAATGTAAAAAAAAATGTTTTACTTGATTAATGAGTGATGTCTTGATATACAAGTAGCGTCACGTCACAACTGAGTATAAAAGAGAAGAGAGGCGTCTCTAAGTGTAGCAATACGGTTACATTTAATGAAGGTACAACATTTAGCAACTCACATGTTTGATGATTGAAACAGGGACATCTAAGTTTGCAGGCATCCGGGGGAAAAGCTGTCCACATAGACCGTCCTCTGCACCACCATCGACATCATCCCTTCCACGCTGTGCTCCATGAGCTGTTCAAGCCTCGCTTTTAGATAGCTCTACTTCAGGGTAGTCTTCCCGGTCATGATTGCAGACTGACAACGGTGAAAGGGATGCTGGGGATGGTCTATGTGGACAGCTTTACACTGGATGCCTGCATACTTAGATGTGCCTCTTTTAATCATCAACCATGTGAGTTGCTAAATGTTGTACCTTCATTAAATGTAACCATATTGCTACACTTAGAGGCTCCTCTCTTCTCTTTTATACTCTGGAGCTCCTGCTGGATTTTTCTTCTAATCCCCTTGTGGAGGCTTCCATTTGTGGATGGACATTTTATGGTTACACAACCTGGTCACATTGCTATAATCTTTTTATATGGACTATAAACTGAAGGACTTTTGAATAAATGGTTGTGGAACGAATCATTTGAGTTTCCATTATTTCTTATGGGGGAATTTGCTTTGATATACAAGTGCTTTGGATTACAAGCATGTTTCCGGGAACAAATTATGCTCGCAATCCAAGGTTTTACTGTATATGGCAGCGTACCAGTCCTTAGATGTGGTGGTTGCAATACTTTAGCATTAGGTTTTCCTTTCTTTATTTGCATCTGGTGATCCTGCCAGTGTTGTTTTTCAACTTCCTTTAACAGGCCAAGCTGTCCAGCAAAAGTGTCCCTTAGAAAACTAGAGGGTTGAGACAAACCATTTAACACCGACAAGGAAGTGTTAAAGACAGCTTGAGTTTAGATTGTTTTTTAACCCTCACATATCCCTAGTGAAGTGACTGGCCTCAGGTGATACACAGAGATTAAACAAATCCTCCTACATAAGTTGTACCTGTTTGTCTGTAGTCTTCTCTTCTCTACATCCGTTCAAAGTGCAGCAATTATAAAGATTTCAGAGATCAGAAAAAAGGGTGTGGAGAGCTGAAGTTACACACTGCAGGACTCAGTGAGGAGAGCTTTGAATGGTGATTGGACAGAAGAGACACAGCTCCCCCCCTTCCCCCTTCACACAGCAACAGAGCTGAGGCTGTCAATCACAGGCTGTGTGCTGGAGCTTCCTCCCCTGTTACCTTTTTTCTCTTGGTGTCAGAAGTGACTCATGCAGATAGCAGAGGAAGGAGAGAGCAGACAGAAATGACACTTAGTGCTCTGGACTGAGACAAGTACACACTATAGAGGGATATGCTTTGTTCAGTTTTCACGTCTGAGGTTTACATCCACTTCAATGAAATTTTCATTATTTAAGTGAAACAACACACCCATTAAAGAGAAAAAAATCTTCTGTTAAATTATGTAAATTCCAATGATCTTTGAGACATTATTGTAGATTGTTACATGTGTCAGTTTTGGGGATTTTGTGGACGTTCATCTGTGCTCTTCCAGTAACTTCCTCCTTCTTATGTGTTATGTGGGAGGATCACATGATCACTTTCTGTGTTGCAATAAAAGAAAGAAAAAAAATGCTGAGAAAGAAATGCCTTTCTTATAGGCAAACAGCGTAAAGAGGGATTGATTTACTAAAGGAACATAGTCTGTGCACTTGGCAAAGTGTAGTAGCTCCAGAGCTTAGTAAATGAGATGAAGCTTCACTTTGCAAAGAATACCCAATCACATGCAAGGAAAAAAAAAAAACAGATTTCTTTGCTTGCATGTGACTGGATGATGGAAGTCAGCAGAGCTTCTGCTCATTTACTAAACTCTGGAGCAACTGCACTTGCACAGTGTACATCTATTTGCCTTTAGTAAATCAACTCCAGAATGTCTGCAGTGTTGCAACGAACGCCGAGAAGCAACATTTAGATCTTTTTTTTATTAGCTGTCTGTATAGTGGAATGCAAAAAAAAAAAAAGGGGGGGGGGGGATTAATTCAAAAGATATCCCAGAGATGGTACCCTCAAGACAAGCCTCTTTCGGCTCCATCTGACTCCTGCTGGAGATGCAAAACAACACGAGGGAAGGGAACATACTTCACATCTTCTGGACCTGCCCCTTACTACAAACATACTGGTCACACATCTTCCAGATCTTAGAAGACATCACCCAATGCCACATTGCCCCCCTCCCCTGGCACTAGCGCTCTTGAACCTAACGATAGATGATATCCCTCCACCCTACAGACATGTAATAACGCATATCCTATTAGCGGCTAGACTAAGTATAATGAAGCTGTGGAATTCAGACCTATCCCCGAGCATTGAAGATACCCTCGAACCTGGTAAAC
Source organism: Aquarana catesbeiana (assembly GCF_042186555.1). Classification (NCBI taxonomy): domain Eukaryota; kingdom Metazoa; phylum Chordata; class Amphibia; order Anura; family Ranidae; genus Aquarana; species Aquarana catesbeiana. The sequence goes on from NC_133334.1 coordinate 275,715,357, forward strand.
ACACATCACAGCTACGAACGAATGATGGCATCTAGCAGGGGGGAGAACTGCACAGCCCTAACCACCGGTCTGCACAGCCCTAGTCGGTATGTATCTCCATGCTGTGGCCTCTTACATATCAGCTTGATATCCATCATATAGTGTTTTGTATCCACCTCACAACAACTTTCTGCCTCTTTGGTGTGCAGGGCCACGCCCCCCTCTGGCTTCAGTATTGTTTGCGGCCTATTACCTCCCATCTCGGTCCGGCTGTACCCAACTTCTAAATGATGGTTTATCTCAATATATTGTGAAAAACAAGCTACTTTTGTAGGCAGACACCTGGGGACACATATCCGGTTATTCTTTTTGTCTTTAATAGTCCTATTGGAATGTTTCGTATACACATACCTGCATAAAATATATGTATGATTGACCTTCTTAAAAATACCCCTGATGAAGGAGACATATAGATATTCTGAAATGCGTCTTTACGAGAACCTTCAGTCAATCATTGTGGTGACTCTGTATCTAGTATATAGTCATTGTAACCATTCCAATATGCTCTGTTTTTATTATGCTTACATTGTTCAATAAAATATATGTTTTTTCTATAACTATGTGAGTGCCTTAAAAGTCCACCTAGAGGATTCCTCTCTGGTCAGCCCTAGCCATTTGGCAACCATGGCTAGAATGGCCTAGAGCAGCACTGTACATAAGACAGAAACCTAAAAGAGATTGACCTATCATTGGCAATGATAGTCTTGATGGAGAAGTTACTCAACTTCATTACACTTAACAATATTACGATCTTGTGTTGACTATGGTATTTGCATTGTGAGTTATGCCTACCCTATACAGAATGGTATTGATCGTACCATCTAATGGAAAGCTGCGTCAGTTCTTGAATTCACTGTATCGGTTTGTTCGGTTGAACATATTTTAGGGCCTGTACTTATTGCACTACTATAAAACCACTACTGAAAAAATTACAAGGTAATTAAAGGATGGTCGTGTTGTCTCCCCCCCAAGACACAGTTGGTTCCCAGTCGAGGTGTCTGGGGGTTCTGGACAATACTCTCCACCATCAATTATTATTACACATTGAAACCAAGGTCACATAGGTCTGTTGACTCTGCTTTGTCACTGTTCACATCTAAGAAATTTTCCTCACTATGTATTTAAGATGTGACAGAGTTTGTTCTTTTCTCTTATTTTCTTCTGTAATCATTATGTAGAACCTTAACCACTTGCCAACCGCCACGCACACACACATATACGTCGGCAGAATGGGCGTACCTGTACGTCCCTTTGAATTTGCCGCCTTGCCACCACACGCGCCCGCTGCACGTGCCCGCGGGTCCCGTGAACTCAATGTTTGCCGGCGGCCCGCGATCATGAGATGGAGAGGCAGAACGGGGAGATGCCTAAGTGAACAAGGCATTTCCTCATTGTGCCTAGTGACATGACAGGGATCTACTGCTCCTTGTCATCGGGAGCGGCGATCGCTGTCATGTGAGTAGAAGCCCATCCCCCCCACATTTAGAATCACTCCCTAGGGCACACTTAACCCCTTCATCGCCCCCTAGTGTTTAACCCCTTCCCTGCCAGTGTCATTTACACAGTAATCAGTGGCTAGCCCTGATCACTGTATAAATATCAATGGTCCCAAAATAGTGTCAAAAGTGTCCGATGTGTCCACCACAATGTTGCAGTCCTGATAAAAATAGCAGATCGCCGTCGTTACTAATAAAAAAAAAAATAATAATAAAAATGCCATAAAACTATCCCCTATTTTGTAGACGCTATAATGTTTGCGCAAACCAATCAATATACGCTTATTGCGATTTTTTTTTTACCAAAAATATGTAGAAGAATACATATCGGCCTAAACTGAGGAAAAAAATTTTTTTATATATTTTTTGGGGGTATTTATTATAGCAAAAAAGTTAAAAATATTGCTTTTTTTTTCAAAATTGTCGCTCTTTTTTTTGTTTATAGCGCAAAAAATAAAAACCGCAGAGGTGATCAAATACCACCAAAAGAAAGCTCTATTTGTGGGAAAAAAAAGGACGTCAATTTTGTTTGGGTACAGCATCGCACGACCGCGCAATTGTCAGCTAAAGTGACGCAGTGCCGAATCGCAAAAAATGCTCTGGTCAGGAAGGGGGTAAAATCTTCCGGAGCTGAAGTGGTTAATAGAAAAAATATTGAGAGCAAAAGCAATAAAAAAACAGGGGGGGGGGGGGGTTTGCAGCATAACTTTTGATCATAAATGACAGGTGCACTTTAGACTCTGCATCTTCTGCCAGTCAATGTCTGAGTACTATAGATTGCATCCCAACCTTGCGTGATATTATAACATAAAGAACTAACTCAGGGATGTAATAAGTTCTGGTAAACCAGAAGAGACTGGAATTCAATGGCCCTCAGTTAGCTCCTAATCAAATTATGGGTAGATATCCGTACTAAGTGCTAGCTGACAAATGTATTTGTTGTTAGTGAAGGTATTACAGCCACAGGTCTCCCCTCTGCATAGAGAAACCAGCTAACTACAACTGGCTCCAATGACGGGAACGCTCGTTTTGCGCCAAGATGTTGGCAATATAATACATAAGGGGGATTTACTAAAGGCAAATAGACCGTGCACTCTGCAAGTGCGGTTGCTCCAGAGCTTAGTAAATGATGGGAAGCTTCACTTTGCAAAGAAGACCCAATCACAGGAAAGAAAAATCTAAAAAAAAAAAAACAAACAAAAAAAAACAGCCTTTTTGCTTGTACATGATTGGATGATGGAAGTCAGCAGAGCTTCCCCTCATTTACTAATCTGTGGAGCAACTGCACCTTGCAAAGTGCCCAGTCTATTAGCCGTTAGAAAAGCAACCCCATAGAGAGACATTAACACTGTACAACACTTTATTTAACCGCTTGCCGACCATATAACATAGATATACGGCAGCAGGGCGGCTCGGCTGTGCCAAATCTGACACTTCCGGGTAGGGGGAGTGAGCAATTAAACACAGCAGATGTCGATCACAGGGTGCTGGTCAATGGATTACCACCGGTACCCAGCGATTGTCATGAATTTACACAGGACAGGGCTCTGCCTATGTAAAAAAGGCCTGAAGAAGGAGCGCATGCTCCGCAAACGCGTCACCTACGAGATCCCATCAAATCGAGGAAGTGACGTCACCATCGGTTGCCCCCTGCGTTCCCACGGCTCCAGGAAGCGCCGGAGACCACCGGCCTCCTCCTTCCAAGCATCCAACGGCGGAGGACCCTCCTGACTCCACGGACCGGGATCTTTGTAATCATCTTACCTTTGTGAGTAATATTCTTCATGATAACGATTAAATTCACCTAATTGTTACACTCAGTATGGCGCTTGTACTTTCTCCCCCTTCTGCCTATGTAAAGGAGGCCGAGTTCTGTCCTGTCAGCGGGGAAGTAATAGATTTTCTTTCCCTGCAAAGCAGGGAACCAAAATCCATTACTTCCCTTAGTAAAAGCACCTCACACAGTACACCAAAACACTGGCTAGGCACACAGTTGATTGCCCTAGATGTTTACAGAGGTGGTAACATTTGTTTTTTGTTTTTAAAAAACAAACATGTTATACTTACCTCCTCTGTGCAAGGGTTTTGCACAGAACATCCCCGATCCTCCTCTTCTGGGGTCCCCTAGTGATGTTCCTGGCTTCTTCTCTTCTCGAGTGCCCCCACAAGGAGATGCTTTCCCTGGGGGCACTCGTGCGGGCGCGCTTCAGAGTCGGACTCGGCCCCGCCCCCAGGCTCCCTTGTCACTGGATTTGATTGACATTAGCGTGAGCCAATGGCTCCTGCTGCTATCAATCTATCCAATGAGGACCGGAGACAGCAGCTAGAGCTGCTGTGCTCGTCCCCGTCGATCGAACGATCGGGTTCCGGTAAGTAAAAGGGGGGCTGTTGCACTACAGAATAGAATGCATTAGATGCTGCATGGAATACATTAAGGTGAAAAACCTTGAGGGGTTACAACCCCTTTAACCGCTTCCCAGCCAGTGTCTTCCCCTAGTAAAAGCACCTCCCACACTGTAATAAAACACAGGTTAGGCACACATTTAACCCTTTGATCGCCCCCTGATTTTAACCCCTTCCCAGCCAGTGTCATTAGTACAGTGACAGTGCATATTTTTTTAGCACTGATCACTGTATTAGTGTCACTGGTCCTTAAAAAATTTCAAAAGTGTCAGTTAGTGTCTGAATGTCCGCCGCAATATTTCAGCCCTGCTATAAGTCATTATTACTAGTAAAATAAAAATAATTAAAATTGCAGTATATATCCCAGTATCCCAAACCAATCAATATACTCAATATACGCTTATTGGGATTTTTTTTTACCAAAAACATGTAGCAGAATACATATTGGTGTAAATTGATGAAGAAATTAGATTTTTTTAAAATTTTTTTATTGGATAGGTAAAAAAATATTGTTTTTTATTTTCAAAATTGTCGGTCTTTTTTTTGTTTATAGCGCAAAAAATAAAACGCAGTGGTGATCAAATACCACCAAAAGAAAGCTCTATTTGTGTGAAAAAAAAGGACAGAATTTTTATTTGGGTACAACGTCGCACGACCGCGCAATTGTCAATTAAAGTTACGCAGTACCCTATCGCAAAAAATGGCCTGGTCATGAAAGGGGGGTAAATCTTCTTTTTAATAAAAAGTCTTAAAGTGGTTGTAAAGGTTCCAGTTTAAAAAAATAAATAAATAACAAACATATCATACTTCCCTTCGCTGTGCAGTTGGTTTTGCACAGAGTGGCCCCGATCCTCCTCTTCTGGGGTCCCTCAGTGGCGCTCCGGGCTCCTCCTCTTCTCGTGTGCCCCATCGGAGAAGCACTCACCTTCGCGGACCCCCCCGTGCGGGCACGCTAAAGTGTCCTGTTTCTGCGTCTATTCGCACAGAAAGCAGGACTCGGCCCCGCCCCCCTGGCGTCCGCGTCATTGGATTTGATTGACAGCAGTGGGAGCCAATGGCTGCGTGGCTATCAATCTATCCAATCAGGACATGAGACACCGGCCGGAGCTGGTGTGCTCGTTCTCATTGTGGGAATTACGGGACTCAGGTAAGTATAAGGGGGGCTCAGGGGGCGCTGCTGCAGCACAGGAGGTTTTTCACCTTAATGCATAGAATGCATGAAAAACGGCGAGTTTTTACAACCCCTTTAAATGTCAGAATTATCAAAGTATTGTAAGTCCTTGCTGAACTTAGATTAGTCCCCAAGGACAATTAGTAAATAACGATAGCGTACGCAACGCTAACAGTCTTCCAGGGACCATGGGGAGTACCATGGACAGCTCCACACTTCCATGGCAATCTCGGAAGTGCTTGTTGTAATTCCAATGAAGGAAGCCCCGGGCAATGAAAAGGCAAAAAAAGACCACCAGGCAAGTATTCAACCAAACACAACAGAATCTGTCGTCCCCGGAATCCGCGCAATCCGCAGACTTGGGCACAGTATTCTGACATTACAAAAAAGAAGCTCTTAGCCCCGAGGGATGCCAATGTCTCGGGTACATCGCGAAGGTTATCTTTATCATTTTTGATTTATATAGCTCCAAAATTTTCTGTAATAAAATGTAAGTGCTGCAAATAAAAAAAAAGGGGGGTTTGAAGATTAAGTGTAATACATAGAGACGTGCACGGCGGATCAGAGAGAACCCAAATATACTACAGGCTGGACAAGATTACAGTCTAGGAAAATAAGACATATAAATGAAAGGTAAGGCCGGGAGTAGAGCTACCCATAGAGATACCCATAGAGATACTCGTAGAGATACTCATAGAGATACTCGTAGAGATACTCATAGAGATGCCCATAGAGATACTCGTAGAGATACTCATAGAGATACTCATAGAGATACTCATAGAGATACCCATAGAGATACTCGTAGAGATACTCATAGAGATACCCATAGAGATACTCATAGAGATACCCATAGAGATACTCATAGAGATGCCCATAGAGATACTCGTAGAGATACCCATAGAGATACCCATAGAGATACTCATAGAGATACCCGTAGAGATACCCATAGAGATACCCATAGAGATACTCATAGAGATACTCGTAGAGATACCCATAGAGATACCCATAGAGATACTTGTAGAGATACTCATAGAGATACCCATAGAGATACTCGTAGAGATACTCGTAGATATAAGATGAGAGTCAACCATTCAAGTCTTTTTTGCCTAAATTAGGTGAAACATTCCAAAGACACACTGGTAGGTTCATTGGCTCCCGACTAGACCAGCCCCGGTATGTCTATGTATGAATGTGAATTAGGGGACCTTAGATTGTAAGCTCCTTGGGGGCAGGGACTGATGTGACTATACACTATATGTGTAAATTGACCTGTAATAAAATAAATAAACATTTTCTGTATTTTTAAAGATCTTAACTCGGTTTGCGAGTGTTGTCTCGCAAAACAAGCACGATTCAGGCCAAAGCGTGTGCAGTACCGCGTTTGGCCTGAGGTGGAGGGGCGCTGGAGCTGAGCGGCGCAGATCTCAGCCGATCGGCGCCTTTCGGTAAACTTCGGGAACTGAGTCTTTCTGAGGTTTGCCGAGGTGTCCTCAGGCATTTCCGGCCATTTCCGAGGCTCTCCGGCGCCCCCCCCACCTCTGGCCACATGCGGTATTGCATGCCATTGAAGTCAATGTGGAATGAATTATTTTCGTTTCCATTGACTTCAATGGGGAAACTCGCTTTGATATGCAAGTACTTTGGATTACGAGCATTCTCCTGGAACGGATTATGCTCGTAATCCGAGGTTCCACTGTATATGTAAAGGAGTAGGATTTTTTCCTTTTGGGTGGAGTGGAGAGGGATTAGAACCCCTGTCAGTTTTTATTGCTGTCCGTGCTTTCATTTAGGAGATTCTACCTTTCTATTGTCCTGTTTACCACTAAAAGTGAAAGTAAAGAAAATCCCCAAATTTTGGGTAATAGTGGAGAAATCTTCCAATGGGGACACTAGTTCTGGTGACTTTTGGGTCCACAAGGAATTCCCTTAATTTGTAGGGATTTCCTCTCACTTCCTGTTTGGCTATGGGACAGGAAGTGAAGGGAAATCTCCGAAATAGGACACAGATGGTGAAAAAAAAAAAATCTGACATGGGTTATAATAACCCTACCTTGCTCTATCCAAAATGAAAATAAAAGTTTTGCCTATAGTTCTACGTTATATTAAAGTTGCATGTCAACACTCTGGGGTTGATTTACTAAAAGGCGAATAGACTGTGCACTTTGCAGTTGCCTTCTGCAAGTGTAGTTGCTCCAGAGCTTCGTAAATAAGGGAAGGCTTCACTTTGCAAAGAATACCCAATCACGTGCCAGGAAAAAAAAAAACTGCATTTTGCTTGCACATGATTGGACATACCCCCCAACTTTCTGAAATGGGAATGAGGGACACCTTTTATCAAAAGTATGCAGGCATAGGACACACCCTCTGCAACGCCCCCCTTAAAGGAGAATTGTACAAAAAATGATTGGTTAAACCCACAAGTGCTTTTTTACCCATACTATGCCTTTATATTGGCTTTTGTCATTTACAAATGCAGCGATTTCGAAATTGGATGAAAGGTTTAGCGCTGGGAAACACTTTAAAAAAAAAAAATAATGCATTTTTTATACAACTATATAGATCAGACCCAAATGAGGGACAAATGAGGAGGAAAGAGGGACAGAGGGACTTTGTTCCAAATCAGGGACAGTCCCTCGAAGCCCGGGACAGTTGGGAGCGATGTGATTGGAGGATAGAGGTCAGCAGAGCTTCTTGCTCATTTATTAAGCTCTGGAGAAACTGCACTTTGCAAAGTTTATTTGCTTTTAGTAAATCAACTGCTCTGTGTCAGGCCAACTGTTAAAGTGTGTCTCCTGGAACTAATTGATGCCATGGACGCTAAAAGAGTAACACGTACCCTTTTGACATTACTATTCTATTGTGCTAGAAAGATGATAGTTCTCTCTTGGAAAAAACCTACACCTCCTGCTGCTCGGGCCTGGAAGGCGTTTATTAATAAAGCCCTTTGTATAGAGCCACTTATTAAAAAAGCCCTTTGTATAGAGCCACATATACTAGTAGGGGGAATGCCCAATAAATTTGGGAAAGTGTGGGGTGGGTGGACGGACAGCGTATCTACAGTGTCTGAATAAACCGGTATGATATAAGACTCTTAGTAGTTGCAATATCTAATACATGTGGCGTTTGATACTTTTATTGCGAGGTTTGGTATAGGGATTCCCTTGATGGAAGTTGGGTGTTTATGAACTGAATCCGGGGGGTCTGTTGATTGAATTCTTTGGATCCATAAAATGCTATTAGATCTGGGAGCCGGTAGAAGTCACATTAAACGAATCTGAGTCTGAGATAAATGTGATATAGAAGTGTTGCTTTTAGAGATGTATATTAGCCTTGGAGCTATTCTGTTGGCCTAGCGCTGAAGTGTTGTATGAAGTATACGAAAAGATCCGGACAGCCGCACACCGAGAAAAAATGCAAGTGTCTTTATTGTAAAATCGGGATCGTGGAGCATACAGGACACTGTAGCGAAAAAGTACAGACAAAACAGCTAACGCGTTTCGCACTTGTGCCAAGTGCTTACCCAGCTATGAGTAAGCACTTGGCATAAGTGCGAAAGGCGTTAGCTGTTTTGTCTGTACTTTTTCGCTACAGTGTCCTGTATGCTCCATGATCTCGATTTTATAATAAAGACACTTGCATTTTTTCTCGGTGTGCGGCTGTCTGGATCTTTTCGTATACTTCCTGCCTGGCTCAGCATTAGCCAGTACCTGGGGCTCTTTCTCTTTGGAGGCAATCATCTTTTTCACACCTGGCTTGAATCCATACCTGTGCGGTGAAGCCTCTCTCGCTGAAGTGTTGTATGTTAAGCAGTGGTGGCTGGTGCTAAATATTTAAATATTTCGGGGGCGGAGGGGGTGTACGGCAAACTAACGCCATCCACCCATCACCCCCCGAAATATTTAGCAGGTAACCCCTGCCCCCTCCCGTGGGAGATGGACGGCGGACGGGAAGGCGGCGAGACTAACCTTAACATAGGAGGCAGGGGGAATGAAGAGCCGAGCCATTGCTGCCCCTCCGGGCTGAACAGGAAGTGTGTCCTGAGACATGATTGGCCAGCGTGTCCTAAAACATGATTGGGAGCCCTAAGACTCCCTGGCTAATCGGGTCTCAGTACCCGCTTCCTGACTGGCCGGGAAGAGAATCAGGAAGACAATAGCAAATATTAATTTGCTATTGTCATACAAGTGGGTGGGCTCTGCCCCCCCAAGCCGACCCTTTTTTGAAGCCAATTAGAGCCTCAGGCTCTAATCGTGCTTCAAAAAAAAAAAAAAAACTGATGGAATCCATGCGTCTGGCGCCCTGCATGTAGACTAGGGGCCGGGCGCATGGATTAGGGGGGCCGGTGCCCCTGTGCCCCATATGTTAAGTATGTCACGTGTCGCCTGAAATCAGGATGCCCTCAAATGTGATCTGTGTTTTTCTTTTTGTATTGTTAACGAAACTCAAATTAAAAGAATTTGCATGTCAAAACAATCAGCAATTCCACCCCCCCTTTTTTTTCTCCCCCTCCCGCCCTGCATGGGCTTAGGGCTCCAAGACCGCACTTATGGTAATACCTAAAATTGCACTTCTGTACCCCTGCCCCTTTGGTGCCCCTGCTGAGCTGTTTCCCTGGTGTTGTCTGATACATTTCATCTGCTAATGTAATCCTCATATCTGGGTATGTTCATGCATAATATCTTTAGTCCTAGCATTATGTATCTTATGTCCTGTATGGGGGGGTTGGAGTATCTAGTGTACTCACGTTTTTATGGTACACATGTTTATTTTCTTTAATTTTTTTATATTTTTATTTTATGTTTTTACTACCCTGTACGGTACATTTGTACCTTTTTTTTTTTGTATCTGTCCATACTGTTTTGTAATTGAAAACTTTATTAAACTAAGATTGAACACAAAACAATCAGCAGGTCCAGAGATATGGGCGATTGAAGTTATATGCAAATCAATATTGATTGATCAATGAACCTATTGATCAATGAACCTGTCCTTTACATTAAAGGAACAATAGAGAAGGCCGAGTTGGTAGAAGTGAGCAGAGCCAAGCTCAGGAAAAGCTGACATTTTTATAAAATTCCGGATCTTTTGAAGCTTTGGACTTCCCACTTTACTGACCGAAAGCAACATTTGTGTGTTTTTTGTCATCTGATACATTTAAATTGTCCAAGATTTTTGACGTGTTGAGAAGCTGTAAGAGTGTAAAGAGGTGGCTGCAGTGGAGAAGATTGCTTGCAGAATAGAGGTTACATTTTGGGTAAAGAATCAGAAAGTTAGGTGCTACAACCCAATAATTCACAGAATTCCCTCTGAGCAGATGGGTGCGTGATCCACAGTCCAACAGATGAAAGCAGAATTATCCAAGTAAATGATCCGCAACTCCGTACATTGCTCTTAAAAATCTTTTTTTTATTAGTTCTCCACAGTACACATAGAGGTTGATTTAAGTTTTCTAATAATTTTTATCATTTTTTCCAATAAAAAAAAAGAAGGGGGGTTATACAAAACATAGTGGACTTGACACATTAGTACAATTGTCTCTCATACATAGAAAGAGCAAGAAATAAAGAAAACATCATATAAAAAGGAAGAAAAAGCAAATGCAAGTCAAATTTCACAGAGGTTGATTTACTAAAGGCAAATAGACTGGGCACTTTTGCAGGTGCAGTTTCTCCAGAGCTTAGCAAATGAGGGCGCACTCTGCTGACTTCTATCATCCAATCATGTGCAAGTAAAATGCTGTTTTTTTATATTCCTTGCATGTGATTGGGTATTCTCCTAGATTGTAAGCTCTAACGAGCAGGGCCCTCAGATTCCTATTGAATTGTATTGTTACTGTACTGCCTGCTCTCTTGTTGTAAAGCGTTGCACAAACCGTTGGCGCCTTATAAATCCTGTATAATAATAATATTCTTTGCAAAGTGAAGCTTTGCCTCATTTACTAATCTCTGGAGCAACTGCACTTGCAAATGTGCAAGGTCTATTTGCCTTTGGAATTGCGGATCCTTTACTTGGATGATTATACATTTAGGGTAATATCTCGAAATTAGTAAACTTTGGTTATGAATTAGGCCGATCAGGCTGAAACACCTCAACTGCTGTACTAAGATTATGTATACTGTTGGGAACTAATAAATAGATGATTTTTAAGAGCAATGTACGGAGCTGAAGATCGTTTACTTGGATCATTATACATTTAGGGTAATATCTCAAAACTAGTGAAATTAGTAAACATCGGTTATGAATAAGGCCGGCCAGGCTGAAACACATCAACTGCTGTACTAAGATTATGTATACTGTGGAGAACTAATAAATAGAAGATTTTAAAGAGCAATGTATAGAGCTGAAGATCGTTTACTTGGATGATTATACATTTAGGGTAATATCTCGAAATTAGTTAACATTGCTTATGAATAAGGCCGACCAGGCTGAAATAGGTTCACTCTTGTACTAAGATTATGTGTAGAGCAATGTATGGAATTGAGGATCATTTACCCCCACCTACTGGAAGTGTCCATTTGTCCACCATCTGGGTGGCTCTTCACAAGCAAGTAGTTGGGGGATACCACCTGTGTACATCCTCAATATGTCACTTGCTCTATAAATCTTTGTGTCATTTATGTCATATGTCTTATGATGTAATTTGGGATCACTTTTGAAACTATTTTTGTACTATATGCTAATTTTTTAAATATTTCATAAATATGTTTTTATTGAAAACAATGTTTAAATTGCCCTAAAAGTCCCAGAATGAGGACCCAGCTTTCTAAATACAGATCATTTTCTTGGATGATTATACATTTAGTTTAATATCTCAAAATTAGTAAACTTTAGTTATGAATAAGGTCAACCAGGCTGAAACACGTTAACTGCTGTACTAAGATTATGTGTACTGTGGAGAACTAATAAAGGGAAGATTTTTAAGAGCAATGTATGGAATTGCTGATCCTTTACTTGGATGATTATACATTTAGGGTAATATTTAAAAATTAGTAAACTTTGGTTATGAATAAGGCCGATCAGGCTGAAACACATCAACTGCTGTACTAAGATTATGTGTACTGCGGAGAACTAATAAAGGGAAGATTTTTAAGAGCAATGTATGGAATTGCGGATCCTTTACTTGGATGATTATACATTTAGGTTAATATCTCAAAATTAGTAAACTTTGGTTAAGAATAAGGCCGACCAGGCTGAAACACATCAACTGCTGTACTAAGATTATGTGTACTGTAGAGAACTAATAAAGGGAAGATTTTTAAGAGCAATGTATGGAATTGCGGATCCTTTACTTGGATGATTTTACATTTAGGGTAATATCTCGAAATTAGTAAACTTTGGTTATGAGTAAGGCCCACCAGGCCGAAACACGTCAACTGCTGTACTAAGATTATGTGTACTATGGAGAACTAATAAATGAAAGATTTGTAAGAGCAATGTATGGAGTTACAGATCACTCAATTTGATGATTATACATTTAGGGTAATATCTCGAAAATTGGGAGCTGAAGGGAAAGAGTTAAGTAGCTCCATTTAGCCTGTAAAATGTGAAGCAATTTTTAAGCTCAACAACAAGGGGGACCAAAATGCATTTTCTGTAAGGCAAAGGGGGACTGAGAAATTGGCACAATGAACACTAACTAAAAAAAAGGAGAAGCTTCCATGCCGTTGGATGTTCAGGCCAGAGAAATTCTGCAGAGCTGTTTCTCCTTCTGGATTAGCCCGGAACGCAGCAGATGTTTACTGACCTTTTAGGAACCAGTGACAAGATAGTAAGATTTATTAGGAGAATGCAAAATGCAGACAGGTGCGTTTTTCGTGCTGTTTGGAAGTGTGAATGTCCTTTTGGGTTGGCTTCGTCAGCCAATGACGTGTGAAGCAGGGAAGGAAGGTGCCAGGCAATCTCAGGTCAACATGGAACATCTAATCAATGGTACATGTGCTGCAAAATAAAAAAGCCAGTGGGTACAATGGGTGGGTGGAAATAGAACAGGTGAATGGATCAAGAATGGGTTGAGCTTGGTCCCCATGTTGAAGGTTCATGTAGAACAAGACCGTTTTGCTTGGTAAGAAAAAAAGAAAAGAAAAAAGGAAAAATTCATTCTTCGCTCAGCTGTGTGTGTTCTCCCTCCTCTCTCCTTTGCAGTACTTCCTCTTGCTCTCACTCAGCCTTGCTGTAGTTTCTTTCTTAGAACACGATACACACATTGATCGATGTCTGGAGCTCAACCTCTCCTGCGCTTTTTCGACAAATCCTTTCCCCGTTCTCAGTGGTTTCGCTCGGCGAGCACGATGCGTGTACTTTGCTCATTTTCTTTCCTTTTTTTTTTTGCTTCCTCCCCATACCCCTCTTCGGGATTGTGCTGATGAGGCGTTAGAAGTAAATAAGCATATGCAGTTATGCAAATTGCAGAGTAGCGTGAGATAATGAAAACAAAGCTGTGCTGGCTCTCTGCCAAGCAGTGGCACTCGGGGAGCCTTAGGCAGATCTATGCCTTCTGATTCCTCCGTAGAAGCAGCTGAAGAGAGAGCCACGACGGGCGCCCCCCGTGACATTCCGGTGCCCATCGCTCGCCAGACGCAGGGATGCACTATCTGAATGTCGCTTCCTTGGGAAGAGCGGCATTCCCACGAGTCTACTGCCCTGACACGTACGCCTCCCCTTCTTTGCACAGCTCCTTCATGATTCCCTCCTCGGAATTTACAAACATTTCCCTCAGATCAATAGCTGTATTGATTATTCATTGTGAGCGGGTTCTATGTCTCTGGCCATACAGCTTTGGCACACTGAGAGCTGCTGCAGAGCAGGAAGTGTGGGGGGGGGGGGGGGACCGAGCTGCTGTTCAGGGTGAAGCCAAGACAGCAAAAAAAAAAAAAAAAAAGAAAAAGGAAGAGAGAGCAAAAGCAGGAGTGAGAAAGAAGAACAGCAAAAATGGAGAAGAGAGGGAGCGATGTCACAGGCAGCAAACTTCTTCCAAGGCACGTGGGGAGTTTTGGGAACCTTCCACCAGCCACAGCCACCTCTATGTGTCTGGCTCCGATGTGACACCAAGGGGGGGTGGGGGGTTCTTGGCATTTTGCAAAAAAACGGAAACAGGAAACATTGAAAGGACACGATGAGAGGAGAAACGCGCTGCTGCCGTTGAGCTTGTGGCAGGCGCCTCGCCAAGAGAAGTTGGCACCAGCGACGCCTGGAAGCTGAGAATCGGCAGCCTTTCCAGGGAGAAGGGATGATGGCTTCAGGTTCTGCGCATAAAAGGAGGCTGTAATTTTCTAGCGGATAAAAAAAAAAAAAAGTCACTGAAGAGCGCTTCGGCTGCTTTGAACGCGCGGAATTAGCTAATTGTCAGGTTAATTAATGGGATCGCCCGTACAGACTGAGCCGCAAACGATGGGATATGCGTTGGACATTTGCCAAAGTCAATAAAATAAAGGAGAGAGATCTGCGGGTGACAGCGCAGAGCGATGGGGGATATAAGGAGTGGAATATTCTGGAGAAATGGTGACACTAGAGACTGTGGTCTGGCAGGAGGCATCCAGAGGAAGAGATTTAATAGGAAAGGACCTGATGTGATTCACTGATGATTGGCTGCTTATTGTCTTATTCATAAGCAAAGGTATCTGCGATGGGCAGGACAGGATCGTCATTTGGAGGCCAACTGGAAAAACGAAAGAAGCAGCAAGCGTAGAGTTACCCAGCAGCCTACGGCCCCTCACCTGCTGGCTGCTAAGCTGGATGCAGATGGGGCTTTGCTGAGCCATGTGCAATGGCTCTCTATAAATGCATGGTGTGAGCTGTGAGTCTGTATATGTGTATTGTGCGTTTGAGCTTCTCAGCAGGAGTACTCTTGCATCTGATGTCTGGGGAGTGAATAGGTCAAGCGTTTTGTATGTCTCTTCAGAAATATCACATATGTATTGTGTGACACACTCTCCTCTCTCTCTGGAGCTGTGTGTGGTCTGGGCACCATGGTGTGTGCATCCCTATAGGAGGCGCACTATAGATCTAGACTTGCATACATTATTATATAGAGCCATAATCCTTAACCTGTCTGTGGAAGTGTGTATGTCTGTGTAGTACATATAATATTGCACAGTTTTGTAGTTTATGGAACATGCTGCATGTCTCTAGTCTGATACAAGGCTTTGTTGATCCAGACAACATGGGGCTCATTTTTTTTTTCGAGACAGGAGATGCTGTCCATAGCAACCCAATAGAAGGCTAATCAGTTGTTTTGGCCAATTTCATATTCTTCCTTTACTCCATTTTATTTAAACAATAGAGACCCTGGTATTCTACTCTTCCTATGGCTGTGGTGGGGATACTGTGCATCTGCAGCAGTGGTGGAGCAAAGCAAAAAGTGTTTCCTTTCCATCCAATCATTTGTTTAACCCTAAAGTTGAAAATCAACTTCAATTTAATACAAGCTTGCCTCCAGCAATGTAACTTTGAAGGGTTAATTAGAAGCAAGCAAAGAACAGTCGTTGTTAGTAGCAGCCAATGAGCTTTCAACTGTCATTTTCCTGCTGCAGATTAGAATAAAAAAAAAGCTGGCACTTGATTGGCTTGTAATAGCAGTCCCAAACACAAACAGCGCACATGTATGCAGCATGGTTATATTCTACACGTTCCCTATAATAAATATCTATATATATATAGCTATATCTATTCATATATATATATATCTATCTAGATTTATATCTATAACTATAACTATATATATATATATATATATATATATATATATATATATATATATATATATATATATATATATATAGAGATAGATAGATAGATAGATAGATAGATAGATAGATAGATAGATAGATATATAGCTATATATTTAGAGATATATATAATATATCTATATATATTATAGACATAGATATATATATATATATATATATATATATATATATATATATATATATATATATATATATATAATTTATTTATTTAGTTATTTTATTAGATTTTTTTCAAATTTAATACTATATTACTATATATAGTGCATAGTGTGTATTAAATTAACTTTTTACTATCAAACAGTTTATATTGCCCTTAACCCAATGCTGGATGATTAAAATGCTAATTATTGAATTGATTTTTTCTTTTTATAAATCATTATCTGTGTCTGAACTGACAGGACAGGAGAAAGGGAATTTTCTTACAATTTTTTGGTACTGAAATTAGTCTTTTTTTTTTCTGTCTTGGAAAGTTGGGAGTACACTGCACTTCTGCAGAGCTGTATATATTTGCACATATGGTATATAAATATATATCCTGTAGAGCAGTGGTTCTCAACCTCAGTCCTCAAGTAACCCCCAAGGGGCCATGTTTTGGGAACTCCCCTTAGATAAAATAGCTCATATCTATACCATGTCATTGATATTGATTTAAAGCAGCTGTGCAAAGTAAAGGAAAACCTGAAAACATGGCCCGTTGGGGGTACTTGAGGACTGAGGTTGAGAAGCACTGGTGTAGTGTTTATGGTCTACAATAGTGTGTGACTGTCTAATGATTTGAGATCTCCAGTGGATTGTGTATTTTTAGTTGGACAATTGTACATATGTTCAGCATTAGATGGACTACTATGCCACCATAGCTGTGAAAGGACAGATATAAGCTGGTAGAGAGCAGGACATTGATTAGAGTAGGAGCACTTGCACAGGTGGATGTTGGATAGGGACCGGCCTTTTGGTGGCTTATCTTGCATTTTTGGAATGTAGACATGGGAACTCTGCCCATGATTTAGACACAATAGACTTAGATGTTATGCTATTGGTGGTGAATTGTTCAAATTGTTTTTATTTCAGTCAGGAGGCAAGTTAGATGGCCACCTGGCAATATACCAAGGGCAAATTTTTGGGAGCACTCCATTTCAGGTGCAGGCAATAAGGGGGTGGTTTCAAGAAGGCTTTTTAGTTCCAGTGTTGCTTTAAAGTAGAAGTATAGAGATAAGAATTCTCCATTTTGGATAGAGTAAGGCAGGGTTATAACTCATGTCAGATTTTTTTTTTATCATCTTCGTCCAATTGAGGAGATAGCCAAACAGGAAGTGAGAGGAAATCCCTGCAAATGAAGGGAAATCCTTGGGTACCCCCAGGTCACCAGAACTAGTGACCCCATTGGAAGATTTCCCCTCTATCAGTGGCGGCTGCTCATAAGGGGTCATGCGCCCGGCCCCTAATCTCCATGCAGGGCACCGGACGCATGGATTTCAATGGGGTTTTTTTTTTTAAGCACATGATTAGAGCCTGAGGCTCTAATTGGCTTCAAAGAGGGTGGTTCCGGGGCCCAGTGCTCACCCACTTGTGTGACATTAGCGAATTAATATTCGCTAATGTCTTCCTGCCTCTCCTCCTGGCCAATCAGGAAGCGGGTCCTGAGACCCGATTGGCTGGGAGTCCTAACACCCAATTGGCCAGAAGCAGAAGTGACCGCCGGGACTCAGGAGGAGATGTAGGAGGGAATCCTCGGAAGCCGGGACCTGGATGGGGTAAGTGCGGGGCTGGCGGGTGGGCAGGCGAGCGACCGGGTGGGGGGTGGGGTGGGGAGTGAGGGGGCCAACTTTGTTTGCCACCCCCCCCCCCAAAAAAATTGAGCACCAGCTGCCACTGCCCTCTATTACATTTCTGGGGGCAACCCAACATTTTGGATTTTCTTTTACTTTCAATTTCAATGATAATAGTGAACAGGACAAAAAGGGAGGATGAACCTCCTTAACGGGGGCACAGGCAGCAATAAAAACCTGACAGGTGTTCTAACCCCTCTCCACTCCATCCAAAACTAATTTGTATTTAGTTATACTTTAACTTGGCACAGCCAGAACCAGCAGAATGGGAGCAGCAGAGCCTTCTTCTCTCTTTCTATTTATCTAAGTTCCTACTGACCACTAATGTAATGGGCCACTTCTCCACTGACCAGTAATGTGAGAGCACATGTCTCCACTGACCAGTAATGTAAGAGCACATGTCTCCACTGACCAGTAATGTAAGAGCACATGTCTCCACTGACCAGTAATGTGAGAGCACACGTCTCCACTGACCAGTAATGTAAGAGCACATGTCTCCACTGACCAGTAATGTAAGAGCACATGTCTCCACTGACCAGTAATGTGAGAGCACATATCTCCACTGACCAGTAATGTGAGAGCACATATCTCCACTGACCAGTAATGTAAGAGCACATGTCTCCACTGACCAGTAATGTAAGAGCACATGTCTCCACTGACCAGTAATGTAAGAGCACATGTCTCCACTGACCAGTAATGTAAGAGAACGTCTCCACTGGCCACCAATCTTAGGGGCATTTCACCACTGGCCACAAATGTATCTGTACTTGCTAATATAAGGGACACTTTCCACTGTTCACCAATATAGCAGGGACTTCTCCGCCAACCACTAATTTAGGGGGGCACTTTTCTATTGATCCCTAATGTAGTGAGGCTTTTCTCCACTCACCATTAATGTTAGGAAACCTTCCCCACTGAACATGTAAGAGGGGCTCTTCTCCACTGATCACCAAGGTAAGAATATCCTTCTCTCATTGACTTAAAGTGGAACTACTTCACTCTTTCAATCAACATTGGCTATTTTTTAATCCTTATGCTGTTAGCATTAGTAAATAGATAGGAAGGTATATTATATTTACGTGTATTAAACTTTTTTTTTTTTTACATTTCTTCAGTCACTTCCTGGTTTCTTGCCTAGGCAAATGATGTCATACATCCCAGGAATCTTCAGGAAAGGAGGAAGGGCTTTCACAGCTAAGCGCACCCTCCTGCCTGCATGCCTGGACTAAGGGCAGATGGATTCCAGGAAGTAAATGTTACATAAATCATCTGTCCTTACTCAAGATGGCCCCCAGCCAGAATAGCTAGGGGGGGGGGGGTGTTTTTCAAAGTGATTTCTCAGCAAAATAAAGCATGGAGACATGGATGGATGGGGGAGTTTGCTTTAAATATTAAAAATGAACTAAAAAGAGTTTTTGGTTTGTGGTGCTCAGGTGCCGTATAGTTCTGCTTTAAAAAGGGTCTGCCCTAGGACTTAAAATAGGCTACATGTGCCACTGTGGCAACCCCACCTCTGGACCAACCCTGATACCTGGGTGGAAGTAACAGGCCTCTTTTTACCAACTAAAACCTTACTTTCTCCTCCCATGACTCCCACTACACTCACAAGCTCCTCATATGTTCTGCCCTTAAAATAGAAATGTAATAATGCTATATACATTCAAATATATATATTTATTCTTAACACAAAGTGAATAACCTTTAATACAAAGTCATACCTGACCTATGTAGTTACAACCAATATCAAGTAATTTTCTCATAGTTTACAAAAAAGGCACTTGATATTGTTCCATTCAGGTCCCAGCAGTCTGCTTTCCTGTGCACCTTTCATGTGTTTCCATTAGAGAGTAGAAGACTGGAAGGCTGCCAAGTCACTCCTCGGAGGAAAGAGCAAAGGTAGCTCCAAAGAAAGTTAGGCCACTTTCACACTGAGGCGCTTTTCAGGCGTTTTAGCACTAAAAATAGCGCCTGTAAAACGCATCTCAAGCCACCCCAGTGTGAAAGTCCAAGTGCTTTCACACTGGGGCGGTGCGCCTGCAGGACGGGAAAAAAAGTCCTGCAAGCGGCATCTTTGGTTGCGGTGCAGGAGTGGTGTATACATCAAAACACCCTGCCCATTGAATCAGCAGTGGCGATTTGTGGGCGCTTTTAACCCCTTGTTAACCCCATCTTTGGGGTTAAAATCACCCCGCTACCACCCGCACAGCGCCAGTAGAGCGCCGCTAAAACGAGCGGCGCTTTACCGCTAGCGCGGGGTGGTGTTCAGTGTCAAAGTGGCCTTAGTGTTTTGCTGTAAATTTTGAGCATGAATCACTCCATGTTGTCTGCAGCTACAAAGGTCAATGATTTAAAGTTCATTTAGTGCTAGATAATAATATGTAAATATTTGAATGTCCATAGCCCAGACATAGTTTACCCTTAAGAGGTCACATGGTTGGTAAGCACCTGACTGCACCTTGTATTCTGATTCCAGGTATATCATTAAAGAGGAACTGCAGTCTGCTCACATAATTTGTAATAAAAACATCTTTGCCATTCTGAAGCTTCCCTCCAACCACTTTGCATATTATTTTATATATACTGTGATTCTGTACTTGCCAAATATGCTGCGGAAATCTCCCTCTACTGAGTCTGGCTGCAATCATTTTACCTGTAGGCAACTGAACCTGCTGCCTGTTCACTTCCTGGATTTACACAGACACACACCTCCAGCTCTGCAGCTCTTATTGGCTCTCTTATGACTCATCCCCCCTCCCTTCCTGGCAAACTCTCAGGAGAGTGAAAGAGTGAGAGGGCTGTGCATGATGTCATAAGCCTAAGCTAATGACCAGACAAGAAACCGGAAGTGGGCTGTATAAAGTATTTACTGGCAGAAAGAAAAAATGTTTTACTATCCAAAGTTAAAACAACAACAAGGGCAGAAGATTTAATAGATGGAAAGATGAAAAAAGTACTGAAGTTCCACTTTAAGTAATGTACTTATTAGTAATACATTGTTGTATCCAAAGCCAACTCCAGTGGTAGCTAAGGATGGGGTTAGGGTTCACTGCTACAATGGATTTGTGCCAATCTCCCACTGTTGGCCAATTTTATACTGATGTATCCTCTGCAGTATCCTAATTCTTGTAGTAAATCCCCAGCCTATTCTCTTTGTCCCTAGTAAATTTGGGCCTAGCCTTGCTATTTAAAACGCTACTGACCAATTTTACATTGATGTGCCATCTGTGGTCTCTTAATTCTTGTACTGTTAATGCCTGGTACACACGATGAGATTATCGGACGAATGATCGTCCATTTTGGTTTTTTTTTTTGCATGCTAATCTCAGATCGAATCTGAAGAGTTTACTAAAGTCGCGAAAAATCTCGTATGCCAGAATAAAAATTTGCAAGTGATGTCATGTGTTGTAAAGCATTTGTATTGCATTTTTTAACGACAGCTGTACTGATTAAACAAAAATCATACAATCTGGTATCCTACGAAAAATGTGTGCGTGTCCGATTGGATAATATCGGATGAACTGTCATGATTGGCTCTCGAAAGCTCTGTACTAACGATCAGATTATCGTGCGATCGATTCGAAATCGGTATTTTTCGTACGATTCTCTGATCGCGTGTACGGGGGCTTAACACTTTGGCCAATTCAAGCTCATTAAAATGTCCTGCAGCTGGCCAATTTATTGCTGCTGGATAATCTGTGATCTCCTTATTCTTAATGAGAGTTTCATAGTTGGCAACAAGTGGGACAGTTTGGCATCAGTGAGAACTGTGCAAAGAGAGTCTGCCTGAGAGCAGACTGCTGGCCAGTGCAAAGCGGCCCCATTAGAGTTTGATGAAAAAGCATGTGTCCCTGCTAAAATTACCTGTGAAGAGCCTCTTTTTTTGCAAACTGAAACATACCTCCCAACATTTTAAGATGGGAGTGAGGAACACCTACTTGCAAACGTATGTAGGCATAGGACACACCCCCATAAAGGAGAATTAACCAAAAAAAGTTCATTAAAATCACAAGGGCTTTTTTCCACTACTATTCCTTTATATTGGCTTTTAAAATGTACAAATGCAGCAATCTAGAAATTGGATGAAAGGTTTAGCACTGGGAAACACTTTTTGAAAGATAAAAAGTGCATTTTATATACAACCATATAGCTCAGACCAAAATGAGGGACAAGTGAATGAGGGGGAAAAGGGGACAGAGGGACATTGTTCCAAATACGGGACAGTCCCTCGAAATCCAGGACAGTTGGGAGCTATGCTGAAATGGATCAGTGTAGGTGATGCTGCTGTATTTAAGCCAAGCTAATTGCAGAAGAAAAAAAATCAACTCCACCTCCAAATATGTAATGTACGCTGTCTGAGACTGTCTGTGAAAATCATACTGTTCTGTAATACTTTATATCATGACCATGAATGTCACAGAAACTGTGAAAAAGTGAGGGTTATCAAAGTTTTGATTTGCCACCAGAATGGGAAAAGATACCATTGTTAAAATGTCCTCTCACTTTCTGTTGCGTCTATAGGACAGGAAGTAAAGGGAGTTTGAACCTTCCTCTACTCTATACCAAACGAAAAAAAAAAAAAAACATTTTGTTTTAAATACATTTGAAAGTGGTTCTAAAGGCTGAAGGTTTTTGTTTTTTGTTTTTTAATCTTAATGCATTCTCTGCAATAAGGTAAAAATTGCAGTGCAGCCCCCCCCCCCCCCCCCCACCCCTTATACTTACCTTAGCCTGACCTTGATCCAGAGCTGTGCATGGGCACGGTGGCTCTCTGAGTTGAGTTTATGGAATTTAAAACAGAATTCACTTCCAGCAAGCGCATGCAATGTTACCAATGACAATTTCAGTAAAACCTTGGATTGCGAGCATAATTCGTTCAAGAAACATGCTTGTAATCCAAAGCACTTGTATATCAAAGCGAATTTCCCCATAAGAAATAATGGAAACTCAAATGATTCATTCCACAACCCTTTATTCATAGGTCCTTCAGTTTATAGTCCATATAAAAAAGATTATAGCAATGTGACCAGGTTGTGTAACCATAAAATGTCCATCCACAAATAAGAAGCCTCCACAAGGGGATTAGAATCAAAATCCAGCAGGAGCTCCAGAGTATAGAAGAGAAGAGAGGAGCCTCTAAGGCCCCGTACACACGGTCGGACTTTGTTCAGACATTCCGACAACAAAATCCTAGGATTATTTCCGACGGATGTTGGCTCAAACTTGTCTTGCATACACACGGTCACACAAAGTTGTCGGAAAATCCGAGCGTTCTAAACGCGGTGACGTAAAACACGTACGTCGGGACTATAAACGGGGCAGTGGCCAATAGCTTTCATCTCTTTATTTATTCTGAGCATGCGTGGCACTTTGTCCGTCGGACTTGTGTACACACGATCGGAATTTCCGACAATGGATTTTGTTGTCAGAAAATTTTATATCCTGCTCTCAAACTTTGTGTGTCGGAAAATCAGATGGAAAATGTGTGATGGAGCCCACACATGGTCAGAATTTCCGACAACAGGGTCCTATCACACATTTTCCATCGGAAAATCCGACCGTGTGTACGGGGCATAAGTGTAGCAATATGTTGCTAAATGTTGTACCTTCATTAAATGTAACCATATTGCTATACTTAGAGGCTCCTCTCTTCTCTTTTATACTCAGTTGTGACATGACGCTACTTGTATATCAAGACATCGGGGCTTTTGCATGTCTACACAAGGGAGGCTTTTACAAGTAAATAGCACACTTAAAATAGGTTATTGGGATCATTTTTGGTAGAAAGGATGGTCTGGTGACAGGGTCTCTTTATGCATGCCCATAGTGTCTCTGACCATCTCCTGGAACATGCTGTCAGATGCTTTATATAATTACAAGCTCTGGTGAGATCAGCGGCTGCATTTGAGATTCACTATTGGATCATATAATGTGTAAGTCCATTAGATATAAACCATTCTATTTTGTGTGCTGCATGAATTTCTGATGATGTGGTTGACTTTGTAGACTTGGCTGTATCTCTCTGATGATGTGTACGTCCCAGAGATCTAGGCCTATCTGCCTGATGTGCTTTATGAGTCTCAGGTGATGTGGTTGTCTCTGTAGTCCTGGCTGTATGTCTCTAATGATGTGAGGATCCCATAATAACCCAAACTCTATGATGTGCTGTATGGCTCTCTGGTGACATGGTTGCCTCTGTAGTCTTGGTTCTGTCTCTCTGGGGAAGTGTAAGTCCCCTAGATATAAGATTTTCTCTCTGATCTGCTGCATGACTTTTTGGTAATGTGGTTGTTTCTATGATCTTGGTTATGTCTCTCTAGATATGTGTAAGTCCCCTGGATATAAACCGGTCTCCCTGATGTGCTGTATGACTCTCTGGTGATGTTGTTGTCTTCATAGACTTGGCTGTATCTTTTTGATGATGAATAAGTCCCATAGATAGATATAGGCCTGTCTGCCTGATGTGCTTTATGAGTCTCAGGTGATGTGGTTGTCTCTATAGTCTTGGTTGTGTCTCTGAAATGATGTATAAGTCCCCTAGGTATAACCCATACTCTGTGATGTGCTGTATGACTCTCTGGTGACATGCTTGCCTCCACAGTCTTGGTTCTGTCTCTCTGGGGATGTGTAAGCCCCCTAGATATAAGATTTTCTCCCTGATTTGCTGCATGACTGTTTGGTAATGTGGTTGCTCCCATGATCTTGGTTGTGTCTCTCTAGATATGTGTAAGTCCCATAGATATAAGCCTGTCTCCTTGACCTGCTGTATGATTCTCAGGTGGTGTGGTTGTCTCCGTGGTCGTGCTTGTGTCTCTCTTGTGTTGTATAAGTCCCCTAGATATAAATAAGCCAGTCTCTGATGTGCTGTAGGAATCTCCGGTGGTGTGGTTGTCTCAGTGGTCGTGCTCGTGTCTCTCTTTGTGTTGTGTAAGCCCCCTAGATATAAGCCAGTCTCTAAACTGCAATATGACTTTTTGGTACTCTTGGTTGTGTCTCTCTAGGTATGTGTAAGTCCCCTAGATATAAATAAGCCAGTCTCTGATGTGCTGTAGGAATCTCCGGTGGTGTGGTTGTCTCCGTGGTCACGCTCGTGTCTCTCTTGTGTTGTATAAGTCCCCTAGATATAAGCCAGACTCTGATGTGCTGTATGACTCTCTGGTAGCCTTGGTTGTGTCTCTCTGATCATGTTGTTGTCTCAGCCTTTTCTCTCTAGTGATGTGTAATAAATAACTTTTCCTCTGGAGCAGTGGCGTCTCCAGCTTTCATATTTAGGGGGGGCACATGGGGGGACAGGGACAAAAATAGGGGTGCAACTATAAAATGTATAGAGAGAGAGAGAGAGAGATAGATAAATACATACTGGGGCCCTTTACTACGACCCCACAACGGGCCCTTTCACATGTTCTGCAGTGAGCTCCCTTCCTACTGTATTGGGGTCCCCCAGGGTGGCAGAAAACAAGAGATATATGTCACCAGCATACCAAGAAAATATAAGGATCCAAAGCAGTGGGAGAACTATCAGGGTTGCAAAGGCTGTCTTGCCTCCGGGCCCTGGTGTTCTGCCACTGTGGGGTTCCCCAGCCTCCTCTTGCTGTCCTGCCCCTGCTAGTGACTGCTCTGGTCTGGCATCTCTTGGAATTTACAGGCTGGTTCTCCTGTCCTAAGGATGGGAGAAATCAGTCTGTTTTTTCAGTAACTGAGAGTCCTGGTGGAGTCCTTCCTGCAACTCGCTTTTCTCCCTGCCAATGAGGATGCAGGGGAAGGAGCAGATCGGGCGGCCGTGGTTGTGTGAGCGCTCGCATTATGCAGTGTCAGCAAGCAGAGGGAGGGGGAGGAATCACCCACAGGAGCTGACTGGGGACTCTCTCCATCTTAGACATTGATTTTTTGTAAAAAAAAAAAAAAAAAAAAAAATTTTATTGGGGGAGGGGGGGGGGGGGGGCACATGGTGGGGCACAGCATAATGTTGGGGGGGTCATTGCTCTGGAGGTGTATATGTTTTCTTTTGGGTGTCTCCACTCATGCCTTACCAGTGTTTTCCAGGTTTCCATGGCATTGTCAATGTCTCTGTTGTTTCACAAAGGCCCCATAATGCTCAATGAACTGCTTTTAGGTTTAATACAGCTTTAATAATAATTAGCAGTTGCTTTGTGAGTATCACACGATATACTTCATATCTTAATGAGAACCAGTCATACATGGGCTTATGAATTTGATTATTCAGTCATTAATAACAGCATAGGCTTACCTATGAAAAAATTATATTTCCCTCGGACTGAGAGAAGAAGGGGCAGCTCTAGCAGGAGAGAGCAGAGTGAAAAGAGGAATGACTCAATAGTGTTCTGCTGCTCCTTCACTGTCCAGTCTCAGGCTGGGTTCAGGGAGGTTGCCAGGCTGTATCGGTTAACTACGGTAGGGAAAAGTTCTGTAGCACCTTGATGTCTAGGCAGGGATGCTGTTAAATTTAGTTGCCAGGGGGTAGTTGCCTTGGCCAATTGTTAGGAGGTCAAATGATTTCATCCTAATTCTGGAATTGCGGCACTTCTCTCTTTTGTCGCTAGGTGGCCGGGTACCTGGTGACATTAGATAAGACAAGCGCATTGCAAGGACAGATTAAGAATGAATGGGGTGTCTCAGCCAATGGGCAGGGATTTACTTTGATCCCTTGGCCTGCTAGGAGACCCTTATTTTTTGGGTGGGGTCGGGTGATTGAGGTTCTGTGCCACCTGGACGGCTGTCTGGGTGGACATGTGTTGTATTGCCCCGGGCTGCTAAGCCTGAGTCTGAGGCATATCCCGGGGGCATCTGGCTGCTAGGCTGTCTGAGGGGCCTATCCAGAAGCAAGAGAGCAGCGTAGGGTTGGGACTGCGGTTTGCAGTAGTAGATGGACAGAAAAACAAATCCTTTGGCAGGTAAAGCAGCTACCACATATGTATTTGGCCTCAAGCTCAGCTTTAAGCTGAAGAATCAGACTGCGAGAAAGTAAGTAAAATTAAATAAGGGGGTAAATATAAACCTTTCTCAAGTATAGTTGGCCATAGATGGATTGGAACTCGAGTTTTGATCCAAGTGCGGCCGCTCCCGTTCAACAAAAGTTGATCTAATGATCAACTTCTTTCAAATAGGAATGTTGGAAATTTTTTCTTAATCATCTGCTGCAGCCCATGGTAGCAGTGAGTCCCTGCTATCAGGATGCAGTGGGGCTGGTTTACTAAACTGGAGAGTGCAAAATCTGGTGCAGTTGTGCATGGTAGCCAATCAACTCCTAACTTAAGCTTGTTCAATTAAGCATTGCCAAAAAAACCCCGGAAGCTGATTGGTTTCTATGCAGAGCTGCACCAGATTATCCACTCCCCAGTTTTAGTAAATCAATCCCAATGTCTCGGTGGGGAGGATTCCTCCATCTGCCTCGCTTGTGTGGATGGAGGACTCTGTTAATTTTTTGGGTTCAGCCCATCGGCTGAAAAAAAAAAAAAAAATATTGAGACTGAATATACACATACAGTAAAACCTTGGTTTAAGAGTAACTTGGTTTGAGAGCGTTTTGCAAGACAAGCTAAATTTTTAAATAAATTTTGACTTGATATTCAAGTAGCGTCATGTCACAACTGAGTAAAAAAGAGAAGAGAGGCGCCTCTAAATGTAGCAATATGGTTACATTTAATGAAGGTACAACATTTAGCAACATATTGCTACACTTAGAGGCGCCTCTCTTCTCTTCTATACTCTGTAGCTCCTGCTGGATTTTGCTTCTAATCCCCTTGTGGAGGCTTCCATTTGTTGATGGACATTTTATGGTTACACAACCTGGTCACATTGCTATAATCTTTTTATATGGACTATAAACTGAAGGACCTATGAATAAATGGTTGCGGAACAAATCATTTGCACTCCCATTATTTCTTATGGGGAAATTCGCTTTGATATACAAGTGCTTTGGATTACAAGCATGTTTTTGGAATTAATTATGCTTGCAATCCAAGGTTTTACTGTACTTGTGTAAGCCCAATTGTGACTGGTTATCTTAAAGTAGCCATTTACACTGCATAAGACCAGCCATAGACAGGCAACAAAGAAAAAAGCTTGACTCCCCAAATCAACACAGTCAGTGTTGATGGGAAAATCCCCCCCCCCCCCCCCCCGCCAAGTCATTGTGTTCTCCCGGAAGGGGGTAGGGAGGATGGAGGAAGCCCTATGTAAAATCTGGCAGGCTGGTTGTACCTAATATGATCGATCAATCAACTTGGGTACATTCAGCCTGCCCATACATGGTTTGAATCTCGCCTGGTTCCTGATGAACCGGCTGAGATTTGAACCATCTATGGCCGGCTTAAATCTGTCAACTTCTGTGGGACCATAGGGCTCCTTCAGAGGTTGTCAGGGATTCCTTGCACTGCAGCTAACTGGCCTCTCATTTGGTGGTGCCTGTATAGTGTTTGGGACCAATGTGACTTGGCAGAGCCAGTAGCATGACACCAATGATCTGTTTAGCTGACCACCACTGTAAAGGGGGTATTTTTCCCACTGCCCCCCCCAATGAATTGGTTTAGCTGGGGATCCCTGACATGTGAATACTATTTCACGAGCTCCTCTGGAGAAAAAAGGTAGATAAATACTGCTTTACACCCTAAGCGCATCCTGTGATTACAGCCTGGATATAGCACATCCTCAGCACTCACAATGCTCATTTTCAGTAAATAACCTGCATTTTCCTCATGGATTATTTAGTGTTTCTGATGAAAGTGCAGAAATGTCACTGCAGAGCATCCGCAGCCAATCAGGCAGCGACTAAGTGACCTCTGCCCTTTCCTTTTCATGTTGACTGCTATTATCTTCAAGGGAGAGAAGCCCCACTGGTCCAGCACTCTGTGCTTGCATTTTATGATCTGGGATGCACTTCATAATAACTGAGGCTGCATAAAACACAGCCATTAATGTCACCAAGTCCCCTTAGAATTCTGCAAACCAGTTTCCT
The DNA here is from genome assembly GCF_042186555.1 of Aquarana catesbeiana. Classification (NCBI taxonomy): domain Eukaryota; kingdom Metazoa; phylum Chordata; class Amphibia; order Anura; family Ranidae; genus Aquarana; species Aquarana catesbeiana. The sequence continues at coordinate 275,744,009 of NC_133334.1, forward strand.
TCAAGAGAAGACAAGGTAAAACACAGCCTGTGCACATATGCCCATATCACACACAAAGCAACACCGGGGCACAGGTCCCTTCCCTGATTAGCTCTCCATCACGTGATGAGCATAGAAAGATCTTCTCTTGCCTAGCTATACAATAAGAACTGAGCAGTTCGGTGTTCTGAAAGGCAAACAGAAAGCTAATAGCAAAACACACCCAAGCAAAACATCAAACCCCGTTTCCAAGAGTGAGCTGTAGCCAATACTGCTTTTTTTTTTGGCAATAAACTATCAATTGATCAATTGTTCGTCAAGTCTAGGGGTTAGCAGTACCCATAAACTGAACTGAGTAATACCCAACCTCCACACCACTGTGCTTTCGAGGCAGTCATTCCTACGGTACCATGTATCATGTTTGGTGGCAATGTTCTAAAATACGGGGCTTCTGGAATAAGGTCTTTGCCTTAATAAGAAAGGTTACAGGGGTACCGGTACCACAATTACCACGTGTCGCCTTACTGAAGGAACCATTGGAGAAGATTTCCTGTTCCACGCAAAAAATTCTATTATTTATGCTCTTGGCAGCCAAGCTTACCATAGCTTGCTGGTGGAAGAAGACTACGTTACCTACTGTATTTCTATGTTTAGGCCCAAGGGGGATGATTTACTAAAACTGGAGAGTGCAAAATCTGGTGCAGGTAGCCAATAAGCTTATAATTTCAGCTTGTTCAATTAAGCTTTAACAAAAAAAATGGAAAAAAGCTAAACAGTATAATTAATGATACTAACAAGCGGTTTGGGAAGGTCTGGAATCCATGGGTCAGCTATGTTCATATTGAGATTGAGTGACCATAGCCGCCTTCTGTGATGGTCACTCTGATCAACGCGACTTGCTCCTCATCTTCTAGGTTTCCCCATACCTTTCCATCCCTCTCTCTCCTTCTTCTGCTCCTTGCTCCTCTCCTTTTTTACCTGACTCTTTCTTCTTTCCTCTTTTTCCACTTTTTGGGTGTTGCACAGAAATTCGCACCCTGTACAACTCATGGAGCTATACTTTGAAGTTATTACATAATTTCTTTAGCTAACTGGGCTGACCCTTCAATGGAAATTATGGTGCCACATTCATATTGAGTCCAGCCTTAGGTTGGCTTCATTTATGGTGGAAATCAGATTGCAAACAGTATTCCACTGTTATGATACACCTATTGTGCTTTTTTACCATGACTTGCCAATGATCTGGCTACTGTACTGTTGCTTTGTACTTCAAATTTAAAGTGGTTGTAAAGGCTGAAGGTTTTTAGACAAAAAATGTGAAAATGGGAGTTTTGAGGTACGAAATTACTCAACTTGAAGGTTGTATTCTATGCATGAAGGTAAAAAACCTTCACGGTGCAGCTCCCCCCGCTGCCCCCCTAATATTTACCTGAACTCGATCCTGATCCAGTGATGAGCATGATCCTTGGACTCACTCATATGATTGGCTGAGGCACAGCAGCAGGAACCGTTGGCTCCCCCTGCTGTCAATCACAGCCAGTGAGGAGGGAGTGGGGGCAGGACAGAGCCACGCTCTGCGTGTTCCATAGACACGCAGAGGTGGCTTAGGAACGAGCATGCACGAGCAGCTTGCTCTGGGGGAACTTGGCAAGGTGGAGGGGCCAAAAGAGTCGGCGGGGGACCCAAGAAGAGGAGGATCAGGGTTGCTCTGTGCAAAACCATTACACAGAGCAAGTAAGTATAATTTGTTTATTATTTTAAAGAAAAAAAAAATGGCTTTAGATCCACTTTAATAATAAAACAGATTGAAAGAAAAATTAACTAAAAGCCTCACTTGGCTCCCCCCACATACTCACCTTTCCTTCTATATTCCATTTAGCGGTGGGGAGTAAAATACCCACCACTTTTGGATGTCTCCTACTCATGTGACATTGCTTAAGCCCTTTATTATGTTTAGAACAGGTTGGTGGGGAGGGGGCTACAGCCCTGTGTGAGCTCCAACAAGTCAGGCTTCTTTCCTTGGTCTCAAGGCTGAACAGAGTGCTGGGGGGGAGGGGGAGCAAGTAAACCATATGCTGCTGGGGGGGACCCTTTTACTTTGCTAGCATGAATAAAGATTCACTGTAAAGAACTAGGTAGGATCAACAACCAGTGGCGGCCCGTCCATAGAGGGCGCAAGGGAGCCACCTCCCCTATCCATGCGTCCAGCTCCCTGATCTACATTACAATGGCGCTGGACCATGGTTTCCAATGTGGCAGGGTGTTTTTTTGAAGCACCTGATTAGAGCCAAAGGCTCTAATAGGCTTCAAAAAAGGGTCGGTTTGGAGCTTAGAGCATTGCACTCCAAGCCCTCCTAGTTGTGTGACAATAAGCAAATTAATTTTCTCCATTATCACACTAAAGTTCCTCCCAGCCGTTTAATGCATTGTCACTAAGCACATATTTTAATTTAATATACAGTATACTGTCTTTTCTGACACAACTCACTTTTTATATGTTGCACTTATTTTTTTTTTAAATGTTAACATTTAGGCCTCATGCACAATGAATGCTTTGGGCATCTCTCCTAGATGCCTTTCTTCCTGGCAGCTGTGTTTTGTCCGAAAAAAGCTTGTAAACGCATTCAACGCGTTTTGGCATCTCACGCCCTTGGTCGTTAAAGTGTTACTAAACCCAGGAACCTGCAGTCACTATATCTGGTCTCCCCAGGAGCCTGCATTCACTATATCTGGTCTCCCCAGGATCCTGCATTCACTATATCTGGTCTCCCCAGGAGCCTGCAGTCATTATATCTGGTCTCCCCAGGAGCCTGCATTCACTATATCTGGTCTCCCCAGGAGCCTGCAGTCATTATATCTGGTCTCCCCAGGAGCCTGCAGTCACTATATCTGGTCTCCCCAGGAGCCTGCATTCACTATATCTGGTTTCCCAGATATTTTTCATTTCGCTTTTTTTTTTTTTTTCGTTTATTGGATCATTCCTTATGATCAGCATTTGTTACTTTGGATCATTCGTAACTTCAGATGCATTCATATTCATTACGTTCCATTCGTTTAGATAGGGCATTCGTTACTTTGGATAATTCGTAACTTCAGGTGCATTCATATTCGCTACTTTCTCTAACAGTTAGCCAAATTGTATAGGGAATTGCCTATAATTTAATAGTTTATAACTATTATTGTAGTTTATTATTATTATTTATTAATAATATTATTATTATTGATCCCGCTGGCCCCCCGTGACCAGCGGGATCTTTGACAACACAGCGCTGGAGGAGATTGGTTGTTGTGGTCCATACTAGCACAATATGGCTGACAGCTCCTGCGGGCCTATTTCTTCAAAACATTGCCGTTATTAATTCTGCTTTAAGGAAGTTTTCCTACGGAAGGCCACAGTGTTGTCAGTCTGTCACATTTGCAGATACTAAATGAAGGGAAATTTGCAGGTTAGTTACTTACCCAACCAAACAGTAGCGCTCTCCTTCGAGATTTTCACCCATTCACAGCCTGGTGCTTAGAAAGCATGTGCAGATTCTGACTGTCGTAAGTGGTCCCTCAGTAACTCTGGAAAACAATGTGCAAGCTACTTAGTTATAAGTGGAATAAAAAAATTAAAAAATCTAAAAAAATCTAAACGAAAGAGGAACTAAACCCTCTTAACCTTCACAGCCATGGGAGCTGCCATCTTGGCCTCTGTTTGATCTGCAACTGCCATGGTGCTGCACATGCTGCATATTGATGGTTTGACAGTTTGGTTGACAGTGCAAGCAAATGTGACAGTTAGCATTCCCGGCATGCTTGGAATGGAACTGTCTTTTGAACCTGTTAAATTTATGGATTTAGTAAAGATCCTCTTAAACAGGTTCTTCAACATGCATTCGCAAACTATATGTTTACTAAATATACAAAAAGTTGTGTATATATATATATATATTATAGCTTATTGGAGATCCTGTTCCCACGCCATGGGCATTAATATATGTTACTTCCCTGCTTCCTCCACCGTTTGTGACTGTAACAGCCTTCACTCTTCTGGGAAAGCTTATTACCAGGTTTTGGAGTTTGAACCCATTTAGACAAAAGAGCATTTGTGAGGTCAGTTTCTGATGCTGAATGAAAAAACTTGGCTTCCAACAGTCTTTCAAATACAGGTTCAGAGTTTGAGGTCAGGGCTCTATGTAGACCACTTGAGTTCCTCCACATCAAACTCATCAAATGATGTCTTTATGGAGCGGGCTTTGTACATAAGGGCATAGTCATACTGGAACAGAAAATGCCTTCTCATACTGTTTCCACAAGGTTGGAAGCACAAAATGGTCTACGATTTTTTGCATTCTGTAATATCACCAGGAGCCTTCCCTGGAAAAACCTGAACTAAATCATTTGGAGGGTTGTCCACATACTTTTGGTCATAAAGTAGGTGTCCACAAACAGTGTGTAGCACCATTCTAGTTAGGCTGCTAAATAAATGTATTTTATGGCTCTTTCTGTAATCAGAGAGCAGTCATTTTTTAGTCTGGTCTGTTCAGGGCTTCACAGGCTGGGAGTTTGATTGCTTCCCCCTGCCTCTAGAAGTAGTTTCCAGAGTTTAGGTAAGAATAATTTAAATAACCAGCTTGAATACTGAGCAGAGCCTAGCCAACCCCTGAGAGGGGGTGTAGCCAGATGGTGGCTGGGAGAGCTGGTAAATAGCTAGTCTGAAGCCCTGGGGAGATTATCTTCCCCAATGAGGGAATGCATTGGTGAGCTTCAGGGGGCTGTTTGCCCCTGGAGCTCTTCTGGACCAGATGCTGGACTACACTCCTGTGGACTGATCCTAATCAAAGATTCTGTGAGTAGAGCCTACAGATATATACTGTTCCAGTCTGCCACTACCGTTACTGGGGTTCCCAGCCGCTAGGATACAGACTGTCCCAGTTCACTATTACCTGTGATAAAGCTACTTCATGGTCTCCAGCCGTGAACCTATAGACTGTTTAGGTCTAGCAATATCCGTTTTGCAAACTATTTCATGGTTCCCAGACGTGAATGAAAGACTGTATAGCTGCTGTTTAATGACAAAGAGTTATCCTCTGCAAAGTTGTGCCCAAGCATTTTGGAGCATTCCACATCACCCCCCCCCCCAGGGTTTCTACAAGCAATAAAAGACAACCCTTATACTGTTTAATGGGCCAGAGTGAATGGACTGTTGCTGTGTGCCTGGCTGTCTCTGTACTGTTTTGGGAAAGGACCTGTTACCAGGGCCGGGACAAGGGGTGCGCTGGAGAGGAAGCTGCCCCAGGTGCAGCAGTGTGGGGGGGGGGCACCCCTCTCATCACATGCACACACACTTCAGTGGTAGGCAGCCATAAAGCAAGCAATTGGTCTCACGTGTGCAGTCAACACTCCATGCCAACTATGGCCAGCTGGAATAGGGGTCAGAGAATAGATGCCGGGGCGGTATGGCAGCAGCAGTAGAGGAGGGTGCAGTTCCGTAATCCTTGCCCTGAGCGTCTGGATGGACCTGTCCCGGTACTGCCTGTTACACATTTATTCAACAACATTGAACTTTATTAGCTTCCTGTTAAAACTGTGAAATGTTAAAACAAAAAGCCAATAGCTTTTGTAGTAGAGGATTACCACAGCCCACTGCAACCAGGAAAGACTCCTTGAAGTGAAATAGGTCACTGCTTCGTCCTACAAGAGAACCCATTTTCGAGATAAAAGAGGCAAGCGGCAACAAAACCTCATTAGGTTCCGCCGTGTAGATCATAGCCGGATGATCAAACGCAGACCTTATTGGTATATGTTTTTTTTCCATTAAAAAGACTGTTTTGAGTAATAATAAGAGTCTGATAGTTGTTTCATGATGAGGGCAGGACAGGCGCTCGCGGTTCAGGATTATATTCCCTGGATACGGACGACACATAATCCCTTCTTATAGCAACACTGCAAAATATGAGCATTTTCATACTCCAGCATCCGTCTCATGGCAGACAGATGGAAGAGCATCTGCTATTTGCTGCTTAGTGACACAGAGATTGTTAGTGCGCCTCTAATCTTTGCTCTGCAGGTATTCACAGACAGCGGCATCCTCCCCGTCACCGCGCAGATGTGCACAATGTAAAATATACACTGGAGGAAAAAGTAAACAAGCAGTAAATAAGAGAAAGAACAAAGGGAACTTCTGTAGCTGGTTCAGTGCAAAGACGCCTTCCATGTTAGTGAATAACACAAGCTATGGGTTATGCTCATAATTTATGGGAAACCTGTGCTTTACACACGCAGGACAAAGCAACAGGCCAGCTTAATGCCCCCCTTCCCTGGAAGAACGTTCTCACCATTCCTTTGCTCCTCCACCATTCTGTTCTGTTCAAACTACCAGAAGCCACCAGGTACTTTTTTGGGTATGAAGAAGTGGTTGGCTCTCTCCATGTTACATTGGGCCAAACTCCAAGAACCAGCACTGACTCAAGGGGAGAGCCCATCACTGTGTAAAGCTATGACTTGAGCAACCTGAAGTTTACATTGTTTGGCTTCTTCTGCTCCCAACAATAAAGCAAGGTGGCTGGGGAGTGAAGGAACGGTTAGTATGTGCTAATGTGGGGGATTAAACTTCACCTTTTCCAGAAAATAGCTTATGCAGTCAAGGGGCCCCAGTAAATATTAAAAAAATGTGCAGCTTTATAACATGTTCATTAATTTTATTGTCATACTTCTAGGCCAGTGGTCTCCAAGCTGTAGTCCATGGGCCGGATGCAAACCTTTGCTTGCCTTTATCTGTCCCTTGGGGAACTATTTCTCCCACTGATAAAATACAAATTTCTCTGACTGATACCAATGATGGGGCATAATTCCTCTCACTAACACCAGTGATGGGGCATAATTTCTCCAACAGACAATGATGGAGCATAATTTCTCTTACTGACACAAAAGATGGAGCACTATACCTCCCACTGACACCAACAATGGCCATAATTCCTCCTACTAATACTAATCATGGAGCACTATTCTTCCCACTGACACCAACGATGGGGCATAATTCCTCCCGCTCACACCAGTGATAGGATACTATTCCTCCCGCTCACACCAGTGATAGGATACTATTCCTCCTATTGACACCAACAATAGGGCATAATTACTCCTACTAATACCAATTATGGGGCACTATTCCACCCACTTACACCAATGATGGGGGACTATTCCTCCCACTGATATTAATGATGGAGCACTACAGGCATACCCCACTTTTAAGTACACAATGGGGTTTATTTACTAAAGCTGGAAAGTGCAAAATCAGGCTCCCTTCTGCATAAAAACCAATGAGCTTCTAACTCCAGCTTGTTCAATTAAGCTTTGGTAATAAAACCTGGAAGCTCATTGGTTTCTATGCAGAAGTGAGCCTGATTTTGCTCTTTCCAGCATTAGTAAATAAACCCCATTGTGTACTTAAAAGTGAGGTATGCCTGTATTCCTCCCACTGACACCAATAATGGAGAACTATTCCTCCCGCTCACACCAGTGATGAGGTACTATTCCTCCCATAGACACCAACGATAGGGCATATTTCCTCCTACTGACACCAATGATGGGGCACTTTTCCCCTCACTGACATCAACGATGGGGTACTATTCCTCCTCCTTCTGAACATAGGCGCTATGTGAATTGTTTACTCCCACTGACCACCAAGCCTGAGACATGGTCTTATCCCTCTGACGTTGGATCATTTTCTACTCTCACTGGCCAAGTCTGAAGGAAAGTAAACTGGTCATTTGTTTAGAGATTTGCAGACTCCTGTTCTAGGCCATTTGGGTCCCTCTGAATACCTTACCGAAAACCTCCCAGTTAACAATCCCCAAGTTCTGCTTTATTGCTAGGACACAAAAAACATTGGTTTTCACTTCTGTAATGCTGGGAGTGAGTGTCCAACAGTTTTCATTTCCCAGCAACAAAGCAGGACATAGACAATTGCTAACTGTGAATTTTTGTAGCCAAACTTCTGTTGGGGCCCAAATGACCTACTGGTATGACAATAAAATGAAAGTGGAATTCCAGTTAAAACCTATCTATGCTCTAGATATTAATCTTGCCAAAAAATTAAATATCAGACTAAAAAAAAAGAAAATCGAAGCAAGAAGGTAAGTAGAAATCTTTATGAATAGACTTGCACGGTTGTATTACTTTAATACTGAATATTCAGATTCTTGCATTAACCTAATTGTGACTGTTTTTTGTGTTTGATCCAATGATGTACATAATAACAACATAAATAAACTAAAACCACCATACAGCAATCCTTATCTGCTGGATATAGATTAACTAATGTATAGAAATATGTTTTAAATTAAAACATTGCAAAATTGCTTTCTGTTTGGTAATAAATATTTAAAGGATATTATGTGTTCTGATGCATATTCATGTGTATAGTATATTTTAATTTGGTTTTCTGCATAACTGTCCATTTTTTAATAAAATAAAATGATGTATATTTACAGGCTGGAGTGTTCCATAATTACTTTCAGCAAAATTATCTGCTTTGGTGATATGTTGCATTTATATGGAATCTAGTAAGGCATTTTAATAAAGCTGAACTTCAGGCAGATAGAAAAACACCAATTAATGCAGTTACAGATTCATAAAAAATATATGTATACAACTTACTTTTGAATGCATCTATTGTAGGATTTTACTCAATACCTGCCTCTCATAATCCCCTGCACAGCACCACTCCACTGTGAAAGGGGTAATCAGTATTGGGAGCCAATCAAACCCTGCTGCATAAACATGTGTAGGAAGGTTGCTTATTATTAGATAGACAGTTGGCTGCCCTAGTTGGGATGGAAGGGATAATGCAGTTCCCACACTTTTTCTAAGCTCTCTCTCTCTCTCTCTCTCTCTCCTGTACATAAAAGGGGAGAGGGCTATGCCCAGTCTGCCTGCTATATGTAAAGAGGACACAGTTGGACCTCCAAGATGTAATCTCCAGCTGCTCACAGAGAGCTGTTTCTGCCAGGGGGCTCTCTCTCTCTCTGGGAAACCTTCTGCTGAACACTGCAACCACCACCATTTAGGGGGATTGCTGGGACCTGCTGTCTGCCCTGCAGATACCATCAGTATGGACTTTGCTATGTGTCGAGTCTTCCTGTAGCAGGTATGCTGGGCAGGGCTGCTGATAGAAATCACAGGGTCCCGTACAGCCTACCTAACAGGGTCCCCCTCCTCTGAAAATATCAAATTATATTTTTCTAAAATGCAATGGCCGCAATGCTATGCTTTACAGCCATGGACGAAATGATACCCCTGTCGAACAAGATCCATTCAAATGATTAGTGGCATGGAGGCAATATCTGCACCCCCATTCGGGATGGTGTGTTGATTCAGGCACCGCTCACCATCATGAAACAACCCCCCTGTGTGAAACTGGCAGCACTGCAGGGAAAGGGGCACACAGGGGTCACAGACAGCAGAGAGCGCAGAAACTAGAACGCCCCCCCTGCAGTGCAGCTGGAGAGAGAAAAGAAAAGTAGAAGCCAGCAGCACTGCACAAGAATCACTAGTGTTCATTCTTAAGGCAGTACTGCCGGCCCTCCTGCTTGGCAGGTGCCTGGGCCCCCCTTTTGAACTGATGAGCCCTGGGCCCAGTACAGGAGGGCCAGCTGTACTGCCTTATCAGTGGCCCTTATGCTGGGGCAGCCAAAGCCTTAGTTAGGGTTTTAGAGAGGGAAAGACTGTTTGCCTGTTGTGCTGAAGTTTGAGTAAAAGCATTGAAACTTTGCCATGCCTGGCCTGAAGTTATTCAAAGGGGTGTATGAAAGTAACCGGCACATCACACAGTCTACAGCACAATGGAGTATGAGGAGTCAACATGGTAAAGAGTACAAGCAAGTAGATACCAGGGATAACGGAAGTCTAGCAACCAGTGCAAACAGCCTATTGTGAGACGTGGTGCCTGTGATGGACGGGGTGTCCTCTAGCAACGAGGGGAATTCTTCTGAATCCTCTCCCAGAGAGGTCAATCTCCCATAGGAATGGCAGCAAATCAGCACCACAGAGGTCTTCATGCATGGAGTTCAGTTTATTTGTTCAAGTGTACACGGTGTATAGCCATTGCTAAGTTTGGGGACCCCCTTTAAGTTGAGTTATCTCCAAAAGTTCCAGAGCATTGATGAGCATGATGCAATTAAAGATACCCCATGTGCAGGAGTATTTACGGTGCCTAGTGTAGCCCAGAAGAACCCACCCTGGGGTATGCCTCTTATGTTACTCACACATGTGCTGTCGAAAAACATGCCAACAGATGCAGAGAGCAGAGTGATGAGCTCTGTAGTCTGCTGTTTCTTCTTGAATTTTGAATCACAGACTGGGGGCAGGATGATGCCATTGTGCTATGTGCTGGGTGTCCAGTGTGCCCCTGTGCCTTTAAGGAGGGGTGGGCTCCCTCTAGGCTCACCTGCCCTCTATCTATCCATTATAATGCATGTGCTTCTACTTTGAAGGCTCTCATAAATTTACAAGTATTAGGACGCATGTATTTGCAAATGTGTGCTAACTAAACCTCTGTTTTTAATGCAAACCGTTAGACAGGATAATTTGGTTGGTAGCAGGCTGGTTGGTGAGTTGAGCTGGGAATATCTTTGGTATTGTTTTGCATGCGTTGCCCTTACACGTGCTCCTTGCTGTGAAGGCCAGTTATAGGTGGGGGCAGGGGGCCATTTTTTTGTTAAAGATGTGAGGAACAGTTGGCACTAGGCTCTGCCGGAGGCTGTTCACATCTTCTACAAAGGACACTTACTCCCTGTAGCTCTGTTACCCATCTCTGCCAGGGCTAGGAGGGGAGGAACCGAAGGTAGGACCAACTCCCAAGGTCTTCCCCTGGACCTGCACTAACCCGCTGGAGCTCTCCTTCTATCTCGGGACTATGCTGGAGAACCCCAGGGCACCCTGCCCTCCCCCAAAAGGGGGAAGAGCAGGAGCACAGCTACTAGATGTTGCCTCTTCTCCTTCCTCTCTAATATGACCCACCTCCCTTCCTGGACCTGCCTAAACTCCCAACCTTCTCCCAAGGGGGAGGAGGTACATTAAATGGGACCTGCTCTACCACCTGCCTACAAGCCGTTGATAGTAAGTATTTAGTTTTAGTCATTAGTTTATTATTTTTCAAATAAAAAAAGGTGGATTAGCTATGGATGGGTGGAGTTGGGAGGTTATTTTTACTTTTAAATGGCTAGAGCTTAAATGAGTTTGTACCTCACTGTTCTTATGTAATAGTTACAGAAAAGGCCAGGCCAAATGCTTCCACCTGTGAAGAATGAAGATGATTTAATATATATATATATATATATATATATATATATATATATATATATATACATAAACACGCAGAGGCCTCTTTCAATCACCTAAATTATAACCAGCGGGAAGGAAAACATGGTGCTGTGGCTTCTCGTATGCGAACACTTCACGATCCAAACAAATTCTAATCAGCATTTCCCCAATATTGTTGGCAGGTCCTCAAGTAGACCTCTCATTCTTTGGGAAAATAAAGGTGCTCTTTTATTAGACATAGAAGGCCTAGACAAAGATGCCAAGCAAGTCTGAGCCCTTCAAGAGAACTTCATACCCGGAATCTATTCTTTCCTTTATTCCTAATCCCCTCACTTGGCTCTGACTGGTAACCTCACGGAAACGTCTCTTCAGAGCAGCCCATTGAGCTGTGCTCTCCAATTGCCTCCAAGCCCGATGGATATTCCTTCAGATGTCTAACAAGTGACTAACGCAATGAAGGTCTAGAGAGACACAGAAATCAATACTGCAGCTTCCACTGGTCACAGGGAGGGATTAACCATCCTCAGCAAAAGCACAGGCAGCTGAACAAGAGAATCATGACTCGAAATACCCTTAGAGGTTTGTGGAAGTCACAGACAAGTGTCCGGCCTCTGTCTGGTCCTACTGCGTCCCGTCAAAAAAGCATAAAAAGTTTGACTTCAGACTATTAAAAGTATATTCCTTGGTGAAATACCATAATAGTGATAGCTGCCTAATGATAACCTGGATGTTTCTTTTTTAACCACTTGACCTCCAGAAGGTTTTAGCGGACCATTTTTTGATTTTTAGCACTGCACTACTTTACCTGGCAATTGCGCGGTCATGCAACACTGTACCCAAATATCTTTTTTTTTTCTCATACTAGAGCTTTCTTTTGGTGGTTTTTGATCACCTCTGGATTTTTATTCTTTATTATATAAATAAAATAAGATTTCAGCATAAATTTAGGCCAAAATGTTTTCTGCTACATGTCAAGAGTGCTGCCAGTGATTGGGGCTCATCCTGCTACCACTAGGTTTTTGGGGACACTATACTATTGGGGACACTATTATAGTTCTGACCATGACCAGGATATAGACCCGGACAAACATCAGCAACACAGCAACTTATAGTGTGACTGGGATAGTGTGGCAGTCAATCAGGGACTGGCACTTATGCCGTGTACACACGAGCGGACTTCTCGTCTGCCTGAACTCCGAAGGGCTTTTCGACGGAGTTCCGACGAAACGGACTTGCCTACACACGATCCCACCGTTTTGAACATGATGACGTACGACCGGACTAGAATGAGGAAGTTCATAGCCAGTAGCCAATAGCTGCCCTTGCGTCTTTTTCGGTCCGTCGGACTAGCATACAGATGAACATTTTTTTCGATAGGACTCGAGTGCGTCAGAAAGATTTGAAACATGTTCTATTTCTAAAGTCCGTCAGATTTTTTGACAGAAAAGGTCCGATGAAGCCCACACACGTTCGAATTGTCCAACGGATTCGTTCCGTCAGACCTTTGATGCCGAAAAGTCCGGTCGTGTGTACGCGGCATAACTTACACTGGCTGGGAGGGCCGCTAACTGACCAACACGGTCTGATGTCGCTATGACACTATAACAGTGATAATAGTGTACACTGTACTAATGGCACTGGCTGGATTACAGGGGTGATCAGGAGGGCAAGCAAAGGGTTAACTGGTGCCTAACAAGCGTATCAGTGCTGATTTTACTCACTTACAGACTGGCTTTTGTCCCTGATTTCAGCTCTGAACGGTAACTGAAATCAGGGAGAAAAAAAAAAATGCCAGATCTGTGTTGTGTTTACTTACAAGGCAATCAGCAGGTTCACAGTCAAAATCATTGGCTGCATGCCTGCTGATGAACTCATGCTGTGTCCAACCGCAAACCTTGAAAAAAGGAAAAATGGCTAGAAAAATGGTTAAACTTTTCCAAGTAGAAAAGACATCTACCCTTTTAGGATACTAAAAACAACAGGGCATTCTGGGAGTGGGATTATGCCAGGTTGGTCATTGTTTTCTTTTGTTTGCCAGTGTCCAAATGCCGCTGTAGACAGCAGCAGGGGCAGCCCGTCCATTAGGGGCGCCGGGCACCGCCCCCTCTCTACTCGCCTCCCCATATATGCCGTGGTGGCCGCCCCCTATTCATGCGTCCGATTCTCTTTCGGGTCAGCGGGTGCATGAATTACAGTAGCCGTTTTTTTTTTAAGCACCTGCTTAGAGCCATAGGCTCTAATAGGCTTCAAAATAGGGTGGGCTCGGGATGCTGAGGATGTGTCCGGAGCCCACCCAGGTGTGTTACAACAGTGAATGATTATTCGCTGTTAAAACACTGATCCTCAAGCCGGCCAATCAGAAGTGGGTGTGAGACCCGTTTTCCGATTGGCCGAAAAGAGAAGACTCCTGATTGGCCGCCGAGGAGGAGGGAGGAAACCTCTAAATACTGTCCCTGACAGACGGGGAACCTGGCCCTACATTTGCCACCCACACAAAGTGTGCCAAACCTGGGAGCTGGAGTTTTAAATAGACTCTGGCTGACCCAAGATGGCCACTGGAGTCACATGGGACGCCAGCGTCCAATTGGAAAGCTGCCTCCTTGTGATGGAAGGAAGTCATAGAGGAACCAAGGAAAAATAACTTTTTATTATTATTAATAATTCATTGAATTCATTCCATAATTCATTCCATTCCATTTGTTAAGATGCGGCATTCGTTATTTCGGATAATTTGTAACTTCGAATAAATTTGTATTCATTGCATTGACTAACAGCCAAATTTAAAAGGAAATTCCAATACCTATAATTTAATAATTAGTTATTATTAGTTAGTTATTGTTATTTTAAATTTTCAGATTTTCGTTCTTTCGAATTTTCAGATTTTCTTTCTTATTTTCAGATTTTCTTTCTTATTTTCAGATTTTAGAATTCCTGAATTTTCAAATTTTCGGAGTTTCGAATTTAAGAATTTTCGAATTTATGAATTTTCGAATTTACGAATTTTGATATTGAATGATCCAAAAAACGAAAAAACAAAAAACAAATGATACCAAAACAAACAAATTTTTCGGCAGTGCACATGTCTAATCACAGGATGTTTATATTTGGATCTATTGTTGAAGTGTATGATTGATTTGTTTCGATAGGTGCGGCCAATTCACAGTCTTTATTCACTTTATGCTTTGAACTGGAGTTTTTGTGACTTTATAAGCACTTTATTTCACTTGGCACTTTAAAGGCAATTCACATATTTGCGGACAGTAATGTCCAACTTGTTGCAAACACATATTTATTAAAGCGGGGGGTCCACCCACACCGCCAAAAAAAAAAAAAATATTAAAAGCCAGCAGCTACAAATATTGCAGCTGCTGACTTTTAATACATGGCCACTTACCTGTCCCAGGGTCCAGCGATGTCGGCAGGCGATGCCGAGAACCCGCTCGGTTCTCGGCAGCTGCCGCCGCCATCCTAGGTGAAGGAAACAGGAAGTGAAGCGTTGCGGCTTCACTTCCCGGTTCCCTACTGCGCATGCGTGAGTCGCGCTGCGCGTCCCAAGTGGTCCCCGCTCTCTCCTGGGAGCTGTGTGTTCCCAAGAGACAGCGCGGAGGGGACGGGAAGAGGCATAGACTCCCATGGGAGTCTATGCCGGAAGTGGGTGCAAATACCTGTCTTAGACAGGTTTCTGCACCCCCCTGAAAGGTGCCAAATGTGACACCGGAGGGGGGGAGGGTTCCGAAAAGCGGAAGTTCCATTTTTGTGTGGAACTCCGCTTTAAGAGCGCGGTTAATTAATTTTTCTTGGTTTGTTTAATGTTAAGCCCTTTACTTTATAACTTGCAGCTCTCATCATTGCATTTTGTTATATGAGCACATTTATTCCATATTTGTGTGAAGAATTCTAAGAGCTGATTGGAGGGAATGGAAGCCGCCGCTCCCCCCCCCCCCCCCTCCACATAGGAACCAAGCTTAGGCAGTCAATCAGCTGGAAGTACCTCCTCTGTCACCTTTTTTCTCTTGGTGTCAGGAAAGCTTGTCAGAAGTGACTCATGCAGATAGCAGAGGAAGGAGGCAGCAGACAGAAATGACACTTAGGGGTTTATTAAAAGCAAATAGACTGTGCAGTACAGTTGCCCTCTGCAAGTGCAGTTGCTCCACAGCTTAGTAAATGAGGTAAGGCTTCACTTTGCAAAGAATACCCAATCACGTACAAGGAAAATTAAAAAAACAGCATTTTTGCTTGCACGTGATTGGATGATGGAAGTCAACAAAGTTTCTGCTCATTTACTAAGCTCTGGAGCAACTGCATTTGCAGAGGGCAACTTGGTTTTGCAAAGTTTACAGTTTTTTTCTCTTTAGTAAATCAACCACATTGTGCTCTAAATTGAGACAAGTACACACTATAGTGCAGTGATGGGGAACCTTGGCAACCCAGATTATTATTATTATTATACAGGATTTATATAGCGCCAACAGTTTATGCAGCGCTTTACAATATAAAAAGGAGACAATACAGTTACAATACAATGTAATGCAAGAGGATTAAAAGGGTCCTGCTCAGAAGAGCTTACAATCTAATAGGGTGGGGCAGGTGGTACAAAAGGTTGTAAATGTGGGGAATAAGCTGATGGAAGTGGTAGAGGAT
The DNA here is from genome assembly GCF_042186555.1 of Aquarana catesbeiana. Taxonomy (NCBI): domain Eukaryota; kingdom Metazoa; phylum Chordata; class Amphibia; order Anura; family Ranidae; genus Aquarana; species Aquarana catesbeiana. The sequence continues at coordinate 275,759,933 of NC_133334.1, forward strand.
TAGTTGGAGACATGATAGGCTTTCCTGAAGAGATGAGTTTTCAGGGATCGCCTGAAGGTAGCAAGAGTAGGGGATAGCCGGACCGGTTGAGGTAGCGAGTTCCAGAGGATGGGAGAGGCTCTGGAGAAATCCTGACGACGAGCATGGGAGAAGGAGATGAGAAAGCTTGAGAGTAAGGAGGTCTTGAGAAGAGCGGAGAGGACGATTTGGGTGATATTTGGATACAGATGTTTTGGAACTACATTTCCCATGATGCTCGTGCACTCTGCAGCGTAGTTGAGCATCATGGGAAATGTAGTTCCAAAACATCTGGGGTGCCAAGGTTCACCATCACTGCTATAGAGAGATATGCTTTGTTCATATTTCATGTCTGAGGTTTACAACCATTTTAAAGCGGACCTTATAATGCCCACTTCCTGTTTCTTGTCTGGTCATTAGCCTAGGCTTATGACAACATGCACAGCTCTCTCTCACTCTTGTGAGAGTGTGCCAGGAAGGGGGGTGGGGGGTGAGTCATAGGAGGGCCAGTGAGAGCTGCAGAGCTGAAGGTGTGCCTCTGTGTAAATCCAGGAAGTGAGGAAAAGATGATCCGCACTCCGGTGATTGCTCTTAAAAAGTGTAATATATATTGACAAGCCACAGTGACCAAACGCAAATGAGAAGATTTGACGCGTTTCAGCCTATAAGGCCTTAGTCATAACCACCATAAATCCAGGAAGTGAACAGCCAGATTCAGTGAAGGGAGATTTCCTGCAGCATATTTGGCAAATACAGAATCCCAGTATATATAAAATAATATGCAAAGTGGTTGGAGGGAAGCTTCACAATGGCAAAGATGTTTTTATTACAAATTATGTGAGAGGACTGCAGTTCCTCTTTCAATTTTAAATGTAATGATTATTACTGTTATTATTTTACTGTTTTTTTTTAATACATACTTTTATTTATCTTTTTTTTTATATCTGCTCAGAGTTCAGCTTTGATGTTTTGTGTAATTTTCTCCTCTCTGCCCCATAATCCCCATCCTGCCTGTCACTGAGCTCTTCATATGAAGCTGCTTGTCCTGAGCAATTATATGGCGAGTATTCTGCACCTTCTTGCTTGTATCCAGCAATCAGCCAGCAGTGAATATGCAGCCAGACAGCAGCCAGGTCTTCTTCTGAGCCTGTGCTGAGCGGCCTGACCCTCCGCCAGAAGCACTCATAAATCTGCCTCACCTGATAGGCGATGGGCTTTTTAGGATCTCTCAGGGTGCTCCGAGGATAGCACTTCTCTGAACTCTGTGCCGCAATAAATAACGCCACCTGCAATATGTCTTGCTGAGTGTGTCAGCTGCGGCTATTCTGCCATGAATTCTTATTCTTCTTTGCCCTGGAAGATAGATTCCAGATACAGCACACTGCTGATCTCCGTGTCAGCTCTCTTTACCCCCTTGCCCCAATGGAATGACAGGGGCCACAAATAAAATGATATAAAAAAGAAGCGACACATAAAAATAGCTTCAGAAGAAAGGCACCACGATATATATATTAGAGATAGAGAAAGAAAACAAAGAAGGTGGGGAAATTAGGATACATAGATAGATAGGCTGAAATGATAAATGTACTGGCTGCGTATTGGAGTGCAGGATTCTACAATATCCATATAAAGGGTTACTAAACCCAGGAGCCTGCAGTCACTATATCTGGTCTCCCACAGTACACGGAAATGCAGTAATTGTAGGAAATATAAACTAAATACCTTTTCTCATCAGCAGTATATAGCAATCTTGTGACTTCTATCAGTGTCTGGTTAAAGTTTGTAGGAGGAGTTTTCATTCTCCTGTGATTGTCCTGCATGACCCCTGACCCTCTGTCTGGACAGTGCTGGTTGGCCCTGTGCTGATCACATGCACCCTCCCCAAGAAAAAAAAAAAAACTCTCTAGTAATACACACCAAACTGAGCATGTGCAGCTTGTCCCCTAATGATCTGTTCTATCAGGAGAGGGATTGGGGACAGTAAAAAAAAAGGGAAGGATCAAAGAGGACAGGATCAAACAGCCTTTTTACACAATGCAGAGGATAAACCCTTTAGGTTCCACAGTTAGTATAACAATCATGCTTTACTGCAAACAGTGCCTTGAAAAAGTATTCACACCCCTTGACATTTTCCACATTTTGTCATGTTACAACCAAAAACATAAATGTATTTTATTGGGATTTTATGTGATAGACCAACACAAAGTGACACATAATTGTGAAGCGGAAGGAAAATGATAAATGTTTTTTTAATTTTTTTTTTTTACAAATAAATATGTAAAAAGTGTGGGGGAAATTTGTATGGCGCCCCCCCGGAGTCAATACTTTGTAGAACCGCCTTTCTCTGCAATTACAGCTGCAAGTCTTTTTGGGGATGTCTCTACCAGCTTTGCACATCTAGAGAGGGACATTTTTGCCCATTCTTCTTTGTAAAATATCTCAAGTTCTGTCAGATTGGATGGAGAGCGTCTGTGAACAGCAGTTTTCAAGTCTTGCCACAGATTCTCAATGTGATTTAGGTCTGGACTGTGACTGGACCATTCTAATACATGAATATGCTTTGATCTAAACCATTCTATCGTAGCTCTGGCTGTATGTTTCGGGTTGTTGTCCTGCTGAAAGGTGAACCTCCGCCCCAGTCTCAAGTCTTTTGCAGACTCAGACAGGTTTTCTTCTAAGATTGCCCTGTATTTGGCTTCATCCATCTTCCCATCAGCTCTGACCAGCTTCCCTGTCCCTGCTGAAGAAAAGCATCCCCACAACATGATGCTACCACCACCATGTTTCACGATGTGGATGGTGTGTTCAGGGTGATGTGCAGTGTTAGTTTTCCCCCCACACATAGCATTTTGCTTTTAGGCCAAAAAGTTCAATTTGGGTCTCATCTGACCAGAGCACCTTCTTCCACATGTTTGCTGTGTCCTCCAGCAAAAAAGGAGGCTCTAACTGGTTTCAAAAAAAGGGTTGGCTTGGGGCGCAGAGCACTGCGCCCTGAGCCCACCCAGTTCTGTGACAATAACGAATAAATATTCGCTATTGTCTTCCTGATTCCTCCTCCCAGCCAATCAGGAAGAGGGTCCTTTAAACCTGGCTGCTGGCCCGTCACCTGATTGGCCGAGAGGAGAAGCGATCCTATTGGCCTGCCCAGGAGGAGGAGGGAGGAAAAGCAGGGGAAGCCACCATGAAGTCGAGGAGGAGGAGACGCAGGGTGGACCCGCCGCCCACCGCCCGGAGGACCTAGATGAGTTAAGTGTGGGGCTGGTGACCGACCGGGTCGGGGTGGTGGGTGGATTTGCCGCCCCCCACAAAAAAATATACCACCAGCCACCACTGGTAAGTAGTCATTGGACTTAGAGAGAGGCATTGGGGGTTGATTTACTAAAACTAGAGAGTGCAAAATCTGGTGCAGCTGTGCATAGAAACCAATCACCTTAGGCTCGGTTCACACTGGGGCGACTTGGGATCCGACTTGTACGCCCTCAAGTCGCCCCAAGTCGCCCCAAGTCGCTTTGCATTTAGATTACAATTGTAGTGAATTGAACCGTCTTAACTGACACTACTGAAGTCGCTCCGACTTCAAAAAAGGTTCCTGTACTACTTCTATCCGACTTGTAGGCGACTTGTACCCATTCAACTCAATGTAAGTCGCCTGCAAGTCGGATCTCTCAAGCGACTTTGCAGAGAAAACCCCTCCCTCCCCCCTCCCTCCCAGAGAGGTGATTGGCCACAGGCGAAGTCGCCTGTCATGGAGGCGACTTCAACTCGCCTCATAATTTGCCGAAGTCGCGCTGAAGTCGCGCTAAAGTCGCGCTGAAGCCGCGTTGAAGTCGCGGTACAAAGTCGCGCTAAAGTCGTGTTGCCCATGTGTGAACCGACCCTAAGTTGAACAAGCTGAAGTTAGAAGCTGATTGGCTACCATGCACAGCTGCATCAGATTTTGCCCTCTCTAGGAATCAACCCCATTGTTCAAACCACAGAACATATTCCAGTCTGTATTTTTCCAGGCTCAGATAAAGGGTCATTTAGGCCTGGTTCACACCTATGCATTTTTAGTGCGTTTTCCGTTTTGCAGAAACTCAATACAGTCCATTTAACATGGTTTCCTATGGGTCACGTTCTCATCTGTGCATTTTATGGAAAGGGCCAGGGACTTTTTTTCTGGTTTTTGATTCCATAGACTTCAATGGATCAAAAACGGAACTTGAAAAACGCAACATACACTTGGAATATGCAAACTGCAACCTGCATAGGTGTGAACCAGGCCTTAGGAAATAGGTTTACCAGCCACAATAGGGATTTTGTTAGCAGTGCAGTCAGCAGTGGCGGCCCGTCCATAGAGGGCGCAGCCTCCCGTATCCATGCGACCGGCCCCCTGATCTACATATCAGTGGCACCGGACCATGGATTCCAAAGGGTGTTTTTTTTAAGCACCTGATTAGGGCCAGTGGCTCTAACAGGCTTCAAAAAAAGGGTAAGCTCAAAGCGCAGAGCATTGTGCTCCGAGCCCACCCAGTTGTGTGACCTTAGCGAATTAAATTTCGCTATTATCACACTAAAGTTCCTCCCCGCCAATCAGGAGGCAGGTCTGTGAGACCTGTTTACCAATTGGCCAAAGCGTCAGGCGATCCTATTGGATCAACATCAACTGAAAAATATCCCCTGCGCTGTGCGGAGGGCCTAGATAAAAATGTTGTGCTTCTGTAAGGTGCCTAATAGATACATTTTGCACGTCCTGCTGCCTTAGTCAACTAGGGGGAGTTCAAAGGACTAAAGCAAGGAAAGAAAGAAAAAGGGGCGTGGCCTGGTGCATTATCCTTGGTGAAAAGTTTTATTACAAAGCAGAAATAAGTGGAGTAATCACATTTGGTATCTTGAATAACATCACATTATTCCTCTAAGACAGGGTCTCCAAATCCTCCAGTTGTTCAGGAACTACAATTCCCATCATGCCTAGTCATGTCTGTGAATGTCAGAGTTTTACAATGCCTCATGGGATGTGTAGTTCTGCAACAGCTGGAGGGCCATGGTTTGGAGATCCCTGCTCTAAGAGGTCATAAAACAAAACCCATGACTCATGGGATGGTGAGATGGAGTAATCGCCTGACGGGTTTCGAGGGTTTGTCCTCTTCCTCAGAGCCTTATGGAACCGAGTCTGGTCTGTATGTTTATATGTAGTGGACTGGATGGATGGTGTAGCCTTGGGGGAATGGTCCTCCTTCGCTGCTGCAATAGTCTTTACTCATTGGAGCACACCAATAGGCGGTGATGGTGTGACCCTTCAACCTGATGCTGACCCATGGATAGGCATCCAGATGTGGGCTGCACTGGACATACAGTGCCTCAGGGTCCCCTGGGCGGGTGTTTCACAATATGGACAAAGATATTAGAGTGGTGAGCTTCCCGGATGTCCAATTCTTGCGTGCATAAAGGCTGCTCACAGTGTCAGGGCGCCGTTTGTGTCCGTCTGATAATGTGTGCTGCTGACTCTTCCCATTGGATTCTATTGGATGCCTAGTGCTTTGGCGGAAGACACACAGCGGAGGAAGTTGGAGGAGCGCCCCCCTCCCCAAAAGAAGAACCCACCTCCCGCCACTGGCAGTCAGGTACAAATTAAAGCCATTCAGCAAGAAGGATACGTACCTTCCGCATAAATGCAAACCTTCACATTTGATTGGGACGTTCCTTTAATCGCTGTCTAAAATAACAAGCTTAGTGTAAATCTGCCAAGTATGACTTTATAAAAAAACTGTGCGGAGATACCTGTCATTCCCCATGAGGAGCAACATTCTGCTTACACCGAGCCCTTTGTAGGCATGAGCAGGAGATGTGATCCAAAGTGATGTTTACTGGATAACAAGCGACACACGTATGCACAAGTGACTGCGGCACCTCCAGTAGTCCCTGTGACAGAGGTGGCCTGTGCCATGAAATTCGAGGTGATTTACAAGGTCGTTGACAGATGCGAGTATTGATCGGGTATTAAAGTGTCTCGTGATTAATACAGCCTTCTAAGTAATTAGTGCAGAAGACCTCTTATATCTCAGCGTGTTTAAATAATGTATCTCCAAACACACAGGCACCTTGTCAATCAGGCGAGCTGCGGCCAAACATCATATCACCTGATAACTCATTTGGAAACTGGGCTCGGTGCCTGCCGAATACCTTTCACGAACAGCAGCTCTCTCTTCTAATTGCCTTGGGTGACCTAAATTTAGAGACCAGCAAATCAGCAGGGGTGGAATGCCAGAGGGAAAATTAGAGATGGGAGACTTTGATAGAGGCTGCGAAGGGATGCTGAGTACAAGAGGATGCTGGAGAGACAATGGTGCAAAACACACACGCTCCTTCCAGCAGCCGGGGTTAACCTAGTAGGATCAGAGGGCAAGTTAACAGCATCTGCCACAATGAAAGCAGAGAAAAGTGTGTGCTCGAGAGGAACACTGCCTGCCTGCCAATGACTTCCAATGAAAATACGTATTTAAGGGACCTTAGGTTATTAATCGGGGGATTGGAATGGAATGGATAGGTTCTGTTTTTATTAATACCAAGTGTCCTTCATCATTGTCCTATTCCAGCCAAGGCTACAAGGACAACGCTTACAGTGGCGGGCAATGCAGAAATCCATAAAAAAAGAAAGACCAAAAAAATAAAAAAAATAAAAAAAAATAAGACTAACGTACTTTTCTGAAAGCAGGCAGGTCGCTTGTTTTTTTTTGACCGTTTAAATAAGAATTTCATTTTAAATTCTTCTGCACTTTGCATGCTACAGTTTCAGATTTGCATTTACAATTTCTTCTCCAAGTAGTTGATATAAAGCAGGTCTCGTTTAACTATTTACTTATACCCCCTTCCTGCCCCCCAGGCCAATATTCAGCTTTCAGCGCTGTCGTACTTTGAATAGCAATTGCGCAGTCATACAACATACCTACCCAAACTAAATTTTTATATATTTTTTTCATACAAACAGAGCTTTCTTTTGGTCGTATTTGATCACCACTGGGTTTTTTATTTTTTGCTGAACAAACAAAAAAAGACAGCAAATTTTGAAAAAAAACAAACAAAACATTTTTAATAGTTTGTTATAACATTTTGTAAATAAGTAATTTTTCTCCTTCACTGAAGTGCACTGATGAGGCAGCACTAATGGGCACTGATAGGTGGCACTGATAAAGCAGCACTGGTGGGCACTGATGAGGAGGCACAGATGAGGCTGCACTGAAAGGTGGCACTGATAGGTGGCACTGATGTGCTCTTATAGGCAGCACTGAAGGGCACTGAGAGGTGACACTGATGGGCACTTATAGGTGGCACTGAGAGGCACTGGTAGGCAGCACTGAAAGGCAGCACTGATAGGTGACACTGACGATGAGGCACTTATTGGCAGCAATGATGGGCACTGATAGGTGGCACTGATGGGCACTGGTGGGTCCTGATAAGTGGCACTGATGGGAACTGATAGGTGGCACTGGTTGGCACTGATTAGCAGCACTGGCGGGCACAAATTGGAACTGATGTACCTGTAACAGAAGCAGGTTACCAGATTTCTTCTATTCTCCTCATGCTGATACTGACTCCACCCCCTGCCCATGTATACCCCACATTTTTAATGAAGTGCCCATCAAATGCAGCCTCACCAGCGCCCATCAAATGCAGCCTCACCAGCGCCCATCAAATGCAGCCTACCAGCGTCTATCGATGCAACCTACCAGTGCCCATAAATGAATGTTTGATTGCTTCCATTCATTCAGGAGTCGGGACACAGACACAGTCCTCTGCCTCTGACACTATGTGCGAATGGAGCGGCGGCTGCCTGCTGATGCTTTGACTTAGTTGCTTGCTGCAGAAAGAAGAGAGTAGGAACACCAGTGGCTGGGTGCCCTAGGCAGCAGTGTGCCCTAGGTGGTTGCCTAGTTTGCCTAGTGGTAGCACCGGCCCTGTTTAGTTGTTAGTTGGAGGCTTCCCTAAAGAGATGAGTTTTCAGGAAGTGCCCTAAAGGTGGCCAGGAGATAGCTGGACAGATTGAGGTAGAGAGTTCCAGAAGATGGGAGAGGCTCTGGAGAAGTCCTGGAGATAAGCATGGGAGGAGGAGACAAGAGTGCTTGAGAGCTGGAGGTCTTGGGAGGAGCAAAGAGGATGGATTGGGTGGTACTTAGAGACACAATTGGTCATTTAGCTCGGGGCAGAGTTGCTGATGGATAATAACATTTGTAAAAAAAAGTCAACAGCTATTCTAAGGGCACAGAAAGTAATTAGTAATTATGTAATAAAAATCTTCTCCAGTGGCTACACTACCCCCCACCTTCCCTACTCCTGTCATCTGTACAGGAAGTAAGTATAATTCTCCCAAACATTGAACTGATCTAGGTAAAGTTTTGTACATACCTCCATACCTCCCAACCTTCTGAGATGACAAAGAGGAGCACCTTTTAGTACAAAGTATGTAGCCAAAGGGAACGGCACCAATACAAGGACCATCAATTTTGCATATGACAAAAACCCATTGGCGGTAAACCCATAAATCCATAAGTGTCAAAAGTTCTTTACAGGTTCTCTCACATAAGTGTAGATCCTTCAGAGGCAAAGTCCAGTGCTGGTATCGTCAGGGCGAACCCCAAGCTAAAGGTCTTCCTTGCCGGCCATGACAGATGACATTCTCCTCCTCCTGCGGGTCTCTTACTCCGAATCCATCCCCTACGGGTCTCACAACCTAAGACTGTACCATGCTCACTAGGTTCTCTCTCATGGAACCACACTGAACCGAACCACTGTCCCAATTTATACCCACAGGGCAAGTGGGCTGGACCCAGACAGGAACCTACCAAAAAGATCAGGAGAGTGCAAAACATTAACTTCAACCCTTCCAGTCAAGACAGGACCCACCAACTGTTCCAACCTGCTTACAAATGGTTGAAGGAATCACTAGAGGAAGTATGCATAGCTCCTAAATGTCCCTCATCTGGAGGGACTGTCCCTCTTTAAGATTCAAGTTCCTCTGTCCCCCTATGCCCCTCAGCTGTCCCTCTTTTGGGTCTTATACACTGCCTCTGAAAAAAATGAACTACAAAAATTGTTATATCATATTAAACCTTTTATCTCACCTCTAAATTATTTAATCTGTTACTTTAAAAAGCCAATATGAAGTGACAAAAGTGCGATATTGGCTGAAGAGGGCACAATAATCTGGCAAACAGGAAGTGCAAAGGCATGATTAAATAGGAAGTTCATGGAGGGAGCAAAGGGTTCAAGGTTCACCAGAAACAAGGTTGAAGGCAAGACAGTCCAGGAAGCCGTTCAGCATCTCAGGTGACTCAGCAAAAAAAGATACTGCCAGACACAGCAAAGGTTGCAGGTTCAGATCTGAGTCCTGAGAAAAATACAAAAGGAGCACCAGACCAAAATCAGATAAACGAGTCCACTATAATTGTGAATCAAATAAACACATCCAACGTGTTTCTGGGGCAACACCACTTCCCCTTCATCTGTGCTCAACACAGGGTAAAACTTGGATGGTCTCAGAGAAAACAGTGACTTCACAGATCTATATTAGAACCAATATTGAACTATCCTCATGGAGGACAGCAGGATAGTACTACTTTTTTTTTTAAAGTTATGCTTTAAATACCCTCACCTCCCTCTCTTTCACCTGGGATCACAAGATGGACAGCCTTTCCATAGGAATGAATGGGATTATATCTGACTATATGACTTCGGGATAGGGTGGTCACCTGCTCGGAATTCACCTGGACTGTCCGGGTTTTGACTCAAGACACAATATTCAGACAAGAATGTGACCTGACCTGACAGGGACCTGACAGGGGGTGAGGGGGCACTATGTGTGCCGCATTATTATTCTCATTGAAGTGCCCAAAGGTGTCCTAAGTCTGTCACAATCCTATAGTGCAGGGGTCTCCAAACTTTTTAAACAAAGGGCCAGTTTGGTGTCCTTCAAATTTTAGGGTGGCTGTACTGTTGCCAGAGGGAGAAGAAAATATCCTGGGGTCAGTGGGATTAAACAATGTACCATGATTGGTATTTTTGGGAGTAATAGTGCCCCATCGCTGATATCAATGGGAGGAATAGTGGCCCCATCACTGGTGTCTGTGAGAGGAATGGTGTCCCATCGTTGATATCAATGGGAAGAATAGTGCCCTATCATTGGAGTCTGTGAGAAGAATGGTGTCCCATTATTGGTGGGAGGAATAGTGCCCAATCATTCATGTCAGTGGGAGGAGTAGTGCCCCATCATTGATGTCAGTGGGAGGAATAGTGCTCTATCAATGGTGTCAGTGGGAGGAATAGTGCCCCATCCTTGGTGTCAGTGGGAGGAATAGTGCCCCATCCTTGGTATCAATGGGAGGAATAGTGCTCCATCAATTATATCAGTGGAAGGAATAGTGCTCCATCACTGGTGTCAGTGAGAGGAATAGTGACCCATTGTTGTTATCAATGGGAGGAATAGTGACCCATTATTGGTATCAACAGAAGGAATAGTGTGCCATAGTTGGTTTCAGTGAGAGGACTAGTGCCCCATTGTCGGTGTCAGTGGAAGGAACTATGCCCCACTGTTGCTGACAGTGGGGGGGGGGGAGTGCCCCAAGGGCCGGATAAAAGCAAGCAAAGGCAAGCAAAGGCCCCCGGGCCGCAGTTTGGGCCGCAGTTTGGAGACCACTGTTATAGTGTATATTAAAACAAAAATATGTCTGTGCGCCGCTACAGTGTTTGGGTTTGGCTTGAAGAAAAAGTGGCAACCCTACTTCAGGATAAGCTCAGGACAGAGTTTCCAGCCAGGGCCTGCCAAGCATGTGGACAGGTAAATGTAGGACATTAGGGGGGAATCAAGACTAATTGTACAAATACAGTTATCCATTAAAGACACAATGTTTGCTAGTGAAATACAAGACTATTAGGCCCCCGGATGCATGGATTGATGAATGTTCTAGTAAAATGCTATGATCTGTATAGTATCTTTAGAAGATGAATGCAGTCATCTGGCTGCAAGCTTTGGGATGCAACACCTATCTATGCACTTATCTTTCCCATAATGCTCAGCGCATACATTAGCAGAGCCAGGGTGATCAGACACCTATTAGAGGCCACAGACATTATAGACTCCACTCCACATTCGCCTGTCTACCTGTTAATGTATCTAGTCACTCATCCCAGACTCACCCCTCCTCCATCTGTTACCCAGTCGCTATAAGTTTATTTATTGGGGCTATTTCAGCTAGAGATTTCACTTAAATATTCATCATTTAGCTCTCTGGGTAAATCGTATTTAATCAGCACAAGAGAGAAAATAGCATAATTATAGATGCCGGATGCCATTACAGTGAGAGAAATGAAACCTGGTCCGAGACGTCCAGCCGAGCTCCTGATGAGGAGTAGATTGCATTACCAGCGGGGTTACTCTGAGGTTATTGGCCAAGGGGCTGACTGCACCTTGTAGCGTCTCTGACCCCAATGAGGCACAAGAGTACAGAAAGATGTTAGCCGTCTGAGCAGCTAAACCTCCTCCCTTTAGCGGCTCCCGATGAATCTTTCATTGTAATGTGGACGTGATTAATGTCAGTGTAATCAAGCCACATTAATGCAGAGATGCAATGATCTCTCTAAATAAACATGCTCTAATAATCCCAGACCCAAGCTGTTTGTTCCAGATCTATTTGTTGTATAGGAAGATGGTAAACTGGGAAAAGTGCAGCATTGTGTTCACAAAAGGGTCCTTCCTTCATGGGTGCGTCCATTGAATGGAATGGAAGACTTGCCAAAAAATGCAGGAATGCTGGTCTCACAGATGCACCTTTGATGCCTGCTAAAAGACAACAGAGTGCCAAAGGGGCCCTAACGAAGGGATGAAAAAAATTGAGAGTTTTTATATCCCCCCCCCCCCCCCCCCCAAATTTTGGCAAAAATCAGGTGATTTGCTAAATTTTTTGGAGTCAATAGGTAAGGCAAACAAAAGCCAAAGTTTAACGCTATAATTGCAGTATCTCACAAAAGTGAATACACCCCTCACATTTTTGTAAATCTTTTCTTCTATCTTTTCATGTGACAACACTGAAGAAATGACACTTGTCTACAATGTAAAGTAGTGAGTGTACAGCTTGTATAACAGTGTAAATTTTCTGTCCCCTCAAAATAACTCAACACACAGCCATTAATGTCTAAACTGCTGGCAGCAAAAGTGAGTACACCCCTAAGTGAAAATGTCCAAATTGGGCCCAATTAGCCATTTTCCCTCCCCGGTGTCATGTGACTCGTTGGTGTTACAAGGTCTCAGGTGTGAATGGGGAGCAGGTGTGTTAAATTTGGTGTTATCGCTCTCACTCACTCATAATGGTCACTGGAAGTTCAGCATGGCACCTCATGGCAAAGAACTCTCTGAGGATCTGAAAAAACGAATTGTTGCTCTACATAAAGATGGCCTAGGCTATAAGAAGATTGCCAAGACCCTGAAACTGAGCTGCAGCATGGTGGCCAAGACCATACAGCGGTTTAACAGGACAGGTTCATCTCAGAACAGGCCTCACCATGGTCCACCAAAAAAGCTGAGTGCACGTGCTCAGCATCTTATCCAGAGGTTGTCTTTGGGAAATAGACGTATGAGTGCTGCCAGCATTGCTGAAGAGGTTGAAGGGGTGGGGGGTCAGCCTGTCAGTGCTCAGACCATACGCTGCACACTGCATCAAATTGGTCTGCATGGCTGTCGTCCCAGAAGGAAGCCTCTTCTAAAGATGATGTACAAGAAAGTCCACAAACAGCTTGCTAAAGACAAGCAGACTAAGGACATGGATTACTGGAACCAAGTCCTGTGGTCTGATGAGACCAAGATAAACGTATTTGGTTCAGATGGTGACAAGCGTGTGTGGCGACAACCAGGTGAGGAGTACAAAGACAAGTGTGTCTTGTCTACAGTCAAGCATGGTGGTGGGAGTGTCATGGTCTGGGGCTGCATGAGTGCTGCCGGCACTGGGGAGCTACAGATCATTGAGGGAACCATGAATGCCAACATGTACTGTGACATACTGAAGCAGAGCATGATCCCCTCCCTTCAGAGACTGGACCGCAGGGCAGTATTCCAACATGATAACGACCCCAAACACACCTCCAAGACCACCACTGCCTTGCTAAAGAAGCTGAAGTTAAAAGTGATGGACTGGCCACAGATATCTCAGGACTTAAACTCTATTGAGCATCTGTGGGGCATCCTCAAATGGAAGGTGGAGGAGCACAAGGTCTCTATCATCCACCAGCTCTGTGATGTCGTCATGGAGGAGGGGAAGAGGACTCCAGTGATAACCTGTGAAGCTCTGGTGAACTCCATGCCCAAGAGGGTTAAGGCAGTGCTGGAAAATAATGGTGGCCACACAAAATATTGGCACTTTGGGCCCAATTTGGACATTTTCACTTAGGGGTGTACTGACTTTTGTTGCCAGCGGTTTAGACATTAATGGCTGTGTGTTGAGTTATTTTGAGGGGACAGCAAATTTACACTTTTATACAAGCTGTACACTCACTACTTTACATTGTAGCAAAGTGTCATTTCTTCAGTGTTGTCACATGAAAAGATAGAAGAAAAGATTTACAAAAAGGTGAGGGGTGTACTCACTTTGGTGAGATACTGTACGTGATCTGACACTTCCAGGTAGGGGGCGCCCATACGTGCTGCCTGTATTTTTATTTTTTAATGGATATGTATTATAGCAGGAAGTAAAAAAAAAATGTGTTTTTTTCAAAATTGTCGGTCTTATTTTTGTTTATAGCGCAAAAAATAAAAACCGCAGAGGTGATCAAATACCACCATAAGAAAGCTCTATTTGTGGGGAAAAAAGGACATACATTTTATTTGGGTACAGCATTGCATGACCGTGCAATTGTCAGTTAAAATAACGCAGTGTGCTATCGCAAAAAATGGCCTGGTCATGAAGGGGGGTAGATCTTTCGGAGGTCAAGCGGTTAACCTGACCCTCCCTTCCCATCATCAAAATGAGAATTTGAAATAAAGCCTTTTTCTTTACTTTAGACCCAGTGATGTCGTTACTACTCTTCTCTATGCAATGTAGGCAGATCATGGCTGCTGGAAGCACCAAAACGGTGCTGTACATAGTTTCCTGAAAACATTGCAGCACCCTTGATGCAAGCATGGGGGCTGGTTCTGAGGAGGAGTTGTGCAAATATTTAAAAGCCTTCATGGGCAGATGTCTGTCCAGAGGAGTGGGTGCTCTTAGGCAAGCTGCGTTTGCATGCAGACCGCCCTACAACACTCACATATGATGCTGAGCCTCCATGACTGATAGAATTCAAATCCAATAAAGGAAAGGGGTGGGCCAGGGAGCGTCGGGCTGGGGAGGACAAGGCTATATGATGTTGAATGTCTAGCTAAGAAAGAAGCTCACAGTGTGCAGTAAAATCAGAGTAAACATGTTTAGTACAGGAGAGGAGACTGAAGTGCAAAACTGAAGGTAAGTGTGGAGTTCAGCTCTAAGATGAGTTTGGCGATATAGACTCTAAATACAAAAAGAGTAGATTTACAAAATTATTCTGCTCAACCTTAGTCCTAATGGACTGTTATGTCCAGTAGTAGCATCTTGGGTCAAGGTGGGCTGTATTGCTGTATGTAGTCATATAATACAAAGTTAGCTTTTCAGCTCCGCACTGACTGAAAATGACATTTGGATGCTTGTTGTGGTCAAAACAGACACTTTGCCCATTGGTATTAGCTACATTTTCCATTCAGGGCAAAGTGATGGGCTCTTTTCAAAGCCACCAACCTGCTACCTAATCACCTTCATTGCACCCCAAGGCTGTTCCATTCTTCACATATATATATATATATATATATATATATATATATATACACAGCACTCTTAAGTCTCCTGAGGAAGCTGGGCGAAACATGTAGAGCAGAAGTGGCTGCACTGTTGTATGAATTGCATGATATTGTGATAATTTTTATCATTATTCATTTTAAATTTGATATTGAATAAAATATGTATTCTTACCTGATATGATCATGTTGTAAACTCATTTTGGCACCTTTAAAGTCCCGCTCTTTGTGTCCCTATATTTGCCTATAATTGGGATGTGGTGCCTATTTTGGCCTTTCACTGCCCAAACCTTGCATATATTGTTCCATTCTTCTGTTGAAGCCATTATTATTATTATTATACAGGATTTATATAGCACCGACCAGGGCTTTTTTTCTCAGAGAATAGGTGCAGGAACTCAACCATGCCTGCCACACACACATACCTGCCAAATGGCATAAAAATAGGAGCTCTACCCTCTGCATACAACCCCTCCCTCCACTGCCCTCATCTTCTCCCCCCTCCTTAAAAACATCACCATTTGCCACGCATCTTACCTTTGTTGCAATATTAAGCTAAAGCACCCATCCGGCTGTAGTACCCCCCAGCTTACTAGACTATACCACAGACATTTACAAGGGAGATCATGCAGTAGGAGCATCAACAACTGGTCACCAGGGAAAAAATGGAGACCGCAGAGGGTGCAGCCTACCATGCGCCCCCTACCGCCCATGACTGCACTGAACCCTGGGCACCTGTTCTGTATCTCCCTTGTCCCTGTCCTGCACTCACTGGGATCTGCTCAGGAGATCTGACCTGTGGGAGCTACTGGTAGATAAGCTATCACTTGTAAAAGCAGAAGCTGGACTTCTGTGTTACCAAGTGATAGTGGTGAGCAGGGTACAGAAGACCTGAGCCAGAGGTGGTGGAACTGAGTCCCCCCTAGTTCCTGCTGAAAAAAAAGCCCTGGCACCGACAGTTTACGCAGTGTTTTACAACATTAGGGCAGACAGTACAATAACAATACAATTCAATACAGGAGGAATCAGAGAGCCCTGCTTGTTAGAGCTTACAATCTAGGAGGGAGGGTCAAGTTATACAAAAGGGTAATAGCTGTGTGGGATGAGCTAATGGAGAAAATAGTGCAGTTATTAGATGGAGGCAGGATAGGCTTCTCTGAAGAGGAACGTTTTCAGGGATCGCCTAAAGGTGGATAAATTTGGAGACAGTCTGACAGATTGGGGTAGGGAATTCCAGAGGATGGGCGATGCTCGGGAGAAGTCCTGGAGGCAGATATGGGAGGAGGTGATGAGGGAGCTAGAGAGCAGGAGGTCTTGGGAGGAACGAAGAGGGCAATTGGGTTGGTATTTTGACCGGCTAGTGATGTAGCTGGGAGCAGAGTTTTGGATGGCTTTGTAACTTATCGTTAGTATTTTGAATTTAATTTGTTGGGCGAGTGGCAGCCAATGGAGGGATTGGCAGAGAGGGGTAGCAGACACTGAGCGGTTTGTAAGGTGGATGAGTCTGGCAGCAGCATTCATGATGCTACTGCCAGACTCATCCACCTTACAAACCACTCATTAATCTACACCCTATGCAAGCTCTACGATGGAAAGTGTTGGGAGCTTACACAGGATTAGGCCCAAACACTGCATCTTGGGAGGAAGGAAAGGAGCTCACATGATCCTCCATACCAGGTAGCACCAGGGGATTTTGATGTCTCCGGTGGAAGGATGGAGTGCATAAAAGGTGAGTATCACTGGTTAGGGTGCACTTTTGAGAAAACCTGTCACTTTATCCTGAATGCACAACACTGAACCTAATTTATAAAAAAAAAAGTGTGTATCTACTAAGCATTAAGAGCAAAAGGCATTGGGACATTGTGGTTGGCTCACCCTTCTACCGTGGCAAAGCTGCTGCTGCAAAGAAACCGGCTGATGAAGGGCAACTTGAAAGAATATCTGGAAAACTGTTGTTTCTTCCGCCTGTTGGCGGGAAAAGCAGCTCATTTACTTTACCCAGGTGCAAAATACATTGTCTTCTGGTAACTATATGTGGTTAATACCACAAAATAATGATAGTAATCAGTATAGGAATTCCTGTTTTTACTTGACTCGCCTTATTTTTATTTTTCTCCACATGTAAAGCTGTGTGAGTTACAGGTTTTAGAAAAAAACATTTAAAGTGATACCAAAGCTTCAGTTTTTTTTTTAATAACAAACATGTTCTATTTACCTGCTCTGTGCAATGGATTTGCACAGAGCAGCCCCAATCCTTTTCTTTTCGGGTCCCCTGCCGGAACTCCTGGCTTCTCCCCCTTGAGCAGTGCCTCCAGAGAAAGCCGCTTTCCCTGGGGGTACTGCTGCGTGCTCGCTCTTGAGCCACTGCTCTATGCGTTCATACGACACATAGAGCCGCGCCCCCCCCCCCCCCCCCCCCCGATCTCTTCTCATTGGCTTACTGGCTGTTCAGACTTTGGAACCACTTTGATACTGTCGAAGGTTACACAGTTACATAGTTAGTTTGAAAGAACACACCAGTCCATCCATCAAGTTCAACCAAACTGCGTTTACAATGGTCATTTTTTATTCATATGGTTCAAACCTATTTTCCAAAAGAAAACTTTTGCTTTAACTGCTCAAAAAGTGTGAGCTGGAGTTGGACTTTTATTTATTTGTAGCTTACTTATGACCAGAACTGTCAAAATTGTGCCTTAAAAGGCAAGCAAAGGGCAAAGAACTTATCACCAGTATTTCTCGTGGTCTCCCTGTTTTTTCCCCATTTCTGACTTATAATGCCTTGTTCCTCACTATGGGGTTGATTTAGTAAAGGCAAATAGACTGTGCGCTTTGCAGTTGCTCCAAAGCTTTAATGAGCAGATGCTCTGATGACTTCCATCATCCAATCATGTGCAAGCAAAAGGGCTGTGTTTTTATAAAGTGAAACTTTACCTCATTTACTAAGCTCTGGAGCAACTGCACTTGCAGAATGCAACTGAACTTTGCAAAGTGCACAGTCTATTTGCCTTTAGTAAGTTCACCCCAATGTCTCAGCACTCGACAGAAACTGCCCTACTAAAACACACTAATGGTTTACTGACGGCTAAAACCAATGGCCACTACTATACACTCTTACTACTAGACCTATCTGCATCCTTAGATATGTTGACCACCCGCTCCTCCTCAATAAACTCCTTTACCTTGGCCTATAAGATTCTCCTTTTTATTGTCCTGGTCCTCCTCTTATCAATCACAGTTCTCCTTCAGTGTCACCTATAACTCTCTCTCCTTCAATCCAGTTCCTCTTTATGTGGGGGTCCCCCCAAGGCTCAGTTCTTGGACCCCTTCTCTTCTCTATCTACATCTTCTCTCTTGGTCACTTGATAACTTCCCATGGCTTTTAATGCCATCTCTTTGTAAAAGCAGCCATCTTGGTAGAGGCAGGGTTGCCACCGCCCCCATCTCCGATAACTGGTGATCTGGTGACTAGAGGATGATCTAGAAGCAGCAGGAGAGATGCATAAAGCACAGATCAACATAATGGATAAAGCAGAAGGAGGTCTCAATTATACAGGGGGAGGTCTCAGTAATAAAGGTCCCCAGGTACAGCCTGCTCTTCAGCAAAGAAAACTGATCTGTGTCCCAACGGGGAAATGTCCTTCTATTTCCTGTCCTGTGGACGCATTGAGAGGAAATCTCTCCAAAGTGATGTAATTTCCTTGTTAGACAGTCGTCACCAGAATTCCATGTTCCCACTGGAAGATTTCCTCTTTGTTACTCTTCTGATGGCAACTCAAAATTTTGGAGTGTTTTTCACTTCTAGCCTAAATCACAAAGGTCACACAGACAAATAGTGAGAGTGCATCTCCCTGGTGGGGACAGCAATGACAATTTGACAGGGGTTCTAACTCCTCACCATTCTATTCAAAGCCAGAAAAAAATAAACTCTTTTGACTTTAGATACACTTTAATTTTCTTTTTCAATCGCATTTATTATTTTCAAGCAAAAGGAACAAACAAGCTCATGGCATGCCCACGCATGGGCTCAGATATTCATGCACAAACACAGGCTTAAATAAGGTGAACGACATCGTCATTTCAAAACATAACCAAGGTCACTGGAGTTCCAAAGCAAAAAACAAAGTGTAGCAAGCCTCCAAGGCCAGCATGTCACCCTCCTGGGGCGGAAACACCCTCAAGTGAGCAGATTCTCAAAAGGAAAGGTAGGAAAGAGGTAGAAAGAAGAGAGAAAAGAGAGAAGGCAGAAGGAGAGATGAGAATGGATGGGAAGAGGGGTGCTCCATGGACCTGGAAACACCGCAGGCTGAGATTACAATCGTCCAGAACAGGCTGAATAAAGTGAGGGGAAGGAATAAAAAATCCAAGGTTCCTGAACTTTGAGGAATTTGGAGTGTGAATCCTTCAGAATACTTGACATTTGCTTGTTAAGCGTCAGAGAGATCATACCAATTTTCTCACCCTGAAAGGTAACCATTGGGGTCCTCCAGGCCTGAGCAATGGTCCGTTTGGCTGAAATAAAAAGGTAGGAGGCCAATTTTTGCTGGTGGGCAAAAAGACCAGGTATGAGGCAATACAATAAAGCCAGCTTGGCATCCTTACAGGCTGGCAGGTTGAATAGGGACTGTAGCAGGCCAAAGACCAAAACCCCACCAGTCGTGGGCAGGACCACCAAATGTGCAAAGCATCTTCCCGTTGACCACAGTTCCAGAAGCATCTGTCGCTGCAACCAGGGTTATCATGCGCAATCCAGGCAGGGACCCAGTACCACTGCAGGAGAACCTTTTAAACAGCCCCAAGGGTATTGGTATTGAAAGAGCATTTTGCAACAGACGTCCAGGCCTTGCTCCAATCTGCAATATCAACGGAGGTCTGGAGTTCTCGCTTCCATTGAAGCATATATGAGAGGGGTGCTGATGATGCTCGACCATTGAAAGATGCGTAAAAGGGCTGAGGATACACTTTAATTTTTAATTAAAAGATCACATTCTTTTTGATGCCCCTCAGGTCCCCTTCTCCTTTGGAGTCCACATCGCACTGATGCAATCACATTTTCCATTCCAGCCATGACCATGCTTGCGCAGATAGGACAACCCACTTACTGATGTTGCCTTCAGCATTTTTTTACCTATTGCTTTCTTGAGGTGGAAAGCCGCAGAAAAATATGTGAGTATCTAGCTGCCGGTTCTTCCTCATCTTTCCATCTTGCTGCTGACAATTAAGAAACCTCAAAGTAATTTTTGAAAATGTCACCTTCTCATTTAGCAAAAGGCTAAATAATATATGAAGCATAATCAGTGTCTTGTGTTGCTGGTGCAGCTATGCAATGTCATTAGTAAACCCACACTATAATATCCGAGTGTCACAGTTTAATTATAACATGTAATTAGTTTCCTCACTGCCAAGCGGGTCCCCTGAGCTAAACAAAAGGTAAAGGAACAATCAGCCCCCCCAACATCAATCAGCTAACTGAAGGCTAAGTGGAGTTAACGTCAGACTGTGCAACAGATAGGAAGACCAGGGTGGTGAAGAAGACCACAACAGCTGCCAAAACCCAAGATGTCCATATCATGGCCCTGTTCTCTGAGCTTAATCACACTGGATATTCAAATCCCCTTTTCTGCATACACATAGGCATAGATCCAGCTTAGAGCCAAAAAAAATAAAATATTGGGACTTTTTTGGTGCTTCATACAAACTAACATAAATTTTATTAGAATTAATTATTTATTAGGAAAATTGTTAAATGACAAATCTATTTAAAACCATGTGCAGTCTTGACATATTCTTATCCTTAAATATACAGCTGTGTTAAAGTGACAATTCCCAACACATTTCATCCGTTGGGCTTCTTCAGGGGATGCACTGTCTGCTAGTGGTCATAGCACCCATAATTGCCCATATATGGCTTAGGTGTATGATGTAGACTGTGCATTGTGCAATTCCCAGTGATGTCAATTAATTGGGCAAGTGTGTGACCACAGCAGGCATTAAGGAACCAAAATAGCCAAGTACTAGGGAAGGCCACACTCAGGCGCTAATTCTTCACAAGGGGGTAAAAGCCAAGATATAAAGGGATTTAATGGTGAGTATATTGCATTCTCCCCATGTGGCTCCAGCGAATGCAATATACTCACCAAATAGCCTTTATATCTTGGACTTGACCCCCTTGTGAGGACTTAGGGCCCCCATGTGGCCTTGGGTGCTATGAACACTAGCAGACAATGTTCCCCTGAAGAAGCCCAACAGGCGAAAAATGTTGGGAATTGTTACTTTAATACCGCTGTATATTTAAGGATAACAAGCAATATGCCAAGACTGTACATGGTTTTAAATCGATTTGTCTTTTAACATTTTTTCTAATAAATAATGAATTTTTCATGAAATTTATGTTAGTTTGTATGAAGCACCAAGAAAGTCCCAAGATTTTCTACTTTTGGCTCTAATTGATTAGTATGGGATGCGGTGCTCTATCTTAATGACGACATCTTGATCTCCCACAACAATTTATGTCTATCGATCTAGCTTAAATGTTTTAATATTGATTAATGGGTTTGGGTACCAGGTGCCATGTTTTGTATCTTGTACCAGGGCCTAGAAATTGACTAGAAGGGTATACAAAAATATGGTGTGCAAAGAAAAAGGGACTTTCTTCGTACCCCCAAAAAGGACTTTACTACACAGGCAAGTTTAAAAAAAATCATACAAAGGAATGTTTATTACAAAATGATTTGTTAAAAACATCAAAATTATGCAAGTGTTATGCCTAGAAAGGACTCCCACCAAGCTGCACTGTTCCCATACGATATATACATAGATATCTAGAGTAGCTAATGCCACATACAATACAAAATTCTCTTGACAAAGTAATCTGTATGCATTTGAACACAAAGGAAACAATTCCACATTTAGTGTTTCTCTACATGTTTCACGGCTCTAAGCCTCGTCCTCAGGAGATGTGGAAGTCACAATATCCAAGAGTGGGAAATGGCCCGCCCGATCCAGGACTTCCAACCAGGATGTCAAATCCTCACCGTTACGGGTATGGGAGAAATATGGGCTGATCACATGCGACTAAAAAGATGTATCACCAACCCCTAAAGACGGACCAAGGATGGTAGGGACAGTCTTAAACCCAGTGATGAACTAATGCCACAACACTGAAAATAAGGTAATCCAGCCGTATATTCATTATAAATTCACAAACCAGTCTGTGTATTTAAATGTGGAGATACAGGGGGTCCCCGGGTTACAAACAAGATAGGGACTTTAGGTTTGTTCTTAAGTTGAATCTGTTTGTAAGTCGGAACAGGTAAATTTTTTAAGTGTAGCTCCAGCCAAAAAATCTATTTTTAAGTTTTGTAGATAGCATAGGGAAGGGTTATCACCCCTGTAACATTTGTTTTGCTGTCTGTGCCCCTGTTCAGAAGATTTCACCTCACTTTCTGTCCCAATAACAATTGGATTTTGAAAATTTGGGGTTATTAGGGAAATAAGGATAGGTGATAAAGCATCAGTGGAGACACCTTTTTCCCATATTAACTCTTACAGGAGTGAATTTCCCTTCCTAGGGGTAGATTTCCTCTCACTTCCTGTTGCCTCCCTCCGTTTGTAAGTAGGAGTCGTTTGTAAGTCGGATGTTTGTAAGTAGGGGACCCCCTGTATTCTGCCTTGCCCGCCAGGTATAGGTCCATCGAGGTCCTCCCAATATCAAGCTTAGCCAGTTGGAGTATAATAAATAATGAATCCTATGTAAGGTTTGTTATTTCACTAAAGTATGCTTTAAAGTAAAACCTAATGGAATGGTATTTAGTTTGCTAAAACACTGTGTATCATAATCAATTGAAATTTTGCGTAATAAAAAAAGGATTTTTGTCCAATCAAAAAGGTTTTCCGGTAAGTACAAAAATCTTATTTTCCTTATCATTTATTGAGAGACACAGGAAGTGTCAACTGGGACATCCAAAAGCTTTCCAGCTGATGGACAGGTAATTGCCGCTATAAAACCCAAAACAATGGGGATATGAAATCAACACGTGAATAAAAACCTTAATGGAGAGGGCACTGAAAAGGAGTTGGGTGTTATAGACCAGTACAGAAATCATTGCAAGGAGAAAAAACTGAACCTTAGGAACTATGGGTTGTGATGAAGCTCAAGTGGCAGTCCACCAGAATACAGGTGAAAACAATACAAGATCTGCAAGAGCAAAAGACCTAGACTAAGTAGCAAAAAAAATCAATTAAACAACTGCAGAACAGGCTTAAGTCTAATTTTCCCTAAAGCTGGGTATAGATCGACTTCTGTTGTATACCCCGCTTTCACATTTTTAGCCTACAGGTAAGCCTGAAATAAGTCTTACCTGTATGTAAAATTAATATCTCCTAAACCTGTATGGCGTATGCGCTCTGAAGGTCCAGCGGATGCTGCCGGAAAATCAGAACTCCTTGCCAGAAAGAGGACTCCCATGCGCATGCGAGGGAGTGACGTCATCGCAGCTCCGGCCACTCACATCGCCGGAGCCTCAAACCCGGAAGAAACACAGAGGGAACATGTCAGCTCCCTCAGCGGTGACCCATGGAGGTGATGCCAGCGCTTCGTCCTAAGGTAAGTATTTCATAATGAACTAGTATGCGGTGCATACTAGCTCATTATGCCTTTGCCTTACAGGTTGTATTTTTTTGTGGGCTTACAACCGCTTTAAACAAGGAGGGCCACACACAAACTGAAATTTGACTAATCCTGGCTATATGTGCTGACTTTCAAAAAACTCTTGTACTACACTCATGCTTATTCTTTTTCCGAGGCCCCAACTCTGACTCCTGTGACTTTCTAAATGGATCCCTAGGACGCCCCCCCTATGCCATGATGTCAGACTCAGTATTGGGCTTACGGTCACTAGGGAAGGAGCCTAAGTACTCGAGCTCCTTCACTACCAGGGCCTTCCGTCACCTTTGCCAAGTCACTGCTTCCCAACTGGCAATATAGCTTTCTTCGTATAACCTCATTGCACATTAGACATTTGTACTGCATCTTCTCTATCTTGTCTTGTCCCCTAGTCAAGCCCTGTTCTTTGTGATATGCCATACATGCATGCACCCCTTTAACTGTGTCCTCAAGTAACTTCAAACCAGGCCAAGTTTAATAATGATAAACATTTACTGAAGATATTTGAGTGTAACAAATGCACAGTCAACACAAGATGTTGTTATACATTCCTATACATACCCTTCTAGTAAGTATCCTGGTGTCCCAAAGTGTCCTTTTAAGTTGTTCATACCTTAATTAGGTGGCAAAAGTCTATTAGTTCTTGATAAGCAAGAGTCCTTACCCCAGAACCCCAGCTTTGCTCCCACAAGGGGTGGTCTAGTGCAACAGTTCGCATTTTCAACAGCATCTTGTTCCTTTAAGTGGGGAGACCTGGAACTGATTTTTTTACCATCTTAATAAATATGTCACCTCCGTGAAGTGGTTCCCTCTCCTTTTTGTGTGTTTTCTCCAGTAGAAGGCAGTACCTTCCCTAAAAGTGTGGGAAAACCTGACCAGCAGTGTTAACCGTTACCTCCCAGGGAATACCACCTCTACCAGACAAACATAAGTCAACAATGCAAGTATACTCACATTTACAATATTCAGTTACTAAATAACCAACCAAAACTACAGTGATTAAAACATATGGAATAAATACACAACACAGAAAAATCCCTTGGAAGCACTTGCCTACAAAGAACATCTGGGCAAAAGATCAGTCAGTGAGCTGTTAAGGGCCCAATAGGGTATCCTATTAACCTCAGGGAAAGAAGAACAAGAACAATGCTATCAAAGAGAAGAAACGTACACTTTGAATAGAACTGCCCTTAAACATTTCTTAAAAGAAAGGTACAAAAAACAAGACTGCCTGTATTAAAAAGAAGGTAGGCAGAAAATAGAAGGACGAGAACAAAGTCTGTCCATAAAAGACACCCAAGGGTGAAAAGGGTGATAAGCACGCAGCACACTTGTCTTTGAAAACACAGAATATAATCCTGCCTGGATACACCTGCTAGAATAGGTCTTCCTCCAAAGAGTGAAGGACGAGAAATCTAGAGTTAATTCCTGGAAAATCTGCTCCAAGGAAGAATCAAAGAAGTCTCCATTATGGATTGCAGCTCGGTAAGGTAGAAAAAACAGCCTTTGGCGCTACACGGTATCCCTTGGAACAGGATAATAGGGAAACACCATGACTTGCCTGGTGAACTTCACGGAAGAATAGGACCAGTAAAGATTTTATAGTTACTTGGAGGAAAGGGGAGAGCACACAGGTGTCGATCCCTCAGTGATTAGCATAGAAAGGCAAGGGGAAGTAAAAACTATCCTAGGAACTAAGAAGATAGTGTGGACACAAAGGACTTATAAAGAGGTTCCACTTGAAAAAAATCACCCAGCCTTAAAAACTTGGGGAATTCCCGAACCTTCTTAAAGGAGAATGATTTGCCATTGGATGAAGTGAAGGCAAGGTCAGATCAAGGAATGACCAAGGAAAAATATCTTCAACACCACAGAAACTGTCGCTTCTGGAAAATTAGAAGTAAGGATACTTCCAACTAAGTGAGACCATTAAGATGGAAAGAGAAGCATCTGCAATCTGTCCAAGCTGTGCAACAGCAATGGAGATAGAATAGATTATTGCTCCAAAATCTAGATTCTCCAGATTCTCCAATTAATACTATTTAGAGGAAAAATTGCCAAAAATCCCATAAACCCTGAATGGTACCCTGGAAAAAGATCCTACAAGATCCTACAGGATAATACAAAAATCCTAAAGATCAAAGTGTTCTGTTTACCTTTTCCTGATGAAGGAGCTACTAAAGAGCTGCAAAACAAGTTGAAGGTGTTTTAACTTGTTTTTCTGATCAATAAATACTGACCTTCCTGAAGAATCCACTTGGAAGCACCTTTTTATTTAATGCTCACCTCTGCTGACCACACATTGGTACCATTTGGGGCCTCATCCTTATTACCATTGCTCACCAGTTCTGATCACAACCTAGAGCAGTGCAAGAGTTTCTGGAAAACCTCAATGAGAATCAAGTGCGGACACTCACATTCTGCATGGAGATAATCATATTCTCCACATGTGCGAAAATAGGTTCCTTGACCCTTGGAATGGCATCCAGCAACCTTATAAATGTGAGTCTATGCTTACTACACTTTTTGCCTTATTTTTACATTTGTACAACTGAATACTACTCTTAGAAGGACCTCTTTCATGGCTTTTTATCCCGCTATTTCTCCTTGGCCCTGCTCATCTGGAGAACCACCAATTCAAGCCTACCAGCTGACTGACCTTAAACAGATTTTCAGAGAGTTTCACATAGAGGAAGTCAGTTCCTTATTCAGGAAAGGAATACAGGGAACCAAAGGATTATAACTTGTAAGTTAAAAGGTACCTCAGGAGAGAGACGTGTACCTCAAGGGATACAATCTTCCTTGAAGGTAACAGACATCTTGGAAAAGGCAGTGTAAGTAAGAGAAGGATGGTGATTAAACAAATAGGCTACTAAGCAAAAATGGACAAACAATATCCCAAGCTATAGGCAAATGAAACAATCTGGGACAAGGTAAACTGGAGTACAGAAATCCATAATAGTAAGAAAAGGAAGCTGGAAAAAATGTCTGATTGTAGGGTCTAGAATAGAGCTACAGAGAGGGACCTGAGTTTCCATATTGAAGGGAGGTTAACTGCCTGGGTACGGCCCCCAAAGCTATTGCTAAAGATACACCAATCTGGACAGCTGCTGTATAGGGACCAGCTCAAGCAACAAATTAGATGCCTTTATTGAAGATAAAGAACGTCCAAATAGTAGTGTGTATGCTGAAGGAAAAAATAGAAAAAAAAGAAGAAAGCAATATAGTTACATTTTTTCACAGCAGAGCTGAGGAAAAAGCGTCCAGCCTCCTCTTATACAATATGGTTGGGGAAGCGAAGGATTACACAGGCGGTTGAATTAGGGTTTTATTGTTTGCTAAGGCCCCAACCTCCTGTGGACAGCAGTATAACTCGACTGTCTAAGATGATCTACAATTCCTGTGTCCCTCAATAGATGACAAGGAAATGCTTGTTTCAATTTATTTTCATCTTTTATTGTATCTCAGCATTGCTGATCTCCATCACCCTCTGTACAGCCACCTCCTGTCTACATGCATTCCACCAATGGCTGCACGGCTTTGCTTGGGTGGATTTCCTAATGGTGACAACAGTAGACTATGCCTGAAATGTGGGCTTAAAAAAAAAAAACACTTGTAGGCTCTATTGGACATGGTGACAAAGCAGGAGCATTGAGAGACAGGAACGGAGCATTGTCACCCTATAAGAGGAAGTACCTAAATTAGGACCTCTATGGCAGGATCACCAGGTATTATTTTAATGAAAGCTGAATAATTTAAAACTATTGAAAATGACTTGAAATCACAATGTTAAATTTTGTATGTGCCTTTGTGATTATTCTCACATCTACTTTAGGTGAGAATATACCACTGAACAGACTCCGCTACTGACCAGTTCGGCATCAGATGAATTCCCCCCTGTAAGCCGACTTCCATCCTAACCTGACCTTCATTCGAACCGACAAAAGCAAGCCGTAAACATGGAGGAAGATCTTTGGTAAGAGTCTGATAGGTAGAGAGATATTGTGCAGAGCTGCAGCCCCACTCCCCCTGGAAACACTTCTGTAAATTTAACAAAAGAAAACCAGGAGCTTTCATAAAAAAAAAAAAAAAAAAAAAGTGTCTGCTCCCCAGACTGGTGTGCTGCAATCTGGCTGTTTCCATGGAGACATGTCCGCCTGTTCACATGGCAACATACCTGCGGTCCACTATTAAAGTGATGAGATGAGCAGGATAGTAGATGCATATGGATGCTTTTATAACCCCTTGCCTGCCAGATGATCCGCCGATACTTAAATGGCCATAAAAAATAAAAATGGCCAGCGTTTACAGCGAGACCCCCGAGTACAGCTGCCTTGATCCCGCAGAGAAAGAAAAGCAGGTCATATCGCAAATAAATATTAATATCACTTTTCACTATACAGCCTCAATGTCCTACCCCGGACCCGGGGTGTGCGGCAGCTGCTAGGCAAGAGAGGTGACAAAATTATTATTTGCAACTCAGTATGGAGAGGACCCTGAACCTGTTAGATTGGTAGACGAGAAGGCGGCTTTTCTGTTGCCTAATGATCTCCTTACAGACGAGTATTGGGAAGTGTCGGTGCTGCTGGGTGAGAGCAATACTTAGCTATCTGTGTGAGTGTTTCTGAATTATTTGGGCTCCACACAAATGTACATCCACTTCATGTCCCTTAAAGGGGAATTACAACATGCTGTAAGCAAAGAAGTCCCATGGCTACCATTTTGTAAGTGTATGTTGTTGACCAGACACAATGGTAAGGAGATAGAAGGTGAATTGCACACCACTGATCCATTTGTCATTGTTTGCTGCAGCTTTGAATCCATTTAATCTGTCTCAGTATGAGCCTTTCCAAAGCTACTATCCTCACAAAACCCAACAGTGTCCAATTACCGGAGTTGTGAGAGAAATAACCGAATCACTAATTTAGGTCTATTTCAGACGGGCGAAGGCCAGATAGGGCTGTTCACATGCCCAGGCCACCATGCCCTGCATCGCAACTGCTGCATTTTGAATCTTGGGGTGTATAATTTGACAAGCGGCATCACTTGTCAAACCTGTCCATTGAGTTCAATGGGGCCACACCACAACCGCACACGATGCACACGGCTGCGGCGCCGTAGTGCAGCATTACATTTTAATCAGCGTGTGAGGAGCCGATATAATACCTCCTCACTGCCTGACGAAAGTGGATAACTCTTCAGAGGGCACTGCATAACACAGTGAGGATGTAGCACCCTGGTGTTTAGGCAGGGTTTTTCCTAAATTTACCTGCCAGGTGTAGTTACCTTGGTCTATTGTTAGAGAATTGATTTCATGCTAAGTCTGTACTTGCTGTACTTTTCTCTTTTGCCGCTAGCTGGCCGGGTACCTGGTGGCATTAGATATGAGAAGGGCAATGCAAGGTCAGGTTATGGGTATATGGAGTATCTCAGCCAATGGGCAGGGGTTTTCTTGAATCCCTTGGCCTGCTGGGAGAACCTATATATTTGGGTGGAGTCAGGTGGTCGTGGTTCTGTGCCACCTAGATGGCTGTCTAGGTGGACGTGTGTTGTATTATCCGGGCTGCTAGGCTGGAGATTGGGCCTATTCCGGCGACATCTGGCTGCTAGGCTGTCTGAGGGCCTATCCAGAAGCAAGGGAGCAGTGCAGGGTTGGGACTGCGGCTTGCAGTCCAACCAGAAGTGATGGTTTTGCCGGCCGGAGAACCTGTCGTGGTTGGAGGTAGAGGGGAAGCTGTCGCCAGTAAAGGACTATCCGCCTTATTACCAGGGACCCAAGTGAGTAACTGAAGCAAGTATCGCCAACCGGGGAAGGGAAGAATGGGGAAACTTCAGTGGGTATCAAGCCAGGGACCCAGCCAGCACAGGTGACGCTTGCAGAGCAGCCTTGTGTGTCAAGCTAGGGACCGAGCAGGCCAGTGAGGTGAAGCTTGAGCGGTATCTTGAGTGCCAAACTAGGGACCCAGCAGAGAGGCGGAGGTGACGCTTGAGGAGGATACCACCGTGAAGATTGGAGGAGCTCAAGGGATTCAGTGGCAGTGAATCAGAGGGTCTAGTGAGAGACCGGGAGCTCAGTGGGCTGAAGAACTACTAGAAGCAATTGTAGTGAAAGTGAAGGAACTGTTACGCTTTGTGTTAGGACCTGTTAAAGACTGTTGCCATAGGAGACAGCATTCCTGCACATGCAGATGTGGCGTCTTGCTGGATGCCTTTCCCTGCATGGCTGTCTTCCTATTGAAGTCTCGGAGTCTGCAAATACCTAAGGGTGTCCTGGCCCTAACCCCCCCCCCCAAAGAAAAAAGTTTGTTAAGAGAAATAAACTTTTTTTTGCATTCAAGGTGTGTCTGCCACCCAATAACTTTAACTACTCTGTGCCCACCATGCCTCACAACCCACCACATACAGAAGGATGTCAGCTATCCCTGGCCCTGGAGGTTCTCATTAGATCAAATGAGGCCTGGGACTTTGCTACAAGTATAAAAGATCCCTTAATTTTGACACCGTGGAAATCAGTTTGTAGGCAGGTGCAGTCTGCACTCCTGACTGCAGTTAGCGCTCAACCAAAGCACTAACGCAGGAGGGGAAGAAAGCTATGACTTCCTGTGGTCAACAGGGGAACAGATGTTTTGCAATCACACGTGCTAACAAGGAACATGCTGACAGGAGGTAAGAGGCAAAAGATGACCTTATCCGCCTTCTGCTGCTGCTTTACTGTCCAATTATAGGCCAGGGAAGGGGGAGGGGGGGGTGGGGGGGGCAGGAGGTGACCTACCTACCTGTGCTGCACTATTGTCTGGCAGGGCTGTGTAAATATCAGGACTGGGTGGACAGAAATACAAATCCTTTGGCTGGTAAGACAGCTCTTGTTATATTTCAGATCTGTATTTAGCCATTTGCCTGGATTACGGCTTTCACGTCCCTGTAGCCACATTAAGAAATACGCTCACCGCCTTCATCTATATAATCTGTGGCAGTGTGCAAATCAAATGTAAATGTTATCCTCAATTATTCCTGACATGATCTATTGTTTTAGCAAAGTAACAGCACAATACGGAAAACAATATTGTTGATTCAGCTCATTATTCTGAAGGTAAAGATTGGACAGAATTAAGGTCTGAAAACCAGGGCCTAAATCCAGCTCAGTTTTTTTTTTTTAGTATCCCAAATTGAATGAATAGGAGTCTAATGCTACTTGTCCTGGAAACGTGGATTGTTAACGATGAAAAATGCCTTAAATCAGATTTGGGTATTGTGCTATCATGCAGAGTAAACTTAGGCTTACATAACTGCAGTTATATCTAAAAATGCCGGTTAGACCTTGATATAAAAGGTTGTTTCCAGGACCTCTCATCCCACCATATGACTCAGTAAGTCATTATAGAGGTCAAACATTTGATATATTTTACAGCTGCTCTGATAAATGTTCCTGCTAGTGATGGGAAGTGTTCGATTACAGGCGATCGGTTCTAGTAAATGCTGCCCCCGCCACCCCTCCTGTCCAGGTGTGACAGGCCACACGGGCTCCCTGGAGCATGGGGATGGCGGCACCCCTCTCAATGCAGCGCCTGGGGCACATGGTGAACTGAGTCAGAAGTTCAGCCCCCCTCCTTCCTCTGCAGCCTTCTGGGACACTTCAAAGGTCCCAGAAGACTGCTGCCTATTTACAAAGTGTAGAGTTTTTCATGCATGCACAGTAGGAACCTGCCTGTGAAGCCACAAGGTTTCACTGCAGGTTTTCCTTAGTCAAGATGAGGTCACCAGCCCCCAAAAGCCGATTGAAGAATCGGCTCAGGTTAGGACACCTCTGGATGCCTGGACAGGTAAGTGCCCTAATACTAAAAGTTAGCAGCTACAGTACTTATACTTTAAATTTTCTTTAGGGGGAGCCTAGAGCACCTCTTTAAGGTTTTAGAACCACTTTAAGCTTTACATAAATGTGTTACTGAGAGTAAGATCTGCACACAGTATATTTGAATGATTAGAAAGGTCTGATCTATAGGGAAATTGCTACAACATACTGCAAATAGCAATTAGCCAAATTGTTTCAAAATTAAATAAAACTGAAAAAAATGTATTGAACATATTCTAAAAGATTCCCATCACTCTATAAATAAGAGTATAGCTATGTCTATATACAAAACACATTTGAACCCATCTTAAGATGTTCCTGTCCTGCCTTTGTCACCTAGCCTGCTGCATCTGCTAACAACTCCTTGTTGCCATAACGCTATGTTGGCAAAGCCCACAATGGCCAAATTGCCAGGGCAGGTTGGGTTACACAGAATAGTCATTAAGGGCCACATATCATGGACCAGCGTTTAGACTACTTCTAATGAATTGGGACTGTGTACCTGAGTATAACGTATCAAGAGCATCAGAGCGTTCTATAGCGACAGCGAGGGATTTCCTTTTTTGTATCGCGTATACACTGACCAGTCTCCGCCTGTAACATCAAAGATCAAGGCCCTAACACACTAATAGAAGAGAGTATTCCTTTCTGCTGCTTCCCTTTATGTGGCAGTTTGAACGGCTACATGAATCAGAAGGAAGTGATCTAGAAACCTTAAGAGTCCTTTGTGAAAACCATCCGCACATCTGCTCCAATGGCTTGATGTTAAGAAGTGACCCGGCATTGCAAGTCCCTGTAACAATGACACACAGTTAAAGCTTTTTACTGTTCAGTCTCTCTATATATGTTCCATAGTCTAGACTTTACCTGTGATTGACCAGTCACTGGAATCTGCCCTTCCTAGGTATAAATCTAGAGCTTTCCGCCCATAGATTGTACAGTAAAAACAGAAGACCCAAACCATTTCTCAGGTTTCAGATTCAATAATGTGTGTGCACAATCTTCAAAGGCCTTAAACTGAACCTGTGGTCAGGCTACTGACATCCAATTGTTAATATTTTATTAAGAAGCAGTGACTAGCTTTACAACAAGCCCTCACTGACCTCTGTAGCTGCAGTCACTGTTCAGTCATCCTCAAAGTTTACAGCAGAGGCATTAAAGTTATTTAAGTTATCCTATCATCTGCTCAGCTCTACCTGCTCTCCCTTCCCAGTAGTGGCTCATGAGCTCAGCTCAATCTGCTCCCCCTTCCCAGAAGTGCCTCATGAGCTCAGTTCTACCTGCTCACCCTTCCTTGTAGTGGCTCAGGAGCTCAGCTCAACCTGCAACCCCTTCCCAGTAGTGTCTCATGAGCTCAGTTCAATTTGCTCCCCCTTCCCAGAATTGCCTCATGAGCTCAGCTCTACCTGCTCACCCCTTCATAGGATTGGCTCGGGAGCTCAGCTCAACCTGCTCCCCCTCCCCAGGAGTGGCTCAGGAGCTCAGCTCTACCTGCACCCCCTTCCCATTAGTGGCTCAGGAGCATAGCTATACGTGCGTCCCCTTCCCAGTAGTGGCTCATGAGCTCAGCTCAATCTGCTCCCCCTTCCCAGAAGTGTCTCATGAGCTCAGCTCTACCTGCTCTCCCTTCCCAGGAGTGGCTTAGGAGCTCAGCTCTACCTGCTCCCCCTTCCCAGGAGTTGCTCAGGAGCTCAGCTCTACCTGCACCCCCTTCCCATTAGTGGCTCAGGAGCTCAGGTCAACCTACGTCCCCTTCCCAGTAGCGGCTCATGAGCTCAGTTCAAGCTGTTCCCCCTTCCCAGAAGTGGCTCATGAGCTCAGTTCAATCTGCTCCCCCTTCCCAGAATTGCCTCATGAGCTCAGCTCTACCTGCTCACCCCTTCCCATGATTGGCTCGGGAGCTCAGCTCAACCTGCTCCCCCTTCCCAGGAGTGGCTCTGGAGCTCAGCTCTACCTGCTCACCCTTCTTTGTAGTGGCTCAGGAGCTCAGCTCAACCTGCATCCCCTTCCCAGTAGTGGCTCATGAGCTCAGCTCAATCTGCTTCCCCTTCCCAGAAGTGCCTCATGAGCTCTACCTGCTCATCCTTCCCTGTAATGACTCAGGAGCTCAGCTCAATCTGCTTCCCCTTTCCCAATAATGGCTCAGGGGCTCAGCTCAACCTGCTCTCCTTTCCCAGTAATGGCTCAGGAGCTCAGTTTAACCTGCTCCCCCTTCCCAGGAGTGGTTCAGAAGCTCAGCTCTACTTGCACCCCCTTCCCAGGAGTGGTTCAGGAGCTCAGCTCAACCTGCTCCCCCTTCCTAGTAATGGCTCAGAAGCTCAGCTCAAACTGCTTCCCCTTCCCAGTAGTGAGTCAGGAGCTCAGCTCTACCTGCACCCCCTTCCCAGTAGTGGCTCAGGAGCTCAGCTCAACCTGCTTCCCCTTCCTAGTAGTGGCTTAGGAGCCTAGATCAACCTGCTCCCCCTTCCCAGTAGTGGCTTAGGAGCTTGGATCAACCTGCTCCCCCTCCCCTGTAGTGGCTCAGGAGCTCAGCTCAACCTGCTTCCCCTTCCCAGTAGTAGCTCATGATCTCAGCTCAATCTGATCCCCCTTCCCAGGAGTGGCTCAGGAACTCAGCTCTTCCTGATCCCCCACCCAGAAGTAACGCAGCGACTTTCCAGCCTGCTTATATGTAATGCAAACAGGGCAGGAGCTCTCGAACTGGGAAGAAGAGTAAGCTGAGAGTGACTTGAATGGCATTTGTGCTTGAGGTATGAACTTTAAAGTACTACTAAATCCAGGAGCATGAATTCACTATATATGGTCTCCCACAGTACACAGAACATGGAAATACAATTATTTCAGTAAATATAAACTGCTAAATACCTTTTCTCATCAGCAGTTATGCCGCGTACACACAGGCGGACTTTTCGACGGACTAGTTCCGGCGGACTTTTCGACAGACTTTCCGGCGAACTTTCCGACGGACTTTCGAATGAACGGACTTGCCTACACACGATCAACCAAAGTCCGACGGATTCGTACGTGATGACTTATGACAGGTCTAAAAAAAAGGAAGTTCATAGCCAGTAGCCAATAGCTGCCCTAGCGTCGGTTTTTGTCCGTCGGACTAGCATACAGACGAGCGGACTTTTCGACCAGACTCGAGTCCGTCGGAAAGATTTGAAACATGTTTTATTTCTAGGTCCATCAGACTTTTGGGGAAAAAAAAGTCCTCTGGAGCCCATACACGGTCGAATTGTTCGACGGAGTCCGGTCCGCCGGACCTAGTCCGACGAAAAGTCTGCTCGTGTGTACGCGGCATCAGAGCAGTCTTATGACTTCTATCAGTGTCTGGTTAAAGCTTGTAGGAGGAGTTTTCATGCTCCCCTAATTATTCTATGATGCTGCAGGATCCCTGACCCTCTATCTGGACAGTGCTGAACACATGCACTCTTCCATGAAAAAAACAAAACAAAAACTCTCTAGCAATACACCCCAAACTGAGCATGTGCAGAGTGCCCCCAAGGGTCAGCAGATACATTGGGGACTGTGGTTTCTTGTACCAGGGCCCTGAAGGTTTTAGATACGCCCCTAAGAGACGCATTCCTTTTATAGGGAAACTTTAAACTACGAGGGTTCTTCAAAAGGTTTCTGCACTTTTTTTAACTCTAATAAATATAAAAAAAGTACGGACACTTTTTGAAATATGTAACTGACCAAAACTAAAGTTACTCTCAAACTGATAACACGACATCTCTCCAAAGCAAGGGTCCCCAAACTTTCTGAACAAAGAGCCAGTTTAGTGTCCTTCAGACTTTGAGGGGGCCAGACTATGGCCAGTGGGATTTGAAAATGCCCTGGCATCAGTGGGAGTAAAGAATGCCCCATCATTGGTATTAGTGGGAGGACTATTGCCCCATTGTTGGTAGGTTGGAGGAAGAAATAGTGCCAAACAAATACAAAGA
The DNA here is from genome assembly GCF_042186555.1 of Aquarana catesbeiana. NCBI lineage: Eukaryota > Metazoa > Chordata > Amphibia > Anura > Ranidae > Aquarana > Aquarana catesbeiana. The sequence goes on from NC_133334.1 coordinate 275,795,236, forward strand.
GATTTCCAAGCTCAAACTTACCAACCAGCCATCGACCAACCCAATTGACCTGTCTAACAATATGCATTAAGAACAGGGGCTTAGTTTGCACACATTTCCAAATACATGCGTAAGCTCCAATTATGGAGACTCACAGAAAGAGTTATTCCCCGTACACACGATCGGACATTGATTGGACATTCCGACAACAAAATCCATGGATTTTTTCTGACAGATGTTGGCTCAAACTTGTCTTGCATACACACGGTCACACAAAGTTGGTCGGAAATTGCGAACGTCAAGAACGCGGTGACTTACAACACGTACGACGAGCCGAGAAAAATTAAGTTCAACAGCCAGTGAGGCTCTTCTGCTTGATTCCGAGCATGCGTGGAACTTTGTGTGTCGGAATTGTGTACACACGATCGGAATTTATGCGAACAGATTTTGTTGTCGGAAAATTTGAGATCCAGATCTCAAATTTTGTGCGGCAGAAATTCCGACAGAAAATGTCAGATGGAGCCTACACATGGTCGGAATTTCCGACAAAAGGTTCCCATCGAACATTTTCCATCATAAAATCCAACCATGTGTACGGGGCATAAGGGACTACAGAAAACAGGGTGCCTTGTCGGGGCCTGTAGCTTATGGATGTAGTTGCAAATGTGCAGACTAAACCTCTGTTCTTAATGCATATTGTTAAACAGGTCAATTCGGTTGGTCGCTGGCTGGTTGGTAGGTTTGAGCTTGGAAACCTCTGTGTATTTGTTTGACATACATTGCCCTTCCAGTGCTCCTTGCTGCCAAGACCAGTTATAGGTGGGGGCAGTGGCCACTTGTTTGTATGAAGAAATAGTGCCCCATCAATGGTGACATTGTGAAGAAAAGTGCCCCATAATCGGTGTCAGTGGGAGGAATAGTGCCACATTGTTGATATCAGGGAAAGGAATAGTGCCCCATCATTGGCATCAGTGGGAAGAATAGGGCCCTGCAGTTGGTGCCAGTGTGAGGAATAGTGTCCCATCATTGGTGTCAGTAGGAAGAATAGTGCCCCATTGTTGGTATCAGTGATAGGAGCAAGCAAAGGTCCACATCCAGCCCCCGGCCGCAGTTTGGAGACCACTGCTCCAATGTAAAGGTAATAATTGGTGTCAGTGGGAGGAATAGTGAATATTGTTGATATCAGGGCAAGGAATAGTGCCCCATCATTGGGAAGAATAAGGCCCTGCAGTTGATGCCAGTAGGAGGAATAGTGTCCCATCAGTGTGTCAGTGGGAAAATAGTGCCTCATTGTTGGTATCAGTGACAGGAATTATGCCCCATTGTTGGTGTAGAAGGAATAGTGCCTTGTATCAGTGAGAGGATATTGTCCCAAGGGCCTGATAAGGACAAGCAAAGGGTCACACACGTCCCCCGGGCCGCAGTTTGAAGATAACTACTCCAAAGTAAGGGAAATCCTTTCTTAGACAGTGGTTCCCATTGGAAGATTTTCTCTCTTTTCCCTGATTTTTCCTTCATTTCTGCTCAAACAATAGTCAACAGGACAAATAGAGAGAGCGAACTAGACAGAAGTAGTATAACCATAGATGTGATACTATATAAAACGTGCAGTGTGCAATGATCCTATAATCATGAATCCATACATTCTATGAATAAAGTGCTAAATATATAAAAATAGGTGCTGACAAAAGACAATTGCTAACAATTGCTAATAAAGTGACAGTGGTCCCGGATATATAAAAATAATAAAAAATTATGTGCTAAAAAAATGTAAATTGATAATACAATAACAGTGAATAATCCCAGATAGGTGCTGTAAGCTGAACTACTGTACAAGACTCTTGGTAGCGGCCTCACTGGAAAGGCATTACATCAGAGTCATCTAACTGCAGTACTTCAGGTGACTGACTGTCAGCATAGGTTGAAGAGATGCTACTTTCCAGTGAGGCCGCTACCAAGAGTCTTGTACAGTAGTTCAGCTTACGGCACCTATCTGGGATTATTCACTGTCACTTTATTAGCAATTGTCTTTTGTCAGCACTTATTGTTATATATCTAGCACTTTATTCATAGAATGTATGGATTCATGATTATAGGATCATTGCACAGTGCACTTTTTATATAGTATCACATCTATGGTCATAGTATTTATTTTATTTTGCCAGCGCTGTATGCGTTTGTTTTATATCATCCAAGTATTAGTACTTTTCTTACAGCAGCGGCAATACATTCACTTTTTTGTTTTGATTAGCCACGAGCGCTGCATTTATATTTTTTCTTTAGACAGAAGTAGTAACCTTTCTATATTTTTACTAAAACAGAAAAATGTTGGCATTTTTCAATATGTTGGGGGTTGCTAAAACAAGAGCACAAGACCGGCACAGAATGGTCATTCTATTAAATTTTTTTTGAAAAGCCGCAAACATTCGCTGGTTTGGCCTTGCCCTATATGTTACACAGGTATAACTATGCCATTTTTCTCCCAGCATTTTTCTTTCCCAAGTACATTTGAACAATGCATTTCTCATTTCTTTTTTGCCGTATTGTACAAAGAAAATGTAACAGCGTTGGGGGTGTATATTGAAAGGCATAAATAGCAAATGTTGTCTGGTATGTGGTATCGTCATTTGAAAGAACCATCATTCTCTGGGTGAATTTTTGTAGATAATACATATTTTTTTCCCCCCTTGCCCCTTGGATGGCTTAACACTCTCCCTCTTTTTTTTTCCATGTAGCTGATTTCTCTCATGTAGACTATATTTTCCAGTTTGACTCAATGATGGAGTTGTTTCTTTGCTTCTTGTGCGCTTAGCCATTTAATTAAAGCGATCCATATTGAATTCATGTCCAGATGCCTTGACCAGCGGAGTCAGATCCTCATTGGCATGCCAGCTGCTCGGTGCTGAGAACAGCTCCTACATACTAATGAGGAGACAGGCAGCGATTCATCAGCCCATGATACAGCTCCAGCATCTACAAGCACTTATGACATGTAATTGGTGGTGCATAAGGAAGCGAGGCCACATTAAAAACCCTACAGATAGTCAGAGATAAAAATTAATGACTTTTGCTTTGTGTAATCCAGTGTGCGTTGGTGGGAAAAGGGAGGGAGGTTGGGGGGGGGGGGGGGGGTGTGGGGATTAATAATGGCACAAAGGAACAAAGCCTGACTTGCTGTTGTTTACGTACTAAACAATACAAATTTTCGGCACGGGTGAGCCAGGACCCCTGGCAGAATCAGCATTTCCATATTTATGATCAAGAAAAAGAGCCATCTTGACAGGGTCTTGCAGGGCAACCCCGATTTCTATGATTTTCATTAAAGACTACTGAGATTGTTATTATTGTGCTGTGATGAGCGATCTAAACAGGATAAGCTTGAAATTTTGTGGCGGAATCTTTTTTATCTACAGCCTTCTCTTAAACGCGCAGGGTTACGACAAACTCGCGGGTAGCCGCAAAGATTCATTTGTTAATATTGCTATTTTTACCTGTGCTAGATTTTCAGAATTCATTAGAGAGATATATAGGTTGAACCCACACTGTGCTTTGGCTATATTAAGGGAATATCCTTTACATATATATATTTAGAATGCAGGAAAGAGGAGAATTTGACTGGTCTCAGGACACTTCAAGTTCCTTATCCATTTATAAGGAAGCATTATAAATATATATATACCGGTATATATATATATATATATATATATATATATATATATATTTATATACAGTATCTCACAAAAGTGAGTACACCCCTCACATTTTTGTAAATATTTTATTATATCTTTTTATCTTTTCATGTGACAACACTGAAGAAATGGCACTTTGCTACAATGTAAAGTAGTGAGTGTACAGCTTGTATAACAGTGTAAATTTACTGTCCCCTCAAAATAACTCAACACACAGCCATTAATGTCTAAACTGCTGGCAACAAAAGTGAGTACAACCCTAAGTGAACCCTAAGTGAAAATGTCCAAAGTGTTAATATTTTGTGTGGTCACCATTATTTTCATGGAGTTCACCAGAGCTTCACAGGTTGCCACTGGAGTCCTCTTCTACTCCTCCATGACGACATCACGGAGCTGGTGGATGTTAGAGACCTTGTGCTCCTCCACCAGTGGTGGTCTTGGAGGTGTGTTTGGAGTCGTTATGTTGGAATATTGCCCTATGGTCCAGTCTCTGAAAGGAGGGGTTAGGATAAGAATAAGGCCTTTGTCGGCTAAAACACATCAGTGTTGGCGATGTTTTGGAACTTATGTGCTCCTTTTGATAGAATAAAGAGTGATTTTGTACTCACCTGGTTGCAGACTTTACTTTACATTGGAGGACTTCTGTGTGCGGACTGGAGACAGGCAGGTCAGGTCAGACACGGTAAGTGAAGGGAGCTCTAGCCTGCTCCAAACAGGCAATTGGGTTGTAGTGCCAATACTTTTCATGGTTACTGGGTATAAGCAGCAGGGGCCCTTGTGCATATAAACTGTGTCCATTTTAAACCGTGTAAACCAGGGTTTCTCAGCCGGGGTTCCATGGATCCCTAGGGTTCCACCAAAGGTTGCTAGGGGTTCCATGAGCAATGAGCAATTTCTGCCTCTCAGAAAAGCTGCCACTGACACCATCGATCTTTGTAGCTCTCTGTAAAGGGGGGATTCTTCACAATGACCACAAGTGTAAGGAGCATTCTTCCCACTGACCATCACACTAATGTATCATTAGTTGTAGTTATAAAAAGTTTTAGCAGGGGTTCTTCACTTCAGGGGATATTGGGGTGTTAGCAGGGGTTGCTTCACTTGTGTGGAAGATGAGCTTGTGCCTCATCGAAGCGTCAAAATAAAATCTTCACAGTGCGTTCACATCTCAAGACCCATGAGTGCCGCTCTCTCTTTTGGACTATATGTACTATAGGCTTTGCTGTGCACCCAGGCCCATTTCCTCTCTGATATGTGTGCAGTGGCAACCACTGAATTATAATGTATCATGAGATGGACATATGGTAATTCTTAGCAGCGGTTCCCTGAAACCGGAAAGTTTTTTCAAGGGTTGTGTTGAAAATATTGAGAAAGGCTGTTGTAAACTATGACCATGCCTGAAAAATAGGTACCTAGATGTGCCTGCACAGGTCACCCAATTTGTAGATTACCAAAACCCAAAGTACTCTCTTATGCAAAATATGGCCAGTTCTTATACAAGATAAGGAGTGCCCATTCCATCCCAAGCCTTATTATTGGTTCAGAACTAAGATAAACAACTAATAGACAGGCAGTGGTAGGGACATAGCGAAACTCTCAACCACAGAAGGTGGTTGGTGTTTGCATTCCTGTTCACTAAGGCACTGTAGATATAGGGATTGTATATTTGGAGGTTTTCTATTTGTGTTTTTTACTTTTTTCTTTCTATGTTGATTGAACTGGATAGACCTGTGTCTTTTTTTCAACCAGAATAACTATGTACAGTATCTCACAAAAGAGAGTACACCCCTCACATTTTTGTAAATATTTTATTATATCTTTTCATGTGACAACACTGAAGAAATGACACTTTGCTACAATGTAAAGCAGTGAGTGTACAGCTTGTATAACAGTGTAAATTTGCTGCCCCCTCAAAATAACTCAACACACAGCCATTAATGTCTAAACCGCTGGCAACAAAAGTATGTACCCTAAGTGAAAATGTCCAAATTGGGCCCAAAGTGTAAATATTTTGTGTGGCCACCATTATTTTCCAGCACTGCCTTAACCCTCTTGGGCATGGAGTTCACCAGGGCTTCACAGGTTGCCACTGAAGTCCTCTTCCACTCCTCCATGACGACATCACGGAGCTGGTGGATGTTAGAGACCTTGTGCTCCTCCACCTTCCGTTTGAGGATGCCCCACAGATGCTCAATAGGGTTTAGGTCTGGAGACATGCTCGGCCAGTCCATCACCTTTACCCTTGGCTTCTTTAGCAAGGCAGTGGTCGTCTTGGAAGTGTGTTTGGGGTCATTGTCATGTTGGAACACTGCCCTGCGACCCAGTCCTCGAAGGGAGGGGATCATGCTCTGCTTCTGTGTGTCACAGCACATGTTGGTATTCATGGTTCCCTCAATGAACTGTAGCTCCCCAGTGCCAGCAGCACTCATGAAGCCCCAGACCATGACACTCCCACCACCATGCTTGACACCATCTGAACCAAATAAGTTTATCTTGGTCTCATCAGACCACAGGACATGGTTCCAGTAATCCATGTCATTAGTCTGCTTTTCTTTAGCAAACTTTTTGCGGGCTTTCTTGTGCATCATCTTTAGAAGAGGCTTTCTTCTGGGACGACAGCCATGCAGACCAATTTGATGCAGTGTGCGGCGTATGGTCTGAGCACTGACAGGCTGACCCCCCACACCTTCAACCTCTGCAGCAATGCTGGCAGCACTCATACATCTATTTCCCAAAGACAACCTCTGGATATGATGCTGAGTGCGTGCACTCAACTTCTTTACTCGACCATGGCGAGGCCTGTTGTGAGTGGAACCTGTCCTGTTAAACCGTTGTATGGTTTTGGCCATCGTGCTGCAGCTCAGTTTCATGGTCTTGGCAATCTTCTTATAGCCTAGGCTATCTTGAAGTAGCACAACGATTCTTTTTTTTCAGATGCTCAGAGAGTTCTTTGCCAAGAGGTGCCATGTTGAACTTCCAGTGACCAGAATGAGAGAGTGAGAGCAATAACACCAAATTTAACACACCTGCTCCCCATTCACACCTGAGACCTTGTAACACTAACAAGTAACATGACATCGGGGAGAGAAAATGGCTAATTGGGCCCAACTTGGACATTTACACTTAGGGGTGTACTCACTTTTTTTTGCCAGCGGTTTAGACATTAATGGCTGTATGTTGAGTTATTTTGAGGGGACAGCAAATTTACACTGTTAGGCCTCATGTACACTGCTGCTGGTAAACTAATGTTTAGGAGCAGTTAGGCATTTTTTTCAGCTGCCCCTGAACTCTCCTCTATGTTATGTTATCAGTAAATGCACACAGGGTCATTTATAGTAGTTTCAAGGCAGTTGAGTTTAGAAGCATTTTTTTGTAACGCAAAAAAAGGGTTCAGAGGGATGTTCAGAAGCATTTGAAAGCCAAATGCCTGTAACAGACTGTAAACGCTGCTAAACGCAGTAACTCGCATTTAGCAGCGTTTTGTTTGCAGACGTTTTTCATTTTAACAAAAAAAATGCGGCTAAACGCGACTAAACGCAGCATGTAAACGCGACTAAACAGAAATTTTTAGTTGCTGGTTTCTAGCTGTCAAGTTAAATCATTCAGGAGAGGTTAAACAATGTCCCATGTACACGAAGCCTTATACAAGCTGTTCACTCACTACTTTACATTGTAGCAAAGTGTCATTTCTTCAGTGTCACATGAAAGGATATAATAATATATTTACAAATATGTGAGGGGTGTACTCACTTTTGTGCGATACTGTATATATGTAATCTCTAGGGGGTGCTTTTCATGTCTGATCAGATATTCATAGGTTAAATAGAAACATGGGCTAACTTTAAAGGACCATAAAAGCCAGTCAAAAAAGTTGCATTTGAAGGATTAAATAAATAAGCCTCAGAAGTGTCTAGTTTACTTGTAACAGGGTTAAAACATGTCTCAGGTAGTTTTTAGTAAAACCTGGATTTACTCACAGCCTGCAGCCAGCAAATCTATGTCAGAAACCATGAATCAGACTGAGACAGAAGTACAGTTAAATCTCACTTGTTTAATAATAATAAAAAAAGGTAAACAGAGTAAACGTAGTCAAAACATAGCCAGAGTTCAGGAACCGGAACGGATAGTCAGACAAGCCAAAACGTCAGGGAGCCAGAGATGAGTTTAGTAGAACAGCAAGCAGGATCTAGAGCCAGAGGGAATGTCAGCCAAGCAAGTCTTTAACAGGAACATAGGAGAGCATCTCTAGAGATGTGACTAAGACGAAGGCGGAGATCATCTGGGCTGGACGGCTTAAGTAGGCAGGACTGATGAGCAGGATATCATCAATGGGTGAGTCACTGTGGAGAGATAGGAGCTGGCAATTAGCCGACAGCCGAGCGGCCAGCTCAGAGAAGGAAGGGCTGAGGCCAGCCCTGACAGTACCCCCTCCTCAATGGCCCCTCCCCCTCGGAGGACCACCAGGCTTCAGGGGAAAATGTCTATGGAAATTATGAAGGAGGACAGGAGCATGTATGTCCATGGATGAGACCCAAGAGTGTTCCTCCAGAATGTACCCTTTCCAATGCACCAGGTACTGTATGCACCCACGGAACCTACAGGAGTCAACAATGGACTGTACTTCCAAAGGTTTTAATAAGGAGACATGAAATACATTTGAGATATGCATATTAGAAGGAAGGTCTAATTCTGCTAAAAATACGGAAAGGTCCAATAAACCGAGGTGCGAACTTAAGAGAGGGAACACGAAGTCGGAGGTTGCAAGATGACAGCCAGACCCTGTTCCCAACATGGTAGGAAGGTGCAGGCAGGCGTCTGCGGTCAGCCTGGAGTCTGTACATATCATTAGCATGTCGCAAAGCCTCCTGGACTTGTGCCCAAGTGGAACGAAGACCACGGAGATGCTCCTCTAACGCAGGAATAGTCTGCGGAACAAATGAGTTAGGCAACATGGAAGGTTGGAAACCACAATTCGCCATAAACGGGGACAATCGGGAAGCAGAATTCACTATAACTACAAGGCACTATTGTGAGCAAACTCCACCCATGGTAAGAGGTATGACCAGCTGTTATAATGGTCAGAAATATAGCAACATAGAAATTGCTCCAAGGACTGATTGGCTCATTCTGCAGCCCCATTAGACTGCGGGTGATACGCAGAGGAGAAACCACGCTGAATTCCCAACTGTGCACAAAAGGCTTGGCAGAACCGGGACACAAACTGACTACCCCTGTCCGAGACAATCACCTTGGGTATCCCATGTAAGCGAAAGATCTCCCGAGCAAAAATGGAAGTCAGTTCCTTAGAAGTGGGCAACTTCTTAAGTGGAATACAATGAGACATTTTTGAGAAACAGTCAACCACCATAAGGATAATTGTGTTTCTCTGGGAGTTGGGTAACTCCACAATGAAATCCAAGACAGGTGGGTCCAGGGCCTCTCTCCATTGGGTATGGGTTGTAGGAGGCCCACTGGAAGGTGTAGTTGAGTCTTACTCTAAGCACACACAGAACAGGCAGCTATGAAGGCAGTTACATTAGCACGTAGACTAGGCCACCAGAATTGTTGGGAAATGGCCCAAAAGAGTTGATTTTTCCCAGGGTGGCCAGCAGCCTTGGGAGAGTGGTAAGTCTGGAATCATGGCAGTACGGAGACTCTCTGGGACAAAGCAGCGGTCACAAGGTTTGTCAGGGGGAGCATGAACCTGAGCAAAAAGAATTTTGTTAGGCAAAGGAGAAGTGAGACTGGTACCGTAGCCAGAATACAATCAGGAAGAATCTCCGTCTTGGAAGTGGAGGAAAATTATTATGACAAAGCGTCAGCCCTTACATTCTTAGTACCGGGTAAGAATGAGACAATGTAATTGAAACTAGACAAGAAAAGAGCCCATCGCGCCCTTCTGGGAGAGAGGCGTTTAGCCTCAGACAAGAATGTGAGATTTTTATGGTCAGTAAGAATGAGAACCGGCACAGTGGTACCTTTGAGGAGATGTCTCTATTCTTTCAGGGCTAAAATGATCGCTAACAGCTCTCTGTCACCAATCTCGTAATTGCACTCCGCAGGTGACAATTTCTTGGAAAAGTAGCCACAAGGATGCATAGCGCTCTCAGAGGTAGGACGTTGAGACAGAAGGGTACCAACTCCAGTCTCAGAAGCATTAACCTCGAGGATAAAAGGTAACATAGGATCAGGATGTGCCAAAACAGGAGCAGAAACAAAGGCAGCCTTGAGACTCTCAAAGGCCTTAATGGACTCCGGAGACCAACACTGTGGGTTACCGTCCTTTCTGGTCATATCAGTCAGGGGCTTGACCAGAGATGAGAAGCTACGAATAAACTTCCAATAATAGTTGGCAAAGCCAAGAAAACGCTGCAGAGGATGTAAACCCATGGGTTGGGGCCACTGAAGGACTGCTGAAAGTTTCTCTGGGTCCATTGAAAAACCAGCAGTGGAAATATAACTCAGGAATTTAACCTGTTCACGATGGAACTTGCACTTCTCCAATTTACAATAGAGATTGTTCTCTCTTAGTTTCTGAAGCACACAACAGATGTGAGGATATCGTCGAGATAAACCACCACACATAACTGCAAAAAATCTCGGAGGACATTGTTAATAAATTCCTGGAAAAATGCCAGGGCATTACAAAGGCCAAAAGGCATTACGAGGTACTCATAATGGTCTGTTCTAGTATTAAACACAGTTTTCCTTAATCCTCACGAGATTGTATGCCCCTCTCAAATCAAGCTTTGTGAAAACCGTTGCTCCCTTGAGGCGGTCAAATAACTCTATAATCAACGGAATCGGATAGGCATTCTTAATCGTGGAAAGATTGAGACCCCTATAATCAATACAAGGTCTCAGTTCACTACTCTTCTTCTTCACAAAGAATAAACCAGCACCAGCAGGAGACGAGGATTTGTGGATGAAACCTCGAGAAAGTGCCTCTGCAACATACTCCTCCATGGCCTTATCCTCCAAGACCGACAAGGGGGTATGGCACCAGGTTGAAGGTCAATTGCGCAATTATACGACCGTTGTGGAGGCAAACTACCGGCTTGACCTTTGTCAAAGACATCGCTAAAATCGCAGTACTCCTCCGGCAGGGAGGAGAGAGAAGACGTGCACAGGACCTTAGCTACCTTCTGGAAGCATGTCTAACTGCATTGTGGCGACCAGGAGAGAACCTCAGCATGGAGCCAATCAAAAGAGGGGTTGTGCCTCTGTAACCAAGGATAACCAATAACCAGAGGAAACTTAGGTGAGGAAATAACATGTTATTGGATTATCTCATGGTGAAGAGCCCCTACGGTCATGGACAACAGAATAGTCTTATGAGTCACATGGGCAGGCTGTAGAGGTCTCAAGAGCCTCAATGGCAAATGGAGTGTCACGCAGCTGCAGAGGGAATCAAGTGCTTCGATACAAAGGCAGCATCAATGAACAGACCTGCAGCCCCAGAGTCGATTAAAGCCTGTATCTCGACAGATGACTCAGCCCAAGAATGGGTAACCGAAACCAGGGGCTTATCCTTCTGGATAACTGGGGACGAAACAACGCCACCTAAGGTCTGTCCATGAAAGGACCTCAAGGTTCTGGTGTTCCCTGGACGGGTAGGACAAAAAGTGACCTGCCTGGCCACAATAAAGGCACAATCTCTTCCTCCTCCTAAGGGTTCTCTCATCCGCAGAGAGACTCGTGAAGCCCAAGTGCATGGGTTCATCTTCACTGACTGACTCGGTACCAGGAGGCATGGAAGGTGAGGGAGGCAAGGGTGGGACTGCAAAGCTCGGAGACAAATATACAGAAGGCTTCCGCGAGTGCTCCCTAAAAGAGAGTCTTTCTCTGAGTCTGGAGCCAATGAGGATGGCAAATGTGATCAACTTCTCCAGCTCAGTGGGTATATCTCGGGCTGCTATCTCATACTTGATGGTATCCGAGAGACCATGAGAAAAAGCAGCCACAAGGGCCTCATTGTTCCAAGCAACCTCTGCTTCCAGAGTACGGAATTCAATGGCGAAATCGCCAACAGTTCTCGTGCTCTGTTTGATGGACATGAGGTACTTGGCAGCAGAATCGGAGCGTGCAGGAACGTCAAATACACTTTTAAAGGAAGCCACAAACTCAGGGTAACTTAAGATAACAGATTTTTGCGTCTCCTATAGAGGGTTTGCCCAGGCCAAGGCTCTCTCAGAAAGCAAAGATATCATGAAACCTACTTTGCTTCTGTCCGTGGGAAACGCCTGGGGCAGCATCTCAAAGTATATCTCAACCTGGTTGAGAAACCCTCTGCATTGGACTGGATCGCCCCCAAATCGCTGGGAAAGCGGAGCGGAACCAAACATACCTCTTATAGAGGTAATACTCGAGGCGGGTGCCTGCACAGAGAGCAGCAGCAGGGACAGCCTGCAACACAAGTTGTACCAGAGCAGCCACAGTGGGAGATTCCAGATGCACCGTGCGACTCAGGAGCGTTTGTAAAGCCATAGCAAACTGATCCATGTGGTGATCCTGCTCATCCAATCTAGAAAAAATATTACCAACAAGTGGATTGACTGCATCTTCTGAATTCATGGATTACGCCTACTGTCAGAAACCATGAATCAGACTGAGACAGAAGTACAGTTAAATCTCACTTGTTTAATAATAATAAAAAATGGTAAACAGAGTAAACGTAGTCAAAACATAGCCAGAGTTCAGGAACCGGAATGGATAGTCAGACAAGCCAAAACGTCAGGGAGCCGGAGATGAGCGTAGTAGAACAGCAAGCAAGATCTGGAGCCAGAAGGAATGCCAGCCAAGCAAGTCTTTAACAGGAACACAGGAGAGCGTCTCTAGAGATGTGACCAAGGCGAAAGCGGAGATCATCTGGGCTGGACAGCTTAAGTAGGCAGGACTGATGAGCAGGATATCATCAACAGGTGAGTCACTGTGGAGAGATAGGAGCTGGCAATTAGCCTATAACTGAGCGGCCAGCTCAGAGAAGGAAGGGATGAGTCCAGCCCTGACAATCTGTCAGGTTATGCAAAGTGTTTAAAATTACAATGGTAAAATAATGCCAGTCCCTCTGCTCTCCTATTAGAGCCCTTTCACACTGGGGCGGTTTGCAGGCGCTATTGCGCTAATAATAGCGCCTGCAAACCGACCCGAAAGTGGCGCTGCTTTCATGCCAGTGTGAAAGCCCCGAGGGCTTTCACACTGGAGCGATGCGCTGGCAGGATGGTAAAAAAAGTCCTGCTAGCAGCATCTTCGGAGTGGTGAAGTAGCGGAGTATATACCGCTCCTGCCCATTGAAATCAATGGGACGGCGCGGCTATACTGCCAGCAAAGCGCCTCTGCAGAGGAGCTTTGCGGTGGTATTTAACCCTTTCTCGGCCGCTAGCGGGGGGTAAAACCGCCCCGCTAGCGGCCGAATACCGACGGTAAAACGCCGCTAATAATAGACGCTGCCCCTGCCCCAGTGTGAAAGGGCTCTTAGAAACGGACCACAGTAAGCAGGAGAACACACCGTGGTGAGTTCTCTTGCTGTGCTGGGAACTCAGTGTGCTCTCCTTCAATGATCAGACTTGTCCTGACACGCCCGCACACTGCACAGCAATTCACTGAGAAGCTCAGTGTGCTGCTACTTCTCCTCCCCCCAGCTCTAATGCAGTCGAGAACAGAGGATTGTGATCATGTATAAAAAAAGGGGAAAAAAGGTCTTTTTTTTTCTTTTTATATATCTATGCAAAAATGTTTTGCCTATCGTCTCTATTTTAAATTGAATGGGTTGTTTTACAAGGTGATCATTTACAATCTCTTCAAATTCACACCTCCCATGGACCCACTTTGATTGGCTACACAGTGGTCTAGTGGGGTGCTAGGCATAGCACCAGCACTGTAGTGTCAAGTAAAAGTTCTAAAGTTCCAAGAAAGTGCCTGGTCTGAAATTCCTTGAGAAATGGGTGCATGCATGGCATATAAAAAAACAGGGCTTGTGATGGGGATCAAGAGGGGGTGGTGCAGGGTTCATCCGGCTGTAGAGTAAAAAAGAGAGAGTTATATTGCTATTGCTATGGGTAACCCTTCCTCCATTAATAGAAGCTTTACAGTACTATAGCTTCACTCAATGAAAAACACTCTGAATGAAGGAGGTGGACATTTCAGTCATCTACTGAAAGCTGTGAATGGAGAAGGAGGGCAGAAAGGGCAGGCATAGTTGCAGAGTATGAGTGCAGGGGTATGGGGGGAAGCAAAGGGTTCCAGATTTCAATCAACAGAGCAGGCAGTAGCACAAGGGACACTTCACATTCAATGCATGTACCATCTCTTGTCAGTGGAGGCTGGTGCTCCAATTTTTAGGTGGGGGGAGGGGTGGCAAACGAAACCCCCACCACCCCCTGCCTGCTCGCCAGCCCCTCACTTACCTTATACAGGTCGCGGGTGGCTTTCCCGGCTTCTCCTCCCGGCCAATCTGGCCGCTTCTCCTCCCAGCCAATCCAGTCTTAGGGCTCGCTTTCTGTCCTGATTGGCCGTGAGGAGAAGCAGGATGACAATAGCGAATGTTGATTCACTAATGTCACAAGTGGGTGGGCTCAACCATTTTAAAGCCAATTAGAGTCTCAAGCTTTAAAAAAAACAAAAAAAACTTGCAGAAATCTATGCACTCGGCGCCCCGCATGGGGATTAGTGGCCGGAGCATTGAGATTAGGGGGGGCGGCGCCCCCTGCGCCCTGTTATGGATCGACCGCCACTGTCTTTTGTGCTGTCTTTTTTTAACTAAATTTAGGCTTTACATAACATTCAAACATTCAATTTTATTTGAGGGTTTACTTTGACCAATTTGTATATTGATTAGTTTACTAAATCTTGAATAACCCTAGATTTGGTTAATGATTATTCTTTACAGATCTCTCCTCTACACTGACCTGTATATAGTTAGGTAACGGTCAATGGCACACAGGGGCCCCTGATTCTGTTTAGTTAAAAAAAAAAAAAAATTAAAAATCAGCCAAGTAAACCGCTTACTTGGCTACGTTGACATCTCCTAAATGTCTTTATGTTAAACAGTTATTATTCTCATTAAAGAGGTGAAATGCAAATGATGACATTGGACAAAAGATGGAAAATTCTTTGAAGATGTGAACTCTCAGCTGGATATATCTGTTGTACTAACATCCATCAACAACACCTTGTGGAACATGAAAGGTCAGAGCATCCCAACGCTGCAAGGGTAATTTTCACCTCCTTGCAAAAATAAATATCTTGTTATTGTGAGAATGCTAGTTACACGCAGGCACCTAGTGACATTACTATTGAGCAGAGGCAGCTAGTCTGTGCACTGATACTGCAAGGCAGGGGCATTCAGCACTGTGATGTGTTTTATATTCTTAGCGCCAGGAGTCGTATAGATATATAAAAAAGAGCACATTGCCCGCGCTTCCATAACCACCTCTCCAGTTAAAGCATATTGTTGTTCCTTTGTCTGCTCCTGACTTTAGCTGTGTAATGTAGAGAGATCGATGTAACACCCACTGAAGAGATTTATGCGAGTCCCAAGTACGTTTTTCTGAAACATTGCCTCTCGTTCTTTCTTATAAACTCACATTTCAACCAGTGTAATGCTTTAGCCAACACTTCCACTAACCCATTCCCTTAGGGCTCTGTCACTACTGTTGACTTTCATTTTCAGTTCTGCCTCTACAGCTCAGTTTTCATCTACAGTTCTGCTTCTGTCACCACTTTTTTTTAGCTCTGTGTCTCCTGTTCTGCATTTATTGAGAGTGTAGCCCTAACTACGTTTTTTTTTTAATCTATGGTTCGGTATCTCCCACCATTCTTTTACCTGGAGTTCTGCCTCTACATTTTTCTTTCATCAAGTGCTGCGTCTTTACGACTCTGCTTTGAACCAAAGCTTTTCATCATACAGAGCACAGCCTCTAATACTTTCTCTAGAATCTGGAGTTCTCTCTCTCCATTCTTCTTTCAGCTAAAATCTGTATTTTTTTTTTATATCTATGGCCCTCCCACCCACATTCCTGGATTTCTCTCCATGGCACTCTTCTTTAAGTCTTTGAGCTCTTTGCCCAATATTCCTCTTCAATTTAGAGCTCTGATTGTACCATTCCTACTTAGTCTAGGGCTTTGTCTACAAATTTCATTATGTAGACATCTCTCTCCTTCATTCTGTTTTTCATCTTGTATTCTTTTACCTCGATCTTTCTCTCTGCCACCCTTCTCAAAAGTCCAGAGCTCTTTGAATATTCTTCTTTGATTCAGGGCCTTGGTTCTACAATTTTACTTTCATCTGAAATTCTATTTCTAGCATTGTTTTTTTCATCTATCCCTCAATCTGTAGTATTCTACTTTCAATTAAAAGTCAGCCTCGACAGGTCATCTTTTTTTTTTTCTTTCAATAATTACCATTCCTCTTGTATCTAAAGCTCTGTTTGTACCATTCTACTTTCACCTGGAGCTCTGTCTCTACCACATGTTTCTTCCACCTGTCTCTAGCTCTTTCCATACTTCTATCATCAACAACTCCATCTCTATCAATCTTCTATCATCTAGAGCCCTGTCTCTACCATTATTCTTTGATAAAGAGCTATGCCTTTACCATTTTTTTTATAATCCAGAGCTTTGTTTCTACTATTATTTCATTTAGAGCTCTGTCTCCACCATTCTTCTATTATCCATATCTCTGTCTCCACCATTCTTCTATCATCCATAGCTCTGTCTTCACCATTCTTCTATCATCCATAGCTCTGTCTCTACCATTCTTCTATCATCCATATCTCTGTCTCCACCACTCTTCTTTTATCCATAGCTCTGTCTCTACCATTCTTCTTTCATCCATAGCTCTGTCTCCACCATTCTTCTTTTATCCAGAGCTCTGTCTCCACCATACTTCTATCATCCATATCTCTGTCTTCACCATTCTTCTATCATCCATAGCTCTGTCTCTACCATTCTTCTATCATCCATATCTCTGTCTCCACCACTCTTCTTTTATCCATAGCTCTGTCTCTACCATTCTTCTTTCATCCAGAGCTCTGTCTCCACCATTCTTATTTTATCCAGAGCTCTGTCTCCACCATTCTTCTTTCATCTAGAGCTCTGTCTCCACCATTCTTCTTTCATCTAGAGCTCTGTCTCCACCATTCTTCTTTCATCTAGAGCTCTGTCTCCACCATTCTTCTTTCATCCAGAGCTCTGTCTCCACCATTCTTCTTTCATCTAGAGCACTGTCTCCACCATTCTTCTTTCATCTAGAGCTCTGTCTCCACCATTCTGCTTTCATCCAGAGCTTTGTCTCTACCATTCTTCTTTCATCCAGAACTCTGTCTCCACCATTATTGTATCATATAGAGCCTTATCTCTATCTTCCTTCTATCATCCAGAGCTCTGTCTCCACCATTCTTTCATCTAGAGCCCTGTGTATACCATTCTTCTTTGATCAAGGGCTCTGCCTGTACCATTTTTCTATAATTCAGAGTTTTGTTTCTACTATTTTTTCATCTAGAGCTCTGTCTCTACCATTCTTCTTTCATCCAGAGCTTTGTCTCTACCATTCTTCTTTCATCTAGATCTCTGTCTCTACAATTCTTCTATCATCATATATCACCATTCTTCTATCATCCAGAGCTCTGTCTCCGCCATTCTTCTTTCATTCATAGCTCTGTCTCCACCATTCTTCTTTCATCCAGAGCTCTGTCTCCACCATTCTTTCATCTATAGCTCTGTCTCCACCATTTTCTATGATCTAGAGCAGGGGCCTCCAAACGTTATATACAAAGGGCCAGTTGATTGTCCTTTAGACTTTAGGGGGCCAAACTAAGGCCAGTGGCAGCAAAAAATGTCCTGGCGTCCAGGGGGAGTAAACAATGCCCTATCTTTGGTGTCAATGGGAGGAATAGTACCCCATCATTGGTGTCAATGGAAGGAATTCTGCCCCATTGTTGGTGTCAGTGGAAGGAATTCTGCCCCATCGTTGGTGTCAATGGAAGGAATTCTGCCCCATTGTTGGTGTCAGTGGAAGGAATTCTGCCCATCATTGGTGTCAATGGAAGGAATTCTGCCCCATTGTTAGTGTCAGTGGAAGGAATTCTGCCCCATTGTTGGTGTCAATGGAAGGAATTCTGCCCCATTGTTGGTGTCAGTGGAAGGAATTCTGCCCCATCACTAGTGTCAGTGGGAGGAATAGTGCCCCATTGTTGGTGTCAGTGGATGGAATATTGCCCCAAGGTCCGGACAAAGGCAAGCAAAGGGCTGTATCTGGCCCCCGGGCCACAGTTTGGAGACCACTGATCTAGAGCCCTGTCTCTACTATTTGTCTTTCATCTAGAGCTCTGTCTCCACTATACTTTTATCATCCAAAGCTCTGTGTCTACCAATTTCTATCATCTAGAGCTTGGTCTCCCCTACTCTTCTAGAGCTTTGTCTCCCCTACTCTTCTACCATCCAGAGCTTTGTCTCCACCATTCTTCTATCATCAAAAACTCTGTCTCTACCAATTTCTATCATCTAGAGCTTGGTCTCCCCTACTCTTCTACCATCCATAGCTGTCTTCACCATTCTTCTACCATCCAGAGCTCTGTCTCCACCATTCTTCTACCATTCAGAGCTCTGTCTCCACCATTCTTCTACCATCCAGAGCTCTGTCTCCACCATTCTTCTACCATCCAGAGCTCTGTCTCCACCATTCTTCTACCATTCAGAGCTCTGTCTCCACCATTCTTCTACCACCCAGAGCTCTGTCTCCACCATTCTTCTACTATCCGGAGCTCTGTCTCCACCATTCTCCTACCATCCAGAGCTCTGTCTCCACCATTCTTCTACCATCCAGAGCTCTGTCTCCACCATTCTTCTACCATCCAGAGCTCTGTTTCCACCAGTCTTCTACCACCCAGAGCTCTATTTCTACCATTATTCTTTCATCTAGAGCTCTGTCTCTACCACTCTTCTTTCAGCTAGCTCTTTCCTTCTGGCTTTCTTCTCATTTAGAGCTCTTCTTTAGACATTATTCTTCATCCAGAGCTCTGCTCTACTATTTTACTTTTGTCTACAGTTCTGCCATTTCCATTGTTCCTTCTCCTAGAGCTCTGCCTCAAAGCTTGTTCTTTCATCTAGGACTATAACTCTATCATTCTTTTTACATCTAAACATCTATCTTTATCATTCCAATTTCACCCAAAGCAGTATTTTCAATTCTTCTTTCCTAGATTTTAACTTCTACCATTATATCTTCATCCAGAACTGTTTCTATAGCAATGTCCTTTTATTACAGTCTATGTAAACCCTATCTGACCAATATTTAGTTTGCTAAAGACCTATGTAACATTACCAATTATCATTTTGTTCCATCTCACTGCTGCTGTTCCACTTTATCCTCTTTGCAGTCACTTCTGTCTATACATACTCCAGGGATAGAAACATGCCACTTCTCAGGGCTAGTCTCCTGATGGTGATAACAGTGGACTATGGGGTTGATTTACCAAAGGCAAATAGACTGTGCACTCTGCAAGTTGCAGTTGCTCCAGAGCTTAGTAAATAGGGTGAAGCTTCGCTTTACAAAGAATACACAATCACATGCAAGGAACATTAAAAACACAATTTGTGCTTGTACATGATTGGATGATGGAGGTTAGCAGAGTTTCCCCCCATTTACTAAGCTATGGAGCAACTGCACTTGCAAAGTGCACCATCTATTTGCCTTTAGTAAATCAATCCCATCGTCTACATGATGTGTGTTAAAATTGCACTTGTAGTCTGCATCAGAAGCTTGAGTGGTGACAACACAGGAGCACAACTGAAAGACAGGGACAGAAGGCTGTCTCCCTATAACAAGGAGTTTAAAAACCTAAGACCCTTTTAAGACCCTAATGGCAGGATCACCAGGTATTACTGTAATAAAAGATACAGATTTAAAGGGTTACTTCACCTTTACAGCAAAAATGTAAAGGAGAACTAACAGGCCCCCCCAATGTATTTACCTCAGACAATGCTGAGCCATCAGAACCCAAGCGTAAAGATGAACTAACACTTTAAAGCCCAACTCCAGGCAAATGTATTTTCCCATGCAGTGCGGGCGCAACTGCTTTTTTTTTCAAGCTCATACTCACCTGATCCGCCAATCCATTGCAAAACCGTGCTCCCCCACAGTCGGGCGGTCGACTGTTCTTGTCTATGGAGCATGCTGACATCAGGAACAGTCCGTTTTCAAGACCACTGGAGCGTGGGGGTGCCGGACCGGTCTTGTGTGGGGAAGATCGGCGGGTCAGATAAGTTTATCTCCACTATCTTCTCTCCCCAGAACAAAGGGTCTCCACATTTTATAAACAAAGGGGGGGCTGGGCTGTGGCCATTGGGATTTGGAATTGTTCTGGCTACAGTGGAAGTAAACAATGCATCATTGGTATTGGGGGGGAATAGTGCCCCATCATTGTCCGTGGGAAGAATAGTGTCACATAAGATGAACAATGCCCCATTGTTGGTGTCAGTGGGAGCAATAGTGCCCCATCATTGGTATTTGTAGGGGGAATATTGCCTCATCGTTAGTTTCAGTGAAGGGAATAGTGTCCTATCATTGGTGTCTATGGGGGGAATAGTGCCCCATCGTTGGCATCACTGGGGTGAATAGTGCCCCAACATTGGTGTCTGTGGGCAAAATAGTGCCTCATCGTTGGTGTCAGTGAAAGGAATAGTGCCCCATCCTTGGTGTCTATGGGGGGAATAGTGCCCCATCATTGGTGTCAGTGGGAGGAATAGCATCTCATTGTTGGTGTCAGTGGGAGGAATAGTGCCGCAACATTGATGTCTGTGGAAGGAATAGTGCCCCATCGTTGGTGTCAGTGGAAGAGATAATGGCCCATTGTTGGGGTCAGTGGGAGGAATAGTGCCCCATCAATGGTGTCAGTGGGAGGAATAGTGCCCCATTGTTGGTGTCAGTGGGAGGAATAGTGCCCCATCGTTGGTGTCAGTGGAAGAAATAGCACACTGTTGTTGGTATCAGTGGGAGGAATAGTGCCCCATCGTTAGTGTCAGTGGGAGGAATAGTGCCCCATCGTTGGTGTCAGTGGAAGAAATAGTGCCCCATTGTTGGTGTCAGTGGGAGGAATAGTGCCCCATTGTTGGTGTCAGTGGGAGGAATAGTGCCCCATTGTTGGTGTCAGTGGGAGGAATAGTGCCCCATCGTTGGTGTCAGTGGAAGAAATAGTGCCCCATCATTGGTGTCAGTGAGAGGAATAGTGCTCCATCGTTGGTGTCAGTGGAAGAAATAATGCCCCGTTGTTAGTGTTAGTGGGAGGAATAGTGCCCCATTGTTGGTGTCAGTGGGAGGAATAATGCCCCATTGTTGGTGTCAGTGGGAGGAATAGTGCCCTGTCGTTGGTGTCAGTGGGAGAAATAGTGCCCCATTGTTGATGTCAGTAGCAGAACTTATGCCCCATTATTGATGTCAGTGGGAGAAATAGTGTCTTGAATCAGTGCAAGGGAAAGTGTCCCAAGGGCCGGATAAAGGCAAGCAAGTCGCCACAGTTTGGAGACCACTGCCCTAGAACATAACGAGCAGTTAACCCATGCAGTGCCCCATCGCACAGGGTCAAAAAAAAAAAAAATTACCCAGAGTTCTGCTTTAAAAATATTGAAACTGCATTGAAATGATATTAACATGTTTAAGATTATGTGGGAGTTTAATCATTTGATTTATATGAACATTAAGAACATAACCTGTATTTACACTTCTTAGATTGTATTTTGTATACTTATCCTACAATTCTTCTTATATTTAAAAGAACACTCCTCTGCAGCCTTGTAACACAAGTACTTCTTTTTACTATATGGCCTTGGAAGGTTATAGACTCAAGGAAGAGAGGAGACATTTAAGGTAAGGTGAGAGTATTCTATTCTAATTGTATAGATTGAAGAATGTACTCCAACTCCTTTTCTTTGCAGCATCTGCCAGGCATTGGCCAACTCACCTGACCCTGATAAACACTTTTCCCAATTGTCTCTGCATATCTGCAATGACGGGATATGCAGCATCAATTAACAGCGTGGCATAATAATGGGGGGGCTGACTTTGTAGAAGCAACGCTGAGGGTAAGTGTGCAGAATCACCAACTAAGCGGTAATCAGTAAGTAACAAACTGACACGGACAGCGACAGAGGGAGCAGCTTTGGAACAGATATATTTAAGGAGAACAAGCACATCCAGGTAATGCAATTTAAAAGAGATAAAAGTCTACTGGTAGGACTGTCCTTTAAAAGGACACTTTCCTTCGTTCAAGTGTCAACCCCAATCGCAGCAAGGTCACCCCACTCAGACTGTAGCCTAATGTACTCTCAAATTGTCTCAGTGGATTCCCACACAAACACACAGGGCCGGGAGAATTGTCTTTCATGCGGCTGTATTGCTCCCTAATACAATTACCTGCCAATAAGGCGGACTGGATGAGACGCTCTCGCTGCTAGCCAGGCAGATATCAGAGCAGGAATGAACCTAAAGCCGAGTTCCTCTACAAATACAAATGACCTCACCATGACAGTTTGCATGCACTTGCCATTTTTTTTCTTTTTTTTTTAACTCTGGCGGTAAAATCTGCATATTAAGTAAACCTATTAAGGGAATTACCTTGTCTAGCTAATACGGCCACAGAAAGTGAGGCCCGGAGCGAAAGGAAAAAAGTGAAAGTAGTGCAGGGCCGGGCATGACGGTGTGTAGAGGGGAGACAACAATGGGTTAAAGCAGGGAAGTTTGCAAGGAAGGGGATGCTACGGATTGGTAAATGAGCAGAGTGGGAGGGGCATTGTTTATTTAAGGGGGAGGCGGGACTTCCGGGCAGCAGAGGCTGGGGCAGAAAGGAGGAAGCAGTTTCCACGCTGCTGACATTCCTCATCATGGCTGACATTGACCTCATCCTGGCCCAGCTGAGGGCGGCTGCTGCAAAGTGTCAGCCAGGTGTCCTCCCTGCTTCAGGCCCAAGCATCGGGGTCAGCAGAGGGGGGTCAGGTGTCTCCACGGGCCCGGAGATCTAGGCCTCTGGAGCATTTTTCGCCGGGACCCTCCCCCAGAGCTTCGCGCCACACCAGGAGCCCCCCACGGGACCCATCAGGCCCCCTGGCGAAGCGCCCATCTGCTTCCGCTGGTGGGGGTCCTGCTCAGAATCCTTGCAATTGGCAGAACTCGGTGGGTGGGGCTATAGGGTCACCATCGCGTCTCTCCCCCGACCGCTTGTTGCACAGGTCAGGAGCCAGCAGACTCCTCCCCCTCAGCGGTGCCTGCACGGGGTGGGGGAGTCTCGGCGAGGGAAAAGCGCAGTGACACACGTGACCAGCTTCCCTGTCCCTACTGAAGAAAAGCATCCCCACAACATGATGCTGCCACCACCATGTTTCACAGTGGGGATGGTGTGTTCAGGGTGATGTGCAGTGTTTTCTGTCACCCATAGCATTTTGCTTTTAGGTCAAAAAGTTACATTTTGGTGTCATCTGGCCAGAGCACCTTCTTCCACGTGTTTGCTGTGCCCCCCACATGGCTTCTCGCAAACTACAAACAGGACTTCTTATGTCTTTCTTCTTGAGACTCTTCCATAAAGGGCAGATTTGTGGAGAACATGACTAATAGTTGTCCTGTGGACAGATTCTCCCACCTGAGCTGTGGATCTCTGCAGCTCCTCCAGAGTTACCATGGGCCTCTTGGCTGTTTCTCTGATGAATGCTCTCCTTGCCCGGCCTGTCAGTTTAGGTGGACGGCCATGTCTTGGTAGGTTTGCAGTTGTGCCATACTCTTTCCATTTTCCGATGATGGATTAAACAGTGCTTTGAGAAATGTTCAAAGCTTGGGATATTTTTTTATAACCTAACCCTGCTTTAAACTTCTCCACAACTGTATCCCTGACCTGTCTGTTGTGTTCATTGGCCTTCATGGTGCTGTTTGTTCACTAAGATTCTCTAACAAACCTCTGAGGGCTTCACAGAACAGCTGTAGATAGGGGTATCAGAGTAAAGGGGTTTCCCCACATCCAATTAGCATTACAGTAGATTGTGACCGGCGGCTTGCACAGGAACGCTATGCGTCTTTGGCTCAGTTTCAGGGCTGAATTCAGGCAAAAATTCGTCCCTGATTCGTCCCTGAAATGGAGAACAGAGACGCACCGGAACCCTACTGCGAGCCGTGTCCGTCGTAGGTGTAAACCCAGCCTTAGGGTTGTGCTATTCACAGTGAGCATCCCTATCCCCCCCCCCCCCCAAAGCTTCCTTGCATCTCTACTCTCTCCTACCTGGCCTGGCTTTAGTATCTTCCTGTGTAGGTGGCTTTAGTATCTCCCTGTGTAGGTGGCTCTACTACCCATGTATTGACCCATGTGTAGGCGACTCTGCCTCACCTTGCTGGGAGAATGTTCTCTCTCTCGGATTCTCAGATGTTTTCAGAAACTTTCTATGTAAAAAGGAACCCCTGAAGCAGCTATAGTGAGGTCTGCTTACTTCTTCATATATGGAAAATCCGACACCAGTAGTGGTGTGGTTGGTGAAAGTGACTTAGTTTTATACTACTACTGTTGGCACCTTTGGGTGCCTGTTTATAAAGTGTGTAGCAAATCTAGGTATTTTACTTGTAACAGAAATTTTAAGACAATGGGTGGATCTGTAGAGAGGTGACCGGACCTCTCAGCGCAAAGTCTGGGAAAGCCACTCAACTGAAAGCGTGAGGCTCATGGTAGGAGCCTTGGACATTATGTGGAGGCAAAAAAAAAAACTGATGTGAAAGCAAAGACATGTATGATGGCATGGCTGTGGAAGTAGAGGTGTGCATTTACTCTTACAAGGCTTATCAGGCAGCTATTTTATGTGTTTTAGATGTGTGTTCTAGCAACATGCACGACTCACACAAAGGACCTTGCAGAGTCCAGCCATTTATTGACAGGTCACATTGTCACCTTAGTCAGGCTTGATGAAGGGGTCCTGTGTAGCCCTACTTGTTGTACTACAATGTGGACTTTGCAAAATTGAAGGTAATCCATTTCAAAATAATATATTTTACACACACTCCTCTGGTGCAGGGACGTCGCTACCACTAGGCAGCCGCCTAGGGCGCACTGCTGCCTAGGGTGTTCCTACTCTCTTCTTTCTGCAGCAAGCAACTAAGTCTCAGCATCACCAGGCAGCTGCTGCTCTGTTCGTACATAGTGTCAGAGGCGCAGCGGTGGCGGAGGACTGTGTCTCGAGTCCTGAATGAATGGAAGCAAGCAAACATTCATTGATGGACACTGGTAGGCTGCATTTGATGGGCGTTGGTAGGCTGCATTGATGGGCACTGGTAGGCTGCATTTGATGGGTGCTGGTAGGCTGCATTGATGGGCCCTGGTAGGCTGCATTGATGGGCACTGGTGAGGTTGCATTTGATGGGCGCTGGTGAGGCTGCGTTTGATGGGAGCTGGTGGGCTGCATTTGATGGGCGCTTCATTAAAAAGGTGGGGTATACATGGGCAGGGCAGAGGGGGAATGGAGTCAGGGGTGGAGCCAAGGGGGAGGGCTGCAAAATGAGGTTTTGCCTATGGTGTCAAAAATCCTTCCACCAGCCCTGCTCTGGTGGGGCACTCAATTGATGAGCTTGAGAAGCTGTGTTCATAAATCTCTTTCAAGAGAACCTGTCAGACACCTTGAGATAATCCAGAAGGCCAGCTAAGATCCTTAGGAGCAGTGGCGGCCCGTCCATATGTCCGGCCCCCGATCTATATATCAATGGCGCCGGACCATGGATTACAATGTGGTGGGGTGTTTTTTTGAAGCCAGAGGCTCTAATAGGCTTCAAATAAGGCTTGGCTTGGAGCGCAGAGCATTGCGCTCCGAGCCCACCCGGTTGTGTGACGATAAGCGAATTAATTTTCGGTATTATCACACTAAAGTTCCTCCCCGCTAATCAGGAGGCAGGTCTGTGAGACCTGTTTCCTGATTGGCCAAAGCGTCAGGCGATCTTATTGGATGCCTAGCGCTTTGGTGGAAGGGGAGACACACAGTAGAGGAAGCTGGAGGAGCGGACACCGAAGCCGAAGTGACCGCTGCCCGCACTCAAGGAGAGGACACCACAGCCCCGCCACACGAGCGGGTAAGTGCCGGAGGGGGGTTCTGTTTCATTGCTGCCGTGCCACCGGGGGGGTTGTTGTTTGTTTGCCGCCCCCCCAAAAGAAGAACCCACCAGCGGCCACTGCTTAGGAGATCGCTATTGTAGCTTCCTGCGCAGGTCTGCAGCCTTGTCCAAGCCTTTTACCTGCTACATTGCCAAGGTTGTTACTTATAACCTCTGTGAGGGTACTGTGATTTCTTTTGGAACGAGAATTAAAATTGAAGCGCTACATCATTGCTAAGAGGTCCAGATACAATTTTCCATTAAAAGTCAGGAGTACTATTTAAAAAAAAAAGCCAATGCATTTTGGGGGTCACATAACACTACAAGTCAAGGAGACTGTGGAGATCCTCTGGAGTGTAGAAGCCGCCTGCCTGGGAACCAGATCATTTACACCAACAACAAAACCTTAAGATAACAATACCAGTAAGATAACCCTTCGGGCCCAGCACCACCTTTCCACTTTCCTCAACGGGATCTCTTTTAGAACGGCGAACGTCAAGGACTTTAATGCTCTCAAAAGTGTGGATGAGAGTTGATGTATACCCTGAAAACAAACTAAAAGGATCAACTATAAATAGCTGTTGTTCTATGGAGTTTCCCACCAGTCAAGCTTGTACATATCACAGTGTAAAGCCTGAGTTTGTCTGGGTCAACTCCTTCATCCTTTGGGTCCACCTGATACCCAATTTCATATTGGGGGAACCCCATTATAGATCTGGTGGAAATTAGTTGAGTCTACAATTCATAGGACTAATCACCCACACAGGCATTCATCTTCACTATGCAAGATCTATTATTGCTGAGGACAGCAGAGAGGATTGTTGTGATAATTAGCTAAAGTTTGCTTTTGATGTTGGTATTTGCTGGCAATAATAATGCAAGCTTAAATTATGCAATAATTATGTACTATTAAATTCCCCCGGTTTCAGATCTACCTAGCAAAACTCCAAGCAATTGTATCAGTGGTTAATTGGCTGGTGGAGGTTAATTTGGAAGTGGAAATGATGCAATATACAAGTTGAACATGTTCTTAGTAAACTATTATGGGATGCCGTAAAGACCTATAGTAATTGCTCTATCTATATACTAAACAATGCAGAAGCTCTTAGTGGAATCACATTACTGTGATTCAAAACACATACATTACAATTACCCCCCAAAAGGTGTACACTCATACATAATAATACATTGGGTCTCAGTGTATTAATATACATTTTTTTTTTATAAAGAAAGCAAGTTGAATATTAATGACTTCTATTTTACATCATATTTTAAGTGGGCTTAAAGTGTTACTAAACCCACAACAGTAAAATCAGTCTGTATATGTAGTAAAGCATGCTTGTTATACTCACTGTGGAACCTAAGGGGTTAATTGTCTGAATTGTGTAAAAAGGCTGTTTGATTCTGTTTTCTCAGGTCCTCCGCTTCTTCTCTCCCCATTCCATCTCCTGATAGAACAGAGCCTTGGGGACACTCTGCACATGCTCAGTTTGCTGTGTATTGCTAGAGAGTTTTTTTTTTTTTCTTGGGAGAGTGCATGTGATCAGAACAGGGCCAATCAGCACTGAACAGGGAGAGGGTCAGGGGTAGATGTAGTGGGGGTCTGGGGCTGCGCTCAAAGTGTAGAAGTGACTATGTGGTAATTGGAAAAGGAGAAAGAAAGTGCCTCTAAGTGCAATGCCACTAAATTTATTGGGTAGAGAGGATAAAAAAAACACTCACAGGATTAAGAACAAAGGCAGACTCATCTGTATTAAACTGCACTGTGAAGACTTCATCTATTGGTTTAACAAAGGAGTACGTGTTCCGAAATGCGTTACTGCCCACTGCTGTGTGATGTCGTCATGCTGCAGCTGCATTCCACACTGGTTCAGGAACCCGGAAGCCATCTTACCTACCACCCGATCTTGTGCTGCGGGATAGTGCGGACTCTTTGGAAACATAACCAGCGATGGATGGATGCGTTTCTCACAGTGCAGTTTAACGCAGATGAGCCTGCCTGTCAGGGCTGGGCTCAGCCCGTCCTTCTCTAAGCTGGCCGCTCAGCTGTTGGCTAATAGCCAGCTCCCATCTCTCCACAGTGACTCACCTGTTGATGATATCCTGCTCGTCAGTCCTGCCGACTTAAGCCATCCAGCCCAGATGATCTCCGCCTTCGCCTTGGTTACATCTCTAGAGACGCTCTCCTGTGTTCCTGTTATAGACTTGCTTAGCTGACATTCCTTCTGGCTCCAGATCCTGCTTGCTGTTCTACTACGCTCATCTCTTGCTCCCTGACGTTTTGGCTTGTCTGAGTATCCGTTCTGGTTCCTGAACTCTGGCTATGTTTTGACTACGTTTACTCTGTTTACCTTTTTTTTATTATAAAACAAGTGTGATTTAACTGTACTTCTGTCTGATTCATGGTTTCTGACACTGCCTTTGTTCTTAACCACTTGCTGACCGGCTGCCGTATATATATGGCGGCAAAGCGGCTCCTGTGCGCAGGATCATGTACCTGTACGTGATCCTGCACTTCCAGGTCTAGGGCGTGCACACGCGCCTCCGGCAACCCACTTCCGCTGTAATTGGACACAGCGGGCACCAATCAGCGGGTCCGGCTGACGTGATGTCCGCCGGGACCCACCGATTGTTCCCGAGAGAGACAGAACGGTGGTTTGCCTATGTAAACAAGGCAGATCGCCGTTCTGTGAGAAGGGGGGGTAGTAATCCTGTGTTTCTGCTAAGCAGGAACACAGATCTCTGCAATCCCACAGTACAAGCACCTCCCCCACAGCTAGCAAGCACTCCCTAGAAACACATTTAACCCTTCGATGGCCCCTGATGTTAACCCCTTCCCAGCCAGTGTCATTAGTACAGTGACAGTGTATATTTTTAGCGCTGGTCACTGTATTAGTGTCACTGGTCCCCAAAAAGTGTTACTTAGTGCCCAATTTGTCCCCTGCAATATCGCAGTCCCACTATAAGTCGCTGATCACCGCCATTACTAGTAAAAAAAATTAAAAAAAAATTAAAATTCCATAAATATATCCCATAGTTTGTAGACGCTATAACTTTTACACAAACCAAACAATATACGCTTGTTGGGATATTTTTTTTTTACCAAAAATATGTAGCAGAATACAGATTGGCCTGAATTCATAAAGAAATTTGTTTTTTTTTCCATTTTTTGTATTGATTATGTTTTATAGCAGAAAGTAAAAAATATTGTTTTCTTGTTTTTTGTTTTATTGACGGTCTGTTTTTGTTTATAGCGCAAAAAATAAAAAACGCAGAGGCGATCAAATACCACCAAAAGAAATCTCTATTTGTGTGAAAAAAAGGACATCAATTTTGTTTGGGTACAGCGTCGCACGACCGCGGAATTGTCAGTTAAAAATAACGCAGTGCCGTATTGCAAAAAATGGCCTGGTCATGAAGGGGGGGTAAACTTTCCAGTGGTTAATCCTATGAGTGTTTTTTATCCTCTCTACCAAATGATTATAGTGGTATTGCACTTTGAGTTAAAACTTACAAATGTGGGTTTACAACCACTTTAATGCTTGTGTAAACTTGAGGTCTATGGACCTCAACTCGCATCAAAGTCGGACCAAAGTAGTACAGGGGCTACTTTGAAGTCGGTGAAGATCTACTTTGAAGATCTGAATGGTACTCATTAGAAATCATGGGGTACGACTTGTCATGCGACTTTGCAGTCCCAAGTCGCAGGACAAGTCCACAAGTGTGAAAGGGGCCTTATTGTTATTATTATTAGTCTGCTGCCAGTACAAAGGAACACATGCCTTAGTCGCACTCAATAGATGTTCTGTAAGCGGCTGTTTATACCTCTTGGAAGACATAGGGGCCAGATGGAGCAGGTAAGTCACTGGATCCTCTCCTAGTTGTACATCGGTAAGCTTGTACAGCAGATCCCTCACCTTAGTCCAGAGAGGCTGAAGAACTGGGCAACTCCAAAACATGTGAAGGTATGTGCCCTCCTGAGTGTGACATCGCCAGCATCAGGGAGATAGCTGAGGGAAAATTATATGAAGAGATGGTGGCCATTGTCATTGAGACAGAAAGTTAGGGGAAACCAAAAACTTTTAGGGCTGGATTCACACTATCCCAGCTATTCATCTTGTGAAGCAGGTAGTTCTATATCCAGTGTGGTGCAACCAGATCAGAACTGTTCATGCATGCATGAGACTCTCCCTCTTTTTTAACTATTTTCATCAGACTGTATTTTTTAGCCTGGTCAGGATTTTTCTGGGCTATCTGCCTTTTTTTTTGTGTCTTTGGAGGTTATCATCGGCCGGTGGAGGGGAGGACTGGGGTTTTTGAGTGTTTTTTAGGTGATGGGGTCCCCATTTGGGACACTGGAGTGAGGGGAGGGGCCTTTCGATGGGAGAGTAGCTTGGGGGGGGGGGGTGTTTGGGGGCTGGGTTCCCCCTCATTGGGTAGCTGACTGATTCGGTCAATGGGTTTGTACTGTATTTGTATTTTTGATGTCCAATAAATTATATTTATACCGTTATAATAGCCTTTGAGGTGCTCTATCCTGGTGGGGTTTATTTATATATGCATGTTTTTTTGGATCCACTTTCCCTTATGAGTGGTGTGGTACTAAGCGGGTATTTCCACTCACAGGAATCTTTTTTGGTTGGGTTTTTTAGAATGGGTTCACACTATTAAGAATTGGAATTTTCCCCGTATCCAATTCGCATAGCAGGTGTGACCGGCTCTCTATGGATCCGGTTCACACATTTCTGCAGCGGCTCCGGTGTGAATTGCACAGGAGTCTTGTGCGTCTTTTGGTCCGTTTCAGGTCCGAACTCAGCCACTAATTTGGGCTGAAATCGGACCGGAAACAGCGAATGGGGACGCACGAGACTCTTGCAGTGTGAACCCAGCCTAAGTTATAAGAGGTGAGGTAAAATCCTCCAATGGCGACACTTTTTTTCTATCACAACTATCTAAGATCGGAATTAGGTTCACTTTTGGAGAGATTTCCTGTTGCACTTCCAGGACAGATAGTGAAGGGAAATTTCCCCAGAAGGACATCGATTTTAAGCCTTCCCTAATCTAAAATTTTTTTAAAAGTTTTGGCTTTACATACATTTTACTTAGTGAACTGTACAGGAAATGCAATGGTAGAAGCAGATAGATGGGGCCTCCAAAAGTGGACCCTGGATTTAATCTTTTGAAATAAGATCTATGCAGCTTGGCTGAAGCCGGCACAAACAAACACCATATGATCTGCGCCTAGGGCAATGTGATGTTTACATACAGCCCGGACTGAACACGCCAACTGGCCGTTGTAAGTCACTCAAGTAAATGATCTCGCCTTCATTGTTACACGTGGATGTTCCTGGCACTGAATAGGTTATTCAGTGAACTCCAGTGGGGACAGATCTATTTAACATGCCGCCAACATGAGGTCAGCCCTGGTCCTAGAAAGGATTATCCAGTTAGGTTAACAGAGAAACACGACTCACAGTCCTCGCACACAACTGGGTCACTGATCTAGAAGAGGCTCTAGTGTCGCCTTATTAGACACAAACATGACCAAAGTGTAATGTGACCTGCCCACATTCTCAGAATCACACTTAAAGGCTGTTATGTCTTCCTGAACTCCAATGCAAGCTGCAGAGAGTGAGAGAGCTCAAGCTTTTGTATCTGATTTCTCCCAGCCAGAGGAAGGAAAAAAAAAAAAAAAGAAAAAAAGGCCAGGAGCGAGTCCTAATTCTCGTCATCGATGCAGCGCTGTTTAATTCGTCATGTAGAATATCTCTTGGCATCAGTGCCTGGATTCCCTCCTCGTGCCTGGTAAATCGGTCTTCATTTAAAACCCTCTCTCTTAGCCCTAAATGGAAATCAATTCTGCAAGTTTAGCAAATAGTTAATTACTCCACAAAGAGGATTGATCGGCCTTTGATCACCAGAAAGCTCTGTAGTGCTATTAGTCTCTTTCATCTGTGATTAAACCACAGAGAGAAAGAAACAAAAACTAAATTAGGCTTCCTCTGTTATCCTACAAATATTTAATGACTGGATAATCTTCTAGAGGTGTGTTCGGGGATGTACGTTCCGACAGGAATGAGTTGCTTCCCAACCTTGAACCCTCAACGTGGGTGAAGAATGGATTTTTTTTTTTAATGCAACTCTTATTTGCGAAGATACTCGGCTTCTGTCATCATAAACAGAACGCGTAAGTCAACTGTGTACTTTTTATTTCCACTGACCGCTCCGCATCTTTTTTTTTTTCTATATGGAAAACGAGCGTTTAAATGTACGAAGCAGGAAATAACACCTTGCAAAAGTACAAATATTTATGTAATGTTTTCCTTTGCTATGACAGGGAGAACGTGTAGCGGGAAGGATTTGTTAAAGGATTAGTCCAGTTTTAACAAATCCTAAATAGTAAAGCCCTACTCATATAAGGATAATTCTACAGAAAGAATTACTTACTTAGCTGTAACTCATCTCTATTTATAGCAGGTGACGAGTCCTCTGAACTCGGCCTGTTATTCCCACTAATGTTGTTAACTGTTTTTGTCGGTGACAACCATAGACAAAGAGTGCAAATCTCCCCGCCTTTTTTTCATGCAATCCCATGCTACTAATGGTTACATATAAAATTGTCTCACATAAAACCTTTATTATGAAGTTGATAGAGAGCCGAAAGTTACAATTATTGACTACCCATGGCCAGGAACCTGGGACTTTTACTTGCTACTAATGAGTTAAAGTGGTTGTAAACCCTTCCATATACCCAGTGAAGGGCCTCAGGTGATAAACAGATAAAACAAATCCTCTTTGTGATGGATCCGTCCAGCACACAAGATATAGCTTCCTCCAGTCTGGACCCAGGAACCAATTATTGTAGCTGAGCACCCAAGAACCTAGCCGGCACTAGCTTAGGTGCACTGGAACTGGAATTCACTATATTGGAAACTCTCACAGTTTTTACAGTATATACCACACAGGACCAGGTAGGGCCTGATCACATTACCCTAACAATACAAACTGTAAACAGGAATATAATTAACATAGCTAAGGAAAAGCCAACATAAACATAATCTAAGTAAGCTAATCAACATATAACATCCCACAATGGTTCGATAACAAGGTACAGTGGTCACGATATTAATCTCATCTCTAAGAGATGATCAGACAGACAGAAACAATAGGTGACTCAATTAACAATGGGAGTGCACACCTAGGAGGCACACAATGGGGCACTTAACACACAACATCTTAAACAGAGACCCCAGAATCAGGTTGCTTTGTGCTGATGATATTAACATCTGCTCTGGGTATCACAATCTAAAGCAGTCATTGCTGGTTTTGGGCATAGAGGCCCTAAATATGTACCTGGATTCTCCAGTTCCCAGAGTCTGCGTGTTTTGGGGAGACATGGACTTAAATCAGAAACAAGACCACTTCAAGGGTCCTCCAGGCACACACCTACAAAAGAGTAGTGTTCCCTTAAAAGCCAGGGCCCATAGTCAGTAGGCAAGAGGCCACCCTGCGATCCCCTTTAAAAGCCCCTGTCCTGGCTGGGTCTGTCACACTCCTACATAAATTGTACCTATATATATCTACATCAGGGGTCTACAAAGTTTCTAAACAAAGGGCCAACTTAGTGTTCTTTATAATTTAAGGGGGTCAACTGTGGCCATCACGTGTAGAAAGTGCCCCAGCATCAGTGGGAGTTAAGAATGACCCATTTTGGTATCACTGGGAGGAATCGTGCCCCATCACTGGTGCCAATAGAAGGAAAAGTGCCCAATCATTGGCACCATTGGGAGGAATTGTGCTCCTTCATTGGTGTCAGTGAATGAAATAGTGCCAGATAAAAGCAAGCTAAGGGCCACATCCGACCCTCAGGCCACAGTTTGGTGACCAATGATCTACAGCAGTGTTTCTCAACTCCAGTCCTCAAGGCGCCCCAACAGGTCATGTTTTCAGGATTTCCCTTAGATGAAACAGCTCTGATAATTACAAGGCAGTGAAATTGATCAAATCACCTGTGCAAAATAATGGTAAGCCTGAAAACATGACCTGTTGGGGTGCCTTGAGGACTGGAGTTGAGAAACCCTGATCTACAGTATATCTTTACCCTACACCCTCTCAGTGAGGAGAGCTCCAAGAGCCGATTGGAGGGAAGGGACATATCCCCTTCACGCAGCACAGAGGAACAGAGCTGAGGCTGTCAATCTGCTGGAGGTCTCTCCCCTGTCACCATTTTTCTCTTGGTGTCGGGAAGACTTGTCAGAAGTGATTTATGCAGATACAAGAGGAAAGAGGCAGCAGACAGAAATTACACTTAGTGCTCTGGGCTGAGAGTACACACTATAGAGGAATATGCTTTGTTCATATTTCAAGTGTGAAGGTCAAATCCGCTTTAGAGAAGTATCAAGCACGTTACCACACATTACCATGTGCGTTAAAGTCTAGTACAGGGGGTGTCAAACTCAATTTCATTGAGGGCTGCATCAGCATTATGGTTGCCCTCAAAGGGCTGGTTGTATCTGTTATGCCCTGTACACACGACCGGTTTTGCCGTCGGAATAAACTCTGAAGGTTTTTCCGACGGAATTCCGCTCAAGCTGTCTTGCATACACACGGTCACACCAAATTCCGTCAAGAACGCGGTGACGTACAACACGTACAACAGGACAACACGTACAACGTCTCGTACTTGCTTCAGAGCATGCGGCAGTTTTGGTACGTCGGAACAGCATACAGATGAGCGGTTTTCCCGATAGGAATTTGTTCCGTCGGAAAAATATAGAACATGTTCTCTATCTAAGTCCGTCTGAATTTTCGACGTAAAAAGTCCGATGGGGCCTACACATGGTCGGGGCATACACATGGATGAAAAGCTCCCATCGGACTTTTTTTGTCGGACATTCTGCTCGTGTGTACGCGGCATAAGACTATATAAATGTATCTACTCTATATCATATTAAATTGCCTCTGCATTTGAATATTACTGGTTTTGGTAATAACTTAAAGTAGAACTTTTTTTTTCATCTTGGATAGAGTAAGAGAGGGTATAACTCTGGTCAAATATTTTTCGCCATCTGTGTCCCATTGGGGAGATTTCCCTTCACTTCCTGTCCCATAGCCAAATAGGAAGTAAAACAAAAGTCCCTGCAAATTAAGGGAATTCCTTGGGCACCCCCGGGTCACCAGAACTAGTGTCCCTATTGCAAGATTTACTTTTCTGGGGACAGCCCAAAATTTGGGATTTTCTTTTCATTTCACTTTCAATGATAATGGTAAACAGAACAAATAGAGAGGGGGGATCTCCTCAATGGGGGGGGGGGGCACAGACAGGAATAAAAATTGTCAGGTGTTCTAATCCCTCTCCGCTCTATCCAAAACGAAAAAAAAAAGTTTTGCCTTTAGTTATACTTTAAGATGTAAGCTGTGAAGAGCAGGTACAGACCTGCACACAGCCCACTCCCACTCTTGTAGCAGATGATGCAAGTCTGAAAAGGAGGGTTGCACACCGCCAGTATCATCCACAAGAAACTGTAGGAGAAATTCTGTCCTCCTCTCTGCTGTGGAGACGGAGCGGCAGAGACAAGCCTCTCTGTGGCTGCACAGAGAAGCGCAGGATCTGGCATAGGAGTTCTGTCCTCATCTCTGCTGCCGACTGCTGATACAAGGTGGGGGCAAAGACAAGCGGAGTGCCGCAGCTGCAAAACAGGTGTGTGGGCTGGATTCGGCCCGTGGGCCTTGTGTTTGACACATGTAGCCTAGTACAACAATGTGCACCCCAAAGTGCATACTCAGCTAACACAAAAGCATCTGTCTCTTGCTGCATTGCAATGCACCATGAGGCAGTTTGTAGCCTCAGTTTCCTGTTCTTAGGTGACAGGAGTGGCACCCGGTGTGGTCTTCTGCTGCTGCAGCCAATTCTTCAAAGTTGGATGTATTGTGCATTCAGAGATGGTATTCTGCATACCTTGGGTGTAAAGAGTGGTTATTTGGTTACTGTTGCCTTTCTATCGTCTGGAACCAGTCTGCCCATTCTCCCCTGACATCAACAAGGCATTTTCCTCCACACAACTGCCACTCACTGGATATTTTCTCTTTTTCCCACCATTCTCTGTAAACCCGAGAGATGGTTGTGCGTAAAAATCCCAGAAATACTCAGATCAGCCCGTCTGGCACCAACAACCATGAAAGTCACTTCAATCCCCTTTCTTCCCCATTCTAATGCTCAGTTTAAACTTCAGCAAGTCGTCCTCACCATGTTTAGATTCCTAAATGAATTGAGTTGCTGCCATGTAAATGGCTGATTAGAAATTTGTGTTACCAAGCAGTGGTACAGGTGTACCTAATAATGTGTCCAGTGAGTGTATATGCCAGGTTTTAAATTCAGATAGTTCTATCTGAGATTTCCTTAGCCAAGCACAACCAAGCTTAAACATAATTGTTATAAGTGAACAAAAATTTTAGCTATAACATAACCCCATGATATGCTGGTGGTAATCAAACACAGAACTCCCAAACTGCAATGCAAGAGCGAGCTACTAAGTGAGCTACTAAGCCACCATGCTGTGCCTTCAAAACCAGGACCTAGACTCCATGGAGTTGGTTGAGTAGAAAACAATAAACTTGAAATTTGGCAGGTGTGATGTTTGGAACCTGTTCTCTGAGTACAAGAACAATCAAGTATGCTACAAGGGTGGCTTAGTGCCTTGCATATGTTGACTCCATAATACCTCCAATGACTGACATTTGGTGGCAGGTCACACACATCACTCAGTTACTGGTGCCCATGAATTTGGCTGACCAGGGCAGATCAAGAAGAAAGGCTGGAATGGCTTTCAAACCTCTAAGAAATCTGCATATGTGATGAGCAGGTGTCAGCTAATCTTATAGACTGCAGCTCGTTCCTGTTGGCCCCATTGACTGTTAAATCCAAAGTGACGGGGCCCAAACAAACTAAAGAAACTTGTCAAACCGGAACCCTAAGAAAGGAGGCACCCTCAGCATGCCATTTCTCTCCTGCACAAAAACATCAAAGAGGTAAAGGAATACTTCAGCATAAGAAACGTCAAACGCCTGTCTTGGAAATGTTTAATCCTC
Organism: Aquarana catesbeiana; assembly: GCF_042186555.1. NCBI lineage: Eukaryota > Metazoa > Chordata > Amphibia > Anura > Ranidae > Aquarana > Aquarana catesbeiana. Next base: position 275,832,094 of record NC_133334.1, read on the forward strand.
GTGTTAAAGATGTCCCCAAAGGGGCTCAGATTCTGATTACACATAATCTCTTTTGTGTCAATCACATAACTGTTGGCAGGGCTGCTCCCAGTTAGCACTTGAGGTTTTCTTTACATGCAGAGCTTGAGACCAGTAAGTAAATAGCATAATGCAGTAAACTCCCATAAAGTCAATATATCAAGGGCATATTGGGGAGAGCAGCATTTATGTGACAGATGTATATTTAACAGTGGTTCTTGGTTGTAAGCTGAGATATAGACTGTCTAAAAGCATGTCCCTACACCGAAATGAGCACAGGAGACCTCTAGGAAAAGTTTTTGCCTAGGACTTGGTATAGAGGGATATTGAAGACACAGCCATAAATTTCAAGTGTTTTGTTTATAGGCACATTTGAGTCAAACTTGAAAAATTTGCATTGGAATAAACACAAGGCACACAGCACAGGGCTTAGGACTATCATTCTGGAATATCTTGATTTCAACAGGCCACACTGGATCCACCTAATCCCAATTCTGTCATTCTGAATTCTCTGTACAGTATATACTACTGCTCCGTGAGTCTTTCTACAATATAATCCCCCCACTACCCCAGACCATTCATAAATAATAACTCCCCATTGCTTTAAAGTAGATGTTGTGAAAGTGTGAGACCCTGCCACTATGTAAATGGGCATAAAAGTGACACTGGATTATCAAAGCTGCAGTTTGAGAAGCTCTGGCTGGTTGATTGTGAATGGAGAAAGCGGTGTTCTATGCTTCCTCCAGATTTGGTAGTTCTGGATTGGGGCCAGAAGCTTGAAGGTTGCAAAGAGTATTGAGTGGATCAGAACCCTTAATCTGGTGTCCAGGCTTTGATAAATGCCAGCATCCTGTGTGAGTACACAGATGTGCAGGGGCGATATAAGCTTGATGAGAGTTACTGCAGTTGTTGCAGTTGCTGCAGCCAGGAAGGAGATATGCTCCTGTTTGGAGATCAGGGCAATATCCTAGAGATAGTTCCATGTGGGAGAGGTTCCAGGCCATTGGATGGAGAGAGTTAGGCCAGCTGAAAGAGTTGGGCCAACTGAGAGGGTCTGGGAGACTAGAGCTGAGCCAACCTGGTTGAGAGTCCAGGGGAGCCAGAGGAATGTGTAAGTCTTGAAGGAGTGCAAGCGCCTGGGGTATCAGGAGAACCTCTACCCAGGGGCTAAGAGTGGGCCCGTGCAGCAGGGTACTGCAATTAAAGCTGAGCGAGCTTAAAGCAGAACTTCGGCCCAAAAGGGGAAGTTACGCTTGTTTGCATCCTCCCTCTCTCCACTGCCATAAAAATTTTTCAGGGGGAGAAGGTACCTGGTTTTGACAGAAACTAGATATGCGAGCGGCATCTACCACAAGAGCTAACATTCCCCCATATCATAATGTGAACCCTAAATTATACCAGTCTATTGTTTCTCATTTGGAGGGACTGTCCCACTTTTATAACCAATCTCTGTGTCCCTCTTTCCTCCTCAGTTGTTGCACTTTGTGTTCTACCAAAAGTGTTATACTAAACGAATCCTTTAAGCCATCCTCTAATTTATTGCATTTGTTATGTCGAATAGCCAGTAAAGGAAAAGTGTCATGAAAAAGCACTTCGTTGGTTTAACCTATCTTTTTATTTTTAATCTTAATTCTTCCTGGGGGCTTGGCAGGGATGACCATTGCCTACACACTTTGTACTTAAAGGCTCCCCTCATTACCATCTCAGAAAGTTGGGAGGTATGCCTAAAGTTGGCAAAGCCACTTTCTGTCTATAAGCATGAAACCCAGGGGTGGCTGCATGACATACTTCAGAGAAGGGAAGTCTTCCTGTTGGTGACAATGGCAGAACATGCTTGCACAAAGAGAGTTGGCCTGGCTACTTATAGTCCTTACTGGAAGCATATTAGTGTCAAATTAGGTAGGAGCCTAGGGAGCAGTGGATGTCCAGAGGGCCCAGTTATACCCTACATGCACCTGCAGTAAACCAGATGCATAGGGCAATTGGTCAAAGATGTGCAACTGCCTGTCACTTCGTAAGGAATGCTGCACTTGCAGGCAGTTGGTGCTCCATGTGGCTATGCCAGTACAGACCAATGTGATGGCTTCTCTCTGCCTATTGCAATCCTTACCAATGTCAACAGATGGAATAGGTGGTCAAAGCTCATGCCTTTCCTAGTAAGGAGGACCTCATCCTCCTTAGAGTGAGATCCCAGGGAAGGCTGAGTATACTAAATTTTGTGAGAACACAATCCACTACCATGCTGGAGTATTTTCTTTTAATATTTGTCATACTCAGAATTTCCTGGGGTCTTGCTGGAAGCCAGGGGTAAACTTTATAGCTGCTGTAGCAGAGTACCCATTTACTCACCATGTTCAGATGCACACCCCTTTACTCCATTTCCCACAACTCCCAGGATTCCTGAACACATTCGGGGAAGATAACTTCCTTAGCTATCCTCCCTCAGCAGCCCAGAAAGGCCACACCTGATGAGGTAAAGGTAGCTGGGCAAGTGATCTGCAGCCAGGTGACAGGCCTTTCACTGTCAGAACTGGCGTGCGGGCAGTCAGACAGGAGCCTAATAGCACAGAGCTTCTCTGGGAGACCCAGCCACTGTGAGATCCCTTCCCCAATAGTTACCAGAGTATTACAGTTGTGATGGGGTGGCCCTTGCATCCTTGGATCCATCCAGCTGGTCGCCTGTGTTACTGGAGCTACTCTGGATTTCATTGAGAGGAATGTGGTTTATAAGGATAATCATTAGTAGCTGTTTGTGTTCTGTACTGTTTGAAGTAGTAATTCTTAGGTGGACTCTGTTGTTTTAGACTCGGGTCTCGAAAAACTATATTATACACCATATGTTACACTGATTTAGCCTCAAAAGAACTGATGTGAAGATTCCATGTTTGTGCAGCTTTCATAATTTGATTTGTTTTATTCTGTGGTGTATGCATGCTCTTTGTCATCCTGAACCTGTTTTGCAGTATTGCTGCTAGTTTTGCACCTGTTTAGCAAACTGAAAGTTAATGTTACTCCCTGTCGGATCATTCCACTGATTACCTACTGACATGAGAAGGTGGCGCGATGTAATAAGCAGAATTTGTATCTTACTACAAGGTCTGCTTAAATGAAAGCTGGAGATTTGACTGGAAATTGTTGCAGTCTATAATAAGAGAGAAACAGATCTGAACCTAGAAGACTAATTGCACAGAATGACTGAAAGGAAGATGTAGGGATAATCAGAGGAATTTAGAAAGCCCTACTCAATCTGGGGCAAGGAATAATGGATAATGTATATACAATTAAGGTAGGCAAAGTGTATTCAAGGTATAAAATAAGGGTAGGCAAAGTGTATTCAAGGTATAAAATTAAGGTAGGCAAAGTGGATTCAAGGTATAAAATGTAGGTAGGCAAAGTGGATTCAAGATGTAAAGAAAAAGTAGGCAAAGTGTATTCAAGGTATAAAATTAAGGTAGGCAAAGTAGATTCAAGCTTTACAATTAAGGTAGACAAAATGGATTTAAGTTATAAAATTAAGCTAGGCAAAGTGTATTCAAGGCATAAAATTAAGGTAGGCAAATTGGATTCAAGGTATAAAATTAAGGTAGGCAAAGTGGATTCAAGGTGTAAAATTAATGTAGGCAAAGTGGATTCAAGGTGTAAAATTAAGGTAGGAAAAGTGGATTCAAGGTATAAAATTAAGGTAGGCAAAGTGGATTCAAGCTATAAAATTAAGGACGACAAAGTGGATTTAAGTTATAAAATTAAGGTAGGCAAAGTGGATTCAAGATATAAAATTAAGGTAGGTAAAGTGTATTCAAGGTGTAAAGTTAAGGTATGCAAAGTGGATTCAAGGTGTAAAATTAAGGTAGGCAAAGTGGATTCAAGGTGTAAAATTACGGTATGCAAAGCAGATTCAAGGTGTAAAATTAAGGTAGGCAAAGTGGATTCAAGGTATAAAATTAAGGTAGGCAAAGTGGATTCAAGGTATAAAATTAAGGTAGGCAAAGTGGATTTAAGGTATGAAATTAAGGTAAGCAAAGTGGATTCAAGGTGTAAAATTAAGGTAGGCAAAGTGGATTCAAGGTGTAAAATTACGGTAGGAAAAGTGGATTCAAGGTATAAAATGAAGGTAGGCAAAGTGGATTCAAGGTGTAAAATTAAGTTAGGCAAAGTGGTTTCAAAGTATAAAATTAGGTAGGCAAAGTGGATTCAAGATATAAAATTAAGGTAGACAAAGTGGATTCAAGATATAAAATTAAGGTTTGCAAAGAGGAGTCAAGGTAAAAAAAATTAAGGTAGGCAAAGTTAAACACAACTGAAAGCTTTGCAGAATTGCATTAACAGTTCACCAACAATTCTAAACAAGTTATAAAACTAGTCAAGGAACAGGTATTCAAAATGCACTTTTCCAATTGATAGCTCTTTGCATGCTGCTCTTTGCCCTGTGACATAAATGCCCTAATAAATACACGTGACTGTAGCGCGGCCCTATTGACCCACAGACACTTCTTTGTTGCTATTGCTGAATTCAGCGGTAAGGGAATGGGTAAGGGGACATCACAATTCCTCAAGGCTTATCTGTACATAAATAACACAAATTTTGCTGACACCTCGATAAAAAAAAAAAAAGCAACATAGATATAAGGATGCACAGAGGAATTTGAGTCCAAAAAAGGGACACTTGGGAGTTAAGTGCTCACCCTCTCCCCACCTCCTGTCATCTAGACCTTCCATTTAGAATTGATTGCAATTATGCACCCTGTAATCTCCATAACATTTAGAGCCCCAATTTTCAGATACGTCCTCCCATATACTGTTCTTAAATCCCTTTCAAAAAAATAGACCAGGGCCCAGGAGAAAAAGAATTTATAGGACTGCAGTGAGAGCATTTGACAAGTTTCAAGCTGGTGTTGAGCTTCTCTCTTGCTGGGAAGGCTCGGTTCACCAAAAGGCTCATTCTAAGGGCATATGATAATGCAATTAAGTAATTGTTATGCAGTCACATAAAACTGTGCATAGCCCATGGTGCAAATCTACTTGTCATTATAATATTTGAGGACCATTTGCTAATGACTGTGTTGCACATCAATCTAAATTAGGAATTAATTCCAGAAATAAGCATAGCTGGGAGTAAAATATTCTAGGGCAAAGCTGTCATTTTTCTAATAAAACTGGAACATGCTTACAACGATCACATATATAGCCAAGGTCTAAAATTGTAAAATGGAACATGTTATTACCACTGCATGCAGACTTTAAGTTTTTATATTTCATCATGAATGCTGCTGCCAGACTTACCCACCTTACAAACCGCTCAGCGTCTGCTACCCCTCTCTGCAATCCTTCCACTGGCTTCCACTCACCCAATGAATTACTAACAACAACTTACAAAGCCATCCAAAACATGGTCCCCAGCTACATATCACTAACCTGGTCTCAAAATACCAACCAAATCATCCTCTTCGTTCCTCCTAAGACCTCCTGCTCTCTAGCTCCCTCATCACCTCCTCCCGTACTCGCCTCCAGGACTTTTCCCCGAGCCTCTCCCATCCTTTGGAATTCCCTACCCCAATCTGTGCGACTATCTCCAACTCTATCCACTTTTAGGCGATCCCTGAAAACTTTTCTCTTCAGAGAAGTCTATCCTGCCCCCCACCTAACAACTGTACTTTTATTTTCTCCATCAGCCCATTCCCCAAAATTATTAACTTTTGTATCACTTGACCCTCCCTCTTAGAATGTAAGCTCTAATGAGCGGGGCTCTCTGATTCCTCCTGTATTGAATTGCATTGTAACTGTACTGTCTGCCCTCATGTAAAGCGATGCGTAAACTGTGCTTTATAAATCCTGTATAATAATAATAATAATATTTAATCTGCTGTCACAAACTCCAGGCTTCCTTTCACCTTTGGCAAACACATATTTTTAGGGCCTAGAGTTCTATGTATGTATGCAACTTGGAGTCCAGTAAGGTTGTAGGCAGGTGCAGTTTGGACTCCCCACTGTAGGTGGCGCTCGAACGAGCGGCAATGCAGAAGTATAGCTGTCCGATTGGATGCTGGCACCCCACATGACCTCAATAGTCATCATGGGTGAAGAATATAGTCTATTTAAGACTCTGGCTCCTGTGTTTGGCGCGCTTTGTGCGAGTGGCTAGTGTAGGGACAGGTTACCCGTCTGACAATGACAGTGCTAAACAGCAGGGAGAGGTCCCAGAGCAGTAGGTAATACAGTGCCTTGCCAAAATATTCACCCCCCTTGGCATTTTTAGTGTTTTTTTGCCTCACAACCTGGAATTACAATGGATTGTTTGAGGATTTGCATCATTTAATTTACAGAACATGCCCACAACTTTAAAGATTTTTTTTTTATTGTGAAGCAAACAAAAAATAGGACAAAATAACAGAAAAAGTCAATGTGCATAACTATTCACCCCCTAAAGTCAATACTTTGTAGAGCCACCTTTTTTGGCTATCACAGCTCCAAGTCGCTTTGGATAAGTCTCTATGAACTTGCCACATCTTACCACTGGGATTTTTGCCCATTCCTCCTTGCAAAACTGCTCTAGCTCCTTCAAGTTGGATGGTTTGTGCTTGTGAACAGCTATCTTTAATTCTGACCACAGATTTTCTATTGGATTGAGGTCTGGGCTTTGACTAGGCCATTCCAACACATTTACATGTTTCCCCTTAAACCACTCAAGTGTTGCTTTAGCAGTGTGTTTGGGGTCATTGTCCTGCTGGAAGGTGAACCTCCATCCTAGCCTCAAATCACACACAGGGTGGTACAGGTTTTGCTCAATAATATCCCTCTATTTAGCACCATCCATCTTTTCCTCAACTCTGACCAATTTCCCAGTCCCGACTGTTGAAAAAACATCCCCACAGCATGATGCTGCCACCACCATGTTTCACAGTGGGGATGGTGTTCTTTGGGTGATGTGATATGTTGGGTTTGCTCCAGACATAGCGTTTTCTTTGATTGCCAAAAAGTAAAATTTTAGTCTCATCAGACCAGAGTACCTTTCCCCATACATTGGGGAGTCTCCTACATGCCTTTTCGCAAACGTGCCATTTTGTTTTTTGCTGAAAGTAATGTCTTTCTTCTGGCCACTCTGCCATAAAGCCCAACTCTATGGAGCGTACGGCTTATTGTCATCCTATGTACAGATACTCCAGTCTCTGCTGTGGAACTCTGCAGCTCCTCCAGGGTTACCTTAGGTCTCTGTGCTACCTCTCTGATTAATGCCCTCCTTGCCCAGTCTGTGAGTTTTGGTGTGCCGCCGTCTCTTGGCAGGTTTGCTGTTGTGCCATGTTCTTTCCATTTGGTTATGATGGATTTGATGGTGCTCTGAGGGATAATCAAAGATCTGGATATTTTTTTATAACCTAACCCTGACTTGTACTTCTCAACAACATTGTCCCTTACTTGTTTGGAGAGTTCCTTGGTCTTTATGGCAGTGTTTGGTTAGTGGTGCTTCTTGCTTAGGTGTTGCAGCCTCTGGGGCCTTTCAAAAAGGTGTGTCTATGTAATGACAGATCACGTGACACTTAGATTGCGCACGGGTGGACATCATTTCACTAATTATGTGACTTCTGAAGATAATTGGTTGCACCAGAGCTTTTTATGGGCTTCATAACAAAGGGGGTGAATACATGCGCACATGCCAATTATCACTTTTTTATTTCTGAAAAATAGTTTTATGTATATATTTTTCTAATTTTACTTCACCAACTTAGACTATTGTGTTCTGATCCATCACATATAATTCAAATTAAAAAAACATTGAACCAAAAGCTGTAATGTAACAAAATAGGTAAAAAGCCAAGGGGGTGAATACTTTTGCAAGGCACTGTATACAGGGACTACACTATCTCCACTTAGGAAGCCTCTTATTTGGATGTGGCCAGGCCACATTTCTGCTCCTCATTGCAGAAGCTGCCAGCATTATTTCAGGATATGCTTCTCTGCTAAGGTTTCATAAGTGGCTCCAGTCGGCAGTGCCTACCCATTGGGCCTAGTTGTACATTGTTGGGACTTTATTAATACATTGTTCTCTTCCATCAAGCCTCTGTGTGATCTCTGCTCACCAACAAACTATGCTGCACCCTACCTACATTGTTCTTGGCTACATCTACACAAAAGAAACATGCCAACATCTCACACATCAAAATTGCACCATAACACCACAGCGCTAAGGGATTCTTGAGATACCAAACAGACTGCTGTAGGTGGTGACCATCGGCTCTTAACCAGAACAAAGATGTTAAACCACGATGCCACCCTCTTTAGACTGGGTACACACTAACAAGTTTTTTTTTTTTGGCAAAACTGACAGCCCCGGTTGGAGACACTGTAACCATGCAAGGTTAGTCCAGTGATCTCCCCCGCTGAGCTGTTGTGTTTTGACAGGGGACGCCCCTCACCAGAACACTCCGATCAGTGCTCTCTACCATTGGTAGAGAATGAAAAAACGCAGAGGTGATCAAATACCAGCAAAAGAAAGCTCTATTTGTGGGGAAAAAAATATATACATTTTATTTGACGACTGTGCAATTGTCAAAAAATGTCCTGGTCACGAAAGGAGGGGGGGGGGGGTAAATCTTCCGGAGGTCAAGTGGTTTTAGAAAAAAATGTTGAGCATATAATATATATATGAAAAGGAAAGAAAATATATTCCCAAACCACTTGAAGATAGATGTGAAGCTCGTTCGCCTCGCACATTGGGTACCTCCAGGTTAAAAGGGTAAGAAACCCCCAAATACACGTCACATTGTTCTTTTATAAATGACAGCAGGTTCACTTAACCAGTGTTAAAATATGTATGGATTCAGTTTAAGTCTATTCATCAATATTCAGTAATTTTCTACCAATAGTTGTTTGATCATTATAAAAAGTCAGGGACTGAACTCTAATCAATACACATACAGGCTAAATCTGTAATACTCTGTCTTATCAAATTAGCAGCTACCGAAACAGCTCTATAAAAAAATCAATCTTCTGCGCCTAAAACACGGACCAATTTCCACACAGACATTAATATACGGTGCTGCGCACGCACACACACACACGTGTTTTTACATGCTTGTGCGAACGCCTGGTGCTAAAATAAAAGCTGAAGACATGTGGTGCCACAGACTTATCAACACCGGCTAAAGACCATGATAAATAATAATTGTCACCATACAGCAGAAGTCCATATGACACCCAGATCTCATCGCGGCTGTCACAATGCTAAATGCCGCTGACAAACTGTAGACATGACAAGTCACAGATCTTACAAAGCAGACCGAGTGCTGGTTCAAAAACATGTGCAGAGCAATAGAGGGGTTGGCACTTGTTTGCGGTGAGACTAGACAAGTGAAAAGAGATTTAAAGCTTGCATACATCTGCTGAGGACCAGCCAGAGGATTTATAGGGCCCTTTGCTAAATTAAAGCACCCCCCAAAAGAAAATATTTAACCACCCCGCACCCCCCCTCACTCCCACCTTTTAGTAATTATCATTGAGGTTGACATCTAGAAAAGTAGCCTTGCTCCTCAACTCACAGCACAGTGTAACGCCGGTCATCCAACAGGCAGCACAACACACAGACCGGAGGCCTAACTAGAACCTTCAGTGCCCCAGTGCAAGAAACCATAAAGGGCCCCCCCCCCCCCTGCTGGGGAGCCCCCATGGTGGCAGAATGCCAGAGCCCAGTCGCAAGTGTGACCTTTGCGATCCTGGTAGTTCCACCACTGGTGTCAGTATTTTTTTTTATTTTTGCTATTTTATTTTTTATTTTATTTTTACCATTTATTTAAATTATTTATTTATTTATTTTATTTTTTTTACATTTTTTTAAAATTATTTTTTACAATTTTTTTTAAAATTATTATTATTTTTTACAATTTTTTTAAAGACCTCAGATGGTCCACCTTTGGGACAGAGAAAGGAGATTGAGGACACGGCCCTCGATCTCCTTCTCTGCAGCCTCAGCTGCATAGAATGAATGGACAGGAATGGCTCTGTACACACAGTTTACTATGCCTCAGTTATAAAGGAACAGAGTCAGTGATCATGTGTAGATCACTGGCTTTATTCATTAAGAGAAGGAAGGTGCTAGTAAATTACACATTTACTGGCCCTTCTCTGCTCTCTATCCTTCTATCCTGAAACATCCCCCCGCAGCAGCTGGGGGGGGTGGGGGGGGGGGACACCCGGCAAGGCTGCGGGGAATGAGGGGGAGCTGGGGGAGTACACAGGAGACTGAACAACACAGCAGGAGGTGAATAGGAGGGAAGGCGGGGCATTGTGTAGAGCAGGGGTAGGCAACCAGTAGCCCTCCAGCTGTTGTGGAACCACATTTCCCATGAGGCATTGCAAGGCTGGCAGTTACAATTACTCCCAGAGGCATGATGAGACTTGTAGCTCTGCAACAGTTGGAGGGCCCCAGGTTGCCTACTCCTGATGTAGAGGAACCATTCCCTTCCGTTTTCCTCCTGCAGCTGCTGACACCCTGCAGAAGGAAAATAGAGGGGATCGGTTCCTCTGTGTGCCACCTCCGCTGCCCCTCCCATCCAGGTGTACAGGGGGCCACACGGGCTCCCTTGAGCATGGGGCTAAGTCGCAATTGCGACCCCTGTATATACGCCCCTGACACTGACTATGGTTTAAAATACCCAGCAAAATATTAGCAATATATAAGATGACAATTGTTAGGGCAAAGCTCTTGCGTTATTCAGCAGGGAAGTTTGCAAATACATTGAATAGTTTCTTCCATATCCTGATTTCCCATATATCAAGCTACCAAAGCAACAGAGGTGACACCAAAGTCAAAACAATAAAATGTTAACGTAAGATGGCCATACACTGAACATGTTTTTCCTTTGTGGGTGGCACCCTCCTGCCCGGCATTCTTCAATTTAAAAATAAAAATAGCTGGGTGGGAACGATGATCCATATATGGTGGTCCTCTCCCAAGGTCAAACGTTTTTGGATCCGTCTTTACAATTTTATCTTCTTACTTACACAGGTGAATTTAATTAAATCACCGCAAGAAGCTCTTCTGGGCAATCTTACAGGACAAAGGGACCCTATTTGACAAGGGAACCACCCTGGGTAAAATACTTGTCTGACCCCCTGTGAGACATCAGGGAGTAACCAAATCAATCTTAGGGAGTGCCCTCCCCTCTTTGAAATTAATTTCTTATTACTTCTACTCCTTTCCTTTTTCTTCTAAAATTGTCTGTGGTCTTCCCCTCCCCCCGGGGGGACCGTGAAATGTTCATAATTACCTTCTAGACTACAGAAATGTTGACTGGTTGTGTTAATGTTTTTTTGTTTTTTTTTTGGAATTGTAATAATACGATACCGGATGTGCAGGCCGGAAGAAAATAATTTACTTTTCTGCAAAGACCACGTAGTATAATTATACTAAGCTATAGCAAACAGTTTACGCCAAAATGTCTAAAATGTTTTGCAACTTTCAATAAAAATAATTAAAACACAAAATAGCTGGGTGGAAAATTGATGGCCAACCAGTGGCTGCATTCAATCGAATGCAGCCGCTGGTCGGGTCTCATGACCCGAAGCCCACTGTCAGAATACAACACCAGGCCTTACATGTAAGGGGGTGTTAATACAATTCCTAGGTCAGACACTAGGTGGCACCCTCCCCAATGATAAATAGTGGGTGACTATAGAGAGTAGGAGGAGTTCTGGCCGAGAGTCGAAAGGAGAGGAGTGGGATTCCCTAGCTGGCCCCCATGGTACTAGGTGGGGCCCATCCTGCAAAGATGTAGTGCTCCCAGTGATTAGTATTTCCAATCTTGGGATTACCTAAAGAGGTCCTGGTGGCCTGAATAGGAGAGAGTTGGGGAAAGGACATGCTTGGGAGAGGGAAGCAGGGAAACTGAGCTGCTGAGGCAATGCTAAGAGGGGGGAACTGGGGGTGGCTGAAATGTGGATTACAGTTGTAAAGGGAAGCAGTGGAACCTGAGCTGTTAAGTTACTGCTGGGAACGGGGAGTGGAGCGGGGGGAGGGCATACTGTGTTGCCGAGTCGCTGCTGGGAGAAAGAGCACAGGGAGCCAAGCTACTAAGTAAAAGTGAGACCTGGAGAAGAAAAATGGCCGAAGGGTCTACATGACTAGGGGAGGAACTGGGTCAGGGAAGGGTCAGCTAGGTCAGTCGGGCAAGGTGGGGGGGGGGGCGTGTAGACTTACTTGATTGGACGCAGCAGGCCAGAGGGGTGGGTTGCTGTAGGGGGTATGTGGCAGACAGGCAGTCTAGGCATTCTGGCATTTTCAGGCAGAGAAGAAACTTCCCTCCCACCCGCCCTTATGTCGAAGTTTTTTCTGAGGTGTCAAGTTTGGGGAGTATATGTCTTGTTTTTGTGTTTCTGTTCGTAATCAATTTAAAAAAAAAAAAAAAAACAGCGGACACTTATGTTGGTGGGGTTTTGTCACGGCGGGTCAGGGAGTCTTAGGGGGGTCAGTGATTATTGAGTTTGTTGCTAAATTGTGGGGTACATCTAAGGTATGGCGCCCCCCAGGTGGTTGGTTAGTGGAACCAGGAGCTAGGTCCCCTGGGGGGGGAGAATGGAAGTACGGTGAGGTCGTAACGTCCTAGAGCCAGTTGGGGTGCGGCTGAAGACGATTTCAGTAAAATTGTGCCTTATGGACACCCAAAGACCCCTTGTTTACATTGTTAGAATTACATTGTTGAATGGTATTTTTGTTATGTTATTTATTCATTGTTAACAAATTGGCTGCTGTGGCCGTATTAAAACGCATGCTGCCCAGTCTGTTTCTTTATTTTAGAGCAGGTTTTAGGACCAGGTTGACAAATCCATTAGTCAATAATGGGTGGACCTCGGTGCTTTTACTGTGAAGTTTTAGGATGAACTGCTCCACAGTACCTGCAGCTACTGAGATCAGTTAGGGATTGGTATAATGCCCACTTACTGCTTGTTAACAGTGTAGAAAATGCTTGTGTGTCTACGTGGTCTGCATGGTTACTGTAAACTCATTATTCAAAAGGTAAAGCTAGGCATACTATTTTTTGTAATAAAAATAACACCTATTTGATCAGATGGATAATGCTTAAAATTTAAGTTTTGATGGCACATTTGTAACTTTCATGTGCATTTTTGCAATTCTAGACCCGGAAAGTAGGAGGACCCCCTTTGAAGATAAGGGCAGAGGATGATGGCTTTATGATAATGAGTCATATTTTTAATCCTGAAACAAATATAGATATCTTAAATATGGTCCAATGGAAACAGGATTCTGTTTAGAAGACACGCTTCCTTCATGTTGCATATGGATCCCTCCCACTTTCTGTAGTATGAATGATACTCCTATTTCTTAGAACCACATCTCCTCCCCTTAATATCAAAGACTCCTTTTATCCCTTCAGAATATACAGCTATGTTTCATCATCAAATATACTGTGTTCTCCTGTAGTTACATCTTCTACAGCATTTTCTATGTTCTTTTTCCTGTGATAGTTGCTTTCAGTTCTGAATTTTACAAGGATTTATGTTGAAGCATAAGGGTTTAAATTAAAGGGAAACTCCTTTTTTTAATGAGGGATTAAAAAAAAAAAGAAAATAATTCCCTCCAGGACAATAATATAAATTGCAAGAATTGATTTACCTATACCTTCTTCCTTGCTATACCAACTGTGGTGTTGAGATTATTATGCTCATGTGGTAGGTGCTTTTCCAATGAGTTGCACCAGTTCCCACTGTATTTTTGGGCATGGCATCCCACTTTTATTGAACAAAATGGAAAGTTCACATAAACATCAGCAGCCCATGTAGGAGTTCTTCCAGATCAACACGAATGGTCAACTGAAAACTCCGAGCCACCTGGCAGCACCACTGTTCTTCTTACCAGTCCCTATAACTGTATGGTCCAGCTCTTTTGGTTCTCTTGGCTCACTTAGGCTTTAGTTGCAGCGCCCTGCTGCATGGTCCAATCCTGGCCTCTGGATAGGAGCCCACCTGACTCTTGAGCTGAAACCTCCTGTCTCCTGGCTGGGGCACCTCTGACCCCTGTCTCGACTCCTGGCTTGGACCCTTTGACCTCTGAGAGAAACCTCCGGTCTCCTGGCTGCAGGCTGGGGCAACCCTAACCCTTGGATGAGACCTCCTGTCCTCCTGGCTGCTGTCTGGGGCATAACTGACCTTCGGGTGAGACCTCCTGTCCTCATGGCTGCTGGTTGGGGCAACTCTGACCCCTGGTTGAGACCTCCTGTCTCTTGACTCTTTACTGGGGCACCTCTGACCCCTGGGTGAGACCTCCTGTTCTCCTGGCTGTTGGTTGAGGCACCGCTGACCCCTGGGAGAGACCTCTTGTCTCCTGGCTGCTGACTGGGGCACCTCTGCCCCCTAGGTGAAACCTCATGTCTCCAATATAGGAGTTGTCTCCAAACTGGGAGGCCTGAGCTATCCTCAAGCTTCAGTATATAACGACCTACACCTGTACTCATGCAGGCTTCAGGCACCCAGTAAGATCCAAGCGCAGGATTGAAGGTTCTGTCCCACCCAATACACTTTGGAACCTTCAAGCTGCAGGCCCCAATCCAGGACTATAAAATCTGGAGTAAAACACAAACACAGCTTTCTCCGAGTAGGGAGATGGGATTTCCAGCGTGCCATGGCTGGAGGAAATGTAAATTACTTGAGCGGTTGTAGAAAAGCCACAATTGGCTGCTGCTTAAAATGAAAATGTAATTTTTTGCTTGCTAGATCTATAACTATACCAGGTCCATGCCCGGAGCGGACAAAACAAGCTCTTCTTCTATCTGCCTGCTCTGGAAAATCCATCTAATACTGTATAGTCTTCAGATAATGGATGTTTTAGATAATAAACTGATAAGAAGAAGAGATACTACATGATTACACTGTATAGTATTTGTATAGACCTGCATTTCCCAAAGAGTGAAATGTATACCATTGCCATCACTTTAAAGGGTTTTGGATTGTCAGCTACCAAGGGGCAATAGAGAGGGAAGTATAGAGGTGGGTTTACTAAAGGCAAAAGACTGTGTACTTTGAAAGTGCCATTGCACTAATTTTCCCCAGAGCTTAGTAAATGTGGTAAAGTCTCACTTTGTAAAGAATACCCAATCAGGTGTCAGAAAAATAAAAAATAAACATTTTTGCTTACACATGTTAGGATAAAGGAATCAACAGAGCTTCACCACATTTGCTAAGCTCTGGGAAAAATGAGTGCGACTGCACTTGCAAAGTGCACAGTCTATTTGCCTTTATTAAATCCACCTCTTGGTGCATGGGCATGTGCCAGCCACTTTATTAGGTACACCTGTTCAATTGCTTGGTAACACAAATTGCTAATCAGCCAATCACATGGCAGAAACTCATTTAGGCATTTAGGTATCCAGGCGTGGTGAAGACGACTTGCTGAAGTTCAAACTGAGCATCAGAATGGGGAAGAAAGGGGATTGAAGTGACTTTGAACGTGGCGTGGTTGTTGGTGCCAGACGGGCTGCTCTGAGTATTTCTGGGATTTTTGCACACAAACATCTCTCGGGTTTATAGAGAATGGTGGGAAAAAGAGAAAATATCCAGTGAGTGACAGTTGTGTGAAGGAAAATGCCTTCTTGATGTCAAAGGTCAGAGGAGAATGGGCAGACTGGTTCCATATCATAGAAAGACAATCGAAGATTGGAAAAACGTTGCCTGGTCTGATGAGTCTGGATTTCAGCCGCGACATTCAGATGGTGGGGTCAGAATGGTGTGGGGGATATTTTCTTGGCACACTTTGGGCCTCTTAGTACCAACTGAGCATAGTTTAAACACCATGGCCTACCTGGGTATTGTTGCTGACCATGTCCATCCCTTTATGACTACAGTGTCCCCATCTTCTGATGGCTCCTTCCAGCAGGATAATGCACCATGTCACAAAGCTCCAATCATCTCACCACTGGACAATGAGGTCCCTGTCCTCCAATGGCCTCCACACTCACCACATATCATCCAATAGAGCACCTTTGAGATGTGGTATAACAGGATATTGGCATCATAGATGTGCAGCCGACAAATCTGCAGCAACTGCGTGATGCTATCATGTCACTATGGAGCAAAATCTCTGAGGAACGTTTCCAACACCTTGTTGTATCTATGCCACCAAGAATAAAAGCAAAAGGGAGTCCAACCCACTACTAGCAAAGGGGACCTAATAAAGTGGCCGGTGAGTGTATATATCCCATTAGACAACTTGGAGAAGACAACATCCTACTTGAATGCTGGAAACACTGGGGTTGATTTACGAAAGGCGTTTGCAAGTTCAGTTGCTCCAGAGGTTAGAAAAAAAAATAATAAAAAATAAAAAAAATTGCATTTTTGCTTGCACATGATTGGATAATGGAAATCAGCAGAGCTCTCCCTCATTTACTAAGCACTGGAGCAACCGCACTTGCAAAGTGCACAGTCTATTTCCCTTTAGTAAATCAACACCATTGATATATTTTATATACCCATGAAAACAGTCTGAAATTACATGATATAAAAATAACATTCCACTCCTTTATATGTTTATTATACGGGCAGAAAATTATTTTTTTACCTGTAACTACAAAAAAATACCCAATTCTGTATGATTACTAGTTTCTTGAAATCTGCTGCACGGTGCTGTTCATATATATATATGTCATATATATATATATATATATATATATATATATATATATATATATATATATATATATATATATATATATATATATATATATATATATATATATATATATTTTTTTTTTTTTTTTTTTTTGTTTGTTTTCAAGTGTGTATCTAGCAGTCTGCCTGCCTGCAGTTCCCCTTTAAAGCGAAGTGTCATTTTATTTATTTATGTATTTATTTATTTTTGAGAGAGCGAAATTTCCTCTGGACAGCACTCCATAACCGCGTCCATCTAAATCACCCTAATCACTAAATGGAGATTTCATTATGCATATCCTATATTAAAAATGCAGCAAAATCAATATACATAAAAAAAAAAAAAAAAAAAAAAAAGAAAACAAACAACTATGCAAGGTGTAAAATCAGAAATGTGTGCTACTGGGGGTGTCATCATCATCATCTAGACTGAGCTGTCATTAGCATTAAAAATATTTTTATTAAAAAAGAATATATGCATTTTTGCACTTATTATATTTTCCCAAAATAAGAAAATTAAATAAAAAGAACAAGCAATGTGCAGGATGAACAGATTCTAAAGCAGGGTTCAGACTAAGGATCTAAGGTGCAGATTGAAGTATGAATAGATACCCTCAGAAGGGACTGAAACTTGTTGTGGACCAACTTTTGACATTTTTTTTCTTTCGAAGAAGTGCTTTTCACATTTTGCAAGGCTGTCTATACCCATATCAAAACAAATCCCCTGATCTGATTTGTGATCAAAGAGAGATTTGAATTTAAACACGCATTGTAAAAAACAAATGCTTGAGGTTTAAAATATTCTTTGCCAAAAAAAAAGGCCTATAATGGTGCTTAAAATTGAAATGTGGATATTAGAATACTTACATATTTTAACACGCATTAAAGAGGCTTTAAAATAAGTCTTCACTGACCTCTATAGTTGCAGGCACTGTGGAGTAATTCATACTAAACAACCGACACGTGTGCTTCTCCTCTGAACTTTGAGGATGAACCTCTCCACAGTGCCTGTGGCTACAAAGGTCTTGAGGCATTGGAGTTGATTTACTAAAGGCTAAAAAACTGTGCACTTTGCAGGTGCAGTTGCACTCATTTTCTTCCATCACCCAATCATTTGAAGAAATGCGTTTTTTTTTTATTTTCCCTGCACCTGATTGGATATTTTTTACTAAGTGAAACTCTACTACATTGTCTAAGCTCTGGGGAAAATGGGTGCAACTGCACCTGCAAAGTGCACAGTCTATTTGTCTAGTAAATCAACCCCCAGTGTCTTAGGCCCCTTTCACACGAGGCGGACTCCGTTTCTACGGAGCCCCCCTCGGTCCACCGGCTCAGCGGGAGATCTGTCCGTTGATCTCCGCTGAGCCGGCAGATGACAGGTCCCTCTCTGCTCACTGAGCGGGGAGGGGCTTGTCAGGCGCCGCTGCCGCCTATGGAGGGATTGGATGAAAACGGACAGCATGTCCGTTTTCATCAGATCTCACCCGATCCGATCCGCCAGCGACGGACCTGGACGTAGGGCCATCCATCTGCTTTTAGCGTATCGGATGGGGTCGGATGTCAGCGGACATGTCTCCGCTGACATCCGTCGCTCCATAGGCTAACATGGAGCGCCCGTTCAGGTCCGCCGTCAAAACTGACAGGTGGACCTGAACGGTCCGATCGTGTGAAAGGGGCCTTAAAGCTTATTTACTTCTTGCTAAGTAGTTAAAGGAGAAGTCCAAAATAAAAAAAAATATTGTGGTGCATGGATCTACCGCACTATTAGTATACAACGATAATTAATATAGTAAATACTTCAACCTTTCACCATGTAGCATCAACAACATGGCGCAGTCCATGCGACCACAAAAACTGCATATATACGAAAAAAAGGAAAGGGCAAGGCCTTCCAAAGGGGTCGCAGTAACTGAACACTACGGTTGAATTTAATTACATTTTATTTAGAAAAGACACACCATAATATCAAATATGACAAAATACCAAAAATAGCGGTCTGAGTGTATCAGTTATTGACAGTTATACTCAGACCGCTATTTTTGGTATTTTGTCGTATTTGATACTATGGTTTGTTTTTTCTCAATAAAATTTTATTAAATTCAACCGTAGTGTTCAGTTACTGCGACCCCTTTGGAAGGCCTTGCCCTTTCCTTTTTTTTCGTAAAGGAGAAGTCCAGCCTGAGCTTTTTAGGCTGGGCTTCTCCTCTGGGTCATAGGAGTGGAATTCATTTGGCACTCCTGTGACCTGTTTTCAGTGGCGAGAGGTCTGAAGTCCGCTCTCCGCTGACTACACTGTATCAGTCGAGGAAGCGCGTCATCCCGGCTTCTGAAGTCTGGATCCGCCAGGTGCCTTTACTGATGGCAGTCTCATTCGTCTCATCAAACCGCTAAGGTGGCCGTTCCCCACCCCTCCACAGCTCAGCGCTCCAGTGAGCGTGGAGGAGCAGAGCAGGAGAGATGCTGACTGACAGGCAGCATCGCTTTGCTCGGGAAGGAGTGAGAACCGAGGCGGATCAGTGCATGTGACACTGGTGGGAGCGCGGCCGCTGTCCCGCGGATTCGATGTCCGCCGGCGACCCGTGATCGCGGTACACAGAGGCAGAACGGGGAAAATAAGGCGGATCCTCATTCTGACAGGAGACATCATGAAGATTTGCTGTTCCCAGTGATCAGGAACAGCGATCTCTGTGGTGTTCCAGGGAGCACAGCCCCCTTACAGTTAGAACACACCCAGGGAACACAGTTAACCCCTTGATCGCCCCCTAGTGTTAACCCCTTCCCTGCCAGTGTAATTTATACATTGATCAGTGCATTTTTATAGTATTGATCAATGTAATAATGTCACTGGTCCCCAAAAAGTGTCATTTGGGGTCAGATTTGTCCGCTGCAATGTCGAAGTCCAATTAAAAAATCCCTGATCGCCGCCATTACCAGTAAAAACAATAAAAATAAAAGAAAGTCCCTAAATCTATACCATAGTTTATAGGCGTGATAACTTTTGCACAAACCAATGAATATACGCCTATTGCGATTTGTTTTTACCAAAAATATGTTGCAGAATACATACTGGCCTAAACTGATGAATAAATTAGTTTTTATATATATATTTTTTTGATATGTATTATAGCAGAAAATTAAAAACATTGTTTTTTTTTTCCAAATGGTCAGTCTTTTTTTGTTTATAGCTCAAAAAATAAAAAACCACAGAGGAGATCAAATACAACCAAAAGAAAGCTCTATTTGTGGGAAAAAAGGACATCAATTTTGTTTGGGTACAGCGTCGCACAACCGCGCAAACTGTCAGTTAAAGCGACGCAGTGCCGTATCACAAAAAATGGCCTGGTCATTAAGGGGGTAAAACCTTCTGGGGCTGAAGTGGTTAAATTGATAGCAAAAGTATATACGAAATGCATATACATATATATGTATGTATATACGGTATATATGTATATATATATATATATATATATATATATATATATATAAAAATATATATATATATATATATATATATATATATATATATATATATACTGTATATATCTTTAAGTAATTGTTCTACCCTTTGGAGCTCTATTAAGCAGATCTTCATGTAAAGTGATACTAAAGTCTCATTTTTTTTCTTCTTTAAAAATAAAAAACATGTTATACTTACCTGCTCGGTGCTCGGTGGTTAGTTTTGCTCAGGGCAGCCCCGATCTTCCTTCTCTCAGGTCCCCCGTAGGCACTCCTGGCCCCTCCCTCCTGTCGAATGCCCCCACAGCAAGCCACAGCTCTGTGTGTCCATTCAGACACGGAGCCATGATTTTGCCCCGCCCCCTCTCTTCTCTCTGGCTCACTGACTTTGATTGACAGCAGCGGGAGCCAATGGTGCTGTGTCTCAGCCAATCATGAGAGATAGTCCCGGACAGCCGAGGCATGCACCCGTGCAACATCGCTGGATAGAGATGGGGTTCAGGTAAGTATTAGGGGGGCTGAGGGGGGCTGCTGCACACTGAAGGTTTTTCATCTTAATGCATTAAATGCATTAGGATGAGAAAACTTCTGCCTTTACAACCACCTTAAGCAAAATAATTCCAGTTCCTGTGCATCACTTTTTATTTACTCCCCCGGGTTCAATTGGTCAGGGAAGTCACACCTCACTCTAATAGACCATTAATGCCGCGTACACACGACCGGACTTTCCGGCAGAAAAGGTCAGGCGGAACGAATCTGTCGGACATTCTGATCGTGTGTGGGCTTCATCTGACCTTTTCTGTCGAAAAATCTGATGGACCTTAGAAATAGAACATGTTTCAAATCTTTGACGGACTCGATTCCTATTGAAAAAAACGTTCGTCTGTATGCTAGTCCGACGGACCAAAAATGACGCAAGGGCAGCTATTGGCTACTGGCTATTAAACTTCCTTTTCGTACGTCATCACTTACGTCATCACCTTCGAAACGATCGGACTTTGGTGGGATCGTGGGTAGGCAAGTCCGTTTCATCGGAACTCCGTCGAAAAGTCCTTCGGAGTTTAATTGCGACGAGAAGTCCGCTCGTGTGTACGCAGCATAAGAGACATGTAATGAGTTGCAGTAAATTACACGGAGTGGGACAAAGCCTGACATTTAGAACTGTAAATTTGTATAATCGAGGGGCCAAGAGGGAGCATCATCAGCGATCCCTCAATAGAGTTGATTTACTAACGGCAAATAGACTGTACACTTTATAAGTGCAGTTGCCCCAGAGCTTAGTAAATGAGGGGAAGCTCTGCTGACTTCCATCATCCAATCAAGTGCAAGCCAAAGTTTTTTTTTATTCTCCTTGCAGGTTATTGGGTATTCTTTGTAAGATAAAGTTTTACCTCATTTATTAAGCTCTGGAGCAACAGCACTTGCAAAGGGCAGTCTATTGGCAGTTAGTAAATTAACCCCAATATGTCTCCTGCAGATTCCAGATATAATCCTCTGTTGTTAGCTTCATTAGTGTATGTTCATGGCAGGTATGAAAAGAATTCTAGGCAAGAAGAAATTAATAATTTAACCACGATGCTGTTGCATCTTGTATTTACAAGCTTTGTTTGTAGAAAAAAGAAATGCAAAAATATGAAGTCCATGAATCCAACCAGTGATCATTTATTTATATCAGTGTGTAGACCCGCTTACTTGTTTTTGGCTGACCATGCATAGCTGTAGAACAACACCCTTTCAGCCAACATTACAGATATTGGGGTTGGTCTACTAAAAATGGAGAGTGCAAAATCTAGCTCTGCATAGAAACCAATCAGCTTGCATTTTTTTGTCAAAGCTTAGTTGAACAAGCTGAAGTTACCATGGCTGGCTACCATGCGCAGCTGCACCAGAATTTGCACCTTTCCAATTTTAGTAAATCGACCTCATTGCATATGAAGTTTCAACCTTGTCCTTTAACAACCAAGCCCTAAAGCCTACAAAACAAGGTAGTGCTGAGTATTACCAGGGAGGCGGACTTTTTAGGCTAAGAAACAGTGGAGAAGATATAGCAGTATAAAAAATATAAATTTATTGAAAAATACATATATCTAAAAAACAATGACAATTGTAACATATAGCATCTATGATTATTGTGCAGTGAGCCCTTGTATGTCTACGCGTTTCACCGTTAGGCTTCCTCAGGACACGGCCAAGGTTCACAGATGAGACAGAGAAGGGAATATATCTCTCTATCTTAAATTGGAATGCAAAATCATGCAAGTCACGGTAGCATGAGAAAGTTCAATCAGCAATAAGAAAGTATATTAGATATAGCTAAATATCTCAGCAGGGGCATGAAAACAATATTCCTAATTAAGGGAGCAGCCATTATCGTCTAATGGTCTAATGCCGCGTACACGCGATCGGACATTCCGACAACAAAATCCATGAATTTATTTCCGACGGATGTTGGCACAAACTTGTCTTGCATGCACATGGTCGCACAAATGTTGTCGGAAATTCCCTAACGTCAAGAACGCGGTGACGTACAACACATACGACGAGCCGAGAAAAATGAAGTTCACTAGCCATTGCGGCTCTTCTGCTTGAGTCCGAGCATGCGTGGAATTTTGTGCGTTGGAATTGTGTACACGCTCTGAATTTCTGACAACGGATTTTGTTGTCGAAAAATTTGAGAACCAGCTCTCAAATTTTTGTTGAGGGAAATTCCGACAACAAATGTCCGATGGAGCCTACACGCGGTCGGAATTTCCGACAACAAGCTTGCATCGAACATTTGTTGTCGGAAATTCCGACCGCGTGTACGTGGCATTAAAGTGCCCACAGACATTACAATTATTGCCCAACATCTAATGTCTATGAATGAGATTTGGACATGGCAGCAACGACTGGATTTGATGGTGGAAAAAAAAAAAAAAAAGAAAAAAAAACTCTTCTTACGAGGGAACAAATGGCCTCTAATTTCTTGGAATGAAAAGAACAAAGATATCTATCAGATCATCTCTCGATCTCTGATTAGGTAACAGAATTTTCTCTGACTGAGAGATGTCCTCAAGCATTGGAGATATTTTTATTGCTGTTAAATATCTGCTACTCCAATTGAATTTGTGACATCTAGAGTAAGTTCTTGACTCCCCCGAGACAGAACTGATCAACCTACAGGAGACAAGATCTGAATACTGATATTGGAGCAAGGGAGGTCGGGAAGGACGTAGACGAGACACAGAAAGACAAAGACAAATAAGACTCAATGAGAATGGCAATAAACAAGTCACACAGGAGGTGGCAAAATTATTATAGGAAATAAAAAGTCTTTATAGAAGTGTGTCGGTAAGTATCTATGAAAGCTTTGTCTTTATAGTTTGCTTTCTGAGTGGCGCCATGTTATAAATGTTCATATTCATACAGTATATGGACTGAATTGCACTGAAAAATGAAAACATGAAATGTTTTTGCTCTTTTGCCCAGCAGGTAGTATAGGCGAGAATGTGAAAGGTTACCACTTCTTACTTCTAAAATCCATATGCTTCATGCAAAGCAGTTGGTTGCACTGACCATTATAAGGAAACAGGTGATGGAAGGATTTTTTTCTTGGCCAAATACTGTAATAATGGCCTAACAGGCATCTACTCCCTTGTCTTAAAGTGGTTGTAAACCTCAGTCATGCAATCTGAGCAAAGCACATATAGGTGCATCTCATAAAATTAGAATATCAACAAAAAGTTAATTTGTTTCAGTAATTCAATTCAAAAAGTGAAACTCGTTTATTTCTTTTAGTCTTGATGATTATGGCTTACAGCTAGTAAAAACCCAAAATTCAGTATCTCAGAAAATGGCTTGCTGAAAAGTATGTCCATGTACAGTATAGTATGAACTCATACTTGGTCGGGGCTCCTTTTGCATGAATTACGGCATCAATGCGGCGTGGCATGGAGGCGATCAGCCTGTGGCACTGCTGAGGTGTTATGGAAGCCCAGGTTGCTTTGATAGCGGCCTTTAGCTCATCTGCATTGTTGGGTCTGGTGTCTCCCATCTTCTCTTGACAATACCCCACGGATTCTCGCTTCTCGGCCTTTTGGCTAAGATCAAGTGTAGTATCTGTTCTTATCAGTTTCCAGAGGAGGCGCTGTGCAACTCCCGAGAGTGGGGAGGGCACATGCAAATCCAATGGTGTCATTGGACCTGGAAGGGCAGTTCGGCAGTGCCGGTGTTTGGACGTCCTTTGCTGGCGTCAGCGGGGCCGAGTCCGAATCGTCCGGAAGGGTACTCCTGGTGAGGATGGGTGCTGCATCTGGGTCTGATCCAGAGGGTCGGGTCCCTGGCCTTCTGGCCTAGATTGGGGTAGTTCTAGCTCCGGACAGTTTTTCGTAAGAGAACGCTTGCTCGCCTATAGCACTGGGGCGGAGCGGTTAGTACTTCCCGAATGTAATTAGGTAGGAGTGATGGGAGCGAGGGTTGAGCTTGTTGAGGTCCAGGCTCTCCCAAAGCTTCCAGAACTTCAGGCCTTCCTGCCTGGGGAGGGGGCTGCTGTGGTCTGGGTCGTTGGTCAGGGTTGGTCACGAAAGCCTATGGTGTATGTGCCCCTGGAGTGGCAGTCCAGGGGTGCCCGAAGATCACTGTGAGGGTCACTTTGATTTAAGGCATCACGGTCACTGCACCATTACACGCTTTTTTTGTACCTGCCTCTTGGGCTGGGCCTTTTGGCTGGGACCGGACCAACACCAGCAGATGACATGGCTCGCCAAATTATCACAGACCGTGGAAACTTCATACTGCAACTTGGATTTGGTGCCTCTCCACTCTTCCTCCAGACTCTGGGACCTTTATTTCCAAATTTAATGCAACATTTTCCATAGTCCGTGATGAAAAGGGGTGGGAGAGCTCAGCATGGAGCTTGTCTATTCAGAACACAGTTCTTCTGCTGTGTGGAGGGGGATGTGTTCCTTTCCTCCAATCAGCTCTCACACACTGTAACTGCAGTCTCTCTGCCCCCTCCTCTGTGACCCTGACAGATGAAGAAAGATTTTTAACATGGTTTGCCCTTGTGAAGGGGTGTAGAGAGGAGAAGACTGCAAATAAACAAGTAAAACCTATGTAGGAGGATTTGTTTCATCTCTGTGTATCATCCGAGGCTGTTCACTTCACTGGGTATATGTGAGGGTTTACAACCACTTTAAACCTCAGGTAACATCAGCATGGATGAAAATGATCAGCTAGTTCATTGGGGACATTTATCAATTCTGTTACACATCAAGGAAATGCTAACCACTCGCCCCTGATGATGTGGTAGGAAACCACGAAACGTGCGTCTCGCCAATTCTGATGCACCATTTTCTTTTTAGATGGTTTTATTTCACCCACTCCCAAGTTACCCCACCATGGTGCTTTTCAAGCCATTTTTTATGATGGACAATTGTCTTCTACCTCAATATGTCATCTCTAAGTTGCTATGATTGTTTTTATGAATATCTGGTTAATATTATGCGATTGATATGCTTGTTTACCATGCATGTACTTATTTTGCGATGTCATGTTTTTAATATATTGAATAAAACATGTCTTATTACATTGACTCATCTTTTAGCCACCTACCTCATTTAAAGTCCCAAACCCACGCTAACCAGGAGCAGTGAGACAAATTGTACAGAAAATCTTCTGTGAGGTTACAAATTGATTCAAATAATTCCTCCCTCAGCAGCTCTCAAGGGCCGTACATACGGGCCATCAGCCGATTCAATAGCAACATTCGGCCTGTGTGTACGGCAGCTGGACGATTGGCCAGAGCCTCTCTCATCCTCTCGAACTCTCTACCTCAATCTGTCCGGCAATATTCGACTCTGGCTGCCTTTAGGCGATACCTGAAAACTCATCTCTTCAGGGAAGGCTATCACGCCTCCTACTAATCTTTTATTACTTTCATCAGCTCATCCCCCACAGTTACAACCTTTTTGCACCACTTGCCCCACCCTACTAGATTGTAAGCTCTTATGAGCAGGGCTCTCTTATATTTTATTGTAATGTAACTGTACTGTCTCCCTTTTATATTGTAAAGTGCTGCGTAAACTGTTGGTGCTATATAAATCCTGTATAACAATAATAACAATACACACATTGGGGCTATACATACCCCTTTGTCAAGCCAAATACCAAATCTATTATTTATTTTCTTTGTAAAGTTTTGCTCATTCAGTCAAAAGATAATACGTGAGGTCAGGTACTGATGGTGGAGGAGAAGACTCAACTTTCCAATCATCCTAAAGGTCTTCAATAGGGTTGAGGTCAGGGCTGTGTTTAGGCCACCTACATTTCTCCACATCACACCTTGTCTTTATCGAATTGGTTTTGTGCACAGGGTACAGTCACAGGCCTTCCCCAAATTATTTCCAGAAGGTTGGAAGAGCACCAACAATTGTTTAAAATGTCTATGTATGATTTAGCATTAGCAAAATCCTTCACTGAAAATACCGGAACTCAATAATTTTGCGGGATGTCCACCTATTTATGGCCAGATAGTAGGTATGACAATCGGGTGTCCACAAACATTTAGCCATATGTTGTATCTACTGCCAGCTTACGCTATTGATTAACAGCGAGCCACTGGAAAAGAGCAATCGAGTGATATGCAACAAACAAAACTACAAGCTTGATTGGCCTCTTTTCGATCTTCTCATCTCCACATTTACCAGATATAAGGTAGGCTGCTAAATATATTTTTTTTAATTTGGAAAGCTATAAACAACAATTACCTAATCAAACCAACTTGGCTAGAGCCATTCAGAGCATTGAGATTAGTGATTAGCGCCCCTGCTTAGTTCCCTTCTCTATGGAGGGGGGGGGGGGGGAGGTGGGGAGAGAAAGACGACTCAATGAGCTCTCATTTCGTAGTAACGAGCTCCAATTTACCATGATCATTATGTCTGACATTAAAGGTTTGTGAACACTGTCACATGCCCAGAAGCTATTTTTTTTTTTTTACCTTCTAAAGTCAGAAATAACAAGCTGGAGCCCAGAGATTCAATTCTATCTTTAAATCTGTGCATCAAATGCAAAACACACTGCTACACGATGCACAACATGACCAGAAGGCTGTCTGTCTTCCAGGAGGTTCTGCAAACTCAGATAATTGTATCGTGATCCTGTCCAAAACCATGCCACCCTCATTATGTGTCTAAGGTGCTTAGCATGCGTACTACCAGCCTATTAGCAAATTTGCTTAACTAATACGAGAAGGAAACTCTTAATTCTGTTCTTCGAGTGTAATTAATTGCCATTTTAGAATGGAGTGGAATCGCCTGTTGGAGAAAACAGTTTTTTTATATTCCCTGTGTTAACGGAAACCACAGCTCTCTGTGGCCCTATGAATGTCAGATCTGCATTGGCAAACGGCTGGTGTAACAGAGGCCCAGCTGTACCAGAAGAGGTTGTTGAGCGGTAAGATGCCGGTTGGGTTAATGCCGGGCCCTGTCTCATTGTGGATGGATACTAGAGGGAGCAGAATTTGTCTGATCCTTTATGGGATGGCTGCAGCTGTTGAAGCTGTGGAATCGGAAATGCTTTTATTTTTTATCTATTTTTTTAAAGGTGCAAATGGCCTGATGAGTTTGTTCCAGGTTACTGGAAACCCGTGATGCACTGGAGCATTCATGAGGTCTTATAGCATGCTTGGATGGTCAGCCATGGCTCTGGACTGTGTCTAACAGCAATTGTCACAGTGTGGAATGCTCTTTTGCCTACTGATCATACAGTATATATAAAAAAAAAAAAACACAAAAAGAAACCCACACCATCCTTACATACATATAAAACAGGAGTAAATGAAAGTGTCTAAATCTAAACCCAAGAACAAAAATTGTATATACTACATTGCAGCTTGTCAGTCCTTAGATGTAGTGGCTGCATTTGTTTTTACTTTGAGGCTTTTTCCCATTTATTTTCACCAAGTAATTTTGCCAGTAACAGACGTCCTGCCTTATGATCAGGGCTGGGACACGGAAGGGGGGTGGGGGCAGAAAGGGCAGCTCCTCTAGGCACTGCTGTATCATGTGAGGTGGGGGAGGGGGGCATGAGGAGATTGAGCGAGGAGGGGATTTAGGGGGAGGCAGGGGCTAAGAATTTGAGGGGGGTGTGCTAGGAGTGGTGATTTGAGGGGATTTGTGTTGGGAAGGGGGGATGAGAGATGAGGATTTGTGCTAGGAGAAGGGGGGGGGGGGGGGGTTGGGAGGTTTGTGCTAGAAGAGGTGATATGGTAGAGGGGGGAGGGGATTTGTGCTAGGAATTAAAATTTTATTTTGGGGGAGTGGATTTGTGCTAGCAGGGATGATTGGGGGCTAGGAGGGGAAATTTGGGTAGGATTAGTGCTAGGAGGGGGAAATGTGTGCTGGGAACGGGGGATTTGGAGTGTGGAGGGGGAGGGGGATGTGTACACATATATGGGGCATAATTTTAAACGGGACCCTTCCTCTGGGATGCTGTGACCATAGCAAGTTTTGAAGGGTTCTACTAGTAAAAAGTGTTTTAAAGGCCTAGACCAGTTATGGCAAACCTTGGAATCCCAGATGTTTTGGAACTACAATTCCCATGATGCTCATGCTCACTGTAGTGTAGTGGAGCATCATGGGAAATGTAGTTCCAAAACATCTGGGGTGCCAAGGTTTGCCATCACTGGCCTAGACCATACTTTGGAGGTTCTGATTTTGGTTTGAGCCTGTGACTCCTGTCCGCTGGTGCTCTTGATTTAGGCTGGGTACGCACAGGCCATAAACTGGCCGGTACAGCAGGAACCAGCCGACTTTCGGTCAATGTGTACAGCTGTCTATGCAACAGGAGATGGTCTAACACTGTCAAAGGGACATGCTGGAAAACCAGCATCTGATCAGTGCTCGCAGCCAATAGCTTCGATTGCTGATCTGTGAATTCTGGTGGGGTGGGGGACAGGAGAGCCTTCCTGCTGTCACAATTCAATAGAACAGCAAGAGAGATCGCCACACCAACATCACTTGTGTTGGTACTGCAATCTGCCAGTGAGTGTGTACCCAGTTTTACTTTGGGGTATACTTGTCCCCCATGTGTTGATGGGTCATTGCCTAACATCCTTGGTACCCCACATCTGAAGAAGCAGCAAGCGAAACACGCCAGAAGGCCTCATCCCTAACTAATATTGCAGTATGTATGCAGCGTGTATCTACATAAGGTGCATTTGAAACCTGATTTTCTAGGTGGTTATAGGATGCTGAGCACTTTAGGTGTTGCGTTTTGATTTATGGATGGGTCACTAGGAGGTGCCATTTGGGGATGTGCACACAGTATAAATATATATATACAGTCTCTTGAAAAAGTATTCATACCCCTTGAAATATTCCACATTTTTTCATGTTACAACCAAAGACGTAAATGTATTTTATTGGGATTTTATGTGATAGACCAACACAAAGTGAGATACAGAGAGAGAGAGATACATCAGTAAAGTCTCATATTTATATACCATGTTCTTATGAACAAACAATTTGATGAGGTCCTAATGTGACCCGCCCAATGATGTCCTGTCTGTGGTCATGTTTACCTTTACCAAACACCTCTGACATCCTCCGCTAACACCCCCCCTAATGCTAGCTGATTTTTTTCAAGAGGCTGTATGTCCAACATACAAATCAGCATTGAAAAAACAGGCAGATGTTGTAGAAGTATCTTTCAAGTACCCTCAACCCTAAAGTGTTACTTTTATCTTGTAGTAACAGAATTATGAATGGGTAAAGTGAGAGCAATAACATTCATTTAGTGTTCCTGGTTGGAGTTTAATGCAGGGCTCTAGTATTGCAAGGCAAAGGCACCGCACCCCCCCCCCCCCCCGCCTAAAAAAAAAAATGCTTATATGCGTGTCCGCTAAAAATCCTCAGATGGGTTCAACTTCATAAATATTTTGTATGGAGACACAGATGTGACATCCAGTCCTGTTGAGTTCCATCTCATGCCAGGACAAATATTGGTTTGGTTTATTATAGGGACTTTGCTAGTCCCTGCCACCCAAGGCATGTGACAAGTTCTTCTACTGAGTGCCCATTTCCCTTTTGCGGTAATTATTTCCATAATACCAATTATAATTCTGCAGACGAATATATTTCAGTCTGCTGAAAGATTATTCTTGTACATCCATTCTTGTGTAGAGCACCCCCTAGAGCTGCTGGTGAACTGAAGGGATACTAAAGTCTCGGTTTTTTTTTTTTCGTTAAAAATAACAAACATGTTACACTTACCTGCTCTGTGCAGTGGATTTGCACAGAGCAAACCAGATCCTTCTTTTCTCCGGTCACTCATTGGTGCTTCTGGCCCCTCCCTCCTGTTGAGTGCCCCCACAGCAAGCAGTTTGCTATGGGGGCACCGGAGCCGAGCCGCAGCTCTGTGTGTCCATTCAGACACGGAGCCACAATTCGGCCCCACCCTCTCTCTCCTCATTGGCTCACTGACTTTGATTGACAGCAGTGCAGCCGCTGCTTTCAAACAAAGTCAGTGAGCCAATGAGGAGGGGAGTCCCGGACAGCCGAGTCTCTCGTGCAACATCGCTGGATCTAGATGGGGCTCAGGTAAGCATTAGAAGGGGCTGAGGGGGCTGCTGCACACAGAAGGTTTTTTATCTTAAAGCATAGAATGCATTAAGATAAAAAAAAACACCTGACTTTACAACCACTTGAGCCTTATTCCCCCATATAGGACACACACAGCCAAGCACATAACAGTTTCTTCACACTTCCACTGGCTCAAAGGAACAGTCTCAGGTTGTAAATTATTTTATTTTTTTGTAATATAGCTAGCTTGCTGACCTGAACAAAAATGTCCCACAGAATCTCTATTGCTTGCAGTAGACTAGGACTTTTCTCAATGGATCAAAAAAACTGAACACAGTCCTTAACTTCCAGCAAAAGGGTCATTTACTCACACAGGATTATCAGTTTCCTACTTCTAATATCCACCAGGTACTCTCAAGACATGAACTCACATTGCCATAGGACAGCTGGACACCTTTCCCCCAACCTTCTCCTGGTACTCCATCTCCAGGACTACATTTTTGCGAATAGGCCCTCCAGCTGAAACCTCAGCTGGGACCTTGTTGTCTTCTAGATGGCAGCTTCAGAAGTCCTGCCGAAGGGGCAGAGCCCCTACACAGGTGTCTTCTCTAATAGGACTGGACCCAGGAACTCTGAACTTTCTGCCTCAGGCCCCAGACTATTTATGGGATCTTTCATCACCTTCTGGGCACACCTCCATTGGCTCGAGACCAATAAGTATTCAGGCTGCTTACTCTGTTCTTCCTTCCACTATAATTCTAGGATCCTCTAAAATGCGGTGGTAAGTAATCAGAGCAGCAGCATGTGAGACACTGAGCATGCCTAAACAATCAACCTCTGCTTCACTGATTACAGAGAAGCTAACTAAATTTACCTAACATCCTTCACTACTCTAGGAGGGTGCTACACCTGCTTCCATCAACTTCTGTATTTCAACTTACAATTCTTTAGCATTATATTAAGTAGATAATAAGGTAGATGATTTACTACTTCACTACGCATATTTATTTTTCACTATACAGATGAAGGCCCGTTGATTGTCAATCATAAACAGAGCTACCTGAATACCAGGAGTGCAAAGTCCTGGGGCGTTACACACAAAGTGCAGAGTTTAGGAGAGTGCTATGTGCAGAGTTTAGGGGTGCACTACGTACATAGTGCAGAATTCCGGGGTGCGCTGCAAACAGAGTGCAGAGTTCAGCCTTCTTCTACAGCTGTTTACCTCTGCATCCCAAGTCCACATCTCACTTTCACCCCCTCATCAGCCCTGACCTCAGCATTCAACTCCCCGTCCACTGCCCCATCTTTCCCCCTCCTCCGTAAAAGCTCTGCCATTTTATTTTTGTTGCTGTATTAAGCTGAAGCACCCATCTGGCCCTAGTACCTCCCTGCACACTGTAGATTGCTCTACTTTTCTCACTAGCAGGGAGATCATCCAGTGGTGGTGTCAGCATCTGCGCTGCACCCTGGGCACCTGAATCTCCCTTGTTCCCATCCTGCACTCAGTTGGAGTCGCTCAGGAGATGAGACCTGTGGGAGCTGTTGGAGAACAAGCTGTAACTTGTGAACACAGACACCAGCTTCAGTGTTTACAAGTGATAGCGATGAGTAGGGAGCGGTGGACCTGAGCCAGAGGTGGTGGAACCAAGTTCCACCAAGTTCCAGCTGAAAAAAAAGCTCTCATCATATAATATATGATATGTACATTACTGTTTTGGAATATCATAGAGTGTTTCAACCTCCAATTGTTTTTAGATAAATATACATTTGATTATTTAGTGATGTCATCATAGTTACACTAAAAAATTATCATCATAGTTAATAAATTTCAGATTGCATCCAAGGAAGATCTTTTTTAAATATAGAGAAGAGATGCTATGCGGGAAGATTAACAGTCTTATGCCGCGTACACACGATCGGAATTTCGACACGCAAAAGGACGATGAGAGTTTTTCGTCGGAAAATGCGACCGTGTGTATGCTCCATCGGACTTTTGCTGGCCGAATTCCAGCCAGCAAAAGATTAAGAGCATGCTCTCAGTTTTTCAGTCGGCAAAAATTCCTATCCGAAAATGCGATCGTCCGTGGCAATTCCAACGCGCAAAATTCCTACACATGCTCGGAAACAATTTGCCGCATGCTCGGAAGCATTGAACTTCATTTTCTCGGCTCGTCGCATTGTACATCACCGCGTTCTTGAGGGTCGTAAGTTCAGCAAACTTTTGCGTGACCGTGTGTATGCAAGGCAAACTTAAGCGGAATCCCGTCGCAAAAGCCGTCATATATTTTTCCGACGAGAAGTCCGATCGCGTGTACGCGGCATTAGTATTTATCGAAGTATACTGCAAACCCAAGGACATCAGAGTCTAGGTGCCCTACATCAATTAGAACCCTAGAAATGTCCGTGGTTCATTGTACCAAACTTATCTCTTTTGTACAACCCATGACCACGATTTATATAATAACCTTCTCCAGATCTTCATGTTTTTATTTTTAATCTTTCTTTTTGCAGTTCTCCTCCTTTGCTTCAGTCGCTCTTTGTTTCGTCTTCCTCTCCACATCCGCCCACCATTATCCCACAGTGAATTCCTTCTCATAAAGCACCTTACGCCACCTCTAGATCTCCCCGGTCTGACATCCCTCCTTTAATTAAACGCAGAGTGGCCTGCATAGGAACCTATATAAATCTGGGTCTTCTTTGCAGACAAAAAAAGAGAGGATGCTGGATAGTGAAGCGTTTTTAATCTGTGTCTGAATTGAGGGGAGGATGGTGATTGTGCCGGGTGATGGAAAGGCTGAAGGAGCGTCTACGGGAAGAAGTTCCAATTTGTTTCTTACCCTCTAATTGGTTGTTTGTGTGGAGGAAGAATGGAGGGTTAAGGCAAACAGCACAGGCTAAGATTTCCTTGTCTTGATGATGGGAAGAGAAATTGTTAGTAACCAGAGCTGGTCCCGCAGGGGTTCATTAAGTCACTGGACTCTGCACTGTCCTATTTTCACCTATCCTGGATACTAGCTGCATCTGTGTCATTTAGGGCACGCAAATGTCCGCTACAATCCATGTTCCAGAAGGCGGCTAAGTTCACAACGGCCCCTCTGCTCACATCTTATTAGTCATGCAATTAAACTCAACTTAAAAAAAAAAGGTAATACCCTTCATTTTGGCAGCACACACAAAACCTAAGGCTTGCCTGCATTAAAATTGTATGCTGCGTGCGTGTGCCCTTGCTTTTTAGCAACACAATGGTTTTTTTTTTTTTTCCTTTCCTAATAAAGCCTAGGAAATCACACAGCCAATGTGCCTGATAATTAAGGTAGATTTAAAGTAAGCCTGCCATGAAGAGATAGTGGAAGTGGTCATTTTTTTATCCAGATCCATTAATCAGCTTATCCATTGACTAGGAACTAGGGTCATGACTGAAGAGGTGGCGGCCCCTTTAATATTCATCCGGCCATCAAAATGGTGATGATAAACTTTACGGGACCAGGAAACATAAATGACAAATTTGGTTAAACATTTTAAAGATGTTTCAAGTTGATATTGTGCAGTGGCAAAAAAAAAAAAAAAAAAAACAATACCCCCCCCTCCACTGGTCAATGGTTGCCTATTTATTTTACTTTTTGTGGCATTTGTATATGTTAAAATATTATGAAACAAAAAATAAAAATAAAATTCATAGATGTAGAGGCCCTAGTTCAGCTTCACGTCTCTCATCATTGGGGAGGTGCTCACAGGTTACAGTTTAGTGATGTGCACACTGCTCAGGGACTAGATATCCGTGCCACTTATTAGTGTAATAACTGGGGTATCCCAACATATCCGTAACTGCTTCAATACCGGGCACTTTCACCCCCTTCCTGCCCAGGCCAATTTTCAGCTTTCAGCGCTCTCACACTTTGAATGAAAATTGCTCGGTCATGCAACTCTGTACCCCAATTACATTTTTATAATTTTATTCACACAAATAGAGCTTTCTTTTCGTGGTATTTAATCACTGCTTTTTTACTTTTTGCCCAAAAAAATGAAAAAATAAAATTTTGAAAATACATTTTTCTTTGTTTCTGTCAGTAAATTTTGTAAATAAGTATTTTTTCTCCTTCACTGATGTGCGCTGATAAGGCGGCACTGATGGGCACTGATAGGCTGCACTGATGAGCACCGATAGGCGGCACTGATGGGCACTAATAGGTGGCACTGATGGGCACTGATCAATGGCGTCCCTAGAAGGGGGGCCAGAGGGGGCCCTGACCCCCCAAAATTATGCTGTGCACCACCATGTGCCCCCCCCCCAATTAAAAAAAAAAATGTTATTTTTTTTTACAAAAAGGCAATGTCTAAGAGGGAGAGCATCCCCAGTCAGCTCCTGCGGGTGATTCCTCCCCCCTCCCTTTGCTCGCTGACACTACATAATGCGAGCGCTCACACAACCACGGCCACCTGATCTGCTCCTTCCCCTGAATCCTCATTGGCAGGGAGAAGAGCGAGTTGCAGGAAGGACTCCACCAGGACTCTCAGTTACTCGTGCCCCCCTAAATATGAAAAACTGGAGACGCCACTGGCACTGATAGGTGGCACTGATGGGTACTGATATGTGGCACTTATGGGCAATGATAGGTGGCACTGATGGGCACTGAAAGGCAGCACTGACTGGCATCACTGATGGGCACTGATTGGTGTCACTGATGGGCACTGCTGGTGCTGCACTGATGATCAGTGCACTGATTGCCTGTACGGGTCTCTCCTGCAAGGAGATGGCACTGTTCGGCTCTCCTCGCCTCACACTCTGTCAGTGTGAGGCGCCGAGAGCTGATAAACGGCACTTCCGTGTTTACATGTGATCGGCTGTGATTGGACACAGCCTATCACATGGGTAAAGAGCCACATCCTCAGCTCTTTACCGAGATCGGGGTCGCAACGTGCCCGTGGGCCCCCACAGGCGTGCAAGAGCAGTGAGACTGAGGCAACATTATATGACGTTGTCCCAGAACGAGAGGGGATCCCACCTGCTGTCATTTTACCATACGGTGGGCGGGAGGTGATTATAGAACTTCACTCTCTCAATCAACTGTGACTATTCTTAATCATTATGCTAGCATTAGTAAATAGATAGAAAGGTATATTATATTACCTTGTTTTAATCTTTTATTTATTTATTTTTTTTACATTTCTTCAGTTACTTTCTGGTTTCCATGCCAAGGCATATGATGGCATACATCCCAGGAGTCTTCAGGAGGGGAGGAGGGGCTTCCTCAGCTAAGCTCATTCTCCAGCTTTCATCCTGAGCTAAGGGAAGATGGATTCTTTGAAAATGTACCATGGTGGGGTAGATAATAAAAGTTTGTACGAGTTTACATTTTATGACCAGTTTAGATGCAAAGAGCACTTTGTCGTTTTTGTGTTTCTCCCTCGCTCTCTTTTTATTCTGGATAATAGGCCACTTGACACAACATCATATAATGTGTAATATTTATACATCTCTTAATATAAAAAATTCTGGGTGTCTGTGGGATGAGAAAAAAAAAACAAAAAAAAACTATGTGCACACTTTACATTGTAAAATAATGAATACACAGGCTTTAAAGCAATTAGGTAATCGTTACTAATACAGACTGGAGGTGGAGTGGGGCAGTTTATAATAGACAATGTGCTGTGTGATCCTATAAACACAGACATAAACATGCAACAAAAGAGCTTTGTGTGGCCCTTGGGTCCAAAGTGCCTTTTTATAGACGTGCCAAGTGGTGCTGTGAATGGCGGTAGTAGACCCTTGTGTCGCGGTGAGGAATGCAGGCACAATTAGGAGGAATGTATAGCGGCAGAACAGCGCTAACCCCGCCCCCCCCCCCCCTTCAGATGAAGGGTTAAAAGCATTACCGCTCAACGGGGTCATGTTTGTACTGGGAGGATGCAACAACAGTAATTGTTGGATCGCATCACTGCTAATTACCGTGTTCCTCAAAACATTGCCTATAACCTTGCCTAATGAGACAGAATGCCTTTCTGAAAGAGTTAATCACTGCCAGGCTGGCGATGAGGAAAGGTATACAAGGCTAGACGTTAACTCATACCTGGATCTTTAGAGAGCAGTGGTAGTTGAAGGCCCCAAAGCCTAGCGGGAGGGCTGTAGGCCTCATCGCCGGGTGTCGTCTGTTACTTGGACTTTTAAATGTGTTCTCTTCTTCTTCTTTTTTTTTTTTTTTGCGTGTTTGTTAAACATTCTGTACATGCCATGGAAAGCAAAGGAAATAAAACAGGCTTGCACATTAAGCTGTCTTTGATCTCTCCTTCCTACATGAGGACTTGTTGCGGGGAGACATGGAGACAAGCAACAGCAGAAGGTTATGTAGGCTTTGCTAGACCTTCATTTCAAGGACACAGCCTGGGGAATAGGAGAACTGCCCTCCTTTTGCCCTCTTCATTCTTCTTTTTTTTTTTTACGGCAAAATGCTTGCTTTTATCAGAAGCAGCAACATGCCCCCCCCCCCCAACCAACCCAATCCTTAGATACTCAAGGAGAATGAAGAACTGAAAGGCAACCCTTCCACCTGAATGGAACTGGACACCACTCTGCTGGAAAGAGTCTGAGGGCTTGTGTAAAAGCAGCTCCGAAAGCAAATGTAGTCACTTTCTTCTGCTTGGGTGGAAAGATTTAGCCCGAGCTGGAAGTGTAGATGCTCTTTTCCAAGCTCCCGTAGGCGCCGCTGCATTATATTGTGTGGCGTAAGTTCTTCAGATTGAAAAAAGAAACGGAGGTACTTTTGGCTGCTGCTTCCATCTAAAAAAAAAAAAAAAGCAATGGCAAAGGAAAGGGATTCTATAAGTGATCTTGATTCATTAGTAAAGAGGGCGGAAAGATTACTGGGGCTTCTCTCTGTGTGGCCTGCTGTTAAATTAGCTATAAACCCAACCTGAATGGAGTTTATTTTCCTAAAGCACTGCGGATAATAACCAATTGCCACCGATTTACCTTCAGAGAACACTGTTTTCCCTTTTTATAACCTTTGTTGCATTTCAGCAATGATGATCTCCTCTTTGCAGACACTTCCTATTTCCAATCATTTATTGGTATTGTTCTAAAAGCCTTTCGGGGGGTCAAAGCAACCCCCCCTTCATCAGAGGCTTCAGTTAAAAATGAACAAAACCTTGAATGGCCTTAAAATAAGGCTTTCCTGTGTGAATTTGTACAGGGAACCCAGTTGCTGGATAGGAAGTGTAGCGGTGCACCCCCCCTAAGTAGCCGCAGATAAACTGGGATCCCCCCACCCTGCATAGCCAGGCACACCGAATTTTGGAAGCCACTCAAGGGACAGAGAACATTCTGTGACTTTTGTGGTTTATTGAGGGTTATAATGGGATGGGGGATTATGGGATGCCCACTTGACTTCAGCAACAGCATTTTGGCAACATCTTCAGGGACATCTTCCTCAACACAGTCTATATACCGCCTATAGACAGCTTCCTCGACACTCTTACTGCACTTTACTTGCTTGCAGACTCCAGCTGAATCACTGAAATGGACCTGACAGGCACAGCCAGATTTAGCAATGGCCCTTTGTAGGCAGGAATTTGAAGCCCCTTGTTGTGTCGCAGACCACAGTGATCAGCTTGCAGTCTTCCTCCTGTGGCTACCGATCCCAGCACCACCTTTTTAGGCACTGCCAACCCACCTGGCTGCAGCTGCCCTTTTCACTATCCCTCCAGGCTAACTTCACACAGAAGTTCTCCAGTCAGACTCTCTCTTTCTCTCACCAGCTCTCCCAAGTGACTCTGCAGGAGATCTCCCAGGGAAGGGATGAAGACTTGGAATTACGCGGCCTTCAAGGAGAACGGGCTACATGTGGCAGTCTCCCCCCACCCTTGTAAGTCCCCAGTAGAGCTGACCTAGGGTTGTCACCTATCCGGGATTCACCCAGACAGTCCGGGTTTTGAAGCATGTGTCCAGGTTTCACTCCTCCTGAAACACAGACACATTATTCAGATAGGAATGTGGTTCAGAACAGAGCCTAACAGGAGGGTTAGGGGGCAATATGCGCGCCACATTACTATTCTCTTTGGAGCGCCCAAAGGTGTCCCAGGTCTGTTACAATCCTATAAGGTATACTAGAAAATTATTTTTTTGCTGTGCGCTGCAAAAGTGTTCTGGTTTGGCTTAAAGATAAAGTGGCAACCCTAAGCTGATCTACTCACACTGTCCTCCACTTGCTCCCGTGCCTCCAGGAAGGGCTTCCTCCATGTGTTGTGACAGGATCCTTTCAGCACCCGAGCCCCAGCCCAAAGTCACGCTCCCAGTCTAGGGGGCACCCTTAAGGGTCACCGACAATCTCCACAGCACTTTATCTCTATATTCCACCGACTGCCCTGCTTGCATGGCTCATGCCTAATCACCCCCTCCCAGCACAAATACCCCCTCAATCCCCCCTTCTAGCACAAATCTTCTTCTCCCCATCCCCCTCCCAACACAAATCCCCCGAAATCACCACTCTTAGCAAACTTTCCCCCAGATTCCTGATCCTAGAACAATACTTACCCCCCGGTGCCCCTAAAATTCTCCCTTTCAACACAAATCCCTCCCCCCAATCTCCATGCAGTGCCCCCCCCCCCCTCCCCCACACACATCACTTGCTACCACACTGCCTGCCCACCCCTTGTCCCGGCCCAGATTAGAGTGCCCCCACTCTGGATAAGGGAGCACAGGGGGCAACTTGCTTTAGAGCTTAGTAAATGTGATACTCCAAAGACATGCTGGTAGGTCAATGGCTTCTGTCTAAATTGGCCCCTAGTATATAAATGGATGTTAGGGACCTTAGATTGTAAGCTCCTGGAGGGTAGGGACCCGATGTGAATGTACAATGTATATGTAAAGCGCTGTGTAAATTGACGGCGCTATATAAGTACCTGAAATAATAATAAATAAATAATAGTGAGGTAAGGCTTCACTTTCCAAAGAATACTCAATCGCATGCAAGAAAAAAAAAAAAAAACAGCATTTTTGCTTGCACGTGATTAGATGATGAAAGTCAGCAGAGCTTCCCTCATTTACTAAACTCTGGAGCAACTGCACTTGCACGGTCTACACTCACCGGCTACTTTATTAGGTCCCCCTTGCTAGTACCAGGTTGGACCTCCCTTTGCCTTCTTTCTTGGTGGCATGGATACAACAAGGTGTTGGAAACGTTCCTCAGAGATTTTGCTCCATAGTGACATGATAACATCACACAGTTGCTGCAGATTTGTCGGCTGCACATCCATGATGCCAATTTCCTGTTCCACCACATCCCAAAGGTGCTCTATTGGATGAGATGTAGTGAGTGTGGAGGCCATTGGAGTACAGGGACCTCATTGTCCAGTGGTGAGATGATTGGAGCTTTGTGACATGGTGCATTATCCTGCTGGAAGGAGCCATCAGAAGATGGGGACACTGTAGTCATAAAGGGATGGACATGGTCAGCAGCAATACTCAGGTAGGCTGTGGTGTTTAAACCATGCTCAATTGGTACTAAGGGGCTCAAAGTGTGCCAAGAAAATATCCCCCCCACCATTACACCCCCACCACCAGCCTGAACTGGTGATACAAGGCAGGATGGATCCATGCTTTCATGTTATTTACGCCAAATTCTGACCAGACCACCTGAATGTCGCAGCTGAAATCCAGACTCATCTCATTTTGGTGATCCTTTGTGAATTGTAGCCTCAGTTTCTTGTTCTTAGCTGACAGGAGTGGCACCCGGTGTGGTCTTCTGCTGCTGTAGACCATCTGCTTCAAGGTTGGAAGTGTTGTGCGTTCAGAGATTGTATTCTGCATACCTTGTTTGTAACAAGTGTTTTTTGAAGTTACTGTTGCCTTTCTATCATCTGGAACCAGTCGGCCCATTCTCCTCTGACCTCTGACATCAACAAGGCATTTTCCTCCACACAACTGCCGCTCACTGGACATTTTCAATTTTTTCCCACCATTCTCAGTAAACTCAGAGAGATGGTTGTGTGTGAAAATTCTAGAAAATACTCAGACCAGCCCGTCTGGCACCAACAACCATTCCACGTTCAAAGTCACTTAAATCCCCTTTCTTCCCCCATTCTGATGCTCGGTTTCAACTTCAGCAAGTCGTATTCACAGCGTCTAGATGCCTAAATGAACTGAGTTGCTGCCATGTGATTGGCTGATTAGCAATTTGTGTTACCAAGCAATTGAACAGGTGTACCTAATAAAGTGGCTGGTGAGTCTATTTGCCTTCAGTAGATCCACCCCAATGATTACTAAAGTGAGATGCAGCTACACTTCTATTGTGGAAGGGCGCAGAGACACTTTTAGGGACTCCTATATTGAACCTCTCAGTCTGGTCTGCGTCGATTGACTTTGCAATCCTTCCCTCTCACCCGTTCCTCTCCAGCTCTCAGTAAATCTCCTTGACTCTCATTTCTCTGCCACTTTCCTTCCACTCTTTGATCCCTGCCTATTCTTTATCCATCCTCTCCTTTCTCTGCATCTATCTCTAGCCAAGGCGGTCCATTGTCAAAGCAAGTTCACTTCCATCAGGAGGTCAAAGGGTTTCTGCCTTCACTCCCCCCCCCCAACACCACCATCACCAGCGCATGCATATGCAGAGAGACGGAAAAAGAAAATTTGATTAATTGAAGTGGCCAGATTGCAAGCACAGCTTAACAGCCATGCTGAATTCATCCTCCAAACTACATCTTGGGCTGATGCAGGCTGAACACTAGCCAGCTGCTCCATGACCCCGGCTCATGGCTATGGAGCAGCCCTGTGGTGGCTAAACTGTTTGTCTATAGGGGTCTGATGTAGATAAACGGCTTGGTTCAATAATTACCAGACCATGTCGGAGAAAGCGGCATTCACGTACAATTGTCTGAGTTATTTTAGCATATTAATAAGAGGGGGTGAGTGTTGGACGCTGGAGGACTGTTTTGTACCGGGGGTATAGGGGGTATGTTCTGTTTGACGTTGTAGCCTTGGGCATAGTGCCGTCTATAGTTCACTTACGTGTTCATTGAGCCACGGGCAAACATGACTCCACCAGGACAGATGTTTCCATCGATTAATGTACACGACAAGAGCCGTGGCATGCTGG
This sequence comes from Aquarana catesbeiana, assembly GCF_042186555.1. Classification (NCBI taxonomy): domain Eukaryota; kingdom Metazoa; phylum Chordata; class Amphibia; order Anura; family Ranidae; genus Aquarana; species Aquarana catesbeiana. The sequence continues at coordinate 275,873,861 of NC_133334.1, forward strand.
CAAATATTATCTCAGCTGTATGCCCCACATTGACAGCGAGGCCTGCTAGCCGGTCTGGTGGTGAATTTAGCTGATTAATAAACTGCAGAAGGGCTTATGGGGGGGGGGTTTCTACTTTACCCATCGATTTATCTAATCCCCCTCTTGAATTTCTCGATTGTTTAAGGCTGGGTTCACACTAGTGGGAATTGGATGTGGGTTCCCCTCATCCAATTTGCAAATGCAGGAGATTTTGACCGGCTGTCTATGGAGCCGGTTCACATATTTCCGCTGCGGCTCAGGTGCGAATTTGCACAGGAGCCCTGTGCGTTTTTTGGTCTGTTTCAGGTCAGAATTCAGCCCAAAAATTCGGGCTGAAATCGGACATGAAATGGTGAACCGGGAAGCACCTGACCTCCTGCTGGGAGCCGCATGTGGCTCATATGTGAACCAAGCTTTAAAGCAAGGGTCTCAAACTGGCGGCCCTCCAGCTGTTGCGAAACTACAAGTCCCATCATGCCTCTGCCTGTGGGAGTCAGGCTTGTAACCGTCAACCTTGCAATGCCTAATGAGGCTTGTAGTTTCGCAACAGCTGGGGGGGGGGGGGCAGTTTGAGACCCCTGCTTTAAAGGAAGGATATAATTTCCTGTAGGATTCAGGTATTCATGTTATCTCTCACCTGAAAGAGGTGAAATTTTAGGATGGAGGGTACCATCAAAGTGGTTGTAAACCTCAGACATAAAATCCAAATGGGGGGGGGGGCCTCTAATACAGGAGGTGTGTTACCCAAAACATAACGCCAAGGCAACAAAAGGAGAGGCTCAAGAAGAAGCACATTAGGGTCATGGAGTGGTCTAGCTAGTCTCCAGACCTTAATCCTATAGAAAATGTATGGAGGGAGCTGAAACTTCAAGTTGCCAAGAAACCTCAATGATTTAGAGAAGATCTGTAAAGAAGAAGCTCTAATACAGGAGGTGTGTTACTGACCAGATGCACAGGTGAAAACGGGGGGAGACTAAAAAACGAATGCAGCCACCACATCTAATGATTGGTAAGCTGCAATGTATGACATTTTTGGTTTTTGGTTTAATACCGCTTTAAAGAGGTTGTAAACCTCCATGGGGAAGTTGTACCTATAGATAAGCCTATAATAATTAATAAGGCTTACCTATAGGTAAAGTAAATATATCCTAAACGTGCGCCGTTTAGGAGATATTTACTTTGTACTTCGCCGATGATTTCATCAGCGCATGCGCTGTGAAGAAAGCCCTCTGTGCCCTTTCTTCACCAGTGAGTGACGTGAATGGCAGCTCCCGCGCGCATGCACGGCAGTGACGTCACACGTCTTCGGCCAGTCACAGAGCTGGAGGCCGCAGCCCCGGAAGGAAGAGGGGCAAACACGGATGTGGCCTCCAGCGGGGGACAGCGCAAGCTGCGTTTGCAAGTAAGTGTCACATAATGTGCTAGTATGCAATGCGATGCATACTAGTCCATTATGCTTTTACTTTGCAGGGAACAAAAAAGGAAGTAAAACCTATCAGGGTTTACTTCCTCTTTAAGGTCAGAGACTTTAGAGGGCATCACATGCATTGTGTCAGCCAGGCAAACTGATGTAGCACCCTGATGTTTAGGCAGGGTTGCTATTAAATTTAGTGATGGTTGTCCTGGCCAATTTTTAGGAGGTCAATTGATTTCGCCCTAATTCTGGAATTGCTGCACTTCTCTCTTGACATTACATCTGGTGACATTACACAAGACAAGGGCATTGCAATGAATGGGGTGTCTCAGCCAATGGGCAGGGATTTTCTTCGGTCCCTTGGCCTGCTAGGACAGCCTATTTATTTGGGTGGAGTCAGGTGAGTTCTGTGCCACCTGGACGGCTGTCTGGGTGGACGTGTGTTGTATCGCCCCGGGCTGCTAGGCCAAATTAACCATGAGGCCTATCCCGGAGACATCTAGCTGCTAGGCTGTCTGAGGGCCTATCCAGAAACAGGAAAGCAGCGTAGGGTTGGTACTGCAGGCTTGTAGTCCAACCAGAAGTAACGGTTCAGCCGGCCGGGGAACCAGTCGTGGTCAGAGGTAGAAGGTAGGCTGTTGCCACTAAAGTACCATCTACTTTGCTACCGGAGACCATTGTGAGTAAGCTCAGGCCAGTACCAGAGCAGATGTCTCGCCAGCCGGAAATGGTGAAGAAGTGGGAAAACGTTAGCAAAGTGCCAAGTCAGGGACCCAGCGGGACAGCAGAGGTGACACTTGTGGAGTGCTAAGCTAGGGACCTAACGTGTATGCAGGAGTGAAGCTTGAAGAGTATCTGTGTGTGCCAAGCCAGTGGCCCAGCGGGGAATTGGGGGTGACACTTGAGGAAGATACTGAGTGCTACAGTGAAAGCGCTCAGGGGATCCAGTGGCTATTGGATCTGAAGTCTAGTGAGAAAGACTGGGAGCTCATTGAGTGAAGACCCACAGTGAGTGAGTGTAGGGTAAAGAGAACTGTTCGTGTTGCAGATATACAGAAGTGGTGTTCTGTTGGAGACCTTCACCTGTATAGCTGTCTACCTATAGAAGTACGAGTCTGCTAATTATCTTTGCATCTACCTAAGGGTGTCCTGGCCCTAACCCTCTCTCCCACAGTTCTGTTTAAAAGACAATAAATCTCTTTGCATTCAAAAAGTGACTGGCGCCCACCTGTTTATCTTGCATTACACCCACCATGCCTTGTAACCTACTCTACGCTGAAGGATATCAGCTCTCCCTAACTCTGGAGGTAACCATTAAGCCAAAAGAGGCCCAGGACTTTGCTACACTAGCATTTTCCAAAGCAGTTCACAAATGCCTGCCTAGTTCAGTCATTACAGACTCCGTGTTCTATATATTCTTTAACTGTGTGCTGTCCGCCCTATAGCAGTTTCACTGCTACAGGGCGGCAGGTGTGCGCCGGATCACGGATATATATGGGATCCCACACTCCCAGGTAGGGGGTGTGCTTGCTTGCCACCGCCGGATTGCTTCCGCTGTGGTTACACACAGTGGAAGCTGATCGGCAGGTACCAGGTACTCGATGTCCACTGGCGCCCGCCAATCATCAGGCAGAGACACAGAACTGCGATCTGCCTATGTAAACAAGGCAGATCATCGTTCTGACAGGGAAGAAGAGATAGAGTTTGTGTTCCTGCAAAGGAGAGAATTCATTCCAGTTCTTCCCCTTGTAAAATCACCTCACACAGTACACATAAACACTGGCTAGGCACACATTTAACCCTTTGATCACCCCTGATGTTAACCCCTTCCGAGCCAGATTTATTTTACATATGCATATTTTTAGCACTGATTGGTTTCCACAAAGTGTCAGTGTCAGATTGTCCGCTGCAATATCGCAGTCACTCTATAGGTTGCTGATTGCCGCCATTACTAGAAAAATAAATGAATAAATAAAAATAAATAAAAATATCCCATATTTTGTAGATGCTATAACTTTTGTGTAAACCAATCAATATACGCTTATTGGGATTTTTTTTTTAACCAAAAACATGTAGCAGAATATAATTTATGAGGAAATTAGATTTTCTTTCAATTTTTTATGGGATATGTTTTATAGTAGAAAATAAAAAATATTGGGTTTTTTTTTCAAAACGGTCTGCATTTTTTTGTTTGTAGCACAAAAAAATAAAAACCGCAGAGCTGATCAAATACCACCAAAAGAAATCTCTATTTGTGTGGAAAAAGTGAGACAAACTGTATTTGGGTACAGCGTCGCATAACCGCGCATTTGTCAGTTAAAGTAACGCAGTAGTGCCGTATCGCAAAAAATGGCCTAGTCATTGAGGGAGGTCAAATGGTTAACGCTGAAATCTGCTAAAGGTACAGGCCGACTTTACCGTATTGAGAGTCCAGTGAACGGGGCCATGTGTTGTAAAACCTTGGATGAGAACCTTCTTCCCTCAGCCAGAACACTGAAGATGGGTCATGGATGGGTCTTCCAGCATGACAATGACCCAAAACATACCGCCAAGGCAACAAAGGAGTGGCTCAAGAAGAAGCACGTTCAGGTCATGGAGTGGACTAGCCAGTCTCCAGGCCTTAATCCTGAAAATGTATGGAGGGAGCTCCGTTGAGTTGCCAAGAGACAGCCAAGAAACCTCAAGGATTTAGAGAAGATCTGTAAAGAAGAGTGGACCAAAATCCCCCCTGAGATGTGTGCAAACCTGATCACCAACTACAAGAAACGTCTGACCTCTGTGCTTGCCAACAAGGGTTTCTCCACCAAGTACTAAGTCATGTTTTGCTTGGGGATCAAATATTTATTTTACTCACTGAACTCCATTTATAACATTTGTATCGTGTTTTTTCTGGATTTTTGGTTGATATTCTGTCTCTACCATTTAAAATACACCTATGATAAAAATCATAGACCCTTCATTTCTTTGTAAGTGGGCAAACTTACACAATCTGCAGGGGGTCAAATGATTATTTTCCCCACTGTAGGTATTCTTTGGCTTTATACCCTTCTAGACTAAACAGGCATTGAACCCTTACTATATGAAATGGGGATCTTTTAGTTGACAGAAGTTCAGCTTTAAGAACTACTACCATGCTACATATATATAATAAAGTCATCAATACAAGAAGTGTGGGTTGTGTTTAGGCAATTGACAATCACACTAAACGTGGGGCTTATTTATATAATGTATTCCGGACATATGTGAGTTCGTGTGTTTCAGGGCCCATCTGTCACCTTCTGGAGGCATGCTAATTTTTAAAGTGTGTTAGTCACCACTGATATAGCCCTAGATATCAGCGTTGAATGCCCCCCCGGCCATGCAAACTACATATAAATATATATACAATAAACACTAATTTACACTAATTGATATAACAGTGCCTCATTAGCAATTCTAATTTACAATGATACCAGCAATAAACATCAAATGCTACATTAACATCTACAAATACGTTTCCTTCACGGATGGAAGATAATACTTATCAACCTCAAGCCACATCTAGTCAATGGAGGGTGGAGGGTGGAGGGTAACATTACAGACTCCAGGTAGTAACTATGTAATAGGTGGAATTAAGGTGTAAGGAGAAAGGCCCAATGATTTATGTGAACTCTTCATGTGGAACAACCATGGGTGCTTGTTTTCAAGATCAGCATATTTAGAAAGTCACTAGCACAAGCCTATCCTCCGAGGCTTCAACATCTCTAATGATGGGAAGTTCTCCTGCCCTCCACAGGGGTGAAGGAGACCCTATGGGCTCTCCAGAAACAGGACTGGTCGCAACTGTAACCCTTGTTGCAATTCCACATTTTTTTCTTTGCTGGACGTACTCATTCCCTCTCCTGATTGTGACCAGTGATATTCTCTTTCCTGCCATAAAATAGGGGTCTCCAAACTGTAGCCCAGGGACCAGATGTGGCCCTTTTCTTGCCTTGGGGCATTATTTTTCCCACTGACACGAGCTGCTATTCTTCCACTGACACCAACAATTGGGCATAATTCCTCCCACTGACACCAATGATGGGGCACTATTCCTCCCACTGATGCCAACAACAGGGCATAATCCCTCTCACTGACACCAATGATGGGGCACTATTCCTCCCACTGACACCAATGATGGAACACTATTATTCCCACTGATGCCAAGGATTGGGGTATAATTCCTCCCACTGAGGCCAATGATGGGGCACTATTCCTCCCGCTGACACCAGCAATGGTGCATATTTCCTCCTATTGACAGCAATGATGGGGTGCTATTCCTTGCACTGACACCAACAATTGTGCATAGAGGAGAGCCGAGTGTAATCTGAGATCTCAGTGGAAGGAAGGGACTCATTTCCTTCCACACAGTCTCAGAAGGAAACTACAGCATTGAGGCTCTCAATCACAGGCTGTGTGCTGGAACCCTCCTCCCCGTTCCCCTGGATCCCTTGGAGTTGGCACAGGAATGACTCATGAAGATAGATGAGGAACAAGACTTCAGACAGAAATCACACAGTGCTTTGAATTAAGGCAGTAAAGGCAGCGCTCCTGTACTGGGCCCGGGCCCCATCAGTTCAAAAGTTGGCCCCAGGCACCTGCTGAACAGTAGGGCCAGCTGTACTGCCTTATTACAGACACAAGCCTTTTCTGCCTCCCCATGCAGCGCTTCCAGTTTCTCTTCTTTATTCCTCCAGCTGCACTGCAGGGAGCATGGTTCTAGCACATGCGTCCCCTCTATCTGCTGTCTGGTACCCCCGTTTGCCCTTTTCCCCCGCAGCGCTGCCAGTTTCCCTTCTCTCCCGCCGGCAGCTGCTGCGGGCACAAGGGGGGATGTTCCAGGATGAAGAGCAGGGGAAGGAGCCAGTAAATATGTAATTTACTGGTCCCTTCCTTTCCTGAATGAACACAGCGAGCGATTGGTACCATTTACTCCTGTGTATATTCATCACTGAAGCATAGTAAACTGTGCTGCGCTGGAAGCCTCAGAGCGCTGCATATTCATTCATCTGTGCAGCTGAAGCAACGGGAAACACTTTTTGATTTTTGCATTTTATATACAACTATATAGATCAGACCAAAATGAGGGACAAATGAGGGGGAAAGAGGGACAGAGGGACTTTGTTCCAAATCAGGGGCAGTCCCTTGAAATCAGGGACAGTCCCTGGAAATACGGGACAGTCCCTCGAAATACGGGACAGTCCCTTGAAATCAGGGACAGTCCTTCGACATTAGGGATCAAAATGAGGGACAGTTGGGAGATATGGTGGAGATGGGGTAAGTATTGCAGCCCGGAGTTACTTTCTTAATTTAAACGCCCGAAGGGTTATTCATTTTATAGAACAATTTCATGAGCCGGAGTTGGGTTTCAATGCTTCATCTATTTGCGCACCGTTTGATATAAACGTGATGCATTCCTTTAAATATTGTTTGTTAATTCTTTTAAATTTAGCCAGAATATGTCTGATTTGACATACAAGTAATGATGTAAGATGAAATAAAAATATGTCATTACATTCACAAGCTTGTCTGGACTAGACAGCGGCTGTCTGCTATTGCTTTATGTAATCTTGTGTAATCTGTTTGTAACGTGATTCCTTTATTGTAAAGTTTAGAAATGAAGGTACAAAAAAAGAAAAAGAAAAGAATGTAAAAGTTAAAATAAAATATTTGTGTTTAAAAGGATCTATAAGCACATAGGAGGGATTTACTAGTCAAGTCAAATAGACTGTGCACTTTGCAGGTACAGTTGCTCTAGAGGTTAGTAAATGTGGGGAAGCTCTGCTGACTTCCATCAGCCAATCATGTGTTGTTTTTTTTTTTTTTTTTCCTTGCATGTGATTGGGTATTCTTTGCAAAGTGAAGCTTTACCTCATTTACTAAGCTGTGGAGCAACTGCACTTTGCAAAGTCTATTTGCCTTTAGTAAATTCACCCCTATGTCTTATCCTGTTCTAATTTGCTTGAGAAATAACACATCCAGAGATGAAAAGGCACGGATTGAATCATGCAGGGGTTCAAATGTAAAGGCCGACTTTAAGCAAAATAAGCAAGAAAGGATTAGAGCCTCTGTTAAGCTGTTTTTTATTGCCACCTGTGTCCCTAAAGCTGGATACACACTATACAATTTTCTTTAGATTTTTTTCTTTAGATTTACCAAAACCATATAACATGAGGTCACACCTTAATGCCGCGTACACACGGTTGGACTTTCCGATGGGAAATGTTCAATGTGAGCTTGTTGTCGGAAAGTCGGACCGTGTGTATGCTCCATCGAACATTTGGTGTCGGAATTTTCGCACACAAATGTTTGAGAGCAGGTTCTCAAATTTTCTGCCAACAAAACTTGTTGTCGGAAAGTCCGATCGTGTGTACACAAGTCCGTCGCACAAAAGTTCACGCATGCTCGGAATCAAGCAGAAGGAGCCGCACTGGCTATTGAATTTCCTTTTTCTCGACTCATCGTACAAGACGTACAACCGCGTTCCCACGTTCGGAATTTTGGGCCAACATTTGTGTGACCGTATGTATGCAACACAAGTTTGAGCCAACAACCTTCGGAAAAAAATCCACAGTTTTGTTGTCGGAAAATCCGATCGTGTGTACGCAACATTAAGAGTTCCAATTTGTATGTAATCAGGCAGGCCCTTGCACTACATGGTTTTGGTAAATCTAAAGGAAATCAGACAACAAAAGTTGTATAGTGTGTATGGGGTCTTAGACTAAGTTTACATTTGCAGTTTGGGGTGGGGGGGGGTGGTAATAACAAGCGGTTGAGCCTCCTCCCTCCCATCCTTTCCTGTACCCCCCACTGAACATGACCCATTCAAGTAAATGGGGCTGAGCAGCAACCGCCCTGCAGCTGCTGGGGTTAAAACATATGTCGTCTTTTCACTGCCTGTAAAACAGGATCTACCATTCATCACCCTTCAGAGGGCAATACCAAAGGCGCCAGGCAGCCATATAGTACAGTACGTTTTATTGAATTAGCCTAAAAACAATATTGGTGCACTCACAAGCACATTGGAGATCAAAGTTTGTCATTGCAGAGCTGGTTCCTAGCCAAGGGTGGAAGGGGCTTGACTCTGGGAGCAGGACCGTTGAACCAGGAGAGGGAAACCACCGCTACTGGGACCGCTGAAGCTGCCGGGAGCTTACAGATTCCACCAGAGTGGAAGCCGCTGGAACCGATGCAGAGATGACACAACAGGACACCTCCGTGTGATCTGTCAAAGGCGCAAGGAATTCCGGGTTACGTGTTTCGGGAGCTATCACGCCCCCTTCCTCAGTCCAATGTAAATGAGCCCTAATAGGGAAATTTCCCCTCACTTCCTTTCAGAGCAGGAAGTAATGGGAGATCTATCCAACAAAAATGCAGGGACACATTTTAGTAGAGGTAGGGAGAGATTACATTTCTGGAATTTTTATTGGTGTCCGCGTCTTGCTGACAACAACTGTCATTTCTTGTGTGATGAGCATCACAAGGAGATACGGGGAGAAATAAGCACCTGCTTGAAGTTTAGCCTCTTCTCCACTCTACACAAAACTTTAAATAAATATGTGGAGTCATAATATAGAAGGGAAGTAAATAGGAAAATTGTAATGATACCATATATTGGAACTTTTATACGTCATGCTTTGTCCTCAGACAACGGTCGAAAATGGTTGCACAATTCAACCACCTTATGATGTCCTCTGGCTCAACCTCTAGCCTAATAGGACACCCTGAGGTATCACAAATGTTCCTGTTTATTAGAGCTTTTATCCTTCATGTACTGCCATAGACCTTGGAGAATGGTCAGAAATGCATGCACAGCCCAACCACCTTATAACCTCTTTCGCTCAACTTCTGGCCTGAAGACAAATCCTAAGATGCCACAAAGGTTCCTGTTGATTGGAACTTTTATACTGGTTGTAGACATTGGAGAACGGTTGAAGGCGGAGGCACAATCCAACCACCATGCAACGTGTTATGGCTCAGCTTCTGGCCTAATAGGAAACCCTGTGGTGTCACAAAGTCTCCTGTTTCCTTTTATACCTCATGTACTGCCATAGACATTGGAGGATAGTCAAAAATGCATGCACAACCCAACCACCTTATGACCTCTTTCGCGTAACTTCTGGCCTGAAGAGAAACCCTAAGGTGTCGCAAAGGTTCCTGAAGAATGGTCAGAAATGTATACAAAATCCAACTGCCATATAATTTTTTTTGGATCAGCTTCTGACCTAAAAAGAAACCCTGTGGTGTCATAACGTTCCTGTTTATTGGAATTTTATCCCTCGTGTACTGGCCATAGACAATTGTCAGAAATGCATGCACAACCCAACCACTTTATGATATCTTTCACTCACCTTCCGGCCTGAGGAGAAACCCTAAGGTGTCATAAAGGTTACTGTTTATTGGACCTTCGATACTGTCCATAGACATTGGAGAATGATCAGAAGTGCATGCACAACCCAACCACCTTATGATCTCCTTCACTCACTTTCTGGCCTGCAAAGAAACCCTAAGGTGTCACACAAGTTGCTGGAGAATGGTCAGAAGTGTATGCAAAATTAAACTGCCATATGATGTTTTTTTGGATCAGCTTCTTTTCTAAAAAGAAACACTGTGGTGTCACAAAAGTTCCTGTTTATTGAATCTTTTATACGACATGTACTGTCCATAGAAACTGAAGAATGGTCAGAAATGCATGCACAACCTGAACCCAACCACCTTATGATCTCCTACACTCAATTTTTGTCCTGAAGAGAAACTGTAAGGTGTCACACACATTCTGGTTTAGGAATAGGGGAGGGAGGGGATAAAGTGCAGATAGTCTTGGTTGCACATTTTATCAGTAGAAGTTTAACCTGTTCTATTGCTTGGTTTCCGGGCTTACCGAGAGACATTAGATTGAAGGTCGATCTGCATTAAACTCTGTATTAAAACTAACTAAATGCTTTGATGTTTAGTGCAGATAACATTTCAAGTTGATTCATGCAAAATTAATGTTTTACAGATGAAAGCATACTTTTTGCTCACCCCATTATAGTATACATTTGGCTATAATTTCTATCTTTTGTTTAAACTTTTGAGGAATACAAACAGTAGAAGTGGTGAGACCTGATAGAGAACACTGATCTCTGGACATAAAATGCTGGAAGCCAGTGCCACCACTGCCAAAGCATACCGAGGTTTGACTTGTTATAATATCTATACCTCCTAAATTTATGAGATGGCAATGAGGGACACCTATTAGCAAATGTATGTAAGCATAGGACACACCCTCTGCCACATCTCCCTTAAAGGAGAATTGTACAAAAAAAATGAATTGGTTAAACCCACAAGTACTTTTTTACCACTACTCTCCCTTTATATTGGCTTTTGGAATTTACAGATGCAGCAATTAAGAAATTGGATGAAAGATTGAAGGTGAAACACTTTTTGATAGATGAGTAGTGCATTTTTTATACAACTATATAGATCAGTCCAACATGAGGGACAAATGAGGAGGAAAGAGGGACAGAGGGACTTTGTTCCAAATGGGGGACAGTCCCTCGAAATTAGGGAGCTATATAATATCTATCCATTGTTGGCAGCCACAGAGCCATATGTGGCGCTCCCTAGTGGTGGGCTGAACAGTTAGTTCCCGCTCTAGGACCCAAAGCAGAATTTCTGTAGCGATAGTTGGTTGGTGACCCAAATAACTATTCCTTTGGTCCTACACTTCTTATTAATTGTTGCAAACAAGAGCTGTGGTTACCCTTACCTACTAGCTGTTATAAAAGTGCAAATGTGTCAGGAAAGTGCAACTAAAGGTGCATCTAAAACATTAACGTGCATAAAGTCCAGTAGGGTTGCAAACTCCAAAATGACTGTGCAGCTCTTTATATTTGTGTGAAGATGCCTTTAAACAAAAGTGGTCCGAGCATCCACAACTATTCCACACCAGATCAAATGGATGGATCATACAAAATGGGTAAAAAACTAAAAGTACCAAATAAGAAAGAAAATTGTTAAAAAAAAATATTGGTAAATGACAATACTAATCATATGCACCAACAGTATTAAAAGGTTGGCTGATGAAGAAGCCAATAAATCATGTGTCTACAGCGACTTTGGGGACTCCGGTCCTGGGTTGCAGAGAAAGCAGCTTCCTCCATCTTCAGCGTGCTTCATCCCCAGCCAGTGGACAAGGCTGGTGGTTCCCTGCTGCCCATTTGACATTTTTGGCTCGCAGGTCACCTTTATGCAATGCCCTACACATGCGTACTTTTGTGAGTGCATTTCCATATTACAATATGGAGGGCTGGCAGGGCCTGAAAAGGTGGTACTGGGAGCAGTAGCCACATGTGGTACAGCTAGCACTAAGGACTACCTACTATTCCTACATCATAGGGGCCCGCGGTCCCTGCCTGCAAAGGACATTTGCTTTGGGTCTGGCTGAGCCAATGCCAGACTCTTTATAACAGTGCTAGCTGGTCCTGGGATTGATAGTCTGCAAGCAAGTGTATGTATGGAGGTGAAAGAGAAGAGGTTGTATATATACCGGAGTGTATATAGTTCAGTCCCTATATATTTCTTCAATCAAGCAGGCATCCCATATGCACCCTATCCTCAACCAAGTTCTATTCCCCTAATAAAACAAAAAACAAAACAAAGTGCAAGGACTGTTTCTTGACTAAGTGTGTCTGGAAATTTGCGTTCCTGGCTGTGCAAGGTGGGAGACGGGCCACAATCACCAGGAGACCCTACGGGGGTACCGCTACAATAATAATAATACACCAAATCAAAATTCAGTGCAGGTGTCCCGTGGCCTGACCACATCGGCAAGCTGATGCATTTCGGGGGGGACAAACTCTCTTTCTCAGATACGTTCAGCTGTATACAAAAGAGTGGTGGTCAGGTTTTGACAACATTTTGGCTACATAGTATAATCTAATATGGAAAGGCAAGCATAACAATATATTGCCTCAAAAATTACCTTCATGTAAACCTTAACCCAAAATGTGTACTGCACTAAAGTTCCATTTCAAAAGAAAGCAAACAGCGCCAAGGTTCTGGCAGGAAAGCCTTGGTAAATCTGTGATGTTAAGGGAAAAGAAAATCAGCCACGAGCTCTCAGACAGGTATGAAGGACGCTGACCCGCACATTTCTCGTGCTTTGTGCCGAGCTGAAGAGCGTCGCAATAAAAAGGATCGCGGCTCTCCCGTCCTCAGAAGTGAGACGCACAATACACAATGAAAGAGATACGATTCAGGCAATGTGACAAGCCGGTGCTCCCTGTGACTGAACGTGCACAGAGAAGCCTCCTGACACTGAATGGCTCACAAAGCTCTTTTTGATTGTGTGCCGAGTAAAGGGAGCAACTGAACAGAGGCCGCGCGCAGGACTCTGCAACTTGATTTTCTCTCAGTGCAGCAGATTGGAGCTGTGAATCCATAATGCAAGGTAGCTCATTGTCTTCTAAGTGCTATAGATGCAGCTTTTCTCTGCCCAACCAACCCCCACACCCCCACCTCATCCTGTTTCACTTGACCCGGAGGTCAGAGGCGCCCATGCTGGCCTTGAACCCTCCGTCTGTCTCCTCATCGTCTTCTTGCCATATTAATTATCATTCTCCTCAGTCAGGGCAAGAGAACAACCTTCATAGCATTAGTGCTAATTAGGGGGAAAAAGCAGAAGCCCGTTCCTGCAACATTACTGGCCCCTTGCTCCTTAGACGTTCAACACTGAGCGGTAACAAAGCAAAGCAGGACAAGGAGGATCTTGTTATAGAAGTGTCAGTTTTTCTGGCACAATGCACCACTCGCAGCCCTAACGTTTCCACTAGAACACTGATATAATGTACAACAAGGAGCCGTAAACCATCAAGGGAGGTTTGCGGTAGACGTAGACCTAATAGATAGACCTGTGAGCTCGATCAAATGACTCTACGACAAGAACATTCCATGCATTACTTAAGCACTTTGAGTGAGATGCATCAATAATTGATCTTATGTAGCCACTGTTCGTGCCTAGATTGCTGCAAACGTGATGCAGGTGCCTATCGGAACACACACACACATATATATATATATATATATATATATATATATATACATATATATATATATATATACTGTATATATATATATATATATATAATTTATATCAGTCTTTGCTAAATATACACTCAACGGACACTTAGACACTTATGTACACCTTGTTTGCTCCGGGTTGGACCCCCCTTTTGCTTTCAAAACTGCCTTAATTATTCATGCTTCCACTGTGGAGCCTCTTAAAAATAGGTAGGGACTACAGGTAACAGGGTGCCTTGCTGGGGCCTGTAGCTTACACATGTATTTGCAAATGTGTGCCAACTAAACCCCTATTGTTAACGCATACTGTTATGCCGCGTACACGTGAGCTGACTTTTCAACATCAAAGGTCCGACGGACTTTCGACGGAGTTACAACGGACTTTTGAACGACCGGACTTGCCCACACACAAACGGACTAAAGCCCATTCGAAAGTCCGTTGGTTTGAACGTGATGACGTACAAAGGGACTAGAACAAGGAAGTTCATAGCCAGTAGCCAATAGCTGCACTTGCGTCCTTTTTTGTCCGTCGGACTAGCATACAGAAGAACGGATTTTTAGACCAAACGAGTCCGGCGGAAAGACTTGAAACATGTTCCAAATCTACAGTCCAGTTTCGACAGAAAAAGTCAGCTGAAGGTCTGATGAAGCCCACACACGGTCGGATTGTCCGATGGTTTCATTCTGTCGGACGAGTTTGGTCGAAAAGTCTGGTCGTGTGTACACAGCTTTAGACAGTATAATTTGGTTGGTGGCAGGCTGGTCGGTAAGCAGAGCTTGGAATTTTCCTTGGATTTTTCCTTTGCCATTTTCTGACATATGTTGCCCCCCAATGCTCCTTGCTGCAAAGGCCAGTTATAGGTGGGGGCAGTGGCTAACTTTTTTTACTTAATTCTTCGTGGCATAGATTCAACAAGGCGTTGGAAACATTCCTCAGAGATTTTGGTCCATAGTGACATGATAACATCACGCGGTTGCTGCAGATTTGTCGGCGGCACATCCAAGATGTCAATGCCCTGTTCCACCACATCCCAAAGGTGCCATATTGGATTGAGATGTGGTGGGTGTGGAGGCCATTGGAGTACAGTGACCTCATTGTCCAGTGGTGAGATGATTGGAGATTTGTGACATGGTGCATTATCCTACCAGTCTGCCCATTCTCCTCTGACCTCTGACATTAACAAGGCATTTTTCCTCCACACAACTGCCGCTCACTGGATATTTTCTCTTTTTCGGACCATTGTCTGTAAACCTGAGAGATGGTTGTACGTGGAAATCTCAGTAGATCAGCAGTTTTTCAAATACTCAGACCAGCCCGTCTGGCACCAATAACCATGCCACGTTCAAAGTCACTTAAATCCCCTTTTTTTCCCCATTCTGATGCTCAGTTTGAACTAAGTTTGCAAGTCGTCTTCAGCGCATCTAGATGCCTAAATGCATTGAGTTGCTGCCATATGATTGGCTGATTAGTAATTTCTGTTACCAAGCAATTGAACAGGTGTACCTAATAAAGTGGCCGGTGAGTGTATATTGATGAGATATACGATTGTTTCAGATGCGCTCAAACCAGCTGGTTTTTTAGCAGTGAAGTGTACTTGTGTGCCACTTTTTTCCATACTGGCTTAAAGAGATGGAGTGTATTCATTTTTTTTTTTTTTTTTTAAGCGTCATTATTACATCTAAAAATCCTAATAATGTTACAGCAAACTATTAATGTAGTTTCTGGAAGAGCTAAAGCAAATGTCACAATGTTGACAGTCCCTGGCAATGTAGACTAAAATTCAATGAAATTCATTTATGCTTAAGTGTTACGCTGGAAATTGAGTCATTTTTTTGTGTGACTCTGATCGAACATACGGTTGAAGCCCAATTGAACTTTCAGTTTAAAATAGAGCTATAATACGTTCCATGTGCATGAAAAACACAAGATGTGCAAAAAAGTCATTTTCTTTAGAAAGCAGCCACAGTCTGAGTAGAACAGCCTTTCCCTGCCGGCCTGCTGCCAAGAAGGACCGTTGCCAACTATGGGTGGCACAGTGGTGTAGTGGTAGCACTCTCACCTAGCAGTAAGAAGGGTCACTGGTTCGAATCCCAACCATGACACTACCTGCTTGGAGTTTGCATG
The DNA here is from genome assembly GCF_042186555.1 of Aquarana catesbeiana. Lineage (NCBI taxonomy): Eukaryota > Metazoa > Chordata > Amphibia > Anura > Ranidae > Aquarana > Aquarana catesbeiana. The sequence goes on from NC_133334.1 coordinate 275,889,502, forward strand.
TTCTCCCTGTGCCTGCGTGGGTTTCCTCCGGGTACTCTGGTTTCCTCCCACACTCCAAAGACATTCTGGTAGGTTAATTAGATCCTGTCTAAATTGTCCCTAGTATGTATGAATGTGAGTTAGGGACCTTAGATTGTAAGCTCCTTGAGGGTAGGGACTGATGTGAATGTACAATGTATATGTAAAGCGCTGTGTAAATTGACGGTGCTATATAAGTACCTGAAATAAATAAATAAATAAACTCGGTGGAAGCAGTGGTCTTATTGCAAAGGTCTGGCACACCCACTGTTGAGTCCAAGCGAGAACTCTCCAATCAGCAGGGAGCATGAGCTTTGCTGATTGTGGTATTATAGGTTTGACTCAGCAGAAGGTGTGTCAGACCTCTGTAGAAAGACCACTGCTAGAGAGGATCCTTCTCTGTTGCAAGCTGGAGGAGAAGTATAGCCAAAGCTTTTTTTGGCTGCACTGCTCCTGTGAATCACAGAAGTGCAGTTTGCTCTGCACTCCTGTGACCCGCTAAACCCTGTTGTCACCTAACACCACAGAGCCACTCTAGGCTCTGAGAAGATTCCGGCCATATGGTTAGGATCTACCCAGATGCCTGGACCAGCAATTGGCTCAGCTCCTCAGCAAGCTGCTGAGAGCCTGAGCCAGCTGCTCCCACCCCCTCCACAGCCCAGCGCTCCAGTGAGGGTGGGCAGAGTAGAGAGCCGGTGACCAACAGTCACCAGCACTCTGCATCCTGAAAGCAGAGAGCTGAGTGATCAGCAGTCTTTGATCGCTCAGTTATTGGTCCGGAGCCAGCGGGGATCCTGAACTTTTCTTTTAACCTCCCTGGCGGTATGATTATTTTGGATTTTAGGTGCTGAAAGCGGTACAATTATTTTGCATGGAAATTTGGCGTTTTATATTGTAGGTCTGTAATTCTTAACAATAACACACTTAAATCTGTCCAAACAAGGGTCTAGTAGATATCCCGGTATGATAAAATTTGAAACACAAAAACATAAATTATAATATAATAAATAAAAATAAATAATTAAAAAAATAAAATAATAATAATAAAATAAATTTTCCCACGATTCACTATCGCTCAATTCTGCAAGTGTTCTAATTTACTATCGCTGTTTTCTAGCTGGTCTAAAGCCACTTTTGATGTAAAGGGACACTTTTTGGTTGCTATGGACAATCTCCAGTTTCCAGGCAGAAAGAACAGTACATATATAACATAAAACTGCATGCAGGGCATAGGACAAAGCACTGGGGACAAAAGGGATGTGAAATAATTTCATACAGTACTATAATCTGTAAGATTACAGTACTGTATGTGTTATGATTTTACAATTTTTTGAATTTGCCGCCAGGCTCCGCCCCCGTGCGTCGCGCCGCTCGCAGGGAACGGAGCCTGGCACGGAGAGGCTTCGGAGGAGGACAGAGCCCGCAGACACTGCGGGGGGACATCGCAGGATCCCGGGGACAAGGTAAGTAAAGCCACACCAAGATCCTGCAATGTAATCCCGGGTGTGGCTCGGGGTTACCGCTAATGGTCCTGAATTTTAACCCCGAGCCACACTCGGGAAAACCGCCAGGGAGGCTACGTAAACAAACTGTAAGATTTTGCACAGCTATTGTTTTGCTGCACCTGAATACATTATTTAGCTTACAGTATATAATATAAACATCCTATTTGGGTTTAAAGGAGCCCTTTGGAAAGCTAAATTGTTAGTGTCATGTTACTATAGCAGCAAATTTGTTGATTTACCCATTACAGTAGAGCACGAGGATTCAAAGAAATCTATGAAGCAGCCATTTTAGAAACTTTAGAAGAATCATTGGCCAGACTATAGACATTCCAGTTTTTACATGTACTTATTAGGCACTAAAAGACCTTTAAAACAAGTCCTCACTGACCTCTGTAGCTGTAGACACTATGGAGCAATGCAGCCTCAAAATTCATTGCAACACTGAAGTCATCCAAGCAATAATTTTAGCACCTCAGCCTGCTCCCCCCATCAAGAGCTCCTGCTCTGTGTTAACATTAGAGCAGTGGTTCTCAACCTGGGGGTCGAATGACGATTTGCCAGGGGGCACCGAATCCCCGGCTGTTCCTAAAGCCCAAGACCCTCTCCCAGCCTTTTCACGGGCACCCAGCAGGGCTGTTCCTGGAGCCTGTGGCCCCCAGCTGGGCTGTTCCTTGAGCCAGCACCCGCCCACTCAGCCTCTTCACGGCCACCCATTCAGTTCACGGCATGGCTGGGGGTGGAGACTAGAGATCAGCTGACTGGTGAGGAATGTGAAGTGGGAGGGGCTGGAGGAGACCCTATCTTCTGATTTTTGCCATAGGTGTAACTGCTACGAGGAACCACAAAGCCAGATACACAGTGAGTAACACTGCCTGCGATTATAGTTGCCATTAAAAGTCCCCACTACAGTTCTCAGATCAGCAGATGACCTTGATCAAGAGCACCTAAGTTGGCTGATCAGAACTTCCCCCCATCACTGCCACTCATCCCACCCCCCACCAGCACTGTCACTCATCCCAACTCCCCAACTCCCCACCAACACTGCTACTCATCACAACTCCCCACCAGCACACTCACTCATCCCAACTCCCCACCAACACTGCTACTCATCCCAACTCCCCACCAGCACTGTCACTCATCCCAACTCCCCACCAACACCAACACAACATGGGGACTTTAACACCAACCTAGATCATACCAAGGACACTACTAACCACCTTAGATCTGCCTCCCCTGATTTAGCCCTCTGGGCAGACACTTTTGGTCTTCAGGAAATTTGGAGGTGATAGCATCCGGAGGATAGGATATAGTCACATATCTCAACATTGCATAGATCGGGGTCTCGCAAAGACGTATTATTTGGGTCTGCTTCTGCTCTGTTCTCGGGTTGGGGCGGTCTCTTATCTCCCGGCAGGTCTTTCAGACAACTCACCACTGGAGCTGGGCTTGGTACCTCCTACGAGCTGGGATGCTGGAAGCTAGTGTCCCACTGGATAGATAATCCCCAAATCCAGGAGTTAGTAGGGCCAAAACTCACAGAATACTGGACGCTTAATGTGGGGTCATCTTTCCTTGATGCGGTTTGGGAGGCAGGTAAGGCTCATGCCCAAGGAGAATATGTCTCCTCTATCAAGGCAGTGAGATCCGGCTTTGCGTCACAGACCACTCAATTGGAACAGCATGAAAAGACAGCATTGGAACTTTTCACGGGGCATCCAACACCCAAAAATTATTCTACTCTAGCCCAAGCAAGAAGAGATTTGAAGCTCCACTACACCTCGCTGGTACAATCTGATGCGCGGAAGTTTGTTGCCAAGCTTTTCTAATCAGGGGACAAGAATGGCAAACTACTAGCCAACCTGGTGGCGGAACCTGCGCTCCAAACAGCAATTCCTAGAGTTCAGACTTTCACTGGCTGCCAGGTTACAAATCCCAAAGGTATACTGAGGGAATTTCATCTCTTTTATTTCAAATTGTACGATGATCCATCCTCCATCTCAGTTGACGCCATGTTGGAGGAATTAGGGGAAATCACCTTACCTTTTCTTTCTGAGGACAAGGATGCACTAGATAAGCCCTTAACACAACAGGAGATAGAAGATGCAATCTATTCCTTACCTAATAACAAATCCCCGGGCCCCGATGGTAGACCCATTTCATTGCTGAATTATGACCGAAATGGTAGGCTCACGCCCTCCTTTCCAATTGGGAGGGGGACAAGACAGGGGTGTCCTCTTTCCCTCTTTCCCCTGCGCTGTTTGCTCTGGTGATGGAGCCTCTGGCTGAGGCCTTGCGGAGCTCAGTTGAGGTGTCTGGAATTCGGGTCGGCTGGGTAGTCGAGAAACTTGCATTATATGCGGATAATCTAATCCTCTTCCTCCGGCACCCAGGTCCCTCTCTCTGGGGCGCTCCGGCTTCTGGACCTCTTTGCGACTCTCTCTGGCCTCCGAACCAACTGGAGCAAATCACTTATTCTACCCATAGATCCCGAGGTAAGAGGCTGAGTGATCCTGCATCACCTCTACAATGGGCAAGAACCATTAGATACCTAGGGATCAATATTTCTACCAATACCCAGGACTTTAGCAAACTTAATTTATCCCCAATGCTGCAGTGGTGTAAACTGAAGCTGAAGGCCTGGTCGAACCTCCCATTATCTCTTATTGGGAAAATTAACTTAATAAAAATTAAACTACTCCCGGTCTTGCTGTATATTCTACGACACTCCCCGGTTTGGATACCTAAGACTCTTTTCCGGCAGTTGGATTCCACAGTGGCCTTCTTCCTGTGGCAATCGCAACCAGATAGACTCAGTAGAAAAATCTTGCGTAGGCCCTGGATACAGGGGGGACTTGCCTGCCTAGACTTTAACACCTACTATTTAGTGGCAATGCTCACTTATGCGCATAACTGGCTGGTCTTGGACGACAATAATGCATCAGTCGTCCTAGAGGCAGCACATTTGGGATCCTTTAAGGCCCTTCGCAATGCCCTTTATAGGGGGTCGGGGGGCCCTCCAGTACCTTTAACACAGGTTATGAAAGCGATTATCAAGGCATGGCACACGGTAGTGATTAAACCTAGTTTGGTAAAAGCCAGATGGTCCCCTAATACACCACTCTGGTGTAATACATGGTGCGGGAATTCCACTCTCTGCAAGACCCAGGCTTGTGGGCCAGTAAGGGCATCAAGTATTTGAGGGATATTTGTGATGAGTCAGGGATATTTACATTTGATAGGTTGAAAAACAAATTCCAACTTCCGAACTCTTTCTTTTTCATGTTCCTGCAGCTGCACCATGCCTTTGATAAACAATTTAAAACAGTTCAGCTTTGGCTGAAACATGATGATCTGGAGACCCTTCTAGACAATGCTGATCTCTCAAAACCACTATCCCAAATTTACAGAGCACTTCTATCATCCATCCAGGTTGGACTAAATGGTCTGCGTAGTCTGTGGCGGGCGGAGGTGCAGGAACTGGACGGTGAAGACTGGGAAGACATGTGGGACTACCCACTCCAGCCGTTGGTTGCTACCAGGGACAAACTGATCCAATTCAAAATCCTACACAGGATCTACTATACGCCCCAACGCCTCCACCGCATATACCCAGCCTTATCAGTCAGCTGCTGGAGATGCTCTGGTACTCCTGCAGGCTTCAAACATATATTCTGGGATTGCCCACAGATTCAGGACTATTGGCAGGAGGTAACTCAATTTATTCATAGTTTAACCACCATTCCTATTCCCCTGACAGTTAGTGCCTGCCTCCTTGGCCTAGTGGAACAACTGGCATTCGCTAAGGCAACACGCACCCAAATGAGTGTCCTTCTTTTTTATGCAAGAAAAGCCATAGTACTAAAGTGGAAGTCACCCATTCCCCCCCCACCCTGTCCTTATGGAAGTAGTTAGTTAACACAACGGTACCCCTCTATAAAGCAACGTATCTGTCTCGAGGATGCCCCAAAAAATATGAAAAAGTCTGGCATTTGTGGTCAGACTCAGAGTCCACAACAGACGATCAGCCCTCAGGGGATTAACCCAGATAGATTTCCTTGGTATCTACCTGATATGCTAAGAGCTAAGGTCCATACGCCAGATAGATGAATAGAGGTGTAAGCCTAGAAACAAAAATAACCAGATTTACTCTTAAATGTTCCTGTAGCGTCCAGTGCAGACAACTAGGAATGAGATCCTCCAAGAAACAATATTTCCTATTATAATCCTATCATGTGTAACCTGAGAGATGACTATGTTGTGTTTAGTTAGGCACGTGTAGTTTAGGATGTACTGTTAGTTGTACCTTGTTATGCACGTGGCTACGTGCAACGGTTGGCCGGGGAATGCCCCAATGGCCCCGTTTTGTACCTCAACTGTAAAAAAGTTTTAATAAAGAGAATTTTTAAAAACAAAACAAAGACTTCAGTGCTTCTGCTGCATATTTGAGGATGAATTGCTCCAGAGTGCCTGCAGCTAAAGAGGTCAGTGAGAGCTAAGTTATTTTAAAGCTCATTTACTGAAACTTGAATCTCCATAGCCTGGTAACAGCTGAACTTTATAAAGTTTGTAAACCTAAACAATAAACATTATTTCTTGTTAAATATACAATTAGACGCAATTTGATAGCTCTGCAAAACACTGTTGATCCCACCAGAAATCATGTCAGCTTACATTTGCCTGTGCTCACTGCCTGTGCTGCAGTCTTATCAGTTACATTGTATCCAGATTTTCTGATGACTACAGAACCCCCACCCCCATATTATGGGGAGGGGCAGGTTTCTCTAGTCCTGTCCTAGGATGACAATGCTCCTTCTTCATAGATTCAGCAAGGGGAGTGAGAATTGTCCTCCGAAGACAGGAAGTTTGTTACTGGCAGAATCACCAGATAAAAAGGAAAAAAAGCCTTAAAAAATAAAACTAATTCAGCCAACACATCTAAGGACTGGTGAGCTGCAATATATAACATTTTCGCTCTTGGGTTTAGGAGAATCCTTATGGATTGCAAGCATCCTACAAGCTGCCAATACCGCTAGCGAGACAACCAGTATGTATCAAATAACCAGGAACTTTGATAAGCTAGGCGAGCATTTTGAAAACCCATATTCACCACAAGCCGGTAACACCATTCTGGTAGCTATTTGCTATTTCATAGATCTGAACTTAAGCCAATGGCTTCTTTGTGACAACTATTTTTCGAGCTGAATCGTTGGAGCAGCTCATCAGCAGCTTGTGACATCATAGCCCCAACCATTTTGTGGGCCATTATATATCAAGTCATTGAAGCTGGTGACATCAATAAGTTAGGCGTGTTATGGACTGATATACCATCTAACCTCTGTTATGAATGTGTTCATTGTTTAGAAAAAAAAAAAACTGCCAGCACAATCTGGAAGAAATTACTAGCCACTGGTTTCAGAATGACAAGGCCAAGAGCCGGACAATTACTCAATTCCTTTTGGTTTTCAACACAACAAAATGTAAAAATGAATATCTGAAGCAAATAGTTACTTCAAACACATGGAAATCAAGAACAAGGTAATTAATACAATCTGTGACGTATAATAAACCGCTGTTCCACCTCGCCATATCGGAATCATCAGAAAATTGGAAAAAGGTGGCGTGAAATGTTAATATCGATGAGATGTTGAAGTGCTGTCATTTTTTTGGTAATTTGGTGCTCTTTTAATTTTGAGAAGTAAGTGACTTACAGTTAGGGCACTGTTTTTTTGCCCTTTTTTTATGAAGAATAGTTTCAGAGAGAAAACAATTCTTGATGTCTCCCTGCCCAACTGGCCGAATTACGATCAATGTATGGCCGACCTTAGACAGAAAAGCTGGCCATAGATGGCTTGAAATTAGACCAGTTCAGCAGGAACCATCTAAATTTCAATCCATGGGCAGGCTGATTGTACTATCTACTGATAGACTTCATTATAACCATTTTTTCATGTGATCTCTGTCTGTGGCTATAGCCACCAGCAGTGATCTTTGCATTCTGCCCGTGGGGAAGGTTCCCTTCTGGGACTCCACCATCAATGCTGACTGTTTTGATGGAAAATCGAGAAATTTTCTTTTTTTTCTTCCATCTGTGTGTGAACAGGTTGAAAACTGCTTAGTTAGCTAGCTACCGGCCCAGGCTGGGTTGGGTGAAGGTTCAAATCTTTGCAACAGGCTTTTTAAGATTCAGCAAGCCCACCTGTAGTAGAAATTTGGGGGAAGGCTGAAGCCAAGGGTTTAGGCTCTGGTTCCCCCCATGCCTTCCAGTGAGTCACTGTTTTGCTGCTGTCCCCATATCCAGAGAAGAACCACTAGTACTGAGAATCAGCAATGGACTATGCCATCAGCTATGGACTATACCACCAGCTATGAACTCTAATGTGCTGACAAGGTATGCCTGGGCCATCTTATAGTTAGTGTTATGAAAAGAACTGTTTACACTTTATCCTGTTATGTTCACACTGAAGAGGGTCAGTAAAGACTGTCAAACTTTTCCTTAAGCCTGGTCTGAAGTTATTCAAAGGGGTGCATAATGGGGCTGGAGTATACAAAGAACCTAGACCTGTTTAAGCACTAGAGGGGTATGAAGTACATGACGTTACAGAGTTAAACAAGCACATTAAAGAAGAACAAGGCTGTTACTAAGGGCAATCAAGTTTGCAATGAGAAGTCACAAGCAACCAGTTGAGGCGTGGTACCTCGATTAGGTGGGGTATGCTCTGGTAGCAAGGGGGCGGCATTGGAGCTCCCTCTCTAGCAGTTTATCTTCCATGGCAACCATGAGCAGACCAGCGTTACAGAGGCTCTCACCCTGACCAACACGTATGAGACCCACGCTGTGTATCAGGTTGGATTTCATTCTGTACCCGGGAGGAAGGTAACAGAGGTACGCTGACTGGTGGGTGCAGTGTGGTCAGACCTGATGCCCCTAATGCAACACATGACTGGTGTGAATGGTTTAGTGTGCTATGATACTTTCAATAGATAAACATTCCTTTTTTCTGAATAGGTCTATACAGTGGCTTGAAAAAGTATTCATCCCCCTTGAAATTTTTCACATTTTGTCATGTTACAACCAAAAATGTAAATGGATTTTATTGGGATTTTATGTGATAGACCAACACAAAGTGGCACATAATTGTGAAGTGGAAGGAAAATGATAAATGGTTTTCCAAATTTTTTACAAATAAATATGTGAAAAGTGTGGCGCGCATTTGTATTCAACCCCCCTTTACTCTGATACCCCTAACTAACATCTAGTGGAACCAATTGCCTTCAGAAGTCACCTAATTAGTAAATAGAGTCCACCTCAGAGGTTTGTTAGAGAACCTTAGTGAACAAACAGCATCATGAAGGCCAAGGAACGAACACACCAGACAGGTCAGGGATAAAGTTGTGGAGAAGTTTAAAGCAGTGTTAGGTTATAAAAAAATGTCTCAAGCTTTGAACATCTCACGGAGCTCTGTTCAATCCAGCATCCGAAAATGGAAAGAGTATGGCACAACTGCAAACCTACCAAGACATGGCCGTCCACCTAAACTGACCGGCCGGGCAAGGAGAGCATTCATCAGAGAAGCAGCCAAGAGGTCCATGGTAACTCTGGAGGAGCTGCAGAGATCCACAGCTCAGCTGGGAGAACTTGTCCACAGGACAACTATTAGTTGTGCACTCCACAAATCTGCCCTTTATGGAAGAGTAGCAAGAAGAAAGCCATTGTTAAAAAAAAATCCATAAGAAGTCCCGTTTGCAGTTTGCGAGAAGCCATGTGGGGGACACAGCAAACATGTAGAAGAAGGTGCTCTGGTCCGATGAGACCAACATTTTACCTTTTGGCCTAAAGGCAAAACACTATGTGTGGCGGAAAACTAACACTGCACATCACCCTGAACACACCATCCCCACCGTGAAACATGGTGGTTGCAACATCATGTTGTGGGTATGCTTTTCAGCAGGGACAGGGAAGCTGGTCGGAGCCAAATACAGGGCAATCTTAGACTTGAGACCGGGGCGGAGGTTCATCTTCCAGCAGGACAACGACCCTAAACATACAGCCAGAGCTACAGGGTCTCCAAACTATGGCCCTCCAGTTGTTCAGGGGCCACAATTCTCATCATGCCTAGTCATGTCTGTGAATGTCTGGGCCGTAGTTTGGAGATCCCTAATTTAGATCAAAGCATGTATTAGAATGGCCCAGTCAATGTCCAGACCTAAATCCAATTGAGAATCTGTGGCTTCAAGACTTGAAAATTGCTGTTGACTGACGCTCTCCATCCAATCTGACAGAGCTTGAGCTATTTTGCAAAGAAGAGAGGACAAAAATGTCCCTCTCTAGATGTGCAAAGCTGGTAAAGGCATCCCCAAAAAGACTTGCAGCTGTAATTTCAGTGAAAGGGGGTTCTACAAAGTATTGACTCAGGGAGGCGCCATACAAATGCCCCCCACACTTTTCACATATTTATTTGTAAAAAAAATGTTGAAAACCATTTATCATTTTCCTTCCACTTATCAATTATGTGCCACTTTGTGTTGGTCTATCACATAAAATCCCAATAAAATACATTAACGTCTTTGGTTGTAACATGACAAAATGTGGAACATTTCAAGGGGTGTGAATACTTTTTCAAGACACTGCACATCAGATGTTGGCAACAGAGGAGGAAAGGACAGAGAGATTTTATTCCAAAAGAGGGACAGTCCCTCCAAATGACAAGAAGTTGAGGACTTGTATGTATCTCTGAGCCATGGCTGCCAGGGTACGATGGGCAAGCTTAAGTATAAGCCTTTCCAGAAATGTGTACTGACAGCCTCCCGTTGACAATAAAACCAAACGGTGGTTGTGCAGTCCACGTTCTGCTATTATGAGTGTATACAGTGAGATGGTGCACCTTCTTGTATTTCGGTGGGGGCTTCCTGTGTCCGCATGTGTTTTATGTTTAGCCGCCCATGGCAGAGCTTTATGAAATGGAATCGCCGCAGCACAAAGTCTGCAGAATCAGCCTAATAAAAGTAACACTAATTTGTGCCAAGCTTGAATGGCAGTTTAGAATTTGCACTCTGAAGGCACCTAATTCCTTTGATCCTGTGTTTTCCCCACAATGGTGAGATGCTCTCAAGGGAGAACGGCTCTTTTACTGAGCTCTGGATGTTCAAAGCTTATTACGGGAAGGTTTTTTTTTCCCTCCTGCTTCTAAATCACCTTCTATACAACAGACACAGCGAAAAGGAAACCGTAGCTTTAAGAAGAAAAGTGGGGCCTTGTTCTGGGGTCAGAGCTTTGCGTTCTAACACAACTGCCAAGCTGACATATAGGGAGCCATTAAAGCATCTGGAAGTAGTTTGCACTTAGTATGGCTACGAAATAGCGGCATGAAATCCATAATTTGGGAGTTTATTGAATAGCCGGGATGAATGTCAGCCATTTGATAGGTTGTGTTACCTCACAATGGTTCACACTCGTCTGATGAATCCGCCGTTCTTAGGTTACACCTGTTTGGCTGTGGCTTAATATCTGATCTTTCAACACCACGTGGGCTAGATTTACTAAATGGTGCAGGAGTGGTGGTGGTAGGGTTACACAAAGGCGGGGCTGCTGTTACAAGCCAAGTTTGCTGGAGGATTGAATGTAAATTTATTTTTATCTTCGAACTTCATACGGGGAGACTCGGTCGGATAGCCCCCCCCGGCATTCGCCAACTCAGCTAAATACCCCTGTTTATGGCAGTGGAGAGGGAAGGGGGAGGAGTTGGGTGGTACAGGCAGACACGGTTGGATACATTTACCTTTGGCTGAATGATTGGCAATAGGTGCATGTTTGCTGACCCGCCCTAACAGTTGTGTTATTGTTTATTCAGCATATGGTAGTACTTTAATCTGCAAAGGTTCGCTTGAAAATATTTTCTACAGATGTTTTTGATACTGATTGTGGTAATCATTTATTTAAATAAAGGAGCTGCTGTGGCCAGTTACAGGGTTACTAAACCCAGGAGCCTGCAGTCACTATATCTGGTCTGCCACAGTACACAGAACATGGAAATGAAATTATTTTAGTAAATATAAACTGCTAAATACCTTTTCTCATCAGTAGTTGTGTAGCAGTCTTGTGACTTCTATCAGTGTCTGGTTAAAGCTTGTAGGAGGAGTTTTCATTCTCCCCTGACTGACCTATGAGGCTGCATGACCCCTGACCCTCTGTCTGGACAGTGCTGATTGGCCCTGTTCTGATCACATGCACCCTTCCAAGAAAAAAAAAACTCTCTAGCAATACACACCAAACTGAGCGTGTGCAGCTTGTCCCCAATGCTCTGTTCTATCAGTAGATGGATTGGGGACAGTGGAAGAAAAGGGGGGGGATCAGATCAGAGAAGACAGGATTGAACAGCCTTTTTACACAATGCAGAGGATTAACCCTCTAAGTTCCATAGTGAGTATAACAAGCATGCTTTACTGCATATAAAACCTGATTTTACTGTTGTGGGCTTAGTAACACCTTAAGGGCTTTTTCATATGTTCGGCTATAACGCTGCCCCTTCTGAGGGCATTTAACAGGTGGTGAGGTGGCAATGTGTTGCCTGTTTTAACCCACAAAAATGCTGACCCACCATGCCTCCACACCATGCCTTGCATATTGCAGGACAGTTGTTGCATGATCTATTTCATTTAAAGTGATTGTAAATGCTCACATAAATGCTAAAAAAATAACAAATGTGTAATACTTACCTGCTCTGTGTAATGGCTTTACACAGAGTAGCCCAGATCCTCCTCTTCTCCAGTCCCTCGCTAACGCTCCTGGTTCCCCCCACCCACCACCCGCTGAGTGCCCCCTATAGCAAGCCGCATACTATGGGGACACTCGTGTGAGGTAATGCTCGAACCCAGCTCTGTGTATCCATTGACACACAGAGCGCGGCTTGACCCCACCCCCCACTCCCTCCTTACTGGCTGTGATTGACAACAGCAGGCTCAGAGACAGCAGCCAATGGCTCCCGCTGCTGTCTCTGAGCCAATGAGGAGGGAGAGAGCCAAGAGAGAGCCACTGCTCTCATGCACATTGCTGGATCTAGATCAGGCTCAGGTATGTATAAGTAGGGGCTTGGGGGGGGGGGGGGGGGGAGCTGTATACTGAAGGTTTTTTACCTTAATGCAGAGAATGCATTAAGGTAAAAAACCTTCTACCACTTTAACCGCTTAAAGACTGCCCACAGTTATATATACTGTGGGTGGGAGGACCCCGCTGGATCACATACATGTCCCACTGGGGCTTGATCTCTGTGACCGAAACGTGTCAGTGGGGCATGGGTGGTGGGGCATGGTTAGTGGAGCAGGGCTGGCTGAGGCCAATCTACACTACTGTGCACACTCCGGTCAGGCTAGATATGCAACATTTTCTACTTACACATACGCTGTCGCTGTTGGATGAGTGACTCACTACACCAGCACCCCACTCCTGAGGACCAGGGGGATCACATCTTCTCCTTCTTAGAGCGGCTCTTCAAGCTAGTTTATGAGGTTATAACGTTTATCTAGACAGCTACATATTGCTAGTGGGCCATGATCCATCATCAGCTGCATCGGATAACAGAAATAACTACCAAACTTGGGGATTCTGTAGCTCTAAATTCTGCAAAAATGTAACTGCTCAGCAACATTAACTGCCTTCATGTCATTTCTAGCAACACAAATGTAAAGGAGAGTAAATCTCTAGCGGCAACAAATCGCTGCAGTGATGTTCTTCATGTGACATGGGGTCTAATGATGGAATTTTCCATATGGAATGACAGGTCCTCTTGGATAAAAGTGACAACGTTCCTTGGCATTGACAGCCATCCCACTCAGCTCGCCATTCAAATAACTTTAACGTAATCCACCAAAATAACAGTGTGCACCACGCTTATTGCTGGCAATTAGAGACGCGTGTCGAGAGTTCATCTGTAGGCTTGGAGAAAGAAAGGAGCTTCCCTTGCTGCCATGATGGTGTCACAGCAGCTTCTGCCAACCGGCATCTCAAACTGATTATCATCACGTCACATTGTGCCAGAACAGCCTGCAATTATACAATTACATTGATACAAGCTTTCAGCGAGTGTTTATTTCGTCTGCCAGTCAAGGGACTTACTTGAAAACAAAAGCTGGGACCGCCCAAACTCAAGAGTTTCTCTCGTCTGTCATTCTCCATCATATTGCCATATTCCTCTGAATCTTTAATGTACATAAAGATTTCACTTGTTATAAAAAAAAAGAAAAAAAAGTTTCCAATCTGTAGGATACGATGTTTGGGTGTAGCAAGATAGAGCTATTTACAACGGGGTCACATGACCGATTCATTTTGTAAAAAACCACCGGTCTAGGCCCCTGGTGCCCAACCTGAGGCCCTCGGGGCCCCTGTAGACACCAATTTATTTTCCCTATTGCCGTGTTATAGCTGTTTTAACAGTCTCTTTAATGCCTCCAATCAATGATGGTCTCCTGAAGCATGTCTCCAGCCTCTAATAACTCCTATAGCATACAGTCTCTGAAAGTCTTCTGCAGCATGTCTGCAGTCTCTGACCATATCTTGTATCATGTCTGCAATCTCTCACCATCTCCTGTACCATGTACCATCTCCTGTACCATTGTATTATGTCTGCAGTCTCTGACCATCTCTTGTATCAGGTCTGCAGTCTCTGACCATCTCTTGTATCAGGTCTGCAGTCTCTGACCGTCTCTTGTATCCTGTCTGCAGTCTCTGACCATCTCTTGTATCCTATCTGCAGTCTCTGACCATCTCTTGTATCAGGTCTGCAGTCTCTGACCATCTCTTGTATCCTATCTGCAGTCTCTGACCATCTCTTGTGCCACGTCTGCAGTCTTTGACCATCTCTTGTATCATGTCTGCAGTCTCTGACCATCTTTTGTATCATGCCTGCAGTCTCCGACCATCTCTTGTGCCATGTCTGCAGTCTATGACCATCTCTTGTATCACGTCTGCAGTCTCTGACCATCCCCTGTACTTCATCTGCAGTCTCTGACCATCTCCTGTATCATGTCTGCAGTCTCTGACCATCTCCTGTATTATATCTGCAGTCTTTGACCATCTCCTGTATCATATCTGCAGTCCCTGACCATCTCCTGTATCATATCTGCGGTCTCTGACCATCTCCTGTATTATGTCTGCAGTCTCTGACCATCTCCTGTATGATATCTGCGGTCTCTGAGCATGTCCTGTATCATGTCTGCATTCTCTGACCATCTCCTGTACCATGTCTGCAGTCTCTGACCATCTCCTGTATCATGTCTGCAGTCTCTGACCATCTCCTGTATCATGTCTGCAGTCTCTGACCATCTCCTGTATCATGTCTGCAGTCTCTGACCATCTCCTTTACCATGTCTGCAGTCTCTTACACTGAATTTTATGTACGGCCCTTTGGTGGTGTCGACTGCCACATTTGAGGCCCCCCATATCAAGAAAATTGACCATCATTGGACTAGGCTGTTGGTATTTTCTATAGCCACTGAGGACTTACTCACACAGATGTGTTGCGGAAATGTCCAGTAATGATAACCATGTTAACACGCGCAACAAACTGCGGCACGTTGCATTTTGAATGGTGCACTAACACAATAGAGGCCGAGAGGGGGCGGGACCAGGATCAGCGAACACATTGACCTGCCTTGCGCTCGCAGGGAAACTCGCTGCAGAAGATGGATCTCAGGATGAGAATGACAGCCGTTCAGCAGATAGATTATTTCTCCCAAGGCAGATAAAATGCTAATTGTTAATATTTGAGTGGAGCATCCCTCTAAATCTATCTCTTATTTTTTGGAGAGGCTCACTAGGTCATATGTGAAAAGGAAAGAAACAAAGTAAAATATTCTGAAGGACAGATAAACATCAAAAGCAGACGTTATAACTTCCAAGGCATGAAGATAAAACGGTAAGTTCGCTTTTATCAGTACAATTCATGTCGCTACATTAAAAATTAAAGTTTAATTACTCCCCCCCCGACCCCCCCCCCCCCGGATATGTACAAAAATTACAATGTACGACTTTAAATAGCAGATGCAAAGGAAAACCTCCTGTGAAATCCGCTGCCGAGCACTTTGTCATTCTACCAGCTTAAAGCTTCTACAGATCGTTTCTGTTACTTAGGGGACTGCAAGACAATACCTCGGACTTCCACATCCAGACCAGAACAACGCGGGAACAGTACTAATCCGATGATCAGACTGGCTGCCATCCAAGAACTCTGGTCAGACAGAGGGACCCTAATTATAAAGCCACATATGATGCAACAGATGGACAGCTGACCAACGTGAGCCCCATGAATGTTTAAAGTGACTGTAAACCTCAGACATGAAATATGAACAAAGCATATCCCTCTATAGTGTGTACTTGTCTCAATCCACAGCACTAAGTGTCATTCCTGTCTGCTGCCTGCTTCTTCTGCTATCTGCACGGGACACTTCTGACAAGTTTTCCTGAAAAAAAAGAAAAAAGGTGACAGGGGAGGAAGCTCCAGCACACAGCCTGTGATTGGCAGCCACATCTTTGTTGCTGCGTTCTGTGTAGGGGGGGGGGGGGGGTGTCTCCCTTGCCTCCATTCAGCTCACAGAGCTATATTCACTGAGATATGTAGGGTGTAACTTCAGCTCTCTTCCCCCTGCTTTCTGACAGCTCAGACAAGCTGTATAAAAACTGGACTGAGAAGAGAAGAGAAGAGAAGAGAAGAGAAGAGAAGAGAAGAGAAGAGAAGAGAAGACTGCAGATACAGGTACAACTGGGAGGATTTGTTTCATCTCTGTGTATCACCTGAGGCCGGTCACTTCACAGAGTTTATATATTACAGCCACTTTAATGCACATCTGAAGCCTATGAAGCTCAGGACAGCAATATGGAAGCCGCCAACAACATTTTTATAAGGAACGCTGGCTCCAAAGCCATCATACTGATTCTAGCTTTACTACACAGTGACCGGAGCAAGCACATAGTAAATATGAGGAATTTGAACCTTTGAGCTGCATATGTAGCGTTCCCTTACCCCCCTTCAAGGTGGTTAGGGACCCCCAGGGGGCTCAGTGGTCCAGCATTTCACTTTATGGCGGAAACCTTGATTCTTTCTAAAGAAATTTGGCACCAGATATATTATAACCATCCCACCCCTAGCATGTACCACTGGCAATAAACCTTCTAGTGGTTAAACACAGAACCTAACGGAAGTGCTAATTGCCACATTAATCAAGCTGCTAGCAGGCTTTCAACAAGCTTCAGGAAGTTCTGAAGCCTGCTAGCAGCATGCTTACAGTGGTAATCAGCACTCCCATTAGGATCGGTGTTCAATATATTACTTTAAAAGCTTCAACAAAACTTTCTGAAAGCTCTTTAAATACTTTGCCAAAGCTTGCTGTTCACACTGCTCTTATACAAGATGAAGCCCGTGTGAAACAGGCCTTAGGTTACTGTATCCTCATACATCTCCAGGGACAAGCCCCAACAACAGGCAGAAGCAGTCAATAACAATGAGCTTAGGAAAGCCTGAAGAAATCAGAACTATCATTTAGAGCTAAGACTGACTATGGCCATCACACTAATGCCCCGTACACACGGTCGGACATTGATCGGACATTCCGACAGCAAAACCCATGGATTTTTTCCGACGGATGTTGGCTCAAACTTGTCTTGCATACACACGGTCGCACAAAGTTGTCGGAAAATCCGATCGTTCTGAACGCAGTGACGTAAAACGCGTACGTCGGGACTATAAACGGGGCAGTAGCCAATAGCTTTTGTGTCTTAATTTATTCTGAGCATGCGTGGCACTTTGTGCGTCGGAATTGTCCACACACGCTCGGAATTTACGCAAACGGATTTTGTTGTCGGAAAATTTTATATCCTGCTCTCAAACTTTGTGTGTTGGAAATTCCGATGGAAAAAGTCAGGTTGGAATTTCTGACAACAAGCTCCGATCGCGCATATTCCATCGGAAAGTCCGACAGTGTGTACAGGGCATTACACCACTGCTTAGGACAGGGTCCTTAAAGAGGTTCTTCATCCTGTTTGAAAAAAAGAAAAAAAAAAAAAAAAAATACTGTATCTGCTGACTTTTACCAAAAGGACACTTACCTGTCCAAGGATCCAGTGCCGTCCTCATCCGGGTCGGTTCTTCACCAGTCTTCGGGTCCCTGGCATGTTAACTTTGGAAAGCCGGTTGTGACTCCTGGCAGCTTCACAGGCGGCTTCCCATTGTGCATGCAGGAGCCACGCTGAGCTTTGTTATGGTCCTATGACGTGTCCCAGAAGGTTGCAGGTGGTGAGGGAGAGAACTTCTGGTTAAATCACCTAGGCGATCTGACCGAAAGTGGCAGTGGGTATCTGTTAAAACCAGGTACCTGCCACCCCACCCCCCTAAAAAAAAAAGTTCCAAGAGAAGAAGAGGAGGGGTGAGGAAGGCATAAAGAGGAACTTCCCCTTTAGGGTCAAGATCCTCTTTAACTGCCTCCTGCCTGCCATATTGTCAAATAACAGTGAACAGCAGCTCTCTTGTTCTGGGAGGACACCATATGATGTCCTTCCACTCACGCCGTGCAAGCGTGTCTGCGGGGGAGCGCAGTGTGGCGATCAATGGTGTGCCCTCCCCCTGGGGCACGGCGCATCACCGATCCTGGTAAAGAGCCTATGACGAGGCTCTTTACCCATGTGATCAGCTGTGTCCAATCACAGCTGATCACATGCAAACAAGGAAATGCTGGTTATCGGCATTCCTCTCCTCAAGCTGACAGCGTGTGAGGCGAGGAGAGCCGATCAGCGGCATTTCCTCTCAGGGGAGATCTGCACAAATAATCAGGGCAATGTATATCAGTGCAGCTCAACTCTTCATCAGTGCCCTTCAGTGCTGCCTCATCAGCGCACATCACTGAAGTAGAAAAATTACCTTTTTTTACAAAATTTTATAACATAAAAAAACTTTTATTTTCAAAATTCAAAAAAATTTTTTTTAGCAAAATATTAAAAACACATTGGTGATTAAATACCACCAAAATAAATCTCTATCTGTCTCAAAAAAAAAAAGATAACAATTTTGTTTGGGTACAGTGTTGCATGACCGCGCAGTTGTCATTCAAAGTGCAACAACTGTGGACACTGAAAGTTGGCCTGGGGCAAGAAGGGGGTAAAAGTGCCCAGTAGGCAAGTGGTTAAACATGATTGGTCCAGATCAGTAACTTAGTAGCTGATCAGGATGATCCTGAAGCCTGTGTTTTTAAATAAAAAATAATCAATAGCAGCCAACCAATTCTCCACCTTCACAGGTCCCCAAATCCTCTTTAAAACACACACAGATGTGCCACTAAAAAAATAGGCTTTTGGCAATTCTTCTATCTGTTTCACACTAGGGAGATCTCCCCTCCCTCCCTAGGAAATCCTCTCTTTTTGTCTTGGCCGCCATTGTCTTCAGAACAGAAAGATATGGGAAAGAAAAATGTTACATTTGTAACCATTTCCATGGGGACAATTGTTCCATTTTGGAGAGATTTGTTCTCACTTCCTGTTTTGTCGCACCGATCTGAACGGGGCCTCATAAAAACAATGAGCTGCGACTCGCCATGCGACTTTATGTGTCCAAGTTTATTTGACAAGTTGCACAAGTGTGAATGGAGTCTAATTGATTTTGATGTTGCATATAAATAAACATTGTATACCTTTTATTATATATATATATATGTGATGTTACTTTTGCCATATAATGTCCCATGGGAGGTTAGAATTGGTGGTGGATTTAGAATAGACATGGAGCCCTAGGGACCCCATCATTTTTTGCTATAGGGCTCTCCTCATTCAATTACCTTCTCAGCCTTCTAGAAGACAGTATAGTATAGTTAAACATACAGTGGGGAAAATAATGATTTATCCCCCTGCAGATTTTGTAAGTTTGCCCACTTACAAAGAAATGAGGGATCTATCATTTTTATCATAGGTGTATTTTATATGATAGAGACGGAATATCAACCAAAAATCCAGAGAAAAACACATAAAACAAATACTATAAAATGAGTTGCAGTTCAGTGACTAAAATAAGTATTTGATCCCCAAGCAAAACATGACTTAGTAGTTGGTGGAGAAACTCTCGTTGGTAAGCACAGAGGTCAGACGTTTCTTGTAGTTGGTGACCAGGTTTGCACACATCTCAGAAGGGATTTTGGTCCACTCTTCTTTACAGACCTTCTCTAAATCCTTAAGGTTTCTTGGCTGTCTCTTGACAACTCATAGTTTCAGCTCCCTCCATACATTTTCTATAGGATTAAGGTCTGGAGACTGGCAGACTGGCAATGTGCTTCTTCTTGAGCCACTCCTTTGTTGCCTTGGGGATATGTTTTGGGTCATTGTCATGCTGGAAGACCCATCCACAACCCATCTTCAGTGTTCTGGCTGTGGGCAGAAAGGTTCTTATCCAAGATTTTACAATACATGGCCCATCCATTGGCCCCTCAATGTGGCAAAGTCGGCCTGCACCTTTAGCAGAGAAACAGTCCCAAAGCATTATGTTTTCACCTCTGTTCTCGACTGTAGGGATGGTGTTCTTAGGGTCATAGTCAGCATTTTTCTTCCTCCAAACACGGCGAGTCGAATTAATGCCAAAGAGCTCAATTTTTTGTCTCAGCTGACCACAGCACTTTCTCCCAATCCTTCTCTGAATCATTTAGATGTTCATTGGCATGACTGTACATGAGCCTTCTTGAGGATGGGGACTCACAGTGTTTGGAGGAAGAAAAATGCTGACTGTGACCCTAAGAACACCATCCCTACAGTCGAGGTGGAAACATTATGCTTTGGGGCTGTTTCTCCAGTAAAGGTACAGATCGACTTTGCAGCATTGAGGGGCCAATGGACAGGTCCATGTATTGTTATATCTTGGATGAGATTCTTCTTCCCTCAGCCAGAACACTAAAGATGGGTCATGGATGGGTCTTTCAGCATGACAATGACCCAAAACATATCACCAAGGCAACAAAGGAGTGGCTCAAGAAGAACCAGATTAAGGTCATGGAGTGGCCTAGCCAGTCTTCAGACCTTAATTCTATAGAAAATTTATGGAGGGAGCCGAAACTTCGAGTTGCCAAGCGACAGCCATAAACCTTAAGGATTTAGAGAAGATCTGTAAAGAAGAGTGGACCAAAATCCCTCCTGAGATGTTTGTAAACCTGGTCACCAACTACAAGAAACGTCTTACCCCTGTGCTTGCCAAAAAGGGTTTCTCCACCAAGTAATAAGTCATATTTTGCTTGGGGATCAAAAACGTATTTTACTCACTGAACTGCAATTTATAACATTTGTATCATGTGTTTTTATCTGGATTTTTGGTTGATATTCTGTCTCTATCATTTAAAATATACCTATGATAAAAATTATAGACTCTTCATTTATTTGTAAGTGGGCAAACTTACAAAATCTGCAGGGGATCAAATAATTATTTTCCCCACTGTATAGATCAGCCATTCTCAACCAGGGTTCCATGGAACCCTAGGGTTCCTCCAGAGGTTGCTAGGGGTTCCTTGAGATGTGGTTGATGAGCCACCTATTTGATGATGCCTACAGAGTTTAAGGTTCAGCATCACTTAACAAAGCCAGCAGCATGACACCAAATATCTTTTTAGCTGTCTTTAAGGGTGGAATTCTGAACAGCACTTTAAGGGGGACATTCTTCCTATTGACCACCAATATAAGGAGCATTGTTCCTATTGAGCCCTGGTGATTTGGCTTTAGTAAGGTTTCCTCGAGACATGAAAATTTTTTTTGGGGTTCCTCTAGGATTAAAAGGTTGAGAAAGCCTGGTAATTAGTATGGAATTTGGTAGTTATAACTAACCCACCAGCAATATAAGATCCAACCCCAGCAACAATAGGTCACCCACCAGCAACAATAGACCTCCTCAGCAACAATAGTCCCCCCCTGCAAAGATAGATAGATACAATAGATAGATAGATAGATAGATAGATAGATAGATAGATAGATAGATAGATAGATAGATAGACTCCTTTCTGAGTCACTTCTCCTTCCCCAGTCCTTAGTTCCAACCCCTACCCACCTCCCAGTACTGCCTTTTTTAGACTATACAGAATCAAGTACCATTTTGTGCCCCCTGCCAGCAACAATAGATCCCCTAACAACAATGGACCACCCATCACAAAATCCCCCCAGCAACAATAGACTCCTGGCAGCAGCAACAAATATTGTCACATCAAAGATCAATAGACTCTCCAGCAGCAAGCAACAATAGACGCCTCCCTCAACAGCAGATCTATCCCAGCAACAACTAACCCCCCCAGAAATATAAGACCCACCCCCCAGCAACAATAGGTCCCCCACCAGCAACAATAGACCTTCTCAGCAACAATAAACCCCCATGCAAAAATAGATCCCCTCCAGCTAGAATAGATCCCCCCAGTAGCAAGCATCAGTAGACCCTGCTGCACACCCCAGCACCACTTACCATTACATATAGTCAGTGCTGGAGGTGCCGGAACTGCGTTCCCCTGCGCTCCCGCTGAAAAAAAAGCCCTAGATAGATAGATAGATGAGAAGGAATAGATTGTAGTAGTAAATCCTCATGTAGAACACATGGAAAGGTGTAAATCAGTGTCACCAGACATGCCTAATGAATATCTATTGTGATCTTTACTCAGGAGGAGTGTAAACTGGAGACAACCAATTACAAAATTCAGTCACACTTTTACATTTTCTGCTACAGTAATTCACTTTATGTACAATTATTTTGGCTGATTGAACACTCGTGCCATAATTCACGTGTAATTACTCCATAGTGAACAGACACCCCCCCTCCCCCCCCATACTACCTCCCGCTGTGAACCTGAAACCATAGGGCAGAAATGCAGATGAAACAGATATAATCACCAAATATTATCCATGAAATATTAATGAGAATTTAATTCAGTGCTTTTCAATGTACCTCTTCTATTGTCGACATCCATATATATGTATATAGTTTTGTGATTAAAGCTGAACTCCAGGCAGATAATAAAAGATACAAATTAATGCAGCTCTGCAATATTTAATACATCCTAAAATGTGTAAATGTGAGTAACCCCTCTCCTCTGGGTGATCTCCGTACATTGCAGGGATTTGAACCTCTTCCCGCTGGCTGGATGCGTATAGAGTATCTCACAAAAGTGAGTACACCCCTCACATTTTTGTAAATATTTTATTATATCTTTTCATGTGACAGCACTGAAGAAATGATTCCAACATGATGACGACCCCAAACACACCTCCAAGACGACCACTGCCTTGCTAAAGAAGCTGAGGGTAAAGGTGATTGATTGGCCAAGCATGTCTCCAAACCTAAACCCTATTGATCATCTGTGGGACATCCTCAAACGGAAGGTGGAGGAGCGCAAGGTCTCTAACATCCACCAGCTTTGTGATGTCATTATGGAGGAGGGGAAGAGGACTCCAGTGGCAACCTGTGAAGCTCTGGTGAACTCCATGCCCAAGAGGGTTAAGGCAGTGCTGGAAAATAATGGTGGCCACACAAAATATTGACACTTTGGGCCCAATTTGGACATTTTCACTTAGTGATGTACTCACATCTGTTGCCAGCGGTTGAGACATGCGGAAGTTAAATCTTCCCAGCTGTGAATGCTGGGTCTCTGCCTCTCTTCTCCTCGTGACGTCACTGGTTGCTAGACGCCAGGCGGGCAGCGGCTAGCAACCATTTGGGCACTGAGCCAGCGGCTCATACAAAAGGGGTCTCATCAGCCAGGGGTCCACCACAGGCTGTCAGTGAGTGACAGCAGCGTTGTGAGGGATATTTTAGGGGGCATCAGATCGGTCCAGGGTCAGGGGGCAATTCTGGGACACTGTTTTGTCCCGGAATGAGGGTTCCCGGGACCCGGGACAGAGCTGCCAATTGTGGGAATGTCCCACCAAATCAGAGATGGTTGGGAGGTATGCATTAGGACATTGCCTTGCAGGGAATTTTTTTTTCTTTTTTCAACAACTGAGGTTTACTACCGCTTTAAAGGAAAGTGAAACTATGGCAAAGAAAGGTCCCCAGTGCTGTGTGGTAGAGCTGTGTAAATATCTTTACTGGATGGACAGAGACACAAAAGCATGAGCGGGTAAATCAGCTCCTTTACATTTGTATTTCATTTGTGCATTTAGCTGTCTGCCGGCTTTTAACTTTGAATGAAAAGGTTTGGGATTCAGGATAAATGAATATAATCAAATCTGACTATGTGACAGCAGACAAACGAAGTCTATGTAGCACCCTCCAAGTTAGTGTAGGTTGATAGGTAAATTTTGTTTGGCTCCTCTGTAATTGGCAGAGCAGGAGTTGATTATTCTAGCCTGCTCTGTGTCTCATAGGCTGCTGCTCTGATTACTTCCCCCCTGCATTCTAGATGATTCTAGAATCACAGTGGGAGAAAAACAGGGCATACAGTCTGAAAATGTATGGGACTCCAGCCAATTCCTGGGGAGGTGTGTCCAGTAGGTGGCTGGAGAGCGCATCAATAGGCTGAGACCTGAGACAGGGGGAGAGTTCCTGGCTGGAGGAGACCCCTGTGCAGGAGCTTTGCCCTGGGTAGGATTGCTGGATGTGCAAGTTAGAAGACATTGAGGTCACAGCTGGAGATTTAACTGGGGAGGGGGGGCCTTTTTGCAAAGCCTAATCCTGTAATAGATTTGGGTCTGGAGAAGCTCACTGGAGAATGTCAGGAGGAAGTTGGGGGAAGAGTGTCCAGCTGTCCCATGGTAATGTGAGTCCATGTCTCCTTCACTGATCGGAACTGTGGATGTCGGAAGGGGTCAACCGATAATCCTGCAGCATTGTGAGTAGATGGCTATAGTGCTGGCTGTTAGTGACTATGTGTAGCTCTTTTTTTTGTGGAAGGAGAGATAGTCATCCATCAGTAGCAGAGATTCTGTGGGACTTTTTGTGCAGCTTAGTGAGATAGAGAAGAGTCCTCAATGAGTCCAGTTCACCAATTTAGGGTATCCCATGCTCCATTCACCCATCCAAGTTCACTGTTCCAATAAACCATCAAAAATACACCTCTAGACTGTTCTATCCGAGCCAGTGGGAGAATGGAGAAAATGCTGTGTGCCTGGCTGTTTGTGCTCTCTAATGCCGCGTACACATGATCGGAAATTCCACCAGCAAAAGTCCGACGAGAGCCTTTGGTCTTAAAATGCTACCGTGTGTATGCTCCATCGGACTTTTGCTGGCGGAATTCCAGCCAGCAAAAGATTGAGAGCAGGTTCTCAATTTTTCGGTTGGAAAAAGTTTCGATCGGAAATTCCGATCGTCTGTACCAATTCCGACTGGCAAAATTCCTACGCATGCTCGGAAACAATTCGACGCATGCTCAGAAGCATTGAACTTAATTTTCTCGGCTTGTCGTAGTGTTGTACGTCACCGCGTTCTTGACGGGCGAAAGTTCAGCGAACTTTTGTGTGACCATGTGTATGGAAGCCAAGCTTTAGCGGATTTCCAAGATTTTTCCGACGGAAAATCCGCTCGTGTGTACGTGGCATAATTGCGGAAAAAAGAATCAAGTTTTTTTTTTTTTTTTTTTATATAAATATGTATTATCTATATTACTGAATACCTTTACTTTCGAGTTTTCATATGATAAACATTAAATACGAAAACATTGTTAACCTTATCAATGTGGTGATACTACTTCTTTGTCCAATCAGCAAGCTGGGTCAGGGATCAATCTGTTTTGTTTGGCTACAGCTGAGAAAAGTGAGATCAAGGACCCAGCTGTAATGTCGGGTAGGTGCGCCTGCAGTACAAGACTGGCTGTACAAATCTTTTGGCAGGTGAAACAGTTAACATGCAGTTTATGTATTTCTTCAGTTGTGTATTCAACTATTTGCTAGGAGTTTAACTAAAAGCCCTTGTAACCAACATAATGCTAGAATAGAGAAAATTGTACCAATTAAAATGTCACAAAAATAACAAAATTTTAAAATAAGACTTATAAAAACAAAATACTAACACGCTGAACACATCATTTCTTTTTTATTTTCTTTAGTGAAAATATGGTTCATTTTAAGATTATAAGACAAGGGTAAGATCCTGTCACGATGTGTTTGAAGCCACACATTATTCTAATCCTGGTGGACATACAGTATTGATTTTGTATTCCTAACAACTGATCCTTTTAATTTGGGTTACGTCACTGTCCGGGACAATTCTAGGCATGATGGTTAATGCAGACAAGACAGCTCATTACTGGGCATCCCAGGTCCAGTTTTCCATCTGTTAATGATGATTGGAAATGCAAAGAATGTGTTAATCACTTGTTAGGAGGTTGTTATCCAGATGGCCGACCCACCTCAAACCTGGACACTAAGAGCCTCACCTGCTGGTGCATTCATTAGGGACCTCCGCTGATCTCTTAGCCATTACTTATTGTTTTATTATGGTGTGTGGTCATCCGTCTCGCTTCCTTCTTTCATTATGTCTCTAACTCTGATATATCCCAATGGCTATTGTCGAAAAACAGGAGAAAACAACAAAAAAGGAATGCCAAAAGCAAGAGAAAAAGAGCGTAGACCAGACATGACAGTGCGCATGGGGGGGTCAACGCTGTAAAGGGTTAAAAAATGGGGTGGATTGGTAGTGGCAAAAAAGTTGGGAGTGGTGAGCTGCAAGGGTTCTGTTGGTGTGCATTGGGAGAGGAAGAAACTTCCCACCCTCCCTATTTTTTGGTTCTGGTTTTGTGGTCATCATGGCAGCCTGCTGGTTGTTGGTCTTTGGAGGAGGTAAAAAGGGAGTCGCTAATAGAATGGTTCGGGAACCATCAGTAGCATGGTGTCCTCGGGTATATTCCTAGGAATATGGAAAATGGAGGTCACTGTGGAAAGTGAGAACTATACCCCAAACCGGTGTGTTGCGGCTGGGGGCCTAGTATAAGCAAAGGTCTTCCACAGTGAAATAATTGGTGCCCTCAAAGAACAGCAAACGTTCTTTGTTTCTGTATTAAGGAATGTTGTGTTAATTCATTTTATTTGGTAATAAAGGGCTTCGATGGCCATTTTGACTCCAAACGATGGTGTGGTCTCTTTTATTGTATGGGTTGAGTTTGGAGAGATGGCCTAGCAGGCTTTGGTTAAAGTCAGGGACATTTATTTTACACTAGTCATGGTCTACTTGGTGATACTGTGATAAAAACCATTGGCAACACATTTTCTGTGGCTGTTCAATCTGACGTACCCACTGTCACCCATCTAAACACAACAGTCCTAAACAGCTACCCAGTTACGTCTTTCCAAATGTTAGGCTTGTTAGGCTTTGCTGAAGAACTGGCTGGTCCTATCCACCTAGATTAAAATAAAAGCTCCAGATGCTGGGGTACACAAAGTCATGGGAGCTTAGTAATCGTGAGCGAAACAAAATGTTTTCATATCCCCAAAAATGAATTGAAA
The DNA here is from genome assembly GCF_042186555.1 of Aquarana catesbeiana. NCBI lineage: Eukaryota > Metazoa > Chordata > Amphibia > Anura > Ranidae > Aquarana > Aquarana catesbeiana. Next base: position 275,916,448 of record NC_133334.1, read on the forward strand.
ATTGTGAGACTTATCCTAAATTTTGCGTTTTTTTTTAAGTGTAGCACAGACTTCAGACTGGTCTTGCATTTTTGTCACAGGTTCTATTCTCTTTGAGGTACATAACAGCCAAGCACACAGCAGCTCCACAGTCTCACAACTCAAGAAACAGATTTCCTTAACAGAAATCAATGCAAGTCATACTGAAGTCGGACCAAATGTAGTGCAGGAACCTTTTTCTAAGTCGGAGTGACTCAAGTAGCTCCTATTAGAATGGTTCCATTGCACTGAACGGGGTGACATCGTTATGAACCGAAAGCACATCCTACTAGCAACCTGACTAGGAGGGTTCTACACAAGGGTGTAATGGCTTTAAATGGCTCCTGAGGGTTCAGTAAGCGCCTTTCAACCATCCTGGACCCGATCCCCCCCCCCCAAAAAAGCCTTCATTGGCCTTATGCATGTCTTTTATAAGTCATTTTTAAAGTGTCTGTATACAAGTAATGATAAAAAAAAATTCAAAGAACACTAAATAAAACAAACTAAACTACTGTAAATACAATATCCTTTATATAAATGAAAAAAAACGTGTAGATCTTATTTTTTAATGCAAATTCCACTGACGTAGCTCAGTGAATAAAACAGTAAAACTGAGAATGAAATTTCACTGTCAGTAAAATCAGTAAGGCTAAGTTTATACTTGTTATTGGGGATGAGAGGGTGATAAAAAGGGGCAGTTGAGCAGTATTTTTACAGACCCCCCCCCCCCCAGCTGCAAAGGCAGCTAGAAGGGGTTGTAAACTTGTTGCAGCAATAATTATAGCACCTGTTGTGTTACCCAACTCAAATGAATAAATTGCAGCTGCTGCAAGGTGGTGTGGGCTTTTAGGGGTTTAAACAGGCGGTCAGGAGGCAGCATAACATTTCCCAACTGCCTGTTAAATGCCCTCTGAAAAGCAATCCACAGTTGATCTCTCTTCAGAGAGCAACACTAATGTAAAGGAGCCCTAATTTTGCAGCAAAAGCAATTTCACCCATATCCCTCTGTTCATCCTTAGATCTTAGTTCCTATAGTTTAAGGGTGTAACCATAGCAGAGCGAGCAACTGCTATGGGGCCCAGAGTTATTTACAGTATGCAGATAGTAACAGTGCTTGTCAAAAAATGAATTCATAAAGTTTGGGAATCCTCATATAATTGCAATTAATGCAATTAGTATTCTGTATCACTAAAGCAGTTGCTTTTGGAATGTAGTGTAAACAGGCAGAGGGGCCTCTAATTGTGTTGCTATGGGGCCCCATCACACTTAAAGAAAAAAAAATAAAGATCCTGCTCCTTTAAAGCATGTTATACAGCACAGTGCTTGTGCTGTGTCATTTGGCCCCTTTCTATCACCTGAAATACCTCGGTGATCCTGCCTGGTTCTGCCCTCCCCTCTGTAAACTGACCACAGTATATCATGGCTGCTGAGCCCTGACACTGTGGTCAGTTTACGTGTCTCCGTCATCCGCTCTCTCCTCTGTGCTCTCCTCCGTACCCCCCCTCCCCTCCCTGCCTGTCAGCTCTGTGTCTGTGTCCTCCCCCTACCCTCCTGCTACTCAAATTAGGGTTAAAAGTATACCATCCTCTCTGTGTATTCATGTAATGTGCCCTGTGACTGTGCCGGGGTTAAAAGTGCCAGGCTAGCGGCCGAAAAGTGCAGCTTAAACAGCGGTAAAGTGCCGCTAAAATGAGCTTAAGTTTCTTTCAGCAACCAATCAAATTCAAACCTGTCTTGAAATCTAAATGTGATTGGTAATTAAAGTGTAGTACTACACTTGTAGGATTTTAACTGCTTCTTTCCCAGACAGGGAGTCCAGCAGGACAAGAACAAGGCCTACTCCAGGGCCCCAGACTATTTATGTTCTCCCCAGCCACCTACCGGGGCACACCTCCCCAGGGATTTGCTGAAACACACTAAATAATCAAGCTACCCATTTGACTCCCCCACCCCCCCTCTGTTCTGAAAGCCTCCAGAATGCAGGGGGGGGCAATCAAACCTGCAGCCTGTGAGATCTAGAACAGCCCAAATAAATCAATAGCTGCTTCAATGATTACAGAGAAGTAAAAAAAGAACAAGATTGACCTATCATCCTAGCAACCTAACTAGGAGTGTGCTACAAAAGAAGCAGAGAGACAGAGGAAATGTGTTACACATTACAGTCCTCAGTCAGGAAGCACATTCCCACTAAACCTCTAGGGAGCTGCATGAAGGCTGCCTGCCAGTATTATAGATATTTAATTAAGTGAATCTGATTTTAGCCCAGCTATATTATTTGCTTGATAGCATTTTCAGCTCACTGATTGGTTCCACTTGTTGCCTGCATTTGTTATTTAAACTTGGATATTTGTGCATGTGTCCTGGCTGACCTGTTTTATTTACCTTAAGCCAAAAAATGAAGCCGTCTGTATTTCCAACAAAGTTATAAAAAGTGATTTTTATTTTTTTTTGCTTAGCCGTCATTAAGTCAGCGAAAGGTGTTAATAGTAATAAAAGTGCATAAAATGGATTTACATTAAATGAGGCCTCCGGACTGAGGATCTGCTCGGAGTCCCAGAGCATTAAATCACAGTAAGAGGAAACCGCACCTGTGTGACTTTCTGCACTTTGATGTTTTCAAGCGCCAAGAATGATCTGGAAAATAATATTTGGCACATGCAGTTTTATTGCTGCTGAGATCCATATGTTAACAATATGTATTAATTTAATTGGTGACTGTTGAGGGTGGAGCCGAGGAAACTGTTGTGCAATCTTACGCATGACTGTAATTCAAAGCACGTTTGGCTTGAGTCTTACTGCCAACATTATTAATTTTTAACTACTGCAATCCCAAAAGGCAAATGGTAGTCCTTTATATTCAGTGTTCAGATATATATATTGGAATGGCATCAGCGTGCTATAAATAATATTATTGCTGCGTATTGTTTTATTAATCTTGTTTATATGTATAGTTCATAATTATATACAGCCATCTGCCTGGTACATATACACGCTCTTCCAGGTTTGTAGTACTATGCAATGATTGTTTTTTTTAAACACTTGGTCCAGGTTCTCCAGGCTCCTTTCCAAGTTCACCCCCTTACCCTGCACTGGAGCACTTCTCCACACTTACAGTCTTTATAAATAACCACAGCATACTTGTGTGAAACGCGTCAACTCCTGTATCTCCGTCTGTCCTGTGAGATTTATGTTGGACTTCTGTTGGGATGTTGCAATAAAAGGACTTTGATTATCATGGTGTGCAGCCACTTCTTTGGATATATGTAATTTCTGTCTGCTTCTTCCTTCCTTTGCTACCTGCATAAGTCACTCCTGACTTCCTGATGACTCTGTCAGCCCCTCCCACCTGACATTCTTCAATTTAAATGAGAAGTACAGCCAAAGCTTGCTTGGCTGTACTTCTCCTGTGGATCACAGGAGTTCAGTGTGTTCTGTACTCCTGTGACTCATTTTCAGCAGACAGCGGGCTCAAGCCCATTGTTGGCTGACGTCATAGTGCCCGCCGGTCCAGGCTGGGGAAAGAAGAATTCCCCATGGGGACTATGGGGAAAGAGCTATAATAAAGGAAGGGCTTTAGAGGGATAATACTGGTCTAAAGTTAGACTTGCTCGTGTGTGGTTCATCGCGACCATGTGGTTGGGATCCACCCAGATGGCTGGACTGGCACCGGGCTCAGCCTCTCAGCTGTTGAGAGCCTGAACCAGCCACTCCCACCCCCTCCACAGCCAAGCACTCCAGTGAGCATGGAGGGGCAGAGCAGAGAGCCAGTGACTAACAGTCCCCAGCTCTCTGCTCACTGAGCTCTGAGAACTGAGTAATCTAGGGGTATTTGATTGCTTGGTTCTCAGTGTTAGGGCTGGCGGGGGACAGATGCAGCATCCACCTAGGTAAGTATGATTTTAAAAAAATTAAAGTAACCCAAACTTCTCTTTAACGAAGTTGGGCAGAAAATTGTTGGATGAACACCGATTGCATCCAGTCACATACAATAGCTCATCAAGGGGGATTGGTCCATGCAGGCTGTTAGCTTCGATGAAGGAATCTGGTAGATTTTTTTTTTTTTATAAACTCACATGCCGAACGAAAAAAGTACGGTCAGCTTGACAGTCAGAACCATATCTCAAGGTCAGCCAAATGGATGTGTCTCTCCAAACAACACTCAATGTTGACTCAATGGGGAACTATTGGGGGCAATAGGGAAAGAGCTATAATAAAGGAATGACTTTGGAGGAATAATACTGGTGAAAAGTTAGACTTGCTGTGTGTAGTTCATCTTCATCTGCCCAAAGCTGTACAAAAGGACAGCATATATACAAGGTCTGTCCAGAAAAAGTCCATCCTTTGTTACTAGAACGAGAATGGTTTGCATGACATAGATGTAACCTGGCTGCCAAGGAGAGTGGACTGGATTGCGCATACGTGAACAATGACAACTTCACTGTACCAGTCAATGATGCCGCTCAATGCCGCCGAGTGAGCATGTGTACTGTGTGGCCATTGCATTCAAAATGACTTAGCGAGCAGATCAGTCTTTCTCAACCTTTTCAACACAGAGGAACCCTTGCCATAACGTTCCGGTCTCAGGGAACCCATGCTAAAATGACTATATCTACAACTCATGATACATTAGTGCAGGGGTAGGCAACCTTTTGAGCACAGTGTGCCGAAAAATGTTTTCAAAGAAATTGAGCGTGACGATTTTATAACCAAAAAATGTAAACTTCACATTCTCAATCACAAAAATTATTTTTTATAAAGTAAATGCTGTAAACTACTTTAGTAGTGAGAAATTAACATCCTGCACTCTCACACCTCAGATCAGCCCCCAATTCATGCACCTTGACACCTCAGATCACTGTTCCCCCTGCAAATCTGTTTCACCACTGTACCCCCCCCCCCCGTTCATCTGCCCCACCACTGTAACCCCCTGCACATCTGCCCCACCACTGTACCACCCTGCACATCTGCCACACCACTGTTCTACCAGGTACATCTGCCCCACCAATGTACAACCCTGCACATCTGCCCCACCACCATTGTACTACCCAGCACATCTACCCCACCACTGTCCCCCCTGCTCATCTGGCCCACTACTGTACCCCCATGCCCATATGCCCCAGCACTGTAACCCCCTGCTCATCTTCCCCACCACTGTAACCCCCTGCTCATCTTCCCCACCACTGTAACCCTCTGCTCATCTGCCCCACCACTGTAACCCCCTGTACATCTGCCCCACCACTGTACCACCCTGCTCTTCTGTCCCACCACTGTAACCCCCTGTTCATCTGCCCCACCAATGTACCCCCTCTCTCATCTGTCCCACCACTGTAACCCCCTGCTTGTCTGCCCCACCACTGTAACTCGCTTTCTCATCTGCCCCAACACTAAACCCCCCTGTTCATCTGGCCCACCCCGAACCCCCCTGCTCATCTGCCCCAACACTGTACCCCCCTGCTCTTCTGTCCCACTGCTGAACCCCCTTCTCATCTCTTCCACCACTGTATCTCCCTGCACATCTGCCCCACCGTTGTAGCCTCCTGCTCTTCTGTCCCACCTCTGAACCCCTCCTGCTCATTTTTCCCACCGCTTTAACCTCTTCTCATTTATGATATGTGTGATATGCAGAGTGGTGAAAGGAAGCGGAGGTGAGACACATCTACCTGTCCTGGCACACTCATCCTGTTGATCCACCTCTTGCATTCAACCCATGTGCTTGTATGTGACGTCTGTGATATATGTGATGTATGTGACGTCACATACAAGCATATGGAATGGATGCATAATTATGAGGTCAGGGGCATTTTCTGAAAGCAGTAGGCCTGTGTGCATGATCTTAAGTTGCCCCCCCCCTGCAGCTGAGAAAAAGTGGTTTGGTGTATACTGAATACTGGCTGTGGCTTAAAGGGACACAGAGTGTCGGGGTTCAGTAGTGACGCAAAGGTTCTTCAGGAATAATTTCAACAAAGTTCCCAGAAGCTCAACAGTAATTCCAAAAACTGTCACCTGATTGTGGTTTTCTCAGTGAAATCCCTTCTTTCTGAGATTGGTAGTGGCAACCAAGAGAGTCATCTTCCTCCAGATGGTGGGCGGGGCTAGCAGGACTGGGATTGGCTTTAGCAGTGGCCAATGACAGTCGTCCTCCTCCTGGAAACAGGGACAGCCCCCCCCAGCAGAACTGCACCCAATCTCTTCCCCATCACAAAAACTGACGATCGCAGCTACAGCAAAGTTAGAGAACCAAACAATGTTTCCCATCTTTTACAATGTGTGGGGGCGCAGTGCCTCCCTCTCAGTGCAGGGGCGGCGTGGGAAATTCTGAAATTGGAATGTATTAGTTTCTCACTGACACTTCCCTGCACTTCTCTGCTGATGGAGAGTGGGGGCGCAGTGCCTCCCTCTCAGTGCAGGGGCGGCGTGGGAAATTCTGAAATTGGAATGTATTAGTTTCTCACTGACACTTCCCTGCACTTCTCTGCTGATGGAGAGGGAGTCGAGTTACGGCAAAAGAGGCTTTGTGTGCTGCTAGCGGCACCAGTGCCGGGGGTTGCCTACCCCTGCATTAGTGTGATGGTCATTGGGAAGAATATTCCTTTCACTTGTGGTCAGTGGTTAAGAATTATCCTCTTACAGATAGCTAAAAAATCAATGATGTCAGCGGAAACTTATCTAAAGGGCAGAAATTGCTCATTGCTCTAGGAACCCCTAACAACCTTTGGAGGAACCCTGGTTGAGAAACCCTGGAGTAGAGCAATGAATGTGTATCAAATTTATGCGTTGAGTTTGAACAATTCTCTGTGGAAACTATCCGGATGATTCAGAAGGCTTTCAGGATGATGCAATGAGTGTAGTGCAAATAAAAATGTGGCACAAATGCTTCAATGATGGTGGAGAAACTCTTGAAAGTGATTCACATTCTAGAAGGCCTGCTACAAGCAGAACACCTGAGAATGTTGAACGTGTATGGGTTGCCATCAGGGCTTTTTTTCTCAAACAACAGGTGCTGGAACTTAGCCACGGCCCCACAAAACCCCTCCCCCTACACACACCCTCCAAATCACAACAAATAGTGGGTGTGTTCGGTCAAATTTCATGAAAACAGTAAGAGGGTCTTAAAGGGGCATTAAATACCAGGATTGCATTACATACAGAGTGCAGAGCTGTCACTTGTAAACACAGAAACCAGACTTCTGTGTTTACAAGTGATTGTGTTGAGCAGGCACCAAAGGGTCTGAGCCCAGAGGGGTTCCACCAAGTTCCCCCTGAAAAAAAGCCCTGGTTGCCATCAACAAAGATCAACAACTGACAGTGCGAGAACTAGAAGCTGATCTGGGGATTCTCTACCATTGGTTAGAGGGAAATTGATATTATATAAAAAATATAACTGCACTGATCATAAAGTGCTTATACAATATTGCCACTAAAAACAGTATCCGTGAAATGTGCCCAAACATCAAAACTATATAACTTTATGGTGCAAGTTTACAGTGCAAATTATTAATTTATCAAGTGCAAAATTGCAAAGATATAAAAACTACAGGACACAGGTTTTTAACAATATTTCCCAAAGTCCACTTCACAATTATATCATTTAAATCTCATGTGCGTAGTGTGTCACATCCGTGCTATTCTGGAAGCCTTTTCACCACTCCATGCATCACCACCACCTTCTGAAATGGTCACTCACCAGAGCCTAGAAAAAACTTTGCCTTTGGTTCATATTGGGATAACCACTCCACTCTCCTGGCGTTTCTCCAGCTAGATTGCCACTAGTTACTCCTCGAATCTTGATATCACATAAGAAGTAAATAGCCATCTTTGCGCAATATGCTTTTTTAAAATTTATTTAAACCAACAAGGTGAACATCCCCAATTATAAAAATGTGCACTCATAATTCAGGTGCCTTTAGACCGGCACTGAGTCATTCCAGCAGTGTATTTTTTGGGTTAGCTCCGCCGCTTCATCTCCCGGGATCGGCGTGCGTTCCAAGCCTCGATCTGGTACAGGTTGGGACAGGAAGTGACATCAGCGATTACCACCTCAAATCTTGATATCTCATAAGAAGTAAATAGCCATCTTTGCGCAATATGCTTTTGTAAAATGTATTTACACCAATAAGGTGAACATCCCCAATTATAAAAATGTGCACTCACAATTCAGGTGCCTTTAGACCGGCACTGAGTCATTCCAGCAGTGTATTTTTCATCTCCCGCGATCGGCGTGCGTTCCAAGCCACGATCTGGTACGGGTTGGGACAGGAAGTGACATCAGCGATTACCCAGAAGCCTCTACGCTTCTGGGTAATCAGGAGAGTGGAGTGGTTATCACAATATGAACTAAAGGCAAAATTTTTTCTAGGCTCTGGTGAGTGACCATTTCAGAAGGCGGTGGTGATCAAGGTGGTGAAAAGGCTTCCAAAATACCACGGATGTGATTTTGAGCACACGACGGAACATGAGATTTAAATGATATAATTGTGAAGTGGACTTTGGGAAATATTGTTAAAAACCTGTGTCCTGTGTTTGTGCACATTTCACCGATACTGTTTTTAGTGGCAATATTGTATAAGCACTTTATGATCAGCGCAGTTACATTTTTATATAATATGTGCTACTACATACCAACTTACTTTAACAATAAATGACAAAACAAACACCAATTTGGAGAAAAATTTGGCCATATTGGCCATTTATTAGCAAACAACCAAAGATAACAGAAACAATAATCCTAATCAAGTAACGAAAGATTGCCAATCTTGGGAGGCACCAAAGAACCAATGTCTGGTTGTATATCTGTACTAGTACTTAACGAAACCCCAGCCGCACAACACTAGCTCGGGGACAAACCCACTTCTCTGAAGATACCTCCTTGTTACCACTTCCCAGTCAACCCACCATTAGCCGGGATGCAACAGGGGACGCCATACCTCAGATGGGTCCTTACTAAGAACGAAAAAAATGTTATGCTTCCGAAGACCCCAATCGCTAAAGGCCCCATGGCCCTCAGTAGAACAGATCCAATGCTGGGCGGGAGGACAGGAAGATTCCTCCACCTACTCTCAATAAACTAGCCAATCAAGGTAAATAACCACCCTCCCTGCTATTGCTAGTTTAATCCTATCCTTCCATGTGTCCACTGTCCCCCTAGTCATGCAGTCCTTCGCCTATTTTTTTTGGACCTCATATTTTTATAGCATATTTGATGCCCTTTGTATTACAAGTTGAAGGGCCCTTTCGCACTTCTTCACCCTTTTGCAGTATTGCGCATGTTTACGTTCGTAGCGTTAAGGCAGTTTATTTGTTTCCAATGGGCTGCCAGTGCACCACAGCAGATTCAGAAATTTACCCACACCATCTCTGAAAGGCACATCATGTGAGCCGTAATGCACTTCTATGAAGTTTTGTTGGCAGTTACTGTACATTTGGTGCTATTCTAAACAAGCATTATTGTATATTTAGGAAAAATACTAATAAAATAAAAATGGTAAAATGTAAAGTGTACTGAGTGATACGCCATTCTAAAGGGGACCTGCCACAGAATTAAGTAGAAGGCTTCAAACCCATAAAAGCAGCTTTCACACAATGCCTTCTGAGCAAAACTTTTGCTGAGCACACACAGGGCACAATTCTAGAGCTCCCAGTCAGATTACTCCCCCCCCTCCCCCCCGGGTATCCCGCTGTGCAATGTGCCAACTTCTCTACTGGGTGCTAAGACACTCGCACTGTGAGATGCTGGAGATCAATCCGAGGGACTGCATGCTGTGTATGCCGGAGAAGATTAAAGGTACGTGGAGGTGACTGTTCTTATATTAGTTGCATGCTTTTTTGTGACAGGTTTTCTTTATAGTATTTGTCAAGAAATTTGTAAGGTTTGGCTTTTAATTTTTAACCCTTTTGTATCAAAATGGGCATTCTCCTTCCACCAGCCCCATCACCAAAGTTCCCATTATAAACAGGTGGAATTTGAAAACAACATACTGGTCACAAAGGATACGCAGACTGCTTGCAACATGATGCAGGACTACTGCAGTGTTAGCCAGGATCTTCTGAGCACTGCTCAAGTTCTGTGCGAGCATCTTCCCCTCTGTACACAGAACACAGGGAGGTTGGGCCCTTGGCACTTCAGCCATTTATAGGACGCCTTGTATTTTTTTGCAGAGACTACAAGGCATTCTCTGGTTGGACAAGGTGGAGAGGAGGGGTGGTGACATCACGATTTCCACATCATTCAATCAGAAAACCCCTTGAGTTAATTGAAAAAAATAGGCATTTTATGAATGGCACCAATGCTGAGCAATGTGTAAAAATGAATCTCTCGAGCAACCACTACCAAAATTCCAATGAAAATAAAATACAAAAAACAAAGAAAATACAATAAAATGTGTGAAACACTCAAAAATTATATCCCACTTGTGACCCTGTTCACACACCACCGCTCCTACTATATCTTAAGGTGTTCCACAAACTTCACACCAATATCAATACAGGGATTGGTAAGCTGCAATATTTTAAAGGTTTGTTTTTGAGTTTGAATACATTTTACAATACATTTTAAACCAAAATCTAGGTTGAGTACAAAGCTCACCACTCCATTACTCCCCTCTACTTTATTTTTTTTAGGATACAGCAAGTGTACCTTCTTTCAGCAGTTTCTCTTTGGTCTCATGACTCGAGGGGTCCTCTTCTTCCCTCCAGCGGTGGGTGGTCCTTTTGAATGCTGTTCTATAAAGCAATACTGTAAGCTTAGAACGGTGTTAGGACTAGAACCCCAGAATCTGGCACACTTTCACGTGTGTTGGGTGCCTGGTTCCCCAGAAGTGAGCTGTGCTTCCTTTCGCTGTATAGGGGTTGGCAGATGGAACCACAGAGCTTAGCAGGGGACACCGACATCTGAAACTCCTAGAAATGTCAGATGCAGAAGAATTTTTTAGTATAATCATCTCTTGAAGACAGCGGAGTTCAAAGGCATGAGTTGCAGGGCAGATAAGTATTTAGGCTAGTCTGATTTTTATTTTTAAGTTGTTTTAAGGAAAACTAAAGAGGAAATTTTCCCCCTTGACTGGAGGTTGTCTTTAAAGTGGTTGGGGGCAGTGGGGTATTCCTCCCTGTTGTTCCATCCTGTGATGCTTCTTGTGGCTTGAATCCGAGGTGTGCGGGGTCGGCATTTGGATGATTGTGTCTTTGTCTATCCACGCATGGATATATGTTGTCTCCAGTCATACTTTTTGGTCATTTACAGTACATCTTATATGAATGTTTTTGTATCTTTATTAGTATCCTATATACACACACATACTTCCTGAAGAAGCCATGTTGGTGAAACATGTAGAAGAAGTTGTAAAAAGGCCGATGTCTACTGGAAACTTTTTTGAATCTTTTTATGGATTGTATGTACCATTTGTAATAAAAATTTAAAAATTGTAACTGTTATTTTGGTTAGATTATAATTCAAGCAGCCTAAAAATGCCAATCCTACTATCGGTACAACTCTTTATGCAAGGGATGTGGTGCAACTGAAACACACACTTTCCACCTTATTCTTCAAAGTGGTTGTAAACCTCAGATATGAAATATGAACGAAGCATATCCCTCTATAGTGTGTACTTGTCTCAATCCAGAGCACTAAGTGTAATTTCTGTCTGCTGCCTCCTTCCTCTGCTATCTGTATGGGTCACTTCTGACAAGTTTTCCCGACACCAAGAGAAAAAATGCTGACGGGGAGGGAGTTCCAGCAGATTGACAGCCTCAGCACCATTTCTGTTAGCTGTGTAAAGGGGGGGAGCGGGGTCTTTTCCCTCCAATCAGCTCTCAGAGCTCTCCTCACTGAGCTCCGCAGAGTGTAATTTCAGCTCTCCGACCTTTGTTTTTTTTTTAATAAAGAAGTAAGGGTATTTTTTTTTTTTAGATACATACTTACCTAGGTGGGTGCAGCATCGCTCTGATGCTGCATCTGTCCCCTGGCGCCTCTAACACTGAGAACTTAGCGATCGTACACCGTCAATCGCCCAGTTCTCACAGCTCCATGAGCAGAGAGGTGGTGACTGTTAGTCACCACCGCTCTGCTCTGCCCCCTCTTCGCTCACTGGAGCGCTGGGCTGTGGAAGGGGCGGGAGTGTCCGGCTCCCAGCAGCTCGCTGAGAGGCTGAGCCAGGTGCCGCTCCAGGGATCTGGGCAGTTCCTAACTCTATGGTCGTGATGACGCCTGAGCCTGGACCGACTCTGTGACGTCAGCAGAGGACTTCAGCCCGCTGTCTGCTAAAAACGGGTCACAGGAGTGTAAAACAAACTGCACTCCTGTGATCTACAGGAGAAGTACAGCCAAATGAGCTTTGGTTGTACTTCTCCTTTAACTTTCACACACTTTAAAAAAACTGGCCTTTGAATGGATGTCGAGAGGAGAAGACTGCAGATAAACAGGTACAACTTATGTAGGAGGATTTGTTTTATTACCTGAGGCCAGTCACTTTAACTGGGTATATGGAAGGGTTAAACGTTTTTTTTAAAAACAAAATTTTTTTTAAAACTATTTTCTATTATTCTATGTTTTAACCATTTACTATGTTTCCTTTTAACATGGATTTTCCTTGAGTGTTTTCCTGCCTCCGATAACCCTTCTCCAAACAAAAAACTAAATAATCCACAGACTTTTTTTTTTTCCCCATTGTAAATTGTAAAAACCATGCAACGCGTTGAAATTTCTGCAAATCGTTTAACATAAGCATACTCTGAGAAGAGTAACTGCTGTGCAATAACATGAATAAAGGTATTATACCTACCACAGGGCTTTGGTATTGTCACACAGACATAATCATGCAGTAAGAAGCTCTTGACATAATGAGGGCTTAACAACAAAGAAGCAACGATTCCACTTCCAGTCTTTATTTTATGAACAATGCAATATTACTCAATAAATCGTTAATAATATGTTATTATATAAAGAAAGTCCAGTGCGTTCTATTGTTATAATCTGCGAATAGTGATGTCATCGAACCTGTGACATATAATTTTTTTTATGCTGGTCACTTGAAAGGTTCTAATTATTTACACATGGAGGGAGAGCAGAAGGGGGATATTGCGGAAAGTGTGGCATTAAAAAAAAAAATCACAGCTAACTGAGTACTGAAAATATTATTGACAAGTACCCTGTTAAGAGGTTGGATCACTATCTGCTTATTGTGTCTTATCTGACATCTATATGGTGCAAAGAAATTGCATTTTTAGGCCTTTTTGTAGCTTATTTTTTCAAATAGCCTTCACCCCAACCCATGCATAAAAAAAAGTGCTGCCCCACGCACCCATCTCCATGGTTCTGTCCTAACCTAGGGTTGACCACCATCATTCAGCCTACTTCCAGTGAGAACCTGAAGGTGCGTCATCATACCACCATGGGCTTGCAGGAGAATACTGAAAAGAACAGCAATGATGTCACCTTGTGATGATGCTCAAGCTTGCCCAAGGCAGGAAGAAGAGGAGGAGGACTCGAGCACTACTTACAGTAAGAACCTGAAGGTGCGTCATCATACCACCCTGGGCTTGCAGAAGAATACTGAAAAGAACAGCAATGGTTTCACCTTGTGATGACACTCAAGCTTGCCCAAGGCAGGAAGAAGAGGAGGGGGACTCGAGGACTACTTCCAGTGAGAACCTGAAGGTGCGTCATCATACCACCCTGGGCTCGCAGGAGAATACTGAAAAGACCAGCAATGATTTCATCTTGTGATGACGCTCAAGCTTGCCCAAGGCAGGAAGAAGAGGAGGAGGACTCAAGGACTACTTCCAGTGAGAACCTGAAGGTGTGTCATCATACCACCCTGGGCTCCCAAGAGAATACTGAAAAGAACAGCAATGATGTCACCTTGTGATGACGCTCAAGCTTGCCCAAGGCAGGAAGAAGAGGAGGAGGACTTGAGGAAATCAGGTGACTGGGCAAAAGTGGGGAGATAAACTCCAGGGTAGGGAGTTCTGGGTGGCATGAGGGATGTTAGAAACATGAATTGTGCTTTGACCTTGACCCAGTCTCCATTTTATTGAGTATCTGCCCTGGACTTCTGAGAAACTATTGCCACTGTTGCCGAAAAGATTGACTGTGGCAAACGCATTCATTGCACAACTTTTTTCTACCTCCACCACGTTTCCTTTGTTGGCTGACCTAGCATTGCCTGTAGTACTAATTAGTGAGGCCAGCTTCACCCACAATTTAAATTATTGTAAACATAAACTGCATGACATTTCATTTGCTAAAGTACCACTTAGCATACCTAATTGCCTTTTTTTTTGTTAAGGAAAATACTGTTTTATCATTTTTTTTTCCCTCAATCTTTTGACATCGCCAACAACATGGGGATTATATGAGATTTTAATGAATGGATTTTAGATCTGCTTTAGGTTTTTGAATGGCTCTTGACAGGACCATCTTAATAACATCATGGGCTCCTGAGCAAAGTAATTCACTGGGGCTCTGATCTCCGCCAGCCGTCCTCTCCTATTCATCCCATGTGATCGGCGCAGTACACATCCTGCCCACACAAGGAACAGCAGTAGTAAGATGCTCATCCTTGGGGGTTCTTCCTTAACCTCTGCCAGAAGTGCGCTGGAATCTGCTGGAGGAAAGTAGCAGGGGGAGATTTCATTTCAATTGTAGATTTAGCCCAGTGATGGGCTGCTGCTGTCCACACAGCTCGGATTCCTCAGATTCATCCCCGGAGAGCTTAGTAAAAAGCGTGATTGTCCCGGAAAATCCAGGACAGTTGGCAAGTATGATGTAATGCAAGATTACCATGCAACTGGGGCCCCTGGGCATTACCCAGAGGTGCCCATGTATTAAGAAGACCCTGGCTCTTGAGAGCTCTAAAGGTGAAATATCTCAACCAAATTTTTACCTTGCTACAAAACCCAACTGACTTGGCCATTGCAAGATTACCATGCTACTGCCCCCCCTGGGCAATGTCCATAGATGCCCATGTGTTAAGAATGCCCTGGCTCTTGAGAGCTCCAGAGGTGAAATATATGAACCAAATACCTAACTACAAAACCCGACTTGGCCATTACAAAGCCAAGTGATGGTGTCACTCTTTCCTGATGAAGTTTCTATTATGTAGCAAAGAGGGAGAATGGGTGTTCGGACTTTAAATATACCCCTGTGTGCACAATTACATAAAAACAAATATTAGTAACATATAACATGTCTAAAAGAATTTTGTCTTTATGTTACGCAATATAAAAAGATATATGTTGCTATCAATATAGTACATTACAAACAAGTCTGTGCGTAAGGTCTTCTAAAAGGGTCAACGTGTTTCTCAGATCATCCGCTTCGTCAGGACCAGTAGAATTAGACCCATTGAGATTGATAAATCAAATATAAAAACAGATCCAAATGGATGTAGTATAGTATACTCGGTGTCCATAGAAGGAAAAGGGTCAGTGATCTAAAAAAAATAGCCTGCCAGCCCATGGGAGCACAACCATCAGGTTAACGTTTCAAGGCCAGGTAAACCAAAATCTAAGTTGATATGTGTATATCGTAATGATTCAAAGATGAATTCCAAGTAGATTATAATGCATGTACTGCGATTGATGGGCTCTCCACACCTCAGGTGTGAAAGGTGGACAAATGACGCATAAAGCAGCAATAATTCAAAATCCCAATAAGAGCCCAATTGGCTCAGATAAATAGGTGCAAGCCACAGTCAAATGAAAGAAGTCATCTTCACAGAGGGATAACCCACACACAGTCTGTTGTAGAGATCAGAGATAGTATGCCTCACCCCCTCCTTCCAGGATAGCAGCACCGCTATCTATTGTGTAGAATAGGCTGTCGATCCCACCTGCAAATGAGGCACCTATTGGGATTGAGGACATAAACTACCACCACTGGCTCACTTTAGGAACCGATAGATAAAGGCCTTGACATCTGTGTGGCCTGAGTTACACCATGCTCTTCAGGTATATGTCACTGCATAGATCAGCATGTTTTCCACGGCGCACCGACACTTTTATCAAATCAGACAGCATCTCTCCTGAAGACAGATACTGGGGGCCCCGGCTATGGCTAAAAACGAGACCTTTATTTTACAGCTCATTCATTTCAGCTTATTTGAAACTTCTGATTGCCTGCCTGTCCACTGCTTAGAATTTCAAATGAAAGCCGTGCAATCTGCTGAATTTAAATCAGCTGGCAGGAAAATAAACAGGTGATTTTCAATCTCTGTCTGTGATGGGAAGCATTCTGATGTCCCTTCTCCAACGAGCTGCACGCTGATGAAATCTCTGACGCATAGATCAGCCCGTACATAATGACACCGCCGTATTGTGATGTGCAGCTTGTTTGAGCATTGCTAGGGATGTCCTAACACACTACCCTGCTGGACGGAGGCGACCGGAATGGCACTATTAATCAACTGTACTTATGTCATACATATATACACTATATGGTCGGAAGCCTGTAGATACCTGACCACTACAGCTATATGAGCTTTTGGAAATACAATTCCAAAACCATTGTCATTAATATGGAGTCCCCCCCCCCCCTTCCATTCGCCTATACAAACATTGCAGCTATAAGGCCCCTTTCACACCAGAGGACCATTTTTCAGACGGACCCACCCATTGTTCTCTATGGAGCGGCAGATCTGCTGATACCCCGCCAGCATCGGATCCGGTCCACTAAAAACAGACGGATGGGGATACGTTCCCCCATCCGTCCAGCGGATCAGATTGTATGACAGTCAAATGGAAACGGACAGGCAGTCTGTTTCCATCTGACCGCCCCATAGAGAACAGCAGGCTCTATGCAGAGCGGACACAGACCGGTCATCCGCCTGTTCAGCAGGGATCAGGGGACAGAGTCCCCGCTGAGCAGGCAGATCCACTTGCGGAGTACGCCCCCCCCCCCCCCCCCGTCTGAAAGGGGCCTTACAGTCTTCTTTTGATAAGTCTTTCCACAATATTTTGGAATTTTACATGGTTACATAGTTAGTCAGGTTGAAAAAAAGACACAAGTCCATCCAGTTTAACCACAAAAAAACAAAAAAAAACAAAAAACAATCCTTCACCCACAGTTGATCCAGAGGAAGGCTAAAAACCCCAGCAAAGCATTCTCCAATTTGCTACAGCAGGGGAAAAAATTCCTTCCTGATCCCACGAGAGGCAATCAGATTTATCCTGGATCAACTTTACCTATAAATGTCAGTACCCAGTTATATTATGTACATTTAGGAAATAATCCAGGCCTTTCTTAAATCAATCAACTGAGCTGGCCAGAACCACCTCTGGAGGGAGTCTATTCCACATTTTCACAGCTCTTACTGTGAAGAAACCTTTCTGTATTTGGAGATTAAATCTTTTTTGCCCTAGATGTAAAGAGTGCCCCCTTGTCCTCTGCGATGACCCTAAAGTGAATAACTCAACACCAAGTTCACTATATGGACCCCTTATATATTTATACATGTTGATCATATCCTCCCTTATGTATATATACATGGTAATCATATTCCCCCTGAATCTCCTCTTCTCAAAAGAGAATAGATTCAGTTCCTCTAATCTTTCCTCATAGCGGACCTTCTCCATGCCTCTTATCGGTTTGGTTGCACTTCTCTGCACTTTCTCCAGTTCCCCGATATCCTTTTTGAGAATTGGTGCCCAAAACTGAACTGCATATTCCAGATGAGGTCTTACTAATGATTTGTACAGATGATGTCTCTGGAATTCATACCTCTCTTAATAGAGATAAAGGACTTTACTTGCTTTGGAAACTGTAACTTGGCATTGCATGTTATTATTGAGCTTATGATCTACCAAAACCCCCCAGATCCTTCTCAACTATGGAATGTGTCATTAGCAGTACACTTTACTGATGGCGGGGTCCCATCAGGCTTCAAAAGATTATGATTTCAAGAACTGCTGATTGGTCTGCACAGCTGGTCCAAATCATTTGGTGGAGGGGGGTTATGATGTGGGGTTGTTTTTCAGGGGTTGGGCTTGGCCCCTTAGTTCCAGTAAAGGGATTTCTTAAAGCGTCAGCATACCAAGACATTTTGGACAATTTCATGCTTCCAACTTTGTGGGAACAGTTTGGGGATGACCCCTTCATGACTGCGCACCAGTGCACAGAGCAAGGTCCATACATAAAGACATGGATGAGCGAGTTTCAGGTTGAGGAACTTGACTGGCCTGCACAGAGTCCTGACCTCAACCTCATAGAACACCTTTGGAATGAATTAGAGCAGAGACTGCAAGCCAGGCCTTCCCGTCCAACATCAGTGCATGACCTCACAAATGCTCTTCTGGAAGAATGGTCAAACATTCCCATAGACACACTCCTAAACCTTGTGGACGGCCTTCCCAGAAGAGTTGAAGCTGTTATAGCTGCAAAGGGTGGGCCAACTCAATATTGGACCCTACGGACTAAGACTGGGATGCCATTAAAGTTCATGTGTGTTTAAAGGCACACATAAGTTGGTTATTACAGTATGCAGAAACCATCACTGACCAGCACCACATCGTGGTGCAACAATGGCATCAATATCCATCGGAAAGCTCCTAGCAGCTGGGCAGTGCCCATGTAGAGGGTTCCAAGGCAAGGCATACCAGCAGAATGAATTCATCAAAACAGCAGTATGCCTGTACAGAACAATCTGAAGTCTGAGCCATACATGGATCAAATTCCTGTTGATTCAGCAGGGACTGGATAAATTCTGATCCATGTATGGGCAGTCTGGTAGATCGACTTCTGTACAATCAGCCTGTCAGGTTTTTCCCAATTGACTTGTGCTATAGCCGGCAGCACTGATCAGTGTATCCTGACGGTGGGGAAGTCTCCCTGCTCTCAGAATACAATGGGGTTGATTTACTAAAATTAAAGAGTGCAAAATCTGGTGCAGCTGTGCAGGGCAGCCAGTCAGCTTCTAACTTCAGCTGGTTCAATTAAGCTTTGACAAAAAAACCTGAAAGCTGATTGGTTTCTTTGCACGGCTGAACCCCAATAACTCAGCGGGAGTGATTCCTCCATCTACCTCGTGTGTGTGGATGGGGGAATTAGAATTTTTTTTTCAGTCTTAAGACCAATATGGTACACTTGTATTGGCGGTACGTTATAGCCTCAAGATGGCTTCTAATAAAAACTTATACTATGGACCTTTCTGACCTTCCAATATCCAAAGTCAAGAGAAACACAAACTCTACTGCACATACATTTTTTTAGGGGGGTTTAAAACATTTCACAGTTCAAAAAAAAAATGATCAAAATGTGTTCATTACCTTTAGCGACATGAAGGTTGTTCTGGGCGGTCTCGCTGCAAACAACTGTGTGTCTTGAAAGTTTTCGAGTGTCAATGATGTGACCAGATCAAGTGCAGGAGAAGGTTCCTGGTGAAGACAAATGTTTTTGTCATGATTACAATAAAATTTTCTGTTGGGTTTATTTAAACTTGGGAGATTTGATGTATTATATAATTCGGAGGCGAATTTAAAGAGGTTGTTACCCTAAAAAAAAAAAAAAAAAAAAAAAAGAAAAAAAAAAAAGTTAATTTAAAACATGTTAAACCGCATAGTGCTTGTGCAGTGTAATTTTTCCCTTTGTATGCTGTAAAAAAACTGTTTGATCCTGCCTGTTCCTGTGTCCCCCCTGTGTGTGCTGACCACGGTAATCATGGAGGCTGAACCATGATACCGTGGTCAGGTTATGTGCCTCTGTCATCCCACAGTCTCTCCCTCTTCCCCTCCATTCCTGCCTGCCAGCTCCTGTGTGTGAGCCGCCCCTCCCCTCCTGCCGCTATTCCGTGTGTCAATAAAGTTAGTGTAATCAATTACCAACAGCCCCTCTGTTATAACAAGATATACAACTCACTGTATATGTTTTTTTTTAATTCTAATCCTAAACACCTTAATCCACATCGCTGATGTGCAGTCACATGACCGCCCGGCTGACGTCAAGCCGGATCCTCAGTGCACCCCCTTGACTTGGCTCAAAAAACTGCTTTGAGGAACAACAGGCCCCTCCTCAGCTCCTCCTGAGCTGAGACCTCGACTAACTCTTTGCAATAGGCCCCCCAACTCCCACTGAGCTGGGACCTTGATGAACTGTCTGCAATAGGACACCCCCCAACTCCCACTGAGCTGGGACCTCGGTGAACTCTCTGCATTAGCTGGGACCTCGTTGAATTTTCTGCGACAGGTCCCCAAGCTTCCATTGAGCTGGAACCTTGTTTAGCTCTCTGTAGGCTTCAGCTAACCTGCCCAGAAGGGCAGCAGCCCTTCAGGCTGGGATCTCCTCCTCCAGGACAAGAAACCTGCTGCTCCCAGCCTCAGGTAATTTTTAACTTTTCAGCCGCCTACTGGGCACTCCCCCAGGGATTGGCTGAGGCTGCATAAATATTTAGGCCCTTCCAGCCCACCACATTCTAGAACCTACTAGAAGGCAGAGAGAAGTAATTGGGCCTGCAGCCTGTGAAACCCAGAGAGGGAAAAAAAGAATCACACACTGCTCCACTGTTCACAGAGGAGCCAAACAGGCTAAATTTACCTAAACCTGTCCGGCGAACTATTCTAGGAGGGGGCTACATGTGTAAAATGTGTTGAAACAGCCACTTGTAGTCTCTCCATCAGAGGTCCGTGTGACAGGCTGACCATGCAGAATGCAGAAGCACAATAGGGAGGCAGAAACAGAGCGTTGTCACCCTTTAACAGGAAGTGCCTTGACAAAGACCTTCATGGCAGGATCACCGGGGATTTTTTTTAATCTTCAGATTTATACTTTTGTAATCACCTTAACCATACCTCCCAACTTTTTGAAATGAGAACGAGGGACACCTATTAGCAAAAGGGAATTCTACAAAAAAAGTGCTGCTTTTTTTACCACTATTATACCTTTATACTGGTTTTTGACAATTACAAATGCAGCAATTTAGAAATCGGATGAAAGGTTTAGCACTGGGAAACTTTTTGAAAGATAAATAGTGCATTTTCTATACAACTATATACAGTAGATCAGACCAAAATGAGGGACAAATGAGGAGAAAAGAGGGACAGAGGGACATTGCTCCAAATCAGGGACAGTCCCTCGAAATCAGGAACAGTTGGAAGCTATGCCTTAACATAGCTAAAGTGTATGGGATTCTTGTGATTGGGTTTACATCTACTTTAAATGTAGTTCCCTTCACTAGCTGGATAACTGAGTGCTAAGAAAAAAAAAAAAAAAATAAATATTTGTGCAATAATTAAAATGAGAAAATACATATAAATTTGTATTTAGTAACAGATGCAAAGCCAAAACTGCAAGGTGATAAATAAATGTCGTCTCAAAGCGGACATCTCCTTTAAATATATTCTGGTTACTAGTAGGCGTCACATAAAATGTGGCAGAGGTCACGCGCCCCGTATGAAAATGTCTATCTTTTTTTTTAATCAGAAATTAAATCCCGCACTGGGTCTGGATATGCAAAAACCAGAAAGCCAGGTCAAGGTCTTAAGCTGGACAAATGTAATAGTCTTTTAAAGGCAGGACCTAAGAGTGAGCCGCCGAAACCCCTTCATTTTCATTCTATCTTTTAAGCACCGCTGCTTAATAAAAGCCATCAAATATCATTGGGAAATATCACTATTTTCTTAACTGCGCTGAAGAATTAAACCAAAAGCAAAAAGGGAGAGAAAAAAAAAAACGGAGAAAAAGAGAGGGAGAGAGAAAGAGAGAGAGAGTCAGGTTAAGCTCAAAGACAGAGAGAGCGAAATGGACCAGATTATACAAAATTAAAAAGCAAATTCAGCCAGACAATTTGTGCCGAGTGATTGCAAGCAATTACAGCCCAGCTTTTCTGGGAGGAAGGGTGCATTATTTCAGCTTAAAAGGAGACTTTATTCATTCCCAATCAGCTTCTACTGCCATTCTCTTTTATTCTTGGCTATCAATTTAAAAATAAATAAATAAATCTTTACATTTTCAACCTGGCTGAATGAGACCCTCCGGCAGTGGGGAGGATTTAGGCTTCCCGGCCGCTCTTGTTATGGTCCCAGGAAAACCAATTTGCTTTTTAAAAAGCATAACACACTCTCATACATACACATGCGCATACACACACACATACATACATTTATACATGCACACATTCATACACACACATACACACACACACAAACACACATTCATACACACACATACACACACACACACACACACACACAAACACGCATTCATACACACACACATACATACACACACACATACACACACACACATATACACAAACACACACAAACACACATACACAAACATTCATAGACATATACACGTACAAGCACGCACACTTACATACAGACATACACACACACATACACACACACATACACTCACATATACACACGCACACAAACATTTATAGACATATACATGTTCAAGCGCGCACACTTACATACAGACATACACAGACACATACATACACTCACATACACACACACACACACATACACACATACATACACGCATACTCACATATACACACACACACAAACATTTATAGACATATACATGTACAAGCGCGCACACTTACATACAGACATACACACACACATACATACATACACACACACACACTCACATACATACACACACACTGTACATACACACACAAACACATATGTACATACATACACACACACACACACACTCACACATACATACATACATACATGCACGCATACTCACATACACACACACACACACAAATGCACAAACATACAGGGTGTGATTTCTCCAGTGTCGGTGTCACTGGTACAGGGCTGCTTTGAAGTGAAGAATTATTACAACAATCACAGTGCTGGCCTGTAGCACATCTACGGTTTAGCAAACAAGGAATTACAAACAGTGTCATGAATATAGCTTGTAGGCTACAATGGAAAACTGTCCTGTAACGGAAAAAAATATATAACTGTATATGCTTCTAGGGCAGGGGTCTCCAAACTTTCTAAAGGTCCAGGTTACTTTCCTTCAGACTTTAGGGGGGCTGTGCCCAGTGGGAGTAAACAATGCCCGATATTTAGCATTAGGGGGATCTCAGTTGCATATCAGCGGCCTGAGCGAAATCTGAAGTGCTGAATTTGGAGGTGCCGACAGCCAGAGTCACCTGGGTGCAGAGCAGAGATAGGACTAATCGCTGTGTGTGACCAAATGGTGAGCTGCAGGATCCCTGGGACTGGTGAGCTGCTGCTGTGGGGATTTACTGTCTGCTGCTAGAGAGACTAGGCACTTTAGGGACTGACCATACAGCCTTCTAGTAGCCCTATTGCTGTCTGCAGGCTTGACTGGGACTAGTCTTGTGTGTTACAATGGTACAACTGGGCCCCAACGCTAGCCGGCTGGAGAGTTAGGACTAAAGACTGCTCTTTTACAGTCGCTATACAGAGACCTTCACCTATTGCTTATGCTAAGAGTCAATCCCAGTCTAGTGGTACAGTACTCTAAGTTATCTTGGCATAGTGATTATACTGTCTAGCGGACTGTGTCTGAACCTACCTTCTGTGTGCTCATTTAGGCTCAAATCACCATTTATTCTAACCCTTGCCAATACATTGAGTTCATTTACCACTAAACTGTCTTGTGTCTGTTTTCTGGTACTAATTCAGAACCCAGTTAAAGGTATCGGTACTTGTGTTCTTATAAGTGCTTGCAATAACTTTCAATCAACCA
This sequence comes from Aquarana catesbeiana, assembly GCF_042186555.1. Classification (NCBI taxonomy): domain Eukaryota; kingdom Metazoa; phylum Chordata; class Amphibia; order Anura; family Ranidae; genus Aquarana; species Aquarana catesbeiana. The sequence continues at coordinate 275,940,140 of NC_133334.1, forward strand.
GGTGTGTCAGAGGGGCTTAGGTTGTTCTTGAAGTCAAGGCACAGAACAGAGAACCCAAATTGCTAGCAGCTCCTTCAAGGGTAGTGCTGCACTTACTGCCATGGATGATGAGCGGTCAGTGCCCACGCTGCTGGAGCAGTGGTCTGGGGTTATGAATTTCCTGTTCTTCTTAGCCTTCTCTCTGCAGATTAATTGACCAGCTCTGGCACAGTACATCGCTTTAATACATCCCGAAAGAGCTGCAGAGAGAAGAGGGAGAAGAGCGGGAATTTCAAATCCTCAGACCGCTACACCAGCAGCATGGGCACTGACAGCTCATTACCCACGGTGTTAAGTACAGGGAGGACTGGGGGGATGGGCACGGCGTTAGTTCCCTTTTTCTTTTTTTCTGAAAAGGTGAATCAACTCTTTAACGCACAAAAAAATAGCAAAGACCTTTCTTAACCTCTTGGCGCACCGCCTCCCGGCCCCTTAAGAGGTTTACGATGTCGGGAGCCGGGGTTTATGATCATGTGACCGCCGTGATTGGCTGTCACAGCGGTCACATGATTGGAAAGCTCCCGATCGCTACTTGTTTTAGCCGTCGGTAACTGTGGCGGGAGCGCACGCTCTCGACAGAGCTGTATTTACACTAATTCACGCAAATATGCAGCCGCTCAGCGCCGTATTTGTGTGCGGCCAGGCCAAGGGGTTAATACAGCGCACTAAACTCTTGCTATGGGTGCTGTAATGTGCTGCAGTGTAGGCAGGGCTGCACTGGGACAAATTTGGCCCTGGACTTCATCCCACCGGCCCACTTTAATTTTAAGCTTCCCCAACAGCACCCCCTTACATCAGATTGTCCCCAACAGCAGTCCCCTTACATCAGTGTCCCCATCGGCAGTCCCCTTACATCAGTGTCCCCATCGGCAACCCCCTTACATCAGTTTCCCCATCCGCAGTCCCCTTCACATCAGGGTGTCCCCATCAGCAGTCCCCTTCACATCAGAGTGTCCCCATCAGCAGTCCCCTTCACATCAGAGTGCCTCCATCAGCAGTCCCCTTCACATCAGAGTGTCCCCATCAGCAGTCCCCATTCACATCAGTGTCCCCATCAGCAGTTCCCTTCACATCAGAGTGTCCCCATCAGCAGTCCCCTTCACATCAGAGTGTCCCCATCAGCAGTCCCCTTCACATCAGTGTCCCCATCAGCAGTCTCCTTACATCAGTGTCTACATGAGCAGCAGCCTTAGATTAGTGTCCCCATCAGCAGTCCCATAACATCAGTGTCCCCATCAGCAGTCCCCTAACATCATGGTCTCCATCAGCAGCCCCATTACATCAGTGTGTCCCCATCAGCAGCCTCCTTACATCAGTGTCCCCATCAGCAGCACCCGTACATCAGTGTCTTCGTCAGCAGCCCCCTTACATCGGTGTCCCCATCAGCAGCCCCCTTACATCAGTGTCTTCATCAGCAGCCCCTTCACATCAGTGTCCCCATCAGCAGCCCCCTTACATAAGTGTCCCCATCAGCAGTCCCCTTACATCAGTGTCTCCCCATCAGCAGTCCCCTTACATCAGTGTGTCCTCCCTCTCCTCCCCCTCCCACATGCACTCACAGTTCTAAAGGCAACTTCTTGTTCCTCTCTCCAGTCATGTGATAATTTATACAGAGCTGTATTTACACGAATTCACGCAAATATGCAGCCGCTCAGCGCCGTATTTACGTGCGGCCAGGGCCAAGGGGTTAATACAGCGCACTAAACTCTTGCTATGGGTGCTGTAATGTGCTGCAGTGTAGGCAGGGCTGCACTGGGACAAATTTGGCCCTGGACTTCATCCCACCGGCCCACTTTAATTTTAAGTTTCCCCAACAGCACCCCCTTACATCAGAGTGTCCCCAACAGCAGTCCCCTTACATCAGTGTCCCCATCGGCAGTCCCCTTACATCAGTGTCCCCATCGGCAGCCCCCTTACATCAGTTTCCCCATCCGCAGTCCCCTTCACATCAGGGTGTCCCCATCAGCAGTCCCCTTCACATCACAGTGTCCCCATCAGCAGTCCCCTTCACATCAGAGTGCCTCCATCAGCAGTCCCCTTCACATCAGAGTGTCCCCATCAGCAGTCCCCATTCACATCAGTGTCCCCATCAGCAGTTCCCTTCACATCAGAGTGTCCCCATCAGCAGTCCCCTTCACATCAGAGTGTTCCCATCAGCAGTCCCCTTCACATCAGTGTCCCCATCAGCAGTCCCCTTACATCAGTGTCTACATGAGCAGCAGCCTTAGATCAGTGTCCCCATCAGCAGTCCCATAACATCAGTGTCCCCATCAGCAGTCCCCTAACATCATGGTCTCCATCAGCAGCCCCATTACATCAGTGTGTCCCCATCAGCAGCCCCCTTACATCAGTGTCCCCATCAGCAGGACAGGTACATCAGTGTCTTTGTCAGCAGCCCCCTTACATCGGTGTCCCCATCAGCAGCCCCCTTACATCAGTGTCTTCATCAGCAGCCCCCTCACATCAGTGTCCCCATCAGCAGCCCCCTTACATAAGTGTCCCCATCAGCAGTCCCCTTACATCAGTGTCTCCCCATCAGCAGTCCCCTTACATCAGTGTGTTCTCCCTCTCCTCTCCCTCCCACATGTACTCACAGTCCTGAAGGCAACTTCTTGTTCCTCTCTCCAATCATGTGATAAGTTATAAGGGGAGAGAGGAAGGAAAGTCTGTCGGCTGTCTATCTCCCCCTGCAGGCTGAAGGGAGCAGAAAGTTGGCAGCTGCTCCTTGGTGACAGGAGTGAAATCGCGATCACTCTCTGTCAGAGAGGAGTGGCTCCAGGACTGCACCGGACCGTCACACTGAGCCACCGGCCCACCGGGAAACTCCGGGTAGTCCCGATGGCCAGTACATGCCTGGCCCCAACGCACCATGGTTCACAGTTTTATGTGTTGTGGTAAAATGTGCATCTTTAGCACACAATACCCCGTGCGATTATGTAAATGGACACTTTTTTTCTTGTATTTGATGTCTTCCATGCCCCCTATTGTTATCTGTTAAACACGTCACATTTAATTCTTTGGTCTATCTTATTATGGCCATTCTTACGCCAGCCATTAAGAGATGTGAAAGTTCCTTCCCTTCAGTCTTATCTGTCCCACACGCTTTATCCAGGGAAAACATTACTGTAAAGAATTTATAAGAGAAAAACATTTTAAATCTGTCTGGAATTTGTTTCCATTCTATTTATTACAAAAAAAAAAACTGAATGCGTTGAAGTAACTTTTTTTTTTTCAAATAAACAGTTCGCTTTAGACTGTTTTCATGTCACTGGTTATCACGTAAGAAACAAAATATTCCCGAACAATGACTGTCTACACGGAGCAATTTTGGACTAGTGAAATTGGCATTTAGATTTTCTGGACTGCTTTTCCTATAACGACAATAATAACACAATAAAAATAGATTTCCATAAACAGATGCTCAATAGGAGAAAATGGGGATTATCAGAGGACCGCCGGTGATGGATGACAGAGGACGGAAAGAAAGGTTCAGGTTCAATTCACACACAATTCTGATGTTTCCGTTAGCTGGATTTCACATTCTTTTATCACTCTGTTTGCAACGCTTAAAGGGGAAATCTGAATCTTTTTTATTTAATATGATGGAGGTAATGAAAATATATACGCATTACTGTGTATGTACACTATAGGGGGGATTTACTAAAATTGGCGCACACAGAATCTGGTGCAGCTGTGCATGGTAGCCAATCAGCTTCTAACTTCAGCTTGTTCAATTCAGCCCCTTTCAGACAGGGGTGGAGTCGGTCAAGCGGATCCGCCTGCTCAGCGGGAAATCTGTCTGCTGATCCCTGCTGAGCAGGCGGATGACAGGTCTATGCAGAGAGGATACGGACACAGCCTGCTGTTCTCTATGGAACCTTTGCATGGAAATGGACCGCTTGTCAGTTTCCATCCGACTGCCATGCGATCCAATCCACTGGACTATTTCTGGTGGTCTGGATCAGGTCGGATGCAGATGGGTATAAATAGACACATGTCTGAAAAATGGATCAGTCCACTGATGTGAAAGGGGCCTTAAAAGAGATGTATGGGATTTTTTTTTGTTCAGAATCATATTTACCTAGGTGGATGCGGTATCGGACTGATGCTGCATCTGTTCCCCTGTGGCTCTGACACTGAGAACAGAGCGATCTAACACCGCTGATCGCTCAGTTCTCCAGGCTCCATGAGCAGAGAGCCGATGCCTTGCTCACTGGAGTGCTGGGCTGTAGAGGGGGCGGGAGTGGCCGGCTCAGCCTCTCAGCGGTTCACTGAGAGGCTGAGCCGGGTGCCGGTCCAGGCATGTGGGTGGATCCTGACTCCATTGTCGCGATCTTGCCTGAGCCTGGACTGACTCTGTGACCTTGGGCTTTATAACTAAACCCCACTGTCGGGGCTGGGCTCAACCCTTGCTTCTCAAAGCTGGCAGCTCAGCTGTCGGCTAATTGCCAGCTCCTATCTCTCCACATTGACTCACCTGTTGATGATATCCTGCTCGTCAGTCCTGCCTACTTAAGCCGTCCAGTCCAGATGATCTCTGCCTTCGCCTTGGTCACATCTCTCCTGTGTTCCTGTCAAAGACTTGCTTGGCTGACATTCCTTCTGGCTCCAGATCCTGCTTGCTGTTCTACTACGCTCATCTCTGGCTCCCTGATGTTTTGGCTTGTTTGACTATCCGTTCCGGTTCCCGAACTCTGAACTCTGGCTATGTTTTGACTATGTTTACTCTGTTTAAATTTTTTTCATTATTCTTAAACAAGTGTGATTTAACTGTACTTCTGTCTCAGTCTGATTCATGGTTTCTGACACCCACACAGGCTGAAACGCGTCAACATTTGTGCATCCCCCTTATCTGGATGGATTTGAAGTGAATGAAGATTTTTTCGCAGATGTCATGCCTCATTGCCGACCTACTTCTGGAAGATAGTTTGCCAGTGTATGTGGCTGTGGTTTGAGCACAGGCAAAAGGGTAGTAGCATCACACTTTCATCTCAGAAACTCAGTTTTTTAATTTCCCTGGAGTTCAGCATTATGTGTGTGTGTGCGATTTTTTTTTCATTACATAAGCAGGCTATGCTTCCTGTTCAGCTGTGTTTTATTTCTCTTCTTATCCTAATGCTGCTCATGTAGACAATGACTTGTCATGAACCTGACCGTTCGATCAGATTGTTTAACCACTTCCCGCCCGGCCTATAGCAAAAGGACGGTCAGGCGGTGGTTTAATTATTCTTAATGGATGTCAAATGACATCCTTCAGAACAACCTGCTCGTGCGCACCCCCAGGGGCTCATTACCTAGGCTCTTTACTATGTGCTCAGTTGTGTCCAATCACAGCTGATCACAGTGTAAATAGGAAGTGTCGGTTATCAGCATTCCTCTACTCAGTGCAATGATTATCAGTGCAGCCCCATCAGCGATGCCCACCAGTGATGACAGTCAGTGTCCATCAGTGCTGCCTTTCAGTGCCCATCAGTGATACCTGTCAGTGCCTCCTCTTCAGTGCTGCCTATTAGTGGCGTCTATCAGTGCCGTCCATCAGCACCCATCAGTGCTGCCTATCAGTGCCCTTGAAAGCTGCCCATCAGTGCCTATCAGTGCCCATCAGTGCTGCATAACAGCGCCCATCAGTACTATATATCAGTGCCGCCTATCAGTACCCAGCAGTGCTGCATAACAGCGCCCATCAGTGCTATATATCAGTGCCGCCTATCAGTACCCAGCAGTGCTGCATATCAGCGCCCATCAGTACTGCTAATCAGTGCCGCCTATCAATGCCCAGCAGTGCTGCCTATCAGTGCCAATCAGTGCTGAATAACAGTGCCGCCTATCAGTGCCCATTATAGACGCCTATCAGTGCTGCATATCAGTGCCCATCATTGCTGCCTATCAGTGCCCTTAAAGGCTGCCCATCAGTGCCTATCAGTGCTGCATAACAGCGTCACCTATCAGTGCCCATCAGTACTGCATATCAGTGCCCATTAGAGCCACTTATCAGTGCCCATTAGTGCTGCATATCAAAACCATAATTGCTGCCTATCAGTGCCCTTAAAGGCTGCCCATCAGTGCCTATCAGTGCCCATCAGTGCCGCCTATCAGTGCCCATCAGTGCTGTATATCAGTGTCACCAATCAGTGCTGTCCATCAATGCCCATCAGTGCTGCATATCAGTGCTGCCTATCAGTGCCCATCAGTGCTACATATCAGTGCCCATCAGTGCTGCATATCAGTGCCTCCTCATCAGTGGCCATCAGCGCCACCTTGTCAGTGCCGCCTCATCAGTGCAGCCTATCAGTGCCCTTCAGTGCAGCCTCATCAGTGCACATCAGTGAAGGAAAAAAATTACTTATTTACATTTTTTTTAACAGAAACAAAGAAAAATTGATAAAAATGTTGTTTGGGTACAGCATTGCATGACCGCACAATTGTCATTCAAAATGTGACAGCGCTGAAAGTTGAAAATTTGCCTGGGCAGGAAGGGGGTAAAAGTGCCCGGGTATTGAAGTGGTTAATCAATTGCACGTCAGAAATGATTGTTCCAAAGCAACTCAGAACAGTGAATTTACTACTAGCACCAACCCAATTGCTTTCTATATCCAATATAACAATGTAAACATAGAGAGATGGATTAAACTAGAGTGTGCAAAATGGCACCCCGTCATTGCAATCATTTGTGCTTTTTTTTATGATTTACTGAACAGCATGTAGTTTAAAGCTCATTTAGAAACAGTTGCTATGGCTTCCTGCACAACAGCCTCGTATTAAGGGATGTAAATATTCAGTAAACTTTTACTAGAAAATCGATGCAGCCGAGCACAGCCATGAAAAGCCTCTTCATACATCGTGCTCAAAGTATATCTACTCATGTAATATAAAGTGTGAAAACCTTGTGAGACTCACTTCCCTTGTCTCCACTTTCCCTTTTTTTAAATTTAGGACAGCTTGTCTCTTAACTGTCACTGAGCATATGCAGACATGACAGTTACTGACACAATGCATTGCTGGACTTAATGTCAGATTTAAGTATTTCTGACAAGGCGGTAGTGCTTTGCTGTTCTACATACGAGGGGTCTCATGTGTCTCTATGTAACATTCAAATCATTTGAAGGATAGGCACATGTAGGGAAAGATGTGAACATGCAGTACATTACATTGATGGGCAGCTGGTTTCTCCACCCTGAAAATTCATTCCAGGCCAGAGGTCTCCAAATTACGGCCTGCGGGCCACATCTGGCCCCCGAGACAGTGGTGTGTCCTCAATATGCACTGGTTGAGGATTAGGGTCAGCAGAGGCTTCCTATGGTCTCCCCTGCTGATGTAATGGGGGCTCTGATGGGGACCTTGATGTAAGACGGGACTCTGATTATGAACCTGATGTCAGGGAGGACTCTGATGGGGAACCCGATGGAGGGGGCAACTCTGATGGGAACCCTGATGTAAGGGGCAACTCTGATGGGGGCTCAGATAGGGACCGTGATGTAAGGGGGGCATCTGATGGGGATATGATGTAAGGGGGGGACTCTGATAGGGAATCTGATGTAAGGGGCAACTCTGATGGGGAGCCTGATGTAAGTGGCAACTCTGATGGGGACCCTGATGTAAGGGGCAACTCTGATAGGGACCCTTCTGTAAGGGGCAACTCTGATGGAGACCCTGATATAAGGGGCAATTCTGATGGGGGCTCTGATGGGGACCCTGATGTAAGTGGAGCATCTGATGGGGAACCTGATGTAAGAGGGGACTCCGATGGGGAACTTGATGTAAGGGGCGGTCCTGATGGGGACCCTGATGAAAGAGGTAACTCTTATGGGGACCCTGATGTAAGAGGCCATTCTGATGGGTACCTTAATTTAAGGGGCGACTCTGATGGGGTTCCTGATGTGAGAGGGGACTCTGATGGGGTCCCCGAAGTAAAGAGGGTCTCTGATTGAGTCCCTGACGCAAATGGGAGGACTCTGATGGGTCCCTGATGTAAAAGGGGACTTTGATGAGGAACCTGATGTAAAGAGCGACTCTGATTGGGGAACCTGTTGTAAGGGGGGGACCCCGATGTAATGGGCAACTCTGATGGGGACCTTGATGTAGGGGCACATCTGATGGGGGTCCCTGACGTAAGGGGTGACTGTGATGTAAGAGGTAACTGTGATGGGGACCCTGATGCAAGGAGCAACTCTGATGGTGGCCCTGATGCAAGGAGCAACTCTGATGGTGGCCCTGATGTAAGGGGAAATCTGATGAGGATTCTGATGTAAGGGGCAACTCTAATGGATACCCTGATGTAGGGGGGACTCTAACGGGGGCCATGATATAGAGGGGGGGGATAGGGATCCTGATGGGGATTTTTTTATAGCCTACAAAAATCTACAAAGTGCCCTCATACTGAAACATCTGGAGACCTTGTTCTAGGACAAGCTTACCAAAAGAGGTCTGTGGAAGAAGGCATGATACCAGAACCTACGTTGGTAACAATTGGGATACAACTTCTGAATGTGGTTTTATTTTGTGAGTGATTTTGCTAATGTTTTCCAACTGTAAATCTATGGTGCACTGCTGGCCTTCCTAATCTCCATGATTGCACAGGCTTCTATAGAAAACAGATGCCCTCAGTGAGGTTCAAAGCAGAAATCTGTTACCTTTACCGATAGAAGCAAGAGATGAGATCACAGGCTGTGTACAACCACTTGTGAATCTGATTTTAAAATGAATCCGCCAGCCCAAAAAAATAAAGGAAGATCCTTCTGATCACTTGGACTGTCATCCCCACCCCCCTTCACTTCTTGAGAATAAGTGACATCGGTGAGAAGAGGCGATAAAGTGAGAATAGGATCACCTTGTGTATATCCATAAGTGACCAATCCTGTGAACTTGGTGGGAAGCTTCTCACTTTAAAGAGTAACTCCACTTTTGCTGAGAAAAAAAAAAACAAACCCTCCCCTCTGGGTGATCTATATATATTGATTACCCTTATTGGGATTTTTTTTTTTTTTTTTACCAAAAATTTGTAGCAGAATACATATTGGCCTAAATTGATGTAGAAATGTAATTTTTGTACCTTTTTGTATTATTGGATATGTTTTATAGCAGAAAAAAAATGTCGCTCTTTTTTTGTTTATAGCGCAAAAAATAAAAACCACAGAGGTGATCAAATACCACCAAAAGAAAGCTCTATTTGTGGGGGGGAAAAAAAGGACATAAATTTTATTTGGGTACAGCGTCGCACAACCACGTAACTGTCAGTTAAAGTAACGCAGTGCCGTATCGCAAGAAATCCTTGAGAGGGTGCATGTGATCAGCACAGGGCCAATCAGCACTGTCCAGACAGAGGGTCAGGGGTCATGCAGCCTCATAGGACAGTCAGAGGAGAATGAAAACTCCTCCTACAAGCTGTAACCCAGACACCGATAGAAGTCACAAGACTGCTATTTACTGCTGAGGAGAAAAGGTATTTAGCAGTTTATAATTACTAAAATAATTGCATTTCCATGTTCTGTGTACTGTGGGAGATCAGATATAGTGACTGCAGGCTCCTGGGTTTAGTAACACTTTAAGTCTTCATGCACATGGCAGTATAGCGGCCATACAGCCTGTGTAATACCTCTTTGTACAGCTGCCCATTGAGATGAATAGAAAGAGGCGACTGTACAGGATTGTATGCCGGGGTTTGCGTAAAGCACCCAGACTAAGGTGTGCTCCACAATCATATAGGGTGCGTACGGGGCATACGTCACGCAAAGCACAGCCGCATACAGCCACCTCTTACCATTCACCTCAATGGGAACAGCCACCCATTATAATGAATGGTAAGAGGTGGCTGTACACAGCAGTGAAACCCAAGGAGGGCATTGTGCAAGCTCTGCCTGCTGTACAGCCCCTGTACATGAAGCCTAAAATCATGAAATATACTTTTTTTAATACAAGAAAAAAAAGACCAAAAAAAAAAAAAGATGAAGTACCTGAGTGTGAATTGGTATCAGCTTCTTGGTCGTACGCCACCCAGATCAGTGAATTCCTGCAGCAAGTACAGTGAGTTTGCTCAGCTGGTAGAAATCAATGACAGGCTGAAAGGTTCCACAGCTCATGTAATCACACATGAAGCGATCACCTGTGATAAGAAGCCCCCCCCCACCGGAGGTAAACTGAGACCACAATCTGCACAGTTACTTATGAACAGTTGCAGGCCTGTCATTGATTTGTACAGGATTCTGCAGCTTAACCTCTTCAGCTCCGGACGATTTATCCCCCCCCCCTTCATGACCAGCTCATTTTTTGCGATACTTTAACTGACAATTGCGTGGTCATGCGATGTTGCACCCAAATATAATTAATGCCTTTTTTTTCCTTTAAATAGAGCTTTCTTTTGGTGGTATTTAATCACCTCTGCGCTTTTTTTTTTTTTTTTTGCACTATAAACAAAAAAAAGACCGACACTTTTTTTTAAAAAGAAAAACAATATTTTTTACTTTCTGCTATAAAACATGTCCAATAAAAAAATCTAATTTTCTTCATCCATTTAGGCCAATATGTATTCTGCTACCTATTTTTGGTAAAAAAAAACCCCATTGCATTAAGTGTATATTGACTGGTTTGCGCTAAAGTTATAGCGTCTACAAACTATGGGATGTATTTTTTTTTTTCACATTTTTTTTTTTTTTTTACTAGTAATGGCAGCGATCAGCGACTTATAGCAGTACTGCGATATTGCGGCAGACAAATCGGACACTGACTGACACACATTTTGGGGACCAGTGACACTAATACAGTGATCAATGTTAAAAATATACACTGTCACTGTACTAATGACGCTGGCTGGGAAGGGGTTAACATCAGGGGCGATCAAAGGGTTAAATGTGCGCCTAGGGAGTGCTTGATAACTGTGGGGGAGGTGCTTTTACTGTGGGAAGGCAGAGATCTGTGTTCCTGCTTAGCAGAAACACAAGATCTCTACCTTCCCTACTAACAGAACGGCAATCTGCCTTGTTTACATAGGCAGAGCACTGTTCTGCCTGTCTCCCAAATGATCAGCAGGTCCCGGCGGACATCGCGCGCGCCCAGGCCTGGAAGAGTCAGATCACGTACTAGGTACATAATCTATCACAGATCGGCCGCCCTGCCGCAGTTTATGTGGCATAAACTGCAGCAGGGTGGTTGCTAATGGGTTGAAGAGTAATGGCCCGTACACACTATAAGAAAATCGGGCGAACATTTTCATGCGAGGAACGATCGTACGATTTTCGTATAGTGTGTACACAACTTTCAACAGCCGATTCTGACCTTCTGAAGGAAAATTACCGAAGGGACAAATGCTAACATTTTTTTCTTACAGGAACAAAAAGAACATTTTCCGTTGAATGTGTATCGTTTTCGTACAAGAAATATCAGATACAAAGGATTGCTCATGATCAGAAACAACAAATAACAAAAAAGAAGCCTTGGTCGTAAGAGAATTTTTGTACATTATTTCTATCCTCTGTTCCGACTTGCTGTAAAACATAAAGGAAAACTGGCCGATCGTTCGCCCGCTTTTTAATGATTTTTAGCCCCCGTTCACAACAGTGCAACTTGTCATACAATTTGACAGGTCTAAATCACATGACAGGTCGCGCCCTATTGTCGGCAATGGAACTGCTCAAATCGGTGCAATGCCAACTTTGCGCTGCCGCACCAATTTGAAAAAGAAGTTCCTGCGCTATTTTTGGTGATTTCGGGTGCGACTTGCTTAGACATCTGTGCATGAAGTTGGACAGATGTCAGCCAAGTCACACTGACATGCAGCTTTGAAATCGTGCAATTTCAAGTGCATTCGCACAATTTCAAAGTCAGATTCGGTGTGAATGGGGGCTTACTCTAATTTTGTTGAAAAAACCCCTCCCCCTCTGGGTGTTCTATGTACATTGCAGGGATTGTAGCAAACTTTGTTGCAGATTCCTACCTTTTGTTATTCTGAAGAAACAGATGTTTGTTTCTCTGTGTACATGTGGTGGTCATTCTCCTTTCAGGGATTGGCTGTATAAATATACAAGTCCAGGGTCTACTTTTTCCAATCCACTAAATTCTAGAACTTACTAGCATGCAGGGGGAAGTAGTGGAGCCTGCAACCAGCAGAATTCACAGGGCCACAGCCCTCCAGGCTGGGTTTACTTTACCAGGACCAGGATCCCCCTGATTCAGACCAACACCTATTTATACACACCTCAGCCCCCTACTGGTCATTCTCCTTCCCAGGGATTCGCTAAGGCTGTATGAATATTCGAATCCAGGGTCTACTTCTTCCAACCCACTAAATTGTAGAACTTACTAGCATGCAGGGGGAAGAAGTTGAGCCTGCAACCAGCAGTACCCACAGGGCCACAGCCCTCCAGGATGGGTCTTCTCTACCAGGACCAGGATCCTGCTGTTTCAGAACCCCACCTATTTATACACACCTCAGCCCCCTACTGGCCATTCTCTTTCCCAGGGATTGGCTGGGGCTGTATGAATATTTGAGTCCAGGGTCTGCTTCTTCCAGTCCACTAAATTCTAGAACTTACTAGCATGTAGGGGGAAGTAGTGCAACCAGCAGAATCCAAAACAGCTAAAAGTAATCAAACTCTGCTCCACTGGCTACAAAGGAGCCAAAAACTAAATCTGCCGTAATTCTAAAACAACCTAACTGGGAGGGTACTACAGCAGTCACTATCAGGAAGCAGGTCCAGAGCGATGTTGTGCAGCTGACTCTGGAGGAAGTGCATGTAGGTAGGGAGAGTTTGATAAAGACTGGAGGAGGTCAGCAGCATAAAGATGCAATAAATAAATAATATTAACCACGTGGCACTTGACGAATAGAGACTATATAGCCTCAGGGTGGCTTTCTGCATCTGGGGGGTCATTCCTGGGTGTCCTCCGGTGGGCACGCATTGGTGAACTCTCTAGGACCGCTGTGTGCCTTGGACACAGCGCATCAGAGATTGGGGTAAAGGGCCAATCATAGCAGCCCTTACCACTTAAACCCTGTGTCCAATCATAAGCGATCACACATGTAAACACAACAGGTCTTTGCTGGTTAACAGCTCTCCTTCCCTCACACAGAGATTGCATGTTAGGGAAGGAGAACCGGATCTGTGCTGGAGCAGTGAGTTGTGACAGTTTACAGTGCTTTACAGTGTTTTACAGTGCTACCCAGTGCCTTACATCAGTGCCCTGATCATCAGTGCAGCCTCATTAGTGCCCTCACTGCCCTGATTATCAGTGCAGCCTCATTAGTGCCTTGATTATCGGTGCAGCCTTGTCAATGCCCATCAGTGCAGCTTATCAGCGCCCATTAGTGTAGCTTATTAGTGCCAATCAGTGCTGCCTCATCAGTGCCCATCATTGCAGCTTATCAGTGCCCATTAGTGTAGCTTATTAGTGCCAATCAGTGCTGCCTCATCAGTGCCCATCAGTGCCGCCTCATTGGTGCACATCAGTACAGCCTGAACAGTGCCCATCAGTATACATCAGTGCAGCCTCATCAGTGCCCATCAGTTAGTGCCCATCAGTGTACATTAGTGCCGCCTCAACAGTGCCCATCAGTGCAACCTCATCAGTGCACATCAGTGCAGCCTCATCAGTGCCCATCAGTTAGTGCCCATCAGTGTACATTAGTGCTGCCTCATCATTGCTCATCAGTGCAACCTCATCAGTGCCCATCACTGCAACCTCATCAGTGCCCATCAGTGTGCATTAGTGCTGTATAATCAGTGCCCATTAGTGCAACCTCATGAGTGCACTTCGGTGCAGCCTCATCAGTGCCCATCAGTTAGTGCCCATCAGTGTACATTAGTGTCACCTCATCAATGCCCATCAGTGCAGCCGCATCAGTGCCCATCAGTTAGTGCCCATCGGTGTACATTAGTGCTGCCTCATCAATGCCCATCAGTGCAACCTCATCAGTGCCCATCAGCGTACATTAGTGCTGCCTCATCAGTGCCCATCGGTGCAACCTCATCAGTGCCCATCAGTTAATACCCATCAGTGTACATTAGTGCTGTCTCATCAGTGCCCATCACTGCACATTAGTGAAGCTCCATCAGTGTCGATCCATGCAGCCCCATCAGAGTCCATCCATGCAGCCTTATTATCGCACATCAGTGAAGAAGAAAAATTACTTATTTGCAAAAAACTTTAACAGGAGCTAAGAAAATCAGGGTTTTTTTTTTAATTTTCTGTCTTTTGTCTTTTTTTAAAAAAAATAAAAAACCCAGTAATGATTAATTACTACCAGAAGAAAACTCTATCTGTCTGAAAAAAATTGATAAAAATGTAATTTGGGTACAGTGTTGCATGCCTGAGTAATTGTCATTGTCAAGTGCTGACATCTAAAAATTGGCCTGGGCAGGAAGGTGGTAAAAGTCTCTGGTACTGAAGAGGTTAGAAGAGGTGAAAACAATGTTTTATAAGCAAGAAAAAAAATGTTTGCCTATTGTTTACCACACCCGGTGGTTTAGGAAACGAAATGTCATCTAGTTAAGGGTTTAGCTCCTCTGATTCCAGAAGGCCCCCCCAGTCAAACTGCCCCAAATAAAAATGTCCCTGAACCCGCCAGCATTACAAAAGAAATTATTTCTATGCAAAATGCGTAAATACAGTATAAGGGAAACTCAATTTTCCACGGGGTTTGCAGTATTTTTATTTAACAATGCAAAGTCGCTTTTTTTCAAAGGCCTCTCGTGGAATTAGCCGCATTTCATCTTCTTGTGCTCTGATCTTGGGTCGGCTGTGGATTTCTGATAAAGGTGATAGCACAGACGGTCTGAACACGGGAAGAAAGGAATGTCTTTTCACCTTTGCCTTGCCCCCCCCCCCCCCCCCCCGCACACTGCCACGGATTCCAGACAAATACGCTTAACCCGTTCGGCGCTCGGGGGGGCATCACAAACCGAACGTGGGTACGCCCGTGCCATGCGCGGGCGGCAGTTTCCAGACACTTGATGCATTGATCCCGCACGTGATTGAGTCAAATCTGTATATTTTTATTGCATGACAAAATGACGGCCGCCGTCTCTTTGTCTTGATCAGACATTAATTTCTTTAGCAGGTCATTGCTGAGATGAGGTCACGGGCCAAGCGGCCCACCTTTTGCTTTGCCGATACGCCGGTCCCCCTTTCTTTCCACCCGCTAATTAGAAATGCAATCTCACGAGGAGTGAGTCTGCCTGCCAATGTCCCTCACTCAAAATGATTTATTAGCAATTTGTACAAATGGAGAAAATGAAAAATTCTGCTTTCGCTGCCATTTCAGCAATGAGGTGATTGAAAGACAACGAGGTCTGGGTGAATATGTAGATTTTTTTTTTTTTTGTCCCCGATGTGCGCACTTGAAGCCGCGCTTCGCCGAGATGCATATTCCTCTGTTACTTGATGAGTTCACGGATGAGATGGTGAAGTCAGTGATATTAGCGAGTAATCCCGGGAATTAAATCCAAAATGAACTTTGGGGCTAACCTAGCCTTTAAAATAAAATGTAAACCTTTCATTACGGAGAACTTTGGTCAAGATACAAAAAAAAAAATTCCTAATATCAGGCTGTGCGCCGCGGCTGATTCCTTGTCTGGATGAGAACTTTAAAAGTACCTGCGGTGATTGCGAAAACGCACATCGCAATAGCTGGGCATCAGGATCTTATCAGAGAAAGGGGGTAATAATCACTGGGCAAGGTTAGATGGAAAGGCTCTACTCAGTGAGGACCTGTCATTTTATTGCACTGACACCTCCAGACCTCGATAGGATACATAAAAGGGGTTAAAGTGGTATCAAACCCAAAAGCAAACATATATTATATTGCAGCTTACCAATTCTTAGATGTGATGGCTGCATTCGTTTTCCTTTTTTAGGCTTTCTTTCCTTCAAGCCAGTCATGCCCTGTACACACGAGCGGACTTTTCGGCAACAAAGGTCCGACAGTCTTTCCGACGGACTTTCGAACGAACGGACTTGCCTACACACGATCACACCAAAGTCCGACGGATTTGTACGTGATGATGTATGACCGGACTAAAATAAGGACGTTCATAGCCAGTAGCCAATAGCTGCCCTAGCGTTGGTTTTCGTCCGTCGGACTAGCATACAGACGAGCGGATTTTTCGATAGGAACTGGGTCCGGTGGAGTTCCGACGTAAAGATTTGAAACGTGTTCCAAATCTAAAGTCCGTCAGATTTTGGACAGAAACTGTCCGCTGAAGGTCCGATGAAGTCCACACACGGTTGGATTGTATGCCGGATCAGGTCCGTCGGACCAGTCCGGTCGAAAAGTCCACTCGTGTGTATAGGGCATAAGTCTCAGTTCACACTGCCGCGACCTGAAAGCCGCACAACTTACGGCGCGACTTTCCCAGGCGACTTCCTGTGGATTTTGCTAGTGACTTGAGAACTACTTTGATGCGACTTTAGAAGTGACTTTTGGGGGTGCCTGGGTAATCTTCCTGTAATGTCGCATTCAATACACCAATATAGATGAGGATCCGACTTGGAAGAGACTTCCATTAAAGTCTATGGGTACAGGTCGGATAGTAGTGGCATTGAAATAGCTCAGGAACCTTTTCTAAAGTCAGAGAGATTTCAGTAGTGCTAATTAAGGCAGCTCTCATTGACTAACATGGGATTTCACGTCATGCGACTTGGGGGTCTTACAAGTCGTATCTCAAGACGCAGCGGTGTGAACTGCTGTGCTTTCTGAATGGTCCGGTGACAGGGAAGGAGGAGGGGGATCGGAACTTCCGAGTGGTCTCAAACGCGACGAGATCTCTCAGAAGTGGAGACGGGTACCTGTCAACAGGTACCCGCTCCCCCCCCCCCGAAAGGTGGGGAGGAGGCAGATAAGCAGAGCTTCCCCATTTGGGTGGAACGTCGCTTTAAGTGACTTTGAACGTGGCATGGTTGTTGGTGCCAGACGGGCTGGTCTGAGTATTTCAAAAACTGCTGATCTACTGGGATTTTCACACACAACCATCTCTCGGGGTTTACAGACAATTGTGGGAAAAAGAGAAAATATCCAGTGAGTGGCAGAGGTCAGAGGAGAATGGGCAGACTGGTTCCAGATGATAGAAAGGCAACAGTAACTCAAATAACCACTCGTTACACCCAAGGTATGTAGAATACCATCTCTGAATGCACAACACATCGAACTTTGAAGTAGATGAGCTACAGCGGCAGAAGACCACACTTGTCAGCTAAGAACAGGAAACTGAGGCTACAATTCGCACAGGCTTACCAAAAGTGGACAACCCCCACACCATAATCCCCCCTCCACCAAATGATTTTGATCAGTGCACAAAGCAAGGTTCATAAAGACATGGATGATTTTGGGTAGAGGAACTTGACTGGCCTGCACAGAGTCCTGGCCTCAACCCCGATAGAACACCTTTGGGATGAATTAGATTGGAGACTGTGAGCTAGGCCTTCTCATCCAACATCAGTGCCTGACCTCACAAATGCGTTTCTGGAAGAATGGTCAAACGTTCCCATAGACACACTCCTAAACCTTGTGGACGGCCTTCCCAGAAGAGTTGAAGCTGTTATAGCTGCAAAGGGTGGACCAACCCAATATTGAACCCTACGGACTAAGACTGGGATGCCATTAAAGTTCATGTAAAGGCAGGCGTCCCAATACTTTTGAAAATAAAGTGTATGTGTGTATGCATGTGAGATAGGGACCTTTAGATTGTACGCTCCTTGGGGCAGGGACTGATGTGAATGCGCAGTATGTAGAACTCTGTGTAAACTGCCAGCACTATTTAAATTCCTGTAATAAAATAAAAGTGCGGAGGGAGGGGTCCATCCTCGAGTTGCGCTTCAAGGTTCTTCTTGTTTGTGGCCTTGCACATTATTTTGTGATATCTTAAAAAGCAACAATGTTTGAAAAACATCTAGAAGAAGAATTGACCTCCATGTTAATTATTTGAAGGTTTGATAATCAACTGAGAAATTCCACCATTTCAGGCAACAATTGCAAGAATTTGTAGTATTACAATAAATGGTATATATATATATATATATATATATATATATATATATATATATATATATATACATACATATACATACAGTATCTCACCAAAGTGAGTACACCCCTCACATTTTTTAAAATATTTTCTTCTATCTTTTCATGTGACAACACTGAAGAAATGACACTTTGCTACAATGTAAAGTAGTGAGTGTACAGCTTGTATAACAGTGTAAATTAATTTGCTGTCCCCTCAAAATAACTCAACACACAGCCATTAATGTCTAAACCGCTGGCAACAAAAGTGAAAATGTCCAAATTGGGCCCAAAGTGTCAATATTTTGTGTGGCCACCATTATTTTCCAGCACTGCCTTAACCCTCTTGGGCATGAAGTTCACCAGATCTTCACAGGTTGTCACTGGAGTCCTCTTCCCCTCCTCCATGACGACATCACAGAGCTGGGGGATGTTAGAGACCTTGCGCTCCTCCACCTTCCGTTTGAGGATGCCCCACAGATGCTCAATAGGGTTTAGGTCTGGAGACATGCTTGGCCAGTCCATCACCTTTACCCTCAGCTTCTTTAGCAAGGCAGTGGTGGTCTTGGAGGTGTGTTTGGGGTCGTTATCATGTTGGAATATTGCCCTGCAGCCCAGTCTCTGAAGGGAGGGGATCATTCTCTGCTTCAGTATGTCACAGTACATGTTGGCATTCATGGTTCCCTCAATGAACTGTAGCCCCCCAGTGCCAGCAGCACTTGCTTGACTGTAGACAAGACACACTTGTCTTTGTACTCCTCACCTGGTTGCCGCCACACACGCTTGTCACCATCTGAACCAAATAAGTTATCTTGGTCTCAGCAGACCACAGGACATGGTTCCAGTAATCCATGCCCTTAAGCTTCGTACACACAATCAGATTTCCTGACCAGAATTGTGTGATGACAGGCTGACAGATGGAAAATTCGACCATTTGTACACTCCATCAGACAATTGTTGGCCAACTTTCTGCGGACAAATGTTGGACGGCAGGCTTATAAATTTTCCGCGGACAAATGTCTGTTGTGGGATTTTCCAAGCGTGTGTACACAAGTCCGTCGGACAAAAGTCCAAAGTACAAACACGTATTCTCGGAAGCAAGGACGATCCGGAAGCGGTCGGTCTTGTAAACTAGCGTTCGTAATGGATAGTTAACATTCGTGACGCAGCAAATTATGAAATCTAGAAATGCAGCGCACAATTCTCTTCTTCTTTAATGGGATAATAATGAAGCTGCTTTGCTGGTGATACTGATGGAGTTCTGCCAAACATATTTTCAAAGGCTTTTTTTTTCTAGTGATATCAAGAATAATATTATTATGCTTTTTTTTGTGTGGCAAGTTACCACAACATCATTATCCTGTTGTTTTCAAGATCAAAGATACAACTATGTTGGTGTCCCTTGTTAATTTTACATTGTATTTTTTAAAATGTAACTGCCGACTCCCAAACTGTCATTTGAAGTAAAACACACAGCCAAGTATTATTCTACACAATTTTTTTATTGTGCATAAAAAAAAGAAAACAAATAAAATTAGACATGATATCTGCCAATAGAACTTAATCAAAAAGTTCATTCTATGCATCCAAAAATATAGAAAATATACCAAATCAAATCATTATTCAACCAAAAAATAAAATAAAAGCCTCATGCATGTGTCCTGCTTCTTAATATAGGTCAGGGATATTCAATTAGTGGACCTCCAGCTGCTGCAAAACTACAAGTCCCATCATGCTCTGCCTCTGGGTGTCATGCTTGTGGCTGTCAGAGTCTTGCTATGCCTCATGGGACTTGTAGTTTTGCAACAGCTGGAGGTCCGCTAATTGCATATCCCTGATATAGGGGGTCAACAATGCCAAGAGTTGGTGAAAGCAGGGGTCCGTCATCCGGAGATAATTCCGAAAAACATCTGGATTATTCTCCTGGAGCTCCCGCAGCAAAGGCATATGACAGAATTGGTCACGATTAATAAAGCAACCAATTTTTGGTCAAAGAACTCCTCCCCCTCCTGTTCCTGGACTGGACTTGGGTCAAAGAAATAACTCCAAGGCCAATAATAAATAACACATTATCTCCTCCGATTCCGCAACATGGCTGGTTGACGAACGTCCGTTCAGAAACCAACTGAAAACCGCGAAATGAAAAGCGCAAAATGAAAAGCGCAAATCAACACTCACCAACTTTCTACTAACACGAAATTAGCAGAAGGAGCCCAAAGAGTGGCGCATGACTATTGAACTTCCTCTTTGTAGTCTCATAGTATGTCTAATACGTCACTACGTTCTTGTTTGTTGGCCGACAATTCCTTGCCGTCTGTATGCAAGACAAGTTCCTGGCCAACACCCTTCGGACAAAAGTCTGATGTTTTGTCTGCGGAAAATCCGCTCGTGTGTACGAGGCTTTAGTCTGCTTGTCTTCAGCAAACTGTCTGCGGGCTTTCTTGTGCATCATTTTGAGAAGAGGCTTCCTTCTGGGACGACAGCCATGCAGACCAATTTGATGCAGTGTGTGGCGTATGGTCTGAGCACTGACAGGCTAACCCCCCACCCTTTGCACCTCTGCAGCAATGCTGGCAGCACTCATACGTCTATTTCACAAAGACAACCTCTGGATATGACGCTGAGCACGTGACCTCAACTTCTTTGATGGACCATGGCGAGGCCTGTTCTGAGTGGAACCTGTCCTGTTAAACCGCTGTATGGTCTTGGCCACCGTGCTGCAGCTCAGTTTCCGGGTCTTGGCAATCTTCTTATAGCCTAGGCCATCCTTATGTAGAGCAACAATTCTTTTTTTCAGATCCTCAGAGAGTTCTTTGCCATGAGGTGCCATATTGAACTTCCAGTGACCAGTATGAGAGAGTGAGAGCGATAACACCAAATTTAACACACCTGCTCCCCATTCACACCTGAGACCTTGTAACACTAACGAGTCACATGACACCGGGGGAGGGAAAATGGCTAATTGGGCCCAATTTGGACATTTTCACTTAGGGGTGTACTCACTTTTGTTGCCAGCGGTTTAGACATTAATGGCTGTGCGTTGAGTTATTTTGAGGGGACAGCAAATTTACACTGTTATACAAGCTGTACACTCACTACTTTACATTGTAGACAAGTGTCATTTCTTCAGTGTTGTCACATGAAAAGATAGAAGAAAAGATTTACAAAAATGTGAGGGGGGTACTCACTTTTGTGAGACACTATATATATATATATATATATATATATATATATATATATACACACACACACACACACACATATATACTGTATACACACACTGTATGAATAATCTCCATTGTAGAGCACAATCCGATTCCACAAGAAGTGTTTTTATCTCTCACAGATGGTTCAAATATAATGTTTTCTTATGGGAGCTGAACGTTTGATCTTTTACCATCCAGGGCCTTGTTATTCCTCATTAACAAATAATTAGCAGTTTATGACTTTACTAATCTCTCTAGAGATATGCAAAACATCAAACTGTTTAAACTACACCTGACGGATGGCACACACACGGAACAGTCTGGAATAACTGATGCAACAAAGTGTCATTTAATTGGCCGTATGCCAAACCCGGGACTAATACAGACATAAGATGGTGAACGCCAGGCTGGTGGCTCATTCCTCGATCGTATCGTTTCACACAAAGATCATTACACTAAATGTCTTATCTTACTGAAAAAAAAAAAAAAAAAAGACACATTTACAAATGTGATGATGTCAGATTATACCAAAAAGATGCTTCTGGGTCCAAGAAATTTATTATCACAATTACGTGCGTAAGTGTATTATGTGCAACGATTAGATTCATTTATGAAGAAAAAAACAGACATGGGAAATATTTATCCGTATGACAGAAAACATCCCAAACATTTCAGCTTCACAGGTTAGATTTGCTGGGATTTCTAGTCTGGTACATAGGTCACGTTACAAAGGGCCCGATCACACTATACAAAAAGGTTGACTCTTCCGGCGGACACGGAGGGACCATCGAGGACTGGACCAGGATATGGGTTGTCATCAAGGAATCGCTTCTCGGCCTTTTGGCTAAGATCAAGTGTAGTATCTGTTCTTATCAGTTTCCAGGAGGTGGCGCTTGCTTCCGTCCCTGATATATGGTGAAATAGTGAAGGGATGGCCGGTTGCTATGCAAAACCTGCTGGAGTAAAGGTGACCTGGAGCGGTTCGTAGCCGAAAGGGAAGCCTTCTGATGGGGATGGAGAACCACAGGGTCTGATCCGGAGGGTCGGGCCCCTGGCCTTCTGGCCTAGATTGGGGCTCTAGCTCCAGACAGTTTTTCTGGGAGAGAACGCTTACTCCTCCTTCGGGGGGGGGGGGGGGGGAGTGGTCAGTATTTCCCGAATATAATTAGGCAGGAGGGATGGAACGACGGTGGAGCCTGATGGTAAAGGGCTCTCACCAAGTTTCCTGAACTCCAGGCCATCCTGGTTGGGGTGGGGGCTGCTGTGGTCTGGGCTGTGGGTCAGGGTTGCTTTGAAAAGCCAGTGGTGAATGTGCCCCTGAAGTGGCAGTTCAGGGGTGCCGACCAGTCACTGTGTTTAGGCACTTGATTTTATGGCACCATGGTCACTTCACCACTACACACGTTTTTCACACCTGCCTCTTGGGACGAGCCTTTTGGCTAGGACCAGGGGAAATTTTTATGCCTGGCCGGAGGGCCGGCCATTGTATTACACAATGGTCACTTTCACTCTCCCACCTCCCTATCTCCCCACTCTTTTTATTTATCCCTGTGTTTGTCACTTTTTTTGTTTGTAGTGTATACACGTTTTGTCACTGTGTGATGAGTAGGGTGTGGGTCCTCGGGCCTACTCTGAAAGTCTTGGGAAGGGGTGGACAAAGGCCTTCTGGCTTGGTTCGCCCTCTCCTTTGGGGGTCTCCCTTCGGGGGAGCCCCACCTAGTACTTGGGTGGGTCTGTTTCGGCAGACCTTCCAGAGAACGGGGGGTCCGCCTGGTTTCGGCCAGATGGACCCATTGTAAAGTACCTCAGTCCCTGTCTGGAGCCCCAGGGGATCAGGGTAAGGTCTTTCCCTAGTGGAGGACTCTGAACACCCGTTGCACGTTTTTGTGTTTCACTCTCTATGTGTGGGCACTTTTTTTTGGCACCGGGTTGAAGTTTTTGGGTGTGTTTTGCACGCCACTGGCTTTTCAACAATAAAAAAAAAAATATATGAAGATACAATCCTAAGCTTTATGGGCTTTTTGTTTCCCAACCAAAAAACCAACGGTGGACAATTCCCAGTTTTTCTTGTGTCCAACTTGTTTCTTATCGCCATCTCATTCTCTATGGATGGAGACCTCAAAGGCGCCCTAGCTCAGGCAGTCAGGACATCTCCCTTTGTCTATTATAACGAATGACCTCTCTGGAGTTTCAATCTTCAATTCCATCAAGGTATTACATTTTGCATTAATGCATTAATCAGCCTATGATGTCACAGGACAGCGATTGTGCTGGTGGAAGCAGATTCAGCTAATCCGGCAGAGATGGGAAAGTAATATCTTATCATAATGATGATGGCATGGAGGGTGTTAGCAGCGGAAAGCCCCCTGTTCTCTATTCATCACTAGTGCAAGTTTACAGCAAGAACTATATATAAACCATAATCAGTAATTCGCTGCCAGTGGTATACGGCAAGGTGAGTGAAGAGAGACCCTGGCCCGATTGGTTAATGTATATTTATACGCTTTACCTGCAGAAACCTTTTTAATTATTATTTTATAAAGAAAAGTAGGCCATCTAAGAATAATTTATTTAAAAAACATATATATTTAATATGTGTGGTCTTTTAAAACTCATGAAATATTTTAGTGCAGTTTCTATGACCTGAAAGCTGTCTTTATATTGTGTTCTCAAAATTCAACTTAAAGGGGAGCTCCACCCAAAAGGGGAAGCTCCGCTTATCTGCTTTGACCCCACCCCTCCAGTGTTACATTTGGCACCTTTCAGGGGGAGGGAGGGGTAACGGGCAGTGGCGTCTCCAGCTTTCAAATTTAGGGGGGGCACATGGGGGGACAGGGACAAAAGTAGGGGGCAACTATAAAATGCATATATATATATATATATATATATATATATATATATATATATATATCCTGGGGCCCTTTACTATGACCCCACAATGGGCCCTTTTACATGTTCTGCAGTGAGCTCCCTTCCTACTGTGTTGGGGCCCCCAGGGTGGCAGAAAACAAGAGATATATGTCACCAGCATATCAAGAAAATATAAGGATCCAAAGCAGTGGGAGAACTATCAGGGTTACAAAGGTTGTCTTGCCACCGGGCCCTGGTGTTCTGCCACTGTGGGGTTCCCCAGCCTCCTCTTGCTGTCCGGCCCCTGCTATTGACAGCGCTGGTCTGGCATCTCTTGGAATTTACAGGCTGGTTCTCCTGTCCTAAGGACGGGAGAAATCAGTCTGTTTTTTCAGTAACTGAGAGTCCTGGTGGAGTCCTTCCTGCAACTCGCTCTTCTCCCTGCCAATGAGGATGCAGGTGAAGGAGCAAATCGGGCAGCCGTGGTTGTTTGAACGCTCGCATTATGCAGTGTCAGCGAGCAGGGGAGGGGGGAGGAATCACCCGCAGGAGCTGACTGGGGACACTCTCCCTCTTAGACATTGATTTTTTGTAAAAAAAAAAAAAAAAAAAAAAATTTTTTTTTTTGGGGGGGGGCACATGGTGGGGCACAGCATAATGTTGGGGGGGGGGGGGGGGGTCAGGGCCCCCTCTGGCCCCCCCCTAGGGTCGCCATTGGTAACGGGTACCTTTCAGCACACCCGGGAGACCTGGCTGCGGCAAGATGGGGCGAGGTCCCCTGGAAGTTCGGCCCCCTCCTCCTACCCCCGCCACCGAGCCAGTTAGAAAGCGCAGAGCGCTTCGTGTGTTCACAGCAGGGAATCGGCACAAATGGCGGCGGCAGCACCCGAGAGCCGATCGGAAAATCGGCTTAGGTGCCGACATCGCGGGATCCCTGGACAGGTAAGGGTCCTATTTAAAGTCAGCAGCTACGGTATTTGTAGCTGCTGACTTTTCATTTTTTGGTAGGTGGCCGAATTCCTCTTTAAATTTGGCAGGAGTTGGGGCAATGGCACTGAGCCCGCATTCTTATTATTATTCTTATAGTCTTATACAGGGCTTCTTTTTAGCGGGAACGCAGTCCTGGCACCTCCAGCACTAAGGTGCCAGGACTGCACCTTACAGGGTGTTAGAGGGTATATTGTTGCCAACTGCTGGGGAATCTATTATCGCTGTTGGGATCATTCGTTGTTGATGGGGGATCTATATTTTCTGGGGGATCTTATGTTGCCAAAGGGTCAATTATTGCTGGGAGGGGCCTATTGTTGCTGGGTGTCGGGGAATCTACTGTATTGTTACTGGCGGGGGTTTATTGTTGCTAGGGAGATCTATTGTTGTTAGGGGGTCTATTGTTGCTGGTGGGGGGATCTCATTGTTGCTGGTAGGGGGATCCCATTGTTGCTGGTGGGGGATCCCATTGTTGCTGGTGGGGATCCTATGTTGCTAGGGGTTCAATAGATGCTGGGAGGGATTTACTGATGAGGGAAGTTTCTGTTGATGTTGGGCTGCTAGAGGGTTTGTTGATGTTGGCTGCTGGGAGATCCACTCTATTGTTATAAAGGCGATGTATTGCTGCTGGAGGAAATCTATTGTTGTTGGGGGATATTTTGTTGTGCATAGTTGCCAACATTCTGAAAAAAAATTTTAGGGACACTTTTTTCTCTGTAGGCAGAGTATAATTTTAATTAGGGGCGTGTCATTCTTTTGTAGGCGTGGCTTGGAAGAATTTTAAAAAATGTGGTGCACAGAGCGCGCTGCAGTGTAAAAGTGGGTGTGGTATATGTTATGTTAAATTGTGGGTGTGGCTTAAATGGGTGTGGTTAGAGTGTGAGATGACTTACATAGTGGAAAATGTGGTAATATATAGGGAATGTAGGTAGGGCAGGAGGTTAAGCGGGATGGAGAAGAGGGGGGTGAGCAGAGTTGGGGTGGAGATGGAATAGAGGGGGGTGAGCAGAGTTGGGGGGGGTGGAGAAGAGGGGGGTTGTGAGCAGAGTTAGGGTGGGGATGGAGAAGAGGGGGGTGAGCAGAGTTGGGGTTGAGATGGAGAAGGGGGGTGAGCAGAGTTAGGGTAGAGATGGAGAGGGGGAGGGGTGAGCAGAGTTGGGGTGGAAATGGAGAAGAGGGGAGTGAGCATAGTTGGGGTGGAGATGGAGAAGGGGGAGTGACCAGAGTTAGGGTAGAGATGGAGATGGGGAGGGGGAGGGGTGAGCAGAGTTGGGGTGGAGATGGAATAGAGGGGGGTGAGCAAAGTTGGGTGGCTGGAGAAGAGGGGTGTAAATAGGGTTGGTGAACGGGGGAAGTTATGAGCAAAGCTGGGTGGTTCCGGGTTGCTGGGAGGGAAGACACTGGAACAGGACAGTGGTGGGGGGGGGGGGGGGCAAAGGCACACAAAAGTTTTCTATATGACTCACTGCTGTAGCTTTTCTGGCAGCAGGTATGGGTATTTCTCTCTCTGTTCAAGAAGCTAAGCAGTAAGTGGCGGTCCTGCAGAAAAGCTCCCTCGATCTGCTTCCCTTCAGAAGGCGGCCTGGGCACGATCTTAGAGGGCGGCCACATCCCCCTCCCTGTGTCACAGCCAATTGGACACTGCAAGCCTCACAGGCTCCGTCTTCTGGGTGTTGTATAGGGAGTGTCTGATCTGAGCTGCTGGGGGAGGAGGTAGGGGGAGGAATAGAATGGCAATCAATGCTTCTGATTCTCTGTCTCTTGGCACCCCGCCCTGCAGCACCTGAGCTCCGACCTCAGTCACTAGCACGGCTTTCTGTGACAGAGCCAAATTTTCGGGATTCTGCCCGGGACAGGAGCAGACCAGGACTTGGGTCTGATTTCCATGACTGTTGGCAAGTATGGTTGTAGGGGGGCGGGGTCTATTGTGTCTGTTGGGTTCTATTGTCGCTGGCTGCACAGGATTGTGTTTAGAAGTGGGTAGGGGGTGGGACAATGGGTGACTAGGAAGTGCTGGATGGTAAGGAGTGTAAAATGTGGGTGGAACTCTGCTTTAAAGGGGTTGTAAACCCTCAAGGTTTTTCACCTTAATGCATTCTATGCATTAAAGCAGAGTTCCACCCAAAAGTGGAACTTCCGCTCATTTGTCTCCTCTCCCCCTCCGGTGCCACAATTGGCACCTTTTGGGGCATAGGAGGTACAGGATACCCGTCTTTGACAGGTATCCTGTTCCCACTTCCAGGAGTCCAGGCCGCGGCCCATGACATGACCCCAGGGCTCCCTCCTCCTCCCTCCTCCTCTCTCTGTCGCCGAGCCAGTAGGAGAGTGGGGCAGTTCCTGGCGTGAAGCCGTAACGCTACACTGCCGGGTTCCCTTACCCGCAATGGTAGCGGCAGAACCCGACAGCTGATGCCGACATCGCCGGACTCCAGGACAGGTAAGTGTCCTATTGTTAAAAGCCAGCAGCTGCAGTATGTGTAGCTGCTGGTTTTTAATTTTTTTTTGGGTGGAACACCGCTTTAAGGTGAAAAACCTTCTGTGATGCAGCAGCCCCCCCAGAGCCCCCCTTTTACTTACCTGAACCCGGTCTTTCCAGCGACGGGGACGAGCACACCAGCTCTAGCCAGTGTCTTGGGTCCTGATTGGATAGATTGATAGCAGCTCAGCCATTGGCTCCCACTGCTGTCAATCAAATCCAATGACGCGGGAGCTGGGCGCGGGGCCGAGAAGAGGAGGAGCCAGGAGCACCACTGAGGGACTCCAGAAGACAAGGATCGGGACCACTCTGTGCAAAACCAACTGCACAGAGGAGGTAAGTATGACATGTTTGTTTTATTTTTTTAAACGAGTCTTTACATGTCCTTTAAATCCAAAACTCAACCTCAAAATTAACTCACACCATCATAGGGATAAAAAATGATCCCAAAGATACTAAAAATGAAGATGCTACAAGTCAAAAATATCATGAAACATCTTTGATGCCTCAATTCAATGTGTGCCACAGCTTCGGCTCCAAAAACCCCAGGTCAGAAAAGCAATGTTCCATGACACAGGATACTTGTTACCTAATAATGGTACAGGAAAAAACTAATAATAATGAAGGACACCAGAATTTCAGAAGAACAGAGGTGAGAGGGGTAAAGTCTGAATCCTGCCTCTGCCTCTCTTTCTTAGAACAAAAAAGATTCCCCGCTCCTCCCTTCTCCGCTCTCAGCTGCTCTGACCACGGTCCGAAATCTGGGAGGTGAAAACACACATAATAGGGCAGCCTAATCGCCCTTAATTAACCAGGAATAAGTTGAAGGCAGCTGTTTGCCATTCCTGGGATGTATAGTATGTAAATGTCCCCCATAGAAGCATCACACTTTTCTTTTTTTTTTTTTTTTTCCTGTGGACATTGAGGGTAACCAAATTAGCCGTTGGCAGCCATAGTAATTGGGAGGTACAGCTCCCATTAGGAGTCCAGCAAATTAGGAAGAATAATGGAGCAAGGGCTTTGTTACGAATAATAATAGAGGTACAAAAAAAAAAAAAAAAAAAAAGCGTGACCTTTTCTTTTGGCTGTGCAGAGCTGTTAACATTGCTCACCTGCAATCAGTACTCAAGTCACAGCCAAATCCAAGGAGACATAGGGGCAGCCGGCTTCCCCGGGAATCATTAGAAAACTATGGATGTCTGAGATGGCCAATCCAAACAGCTCCAAGACCACCGCTCTAATTGTATTAATGTAGATATGAACCCCACCGCTAACATCTCACATGGGCTTTAAGATGATCTTGTCATTTAAAAAATAATTTTCTTTTTTTTTTTATCTGCAGCTTTCATTAAAGTAATACCTGGCTACGAAGACACTAAAGACTCTAAAGACATGAAGGCATCAGTAAAGTCACAGACAGTTTGTAAAAAAATTGTGATTTTTTTTTAGATCTGTCCGTTAATGACCATTATAGACATGAAGTCTGAATTCTATGTACACATGTTAAAATCTTAATTTTTTACAAACTGTTGGTGAATTTAATGATGGTTGGCAGCCCTGGCTCTTTCCCTAGTTCTCCTGCATTGTCACCCTCGCTTCTACCGCAGACCACAAGTGTCAGCATAAATATAATAATTCCAGAAACCATATGGTGTTTATGGTGAAAGGGGACTAAAGGAATCAAAAAAGCCTTCCAATGAATCAATACTACAATGGAGATTTAATATCTTGCATACTCCCAGTCATGACTGGTGCTCTTTAACATTTACTGGGGGCGGGTGGCACAAGCAGGCTGGATGACATACATGCAGGTAGGGTTGCACCGATACCTCTTTTTTAAGACCGAGTACAAGTGCCAATACTTTTTTTTTCAGGTACTCGCCGATACCAATCACTGATACTTCTTTTTAATGTCGTGTGACAGTGGCACTAATATGCAGCACTGATGAGGCCTGGACTGCGACAGTAGTTCTTTATTTTTTATTTTATTCCTTTTTACAATTTTATTCAAAAATTTTTTTTTTGTTATTATTTTTTTCAAGTTATATATTTTCTGTTATTCTTTTTTTTTTTTACAATGCTTTCTTTTTTGGGGGGGGACGGTATTATTATTTTTACAATTTAACCTTTAAATATTTATTTATTATAATTCTTTTTTTTTTTTTTTTATCAGCCCTGTTGGGGGGGGATTGGCTTTGATGAGATATCAGACCCCTGACATCTCCCCTTTGAGACAGGGAAAGGGACTGAGGACAGAGATTCCCCAGTCTCTTTCACATGCAGCCTCAGCTGCACTGAAAATGAATGGAGAGGAGACAGCGGCTCCTCTCCATTCATAAACTGAAGCATCATAAACACAGATTACGATGTTTCAGTTATGAATGGACAGAGTCAGTGATTATCACTGACTCTGTTCATTCAGAAAAGGAAGGAGCCAGTAAATGACATATTTACCGACTCCTTCCTCCGCTCTCCATCCTGCCAGATCCAGGATGAGGGGTGAGGGGGGACCGGAGGAGGACACGGGGAGTCGGGGACCCGGAGAGAGGGAGGAGGACACCGCTGAGAGGGAGGAGGACACCAGAGAGAGGGAGAAGGACCAGGAGAAAGACATGGGCACAGTCGGGGGTGATCAGTGCGGCGGTGGGAGCAGTTAAAAGCACCAATCTCCCTGTATAGCTTTTAATAAAGCACCTGACAGCGAGAGGGAGGGAGGGGAGGAGAAGCGGCTGTCAGAAAAGCTATACAGGGAGATCGGTGCTTGTAACTGCCCCCACCGCCGCACCGATCACCTGTGAGGCTGCCCAACCCCCCCTGCTAAGCTTGAGGATGCCTGGTCCATAACAACAGGTATCGGATTAGACATCGGAGCATTTGCACAAGTACCGATACTAATGCAAATGATTGGTATCGGCACCGATACCGATACTAGTATTGGTGCATCCCTTCATGCAGGGCATGCACGCACCCCCTGCTAACCCAACGCTGCACTGGCTAAAGCAGGATTTTGTCAGCAGGTCTTGGACAATGATTTATATCTGGGACCTGCTGATTAGCTGTAGCCCAATCACAGCACACACACATGGATCTGTACACAGATGAGCGATCTGGCTGTTTCTTCTCCCTGCAAAGCAGGGAGAAAAAGCAGCCAGATCTGTTGATAAAAAACAGCACATATTACACTTCTTAGGCACACATGTAGGCACACATTTAACACCTTAATTGCCCCTAGATGTCAACCCCTTCCCAGCCAGTGCCATTAGTACAGTATCAGTGTACAGTATTATCACCGATCACTGTATTATTGTCACTAGCGACATCAGAGTCAGTAAGTCAGTTAGTGTACCCCCCCCCGTGAGGGTCTGTTAACACCAGATAGCCCACCACACTATCACAGTCCCACTATAAGTTGCTGATCACCGCCATTACCAGTATATCACCTATAGCTGCGTAAATTCCAGTATATATGTCATAGTTTGTAGGCGCTATAACTTTCAGACAAACCAATTAAAAAGGAAGTAAACTCTTGAAAAAAAAAATCTTCTTCTCTCTCCTCTGCAAAGTAAAGTCACAATGTGCTAGTATGCATCGCATACTAGCACATTATAGGACACTTACCTGCAAACGAATTGTCTCCACTGCAAGCCACATCCATCTTCCCCTGTCTTCCTTCCGGGGCCGCGGACTCTGGCTCTGTGACTGGCCGGAGCCACGTGACATCACTCCTGCTGGTTACGGCACTGTCTTCTGAAGACACGGCACAGTATACAGTAAATATCTCCTCTACGGCGCACGTTTAGGAGATATTTACAGTACCTATAGGTAAGCCTTATTCTAGGCTTACCTATAGGTATAAAGTATACATGGAGGTTTACAACCTCTTTAATAAACACTTATTTTTTTTCTACCAAAGACATGTAGCAGAATACATTATGGCCTCAATTTAAGAAGAAATGTGATTTTTTTTTAATTTCTTTGTTGGGTGTGTTTTATAACAGAATGTAGAAAATATTGTTTGATTTTTCTTTCAAAATTTCCTGTCTTTTTTTTCGTCTATATGATTAAAATTAAAAAACCCAGTGGTGATCAAATACCACCAAAAGAAAGGTCTATTTGTATAAAAACAATGATATAAATGTCATTTGGATACAGTGTTGCATGACCGCGCAATTACCAGTTAAAGTAGCACAGTGCTGAATAGCAAAAAATATCCTGAAACTCATGGAACCTTCTGGAGGTCTGATAAACACAAACTACAAAGACCTATGAACTGTATAAACTCACTAGTGGGGTTAGCTTAGCACTATAGTGCACGATTTCCAAATCACTGGTATGTGATACCCCTTTAAGGACTTACACGGCTCGAATTTCAGCCAATTCAGCAAGAATTGACTCCACCCAGCTTGCCAAACTTCAATTAAAGTGTTACTAAACCCACAACAGTAAAATCAGTCTGTATATGCAGTAAAGCATGCTTGTTTACTCACTGTGGAACATAAGGGGTTAATCCTCTGCATTGTGTATAAAGGCTGTTTGTTCCTGTCTTCTCTGTTCCTCCCCTTCCTCCACTGACTCCAAAACATGTCAGAGCCTTTGGAGTCAGGCTGCACATGCTCAGTTTGGTGTGTATTGCTAAAGAGGTTTTTTTTTTTTTCCCGGAAAGGTGCATGTGATCAGCACAGGGCCAATCAGCACTGTCCAGACAGAGGGTCAGGAACCCTGCAGCCTCATATGAAAGCTCAGAGCAGAATGAAAACTCCTCCTACAAGCTTTAACCAGACACTGATAGAAGTCACAAGACTGCTATATACTCCTGGTGAGAAAAGGTATTTAGCAGTTTATATTTACTAAAATAATTGCATTTCCATGTTCTGTGTAGAACAGATCCTCCTCTTTTCGGGTGCCTCGCCGGTGCTCCTGGCTCTGCCCTCCTTGCCGAGTGCCCCCACAGCAAGGGGGCACCCGGCAGGGGGAGCTCGAGTCGAGCCGCTGCTCTGTGTGTCCATATAAACACAGAGCCGTGGCCGGGCCCCGCCCCGCCCCTCTATCTCCTCATTGGATCACTGACTTTGATTAACAGCAGCAGGAGCCAATGGCGCCCGCTGTGTGTCTCAGCCAATGAGGAGGGTGAGTCCTGGACAGTCGAGCCTCTTGTGCAAATTGCTGGATCAATATGGGGTTCAGGTATTAGGGGGGCTGCTGCACACAGAAGGTTTTTTTATCTTAAAGAGGAACTGCAGTCTGCTCACATAATTTGTAATAAAAACATCTTTGCCATTCTGAAGCTTCCCTCCAACCACTTTGCATATTATTTTATATATACTGTGATTCTGTACTTGCCAAATAGGCTGCAGAAATCTCCCTCCACTGAGTCTGGCTGCATCCATTTTAACTGTGGGCAGCTGAAGCTGCTGCCTGTTCACTTCCTGAATTTACACAGACACACGGAAGCACACCTCCAGCTCTGCAGCTCTCATTGGTCTTCTTACGACTCCCCCCCCCTATCCTGGCAAACTCTTACAAGAGTGAGAGAGAGAGCTGTGAATGATGTCATAATCCCAGGCTTTTTACCAGACAAGAAACAGGAAGTGGGCTGTATAAGGGATTTACTGGCAGAAAAAAAAAATGTTTTACTATCCAAAGTTAAAACAACAACAAGAAGAGTGGAAAATGTAACAGATGGAAAGTTGAAAAAATGACTGAAGGTCCACTTTAAGGCATATAATGCACCTTCTGCCTTTACAATTGGACAAAAAAAAGCTAAGTCTGGAAGTCCCCTCCCAAGTATAACCCTCCCTGCTAGGCAAGAGGAGCGAGATTCTGTGTCCCGTGATGGACTCACAAAAA
Source organism: Aquarana catesbeiana (assembly GCF_042186555.1). Taxonomy (NCBI): domain Eukaryota; kingdom Metazoa; phylum Chordata; class Amphibia; order Anura; family Ranidae; genus Aquarana; species Aquarana catesbeiana. Next base: position 275,973,534 of record NC_133334.1, read on the forward strand.
CAAAAAGGATTTTTACCAAAAACATTCTTTTTAATAAATATTCCCGGGACACAGTGCGTCTTCAAATTCATAAGGATAGGGACTTCCTAAAGCAATGAAAAGAGGGGAGGGCACCACAGGAACCAAAAACCAATCGCCATCCCCTAATAGGTAAGAACCTCACAATTCTGCGGACCAAAGGAAGCATCGGGGGTGATTTACTAAAGGCAAACAAACTGTGTACTCTGCAAGTGTAGTTGCTCCAAAGCTTAGTAAATGAGGTAAAGCTTTACTTTGCAAAAAATAACCAATCACATGCAAGGAAAATAAAAATAAAAAACAGCATTTTGGCTTGCACATGATTGGATGATGGAAGTCATCAGAGCTTCTGCTCATTTACAGTACTAAAGCTCTGGAGCAACTGCTCTTGCAGAGTGCAACATCACTTTGCAAAGTGCACAGTATATTTGCCTTTAGTAAATCCACCCCATTGTGTCACGCCTACCCCTAGCATAGCTCCCAACTGTCCCTGATTTCGAGGGACTGTCCCTGATTTGGAGCAATGTCCCTCTGTCCCTCATTCCTCCTCATTTGTCCCTCGTTTTGGTCTGATCTATATAGTTGTATATAAAATGCACTTTTTTATCTATCAAAAAGTGTTTTCCAGCACAAAATCTTTCATCTGATTTCTAAATTGCTGCATTTGTAAATTCCAAAAGCCAATATAAAGGAATAGTAGTGGTAAAAAAGCACATGTGGGTTTAACCAGACTTGTTTTTTTTGTACAATTCTCCTTTAAGGGGACGTGGTAAAGGGTGTGTCCTATGACTACATACTTTTGCTGATAGGTGTCCCTCATTCCCATCTCAAAAAGTTGGGAGGTGTGCCCTAGTGTTGTTAGTCAGGCACTATATCTGGCCTCTGTGTTCTTTACCTATAGCAGCTCCCTTTCCCATAAGGCAAACAGGCCTACCGGTACTCAGTTGCCCCCGGGTCTTGTACACAATGCTTAAGTGCCTCACTACCATGCCGGAGCAGGTGTGCGCTAAACACAGCAAAAAGTACTTGTGATTGATAGACAGGCAGAGTGGTCCAATGGCAGTCCAGGTCCAGGCTACTTTCACACTGGGGCGGGGGGGCATTAGCGGTAAAGCGGTGCTAGTTTTAGCGGCACTTTTCGGACACTTGCGGGACGCTTTTAACCCCCCCCGCGCTAACGGTCGAGGAAAGGGTTAAAAGTGCCCGAAAAGCGCCGCTGTCAAAGCGCTCTGCAGGCGATTCGGCACCGTTGCCCATTAATTTTCAATGGCAGGGGCGTTTTAGGAGTGCTGTATACAGCGCTCCCGCACCGCCCCAAAGATGCTGCTTGCAGGACTTTTTTCTCATCCCGCAAGCGCACTGGCCCAGTATGAAAGCACTCGGGGTCTCACACCGGGGAGGCATGAGAGGTGCTTTTCAGGCGCTTTACAGACACTATTTTTAGCGCTAAAATGACTGAAAAGCGCCCCGGTGTGAAAGGGGTCTAAAGGCAGGCAACGTTCAGAGAGTAGTCAGGGTCAAATCCATGGCCAAAGGAAGTCGTAGGAATGCAAAACTACTAAATGGGCTGTGTTCACTTGGTAAAGGGATGTGAAGGATTATTTGGGATGATAATAGGGTATTTTATTCAGGTGATTCCACATCATTTTCACAAAGCAGCAGTCATCTTCATCAACTCATGAAATATTTTATCCTTTACAATTCTTCTCTAAATTTTTTTTTTTAGCATAGCATGTGCTAAAAAAAAAAAATTAAGAGAAGAATTGTAAAGGATAAAATATTTCACGAGTTGATGAAGATGACTGCTGCTTTGTGAAAATGATGTATTACAATAAACCATGTTCCTTAAAGTGGATGTAAACTTTTTTTTTTTTTTTATATCATAATGTAGAGTATAAGATTTCCTATCATTTGAACCCAGTCTTGTCACACAGAGTTAATCCATCTCTGAGCAATCCTCTTTTATTGTTCAGTGAGAAAAATCTTGACAAACAGAAAAACTTTGTCAAATCCTCCCCCTTGCTGTGAGTGACAGCCTAAGACACATGCAGTATTTTTTTTAATTCCCTCCCCCACTCCTTTCTTCAGCAGCTCTGCAGGGATTGGTTGTTCCACACCTCACCATGATTGGGCATGCTGAAGTCATGTGGTTACTTTCCTGTCTTTTCACTGGATGTTGGAGATCATAGCAGAAGTTCAGTGTTAGAAATACACAGGAGAAAATGCATATTGACAAGGGGAGTGTAGAGGTGGGCGGGGAGTCTACTGACATCACGACTCCACCCACCGAGCTCCAGACAACAGACCCGCCCACAGAATATGCAGTTTTTCGGGTCTCATAACAGACAGAGGGGAGACATTTGACAGGTAAAGATACATGCAGGAGGCATGTATATCCTTATAGATAACCCCTATGGCAGTAGTTTAGAAAGGATGACATTGGGTTTACATCCACTTTAAGATAACATCTTTCACCATGGCCACCAATCACTGTAGCACACTTTCCGTGGTAAACATTAAAGTATAACTAAAGGCAAAACTTTTTTTTTTTTTAGTTTTGGACATTGTAGAGATGGCTTAGACCCCCTGTCAGTTGTTATTGCTGTCTATTTCCCCATTAGAGAGATTCACCCTCTCTATTTGTTCTGTTTACCGTTATCGCTGAAAGTGAAAGTTAAAGAGAATCAAAATTTCGGGTTGTCCCCAGAAAAGTAATAGAGGGGAAATCTTCCATTGGGGACACTAGTTCTGGTGACCTGGAGGTCTCCAAGGAAGTCCCCTAATTTGCAGGGATTTCCTCTCACTTCCTGTTTGGCTATGGGACAGGAAGTGAAGTGAGATCTCCCCAGTGGAACACAGATGGCAAAAAAAAAAAACTGACAGGTGTTATGCCGCGTACACACAAATCTTGGATGGTTTTTCCGACGGAATTGCACTCAAGCTTGGCTTGCATACACACGGTCACACGAAAGTTCGCTGAACTTTCAACCGTCAAGAACGCGGTGACGTACAACACTACGACGAGACGAGAACATGAAGTTCAATGTTTCCGAGCATGTGTCAAATTGTTTCCGAGCATAGGAGGAGGAATTTTGCACGTCGGAATTGCTACAGACGATTGGAACTTTTTCCGACCAAAAAATTGAGAACATGCTCGCAATCTTTTGCTGGCTGGAATTCTGCCAACAAAAGTCCGATGGAGCATACACATGGTCGCATTTTCTGTCCAAAAGCTCTCATCGGTCTTTTGCTGGCCGAATTTCCGATCGTGTGTATCGGGCATGATAGGTGTTATGCCCCGTACACACGGTCGGACTTTGTTCGGACATTCCGACAACAAAATCCTAGGATTTTTTCCGACGGATGTTGGCTCAAACTTGTTTTGCATACACGCGGTCACACAAAGTTGTCGGAAAATCCGATCGTTCTAAACGCGGTGACGTAAAACACGTACGCCGGGACTATAAACGGGGCAGTGGCCAATAGCTTTCATCTCTTTATTTATTCTGAGCATGCGTGGCACTTTGTCCGTCGGATTTGTGTACACACGATCGGAATTTCCGACAACGGATTTTGTTGTCGGAAAATGTTATCTCCTGCTCTCCAACTTTGTGTGTCGGAAAATCCGATGGAAAATGTCCGATGGAGCCCACACACGGTCGGAATTTCCGACAACACGCTCCGATCGGACAATGTCCATCGGAAAATCCGACCGTGTGTACGGGGCATTACTCTATCCAAAAGCCCACAGGATTCTGTCTCTACTATGAAAGATCCAGTTGCTTATGTTTGCCTACCAGGCCCAATGTTGCCAATTCTCCCTCAATCACTAGCTGGCAGCTTAAGGGTGCTGCAGTCTGTTTATTCCTAAGGATGGGTGTTTACTGCGTGTGGAGTACAAATATAGACTCCCCCACTGGAAAGAACAAAGACCACAACACTTATGCAAGGCAGAAGCAGAGTCAACCAGGACTATTCTGAAGGACACGCTGTGCCGTTTTGGGCAAGGTTGCATAGAGAGGATCTCAGAAGTGGTGAGCATTTCCTCTGTCAAAGGATGCGTTAAAAAGGGGATTTGTAAGTCTTTCACTTTCACACATGGAGAAGACATTGACCAGTCAACTGTATTAATTAGGACACTATGGGGGTATAGAACAATTAACAAGACAACCTGTTGAAAACCAGTCTAGCTATCCAGGATAGTGGTTGAATAAAGGATTGGTAGATAATACTCTGGTAAAGAGAGCAAGAGATCATGTGTAATGGGTTCCTTCTTACAAACAGAATGACTATTAAACCTATCAAAGGATTCTTTGATGGGCCTTTGATCATTGTTGGACAACAGAATCTAGAAAAAAAATATTATGTGAAAATAGTGAAATACACATTTATGTAGATTGATCAATTTAGAACACAAGATATACAGCAATCCATGCACAAAAAATATTATTTGTGTTGTGTGGGTTGGCTACATGATAGAACTTATCGGTGGACTCTGCACACCCTACAACAATATTTATTAGCCCTACCTTCATTTATACCAGTGTCTCCAAACTGGGGCCCGGGGGCTGGATGTGGCCCTTTGCTTGTCTTTATCTGGCCCTTGAGGGACTTTCCCTCCCACTAAAACCAACAATGTGGCATAATTCCCGTTACTGACATCAACAACCGGACACCATTTCTCCCATTGACACCAGCCATGGGGCACAATTCCTCCCACTGATACCAACAATGGACCACTATTTCTCCCACTGACACCAACGATGGTGCACTATTCCTCCCCCTAATGCCAAAGATGCACTCACACCGACGCCAAGGCAATGTCTACTTTCAATGGCCACAGTCCGGCCCCGTAAATTCTGAAGGACAGTAAACTGGCCCTTTGTTTAGAAAGTCTGGAGAGACCCTGCTTTATACCAATCAACTGCATGACTGTAAAAGAATCTGATGACCCCCCCACCAAGGCAACACATTTTTGATTTAGGGTACCAATGACAGATAGCAATGGTCTGTGGTCACAGGTGTAACCTGTAGAACTACGCAACCTCTGTTGGTAACATGAAGGACAGCCTACTGTATCTCCATAATATGTACCTGTTCTTGGTACCTCAGGCTATCCGTAGCTCATCTAACTTAGAATGTGTTATTATTTTTACGCTGTAGAAATAACGTTTTCCCACGACTCCTGCTTAGATAGTCAAAAAAGACTCCCGGTATGACCGCGCTTACCTCTACAGTCAGTTCCCCTTCACCTCCTTTGAATGTACTTAAGAAAGAAAACCCACAGTGGTAGATAGGAGAAACATTCGTGATGTATGGGCAGAGATAAAAAAAGAAATGTCTTGGGAGGACAGAACCTGCTGGCGGAAAATACGAAGGAAATCGTTTTAACCCACCTGGAGAACATACACCAGGCCATCAAGCCTCTGTTAACCATTCACCTGGATGCAGCGACATGGAGGAAGATCGCAGCTAGCCTTAGAGGGACAGACGGCTGACGCCGGAATCAGGCTGCCCAAGACTGTGTGAGAGTGGGTTGGGGGGTGGGGAATGAATTTCATGGAGGGGGGGAGAGAATTTCGCAGCCGTAAGGATGGTTAGCAATTTTTTTTTTTTTTTTTATATCACTACCTATGATGAATGAAAAAAGAAGTGTTTACAGCTTTTGGGTCATGTGAAGGAGCCTCTAGTGAAGATTATAATATTCAAGGCAAGAGAATGACAGAAGCAGTGAGGGAGAAGCGAAAGGCTTTCTATTATTTGGGACATTGGTGATGCACACAGAGCCAGTCAGAAGATTAAATTAAGTATTATATCTGCTGACCCCATTGCCATGGTTACCGGACAGCAGAAAATATTAATCAAGCCAACCTTTTCAGCAGAAGGTACTAGAAATAAATCTGATAAATATAAAAATATAGGCCTATCGTGCACCTCCGCTGCAGCTGGGGGCTAGGGAACATTGTGATCCCTAATGCTTCATGTTGCTTCAATAAATGCATTCCAGATTCCTCTTGTTTTTTAGAAATAAGCATCTTGAGGGATCAGAGAGTCCAGGGAGGGCAGGCATATTTCTTTTTTTTTTTTTTATTTTTTTATTTATTTGTAATGAAATATCAAATCTGTCTGTTTCTGGGATTTTGACGGGTGGTAGGATTCTAATCTTCCGGTGACATGGAGGTCTTTAGAAGAAGTCAAATCCCCCATTGTCTGATTGGTCACCAATCGTCGTCATTTATAAAAATGAAACATCACACGTTTGCTAAAAAAAAAAAAAAACACAGCAGGCGATATATTTCGCAACTTGTGAAAATCACATTTATATTTTTTCTTGTTTACTAAATATATTCAAATTCTCTAAGACTTAAAACGTCTGAATAATTAAAGACCGCACTATTTTTCCATTCACTTTGGAAATTCCAAAATCCATCTGATAGTCATATTGTAATTAAAAACATTACCAAATAATATTTTGAATGTTCTACAATGTTGCACTAAATTTTTTTCTTTACATTTAGCTACATAAAACGCTTTCCAATCTTCAAGAACCAATGTAACATTGGAAGAGGCGTCCAGGAGAGGTAGTGAGTCAATAGTAAGTGGCTTCAAACATGCTTGTGACAAACATAGATCTATACTCAGACAAAACAAGTAAAAAAAATTAAATAAAAAACAACAAATACAAAAAGATGTATAAATTAAAAAAAAAAAAATTGGCAGACATGATGGACCACTAGGTCTTTTTTATACTTTCACTTTTATATGTTTCTATGGGGTTCTAAAATTGGAGAGTGCAAAATATGGGGCAGCTCTGCATATAAACCAATCAGCTTCCGGGTTTTATTTTTCCCTTCCCCTACTACCCACGCAAACCATTTTATTGATAACCTATATATGGTAATGAGATGTTGCAATTGCAAATATATAGTTGATGAACATTTTCTATGACATGTATGTATCCTTTTTCTTTTGTTAGATATATCTAGGCAGAGCTTTATATGATATTCAATTCACATGGTCCTGAAGAAGAGGGGGGCTCCAGCGAAACGCGTAGAAACGCGTAGACTTGAATTCCGTTGATCAACGGTTGCATAATAAATGAAACTGTTGCTCAACGGAATTCAAGCTCTGTATTAGCTCTACATTTTAACTGTGCTCTGTATGGGATACCAAATTATGCCTTTTTAAATATGTAACTATGTTTTAATATGTAAATATGTAAATATGTAAAATTTTGAATATTTTTTTTAGACAAACCTAGTGTCAATTTAGCTTACATGAGCATATTTAAAGTCCCGTCATTCTCTTGCTCATTTTTGTTTTATTGTCAAAGTTTAATTGAACAAGCTGAAGTTAGAAGCTGATTGGCACAGCTCCACCAGAGGTTCTTATACAGAAACACAATAACTAGAAGGAAATATAAGAAACTTTTTTTTCCATCATTAAGTTTTCTGCTGCTTTTTAAAAGCTCAATTTCTACAAATTACCACCCCAAAAAACAAGAGACAAAAAAAATATATATATTTTAGAATTTTGTAAAATTTTTGTCCAACATCAAGGTGGTGATGGATGATAATGGAAGACTTAAAGTATATGGAAATGATGCATCAAAATATCATATAACCTTTAACAAGTTATTTACATTTCAAAAAGAGTTTTCAATATTTTTGAGTCTGCAGCATTTAATAAAATAATACCTGGCGACCCTGCCATGGAGATCCTTGTTTAAGCACTTCCTTTTATAAGGGGACAACATTCAGTCCCTGCCTCTATTGTGCCTCTGTGTTGTCACCCTGGTGCATGCTTCGGTGGTGGGTTTATATCTACTTTTAAATACAGTAAAGCCTTGGATTGCGAGTAACTTGATCTGCGAGTGTTTTGCAAGACGAGCAACATTTTTGTTATAAATTCTGACTTGATAAACAAGCGATGTCTTGATATACAAGTAGCGGCACATCACAACTAAGCATAAAAGAGAGGAGAGGTGCCTCTTAGGGTACTTTCACACTGGGGCTGCGGCACGTTCGCGATAAAGCGCCACTTTACCGTTATTTTAGCAGCGCTTTTCGGCTGCTAGCGGGGTGCTTTTAAGCGGCTGAAGAAAGGGTTAAAACTGCCTGAAAAGAGATTCGGAAGCGGTGCCCATGCATTCCAATCCTGTATACAGCACTCCCAAACCGCCCCAAAGATGCTGCTTGCAGGACTTTTTTTTCCTAACGTCCCGCAAGTGCACCGCCCCAGTGTGAAAGCACCCGGGTTCTCACATTGGGGAGGCATGGGAGGCGGTTTTCAGGTGCTTTACAGGCGCTATTTCTAGCGCTAAAACGCCTGAAAACTGCCTTCAGTGTGAAAGGGGTCTAAGTGTAGCAATATGGTTACATTTAATGAAGGTACAACATTTAGCAAGTCACATGGTTGATGAATAAAACAGGCACATCTAAGTATGTGTCCACATAGACCGTCCTCCTCACCGCCATCACTGCCATCAAAGTCGTCCCTTCCATTCTGCGCTCCACGAGTGGTTCAAGCCTCGCTTTCAGAACACTCTACTGCAGGGTGGTCTTCTCGGTCACGATTGCAGACTGACAGTGTTGAGAAGTGGTGGTGCGGAGAACGGTCTATGTGGACAGCTTTTCCCCGGATGCCTGCATACTTAGATGTTCCTCTTTTAATCATCAACCATGTGAGTTGCTAAATGTTGTACCCTCATCACACTGGAGGCGTTTTTCAGGCGCTTTAGCGCTAAAAATAGCGCCTGTAAAGCTCCCCGAAAAAAAGCCTCAGCTGCAATCCCAGTGTGAAAACCTGAGTGCTTTCAGACTGGGACGCTGCGCTTGCAGGACGTAAAAAAAAAAAAAATTCCTGCTTCTTTGCAGTGCTGTAGGAACGGTGAATACACCGCTCCTTAAGCGCCCATGCCCACTGAAATCAATGGGCAGCACCGCCGAACTGCCGCTGCAGCGGCACTGCAGCCACGGTCTTAACCCTTTTTCAGCCAATAGCGGGGGTTAAAAGTGCCCCGCTAGCGGCCGAAAAGTGCTGCAAAAACGACGGTAAAGCGCCGCTAAAAATAGCAGCGCTTTACTGCCAGTGTAAAAGTGCCCTTAGAGGCGCCTCAATTCTCTTTTATACTCTGCAGCTCCTGCTGGATTCTGCTTCTAATCTTGTTATTATCCTCGCAATCCAAGGTTTTACAGTACTGAAAATAGCGTAAAATCTAGGAGGTGCAGTCCTGATCAATCTACAGTACACTTTTCACTAAAGTAATGCATGTGTTTCAATTGCTGGACATGTTCTGAAGTGTGGGGGTTGATTTACTAAACACAAATAGACTGCACACTTTACAAGTGCAGTTGCTCCAGAGCTTCGTAAATGAGGCGAAGCTTCACTTTACAAAGAAAACCTAATTACATGCAAGGAAAAAAAAAACAGCATTTTTGCTTGCACATGATTGGGTGATAGTAGTCAACAGAACTTCCCCTAATTTACTAAGCTCTGGAGTAACTGCACTTGCAAAGTGCACAGTCGATTTGTGTTTAGTAAATCAAACCCAGTGTTAAAGCAATAGCTATAATCCCCGTTCGGGTTTATATGAATCTTAAATGAATTTCAGGAACAGGACTCAAATGATAAAGGTCTTCTCCAAACAAGTCCATATCCTGGGGTTCCTGTATATCGAATACAAGTGGTGAAGGACAATTGAGAATTCTGCTAAAAGACAAAGAAGAGTAGAAATGGAAGCGGTGTTGGAGTAGAATCACGGGCTTCTTCTCACCTATTCTCTTGGCAGTAATATAAAACAAGTAAAGATTTGTCTGCCTAGTTTCAGGAAAGTGTACAGTTAGTTTACAACAAGGCATGCTGAAGTCCTTCTATAACAATACTTCAAGTTAATGATGCTATTATTTAAAATAAGTTTCCAAGACAAAAAAAAAAAGGGCTTGTGCTTCATATTGCCTGGAGGTATAAATCCAGCTACATTTTTACAAGAAGTACGTTTGCCAGAAAAGATACATTGAACAGGGTTTTCTTTTTAAAAAAAAGCCGTATGATCCCATGACTTAAATGGGAAGAATGAGATCAACTGAACTCTATTGGATCCATAAATTTCCCTTTTGACAGCCGGATACGTGATGGCAAGTATGATTTTTAATAACTCGAGTTCATCTCTTTTGCAATATCTTCATATATTCTCAGTTTCCCTCCCAACCCCCCCCCTACCCTTACCCTCCTCCCGCCTCCAGACTTACTACCATCATTTCTGGATAGAGAAGTCATTAACAGACCCGGGTCTTGGCCGGCTGGGGCCAGCTGTGCCATAGAAATTGCAGGCAGTGACCAAAAGCACTCAGAGAAACAATTGAATTTCCAACACACCACCATCATGGCTGATATGTTTTTTTCAAGGTCATTACCCAAGGCTGAGAAGGTCACATGATTAACGAGTGACAGACCCAATGAGACCACGTGTGCACGAGCGTCCTTCTTTTAATTAGAGAGAGGTTGGGAAAAGTGAGGCTTGCAAAAAAGACCTATAGAGCGGGATTCAAGTGCAAGTTTCTGATTAATAAAATATGCAGGAAGGCAACGGAAATTGCAGGTTCCACACGACATTTTTGGTTTGGGCAGCACGGTTATAGGACTCTAGAAATGAAAATGAAATCAGAAGACAAATTCTGAGAAAGGCCAAACTATATTTTTATGGTAAGTCAACAATCAGAATTTAAATATGATCATTATGCTAAAAAGAGCTAAAAAAGTTAACCATTTTGTAGGTGGACATTTTTAGTAAAGAAACCTTAGAAGACCTAGAAAACGACAGTACAGTAAAACCTTGGATTGCGAGCCTAATTTGTTCCGGAAACATGCTTGTAATCCAAAGCACTCGTATATCAAAGTGAATTTCCCCATAAGAAATAATGGAAACTCAAATGATTCGTTCCACAACCCTTTATGCATAGGTCCTTCAGTTTATAGTCCATATAAAAAGTTTATAGCGATGTGACCAGGTTGTGTAACCATAAAATGTCCATCCACAAATGGAAGCTTCCACAAGGGCATTAGAAGCAAAATCCAGCAGGTGCTACAGAGTATAAAAGAGAAGAGAGGCGCCTCTAATGCCGCGTACACACTACAGGACATTTTGACTGGACTGGTCCGATGGAACTGACTTTTTCGGTCGAAAATCTGACGGACTTTAGATTTGGAACATGTTTCAAATCTTTCCGACGGACTCGAGTCCGGTCGAAAAATCTGCTTGTCTGTATGCTAGTCCGACGGACAAAAACCCACGCTAGGGCAACTATTGGCTACTGGCTATCAACTTCCTTATTTTAGTCTGGTCGTACGTCATCACGTACGAATCCGTCTGACTTTGGTGTGATCGTGTGTAGGCAAGTCCATTCGTTCAAAAATCCGTCGGAAGTCCGTCAAAAGTCCGTTGGAAAGACCATCGGACCAGTCCGGTCGAAAAGGCCGCCAGTGTGTACACGGCATTAGTGTAGCAATATGTTGCTAAATGTGCTAAATGTTGTACCTTTATTAACTGTAACCATATTGCTACACTTAAGGGCACCTCTCTTCTCTTTTATACCCAGTTGTGACGTGACGCTACTTGTATATCAAGACATCGCTTGTATATTAAGTCAAAAATGTTTTCAAAAATTAGCTTGTCTTGCAAACCGCTCTCAAACCAAGTTACTCTCAAACCAAGGTTTTACTGTATATTTGTAAATTTCCCATCGGTGAAGAATTTTGGTTTACTCAACAAATTGGTGACTTTAAAAACTGTCATGACAGGGAATTTGCAGAGTCTGAAGGTGCTTCTGGAGTCCAGGTTTGGAGCATTGTCGTCGCACTAACTACCTTACTTACTCTTTTCCTTTCCTCCCTTCATCCCCCTCTTTTTTTTTTCTTTGACTACACCCCCAGACTAGTAATTTGGAGTCTAGAAAGGGGTGGAGTAGATATAAAGGCCTATTCTGAGGCTTCCTCCTGTTTTAAATGTTATCATTGGTTGATTTAGTTGGATAATAACTCTCTCTATTACCAGCTTCAGGTCCCCCATAGCAGTTTTACTGCTACAGGGCGGCACCTGATCATGTATATCTACATGATCTGACACTTCCGGGTAGAAGGGCACGCATGCCCCCTACGGGCGGCTTGCTTCCGCTGTGATTACACACAGCAGAAGCCGATCGGCAGGTGCACGGTACCTGATGTCCTCTGACACCCAACGATCGTTAGGCCGAACTGCGATCTGCCTATGTAAACAAGGCAGATCACCATTCTGACAGGAGGGAAGGCATGGGCATTTGTTTCTCTGCAAAGCAGGGAATAAATTCCATCTCTTCCCCTAGTAAAAGCACCACACACAGTATAGTAAAACACTGGTCAGGCACACATTTAACCCTTTGATCGCCCCTGATGTTAACCCCTTCCCTGCCAGTGTCATTAGTACGGTAACAGTGCATATTTTTAGCACTGATCACTGTGTTGGTGTCACTGGTCCCCAAAAAGTGTCAATTAGTGTCAGAATATCGGCCGCAATATTGCAGTCGCTGATCGCCGCCATTACTAGTAAAAAAAAAAAACATGCAAATAAAAATAGATACAAATATCCCATAGTTTGTAGATGATGTAACTTTTGTGCAAACCAATCAATATACGCTTATTGGAATTTTTTTTTTACCAAAAAATATGTAGCAGAATAAATATTGGCTTAAACTGATGAAGAAATTAGATTTTTTCCATTTTTTTATTGGATGTGTTTTATAGCAGAAAGTAAAATAATATTGTTATTGGTCGACTTTTTTTTTTTGTTAAATTAATGCAGTGGCCGTATCGCAAAAAATAGCCTGGTCATGAAGGGGGGTAAATCTTCCGGAGGTCAAGTGGATAACCATTTGTACCTGTTTGATATGCAATAACTAAAATCTTTCAATAAAAACTATTGGAAAACCTCTCATGACAGGTGAACTTTAACTTGTAGAACAATAAAATGATAAGTCTGACATGTTTATGTGTAAATGACTCAGGGCCTGCAGTTATGTCACTAGTGCAAAGCCATAAGCCGAAAATGTATCTATGCAGTTGTACTCCACCCAATAATAATGAACTAATTTCTAACTAGAATTTGATGGACTGAGTGACTTGCAGAATGCCGGGGCTCAATAAACCCTGACCTAGCTATCTTCATAGTGAGCTAGGCTCTGAAGTTCAACTTGAAAAACATGTGTGTTTCAAACTGCTTAGGTGGTCCGAGCGTACCAAGTTTTTATTGGTTGTGTTTTATTTTTTAATTTTTTTTATTTTTTGTTTTTTTATTTTTAGTTATGTCTGCTGTTTGTACGTTCGAGCCTGGGTATGCCTAATAGGCTCTATTCTGTACCTTAATTAAAATACTGCAATAAAAGTAATAATAAAAAAAAAAACCCTGACGTAGCAACCTAACCATAAAAAACCCTGCCCCCCCCCCCCATCCTAAAATAACCAGACGACAATTCTCCATTTTGGAGTCAAATTGACATAGCAGCTCTTTATTTTACCATAACGAACAAAATGACATGTAATGTTACAGAATCAATGCATAAAACACATTCAATGTATTAATAGTAACAGTAATGATCCTTACCAGACCCAAAGTCTTTGAGGGCACTGATAACCCCAACAAAACCTGGTTGCATTTGCCACCCAGTGAGAAAGCCTCCATGCCAGTACTACACTGCCTCAGGGACAAAGATCCACCTACGTACTCCCAGATACAACCCAATAAAGGCAACATTACCAACGTAACGCTACTGTTGGGAAGGGACATCCATACCTAAGATGGGCCCAACCCATAATCCTCCAAAATGTTAATACAACATCGTCCTTCAAAGACCCAGAGACCCCTAGCCACTGCCATGACATGGGAACACAAAGAACAAAACACTGAAGCAGGACTTAGAAATAAAACAAAAGCAAAACACAAAAATGCAAGAAAATACACAAACAAAAGAAGGCACAAGAAACCAACTAATGACCAAACCAATAAGTCTGGGGAGGGAAGGCGCGAGAAACCTCTCCAGTGCTGGCAAAGTTCCGACTGAAGCCCGACAAGATTCAGCCTCCTCTCCTTATACTGGGGACCACCCCCTAATTCCTCAAACTTCCAGTCAGGTAATGTCAGAAACCATGAAATCAGACCAAGACAGAAGTATAGTTAAATCTCACTTGTTTAATAACAAAAGTAAAAAGAACAAACGTATTCAAAATATAGCCAAAGTTCAGTAACCGGAACGGATAGTCAGCCAAGTCAGAAGTCAGGGATCAATGTAGTGGAACAGCAAGCAGGATCTGGAGCCAGAAGGGATGTCAGCTAAGCAAGTCTTTAAACAGGAACGCATGAGATAGTTTCTTGTGATGTTGACCAAGGCGAAGGCAGAGATCCACTGGGCTGAACGGCTTAAGTAGGCAGGACTGACGAGCAGGATATCATCAACAGCTGAGTAACCGTGGAGAGATAGGAGCTGGCAATTAGCCGACAGCTGAGTGGCCAGCTCAGAGAAGGAAGGGCTGAGCCCAGACCTGATAGGTAAGTAAAATTCCTTATTCATAAGTAAATACCTCAACCTTTACTGTACTACTCCGCCTCTTCTACATGCTCCAGTCATGCTGGCCCTCCTCTAAGCTAAGCTCAGTTCCAGGTCATATGCTTTAAAAGCTCAGAAAGAAAAATCCTGCTGGGGTTCTTAACCCAGAATATGGGAAAGAATTTTTGGGGTATGGGGCTGGATGTCTCCAAATGTAAAGTACAAAAAACAAAAAAAACAGGGGGCTCTGCATTATGGAACCAGAAATAAAAGTGGAGAAACGTATTTGATGTATAAGATGATATGCAAATAACAATGCCAGGAAATACTGCCATTCCATGTTTTAATACACAAAAACAACAACAAAAATCGTATTAGTTGTAGCGAATTTGTATATTTGTGGAGCACCTTTTATTTTTACACAACTAAACATGATAAAAACCTTATTTTCTTCAATAGACAGCAGCTCCAAATACTTAATATAAGGACACTTACCTGCCCCTGGATCCAGCGATGTCCTCTCCCGAGCCGATTCTTTAATCAGGTTCGAGTGCTGGCGCCAGCATCTGAAGTAAGGGAAACAGGAAGTGAAGCCTTGAGGCTTCACAGCCAGTTTTCTACTGCACATGTGCGAGCCGCGGTGTGCCTTGTGAATGGTCCTGCTGTCTTCTGGGACCTGTGATGTGCCCCAGAAGACTGCAGAGGAAGGAGGAGGGGGGCCGAACTTCTGGCTCAGTTTTTTCGCAGCGATCTGAGCTGGAAGTAGGAATGGGTACCCGTCAAAACCGGATAACCGCCCCCCACACCCAAAAATGTGTGTGGGGGGGGGGTGTAAACAAGCAGAGCTTCCCCCCGTTTAGTTGTAGCTCTGCTTTAACTATCCATATGTAGAGTAAAACCAAGCTACTGACATCCTACGTCATACTGATATCTAATAGGAGTTGGGATATTGATGAATTTGACAGTCCGGCAAAGAGCGTTTGGGGACATATAGCCCAATCATTTGGAGGGTCTCTAATTATAAAAAGGTTCAAAACCCCTGAGTTAGTGCATACATTATCCATGATATTCATTATTTTTTTTAGGAATTAATGCGATGCTTAATGGTAATGATACCAAAATGTTCAGCAAGCCCAAGACCTCTGGATTCTCACCAAAAGGGCAAAATAACAGGGATATGAAATACAGGACTGAATATTTGGGTGGGATTAGGAGCGGGGGGCAATTCCTTACATATCTGTCTTTCCTGATTGGCTACCATGCACATAGGGCTGGTTGCAAGGATTTTTGACAACCTAGGCGAAACCTTATTTTGCTGCCCCCCATTGGCTCCACCCCCTTTGCCCTGCCCATGTGACAGAAGGTGCCGCTATACAGGAAGCATTGGCTCTGCTTCCTCTAGCGCTGGCTCCAGTGCTGCGCTGCACCCCTAATTGCACTACCGGTCGGACTGAGTTAGTTACATGCTGCAGCCTGCAGAGCATGCAGACGTGGAGGGAAACCAGCGGCCGGGCGCCCCTAGGCAGCAGTGCGCCCTAGGCGCCTAGTTTGTCTAGTGGTAGCACCGGCCCTGCATGCACAGTTGCACCAGATTTTGTTTTAAGCTCAGTTCACACCTTTGTGTTTTTTTATGTACTTTTTGCAGAAACACACTAAAGTTCATTTAACATGGTTTCCTATGGCACACGTTCACATCTATGCTTTTTTTCAGCTGCCGCATTTTTGGGGGGGCAGGGACTTTTTTAAACACAAAACATTGCTTTTCTTGCTTTTTTTTTTTGGTTTAATAGACATCAATGGAGAAGCTGCAGAAAAGCATGTAGTGCAATTTTGCCACGATTTTGCTACAATTTGCATTTTTAATAGATCAATTTTAAAGTATGTGGTCAGGTTTAGGAGGGGGTAAATTATTTTATTTTAGGTTTTTTTAACCACTTGCCGACCAGCCGCCGTTGATCACTCCACAGAGAGCCAGAACGGGGATCTGTCAATGTAAACAGACAGATCCCCGTTCTGTCAGGGGAGGAGAGAGAGATCTGCTGTTCCTAGTGATCAGGGACAGGGATCTCTCTCCTCCTCCAGTCAGTCCCCTCCCCCCACAGTTAGAAACACCTCCCTAGGGAACACATTTAACCCCTTGATCACCACTAGTGTTAACCCCTTCCCTGCCAGTGACATTTACACAGTAATCAGTGCATTTTTATAGCACTGATCGCTGTATAAATGACACTGGTCCCAAAAAAGTGTCAAAAGTGTCCGATCCGTCCGCCGCAATGTCGCAGTCCCGCTAAAAATCAATGATCAGCACCATTACTGGTAAAAAAAAATTATAATAATAAAAATTCCATAAAGCTATCTCGTAGTTTGTAGACGCTATAACTTTTGTGTAAACCAATCAATATATGTTTATTGCGATATTTTTTTACCAAAAATATGTAGAAGAATATATATTGGCCTAAACTGAGGAAGAAATGTGTTTTTTTTAATATATTTTTTGGGGGTATTTATTAACTATACTGCATAGGATTGTTTCTCAATTTATCACTTGATTATATGGTTATTTTTTGTTTTTTGGCTTTTGCCTTTATTTAATCACAGCATTCTACATTAATCGCAGTAGTTATTTGCATAATTTTTTTTTTTACATATATAACAACATTTCTTTTTTTCTTTTTCGTTATTTTTGGTTGCGCATTTTTTCTTTTGTACATTTTCACGAGTTGGATATTCTGTTTTTCTTAGATGCTGCACCATTTTGTTTAATATTAATTTTTTTATATGTATCATTTATATCTATATATATCTATATATATATATAGATATATATATAGATATATATCTATATATATATCTATATATATATAGATATATATATATATAGATATATATATATCTATATATATATATTGTTGGGGTTTAGCGCAGATTTTTTCCTATATCTACTACGATATGTATTATAGCAAAAGGTAAAAAATATTTATTTTTTTTCAAAATTGTTGTTTTTTTTTTGTTTATAGCGCAAAAAATAAAAACCGCAGAGGTGATCAAATACCACCAAAAGAAAGCTCTATTTGTGAGGAAAAAATGACATCAATTTTATTTGGGTACTGCGTTGCACAACCGCGCAATTGTCAGTTAAAGCGACGCAGTGCCGTATCCCCAAAAATGGCCTGGTTTTTAAAGGGATAAAACCTTTCCGGTCCTTAAGTGGTTAACTACTTACTCTTGTAATGCCAAAATATGACATTCGCTATAAACACCAGCACCGCATACTGGCAATGAAAATGTACTCCTCTCCAGTTTAACGGTAGCAAAACTTCATGAGCCAAAAAATTCAAGTGCTGCTCCCAAAACAGCCGCAGCAGTTTGCAGTAGCTGAAAATCAACATTCTGGCTAATTTCATACAGCGAGCCCGAAAACGCCCTTAGTGGAGCCTTCAGAGGGAAAGTGCATTCTGAGAAGGTTCTCTGGTGCGTACATCTGCATGCGGTCTGTACGTCGCGATGGTGCAGGTCATACATTGCAGCCATATGAACAGACTCCAGGTGTGCGTTTATCTTGGAAGTCACAAAATTGACTAAATAAAGAAAAGTTTCACAGCGTTTGACCCCAAAAAACACGTGCAAAGGAAAAGAGCTCCCAGGGAATACGCGGCCAGCTGTGTATCCGAAGTCCGAGGCTCTTGATTCATGCCATCTTCTCCCAGCACATTCTTTTATGTTTCCTAGTATTGCACAAATCTCTCCCCGGTGTCTACTCTCCGATGATAAATATCCAGGCTTCTCTAGCATTTTCTTCTTTCTTTCCCTTGATATTAGAGATCATGGTCTGGTCAGTTGCAGAAAGTGATCTATCTATCTATCTATCTATCTATCTATCTATCTATCTATCTATCTATCTATCTATCTATCTATCTATCTATCTCCGAAATTTTGGTGCCGAAACTGAAAATGTAGGATGCGCTTGAAATATTTATATTTTTATATATAATTGTATTATATTTGACTTTTTAATTAATATCATGAATTTAAATGAATATGAATGTGCCGGGCATTATTGGCACCTTTAGCGCAAGAAAAATGGATCCCATTTAAATTCTCTGTATGTCTTTACATTGGTCCATTGAGCTTCTGTTGTGGTGTTAAAAAATCCTGCTTGTTGCATTTTTGGTCAGTTAAAAAAACACAGCAAGATTGCATCAATAACGCACCTATGTTACGCTTTTGATGTGGGTTTTTGAGTCACACGACCTATGAAAAACAAACCATAAGCACAGTAAAATCAGGGTAAAATTGGCACAAGTTTGCGGTAAAATCGCTGTAAAATTGCAGTGAAATCACCATGAATTTGCTGTAAAATTGCAGCGAAATCGCCGTGAATTCACGTGCATTTTTGGTGCCCCTGTCAGCACCTTTTTGTCCTACTGGCAAAATGGCGACAACACCATTTTTGCCGGATATGTTTCAGTGGCCGAAGCTTCGGTGCATCTCTAGCCAAAAGTATGTGGACAACCTCTAAATTATTGAGTATAGATGTTTCCAGTAAAGAGTACTGTTAATGCTGCAGCCATTTTCTGTACCAGCATGACTGCACCCCTGTTCACAAGGCCAGATCCATAATGTCATGGTTTGTCCCAATGGGTGTGGAGCAACTAGAATGTCCTGCACAGAGCCCTGTGATATTAAAAAAAAAAATAACATACATGTTATACATACCTGCTCTGTGTAATGGATTTGCACAGAGCAGCCCCGATCCTCCTCTTCTTCTGGCCCTCGCCGGCGCCAGGTGCCCCCGCAGCAAGTAGCTTGCAATGGGGGCACCCAAGCAGGCTAGTTTATGGCCCCGCCTCCCCTCTTTCCTCATTGGCTCACTGGTTGTGATTAAGAGCCAATGGCTTCCACTGCAGTCTCAGCCAATGAGGAGGAAGAGTCCCCGGAGAGCCGAGGCTCTCGCGCGCATCGCTGGAGGATGATCAGGCAAGTATTAGGGGGGCTGGGGAGGCTGCTGCACAGAGGAGGTTTTTTACCTTCATACATAGTGCTGCTACCCAATTAGTGTGAATACAATATTGCTTCAATGGCAACGGTATTTAGATGAGAAAGACACATGTATACAGATCTAGCCAACGCGTTTCAAGGGAATATGCCCACCCCTTCCCTGGGGCTGCTGGTATGTATCAACGGAGATGGGTGAGGTAGCTGTGTCTCTTATGACAGCAGATGTTGGTTCTACTGGTGCCTCTGCATGAAGATTTTCTATCTTATCTAGAAAAGGTAATTTTATCTAAGCAGTACCCTGAAATACCTCTGCTTTGAATTTCCCCTGCAGTGCACTTCTTGTGCCTAGGCACTCTTCTTCATATCTGGAGTGTGAGATCATTTAAAGTGGAAATAAACTTCCATGGATTGTTTGTTCCTATAGGTAAGCCTATAATAAGGATTACCTAAAGGTACTGTAAATGTCTCCTAAACGTGCGCTGTTTAGGAGATAGTTACTGTATATGTAGTTGATTACATCATCGGCGCATGCGCGCTGAAGGAATGGCCACCCGTGTCATTTCTTCAGAGCGCTGTGGCGTGACCCACGGCTCCTGCGTGCATGCGTGGTAATGACGTCACGCGGCTCCAGCCAGTCACACAGCCTGGAAGGAAGAAGGGCAGGCATGGATGCGGCCTCCAGCGGTGACAACGAGGACTGCGTTTGCAGGTAAGTTTCACATAATGTGCTAGTATGCATCGCATACTAGTACATTATGCCTTTACTTTGCAAGTCAGAGAAAAGAAAAGAGAAAGAAAAAAAAGAGGCAGCGGTTTACTCCTTCTTTTAAGGCACTGCTGCCTCTGACTGTTAGGCTTCATGTACACGGGACGTTTGAAAACCTCTTCTCAACGCTGGAACTTGGCAGCTAGTAACCGACGGTTAAAAAAACGCCCGTTTTGCCACTTTTGCATGCCGCGTTTATGTGCGTTTAGCTGTGTTTTTTTTAAAGATAACCTCAGTAGACCCTCAAAAATGCCCACAATGCAGGAAAAACAAGAATCTCTCTCTCTCCCTCCCTCTCCATCCTGAACACAATTTCTCTGCTTTAAAAAAAATGCTTCTAACCTCAACTGCTTCTAAACTATTAATAACAACTGAGTGTACATGTACTTACAAGATAAAATTGAGGAGGGCTTCTAAAAAACACCCAACTGCTCCTAAACGTCTGTTTACCAGCTGCAGAGTACATGAGGCCTTAGTCTCTTCAGATGTAATGATGTAACCACTTATCTGCTTACTGTTCTTGCTGGAGAGAAAGTCGTACACGAGGATCTGCAGTGCAAGGATCTACCTGCTTTTGCATTATTGATTCTGTGGATCTGAGTCATCTCTTCTGCTGCTTCCAGAATATTACCCCACCAGTCAGCTAGGGATAGCAAGAAGCAAAGCCTTGGCTGCCCTCTGATGACTGCTGGGCTCCGTACAGATACACAGTAGAGAACAATGCATGGTAAGTCAGTAATAGAGAAAAGATCAGCTGCAGGGAGTCTTCAAGCAATACTGGTGACTATTCCTTTGTCTTCTGCTTGCCCTTTTTTGGGCACAGCTTTAACAGTCCAGGTTCTCTTTAACAAGCTTAGGCATGCTCATGTGTGTTTGACCCTGATAAAGGACATAGACAAATGTTGGTATTTTCTTTAAATGTTTCAAGATAGAATCAAAGTATGTTTTATGTTTCTTTTGCTTACACTCCATCCCACCTAACTCCATCCTACCCAATAGCTTTTTTTCCCCAAGGCTTGTTAATGTTGTCTTCATTGTTGTGTGTACTCCACAGATAGCGTGTTGTCTAAATCAGCCTTTTTTAACCAGGGTGCCCAGGCACCCTGGGTTGCCTTGAGGTTTCCTCAGGGGTGCCTTGGCAAAATGCCTAAAAATTGCCCAGAAATGTATACAAGCCAGTAGGTGGATCAAACCTGTCTTTTAGTTACACAAAGCCACCAGTTTTTATTGTGCACCAATTCAACCTTCCAGCCACCGGCATCCTAACAACCACTGATGTCATCAGTGTTGATAAGAAAGGTGTTGATCCTTGTTTGACCCTCCCCCGCTCCTCTCCATCAACACTGGGGTCACATTAGCTGAGTGATGGAGAGAAACTGAGGGAGAGGAGAAACACTGGAATACTAGTCAGTACCAGTGTGTAAAAGTGTATTTGCTTTGTAAAACTAAATCACCTCTAATGCTGGGTGTCATACGTGTGTCACATTATGTAAAACTATTAGAATATTGTTTTTACATTTTAGAATGGGGTGCCTTGAGACTGTCCATAATTTTAAAGGGCACCTTGACTGAAAAAAGGTTGAGAAACATTGGTCTAAAGTTGCCAAAAATTCAAGTACCCTTTCATGCATACAACTACATTTATAGCCAAAAGTATGTGGCCACCTGACCATCACACCTATATAAGCTTGTTGGAGCTTCCATTCTCAAATCACAGGCATTAACATGGAACCTTCCTCCTTGGTGGCGGTAAGTCTTCACTCTTCTGGGAAGACTTTCCACAAGATTTTGGAGGGTGTCTGTAAGAATTGTGGTCATTGTGAAGAACAACCCTCCCCCTTTAACATGGAACCCTCCCCCTTGGTGGCGGTAACAGTCATCACTCTTCTGGGAAGACTTTCCACAAAATTTTGGAGGGTGTCTGTAAGAATTGTGGTCATTGTGAAGAACACCCCCCCTCTAACATGGAACCCTCCCCCTTGGTGGCGGTAACAGTCTTCACTCTTCTGGGAAGACTTTCCACAAGATTTTGGAGGGTGTCTGTAAGAACTGTGGGTTAGTGTGCAGGACCCCCCCCCCTTTTAACATGGATCTTCCCCCCTTGGTGGTGGTAACAGTCTTCACTCTTCTGGGAAGACTTTCCACAAGATTTTGGAGAGTGTCTGTAAGAACTGTGGGTTAGTGTGCAGACCCCCCCCCTTTTAACATGGATCTTCCCCCCTTGGTGGTGGTAACAGTCTTCACTCCTCTGGGAAGACTTTCCACAAGATTTTGGAGGGTGTCTGTAAGAATTATGGTCATTGTGAAGAACAATCCCTCCCTCCTTTAATATGGAACCCTCCCCCTTGGTGGCAGTAACAGTCTTCACTCTTCTGGGAAGACTTTCCACAAGATTTTGGAGGGTGTCTGTAAGAATTGTGGTCATTGTGAAGAACAACCCTCCCCCTTTAACATGGAACCCTC
The DNA here is from genome assembly GCF_042186555.1 of Aquarana catesbeiana. Lineage (NCBI taxonomy): Eukaryota > Metazoa > Chordata > Amphibia > Anura > Ranidae > Aquarana > Aquarana catesbeiana. Next base: position 275,996,352 of record NC_133334.1, read on the forward strand.
CCCCTTGGTGGCGGTAACAGTCATCACTCTTCTGGGAAGACTTTCCACAAGATTTTGGAAGGTGCCTGTAAGAATTGTGGTCTTTGTGAAGAACACCCCCCCCCTAACATGGAACCCTCCGCCTTGGTGGATGTAACAGTCTTTACTCTTCTGGGAAGACTTTCCAAAAGATTTTGAAGGGTGTCTGTAAGATTTGTGGTCATTGTGAAGAACCCCCCCCCCCCTTAACATGGAACCTTACCCCTTGGTGGATGTAACGGCCTTCACTCTTCTGGGAAGACTTTCCACAAGATTTTGGACGGTGTTTGTAAGAACCTTTAAAAATAGCTAAAAAGATTATTGTGGTCAGTGGGAACTTATCTGAGAGGCAGAATTTGTCCATTGCTCAAGGAAACCCTTAGCAACCTCTGGAGGAAACCTGGTTGAGAAACCCTGCCTTAGACAATTGTGTGCTTCCAAACTCAACAGTTTGGAGAAGGCCCCTTTTCTGTTCTAGCAACCTCTGGAAAGAACCCTGGATGAGAAAGCCTGGTCTAAAATGTCTTTGTAGGCATTACAAATACCCTTCACTGGAAAGAAAACTCAAAAATTTGTGAAGGTGTCAACGTATTTTTGGCTTATATAGGTGGGTATAATGGTCAGGTGTACATTTTGGCCATGCAGGGTATCCTTATTCCTTCCTTTATTATTTGTTTTTGCAGACATTTCTAATCTTTTGGAAAATCCTGGTCCTTGGTGAATAATGACCTCTAAATACTAATCCAAAATTTAAAAAGACATACAATACAAATTGTTTCATGTCCGTACACAAATGCAGCCTTCCCAAGGCACATGTGCGCTTTTTGTTCTAAGACTAATTTCCAGCGTAACCATGAAAATGCCATTTATCTGGAATTGTGTCAGTTATTCAAGGATATAGATTAAATTTTTCTTTTTTTTTTTTGCCCTAAAACACAGAGTACTGCTATTAATTTTCCTAAATAAATCAGTCTTTCATTTAAAGAGCTATCTGCGTCTAACCATCTCATTAACTATTAAAAGGAAAAACATTAATTTCAAATTGTTTTCCCACTGGGGAGATGCCCAATGCAGCACCTTTTGCACACATTGTTGAATTTGCGATTAGCTGAACATTTAATGTGGAGCTACCAGTGGCTCAAATTAACAATGGCCCCGCTCGCTTTAATGGAGGGCTTTAAATCCTAAATTGTGTCAGGCTCAGCACAGTGCTCTCCTTCCCTATTATCTCTCTCCAGGTCAGCTTTCTGTCTATCCATCTATGTGTATTATTTCGGAGATTGCGTTTGCGGACTCCTACACTTTGCTGTATTGTCTCGGCACACTGGATCTCCCTGGGTTCTCCAAGGTCCTGGTGGGCTGTTTTTCAGCTATAGGTAATTAACACAATGAAAGAGTTAGATAAGAAGAAAAGGGGACAGAGCATGTGCCGCTGGACTGCTGTGAGACACAAGTGGAGATATGCCCGTGCATGCAATTTTTTAAGAAGTGTCTTTACTAAGGCCGTGCTCAGGACTTCACCTCCAGAAATTTTTTTTTTCCTTCCTTCCTAGATTGAACCTCGTTCCTTCCTTCCTCACCCCCCCCCCCCAAACTAGCTCCCGGTGAATGAATAGGTAGAGGAGCCCCCTCCTTTCTCACGTTGTCTGCCCATTTTACTGAGCCATCTCCTACAGAGTAAGATAATAGGCACAAGTGAGAACAATGGGAGTCGAAAAGATGGAACACAAAAGAGAAGAGGCCGCTACAGCCATGCCGGTAATTAAAGGGACTGTTTCAAGGTTGCAGGGGTAAAAGCCACATCATTTAATATACCAACCCCCCCCCCCCCCCCCCACGATCATTTGGAAGCAAAGAAATAGGAGACATTTGCTTGTGTCAAAAATGTATTCAGAGGTATATTTGCCTTGAAAAAAAGGAAAAAAAAGAAAAAGTACAACAATACAGAAAAACAAAACAAAACAATGGAAAGTATTTTTTGTGTTACATATGCCCATTGCTTCAAACAAAGTACACAATCACTTTTTGTCATGACTGCTTTGTCACTATAATGGTCTGTAATTAGGGAAATGTAGCTCATCCTATATTCAAGCAACTGGCTTTTATTTGTTCTTAAAAGGAAGAAGGCCGGAAGGAAGGCGAGGCTGCAGATAGTGTTTGTTAGGCCTAAATGAGTGGAAGAAGGCAAAAACCTTATTGTGAAAAATCTGTTGTGTGAGCAATACCTGGTAGAATGATACACAAGCTGTGGAGCGTCATGCAGGTGAAGAAGGAGCACATTTCATGAAGGGTACGCGGAACGCAGTTCACCTGAACTCGCACGATTTCAAACCCGCATTTCAGTGCAAGTCCGGGGCGGGGGGGGGGGGGGGGGGGGGGGGCGATTTGAAAGACATCTGTGCGGGTTCATGCACAGATGTCTATTGAAATCGCCCCTCCCCCCGAACTCGGTGTAGGAACTACTTTTGGAAATTGGTGCGGCGCCGCAAAGTTGGCATAGGGACATGCAATATTCTGCGATTTGGCATGCAATTGACATGCCTAATTGCATGTCAACTCACGCCAATGTGAACGGAGACGAAGGACTGTTTCATTTGACCCCACCCTTCAACCGTTTTATATTTCTGGATGTTAATGCCGCTTTCACGTGGGGCGGATCCGTCCGAGAGGAATCTGCCTCTCTGCTGATCCCTGCTAATCAGACGGATGACAGGTCCGTGTCCGCTCCGCTGTGCAGAGCGGACAAGGGCAGAGCCCGCTCTCCTCTATGGGGCGGTCAGATGGAAACAGACCGCCCCCCCTGCGCGAAAGTGCCCCCTACCCGGAAGCGCAGGATCACATACGTATACATGATTCGATGCACAGCTGCTGCCCTGTAGCAATAAAACTGCGATAGGGTGGTCAGCAAGTAGTTAACATTGCAGTCTATGGCACTCAAGTCGCAGTGCCTGATTTCGAGGGACTGTCCCTGATTTGCATCTGTCCCTCTTTCCCCCTCATTTGTCCCCCATTTTGGTCTGATCCATATAGTTGTATATACAATTCACTTTCTATCTTTCAAAAAGTGTTTCCCCTGTGCTAAACCTTTCAACCAATTTTAATAGCTACATTTGTAAATGTCAAAACCAGTATAAAGGAATAATATTAATTAAAAAAAAGAGCACTTGAGGGTTAACTAATCTTTTTTTTTTTTACGTATAATTCTCCTTTAAGGGGGCGTGACAGGGGGTGTGTCCTGTGCCTACATACATTTGCTAATAGATGTCCCTCGTTCCCATCTCAAAGAGTTGGGAGGTGTGCCAAAGTTGCAGAAAAGTAAGAGACAGCACCCATTGAAATGAATGTGGTTTGACTTGTCATGCAACTTTATAGGGGAAATTTACTAAAACTGCTGCACACAGAATCGCTGGCAGCTGTCCATAGAAACCAATCAGCTTCCAGGTTTTATTGTCAAAGCTTCATTAAACAAGCTGAAGTTAGAAGCTGATTGGTTTCTTCTCAGAACTGCACCAGATTCTGTGTGCATCAGTTTTAGTAAATCTCCCCCCTTCCTGTGTCGCAAGTCACATGATAAGTTGCAGCAGCGTGAACTGTGGCTTATAAATGGAGTGAAGGGTCCTGGGATCAGTGGGAAGGGCCCCAGGATCGACGGGGGGCCCCTTCTTGGTTTCTTGCCCTGGGGCTCTGAAGGAATACCTCCCAACTTTGTGAGATGGGAATGAGGGACACCTATCTGCAAATGTATGCAGGCATAGGACACACCCCTTGCCACGCCCCCTTAAAGGAGACTGATTAAACCCATAAGTGCTTTTTTACCTCTACTATTCCTTTATATTGGCTTTTGGAATTGACAAATGCAGCAATTTAGAATTCAGATGAAAGATTCAGCACTGGGAAACATTTTTTGATAGATAAAAAATGCATTTTCTATACATCTATATGGATCAGACCAAAATGAGGGACAAATGGGGAGGAATGAGGGACAGAGGGACATTGCTATAAATCAGGGACAGTCCCTCGAAATCCGGGACAGTTGGGAGCTATGCTGAAGGTTCTAGTTACGCCTCTGGTCTGAATGGTTCAACATTCAGTCAATGCCAAAGTGAATCAACAACAGTATTTCATTATGGGAAGTGGAAGTGTGTAAGTGTAGAAAATAACATTCTCAACACTTTAGTCAATACTGTTGAATTTTGTTATCACGGTGTATCTAAAGAGAGATCTGTTCTCACTTTGGGCCATGTCAGATGGGGGATATTGTGGCGGCGAATTATCACAGCTACAAATCGCTAATGTGAGCAATTAACAGCAATCTTGTAGCTGGTGTTTGAATCCCGAGAGCTCCTGGCATTTTGTTGCTGAAGTGCGATTTGTTGCTGCCACATGTAAAGTTAGTAGTACGGGATTGGCAGGATTGGGTTGGTGGGCTCTGCTACAAATCGCTCTCTTTCAGCAATGTGTAGCTAAGCTATAGGGGTAAATGCAGAGCGGTTGTCACTGGTGAGCTGGCCACAGATTATGCAACTTTCTTTCCTTCAAACACGGGTTGAAGACAGAATTGGGTTTTTGGGTGGGACTGTGCCAAAAATGTATATCTTTACAAGAAGCTGGGCAGTGCATTTGTTTTTGTTTTTTTGTATTTTGATCATTTAAACCACATGTATCAAACACAATGCCCTGTGGTCCTTGCACCTCTCCTGCAGCTGCAGCACCCCCCTTGTCTCTGTCCCCACCTTGTCTCAGCAGTCAGCATCAGAAAGGTGGACAGAACTCCTCCGCCAGATCCTGTGCTTCTCCATGCAGCTGGGGAGAAGCTCATCCTTGTGCCCCCCCTCCCCCCCAGCATTTGGCCGCAGAGAGGAGGACAGAACTCCTCCTGCAAGCACAGCACCCCCTTGTCTTCGCCTACCCGGGTCTCAGCATTTAGCAAACTCTGGCAGCTGACTCCAGCCCTCCTCTGGTCCTCCTCCAGACCCTGCACTTTCTGCTTCCCAGCTCTGCCCCCCAGCTTCTTCCCAGCAGCAGCACACAATAAGGGGGGGTGCACTGTAATGTAAGGGAGGGTGGGGGACTCTTGGCATCTGATGTAAGGGGGTGCTCTGGACATGTAGTTTTTGAGGGTAACCATAATGCCAATACAGCCTGCGATGGAGTTGAGTTTGAAATCCCTGATATAAACCAACCCCTAATGATACTTAAAATTGAAAACGTACTGTTTGAAGAATCCCACCCATTTATGGGGGAACACAGGGAACTGAAAATGCCAGCAATACCGCCAGAGAGCTAAAGTTACCCACCCCGGACCCCTGTACTATGTGTGTTACCCACCCCGGACCCCTTTACTATATAGGTTACCAATCCAGACCCCTGAACTATGCATGTTACCCATCCAGACCCCTGAACTATGCATGTTACCCACCCAGACCCCTGCACTATTTACGTTACCCACCCCGGACCCCCTTTACTAAATAAGTTACCCACCTCGGACCCCTGTACTATGTATGCTACCCCCCCGGACCGATGTATTAAAAAAGTTACCCACCCCAGACCCCTGTACTATGTACGTTAACCACCCTGGACCTCTGTACCATATAATTTACCCACCCAGACCCCTGAACTATACATGTTACCCACCCAGACCCCTGTACTATATAAGTTACCCATCCAGACCCCTGAACTATGCATGTTACCCACCCAGACCCCTGCACTATGCACTTTACCCACCCAGAGCCCTGCACTATGTACGTTACCCACCCAGACCCCTGAACTATGCATGTTACCCACCTAGAGCCCTGCACTACTTATATTACCCACCCGGGGCCCTGCACTATGTACATTACCCACCCAAACCCCTGCATTATGTACGTTACCCACCCAGACCCCTGCACTCTGTACTTTACCCATCCAGACCCCTGCACTATATACGTTACCCACGCAGACCCCTGAACTATTTATGTAGGCTCAAATGTTAAGCTCCTCCCACTTTTAATGCTGGATCCTCCATTGCAGGGAATCTCAGTCATGACGTCCACACAATTCCAACTGACCACATGTTCCCCATCCTTGATCATGTGATCTGATATCTCATGACTAATCACTAAGGAACCACTGTGGCTGGCTCTGTAACCTTCATTTTTATTGCTGTCTGTGCCCCTCGGTAGGGAGATTCCCCCTCTCTATTTGACCTGTTTACCATTATCATTGAAAGTGAAAGTAAGAGAAAATCCCAGATTGTGGGCTGTCCCCAGAAAAGTAATAGAGGGGAAATCTTCCAATGGGGACGCTAGTTCTGGTGCCCTTTGGGGTCCCCAAGGAATTCTATTCATTTGCAGGGATTTCCTCTCACTTCCTGTTTGGCTATGGGACAGGAAGTAAAGGGAAATCTCCCCAATGGGACTCAGATAATGAAAAAAAATCTGACAGGGGTTATAACCCCCCTACACCCCCCCCCCCACACACACACACACTCCAAAAACGAAAAAAAAAAAGTTTTTCCAAAGTCCTACTTTAATGTCAATGCTGTGACACAATGGCCAACCAATGCAGGCGTGTGGCTGCCTGTGTCATGATTTAGCCACTAAAAGTGCACTTCTTTTGAGACTAAAAACACTCCTGCGCAAATTGCGGAGCATCCAAAGGCTACAAGAGCGATTGAAGTGTTTGTTACCTCAGCATTTCATATTCCTGATATGTGGCTATTGTACCATGTACTCATATGGGAACGTATATCTTGTTCTCTTTGTATTGCTTCCTTTATGTGAAATCCCTGGTGTTCCTGCCAGTCCCTCTGCTTTCCTATTAAAAACTGACCACACTAAACAGGAGAGCACAGCATGGTCAGTTCATTAGCTCCTTCAATGATCAGACTTGTCCTGACACCTACCCCCCCCATTCCCAGCCATTCACTGAGAAGCTCAGTGTGCTGCTGCTTCTCCTCCTCCAGCTCTTATGCAGCGGAGAACAGAGGGAATGTGATCACTTATAAAAAAGTATTTATCATGTTTTTTTGTTTTTTGTTTTTATATACAGTTGTGCTCATAAGTTTACATACCCTGGCAGGATTTATGATTTCCATTTTTCAGTCTTTCACTCATGGTCAGAGTTTGGCTGAAGCCATTTATTATCATTCAACTGTGTTTACTCTTTTTAAATCATAATGACAACAGAAACTACCCAAATGACCCTGATCAAAAGTTTACATATCCCATTTCTTAATACCTTTTCTTCTGTGATCTTTGTGGATGAGGCTTTTTATCTTCTCAGATGGTAAAGCTGCCCATTCCTCTTGGAAAAAAGCCTCCAGTTCCTGTAAATTCTTGGGCTGTCTTGCATGAACGGCACATTTGAGATCTCCCCAGAGGGGCTCAATGATATTGAAGTCAGGAGACTGAGATGGCCACTCCAGAACCTTCACTTTATTCTGCTGTAGCCAATGACAGGTCGACTTGACCTTGTGTTTTGGACCATTGTCATGTTGGAATGTCCAAGTACGTCCCATGCGCAGCTTCCTGGCTGATGAATGCAAATGTTCCTCCAGTATTTTTTGATAACATACGGCATTCATCTTGCCACCAATTGTGACCAAATTTCCTGTGCCGTTGTAGCTCAAACATCCCCAAAACATCATTGATCCACCTCCATGTTTCACAGTAGGAATGGTGTACCTTTCATCATAGGCCTTGTTGACTCCTCTTCAAGTGTAGCGTTTATGGTTGTGGCCAAAAAGCTCAATTTTGGTCTCATCACTCAAAAAGACTTAGTGCCAGAAGGTTTGAGGCTTGTCTCTGTGCTGTTTGGCGTATTGTAAGCGGGATACTTTGTGGAATCTGCGTAGTAATGGCTTTCTTCTGGCGACTCGACCATGCAGCCCATCTTTCTTCAAGTGCCTCCTTATTGTGCATCTTGAAACAGCCACACCACATTATTTCAGAGAGTCCTGTATTTCACCTGAAGTTATTTGTGGGTTTTTCTTTGTATCCCGAATAATTTTCCTGGCAGTTGTGGCTGAAATTTTAGTTGGTCTACCTGACCGTGGTTTGGTTTCAACAGAACACCTAATTTTCCACTTTTTGATTAGAGTTTGAACATTGCTGGTTGGCATTCTCAATTCCTTGGATATCTTTTTATATCCCTTTTCTGTTTTATACAGTTCCACTTCCTTTTCCCGCAGATCCTTTGACAATTCTTTTGCTTTCCCCATGACTCAGAATCCAGAAACGTCAGTGCAGCACTTGATGAAAGATGCAAGGGTCTGTCAGGAGTCCAAAAACTCACTGACCTTTTATACACACACACTAATTACAAGCAAAATATCACAGGTGAGGATGGTTACCTTTAATAGCCATTCAAACCCCTTTGTGTCAACTTGTGTGCATGTTATCAAGCCAAAATCACCAGGGTATGCAAACTTTTGATCAGGGTCATTTGGGTAGTTTCTGTTGTCATTATGATTTAGAAAGAATCAACACAGTTGATTGATAACAGATGGCTTCAGCCAAACACTAACCATAAGTGAAAGGAAAGTTTTTGTTATCATTCATATGCTCTGAAAAATGGCCAAGAAATTATAAATTCTGCCAGGGTATGTAAACTTATGAGCACAGCTGTATCTATGCACAAATGTTTTGCCGTCTGTTTCTATTTTAAACTGAAAGCGTTGTTTTACAAGGTAAACGTTTACAATCTCTTTAACCTGTAAGCACTTTTGGAGGTAAATTGCTCTCCCGCACAGTCATATGACAGACACAGATATCGCCATTCATTTCAGTGCAGCGCCGATGCAGCTCACCAGGACACAATTCTCTGCAGGTCAAACAGCCTTAAAGGAAATGTCACCAGGAAAAGAAGAGGTGGACACCCAGCAATTCACTAATTAAAACACCGTACTTTTGCCAAGTCTGCCATGGTCCAGAACAATAACAATAACAATAACAAACTCACTCTGGATGCAGCCATATTAAATATTCATCTGCAGTGTCCAAGCCCAGCGCAGCGCCTGACTCCATGCATATTTCTCCTATATTGTCGTAACACTGAGTAAAAAGTGCCAATACTGCTGATTTTCTGTTTTTGATTAATCAGCAATGTCAGCACAAATTTAAAGTGAGGGAATTTCAAGCATTGCCTTCTATAAAGCAAATGTTACATACATCACAACTATCCCTCATTTGCAGGGATTATCCCTCTTTTCGACCAGAATCCCTACGTCCATTATTCCTTCTCCATTGTCTCTCTTTTTGGCCTGATGTATACACCTTTATAGAGTATGTACTATTCAAATACTGAAGGTGTTCTGCAGCAGTAAACTTTTTCTCCAGCCTCTAAATCAGTGGTCTCCAAACTGTGGCCCGGGGGTCAGATGCGGCCCTTTGCTTGTCTTTATCCGGCCCTTGGGACACTTTTCCTCCAACTGGCTCCAATGATGGGGAACTATTCCTCCCACTGACACCAATGATGGGACACTATTCCTCCCACTGATACCAATGATGGGACACTATTCCTCCCACTGATACCAATGATGGGACACTATTCCTCCCACTGATACCAATGATGGGACACTATTCCTCCCACTGATACCAATGATGGGACACTATTCCTCCCACTGTTACCAATGATGGGACACTATTCCTCCCACTGATACCAATGATGGGGCACTATTCCTCCCACTGACACCAATGATGGGGCACTATTCCTCCCACTGACACCAATGATGGGGGACTATTCCTTCCACTGATACCAATGATGGGGCACTATTCCTCCCACTGACACCAATGTTGGGGGACTTTTCCTTCCACTGATACCAATGATGGGGCACTATTCCTCCCACTGACACCAATGATGGGGGACTATTCCTCCCACTGACACCAATGATGGGGGACTATTCCACCCACTGACACCAATGATGGGGGACTATTCCTCCCACTGACACCAATGATGGGGCACTATTCCTCCCACTGACACCAATGATGGGGGACTATTACCCCCACTGACACCAATGATGGGGGACTATTCCTCCCACTGACACCAATGATGGGGCACTATTCTTCCCACTGACACCAATGATGGAGGACTATTCCTCCCACTGATACCAATGATGTGACACTATTCCTCCCACTGACACCAGTGATGGAGGACTATTCCTCCCACTGATACCAATGATGGGACACTATTCCTCCTACTGATACCAATGATGTGGCACTATTCCTCCCACTGATACCAATGACTGGGGCACTATTTCTTCGACTAAAACCAATGATGGGGCACGATTCTTCCCTCTGACCGCAAAGCATTCTTTACTCTCGCTGTCCACAGTCAGGCCCCCCTAAAGCCTGAAGGACAATAAACTGGCCCTTTCTTTATAAAGATTGGAGAACCCTGCTCTAAATTATTGCATTTCGAAAAACCAGTGTAAAGGTAAAGTAGAGGTGGATTTAACTTATAATTTTTTGCTGTATCAATTCTTCATGCTCCAAATAATGGGGTTTGGTGGAGATGTGTCCATTGCCTATGCACTTTAAAGTAGAAGGTGTTCCTCCTTCTTATTTCAGAAATTTGAGAGGTATGCTTTTATCTTGCTACCAATGATTACTAACAGCCTGATGCCAATCTCATGGTGAAGAGCTGGATACAACACTCAAACAATAATAAGTCTTTTTAGACTCACGCTTACAACCAGTCACAAGTGCTTCTGACCGGAGTGCTCATTAGCATTCATGTGCAGATTCTGTCCTTTGGGTAAGTCAACCAACAAACAGAGGTGAAGGCAGAGAGACAGAGACAGGTAGCCTTCGTTCTAAAGAAGACATTTGCCTCTCTATGGCCAGTTTAAAGTGGAAGGCAAGTCAACACCTAACTAAGCTTACATCTTCTTCCACCTTCTTCTTCACCTTCTTCCCCATTCCAGGCCTATTCTATTTACCCTGTAAAAGGAAAGATGTCTATACTTACCTATTCTGGTCACTCCGGTCTGGTCACACGACCAGCTTCCAGTGCCGGCCTCAGTGTAGAGGCGGGATCGCTGACAACAGATGCAGAGCCTGTGCAGGGACATCAACCCTAGGCTTACTATGGGGTATATATTGTCGGCTGCCCCTCCTGTGAACTGAAGCCGGCAATGAAAGCCAGACATGTGACCAGAACAGAGCAACTTCAGAATAGGTAAGTCTAAGCATCTTTCATTTTACGGGGTAGATAAAATAGGCTTAAAATGGGGGTTGGAGTAGATTTCAGCTTAGTTAGGTGTTGACTTGCCTTCCACTTTAAAATGGCCATAGAGAGGCAAATGTCTTCTTGAGAACGAGAGTCTCTGTCTCTCTGCATTAGGCACCGCTACAGTGGTCTCCACTAGCTTCCGGTGGTTACCCTGATGGCAGCAGGGCGATTGGTGGTGTGGTGTGTCGCTCTGACACACCGCATCTTGGATCCGGGTAAAGAGCATATGACATAGCACATTGATCATTAGTGCAGATCCACCAGGGATGCCCACTAGAGCCCACCAGGGATGCCAATCAGTGCCTATTAGGGGTGTCAATCAGTGCCCATCAGTGATGCCTGTCAGTGCTTCCTCATCAGTGATGCCTATCAGTGCCATCTATCAGTGTCCATCAGTGCTGCCTATAAGTGCCCATCAGTGCAGCCTAAGTGCTGCATATCAGTGCCCATCAGTGCTGCTCATAAGTGCCCATCCGTGCCCCCTATCAGTGCCATCCTTGAGTGCCCATCAGTGCCACCTATAAGTGGCCATCAGTGCCGCCTATGAGTGCCCATCAGTGCCACCTATCAGTGCCCATCAGTGCTGCTTATTACTGCCGCCTATCAGTGCCCATCAGTGCTGCATATAAGTGCCTCATCATCAGTGCCACCTCATAAGTTCCACCTCATCAGTGCCTGTCAGTGCAGCCTCATCAGTGCCTGTCAGTGCAGCCTCATCAGTGCCCGTCAGTGAAAGAGAAAACGTACTATAACGAGCCCCTTGCTCGCTCGGTTCCACTCTCCCGACACTCCTCTGCGGCTATAGAATCAGACTGCAGATCGCAACATCTGATGGTTCGGTCATCCGATGCTCCGGGACTAGAACTACAGCTATGTGTCATTCTAATCCAGTTGTGTAGCTCAGAACAAACACCAGACAGGCTGTATGTAAGTTCAACCAGGAATCTCTCTTTATTGACAGGAATACAGTCTCTTTTATAAAGTGAAAGAGGAGGTGCAGACCTCCTGCTCATATTATTCTAACAATACACCTGTAACCTAATTAACCTAATTAACATGGGCTAATTAACTAATCCCTTTAGACAGCCTAGATGACTCAGACATGACCTTTAGGCCAGACTGGCTGTCTTATAGCTCAGAAAACCCAATCAACATTATCACAATAGCAGAGTTAATTAACACAAACAACAATGGGAATCTAATAACTCTTAGATCCCATACTAGAGACTTATTTACAATACACATTCTAGCAGGCAACAGACAGACAGGTGTCTGGAATTGACATCAGCATCTCCTAACAGTATTTGTCCCAGCATTATGAATCAGCCACTATTTCTAATATGGCAAATCCAGGGTCCCCAGAGTCTGTGTGCCCTGGGGGACCAGGACCCGAATCCACAGTAATACCACCTCAAGGGTCCCCAGGCATACAGCTCACAAAGAGCACCATTCCCCCAAATGCCAGGGCCCACGATCGATCGGCAAGAGGCTAGCATTCAGTCCCCTCCAAAAGTCTCTCTCCCGGCTAGGTCTGTCACACGTACTTATTTAAAAAATTTTATAACAGAAACAAAGAAAATTTTTTATTATTTTCAAATTTTTCGGTCTCTTTTTATTTGTTTAGTAAAAATTAAAAAAACCCAGCGGTGATCAAATACCACCCAAAGAAAGCTCTATTTGTGGGGAAAAAAAATTATAAAAATCTGGTTTGAGTACAGTGTTTCATGACCGCACAATTGTCATTCAAAGTGGGACAGCGCTGAAAGATGAAAATTGGCCTGGGCAGAGAGGGGGTAAAAGTGCCCTGTATTGAAGTGGTTAAACAGCCGTGGTCTACTACCGCTTTAAAGCTTCCATGACATTTAAGTTACTGGGTTTATGCGAGGTCGGGGACCTGGCTGTGCTACCTTGCAACAATGCCCAAAATGACAAACCTATTGGCCATACCTCCCAACTTTTTATGATGGGAACGTGGGACACCTCTAAGCAAAGTTCTGTAGGCATAGGACACACCCCCCTGACACGCCCTCTTAAAGGAGAATTATACAAAGAAAGAAAATGATTAGTTAAGCCCACAACTGCTTTTTTTTAACCACTACTATTCCTTTATACTGGCTTTTAAAATGTACAAATGCAACAATTTAGAAATTGAAGGAAAGGTTTAGCACTGGGAAACACTTTTTGTAAGACAAAAAGTGCATTTTATATACAACTATATAGATCAGACAAAAATGAGGGGCAAATGAGGAGGAAAGAGGAACAGGGGAACTTTGTTCCAAATCAGGGACAGTCCCTCGAAATCCGGGACAGTTGGGAGCTATGCTATTGGCAGCTAAATCATTTCACATGTATAGTAAGTACTTATACATTTTCCTGGCATTTTATATACAACTATATAGATCAGACAAAAATGAGGGACAAATGAGGAGGAAAGAGGAACAGAGGGACTTTGTTCCAAATCAGGGACAGTCCCTCGAAATCCGGGACAGTTGAGAGCTATGCTATTGGCAGTTAAATTATTTCACATGTACAGTAAGTACTTATACATTTTCTTGGCATTTTATATACAACTATATACTGTAGATCAGACAAAAATGAGGGAGAAATGAGGAGGAAAGAGGAACAGAGGGACTTTGTTCCAAATCAGGGACAGTCCCTCGAAATCCAGGACAGTTGGGAGCTATGCTATTGGCAGCTAAATCATTTCACATGTACAGTAAGTACTTATACATTTTCCTGACATTTTATATACAACTATATACTGTAGATCAGACAAAAATGAGGGAGAAATGAGGAGGAAAGCGGGACAGAGAGACTTTGTTCCAAATCAGGTACAGTCCCTCGAAATCCGGGACAGTTGGGAGCTATGCTATTGGCAGCTAAATCATTTCACATGTACAGAAGGTATTTATACATTTTCCTCGCATTTTATATACAACTATATAGATCAGACAAAAATGAGGGAGAAATGAGGAGGAAAGAGGAACAGAGGGACTTTGTTCCAAATCAGGGACAGTCCCTCGAAATCCGGGACAATTGGGAGCTATGCTATTAGCAGCTAAATCATTTTACATGTACAGTAAGTATTTATACATTTGCCTGGAGTTCAGCTTTAAATCCTCTGAAGATGAAAATCCACTTTAAAAAACAAAACAAAAAAAAAAAAAAAACCATCTTTACTGGAAATGGTTGTGTATTTATGGTATTAACATGTACTGTATAATAATATATTATTTTCAGATCTGTATTAGACTCAATGCTTCCTACCCCGAAGTTCCACAAGAGCGCAAGTCTAGAATTTGTATTGAAAAGCTTGCAACCTTTCCAGTACGAGGCTTCCCACTGCCTTCGCCATCAGGGCTGACACACAGGAGCGCGTTGTTCCGGAAGCATTAAAACACGATTACTGTAGAATAATGCACTTATGAGACTTTGGCGCTGTCTGCGTGTGTGGCTACATTTGGAAAAAGATTATTGACTGACTTTCGCATTCATCTACGCAGGGGGGGGGGGGGGCGAGCTGGAACAATGGTGGCACCTTTACGCCGGTCCCCCCCAACCCCCCCCCCCCCCCTGAAGCACGCAGCGAGTCCCGGCGGTTGGGAAAAAAAAAAATGACAATTTTATGAATCCTAATCAATCAAAGGGCTTATTAACTCAACATGAAACCAGATTAAAATCTTTAATTAGAAAAATGCTCCAATAGGACAGGGGAAAAAATGCGCTTATGGGGGGGGGGGGGAATGACAATACCGGATATTAAGACACTTGTCATTAAAGTCTGGAGAATATTGGATTCCTTTTTTTCTTCTTCGTTACTTTTCCTTGAATTTTCTCACCTCCCCTGTCGAAGTCCCTAAAGATCAGATCTGCCGAGACAAGTAGGAGCTCTCAGGCCTTATTAAAGCGGGACCCCCTTTGGTAAGGTCCAGCAGAACGCGATGCCGGGGGGGGGGGTTCAGGAGGCTTCGTTGATGATTAGCAGGGCAGTGTCACACTTCTCCTTGCTTATTGTTACTCGCTGTTTTTTTTTTTTTTTTTTCTTTTTTTGGGGTTGTGTTGAAATCAGATGTGATGCATTCTCGCTTAATGAAAGTAGAGTGCCTGGCGCGAGAAGTGTGCGTGATTGGCAGGCCTGCAGATTGCAAGCTGCGGGAAAGGGGCTTTGCTTTAAGCAGTGGTGTGAGAGAAGGCTGTGGGTGCTTATTTTATTTTTTTTCTTTTCCCTTCCTCTCTTCACTGAGTAGACATTTGGGAAATGACCACAGCAAATGTAATCACAGTTGGGGGGCGAAAGGAGGGGTGGGGTGGGGGTGGGGGGGGATAAGACAGCCATCAGGGACGGCTATTTGCATGTTTTATTTATTTCTCCAATGTCAGGGTCATTCCATTGTTTGGCCGCTCCCCCCCCCCTTGTCTGGTAGATCAGACCTTGGCCCGTCCACTCCTGCCCCCTCTTCCTCCTTTCACCACCCCTGTGCTCCTGCTGCCATTGTTTTCGGGGACGACAGCCAAAAGGAAAAAAAAAAAAAGAACGTTGAATGAAAACTCTGAAACACACCGAGCAGCCTGCCTCCTCTCCGCACACATCTCCATTTGTAAAAATATTAAAAATAATGCAACGTGCATCGCTGTATAAAATGAGCCCTTCCAGCAGGAAGACAGAAATTCTCTCGGTATGGAGCGAACGTGCCTGAGAGCCGCACTTACCAAAAAAAAAAAAACGCCAAATTCCCCACGCCGCTTTGCATCTTTTTCATAATAGCTGAAATCGATCTATAATATTCCGCGTGTTTTGTTTTTTTTTATGATCGTTTTAATATTTAAAACATGTATATCTCCTCGTAAAAGTATATGGCCCTGTCCAGCATAAAAAGCAGAGAGATATATATATAAAATAATCTCTCGTTTTAATCCCATTATCCTTTCCATGCTTGAAATGTAGAAGAGAAGTATATCACCGATCGCCCCCCCCCCCCCCCCCCCCCATGATGTATGGGAACGCCGGCGCTGGCCATGCTGAATTCCCAGATATATACAATCTATAGGCCTGATCAGTACAACCCCCGAGACTCTCTGATCAATCATCAGCTACTTACATTTACCAATAATCACATTTACAGAGTATGATTATATATACTTGTATATAGTTATCTATATATGTGTGAGTGCGTATAATGCAATAACTTACAGTTCACAAATCACTACAATATCCTCAAATACTGCCAGCATTTATATCTTCTTTAATTTGAATATTTTATTACTGCATTATTACACAAAATAGCTGCAATTACTTGATTTTTCTTTTTACTGCTGCAATTATCTATGGGATTATTTTTGGAAAAACAGAGCATAGAAGAGTATATTTGTATGTCTGTAGATGCATGATCCACACATACATGAATACACGAGGGAAACAGCGACAAATATAACTTCAAGGCATATGTAATAATAGATAGATACATAGATAGAATATAGATACAGAGAGAGATAGAGGAGATAGATAGATAGATAGAGGAGATAGATAGATAGATAGAGGAGATAGATAGATAGATAGAGGAGATAGATAGATAGATAGATAGATAGATAGATAGATAGATAGATAGATAGATAGATAGATAGATAGATAGATAGATAGATAGATAGATAGATAGATAGATAGATAGAAAGGTTGATCAATAAATAGAGTAAAGATATAGAGATGGATAGATATAATATAGATACAGTGAAGGTAGATAGATAGTTTGATAGATTGGTATATAGCTACATAGAATATAAATACAGGGGGGGGGGAGAATATTGCTATAGATAGATAGATAGATAGATAGATAGATAGATAGATAGATAGATAGATAGATAGATAGATAGAATATAGATACATTGATAGATGGATATATAGCTACATTAAAAATATAGATACAGCAAGAGGGAGAAAGAGAGAATATAGCTACAGTATATAGAGATAGATAGATAGATAGATAGATAGATAGATAGATAGATAGATAGATAGATAGATAGATAGATAGATAGATAGATAGACCTAAAAATGTATAACCAATGGGGGTGGGCGTTTTTTTTTTTTTTGCACAAACATACAAACAAGCACTAAACTCTCCTCTCTAGTCCCAGGCACAACCAATCAGTATCAATCATCTACATGGAATAAAACACAAAAGGAATGAAATGAGAATAAAGGCATTAACTATTTTCATCTTCATTTGGCTCCAAAATAATGTTAAAAAAATCTTTCCTAATTCCCCTAAACCTCGATTCTCTCAGTATCACAGCGGCACGTTCCTGTTTGGTAACGCTGACCTGACGCAGCTAAGGCTTATTCTTATATTTTAGGCAGGATTCAACAATAAGCATTTTTTTTTTTTGCTTCTAAGAAAAAGGAATTGGTAATCTGCCATTAGGAATCAAATATTCATTGACTACATTTTATCCTTTTATTACAATAATGCATCAAAATGCATAGAGGGAAAAAAGAATCAAGGAGCCAAGGCCACAAAATGTATTAGTATATTTATAATAGTGGTCAGAGATGTATAAGGACTCATTTTTCTTTTTTTTTTAATTTAGCTTTCTTCTTTGAAAAGCGACAATGCTTGTACTTGGATGACTAATTTATGTTTGCAGTTGTTTGTGATTTTTCTTTTTTACAAAGAATTTACTGTTTTTTTAAAAGGGTCAAGGTAGAGACTCGGTTTTACATAAAATATGAAAATGATGAACGCGAAGGTGCAAACAAAATATTACAAAACAAGCAGTAATGGTAATGTGCCATACTGAAAACACATGTTAATTAATGTCTTTTAATATGTTTAATATTTTTTTATATATATATATATATATATATATATACATAATTTTTATTAGTCACTAGATATTGTATATGTAAAAAATATATAGAAATTATATATTTATTTATTTCATTTTTTTAATATACACATATATTTTATATTAAAAAATGTATATAAAAATAATGTATTTTATATTCCAAATACAATACGTATGTATGATTTTTATTTATTTTTTTGTATGTATGAATTTAGTTCTATCACTGACATTTTCCTAATAATGGAGCACAACACTGCATTTTTTTGTGTGTGTGTACAATAATGTTAATATTAATATAATTATTAATAATAGAAATATATGGTCATTGAATAAATAATGATGCACATGCTTACTAGTAAGTGTCTCATATACTGTACCTGCATTAAAATTTCGCTATCAGTAGATTTAAATGCAGTGAAATCGCACTATGGGAATGTCTACTTTACACCTGCTTACAGCAAAGCCTGGGAATTTGGCAAATAAAGAGTGACGGCGACATCAATACGTAAACGCTCCCTTCCTTGATCTCTGTAGCAGGACCGGTCAATGATATTGGCCATGGCGTTAGGAGATCTGTGGGTATTTGTAGTGTGTCTTTATTGTCCCATTTATCGTTATTTTGCTCGGGGAAGGAGAGAGGGGGGGGGGGCAAAGAAGGGCCGAAAGGTGAATGCCTGACTTGTTGTTGGAGGGCATTGATTAGCCCTTTCTCTATTTTAGATTCAGAGGTGAGGGCAAGCCCCCTGGGAGCGTTTTGCAAGCTTGGCCGTGTCGCCGCCGTCGAGCCGTATTGAGTTGTGATCTGAGCAAGGGCTCAGTGAGGAAAACTGGTATTGGCGTCCAGATCATCCTCAGACATCCCCGGTAACACTTAAACAAGTGAAGTCTGTTAATGTCAAGCCACGGGGGACAGATTGTGCCTCCTCTGCTGACCATTAGACTCTTTTGATGGAGTGGACGATAAACTCGACTCTACAGAAGGGGCTTTGGCCTTAGACCTAACATGCGGACGTTTGACAACTGAGCCTGGCACAGATAGCGGTGCTCTTGACCTCCAAAAAAAAAGAAAGAAAAAAGGGGAGCCTGAGTCGATTCCGGCCCCATCTCCATTTAACATTAGGGATGATGCTTCTCAAAATTCCAAAAATGCTTGAATTTTGTGATTAAAGGAAGGAAACTATAGAATTTTTTGTTTTTATTACCATCTCCAAAGAGTACAATTTTTTTTTTAGATTTTTTTTAGTGTTTATTTAATGCTCTTAAACTGTTTTTTTTTTGTTTTTTTTTAACTATCAAAGGGAAAATAATGAGGTTTGTTTGGACGGTAAACAGGTTTTTGTTCATTGTTTGGTCAAAGTGTTTGCAACAACAAAGGTTTGAACTAGTTAAGAGAAGCATTCTGACGAAGCACCATGCTGCCTCCTATACATGAACAAGCTATTCAGCAGCTCAAGTCTGTTTATTGTCTTTGCTTGGAGACATCAGCCAGTGAGAAGTCCTCTGCCCTTTTTTTTTTTTTTTTTTTTTTCCGTTAGGGGAGATCAAACAGGATTTCTGAGAGCCTGCAGAACTGGAGAATACATTCAGCACAGTATCTAATATATATTTTAATGGCAGTTTTCTGAGAGGCGTTTCATTTCTGTCATTTCTCCTCTAAGAACTGAAAATGCTGAAGGAGGTGGGAGGGAGGGGATGGGGAGAGACACGTGGGCTCCATTGCAGGCTCAAAAAAAAAAAAAAAAAAAAAAAAAGAAAAAAAAAAAAAAATCCAGGCAGTAGAAAATCAAGGGGCTTTGTTCCGTCTGATTGAGGTTTCAGAATATACAATGTTACTCATCGTTATATCTTCGATTTAAGCAAATTTGAATGTGTATCTGCTGTTAGACAAGACATCCTCAGCATCTGTAACTCCCTGCAGCCCCCCCCCCCCAAAAAAAAGGTGCTGCGTCTGATGTAAGGGGGAAAGCAGAGCTTGGGCTCCATCAAGAATTAGTTGTATTACTCTTTGAGGATCAATAAATCTCACGTAATAAACATATTAAAAAAAAAAAAAATTAATTTTAAAAAAGAGTTAAATATCATAAAAAAAACCAAAAAAAAAAAAAACCTCCTGGAACCCAGCAAAAGGGGAATACCCCTAGACTAATTCCAGGCCATCTGTAAGTCATAAGGACTGTAATGAGAAAAATGTCAAGAGCAAGAAGCCCAAATACACTTCTGTGCGGAGGTACAAAGATCACTATTAAATATATTAAGAAGGGGCACAGATGTTAAAACAGCTGCAAGCCCTTTTGATCAGACGGCGCAAAAGAATAACCCTTTTTTAACCGGGCGCTTATGTTTCTGCGCACAGCAGAACCTTCTTTAATTCCTCTACACGTTATGTTTTGATCGGGTCATTTCACAGCTGGTTGCTAAAATGGAAACCATTCCTTGGGGGATCTGAGGCTAATAAAGAGCTAGAGCCTCTCCCATCAGCAAAAAAAAAAAAGGGGGTTAAACTCTGGAAACGGTTCTTTGGTGCACACGGTAAGCAAAATTCTTAGTTTCCTGGTTAATCCAACCAACATCACCAAAGCCAATACGTTTCCCAAGCCCACCTGAGCAGTACTTTATATACATTGGGAAAAACCGCTTTGTTTGGCTTCACATCAATATTGCTATAGGCTTTTGTTAATGCAGCATGTATGATGAAGGCTGTGCTACTCAGGGCTGCTGTTAGAAATCACGGGGCCCCATACAGCCTACTTGACCCCCCCCCCCCCCACCGTCCGGAAGTGACTGAGGACATAGATTTATCAGTCCCTTTCTTTGCAGCCTCAGTTGAATGAATTGGAAGCTCTCTGAAGCATCTTGCTCATTCACAAACTGAAGCACACCGTTTACTATGCTTCAGTGATGAATGGACACAGGAGTGATTGGTACTGATCACTCACTATCTTCAAGAAAGGAAGGGGCCAACAAATTTTATATTTACTGGCCCCTTCCTCGCTCTCCATCCTGAAAAAACTCCCTGTTTGCCTGAATGAAAGAAGAGGAAGGAAGCCAGTAGCACTGCGAGGGGAAGGGGCACACAGGGGGGCCCAGGCAGCAGATGGAAGGGGTGCATGTGCTAGAATCACTCCCCCTGCAGAGGGAGTAGCTGGCAGAGTTGCAGGGAAAGGCAGAAGAGGATTGGTGTCTGCAAAAAGACAGTACAGTACAGTACAGTACAGCTGGCTCTCCTGCTCAGCAGGTGACTGGACCCCCCTCTTGAACTGACAGGGCCCGGGCCCAGTACAGGGGGGTTGCCTGCACTGTCTTATTAACGGCCCTGGTGCTACTCATAGAAGCTCACCTGAGGACAAATTACTGCAGCTCTTTTGTAAAACGCCTGAGTTGAACTCCAGGCAAATAGCAAAAATACATGGATGGCATGTATATATGAGTGCTTTTTTACCTGTCATAGGATTTGCCCAACCAGTCCTGTGATTTACACAGGTCTGCAACACAGCGCAGCCCTTCCTTAGATGAAACCTGATTTTTTTTTTCTGCTGTAGTTAATAGGAAAGTGTGGGAATCAGGTTTTTTCAGATTTATACTTACCTAGCTGGATGCAGCATCACTCCAACGATCGCTGGCTCTGACACTAAGAACCAAGCGATCTAACACCACCGATCGCTCGGTTCTCAGGGCTCCCTGAGCAGAGATCTAGTGAGAGCAGAGAGCTTGCCGCTCCCCCCCCCCCGCCTGTAATCACTGGACCACTGGAGGGGGCGGGAGTGGCAAGCTTACAAGCTTAGGCTCTCAGCGGCTCGCTGCAGAGACTTACCCGGGTGCCGGTCCAGGCTGTGGGCAGATCCCAACCATATGGTCACGATCATGACCAAGCCTGGACCAGCTCTGTGACGTCAGATGTCAGCCGGCTTCAACCCGCTGTCAGCTGAAAACAGGTCACAGGAGTGCAAAATGGACTGCACTTCTGTGACCCACAGGCGAAGTACAGCCAATTGGCTCCCCCGCTAGCGAATGGGCATGCACGAGCGCGCCTCCGGCCCACAGATCGCCGCGTACGTGCCTGACGTACAATGACGGCGATTTGCACAGGAGAGCCAACCTGCCGCAGTACAACTGGTCATTAAGTAGTTAATGGGTAACTCCACTTTTGTGGGGAAAAAAAAAAAACTAATAAAGATAAAAATAATATAGGGTATACAATTGCGACACAAGTCATATTGAATGTTATTAAAAAATTTCTTTTCAATCTGCAGCCGCTCTAATTTTCTAAAAATGCAATACAATATGGCTACCTGGAGTTGTTCTGTACACAGAAAGTGAACTGACCACCCCCCAGAATCATCATTTCCTGCTTGTGTGATTGGCTCACCAATTTTCCCAGAAGTCTGCACTAAGATACAGGTCAGATTTCAGGCATCCCCTACAACAAAAATTTCATTTTTGGTGAGATACTTCCTGTAGGAACATATCTAAAGGGATGCAGGCCCAGCAGCTTTCCTCATTAGAGCTCTGCAGCTGCACAGCTGACAGATAATTATGAAACCACTCCCATTAGATCCACTCAGAACAGAGGCACAGAGGAACAAACAGTTATTTTTTTCTCAGAATAACAAAAAGGTAGGAATCTGCACCAAAGGTTGTTATAATACTTGCAATGTACAGAAATCACCCAGAGGGGAATGTTTTTTTTCTCAACAAAAGTGGAGTTACGCTTTAATTATTTTTAATATTCAAAGCAACCCCCCCCCCCCCATCATCCATCCATGTCTCTATGCTTTATTTTGCTGAGAAACCTCGTTAAATAACACCCCTTAGCATTTCTGGTTGTGGCCATCTTGAGTAAGGGCAGAAGGTTCATGTAGCAATTACTTCCCGGAATCCATCTGCCCTTAGCTCAAGCATGCAGACAGAAGGTGTGCTTAGCTAAGAAAGCCCCTCATCCCCTCCTGAAGACTCCTGGGATGTATGACATAATTTTTCTAGGCCAAAAACCAGGAAGTAACTGAAGAAATGTAAAAAAAAAAAAAAGTTTAAAACAAGTAAATATGAGATACTTTCCTATCTATTCCCTAATGCTAGCAGCATGAGGATTAAAAATAGTCATTGTTGATTGAGAAGTTCCGCTTTAAGCAGTGTGCTTTACATATGTGCACTGTGCTCTGCTGCAACATGAGTAATTGGCTTTTATGAGCTGCATGGGGGGACAATTGTAGCCTTGTAACCAAAATAGTCAGAGATGGTCTTTTTTTAAACAACCAATTATATATTTAAGTTTTTAACCTACACTAGAAACATTATGGAGAGGATTTACTAACACTGGAGCACTCAGAATCTGATGCAGCTGTGCATGGTGGCCAATCAGCTTCTAACTTCAGCTTGTTCAACCACTTCAGCCCCGGAAGGATTTGCCCTCTTAATGACCAGGCCATTTTTTTGCGATACGGCACTGCGTCGCTGTACCCAAATAAAATTGATGTCCTTTTTTCCCCACAAATAGAGCTTTCTTTTGGTGGTATTTGATCACCTCTGCGGTTTTTATTTTTTGCGCTATAAACAAAAAAAGACCGACAATTTCTAAAAGAAATAAAAATATTTTTTACTTTTTGCTTTAATAAATATCCAAAAAAGTAAAAAAATCATTTCTTCAGCAGTTTAGGCCAATATGTATTCTTCTACATATTTTTGGTAAAAAATATAAGCGTATATTGATTAAAACATAGGGGATATATTTATGGCATTTTTATTATTTTTACTAGTGATGGCGATGATCAGCGGTTTTTAGCAGGACTGCAACAATGCGGCGGACAGATCGGACACTTTTGACACTTTTTTGGGACCAGTTACATTATTACATTGATCAGAACTAAAAAGAGCCACTGATTACTGTATAAAGGTCAGTGACAGGGAAGGGGTTAACTCTAGGGGGCGATCAAGGGGCTTAAGTGTTCCTTAGGGAGGTGTTTCTAACTGTGGGGGGAGGGGAATGACTGGGAGGGAGTAGAGAGAGAGATCGCTGTTCCTGATCACTAGGAACAGACGATCTCTCTCTGCTCCCCTGTCAGAACGGGGATCTGTTTGTTTACATTGACATTGATCCCCGTTCAGGCTCACTGTGGAGCGATCGCGGGTGGCCCGGCGGACACTGCGCCCGCCGACAAGCTTGGGCTCTGGTAAGGCGCACGTCTGCTAAAGCTATTAAACGGACCGGCGTACCGGTATGGCGATTTACGCAGCTGAGCCAACCTGCCGCAGTGTAACTGCGGGGGCTGGTCATCGAGGAGTCAATTAAGCATTGACAATAAAACCTGGAAGCTGATTGGCTACCATTGCAGAGCTGCACCAGATTTTGTCCTTTCCAGTTTTAGCAAATCAACCCCTATAGGCTGGTTGCTATGAGCAAAAGAAACACCCTCCAATACTTTGAAGACTGTACTGCAATTAGCTCACATAACCTGTATTGCTAAACTATCTTGTGCAATAATAATGTAGAATTGCAACTCAACTCATAAACCAGCTGCTTTTTTAACTCATCCTGCTGTGTTGGCCATATTAGTTCATAATAAGGTGAGCGGGAATGTGTACTACTTACCATAGACTCAACAACATAATGACGGAGTGATGAATATCTCTACTGTGTAGGTTCAGTTCCCATCAGGGGACTATCTGCATTGAGTCTACATGTTCTTTGCATTATTGCATTGTTTCCTTTGGGCATTTCTGTTTCCAATGGTAGGTAATTTGACTTTTGCGCAAAAGTAGCTCAATAATATGTATGTGTTCTGGTTTGCGTGAAAGTGGTGGGGAATGTAAGCTCCTCCAGGACAGGGACTGATAAGAATGGTTCTATGCACCTTGTGAAATGCCACGTATTATGTTGCTGCATTATTGATATGGGAATTACATGAGATAAATATACATACAGTATATATATATACATACATATTTATATTATGTAGAGCTGCTCCAACTCAATAATATTACAACTCCAACCTGACTAGAAAAACAATGAAAACATGTCCACAAAAACTGAGTAACGCACACACTGTGTGTCCCACACACCAAATCACTAAAAAGTATATAAACAAAAGGTGTTCCCAATTAAAACATCAAACAGTAGTACAAATCTGAAGAAGTCCTCTTCGGGGACGCAACACGTCAAGCAAGGCAGCCGTGTTGACGTCATTGCGCAAGGTGGTAGCGCCAACCCGTCAGTCTATTGGAGGAGTGAGTGATTTGTGATGCTGTGGATGTGCCTGCATACTACTGATCCTATGTGAGTGCTATTGTTTGTTTTAAGCAGTAAATAGTGAGTCCATATAGAGATCACTAGATGTTCCCTTGTATTCTTTTGTAGGGTATATTGTTGGGAGCAGAAAATGGAGTTGACTTGGCAGGAATTCCTGAAGGATCCTCCCTTTAATGTGACACACTGAAAATCCAGGCTACCCTCAAAAAAGCCATGTTTGACATTGCATGGTTCTAAATTTCAAAAAATAGTATAGTATAGAAATAGTATAGACATTGTATAGTTCTAGATGTCCATTGTTGAGTGCAAGCAAACTGCACAGGTGTTGGTGGAGGGAATCATTGGTTGGTGGTTGGTGGAAGAAAAGGACAAGCATTTTGAGTGTTAATGGACTTTTTATATTATACACCCCCCACATCCAATATTGGCTACATCTTGCCACCTTAACCTCCGCAACATTTACAAAATTCGCCCCTTGCTGACTAACGGCACCACAAAACAACTTATTCACTTGGTTATTTCCCATCTTGACTACTGCAACTCCCACCTCATTGGCCTACCTTTACACAGGCTATCCCCCCCCTTCAGTCTATTATGAGTAGTGTTGGGCAAACCTTTCGGGCCAGAGGAAAAGTTTGAACCGAACCTCGCCCTGTTCGCCCAGCGAACACACAGTCAATATGTTGTTAAGGAAGCTGGCCGCAGCCTCCCTCACAATGGATGAGTCATCAGCTGTCAGCGGGCTTGCGCGCTGCCAGCTGAAAAAAAAAAAAAATGGTGCGGGGTTCCCCCCCTGTTCATACCAGGCCCTTCGGGCACAACAAAATTAAAAATAGTAACGGTGTGGGATCCCCCTCAAAATCCATACCACACCCTTATCCGAGCATT
The DNA here is from genome assembly GCF_042186555.1 of Aquarana catesbeiana. NCBI lineage: Eukaryota > Metazoa > Chordata > Amphibia > Anura > Ranidae > Aquarana > Aquarana catesbeiana. Next base: position 276,022,552 of record NC_133334.1, read on the forward strand.
CAGCCTGGCAGGCCAGGAAAGGGGGGGGGGTGAGCGAACCATACCAGGTCACATGCTCTCAACATGGGGGGTGGGGGCTTTGGGGCAGGAGACAAGGGCCTCTTCACCACAACCCTTACCAGTGGTTGTGGGGGTCTGCGATCAGGGGGTTTATCTGAATCTGGAAGCCCCCTAGCAAAGGGCCCCCCTGTCCCCCCCCCCCCCCGCATGTGAATGCAAATTGTATCCCTACTCATTCACCAAAGAAACTGTCAAAAATAAATAAAAACACTGCAAGGTTTTCTCACAAGTCCTTTATTAAAAAAATAAAAATCCCCGATATAGATCCATTGTTAATCACAATGCCTGCCGCACCCAGAAAAAAAAGAGAAGAAAAAAAAACTCAGTCAACCCCCCCCCCTTACCTATTTAAGAATTGTCACTCATTGGACACTCATTAAGTATATTTTTCTATACTTAAACCTGAATTAAATTGGAACTTTAGTCAGAAAATTAAGTCCTGCTGGATGCATTCACCCCTTTAGGTATAGATATGTAAACATTACAAATAAGTGTCTATACTGTTTAATATCCAGTAACACACTGTCTCACCCTGCTCTGCACATGATCAGTTGCTCTCTATTTTTAGGCACTGCTGAGATTGCAGAGGCCGATCTGCTGACAGCCTTAAAGCGGAATGAAACCCTCCTGTCCTTTACAGCCAAGGAAGCTGCTTTTGTTTGATCTGCAACTGCCATGGTGTTGCACATGTGATCAGTTATGACAGTGCTTTGACAATTTGGTTGAGGACACAAACAAATGTGACAGCAATCCCAGCATGCCAGGAATGTAACTGTTTTTTGAGACTGTTACTGATGGGTTTAGTTCCGTTTTATGATTTGCTGCCGCTCAGGGGCTCTGGGCTTCAGCAAAATGGCCGCCTCCAGCAAGAAGAAACAGGAGCAATGCTGGAGGCAATTTACAGCACACACTAATTTTGGTACCATAATTATTGCGGCAAACAGCCACCACCCCCCCGGTCGGCAGTGACAGCAACCCCCCCCCCCCCCGGAGGAACATCAAAGCCCCACATCGCCCTGCTCCTAGGCATCCAATAGGATCGCCAGACCTTTCAGCCAATCAGGAAACGGGGATCAGACCCGTGGAGAGGCGAATATTCATTTGGTTTTCTAACACACCTGGGTGGGCTCCGAGCGCAATGTTCTGCGCCACAAGCCCACCCTATTTTGAAGCCGGAGTGGCGACCCAACACTCACGGCCGGTGCATTCAGGAAGGACCGTGGCTTCGGCCTAGTTCTGAAGGTCCGAGGCCATTTTGCTCCACCCAGACTACTGACCAATATTACCTCCCGGCCTTCCTGGCTCACAGCTCTATACCCTCCAGGACAGTCTAACTAGCCAGACACAGTGGGGATGAGGACCGCCGCAGATACTAGCCATGACTCCACCGAAAAATCGAAGGCCACCCTGGCTAAACTAGATCAATATCGCCATCAGGAGAAAGTAAGTGCTGGGGAAGATGGCGGCGCCACGTGCAGCGAGCGGGGCACTCCGGGAAGCGACACAGCAAAAGTGCTTGAGGCAATCACATTCTGCCGGACGTCTTTGGCAGCCCAAATAGAGGAGGTCAAGGTAGACATCTCTCGTATACGACAGGACTTCCAAAAACTCCGTGAGAGGGTCACAATAGCTGAAGCCTGCATAGAAGTGGTGTAGGACTCCATTAAGCCACTCCAGATCAGCTCGGATAGTATGCAGCTCCAAATCAACCAGATCCTGAGCAAGCAAGACGATATGGAGAATAGGCTCCGGAGGTGCAACCTCCGATTCATCGGGCTCCCCTAGGGAGCTAAGGGCAAAGATCCCACCACCTTCCTGGAACAACATCTTGTTGACACCTATGGCTGCGAGGCCTTCTCCCCTACCCTAGCGGTGGAGAGGGCCCACAGTATGCCTGCCAGACATCCTCCCCAGGGGGCTCCTCCCTGCACGTTTATAGCGAAATTCTTGAATTACAAGGACGGAGATGCAGCACTACGCATGGCTAGGGAAAAATGTAACATCCACCTTGGAAACTCTAGGATCGCCATCTTCCCTGACTGCTCTGCCGAGATACAGCGCCGCCACCAAGGCGAAGAGGAGGCTCCGGATACAACATCTTAAATACTCTATGCTATTTCCAGCTCGTCTTCGAGTCGAGAGAGATGGCCAAGTGTTCTTCTTTGAGGATCCTGAGGAAGTCCTTACCTGGTTGGAGCGCCCAGAGCCCTCCAGAAGGGCAGAGGAGTGACCTGGCTGAACATGTCCATCGGCACTACTGATCGTTAGTCGCCATCACCCACATATTACGCACCGCCACGGGAGTCTGCAAATGCATCGAATCCTGGTACGTTACCTTCTTGTTGTCCCCCCTTGGCTGCCCGCGGCACATACCCTCTTGTTCCTCACCACTGGGATCTCCTGAGACCCCCCTTTGCCTTCCCCTGTTTTTATCCTACCTAACTGTAACTTGCAAAGAGGGTCTCCTATACTCAGGGTCTCCTATTGACTGGTTGGTCCTTAGACATACCCTGGAGACTATAATCGCGGAGCACAATCAGTCCTACACCCCGTATGCATAACACAGCGAATTTTCACCCTCCAGCAACCGGAACATACATCCCTCTATTGTGTGACTGCAGCTCTTTGGCTCCCATTGACCCCAATAATCATATAATGGGTGGCGTGGATAAAGGGGGCGGTGCCTGTGTGCCCGTAATGGATGGGCCGCCCCTGTTCAGACGTCATGGATTTGTATATATAGCATATAAAGTGTATGCATCATTTTTCTTTTTTTCCCATTATTTTCACTTTCCAGTAACATATTTCCTGTTCTGGGTGACAACACATACTCATCATAGTTTGTGGAGAAGCAACATTATAGAGCTGTACGATTCTTGATAAAATGAGAATCACAATTTTTTTTTTTGCTTAGAATAAAGTTCATGATTCTGAAGAACTTTTTTATTTTAAAGATTTACAACCCCTGAACATTAGGTTATCAAACAAGATGGCAACAACATAACACATAATACTCTTTGCTTCAATCAAATTTAAAGACATGTAATGAAAAATAATGTAATGTTACCAATAGGTTATATTAGGGTCTTTTTCTTTAGTACTCGCCGATACCAATTACCGATCCCTACCGCAACTTTTTTGTTTACTCTTCAGCTGACAGTAAGCCTCGGTTCACACTGGGACGACTTGTCAGGCGACCTAGGTCGCCTGACAAGTAGCGTCCCGTTCAGTACAATGGAACCGTTCTAATCGGAGCGACGCAAGTCGCTCCGACTTAGAAAAAGGTTCCTGTACGACTTTGGGGGCGACTTGGGGCGACTTGCATAGACTTCTATACAGAAGTCGTTTTGCAAGTCGCCCCGGCAGTCGTGTGCAGGTCGCCTCGGTGAGGCGACCTGCAAGTCGTGCCGCCTCTGGTGTGAACCGAGGCTAATGGTACAAAGCATTGAAAAGTTATTTTTCCAAATGAATTTATTTTTTATTTTTTTATTTTAAATGTTAAAGGTGTAAAAATAGTAATTAACAAAGCAAATGGAGAAGGAGAATAAGGAGTTAATAAGGGTAAATTAGGGTAAATTAAGTAAATTAAGGGTTAATAAGGCGTTAAACAGAGGAACAATTTAATAAAAACCAAAAAAATATATATATATATTTTTTTTTTTTTACTTGACAAGGTTGCTAAAAAAACTGACTTAATTTGCAGACCAAAGCTCATACCTTTGATCTGTAAATGAATAAACAGAAAGATACAATGTTTCTTTTTATCTGTCTCTTTCAGCGCTGAGCAATGTTGTTGATAAGCATTGCCGGCTACTTTTTTTTTTTTGACAGCTGTGAGTCGGGGAACTGCTCTGCACTTTTTTACGTGAACCGCTGAAATGCAGGATTGAGATCGTGTAAGGGGGTAGAATGGAGATTGCGATCTTTTAACGATTAATCCTGTAGCTCTACAACATTGTCACACTAGGAAGTAAGACGTGTGTTAAGGACTGCACTTTGCTGCTTAACATTACAGACCATGTCCAGTTGAATGTGGCTAACTACTACTAGATAATGAGAGCACTGGAAATGATCAGCTGACAAGAATTCTGGTATTTTTGCACTAATTGAACAGATATAAAAAAAAAAAAAAAGATTTTTTTGGATGTCTCATTAACAGACCAAAAGGGAGAGAATAAAAATCGTTCACTGTTAAGGTATAATGTTCCTCACGCTTCCTGTTGATTGCCTATCTTTAGCTGTGTGTCAGAGGAATGGCCATGCCAGACTGCGGTGCAGAGATTGGTTTCTCACATATAGAGCCCGCAGTCTCATCTGCAGTTTCTTGCCCAGCCAAGATTTGCTCAATAGGCATATTTTTACATACTGTCGTCAGAGTAGTTCAGTGTCACCATAATGATTTACCCCCCCTTCATGACCAGGTCATTTTTTGCTATACGGCACTGCATTACTTTAACTGACAATTGCGCAGTCGTGCAACGCTGCACCCAAATGTTTCACTCACTGGCTTCTATTTCTTAGAAGTTACTGTCCCAGAGCAAAAATGCAGGAGAGGATACCTAAAAAGAAGGCAGAATTTTAGATCTGCCTACCTGTCCCAGGTGGCATAGAAGGTAATGAAACCAGTAGACCACCATGAAACTTACAGAAGGAGAGGTCTGCTATGACAGTCTCCAAGCTGCCCCAGGTACATTGTTTTGTTTTTTCTCCTCTGGAATTTTTTCTCCTTGCTCGAGCAAATAATTGTAACTTCCGACCAATCGGGTCTCAGGACCCACTTCCTGTTCGGCTGGGAGGAGCAGCAACGATCCCGGCTCTTCCCCTGCAAGCTGGAGTGCAGGGTGCCGCCCCCTTAATCCATGTGCCCGGCCCCTAATCTACATGCAGGGTGCCGGATGCATGGATTTCAGTGGGGCTTTTTTTAACACATGATTAGAGCCTGAGGCTCTAATTGGCTTAAAAAAGGATTGGCTCGGGGCGCAGAGCACTGCGCCCTGAGCCCACCCAGTTGTGTGACAATAGCAAATTAATATTCGTTATTGTCTTTCTGCTTCTCCTCCTGGCCAATCAGGAAGTGGGTCCTGAGACCCGATTGGCCAGGCAGTCTTAGGACTCCCAGCCAATCCGGTCTCAGGACTCACTTCCTGTTCGGCCGGGAGGAGAAGCAACGGCCCTGGCTCTTCCCTCGCAAGCTGGAGTGCAGGAATGCTGTCCCCCAATCCATGTGCCTGGCCCCTAATCTACATGCAGGGTGCCGGACGCATGGATTCCAATGGGGCTTTTTTTTTTAAGGACATGATTATAGCCTGAGGCTCTAATTGGCTTCAAAAAGGATGGGCTCAGGGCGCTGCGCCCTGAGCCCATCCAGTTGTGTGACAATAGCAAATTAATATTCGCTATTGTCTTCCTGCTTCTCCTCCTGGCCAATCAGAAAGCGGGTCCTGAGACCCAATTGGCCAGGGAGTCTTAGAACTCCCTGTTCGGCCAGGAGGAGAAGCAATGGCCCCGGCTCTTCCCTCACAAGCTGGAGCGAGAAGCACCATCAACCTCCTAAGGTAAGGCCATAGATTGCCGCCGTACATCTCCTGCTGGGGGGGAGGGGGGGCGTGGAGCCACAGAGCCCAGGGCGGATGGAGACGGGCATGGCCAACCCAACGACGGCCGTCATTGTTTGGCCGTGTCCATCTCCATCCGTTGTGTCTATTTTTAGATTTTGCATTATTACATTTGTAACTTTTTTATCTATCTATTTTTGCATATGTTTTTTTCTGGAGTCATTGCCCTTTAAAGTCCCGCCAGAGGGTTTTCTGTTGTTTTTTTTTTTCAGTAAGGTTGCCTGTGCGGCGCGGTGACTGGTGACATAACGTCACACTCTGTATCACAATAAGTGACGGCGAGTTTTTTTATAAGAGGGAGAGTGTGGTAAACCCACAGACATTTTCCTACTCTTCTACGTAACACACATAGATACTGCGTGCACCCTTCCCGCGCCTCACAACACAAATATCTAATAACAAAAGCAGATGCCGGGAATATGGTTTCAAGTAATTCAGTAGCACAGTCATTTAAAAATCACAAGTTAAATGCCCTGCTGTGTTTCAAAGAACTTTCAAAACCCAGTAGGAGTGTATTAAACAGCAGAAGAAGAAAAAAATCATCGCTACTCACTATTTGATGTGGAAATCTACAAGAGAGGCGGCGAGTGGAAATAATTGAAAGTGACTGATTTTATTTTCATACTTACAAACTTTTTGACCCTCAATGTTGCATCACAGTCTGCGCTTTATTAACTTTATAAATATTTAGTTTTATTATTTTGGTATTTTCCTAATTTTATTAAAATGCATATGGAGGGAGTCACCTGGAGTTGGCTGTCGAACTGGGTGTGAAAGGCAAGGTTAAGCAAGCAGATAGTCAACTTGTAAAAGCGCTATTATCATCTGTTGTTTCCTTTAGTGACTATAATAAAAACACTTCTACCTTTATAGAGGTATTTGACTTTATGTTCATTGTACTCTCTTGGGGTGCTGTACAGAGCGTTGTTTACTGCTTACTTTGAATAGCAAAACAAGGATGAAAGCTACATTGCAAGTTATGGCTGACTATTCTGTTAAGAAGTAATAAAAAAAAAAGATTAAGACTAAAGCTGGCCATACAAGGATTGAATTTTGGGCAATTCGGCAGAGACGTTCTTTGGATGGCCCTGTCGCCACCACCCAACTTGACAAAGGGCAATGAGGAGTTGAAGAGAAGTGTCCCGGAGGCTGCACACCTCACCTGGCCATACAGTTAGCAGGTAAAAGCAGCCTCAGCTCACTTCATCAAGGCCGCGCCACCAACGAGTTTCGTCTGCCTCTGGGGCTTAATCATGGACAAAGGGCGACTTGTCAATCAACTTTTTTCAAAGGAGCCGGACAAACAATTCTCAGCTGAACAGTACCTGCATCCAATCAGGCCAGATGCCAGATATCAGAATACAACAATCAGCACTGCAGGTTTTTCCATCCATGCTATTGGGTGTGCATGGGGGAATTAGGTGAACGGGAGATAACTTAAAGTGACTGTAAAGGTTTTTTTTTTAAAATAACAAACCTGTTATACTTACCTGCTCTGTGCAAGGAATTGCACAGATTTGCCCTGATCCTCCCTTTCTGGGGTCCCCCGGCGGCGCTCCTGACTCTTCCTCTTCATCGAGTGTCCCCACGGAGAGCCGCTTTCCATGGGGGCACTCGTGCGGGCGCACTCTCAAGTCCTGCTGCTTCCATTGACACAGACAGCAGGACTCGGCCCCGCCTCCCGTCTTACTGGATTTGATTGACAGCAGTGGGAGCCAATGGCTCCTTCTGCTATCAATCTATCCAATGAGGACCCGAGGCAGCGGCTGGAGCTACTGTGCTTGTTCTTGTCGCTGGAACGATCAGGTTAAGGTAAGAAAAAGGGGGGCTGCTGCAGCACATAAGGTTTTTCACCTTAATGCATAGAATGCATTAAGGTGAAAAACCTTGAGGGCTTACAACTCCTTTAACATTTATGGCCAGAGTAAGGCATGATGGGTCATAAATTAATAAATGAATAGCTTAAAGTAGAATTGTGGCCAGGCTAGTGACAATCAAATATTTACATATTCTTTACAAGCAGTAAATAAGCTTTAAAACAAGCCATCGCTGACCTCTAGAGCTATAGGTGATGTGGAGCAATTCACCTTCAAAGTTTACAGCAAAAAGCTTTGACTTCCATTTTCCTGTTCGTGACAAAGAAATTAAATCAAAAAAATTTTTTTTTACACAAATTTTTTTTTCTACATACTGTCACCAGTGCAGTACAGTGTCATCATATGACTGGTGTGGTGGTGATCAGGGACACTGACTGGTGACAGTATGCTAAAAAAAATAATAATAATAATAATAATTTATATTCAATTTTTATAACATGTTTTTCTTTTTACCATTTTATTAATTTTTACTATTTTATTTAGAGTAGTTCATTGCCACCATAGTAACACTTTACCATTCTGGGGTGGGGTTGATCAGAGATTTTTTCTTATTTTTTTATTTGTTTACACTTTGATTGTAATTACCATGATTATCATTGTAACAGCAGTGTTTTGTACTGTCAGGAATGTGTAATGCCGCGTACACACGAGCGGACTTTTTGTTGGACTGAACTCCGAAGGACTTTTCGACTGAGTTTCGACGGAGTTCCGACTTGCCTACACACGATCACACCAAAGTCCGATCCTTTCGAACGTGATGACGTAGGACCTGACTAGAATAAGGAAGGTCATAGCCAGTAGCCAATAGCTGCCCTTGCGTCGTTTTTGGTCCGTCGGACTAGCATACAGACGAACGTTTTTTTCGATAGGAATCGAGTCCATCAGAAAGATTTGAAACATGTTCTATTTCTAAAGTCCGTCAGATTTTTCGACAGAAAAGGCTCGATGAAGCCCACACACGATTGGAATGTCCGACGGATTCGTTCCGTCGGACCTTTTCCTGCCGGAAAGTCCGGTCGTGTGTATGCGGCATTACATTCATACAGCTGTCATTACCAGTGATCTGTGATTGGCTACAGCTAATCACATGGTACAGGGTGCTGTGATTGGCTCAGGTATCAGGTGATAGCTGTGGGCCAATCACAGCATAGGAAACACAGCTGTTATGAATGAATTCTTTCATACGGTAACAGCTTTGCTTACATTGCGATCTTGTGATCACATAGCGATCACGCGATCACAGGGCCTGCGGGTACTGAGATCCACAATCGCACGCACCTAACACAGAACAGGCTGCTCGAGATCCAGCCTGCCTTCCAGTACTTTTAGTGGTTAAACCCTCACACTGTAGCTTGCATTTTATGAATGGGCCATAGACAGCAGACAGTGGTGTGGACTAACATTGTGCTACATAGTGGATAGTGATATCTTCTCTCTGCTATTACTATCAGTAAGTCAGAAAGCGGCACATTAGAGGCTTTTTCTTGATAATAAAAGTAAAGCATATTTTACTTTGAGCGGTTTAAAACGGAGTACCAGTATACCTAACCCTACCCATTTTCTTCTACCAATACTGGAAATTCCAACCTCATTACTGTTGGCCTAATCAACTACTACTTTGAGTTCCAAGGACTAGAAAATTATTTAGCTAATCTATTTTTTTTTTTTTTTTTTTAGTAAGGTAAGTTACAGCGAGTCATAATATTTCTTCCCCTGGCGCTAGACAGCCAAACATTACAACCACCCCCATAATAACATGCAAACGATATGCAAATACATATTCTGTTTACTCAAATTTTCTATCTCTTGGGTGGAATTTAACAAGTTGTTTTCATCACATAAATTATGCAAGTGCAAAGCATGGCATCAATATCTTACACAGTGCTTATATATATAAATATACAGTATGTTAGATGCGCTTATTCATTTAATTCTTGTAACGAGTAACATCTGTTACTGTGCATATTTTAAAACCTCTATCTCTCTTTTATATATTCGTCAGACTTCGGAAGGCAGCCTCTGTCTGTCTGCTGAATGATTATATTTGTTGGGTGAGACTAATAGCATGTTAGCCAAAATTTGTCTTTTTCCTTTTTCTGTATAGTACATAAGCAGATGGGTCAATGGATTTTCAATGGGATTATCCTTTAATGAGTGTGTTTCTGTTACTGTGAAGCGAGTTGAGGCCTATATTTTGCCCTTTGGTCTTCCGCACCCTTCCGGGGGGGGGGGCAGTAGGCCCTCTAGTTGTTCCTTCTACTCACCTGCAATAGTCGGTGTTCATTCACCCTATAAATATTGAGGATCGTCCTGACTTCTGACCCCTTGGTTCCCCTGCCTCCCCCCCCCTTTTTTTTCTTATCATAGAGGTGCACAGCCTATTGCATTACCTTTACTGATTGTAAAGGTAAATAAAAATAAAATAACAAACATATTATACCTCCACTGTGCAGCTCATTTTGCACAGAGTGGCCCCGAGCCTCAACTTCTGGGGTCCCTCGGCGGGTCTCGCGGCTCCTCCCCACATCTGATAACCCCCTCGGAGAAGCGCTTCCCCAAGGGGGTTACCTTGCGGGGGCGCTCCCAAGTCCAGCATTCGGCGTCCATAGAGGCCCAATGTATGACTTGGCCCCACCCAATCCACTTGCGTCATTGTATTTTATTGACAGCAGCGGGAGCCAATGGCTGCGCTGATATCAATCTATCCAATGAAGATCCGAGAACCCCGGGCAGAGAGACAGCGCTTCCCCGCCGAGTCAAGTTCGAAGGTTCAGGTAAGTAAAATGGGGGGGGCTGGGGGGCCGGTCACTGACAGTTGTTTTTTCACCTTAATGCGTACGATGCATTAAGGTGAAAAAACACAAAGGTTTGCAACCCCTTTAAAGAGGAGGTCCAGCCTGGAAGAAAAAAATTAAAAGTCAGCGGCTACAAATACTATAGCTGCTGACTTTTAATATTAGGGCACTTACCTGTCCAGAGAGACCGCAATGTCGGCACCCCAGTCGATCTTCGGATCGACTCTGGGGTGCTGCCACTGCCATTCCTGGTACGGGTACCAAGCAGTGAAGCCTACTGCGCATGCACAAAGCACGCTGCGCTTTTGTAATTGGCCCGGCGGCGGGGCAAGGAGGAGGGAGATCAGACCGTGGCCCGTCTGCCAAAAGTGGGGAAGGGGACCTGTTCCCGTTCCCCCCCTCCCCTCTGAAAGGTGCCAAATGTGACAGCGGAGGGTGGGAGGAAGCGTATAAGCGGAAGTTCCACTGTAAGCTCAAAAACACATGTGTGTCTACATATATATATATATATGGCCCCGGCACATTGATCTTATGTGCTGAAACGCGTCAACTGACTTAATCTGAGTTTGGTCACTGTGGCTATTCAATAAAATGAAGAAATTTTAAGAGTAACCGGAGTGCGGATCATTTCTTCCACGGCACATTGATCTCCCCGCCGCCACAGTGAACGTGAAGTGTGTAAGCCCTTCTAATATGGCAAAGTAAAGGGGAGATCTTTTCTATCTTCCCACAGACACACAGAGCGATAATGCTAATGCGCATGGGGTAATTAGGGTGTGCCCAGGCACATCCGGCACATCCTGTGCACACGCCTATGTCCCCACCGTTCCTTCATCAGTTTAGGCATTGACTTCTTGCATATATACAACAATCTGTGATGCCTAAAGCCCGTTACACACAGGCCGAACATCGACTGGTTCAACAGAAACCAGCCGACATTTGGCCCGTGTACACCAGACTGTCAGACAGAAGCCGGCTCATAACATTATGACCACCCACCTAATATTGAGTATTTTGCTTTTGCTAAAACAGCCCTGACCCATTGAGGCATGGACACCAAAGTAGCATCCACATGAATGGCAGGACCCAAGGTTTCCCAGCAGAACATTGCCCAAAGCATCACACTGCCTCTGCCAACTTGCCTTCCTGGTGCCATCTCTTCCCCAGGTAAGTGATGCACCCGTCCATCCACATGATGTAATGAATAAGCACAGGTGTGTGAAACGCGTTTGCTGAAGCCACAGGAGATGTGTGTGCAAGACGTGTCCTCGTTTTTAAAGGATTGCTAATAAACTAAAATTTTTATGCCGGTAGTGCCCCCACTTTTACTTAATTTGATTGTTCAAAAGAAAACGTGATTCAACAGACCAGGCCACCTTCTTCGATTGCTTCGTAGTCCAGTTCTGATGTTTATGTGACCATTGTAGACGTTTTTGGCTGTGGACATGGGTCATTATGGGCTTCCCAGCCCCATACACAACAAACTGTGATGCTCGTTTTTTTTCTGTTTTCACCACATCAACTTCATGGACAACATGTTCACTTGCTGCCTAATATGTCCCACCAATTTTCATATGCCATTGTAATGAAATATTCCCTTTACCTGTCAGTAGTCATAATGTTATGGCTGATCAGTGTATACTTTAAGGAAGGGACATTCCTTCCATAAGCCCCAGTAGAACACAGACAAGGCTGTGTTTCAGTACAATAAATAGGCCTTATTAAAGAGGAGGGCCCCTCAAAAAAAAAAAAAAAAAAAATTAAAAGTCAGCAGCTACAAATACTGCAGCTGCTGACTTTTAATTGGACACTTACCTGTCCCTGGGTCCAGCGATGCGGGGGATCGAAGCCCCGCTCGTCTCCCCCTCCGTTCGGCGGCGCCGGCATTGCAACTGTGGGCGCCGGGCTGTGGCTTCACAGCCTGGCACCCACTGCGCATGCGCGAGCGCCGTGATTGGCCGCTCAGTCACCTGGGACCTGTAATGGGTCCCAGATGATTGACAGGAGGGAGGGAGCAGAGCTGAGCCCTTACTGTGCCAAGACGGAAGTGATGTCACCAGCCCAGGCACTGAAAGAGGCAGACTACGAGGGACCCCCTAGCAACAGGCATTTAGAGGTGAGTAAAAAAAAAAAAAAATATCCAAATGTTTTTTTGTATTTTTTTTTAGGATTTTTCATGTAGTTTTTTTTTTTTTGGTGGAACCCCACTTTAACATTTCTTTTGCCATGATTGTAGGCTTTTGTGACACATATGGAAGTGTCATCCCCATGTAATATAATAGTAGTAATTACTATCTGCATAAAGGGTGGCACTGACTCTTTACTAGTTGGTGGTCAGGTGACCCTGTGGCAGAGCGCCTATTTACTCACCATGCTTAGATGGAAGCGCGTGCCCCTTTAGCTCCATTTTATACAACTTGCTGGCTTTTTGGATATGCCCAAGGAAGATAAGTTCCTCAGCTTCTCTCCCTCAGTAGCTCAGGGAGACCATAACTGATGAGGCTGAAGTCAGTTGAGCATCCATCCAATATCAGAATGGGCGTGCAGACAGCCAGGGGAAGGGCCTAATAGCAAACAGCTTACCTGGAAGACCCAGCTGCTGTGGGAAGTCATTCTCCAAATGCTATCAGAGTACTCCAGTTCCAGCAGGGTGGTCCTTTGTCCTTGAACCTTGGATCCCTCCGCCTGTTTGCCTGTGGTACCAAAGCTACCCTGGACTTCAATGAGAGGGATGCTGTTTATGAGGATGATAGTAAATAACTGTTTGTGCTCTGAACTGTTTTACTGAAGTAGAGACTAGACTCTGACTTTGTTGTTATAGAGACTCAAAGGGACCGTGCTATGCAGTCACATATGGTGGATAAAAATCAATGCTTTTTTTAAAAAAAATTTAAAAAAATCAGATTTTTTTGGATTTAAATTCGATTTTTTTTTTACATTTAAATCGGATTTTTTTGATTTTTATCAAATTTACTTTAATAAAATGTCAGAAAAGTTTAATGGAATTTAACGTGCATCCTCACAGGGTGACACTGTGGGCAATATGCCAACGTCCCGATATTGAATGGAAAAAAAAAACGAATAAAAAGTTGCAAAGATGGACTTTATAGGCACACACACATAAGATAAAAATTGAAATTTTAATTGGATAAAGTTAAAATGATTTACAAAACATAAAAAGAAAGCACATCATATTAGTACATGACCCCAAGGACTCAAATAACACCTCCAAATATATATATATATATATATATATATATAGGATGTAATTAGAAATAACCAGTAGCAGCATCCAAAAGGAATAAAGTGCACGGAGTAGTTGAGAGAAGATTATCCGCTCTACATGTTGCGCGCACAATCGCGCTTCTTCGGGAGCTTACAGATCTAATAAACATATAAAAAAAACATCAAATAAATATAATGGAATATCCAATACATAAAACAAAAACAATATAAGCATTGAAATGGTCATTTTGGTGGGATCTAGCAGGAAAAGGGGGGGCCCCAAGTCCAGTAACCAATGGGGGGGCAAAAAGCACAACCTTCCCATGGGGGCGCAGCCAAACATACAGAAAGTAAATTAGATTCATGGAAAAAAAAGGGGGAGAACAATTTTTTGTATCAAATCAGATAATATAGATATATTCCATAAAAGTACTTATATAATACACAATTTTTTCTAAGTAGTATATATCTTGCGACCTCACACTGTGACTCAACTACTCCGTGCACTTTATTCCTTTTGGATGCTGCTACTGGTTATTTTTTATTACATCCTATTGGATTAGAATACAATATTTGGAGGTGTTATTTGAGTCCTTGGGGTCATGTACTAATATGATGTGCTTTCTTTTTATGTTTTGCAAATCATTTTAACTTTATCCAATTAAAATGTCAATTTTTATCTTATATGTGTGTGCCTATAAAGTCCATCTTTGCAACTTTTTATTTGTTTTTTTTCCATACTTTAATAAAATGCTTTTGGAGTAAAAATCTGTCTAAAGATAGTTTTCTATTTAAGATACATTAATAATTTAGTTTATTCAGAATGAAATGGAGATTAGTTATGTAGCATGAGGCTGTATTTTCTGCAATATTTACATTTTTGGTAAACTCATTCAATGAATCCAACCTCTGCAAGCTGACCTAACATGCACTGCATTGCAGCATTCACACAATTTCACAGTAACCGTGAGATAAAACGAAGTTCAGGAATATTCCTTTATCCCATTGTTTTGCAAATCTATGTACAGTACAAACTGTATGATTGTTGGAAGAGAAATGCATCTGTACCAGCTCTAAATGTAAGGAGGAAGGGCAAGCAGTAAAAATAAAAGTGAAACCTTCTAAGCAGCTTATAAACCTTGTGATATTTCTGCACATAGCTTGAAGTGCTTTATTCCTCCCTTGAGGAGCAAAATGGCAGCAGGCCGTAAAAGAGACCCAGTTTGGGAATATTTACTAACCTGACAGCTTATTATTCTAAATAGGAAACCTTCATTTTGTTTGCAAATATTAAAGATTCTAATTACCAGGAAGAAGAAGTCCTTTCATTTAAAGAGCACCTGTCATTTCAGATCCATCATGGCAGCGCCTGTTAGTGAGCGTCCACTCACCTACTGCCGCCACGTCCCTCACCTTGTTGTGTCACCGCCGCATCACCAGCCATCCCATTAAAGTGAATGGTACAGTCGGTGAGTCAACAGCGGGTCAGAGGAGGAGCCGCTGCGGGACAGAAATGACAGTTCCTCTTTAAAACTTATGATTTAAATCGAGTTGATTTAAATAAAGCCTTTTTACCAGTGATTTAAAAACGTGATTTAAATTGTGATTTAAATCGACTTGATTAAAATCAAATCCACCCTGCAGCCACATGTTACCCTTATTGAGCCACAAAGACATTGCTCTAAAGCAGGGGTCGCAAACTGGCGGCCCTCCAGCTGTTGCAAAACTACAAGTCCCATGAGGCATTGCAAGGCTGACACTTACGAGCATGATGGGACTTATAGTTTCGCAACAGCTGGGGGGGGCGACAGTTTGAGACCCCTGCTCTAAAGAGCCTATGTTGGTAAAGCTTTGACAATCCGTTTTGTATTATATGCATGCTCTGTGCCATCCTGAACCTATTTTGCATGATTCTTTTGACCTGCGCTGCTATCAATCTATCCAATCAAGAGCCGAGAACCCCGGGCAGAGAGACAGCGCATCTCTGCCGGGTCAAGCACTGCGCCCCAAACCCTCCCACCCTGCGATACCAGCGAATCAACACTCACCATCGGCTTCCGGCTTCCCGCCTCGGCCAATCAGGACAGAAGGCTGAAGGCCCATAACCCGAAAAGACCGGGTCAACACAGAATGTAAACAAAGCATTGCAGCGCTCTCACAAAGGGAGCCTCCTGGATGTAAAATGAAGTCATAGGGTGCTCTGGCTGCTGTGTTGTCCGAACAACACTTAGACAATAGTAGAAAAGAGAAGGGCGGGCAACTCCATGTCCATATCAAATGTGAATACTTTTATTAGCACATGTTAAAAATACAAAAGCAGACGCGTTTCAGCACACCGCTGCCGTGATTGAGGCGGTGTGCCGAAACGCGTCTGCTTTTGTATTTTTAACATGTGTCAATAAAAGTATTCACATTTGATATGGACATGGAGTTGCACGCCTTTCTCTTTTCTACTAGGTTCAACACAGAAGCAACGGCGCCGGGCACCAGGGGAGCTGTGACCGCTGGAGAGCTCCGCTGTAGGGTAAGTGCGAACCTGGAGGGGCCTGCCCGTGCCCCCCCTCAAAATCCTCCACCACCAACAGCAGTAATACTTCCATCTCATTTTAATCTTATGCCTACTTATAGCACACACAAGATACGATAATTCTGAGTATTGTGAATTTACCGTGAAAAATTAAAATAATAATACTGTGTGTATATACATATATATATATATAGATATAGATATAGATATAGATATATATCTATATATATCTATATATATATATATATATATAGATATATATAGATATATATCTATATCTATATATATATAGATAGATATAGATATATATCTATATATATATATATATATATATATATAGATATATATCTATATATATCTATATATATATATACATATACACAGGTTAACAAACAGAGTAGTTAACAGATGCAAACTACATCTCAAACTTAAAAGAAATAAAAGACTTGTACACACTTAATATTTTAGTAGCGCTAACACTTATTTATATGCTTACACGCTTATTGTGTGAAATTGCATGTTCTGATCATAAATGGTAGCAATGGCAAGCAATCCTCCTTAGCATTCGGCTTCCTGTCCTGCCTTACAGTCCCACGCTGCGTCTTTCAATAGCCGATAGTCAATAGACTCTCAATAAAACCCAGCATGATGCTATTCTGTGGAATCAGACTGTCAGAAGTGTGAAAGAACGTTGCCTCCCTTCCACTATTTAAAAAAAAGCTCATAAAATGTTAAACAAATTCAGTCTCCAGAGTCCTGGGAGAGTCTAATCTTTTTTTCATTTCAAGCAAAGATTGGAACCTGCAACCACCTTTCCAATTCACAAAAAGGATCTGTCTGAAAGCCTCTTCATGCGATGGAAAAAAACAAAGCTCATTTGATGTACTGGCAGACGGCCTTATAGGTTAAAACTCAAACATATTGGGTATTTACATGTCATCATTTCTGAAAACATCCAAAAATCAAAGGGGTTTATTCATAATTTAGGTGTATGGAAAACCTAACAATTAAAGTGTTACTAAACCCACAACAGCAAAATAATTTTGTATGTGGTTAGTAGCAGGAGGAATAGTGCCCCATCATTGGTATTGGTGGGAGAAATAGTGACCAGTCATTGGTGTCAGTGGGAATAAAAGTGCCCCATCATTGGTGTCAGTGGGAGGAAAAGTGACCCATCATTGGTATCAATGGAAGGAACAGTGCCCCATTTTTTGTGTCAATGGGAGGAATAGTGCCCCATCGTTGGTATCAGTGGGAGGAATAGTGCCCCATCATTGGTGTCAGTGGGAGGAATAGTGTCCCATCATTGGTGTCAGTGGGAGGAATAGTGCGCCCCATCATTGGTGTCAGTGGGGGGAATAGTATCCCATTAGTTTTAGTGGATGAAACAGTGTCCCATCATTGCTGTCAGTGGTCAGAATTATGCCCCACTACATTTCCCTATTATACTCCTCCATCCTAAGTAATTTGAATTTGCATACCCCCATCTTACTGCACCAACTGGGAAAGGGACTTTAGTGACACACAAACCCCCAAGACCTGGAATAAAATCTGGGAGGCATTATTCCGTTCTTCCTGTAACGTAACAACATTAGAAAACGCTTTCAAAGTACTGTCCCGGTTGTACTTTACTCTGGCTAGATTTGCTAAATGTCCCCGTACCTATCCTCCCACGTGCTTCGCAGGGGTGTCAAACTGGTGGCCCTCCAGCTGTTGTACAACTACAAGTCCCATCATGCCTCTGCCTGCAGGAGTTATGCTTGTAACTGTCAGCCTTGAAATGCCTCATGGGACCATGGTGATATATGGTGGACATGCCCAAAGGTCAAATGACTGTGGACAAGGGTCTACAACATGGTCAATTCGGTGCTACACATACATTTACGAAAATAGGAGGCGCTTCTACACAAACCGATAGAAGGCGCTACCAAATGGGAACGCGCTCTTGTGACCCATATATTCTTGGCCATGAAACCAACCATTGCAAAAGCGTGGAAGACACCGGTTCTCAACTTTGATGAAGTGAAAGTACAAGGTACATGGTACTCAAGTGAATGAAAAATGTACGCCGATCTTAACTGATAACCACAATAAATTTCTATGTACCTGGCAGCCCTGGTTCGATTATTTCCCATCAACACAGTAAATAGAACAAACGTAGTCAAATAGTTCGGTAACCGGAACGGATAGTCAGCCAAGCCAGAAGGTCAGGGATCAGTGTAGTGAAACAGCAAGCAGGATCTGGAGCCAGAAGGGATGTCATCCAAGCAAGTCTTTAAACAGGAATGCAGGAGATATTCTCTGTGATGTTGACCAAGGCGAAGGCAAAGAACCTCTGGGCTGGACGGTTTAAGCAGGCAGGACTGACAAGCAGGATATCATCAACAGGTGAGTAGCTATGGAGAGATAGGAGCTGGCAATTAGCCGACAGCTGAGTGGCCAGCTCAGGGAAGGAAGGGCTGAGCCCAGCCCTGACAGGTACCTCTTACTAGTCCCATGGACGATGCCATTGTCTTCAGTTCTATGGTTCCCAGCTGAAGGGCTGTCTCCTTAGACATGAAGCGTATCGCAATCTCAAGCATGGTTCTACTATTTGACCACCTTACAATTTAATGTTGCTTGGTTATTTTCTTTATCTTTACATCATTGCTTAACTTTCAATATTTGCACAGAGCAAATCCTTTTGAATCTGTACCTGTTGTACATTCTTCTTGCATGTAAGCTCCGGTTCACATTAGAAGCGGCACGACTTGCAGGTCGCCTCACCGAGGCGACCTGCACACGACTGCTGCGGCGACTTGCAAGACGACTTCTGTATAGAAGTCTATGCAAGTCGCCCCCAAAGTAGTACAGGAACCTTTCTTCTAAGTCGGAGCGACTTGCGTCGCTCCGATTAGAACGGTTCCATTGTACAGAACGGGAGGCGACTTGTCAGGCGGCTAGGTTGCCTGACAAGTCGCCTCCGTGTGAACCGGCTCTAAGTGTCTATGTTTCTTATTGTTTCTAATAAAATTTGAGTGAAAGAATTATGCTTCACTACTGGTGTCAGTGGAAGGAATGGTGCCTCTGCCTTGTTGACAGTGGGAGGAATAGTGCCTCATATCAGTGGGAGGAATAGTGCCTCATATCAGTGGGAGGAATAGTGCCTCATATCAGTGGGAGGAATAGTGCCTCATATCAGTGGGAGGAATAGTGCCTCATATCAGTGGGAGGAATAGTGCCTCATATCAGTGGGAGGAATAGTGCCTCATATCAGTGGGAGGAATAGTGCCCCAGTGGGAGGAATAGTGCCCCAGTGGGAGGAATAGTGCCCCAGTGGGAGGAATAGTGCCTCATATCAGTGGGAGGAATAGTGCCCCATATCAGTGGGAGGAATAGTGCCTCATATCAGTGTGAGGAATAGTGCCCCAGTGGGAGGAATAGTGCCTCATATCAGTGGGAGGAATAGTGCCTCATATCAGTGGGAGGAATAGTGCCTCATATCAGTGGGAGGAATAGTGCCTCATATCAGTGGGAGGAATAGTGTCTCATATCAGTGGGAGGAATAGTGCCCAAGGGCCAGATAAAGGCAAGCAAAGTGCCACCTCCGGCCCAGGGGCCGCAGTTTGGAGACCACTCTTTTAAAAGAACTGTGCTAAATTGCTCAGCTATAATTATACTACGAGCCTACAATTATTTTCAAATCTGACCAAAAGCTAGATCACTTTAACTTACCAGTAATTTGAATTCAAACTGCATGAATTGCCTACAAAAAAAACTAGCTGGTCATGTCCATTCCTTCACATTTTGCTGTTGCTCACTGACGCCATTGATTTTATAATTTGAGATATTCGACCTAAAACGACTTTATATGTGACCACTATGTGGAGGAAAGATAAATAATGTTCCAGGTCTTTTGACTTTCTGTTTTTGTAAAAGTCACTTACTTAACCACTTGCCGACCGTGTCACGCAGATATGTTACGACACAATGGCACTCCTGGCGAAATCCCGTACGGGTATGTCCTACCTGTTTTCTGCCACCAGAGGGCACTGCACGGCGGAGGACCTGATGCGCTTGGCTGGCGGGCACGATCGCCGCCGGCCACACGCGATCGTGTGCACGAGTGCCAGCACAGGGATCCAGGGGTCTCAAACTAGCGGCCCTCCAGCTGTTGCGAAACTACAAGTCCCATCATGCTTCTGCCTGTGGGAGTCATGCTTGTAACTGTCAGGCTTGCAATGCCTCATGGGACTTGTAGTTTCGTAACAGCTGGAGGGCCGCGAGTTTGAGACCCCTGGCTGTAAACACACAAATCCCTGTGCTGTCAGAGGAGAGGAGCCATACAGTTTCTCCCTTCTAAGTAGGAAAAACGATATGGCTTCTCTCCTAGTCACTCCTATCCCCACACAGTTAGAACACGCTGAGGGAACACACATTTAACCCCTTGATCGCCCTCTAGTGTTAACCCCTTCCCTGCCAGTGACATTTACACAGTAATCAGTGCATCTTTTAGCACTGATCGCTGTCTAAATGCCAATGATCCCAAAAAAGTGTCAAAAGTCTCTGATCTGTCCGTCACATGTTGCAGTACCGCTAAAAATCGCACATCACCGCCATTACTAGTAAAAAAATTAAAAATGCCATAAAAATACCATAAATCTTTCTCATAGTTTGCAGACGCTACAACTCTTGCGCAATCCAATCAATATACGCTTATTGCGTTTTTTTTTTTAACCAAAAATATGTAGAAGAATATATATTGGCCTAAACTGATGAAGAAATTTGTTTTTTTAAAAAACTTTTGAGGATATTTATTATAGCAAAAAGAAAAAATTATTGTTTTTTTTTTTTTTCAAAATTGTCACTCTTTTTTTGTTTATAGCGCAAAAAATAAAAACCGCAGAGGATCAAATACCACCAAAAGAAAGCTCTATTTGTGGGAAAAAAAAGGACGCAAATTTTGTTTGGGTATAGCGTCGAACGACGTGCAATTGTCAGTTAAAGCGACGCAGTGCCAAATTGTAAAAAGTGCTCTGGTCAGGAAGGGGGTAAAATCTTCCGGGGCTGAAGCGGTTAATAAGGATATAATCTGTGGTGTTCTGTGAAATATCACAAATATTCTAAGGCTACTTTCAGACTGGGGCGGGTGGGCGTCGGCGGTACAGCAGCGCTATTTTTAGCACCGCTTTACCGTCGTTTTAGCGGCTCGCTGAGAGGCTAAGACAGGGCTCAGTCCAGGCACATGGTGGATCCAGACTTTATTGATGTAATGACGCGGTGCCTGGACTGATCTCTGTGACATCAGCAGAGAGCGGACTTCAGACCGCTGTCTGCTGAGAACGGGTCAGGGGAGTGCTAAACGAATTACACTCCTGTGACCCATAGGAGAAGGCCCAGCCAAACGAGCTCAGGCTGGGCTTCTCCTTTAACTACCCTGGATCTATGCTTTTGCCACAAAAACAGCCCCCTCAATTCATATATTTGCTATTCATACACTGTAACTTGATGTAATTTTTAATAAGCTTGTATTCTTATATATATTCTTCAATAAACTTTTTCTTGGAAAAAAAAAAAAACAGCCCCCTCATTATTCAAATTCATTTTTTTTTTCACAATAAATAAATAACAATTCAAAATGACAGTTAAAATCAAATGCAGAAAAAAAATATATATAAATGCAAATAAAAGGAAATTAAATAAACTAGAGGCCCCCCAAGTATACGCACTACATTAAAAAAAAAAAAAAAAGAATACTAAAAAATTTCACCCAAGGAGCGAAATTGGGACTTTCAGCCTCACTCAATATTGTCGAGAAAAGATAAAATACTACAAAATCACTTTGCTCATAATCTATTACATAGTGAGACATGCTGGGAATTATAGTTCTTTATCAGTTGGAGGTTCTGCATGAATAATGTATATTACAGAAGGCAATGGGATGTACAACAGACAGCAGGAGGTTAAATAAGAAGTGTTTTTTAAAGTCCTTTGTCAATGTGTTTAGTCCCCTTCCTGCCAAGATTCATTTTGCCGCGGCTATCTTATACGGCACACATATGGCGCAGAGAAATTGCCATCCAAGAAAGCATGTCCCAGCTTGTTGAGACATCATCAAATAAGATTAAAGCAAAGTAAAAATAAAAAGACCATGTTTTTTTTCCTTGTTTCTTGTGCACATTGCAACTGATGAAAGTCACCAAGGTACTTGAATGCTTCTAGAGGTTCTGCAGCCATTTCTTTACTGTGTCTGGTAAAGGACGAGGTAGAAATAACAAGGCAATCTCTTGTTTGCCTTCTTGAAGTTGCAGAAATTCTAGGCTTCATAATAAACACGATGCATTCAAATACAATCACATATATTGCCCCGCTGCACTCTTCAGACAAACAGCACTTCAGTGTAATATAATAAACACTTCACCTTCCTCTGTCTGCGCTCACAAAACACCAAACTACTCCCCGGGTAAGAAGCCTGGTGGGGATCGTTTTTATTTATGATGAGCTCAGTTGCTAAACATTGTTTTTTATATATAAATAAATATATATGTATATGCAGTATACAGTATATATATATATATATATATATTTATATATATATATATATATATATATATATATATATATATATATATATATATATATACACATTCAGCATAGCACTACAGAGGACATTCACCTATTTAAGGAGTCTGGGCATTAAAGCACCTACATATTCCTCACAAAAGGTAAATGAGTCTCAAAACACACCCTCACTAACCTCTGTGGCTACAGGCGCTCTGCAGGAATTTATCCTAAAAACTCACAGCATAAGTCAGCTCTACCAGCAGCTCAGCTCCTCCCATAGTACCTGTTCTGTGTTTACATGAGAGGCTGAAAGGCTGAAGAGTCACTACTGGAGGGAGAAGCAGGAGGAGATGAGTTGCTGAGTCACTACTGGAGGGAAAAGCAGGAGGAGATGAGTTGCTGAGTCACTACTGGAGGGAGAAGCAGGAGGAGATGAGTTGCTGAGTCACTGCTTGGAGGGAGAAGCAGGAGGACCTGAGTCACTGCTTGGAAGGAGAAGCAGAAGGAGCTGAGTGGCTGAGTCACTACTGGAGGAAAAAGCAGGAGGACATGAGTTGCTGAGTCACTACTGGAGGGAGAAGCAGGAGGAGATGAGTTGCTGAGTCACTGCTTGGAGGGAGAAGCAGGAGGACCTGAGTCACTGCTTGGAAGGAGAAGCAGAAGGAGCTGAGTCGCTGAGTCACTGCTTGGAAGGAGAAGCAGGAGGAGCTGAGTCGCTGAGTCACTGTAAGGAGGGAGAAGCAGGAGGAGCTGAGTTGCAAAGTCACTGATGGGAGGGAGAAGCTGAGTTGCAGAAGGAGCTGAGTAGCTGAGTCACTGCTGGATGGAGAAGCAGGAGGAGCTGAGTCGCAGAGTCACTGCTGGATGGAGAAGCAGGAGGAGCTGAATCGCTGAGTCACTGCTGGGAGGGAGTAGCAGGAGGAGATGAGTTGCTGAGTCACTACTGGAGGGAGAAGCAGGAGGAGCTGAGTAGCTGAGTCACTGCTGGACGGAGAAGCAGGAGGAGCTGAGTCGCTGAATCACTGCTGGGAGGGAGAAGCAGGAGGAGCTGAGTTGCTAAATCACTGCTGGGAGGTAGAAGCAGAAGGAGCTGAGTTGCTGAGTCATTGCTGGGAAGGGGAGCAGGAGGAGCTGAGTTGCTAAGTCACTGCTGGGAGGGAGAAGCTGAGTTGCAGAGTCACTGCTTGGAGGGAGAAGCAGAAGGAGCTGAGTTGCTGAGTCACTGCTGGGAAGGGGAGCAGGAGGAGCTGAGTTGCTGAGTCACTGCTGGGAGGGGGAGCAGGAGGAGCTGAGTTGCTAATTCACTGCTGGAGGTGGAGAAAAGTGAATTTGGTTGCTGAATCACTGACGGATGGGGGAGAATGGGGAGCTGAGCTGCTGAGTCCCTGCTAAGCAGGAGGAGGAGAGTTGCTAATTCAGTGCAGGAGGGGGAAAAGGGTGAACTGAGAGGCTGAATCACTGACGGATGGGGGAGAATTGGGAGCTGAGCTGCTGAGCTGCTGAGTTACTGCTAAGCATTGGGAGCAGGAGGATCTGAGTTGCTAATTCACTGCTGGAGGAGGAGAAAGGTGAGCTGAGCTGCTGAATTACTGCTGGTAGAGAGGCAGGGTGAGCTGATCTGGCTTAGAAAATGACTTTAGTACGTCCACTATTAAATTTATCTTTAAAAGTATCTGCCAGATGCACTTCTTCTGCAGTTCTTTTATGCAGTAAGGTGATTATAAATTGTTCCCCTTCTGTTCGCTGTATTCAGAAAACACACACAGGTGATCAGGCCAGAGAAGAATCACATCCCCTCTTCTGTACTTCATAGGGCTCTGTATGAAACCCTCTCCATGTCCATCTATACCACTAGTGCCCCTAGAGCCAATAGGGAGGGAGAGAGCCGTGAGAGCCTTTCCTTTGATTCACATCACAGGATCCAGATTTGGTTCAGGTAAGTATTTGGGGGGGGGGGGGCTACTTGCATAGGGTTTTTCAGTTTAATGCAGAGAATGCATTAAAGTGGATGTAAACCCAATTCATGAAGTTTGAGCTGGG
The DNA here is from genome assembly GCF_042186555.1 of Aquarana catesbeiana. Lineage (NCBI taxonomy): Eukaryota > Metazoa > Chordata > Amphibia > Anura > Ranidae > Aquarana > Aquarana catesbeiana. The sequence goes on from NC_133334.1 coordinate 276,047,234, forward strand.
CACATATATCTGCAGTGTAACATATCTCTCTTCAAAGCACTAAGTCCTGTGGCTTTCTCCTGCTCCGTTCTTCTGTTATCAGCATGACAACTTCTGCCAAGTTCTCTGCCAACTGTGAAAAATCCAGGCTGAATTTTGTGTCGGTTGCTATAAATAGATTAGCAGAGAGCTTGCCTTGTTACAGCACAGCTCTGCACATTACTTCTTTCCTTTGCCAATGTGGAACGGGGTGTGCCTTTCCTCCAATCAGCTGTCTTGGCTATATGCCAAGAATCCACTCCCAGTGCTGTACAGGAAGAGATAATATATTCTAAAGAATATATAAAGCAGAAGACAGCTGATATACAAGTAAAACTTATGAAGGGAGATTTGTTTCATCCCTGTGTATCATCTGAGGCTGTTCACTCCCCTGGGTATATGTGAGGGTTTACATCCACTTTAAAGGGGTTGTAAACCCTTGTGTTTTTTCACCTTAACGCATCCTATGCATTAAGGTGAAAAAAGAGATTCTAACCCTTCCACACTCTATCCAAGCTAAATACAAGTTTTGGCTTTAGATATACCATATACACGATATCCTATTACTACATTACAAAGAGCTTCATTTGAAGGAGACATCAACCAGTCAACCTTTAGATATAATATATACACAATATCTCTGTGCTAAAGTGATTGTAAAGGCTGAAGCTCCCGCTGCTGCCAATCAACGTCAGTGAACCAATGAGGAGAGAGAGGGGCAGGGCTCAGCCACGGCTCGGTGTCTGAATGGACACATAGAGCAGCGGCTCGTCTCGGGTGCCCCCTTGCTATGGGGGCAAGAGGGAGGGGCCAGGAGGCCGGCGGGGGACAAGTGAAGAGGAGGATCGGGGCTGCTCTGTGCAAAACCATTACACAGAGCGGGTAAGTATGATATGTTTGGTATTTTTAAACAAAAAAAAAAAAAACAAGCCTTTGCTATCAATTTAACAGTGAATATAACATTGTAGTTGTCAGGATGATAAATGTAAATATATATTTGAATGTTATGTTTATATTTGTAAAAAAAAGATCGCTCTTTCTCTGTTATATATTGTATTGTAAGTGGATATGTCCTTTAAAATATTATCCTTTCAAGATAACCAATAATAAGGATAAAACCACATTATTTCTAAAGAATAAATCAGGACAAAGTAATATAAGGCCAAAAATCAGTCACAGGTGACAGGTTTGTTTGGGCAAAACAGGAACATCTTATTAAGGACGCACGCCATTAAAGAAAGTCAATGGTTATTTGAATTAGGATCCCGGGGAACAGATTGTGTGATTGTTTGCAAAATGTTGCAGATAAAAAGTGTGCTTAGCCTCCTCGGATCTGGTTGGAGATCTCCGGCCTTAATTGGAGACCATAAAAAGAAACAATGCATTAGAAGAGGAGATTATCACAGGCTTTAATAAGATGTTGCTGGCTTTTAGATGAACGGCGAGCCCCAAAATGAATTAGACCGCGCTCTCCCTTCCCCATAGCCTGCAGGCAAGGATTAGAAGGAGAACCATCTTAGGGCATTATAGAAATCGAGGAAGACTCGCAATAGAGGGGGGAAAAAATACAAAAGTGTTTACATATTAACCCCTTTTTTTTTCCCCCCCCTCCCGTCTAGAGTGGTCAAAGTTCTGAGCTGGCATACAAATGATCTCCAATTACTTGAAAAGCCAGTCACAGAGCACTCACTTAACCTTCACCATCTGTGTGTGATTCTGAAGTACGCCGGACAGGCTGCCGGTGTGACCCCAGCCTTGTGTGACTGATCTCGGCTGACATATTCATGACAAATGTTATTGTTGCTCGAATGGAAGGGGAAAAAATACAGAAACAACAAGTTAAGTAGGGGGTGGGTGGAGGACTCGGTAACCTAGTTAATTTTAGCACCTGGCCTGCCAAGGTCGGCGTTTTCACAATTATGACCCTATAGAAGAAATGGTGTTCCCAAATGTCCTTTCTCTCGGAAATTAGTATGTAAGACCCAAGCCGGGACAGGTGGCCAGGTACTGCTAAGACATGAATCGGTTAGCTGTCATCCATTGTGATTTACCCCCTAATGGAGAACTACGTACAAATGACACTCATAAATTCACTCGGATTATGGCAAAGCCGGCCAAAAGGAGCCAAAAAAGGCGTTTTACCACATCAAAGCAAAGTACGGTATGTAAATGTATTGTTCTAAAGTGGTTGTAAACCTCAGACATGAAATATGAACAAAGTATATCCCTCTAAGGCAGGGGTCTCCAAGCTTTCTAAAAAAAAAAAAAAGGGGCCAGTTTATTGTCCTTTAGACTTTAAGGCGGTCGGGACTGTGGCCGGTGGGGGTGGAAATGTTCCTGGCATCAGTTGGAGTACACATTTCCACATTCGGTATTAGGGTGAAGGAAGAGTGCCCCATTGTTGGTTTTATTGGGAGGAATCGTGCCCCATTTGTGTCAGTAGGAGAAATGGTACCCAGTAACATACTGATACTTCATGCTAAAAGTTTGATTCCCCATATACTGTGGTCATGAAGAAGCCTTATTAGGTGAAACGCGTTGATCTGTGGAACTGGACCTTTACATACATACCTAGTTTATAGGACGTTTGATACAAAACTGGTCCACTGGGGTATATTTTAGGTCTATAGACATGTAACTATGATGACTTTGCCTTTTTAAACTGATATGTACATTTGTACACATTTTTTACTATGATATGTAAATAAAGTTGCTGTTTTTATTCCAAATGGTCTGTTTCACGCCAATGACATTAAAGTCCCATATTGCAATAGGGATGCTTCCCTATACGATTTTGGTTTTGCTCTTCGACTTTAATAACATTCATGTATAAGCTCCTAAAATTTCTGAGAGATCACCACAACAGAAAAAAAGGTGAAGAGATATTAGATATATTACAGGAGTAGATTATTTAGTTATCTTATACATGGCTTGCCCTATTTTGATGCTGATATTTTAGAGGTTGTGCGAAAGCTATTTGACCATTACATACAGTGCTTGAAAAAGTATTCACACCCCTTGAAAATGTCCACATTTTCTCATGTTACAACCAAAACCATAAATGTATTTTATTGGAATTGTATGTGATAGACCAACACAAAGTGACACATAATTGTGAAGTGGAAGGAAAATGATAAATGTTTTTCAAAATTCTTTACAAATAAATATGTGAAAAGTGTGGGGGGGCATTTGTATTGAGCCCCTTTACTCTGATAACCATAACTAAAATCTAGTGGAACCAATTGTCTTCAGAAGTCACCTAATTAGTAAATAGAGTCCACCTGTGTGTCATTTAATCTCAGCATAAATACAGTTGTTCTGTGAAGCCCTCAGAGGTTTGTTAGAAAACCTTAGTGAACAAACAGCATCATGAAGGCCAAGGAACACATCAGACAGGTCAGGGATAAAGTTGTCGAGAAGTTTAAAGCAGGGTTAGGTTATAAAAAAATATCCCAAGCTTTGAACATCTCACGGAGCTCTGTTCAATCCATCATCGGAAAATGGAAAGAGTATGGCACAAATGCAAAACCTACCAAGACATGGCCGTCCACCTAAACTGACCGGCCGGGCAAGGAGAACATTCATCAGAGAAGCAGCCAAGAGGTCCATGGTAACTCTGGAGGAGCGGCAGAGATCCACAGCTCAGGTGGGAGAATCTGTCCACAGGACAACTATTAGTCGTGTTCTCCACAAATCTGACCTTTATGGAAGAGTGACAAGAAGAAAGACATTGGTGAAAGAAAGTCATAAGAAGTCCTGTTTGTAGTTTGTGAGAAGCCATGTGGAGGACACAGCAAACATGTGGAAGAAGGTGATCTGGTCAGATGAGACCAAAATTTTACTTTTTGGCCTAAAAGCAAAACGCTATGTGTGGCGGAAAACTAACACTGCACATCACCCTGAACACACACCATCCCCACCGTGAAACATGGTGGTGGCAGCATCATGTGGTGGGGATGCTTTTCTTCAGCAGGGACAGGGAAGCTGGTCAGAGTTGATGGGAAGATGGATGGAGACCAATACAGGGCATTCTTAGAAGAAAACCTGTAATGCCCCGTACACACGGTCGGACATTGATCGGACATTCCGACAACAAAATCCATGGATTATTTCCGACGGATGTTGGCTCAAATTTGTCTTGCATACACACGGTCACACAAATTTGTCGGAAAATCCGATCGTTCTGAACGTGGTGACGTAAAACACGTACGTCGGGTCTATAAACGGGGCAGTAGCCAATAGCTTTTGTCTCTTAATTTATTCTGAGCATGTGTGGCTCTTTGTGCGTCGGATTTGTGTACACACGATTGGAATTTCCGACAACGGATTTTGTTGTCGGAAAATTTTATAGCCTGCTCTCAAACTTTGTGTGTTGGAAATTCTGATGGAAAATGTGTGATGGAGCCCACACACGGTCGGATTTTCCAACAACAAGGTCCTATCACACATTTTCCATCGGAAAATCCGACCGTGTGTACGGGGCATTAGAGTCTGCAAAAGACTTGAGACTGGGGCGGAGGTTCACCTTCCAGCGGGACAGCGACCCCAAACATCCAGCCAGAGCTACAATGGAATGGTTTAGATCAAAGCATATTCATGTGTTAGAATGGCCCAGTCTAAATCAAATTGAGAATCTGTGGCAAGACCTGAAAATTGCTGTTCACAGACGCTCTCCATCCAATCTGACAGAGCTTGAGCTATTTTGCAAAGAAGAATGGGCAAAAATGTCACTCTCTAGATGTGCAAAGCTGGTAGAGACATCCCCAAAAAGACTTGCAGCTGTAATTGTAGTAAAAGGTGGTTCTACAAAGTATTGACTCAGAGGGACTAAATACAAATGTCCCCCACACTTTTCACATATTTATTTGTAAAAAAAAATTGAAAACCATTTATCATTTTCCTTCCACTTCACAATTATGTGCCACTTTGTGTTGGTCTATCACATAAAATCCCAATAAAATAAATTTATGTTTTTGGTTGTAACATGACAAAATGTGGAAAATTTCAAGGGGTGTGAATACTTTTTCAAGGCACTGTATATGAAAATGAAGGATTAGAGAAAGAAAAAGAAAAAAGGGCAGTAGTGTTGTGACTAGAGACTTTTAAGGAGGTATTTAATCTTTAAATATTCCTTGAATTCAATTCCCTACTAACCTCTGATGCCAAAGTGAGAGGCACACAATTAAAATATGTTAAAAAGAAAAACCTTTTGTCTGTATGGGGAAGTAATAGGTGAGGTCTGCAGCAGGCAGAAAAGAAGAATTCTAAGAAGAGTCTTAATGATTATTTGCCCATGGCATTTTGCAAATTTCGGTCCTCAGACAAAGATCAGATATTCATGAAATGACAAATAAAGGGTCATATCTGGACAGATCTGAACAAATAGTGATTGAGGATGGACAGAGAATGACAGCGTGTCAGCTCAAATATAAACCAAATAAATTGCACAGAGAGATGGCCAGGAGGTCAGACTATGTGGAACGTTTCAAACTGGCCTTCGATTAGAGAGATGGAATAAATCTGTTTATAGAATATTGTGTGATGAATCATAACGGCAATGGTTATAGATAACATTGCTTCAAATCAACACTAGTAAAAAAAAAAAAAAAATTGAGATGTAGTCCTAAGCACAGTGTACAACGTTGGTGTGCATCCATATATATTAAGATCCCAACCATCCACCCACCCACTAAAAAAAAGGTATAAAAAGGTATTGGAGATCTGGAAAATTATGGTCACCAAAAAATTGTGAGATCAGAGCAATATCCTGACTCACAGCATTAATACCTGTGTGTTTAAAGGTTCATCACACGCACAAAATCCATAACTTGCCATTCATTTGTTTAGTTGATTTGGCTGGAAGTGTGCCAGACAGAGTGCACAAGTATCGTGGTCAGGGGTCAGGATCGGAGACCAGTAGCTTTAGCAGTAGAGAGGCTTCCACCGGCCAGCAGGATAGGTATGGAAGCAGGTCACCCTGGCGGATGACACGGGCTCACCTGAGGTGCAGAGTCTAAGCCAGTCTAAGTCTTCAAACTATGGCCCTCCAGTTGTTCAGGAACTACAATTTCTATCATGCCTAGTCATGTCTGTGAATGCCAGAGTTTTAAAAAGCCTTATGGGATGTGTAGTTCCGCAACAGCTGGAGGGCCGTAGTTTGAGGATCCTTGGTCTAAGCACTGCCCTGCTCACCAGACCTCCTGATGGCGGAGAAGGGTTTTGCTGCGTGTTAGTACCAGGTTGCGGACCCACCAGGAGGCGAGCAAGCTGGGGTCCAGTAGTAGATATAGAAAGTAGGGATCAAGCAGAAGCATAGTTAGTAAACAAGCCAAAGGTCGGTAACAAGTGGTTGCAGGTTGGGATCAAACAGAATCATAGTTGAGGCACACGCCAAAGGTCGGTAATGAATGGTAGTGGAGATATGAATAGCAGCAGGTGTAAAAGAGCAAGATATTGGCTGGAGAGAGCACAATAATCTGGCAAACAGGAAGTGCAAAGGCATGGCTAATATAGGAAGTTCACCCCCACATAGAAAGCAACATGTTCTATTATCTTCTATTAAAGGCTGTCCTAGATCACCTCTGTGCACTGATAAATTTCCTGATGATTACAGCAAATGATTACAACAAATGTTGCCTACGATGTGGAGCTAAGGAGCATTCTCTGCATAACTCTGTAGAGAACACTCTGCTCCAGGAGGAAAGCCTGATTGTATGCTGTGGCTAGCTAACACCAAAATCCCATTGTGCAAGTCAGTGGGAGCTTTTTGGGGTTATGTGACTACATACTTGAAACAAGGTCAGAGATTCTCCCAATTAATGGTCATATTTTATTGTTTTGATTAGCGTTTGAATTTTGCGTTTGTGTTTTTTTTTTTTTAAACTCATTCTATTTTGAATCTGAATGCCAGTAATTCAGTTAAGTCCAATTAGGTGTATGTCACCTCTATTACTTATTATTTGACAGGTTTATTGAACTCCCGGAGGATACACTCTGACTGTGAGAGAAGAGACTCACACACAACAGCTATGCTCGCCCCTCCCCTCTGCCTCCCTTTCACAGAAGCCTTTGTATTTTGTGAATGAGTTTGCATAATACAAAGGCTTCTGTGAATGAGCAGAAGGTGGGGGGCGAGCTTAGCAGTTCCAGGGACTCTGAAGGAATTGAGACCCACAGTGAGCAGCCTCTGAGCTCCAGAAGTTATCTTCCTCAAGCACAATAAAACTGTCAGATGTGAGTAACAGAGATAAGTCTATGAGGCAGCAGGCACCTCATGGCATGCCTGCAGTTTTTATAAAGTAGCTGATTTCCTGGAACTCCTGGTTCCACGGGCATTCTATGCATTTACAAATGTAAGAATGCCATGGCTTTCAAATCTCTCAATACCCCATCTCCTCCAAAGTGAAAAATATTAAAATGTTAATGTTGTTTTGAAAAAGAATACATTAAATTATGCAGTACTATAGAAGGTACATAGAACCATATACACCAGTTTCTGAGGGAGTTAATAAGTTCCTGTTAAAAATTTTGCACAGTTATCCGTTTTGCTCACCACGCCAGCTGCATCATTAAGAGAAATCATTTCACACATCATTTAGAGAAAATTTGCACTGTGCATGCAAAGTAGAAACACCTGCATGCAAAGTAGCCAACATCTCCAAAGTAGATCCTTATAAGGTTTTATGAGACCATCCTCTCAGTTCAGAGACTATATCTGAAAGTGCTGGCCCCATCCACACAGTACATCACCATAGATGTCTATTGAGTCATCTCTCAAGGCCAGAAAATATATTTGAAAGTGCTGACCACACCCACCAGTGGCCATGTTTCCAAGTTCTGGCCACATCCACACAAGAGATCTGTGTAGACCTCTATAGGGTCCATCTCCTAAGGCTATACTAGGGCCAAATTACCAACCAGCAGGATTTTAGCATTTGCAATAAAACTATCACAGAGAGAAATACAAACTTAATGCTGCTTATTTATTGGGCAGTATTTAAAGCTGATTTCCAGGTAGTTCTTCTTTTCCCCATGCAGTGGGGCTGTGCTCGTACTGCATAGGTTAACTACTCATGTTTGTCTAGAGGATTGAACAGTCGCGATATACTCACCTAAACCTCCAACCCTCCCAGCGCAAGACCAGTCCCTGCGGCTCTAGTCTAGTGGTCTTGTGTAGTGGACTGTTCCTCACGTCATCAGGCCCATAGAGCGGCTCTGGGCGACAATATGTCAGGAACAGTCCACTGCTGGACGTGTGAGAAGGATCGGGTGAGTATAGGCTCTGTGTTCACTCCTAGGCAAAACGAGCAGTTAACCTATGCACTGCGGGCACAGCCCCACTACATGGTAAAAAAAAAAAAAATTTTGCCCGGAGTTGGGCTTTAAATATAGAGCCCAAAATTGCAAGGCAAGAGAGCTAACTACTTAGCCATTATGCAGCAGTGATGCCCAAAGCCAGGACATATCTAATTAGTACAGCATGTTTAGCAAAAATGGGAGCGCGTGGACTTCCAGTATAGTGGGCTTAATGGAAAAAAATGGTCTACCAAATCAAGGCAATAGCACATCTATAGTAGATAAGGAGCTTGATCCAATTGAAAGCTGATTTTCCAATAAATAGAAAAATTTACCTGTGTAACAGGGATCTTTAATAGGGAGTTTGAAATTGGTCTAAAAATTGCAAGTTATGCTTGAAATCAGAAGTTATGTTGTCCGTGGCCATTCATACTTACAGACTAACTATTAGTTGACATTTTTCTTCTTTACTTAATAAAATGGGGGCCTACTGTAGATTTTAGACCATCAGCCCGATTCTCCATTTATTTCTTTTAGCTACCCTTCAATGGCTCTTTTGTAAATTTTAAATAAAGTTTAAGTTGACAAAAGAAACCAAGCTTGGTACGAGCCTTTGTTTGTTATATATTCTGAACAACAACAGATTTAATATATTTGTGCTGTATTTTTGTTCCCTATATACGTTTTTTTTTTTTTTTTTTTAATAAACTGAGCATTATTATTACCAATCAAAGTTGTGTGATGGTGATGCGTTCCCGCGGATAATGTTGTGAACTGGCTCTGATTTCATTAACTGATAATAAAAATTACTCTTCTGAGGTTGACATTTTATTTCAATGTTATCTTTAACCACCGTAGCGTGTCACAAAGGAGAGTCTGGCAATAATCTCCAGGGGCCGTCACGTGGAAACCTTGATGTAATTCTGGTGTATTACCACTCGCAGAGAACGCATCCCAAATAAACATGCAGGTAGGTGTGGGAATTTCTAATTATTTACAGGATAAACTCAAGCAAAGCATAGATACAGGCCACTATTACATTTGTGCAATGGCCTTATAAATCGAATATATTACTGAATTCTGATACATGTGTGATAAAAATTCCAACTGGAAATGTTAATCTTTCTTATCTTTATCGTATCTGTTTGTAAAATTGCTATAGAAATGATTTAGTTATTAAAGATACCTGTACACAGCTGTGTAAGCCAATTGATTCATTCACAAACTTTGCTTGTGGTATCACTGAGTGGCATGAGGATCCCACAAATGTGTTAAAATTCTTTGCTCTGACATCTCAGTACAGACTGCATTAAACTGTATCTAAAGCCAAACCTTTTTTTTTTTTCAATTTGAATAGTGTGGGGAGGGGTTTAGAAACTCTGTAAGGTTTCCATTTCTGTCAGTGAAAGCGAAATCCAAATTTTTGATTTTCCCCAGAACAACAAGAGGAAATCAATTTTTCAGTAACAACAGATTTTCCTCACGTTGACAAGACTTTCTTTCAAATTCTGCTGTGTCCACAGGGCAGGAAGCAAAGTGAAGTTTCATCAATGGGTCATACATGGCAAAAACAGACAGGGATTTTAAAGCTGAAATCCAATCAGATATAAAATACACAAATGTAAGCAGCTCTACGTTTATTAATTCTACCCTAACTGTATTACTTCCAAGCAGTGTAAGTATCTGAAATGAACTAGGTATTAGCCTGTGCCATGCAGACTGATGGAGGAAGAAGTAGCATAAAGAGCCAGTCTGCTGTGCTACAGGCCAAGGAACATTTGGAGATGCAATGTCAGAGGGAGAGAGCAGGTGGATTTCATCTGCCATAAACGAATAACCATAAGACTAAAATATTATACATATCTGAAGCAGAGTTTTTGAAACCTTTTGGTAGTCAGCTATTCCGGGGGTGGGGGTTGGGGGTGTGCAAACAGATTACATATATAAAAATTAAAAAAACTTTTGAAAATTGAAGGCTGAAGAGATGTGCAGATATGAAGCACTTTTAAGCCTTTATTGGATAGGTTGCAATTTTTGAGGGAGAGAGAAAGATTGCATCTAGAAATAGAAAATCAGTGCCTTTTTTGAGACTGCAGATGGAAACATCTTGCAGGTTTGTACCGCAGCTATTAGGCCCTTTGGGTCAGGCCACAATTTCTGAGTGACTGAGCAGGCATGTTGCATCTGTGAATTAAAAACTTGTGTTTTATTGTTTGGAATTAGAAATCTAAAAAAAAATCACACATTTGCTCTCCTGGCCTTTCCCTCCTGCTAGTGTCCCCCGAGCAAGCAGCTTTCAATGGGGGACACCCAAGCAGGCACACTTCCGAGCTGCTGCTCTGTGTGGCCATTTATCCGCCCCCTCTATCTCCTCATTGACTGTCTGGCTGTAATTGATGGCAGCAGGAGCCAATGGCTCAGCCAATGAGGAGGGAGAGTCCCCGGAGAACCAATGAGAGAGAGGTAAGTATAAGGGGGTAAGCCTTTTTGGACAGTCTGCAATTTCTGAGGGATTGAGCAGTTGTATTGCATTTGGAAATAAGAAAATATTGTCTTGTTTCAGAGACTGAAGGTAGAGACAATTAATATATTTGCATCACAGCTACAAAGCCTTTTTAGAAAGGACACTGTTTTTGAGGGACAGAGCAGACATATTGCATTTGGAAAAAAAAAATAGGTTTTTAGGTTTTTAACCGAATAAATAAACATGGTACAGAGTTGCATCACAGCTTTGAAGCCTCGAGAAGCCACAATATATGAGAGAAAGAGTAAGCAGATGGCATCTTGCAAAAATAAATTGGGTTCCTTCTTATCAGACTGAAGAAAGATACATTTTTGAAATTTGCTGCACATTTTTAAATCTTTTATGACACGCAACTATTTCTGAGGTTGAGAGCAAGTAGATTGCAGCTAAAAAAAAAAAAATGTGTTTTTTTCCACAACTGAATGAAGATGGTAAATTTGAACAGATTTGCACCATAGCTTAGTAAGCCCCTTTCACATGAGCAGACCAATCAGGTCTGCCTGTCAGTTGTTTAGGCGGACCCGATCGGACCCTCCATTGCTCTTAATGGAGCAGTGGATCTCAGCAGACACCCGCCAACATCCAATCCGATCCATTCCGCTAAAAACAGACAGACGAGGATTGAATGACAGTCAGATGGAAACAGACAGGTGGTCCATTTCCATCTGACCGCCCATAGAGAAGAGCGGGTTTGTGTCGGTGTCTGTGTCCACTCTGCAAGTGGAGTGGACATGGACCTGTCACATGTCTGCTCAGCGGGGATCAGCGGACAGATTCCCTGCAGAGCAGGCAAATCCACTGCTGAAGTCCGCCCCATGTGAAAGGGGCCTCAATCCTCAATGGACAGGCTACTATATGTGAGCAAGAGAACAAGCAGTTGCACCTTACATTAAAAAAGTTTAGTTATTCTTTCCTCAGACAGAAAAGGGAAAAATATACAGATTTGCAGCACAGCTTTTTTACCTTTTTAGATAGGCCAGTAGTTTGAGGGTAGACAGCAGGAAGATTGCACCTGAAATAAATAAAAAAAAAGTTTTTATATTAAATTTAGTACAGATGTTACAAAATGTTTGCACACACCTTTTAAGCCTTTATTGATAGTGTGCAAGGGATTGAGCAGACAGATTGAATCTGTATATACAGTAACTATTTCATTTTTTTTTATTTTAAATATTAGACAAACAATTTTGAATAGGTTGCTATTTCCAAGCAAGAGAGCAGGGATATTTCTTCTATAAATATGAAATTATACTGTATATTTGTGGAGGCAGAAATGATCAAGTATACTGATTTGCTGCAGAGCATCTAATCTGTGTTAATATGAGGCAAATATGTAGGCAGAGAGTAGGCCTATTTCAGCTAAAAATATAACATTAAACTTTTTTTGTTTCACACACAGATTAAAAAAATTATACAGATTTAATAAATAGAATCTCACTTTTTTCAATACGAGGCAAATTTGGAGGCAGTCAGCTTATTTCAGCCAGAGATATTACACAAAACTGTATTTTTTTAGACATAGATTATAAAAATTCTGCAGATTTGCTGAACAGAATCTCTTTTTCATAGCAGACATATTTGCAGGCAGAGAGAAGGTCTATTTCAACTTACTGCATGGTCCAGCAACATGGAAACATTACCTTCCACATGAGGGTGGGAGGCAGGGATGGCTTTACGGGGAAAAAAATGTCACCGGCTAACCTGCTACTGCATTACAGTGCAGAATGGAAAAAGGAAGACAGCACCAGCTGGAAAGTCAAAAACTGTAAAACCAGCAATTTTGCCATTGTGAAATTGAGATACTGGATATGGAGTTGGCTTGGGTTGTACTTTTGCTCCAGGAGCTGGAGATTGCAGATCGAGATTTTAGAATCGAAGCACAATTGCAGCCTAGGCTTGCCCCAACTCTGATTGTTCCCCAGAGGTCAGGTGCCAGACTTTGGCCAGTGATTTTTTTTTTTTTTTTTACAGTGCATTGTGGGACATTCGGCTGGGCAATGCTGACGTCAATGCTCCTTAATACCATGCTCCTTAATACCACACAGGTACCACAACAGTGTCCTGTAGAGGGTTTGATAATATGACTGCACCAAAAATACTGCATTGAACTGCATTTAACTGCACCGAAAATACATGTGTGCACAGGCCTTACAGACATTTATTATTTTGGTTAGCTGTTATACTGTAATTGTTTAAAATCCATACACTTTCAGATTGGTAAACAGCTGCAATGTAAAAGTTTGACCCACTTTAGGTGCCCACAGAGATCAGACAGAACAGTGTCCTGCCTCAATAGGTTTTTTGGCCAGATCATGCAAGGAACTTGAAGTGGTTCTAAAGGCAGGACATTTTTTATCTTAATACATTCCCTGTCCTATCTTAATCCAATGCTATGTCCGTCTGCAGCAATGCTGCTCTCTGTTTCTCTCCTCACAGAACACAGAGGCAGTAGCAGGTGCCAATGTCTCCTGCTGCTGTCAATTTAATCCTGTGAGTAGGAAACAGGGGGGGCTGGGCTGTGTCACGCTGTGTGTGTGTCAATAGACGCACATAGTCTGGCTCAGGAGCGAGCCTGCACGCCTGCCCCCATAGCAAGTAGTTTGCAAGTGGGGGTAGACGCAGAAGAGGAGGAGTGGACAGAACCTACAGTGGACCCCAAAAGAGGAGCTTTGGGGCTGCTCTGTGCAAAACTATTGCACAGAGCAGGTAAATATAACATCTTTATTATTTTAGAAAACTGCTTTAATTTATTTGGGCAGGGTTAGAAAATGCTTGAAATGTATGTGCCCCCCATCCCTCCTCCACTGACTAAACATCAATGCTTGTACAGGTAGTGTTCTTTAAAGGGCATAAGCTGGGCCAAAAGACATTGTCAGGTGAACAGACTGATCATACAATTCCATTCATTTCACTAATGCCTGCCATATACAGTTCGAATTTCAAAAGAATTTTCTTTCGAAAATCGTATCTAAGAATTTCCATACGAATTTTGCACCATTAGTGGGGCTGTAGCAACGGCCGATTTTCGTGCGGCAATCAAATTTGAGGAATCGGACATGTTGGAAATTTTTTGAAAAACGAACGATTTTCTAATCAACGATGGGAGAATCGTGCCAGAAATGCAATAAGAAAAAAAAAAACGTGCATGTGCAAGAAAAGAAAATTTATGGAGAAAAGAAGATTCCGGCCAATACTTTTCTATAGCATCATGGAGGTGAAATTGAAGGCTTGGTCGGCCGAATTTCGAAAATCAATGATGGCATCATCGGATCACAAAAAAAAGAACTTTCTGATTTTGAAAAGAAAATTTGTTTGAAAATTCGACCATGGATGGCCTGCTTAAGTCTTTGTCCAGCTTTAGGTTGCCTTGAATGAATTAATGGCCATAAGCCTGATTTAGGACGAACAGAATTTAGGTGGTGGGTACACTTTAATCAGGCTCTGCAGAATTCGAGGTCCTGAATTTATCTCTGACCCTCGGTTTAACAAGAACTAGAAGGGTTTTGTTGTATGACCTTATTTTTGTATACGCTCTGGCATTGATTAATTTGTTTGCTATCAATTACTCTGAAAGTCTAATTTTTTTTCCTCTCTTTTTTTTTGTCTTGTCTAGGAAAGTGCAGTCAGCTGTAACCGTCACAGTGACAAACCGTGAACTCATATTAATTGATCAAAAATATGTAATCTGTCACTCTGACATTGTAGCTTCACTGCATTACAGCTTTCACTCCCAAATAGACCCTTATTTAAATGTCTGCCCATTTTACGTCAGTACACAGGAATACGCTCACCAGTCTGTATGTTGGAGGATAACAATAAAGAGTGACGTTAACAAAGGGCAGCCAAGAGAAGGTCACCTTTAGTGCATTTTGGCATGCATGGGATATATCACCATTTGAACATGAAGGTTCAGTTATAGCATGCCTGTGGTGTTCATACTCTCAGCCTTGCGAAGAGATTTTCCAGCTTACGGGACAACAATGCAAGGCCAGTAGACTAATGCCGCGTACACACGGTCGTAATTTCCAACAACAAATGTTCGATTGGAGCTTGTTGTCGGAAATTGCGAACGTGTGTAGGCTCCGGACATTTTCCGTCGGAATTTCCGACAAACGAAATTTGAGATCTGGATCTCAAATTTTCCGACAACAAAATCCGTTGTCGGAAATTCCGATCGTGTGTACACAATTCCGACGCACAAAATTCCACGCATGCTTGGAATCAAGCAGAAGAGCCGCACTGGCTATTGAACTTAATTTTTCTCGGCTCGTCGTACGTGTTGTACGTCACCGCGTTCTTGACGTTCGGAATTTCCGTCAAGATTTGTCTGACCGTGTGTATGCAAGACAAGTTTGAGCCAACATCCTTCGGGAAAAAAAAAACATGGATTTTGTTGTCGGAATGTGCGATCGTGTGTATGCGGCATAAGAGTGACCATCACTGAGATTAGTGAACCCTTTACACACACACGTGCGCTATAGTCACCATCACATGAGACAGAAACACGCATTCGCAGCATTTGTTATTGCAATTTTGATCTTTAACCACTTGCCAACTGCGCTATAGCCAAAAGACGGCTACAGCGCGGTTGGCCAGTTCTGGGAGGGTGTCTATGGAGGTCGTCCCAGTATCCCCCCCCTGCGGCACACATCGGGTTTGCTGTGTGACTGCTGTGTCCTGCAGCTGCCAGCAGGGGAGGAGAGAAGGAAGGGGCACAGAGATCCGGGGGATGGGGGCACAAATACTAGAGCCGATCCCCCCTGCAGCGCTGCCGAAGGAAAAAAAGAGTAGAAGCCGGTGTTCTGTGAAAAGAGCCAACAAAATCTCCAATGACATCACTTCCGCCACTTCTAGTGACTCTCCAGCTAAAATTTCAATGACTTGGCTGTTTTCACAGAACACCGGCAACATATATACTACGGTACGCGACGAGTTGGCTGTTTTGACAAAACACCGGCTAAGGAGTAAAAAAGCTGTCGCCGCCTTGGAATCGGTCGTGTTGTTGGTTACTAGCAGGCGGACTAACAATGTCCACTCATTATATCGTGTGCCGTAGTTTGTACGCTGCAGGTGTTCTGTGAAAACAGCCAAGTCGTCGAAATCTGCAATTACTGCTGCTGGAGAGTCACTGGAAGTGACTTCATTGGAGATTTTTTTTTTTTTTTTTTTTAATATAATCTTTAGTTTTCAATTGTACCAAACATATCTAAAATGCAAAATAAAAAAAAAGGGAGGGAACCAAAAATTGACAATAACACCTTGAAAGGTAGTCATCATTAACAAACAATTGAACATTAAAGAAGACTATGAGACTTATCAGTGTTGTATAATCCATGAGGGTTCCCCTAAGTCCTGGACAATGGGTCCCTGTGGAAAAAAACACTCCTCTTACAAGGAGAGAGTGGGGGAACTCCACTTATTCAAGCACCATCTTAACTGACATGAGTTTTCATAGGCAAGCAAAATAAAGATGACCATAAATATTGAAAGAGTATCAGAAGAAATATATAAATAAACTGGTGCGGCGCTGTCCCTGCCGGGGAGGGTGAATGTGGGGAGTGGATCCAAGGCACCTGCACACCATTGAGGCATTGCCTATCCCCCTCCGCTACTCCCCTAGGCTCTTAGGATTGCCCTCCTCGCAAGACACGTATGAACAGTTTGGCTCCCTCCTGTGATCATGCGGACCGTCTGAGGATGCTTGGATCAAGCAAGGGGAGTTATGATTGCTCACAACAATCCTCTGAAGAGGACCCGGTGGGGTCGAAACGCGTCTGGATTCATATACACAATTCATGTATCAATTTCATCATTAATATTTGAATACTGTATATTATTGTGAACTGTCATGTCGGTTATGACATTTTTATCTTTTGCACCACAGTTCATGTTTTGATTGACTGTGCTTATAGCTCTTTTTGATACTTTGTTACCATTAAAAATTTAATTTATGTAACTTTATGCAGTACCTTTTTACCTTTTTTGCTGCCTAGAAAACCCCTCACGGAGGGATAATCCCTTATTTTTATAAATACTATCCGGGGTGTGCACCCATTTCTTTTCTCATATGAGTGTCTTTCCATTTCAATATATATAAACTGTAGCTCACTCAACAGAAACTTGCTGTTCACCCCGAACTCAACACTTATGCCCCGTAACACACGATCGGACTTTCCGGCAACAAAACCGTGGAATTTTGTTCAAAGGTTGTTGGCTCCAACTTGTCTTGCATACACACATTCACACAAATGTTGGCCAACAATTACGAACGTAGTGACGTACTAGACGTACTACGTGGTTTTTCAGCTCTTTTGCGCCACCCTTTGGGCTCCTTCTGCTAATTTTGTGTTAGTAGAAGTTTGATGAGTGTTGATTTGCGCTTTTATTTTTGCGTTTTTCATTTAATGCTGTTATTATTATTATTATTCTTGATATCACTGAAAAAAAAAAAAAATGAAAATTTGTTTTCAATAACTCCCTCAGTATCACCAGCAAAGCATCTTCATTATTATCTCATTAAAGAAGAAGAGAATCAGTTCTCCCTCTCATCCCCATGCCCTCCCCTGTTAAATGTGCTGTTTAATCCTGACATACCGGATAGTTTATCCTATACTCGAATGCTCCCATGGACACAGGCTGGAATTTTTCAGCTACGAAGTCTCGTACACCCACTCACCCACACACTTCTATCCTTTGATGAAATTCAACGGAAACACCAAGTCCTTAAACGTTTATTCTACTCCTATCTCGAAATTAAACATTACTTCAGCTCCAAATCCACCACCCTCACCTTGGATAGACCCACTCCATTTGAACTCTTATGTGCCCAGGGCCCATACCAACCCCATCTTATTTCAGAAATCTACAAATATCTACATGAGGTCCTCCCACTCACCGCCATATGTCACTCCTACATGATCTGGTCCCAGATCATTAAACGACCCATCCCTACCCCTCAATGGCAGAAAATAAGGGAAGCTGCTTCCAAATCTTCACGATGTGTGGAGCAGAGGGAGACGACCTATAAGATTTTACTATTTTGGTACAGAACCCCAGAGGTCCGGGTGTGTTGGAGAAGACGGGGTGACATTGGCTCCCACTTTCATATTTTTTGGGAATGTCCCATTATTCAACCCTTCTGGTCCTCTATCCATACATACTTGCAAAATCTTTTTGAAACCAATCTTCCTTTAAATCCAATCCAATTTTTTCTAGGTTTGCCATTCCCCGGCTTCCCCATATACGCCCAAAAATTAGCTGGCTTTATCCCTTTGGCAGCAAAACGAGCCATACCCTATATTGGAACAGATCCGCAGAATGGAACACCTCACTGCTACTATCCATGATACACTTCCTCAATTTTCAAAGATTTGGGACTCGTGGGACCACACAGAACTCAACCCTGAGAATCTCCCATTATCTTCCAATAGCACAATACCTCCTTGAACATGTATGGTGAATGCTTTACTCCCCCGACATCGCTCACATATTGCCTTAAATATTCCATGGTGCACCCCCCCCCCTCTATGTGGGAATCCCATGGAGCTCCTCTGTCTGGTATAGGCGCTCCTGAGCCCCCACTAACCCTAGACCCAGTGAGCAACAACTTCTATGGTGTAATATATCAATATACCTAGACTGCCCCCTCCCTGGGTCCCTCCCTACCTCGCCCCCTCCCTATGCCTTCCTCCTCTGATCTATATATCCGCCATATTGTAAACCTGCAAACTTGGTAACATTGTAACCTTACCTTTAAGGCTTCGGCCTACGTTATATACTTTTTGAATGATTGTACTTATTTTGTACTGACAACTGTTTGACGTTGCCTCCCCTTCTGTATTTTTGAAACCCTTTAATAAAAATACAATTTAAAAAAAAAAAAAAGAAGAGAATTGTGCGCTGCATTTGGTGATTTCATAATTTGCCGCGTCACGAATGTTAATTCTCCATTATGAACGCTAGTTTACAAGACCGACCGCTTCTGCTTCTGAGCATGCGTGAACTTTTGTGCGACGGACTTGTGTACACAAAATCGGAAAGTCTGACAACAAATGTTCGATGGAGCATATACACCTTCGGACTTTCCGCCAACAAGCTCACATCCAACATTTCCCGTCGGAAAGTCCGACCGTCGTGTACGCGGCATTACATTCATTCTTGACAGAAACCAAAGGGTTGCTATCGGTGGAAGTGTGGTTTGCTCAGACCAGTTGTTCAAATTGAGCATCAGCCAAGGCCAGTAAGGTAATATCCAAGCTAGAAGAGGCTGGGGCCGTGTCCGAGATGTGGTCTCTCCAGGATGCCCAAGTGGTGTCAAACCTTTTTCGAGTGTCCCTACAGGTGGCAAGCCACTCCTCCGCCGCCATGATCTCCCCCACCCTCGCAATCCATTCCGTCTCACTCAGTAATCGCGAGCTTTTCCAGTACATTGGTATAAGGCGTTTAGCAGCAGTGAGAAGGTGGGGTAGAGCACCATAATTGGAGATTTTGACGAGTTGGCTCTTTTGACAGAACGCCGGCAGTGCTGCAGGGGGAGGGACAAGAGGATTGTTGTCAGCAATAAGGCAGTACAGCAGGCCCTCCTGCTCAGCAGGTGGCAGAGCCCCACTTTTGAACTGATGGGGCCGGGCCCAGTACAGGAAGACCAGCTGCACTGCCTTATCAGCGGCCTTGGTGCCAAACATACTTAAAAAAAATAGATACAGTGGAACCTCAGTTTGCGAGTAACGCGGTTAACGAGCGTTTCGCAAACCGAGCACTGTATTTCTAAAAATCCTAACTTGGTTTGCGAGTGTTGTCTCGCAAAACGAGCAGGATTCAGGCCAAAAACGGTGTGCAGTATCGCTTTTGGCCTGAGGTGAGGGGGGCGCCGGAGCCGAGCTGAAAGTCGCCGATCGGCGCCTTTCGGAAATGCACGGAAAGGCCCGAGGACAGTTTCGGCTGACCTCGGCAAACCTCGGAAAGGCTCGTGAACGGAGCCTTTCTGAGGTTTGCCGAGGTCAGCCGAAGTGTCCCTCGGGCCTTTTCGGCCGTTTCCGAGGCTCTCCGGCACCCCCCCCCGCCTCTGGCCACATTCGGTATTGCATCCCATTGAGGTCAACATGGAACTAATTATTTTCGTTTCCATTGACTTCAATGGGAAAACTCGCTTTGATATGCGAGTACATTGCGAGCATACTCCTGGAACGGAATATGCTCGTAATCCGAGGTCCCACTGTATTAGTTTTAAATACACTTTAGGTGATTTTTTTGACCACTCTAAATTGGGTGGAGAGCTGTTTTGGAGCCGGCATCAGTGACTGTGGCTTTAGTCATAGTGAATCTGACTGATGCGGCTGCTTGTGGTTCTAGCCATGTGAAATGATAGACTGTATAGAAATGGATCAATGTCTTGAGGGTTACAAGACGGAGCATTGTATTACAGAGCCCACAACAAGGTGAACTGGTTAAGTGGTGGCCAGGATATTAATTCATCCTAATTGCTGTCTGCCTGGGTTTTAGCCACTTGCGTAAATTCAGGATTCTCAGGGAGAGAGACAAAGCAGATGTCCTGTAAATGAGAAGACCGTTTACTCATAAACATTTCATGTTAACAACTGCTTTGTAAAAGCTTCCAAGATACAGGCCTGGAGAAGGGGGAAGACTTGCAAGCCTTCGGTCCTCTCTAGAGAGCATGGATCTTTCTGGTAAGCAAAGAAAATTCTCCACGTCAAAAGCACTTACTGAGCAGAGAAAAAGGGAAAGAATGCGGCCAGGCGCGTATAAAGAACGACTTACTGTACATACTTTTCATTTCCATAACAGATGGGAGAAAGTGCAGGACAGCAGAGCCACAGAGCAGCAACAAGTATTCCCGGGAAGAGGGAAGCCGAAGATCAGGCTTCTATTCGTAAGAAAAAAGGCTTAGGGCCTGGAGAATCCGTAGGGCAGGCCTTCTTTATAACAAGGATGTTGTGCTGACTGCGTGCCGCCTTTAAACACACAAAAAAACCTAATAATATCAAAATACCAAAATCAATTTCCACTTCAGGGTTGGGTGCCAGCCCTTGTGTATTATTGATCAGAGCCCACTGTGGAAAGCTGCAATCAAAATTTAATTGTTTAATGTTGTAATGTAGCTCCGGGTGCGTGTAGCACGTGAAACGGGATGTGCAGAATGAACACGAAAAGAATTTATTAACAAAAAATAATAATAATAATAATAATAGAAAGCACAAAAAAATATATATATATAATTCAATACAAATACGAGCATTAAAGAGGATTACCATTTACGGAAATGTTAAAGTGCAAGGTTGGCCATAAACAGATCTTTTGTCCTCAATGTGAACGTCAAATCAAAACCTTTGCAACTTTTAGATATGAAGAATAAGAAAATAATTAAGATCTTTTTCTATAGAGAAAAAGAAAGAGGGAGGTTGATTTACTAACGGTAAATAGGCTGTGCACTTTGCAAGAGCAGTTTAGAGTAATACTAAAACAAGCACATCATACTTACCTGCTCTATGTAATGGTTTTAAACAGAGCATCCCCGATCCTCCTCTTCTCATGTTGCCCCCCCCAGCGCTCCTGGCTCCTCCCTCCTGTTGAGTGCCCCCAGAGCAAGCTGCTTGCTCTGGGGGCACTCGTGCGTGCTCGCTCATGAGCTGCCTCGGTGTGTCAATAAGATACTTACCTGAGCCCCATCTCGATCCAGCAATGTGCATGAGAGCAGTGGCTCTCCCGGGTTTCTCTATAATCATTGCGAGAGAGGGGGTAGGTTGGGAATCTTCTCTATGATCATTGGTTCACACAGCAGCGGGAGCCATCGGCCCACACAGCAGTGAGAGCCCTTGGCTCCTGCTGCTGTCAATCACAGTTCATGAGCCAATGAGGAGATGAGGAGAGAGCAGGGGGCGGGGCCAAGCTGCACTCTGTGTGTGAATGAACAATATCCATTCACAGGAGCGCCCTTCGGGAGTGAGCCTGCTCGAGTGCCACCCATACCAAAGGGGCAGGGGGAAGGAGCCAGGACCGCTGGTGGGGTAACCCAAAAAGAAGAGTATCGGGACTGCTCTGTGCAAAACCATTACACAGAGCAGATAAGTATAACATGTTTACGTGCCTTGGCAATCACTTTAATCCCTGTTCCAGCGATGTTCACTGTGCAGTCCTGCCTGGTGCAGCACAACATTTACAATGAAAGTATCCCTGTTGCATAGTTCCCAACTGTCCCGGATTTTGAGGGACTGTCCCGGATTTCGAGGGACTGTCCCAGATTTCAAGGGACTGTCCCAGATTTCGAGGGACTGTCCCAGATTTTGAGGGACTGTTCCGGATTTCGAGGGACTGTGCCTGATTTGGAACAAAGTCCTTCTGTCCTCTTTCCTCCTCATTTGCCCCTCATTTTGGTCTGATCTATATAGTTGTATATAAAATGCATTATTTAGCTTTCAAAAGTGTTTCCCAGTGCTAAACCTTTCATCCAATTTCTAAATTGTTGCATTTGTAAATTTCAAAAGCCAATATAAAGGAATAGTAGTAGTAAAAAACAAAGCACTTGTGGGTTTAATTAATCATTTCTTTTGTTAACCCTAGGTGGACGTCATGTGACGTCCTGGACTTTAAGTGGTTACATTTGAGCTGTTTAGCTGCTTGATTGCTTTTACAGCCGGTGGGAGGGGACATCCCCTTTTCCCGCCACCCTCCGGTGTTTCTCCCGGTGCTTCTCCCGGCTTGCCCCGTGTGATCTGGGAGCCAGAGAATGAATCGGCCGGTGGCGGCCATAGAGCTGACCGAGGACTAGATGGTTCCCGGCCATCTCCATGACCTTTGGCCAGGAGCGACATTATGATGTCACTTCCCGCGCCGGAAGATGTAAACACTGCCATTTTTTAAGCTAGAAAACCAGAGATCACTCTCTTTTTTTTCTATTGATCTCAGGCTTTCCAGCATAGAGGAGAGATATGGGGACTTAGAGACCCCACATCTCTCTGTAAAGAGGAACTTTTACGCCCTATTCCTATTATAAGGGTTGTTTACATTACTTGTAATAGGAATAAAAGTGATCACAAAAAAAAATGTAAAAGGAAAGTGTAAAAATAAAAAAAAATAAAATAAACAACAATTTTTTTTATTTAAAAGCACCCCCCCGTCCCCATGTAGAAGTGAACGCATACGTAGGTCGCACACGCATATGTAAACACCTTTTAAACCACACATGTGAGGTATCGCCGTGAACATCAGAGCGAGAACAAAAATTCTAGCTCAAGACCCCCTCTATAATTCTAAACAGGTAACCTGTAAAAAATGTTAAAGCGTCACCTATTGAGATTTTTAAGTACTGAAGTTTGGCGCCATTCCACGAGCGTGCGCAACTTTAAAGTGTGACATGTTAGGTATCTATTTACTCGGCGTAACATCATCTTTCACATTATACAAAAAATATTGGGCTAACTTTAGTGATATTTTTTTTTTTAATTCGTGAAAGTGTTTTTTTTTTCCCAAAAAAACGGCGTTTGAAAAATTGCTGTGCAAATACTGTGTGACATATAAAATTGCAACGACCGCCATTTTATTTCCTAGGGTCTCTGCTAAAAAAAAAAATATATATATATATATATATATATATATATATATATATATATATATATATATATTTAATGTTTGAGGGTTATGAGTAATTTTTTAGCAGAAAAATTAGGTTTTTTTACATGTAGGAGAGGAATGCCATAATTGGCTTGGGCTGGAAGTGGTTAAAGTGGAGTTCCACTCAAAAATGGAACTTTCGCTTTTTGGAATCCTCCCCCCCTCCGGTGTCACATTTGGCACCTTTCAGGGGGAGGAGGGAGCAGATACCTGTGTAATACAAGTATTTGCTCCGACTTCCGGGCATAGATCACCACGGTGATCAAGGTGACCTACGCCATGTCCGGCGCCTACTCCGCCCAGCCACCCCGCTGTTTTCTGGGAGACCCACAGGTCCCAGAAGACAGCAGGGATGCAGTAGGGAACCAGGCAGTGAAGCCGCAAGGCTTCACTGCCTGATTCCCTTACCGAAGATGGCGGCGCCTCCACCCGAGAGCCGAGGGAAAGATCGGCTTCAGGTGCCGACATCGCGGGCGCCCAGGACATGTAAGTGTCCATGTATTAAAAGTCAGCAGCTGCAGTATTTGTAGCTGCTGACTTATTATTCTTTTTTTTTCGGCGGAACTCCGCTTTAAGGCGGTGTGGCGGGGGGGCTGTGTCCTATGCCTACATGGCTTGGCTAATAGGTGTCCCTCGTTTCCGTCTCATAAGGGAGTTATGCTATTGGGGTCCTCTTCCTACATATGCGTTGGGCCCCATGCATTACCCTGTATGAGCCATGTGCTACTGTGTACTGGTTGGCTAGAAGCCCCTCATGAGCACAGCTCACTTACTGTATAGATATAAATGGAGCCACAACACTCGAGTGTGACTTCAGCGTTAAATACATTTCTCAAGGTTCTTGGCACGGTTCTCAGCTTTAAAGGCTGCCAAAAGTCAGGAAAATTGGAGGCAATCCCACCAGTGAACAAACACATGTCGTAACACAAAAAATAAAAAAAAATATTAAAAAATTTAAATCAAACCGCATTTTTTTTTAACCTTGGCTTGTTTAGAGGCACAATTTTTTTTGGAAGACATCATTCAGCGATCCCATGAAATAAATTGATGTTGGATGCATATACTGTGCAGGCTTCGACCTCACAAAAAAGAGAATATTACGTATATCACATTTCTAGGCACAATTTATACCTCTCCTGCCCCAAAACCACAATTCCATATGTATGTTTCAAGCAGATATGCGAATTATCCGGTCAAATATATTTAAATATCTAGCCAGCAAGTATTTATTTGTGGGATTTTTTTTTTGGTATTTCCTTAAAGCCGCTTTATACCGCATTAAAATAATTTTTCTTTTTCTTTTTTTTTTTTTTTTTTTAAGGCAAGCCATTTAAATGATAACTCCACTTCCATAGGAAAAAATAAAGCAAATTATATATATAAAAATAATAATAATAATAATAATAATATTGCATATATAACCACTTCAGCTTCGGAAGATTTACCCCCTCTTCTCCATTTTTTGCACAGCGTTACTTTAACTGACCATTTTGCGATGCTGTACCCAAATAAAATTTGCCTTTTTTTCCCCCCTCACAAACAGAGCTTTCTTTTGGAGGTATTTGAACACCTCTGCTGTTTTTATTTTTTGCGCTATAAATTAAAAAAAAAAAAAAAAATTTGAAAAAAAAAAAAAAATTTTTTTTATATACTTTCTGCTATAAAACATCCAATAAATTTTTTTAAAAAAAATCTAATTTCTTCATAAATTTAGACCAATATTTATTCTGCTACATGTTTTTGATTAAAAAAAAAAAATAAATCACAGCAAGTGTATATTGACTGGTTTGCACAAAAGTTATCGCGTCTACAATCTATGGGAAATTTTTATGGCATTTTTATTTATTTATTTATTTTTTACTAGTAATGGCAGCAATCAGCGTTTTTTTTAGCGGGATTTTTTTTTTTTTTACTTTCTGCTATAAAACGTATCCAATAAAAAAAAAATTAAAAAAATCAAATTTCTTCATAAATTTAGACCAATATGTACTCTGCTACATACGTTTGATGAAAAAAAAAAAATCCCAATAACATAGTTACATAGTTAGTGAGGTTGAATAAAGACACCAGTCCATC
Source organism: Aquarana catesbeiana (assembly GCF_042186555.1). Lineage (NCBI taxonomy): Eukaryota > Metazoa > Chordata > Amphibia > Anura > Ranidae > Aquarana > Aquarana catesbeiana. The sequence goes on from NC_133334.1 coordinate 276,072,774, forward strand.
CAGTTCAACCTGAGTGAGCGCCCACAATTGTCCCCATCCCCGCACACTGGGTCCCATCAAGATGCCCATCCACTATATCAGTGATGGTGAACCTTGGCACCCCAGATGTTTTGGAACTACATTTCCCATGATACTCAACTACACTACAGAGTACATGAGCATCATGGGAAGTGTAGTTCCAAAACATCTGGGGTGCCAAGGTTCGCCATCACTGCACTGTATTATTATATTTTTTTATATATTTAAGGTACCCATGTAGCGCCATCAATCTACGCCATGCTCCACACACACCCACACCGGTCCCCACCCCAAAGGGGTCCACAATCCAAGGTCCCCAACTCACACCCATACACCAGGACCAATTTTGGACAGAAGCCAATTAACCTACCAGCATGTCTTTGGAGTGTGGGAGGAAACCGGAGAATCCGGAGGAAACCCACGCAGGCACAGGGAGAACATGCAAACTCCTGGCAGGTAGTGTCGTGGTCAGGATACGAATAGTATAGTATAGTAATAGTGTCGTGGTCAGGATACGAACCAGTGACCCTTTTTACTGCTAGGCGAGAGTGTTACCCACTACACCACTGTGCTGCCCCAAGCGAATATTGATTGGTTTGTGCAAAATGTATAGCATCTACAAACTATGGGACAGATTAATTTTTTTCTTTTTTTTTTTACAAGGCGGCGATTAGCAAATTATAGCAGGACTGCGGTATTGCGGAGGAGAAATCGGACACTAACTGACACTTTAGACACTTTTGGGGACCAGTGACACTAATACGGTGATCAGTGCTAAGAAAAAAAATGCACTGTCACTATACTAATGACACTGGCAGGGAAGGGGGTTAACAGCAGGGGCAATCAAAGGGTTAAAGGTATTCCTAGCCAGTGCTAGGTTACTGTGTGGGAGGTACTTCTTCTAAGGGAAAGGCCCCTGCTTAGCAGAAACACAGGATCAATGCCACCCCTACTGACAGAACAGTGGTCTGCCTTGTTTACATAGACAGATTGCCATTCTGCCTGTGAACTAAACAATCGGTGGGTGCCGGCGGACATCGAATCCGGGGTACCCCGCCGCTGAGCTCCCGCTGTCTGTGATTAGCGAGAGCGGATCACCGGCAGCACGCGCGCGCACGCCCCAGACCTGGATGTGTCAGATCACTTACTTGGTACGTGACCAGGTGCAGAGCGCCCGCCCTGCCGCAGTATATTTGTGGTGGGCGGTCGTGAAGCGGTTAATTACAATACAAGCCATATTGTTATTTAACGTCAATAAAAAAAAAAAAATGACCTTTCCTTTTCAAATCTGCAGCGCTGCAATCTTCTGTAACATGCAATACAGCCACCTGGAGGCGCTCTGCACACAGATGGTATACAAAGCACCTCCCAGTAATGTCATTTCCTGCTTGTGGGATTGGCTCACTGATTTTCCCAGAAGTCTGCACTAAGATACAAGTCAGGTTTTAGGAATCCTCTGCAAGAAAATTTTCATTTTTGGTGAGATACTCCAAAAAGGGTTAATCAGCTCTAAAAGGACGCAGACCCTGCAGCGTTCCTCATTAGAACCCTGCAAGTGCAGCAGCTGATCAATGATGAAAAAGTCCCTCCCCCCTCCGCCCGAGATAAAACGATAATCCTGCCACTTTATAAAAATCTGGTTCGGCCACATCTAGAGTATTCCCTACAGTCACCAATCCTCAGGAAGGACGTGCTGGAGCTGGAGAGAGTCCAGAGAAGGGCAAGAGAAGAGAGCTGGAAAGAGTCCAGGGAATCTGAATTTCAGAATTTTCGTATTTCCTAATTCTTCCGAATATTCAGAAATTCAAATAATTTGAAAATTCGGAAATTTGAAAATGCTACATTTGAGAATTTGGAAAATTCAGAAATTCGAAATTCAAAAATCCAAAAAATTCAGAAATTTGAAAATCCGAAAAATAAGAATGAAAATCCGTAAATTCAAAATAACGAAAATCCGAATATAAGAACGAAAACCCGAAAATCTGAAATAATTTGGCTGTTAGTGAACGTAACGAATACAAATTTATCCGAAGTTATGAATTATCCGAAATAACGAATGCCGTATCTAAATGGATGTAAAAATTTGAAAATTCTGATATTTGAAAATTTTGAAATTCGTAAATGTGAAATTTTTGAAATTCGGAAATTTGCAGATTCGAAAATTCAGAATTATGGAAATTCGGAAATTCCGAAAATTAGGAAAATCAAAAATCCAAAAATCGTAAATTCGTAAATTCGAAAATCCAAAAATGTCTAAATTCGAAAATCCGATCATAAGAACGAAAATCCGAAAATAAGAACGAAAATCCGAAAATAAGAACGAAAACCGAAAAAGTCCAAAATCTGAAATTATTTGGCTGTTAGTGAACGTAACGAATACGAATTTATTAGTAACACAACTTTTTATTATTATTATTAATATTATTTATTATTAATTTGTTCCATTACATTTGTTTAGATGCGGCATTCGTTATTTTGGATAATTCGTAACTTCAGATAAATCTGTATTAGTTATGTTCACTAACAGCTGAATTTGAAAGGAAATTCCAATACCTATAATTTAATAGTTAGTTATTATTAGTTATTTAGAATCTTCGGATTTTCTTTCTTATTTTTGGATCTTTGAATTTTCGGATTTTCTAATTTACGAATTTTCAAACTCTGAACTTTCTAATTTACGAATTCTGAATTTTCAAATTTAACCACTTCAGTCCCCGGAAGGTTTTACCCCCTTCCTGACCAGAGCACTTTTTACAATTTGGCACTGCGTCGCTTTAACTGGTAATTGCGCGGTCATGCAATGCTGCACACAAGTGAAAGTTGCGTCCTTTTTTCCCCACAAATAGAGCTTTCTTTTGGCGGTTTTCTGCGGTTTTTATTTTTTTGCGCTATAAACAAAAAAAAGCGACAGTTTTGAAAAAAAAAAACAATATTTTTTGCTATAATAAATATCCCCAAAAATGTTTTTAAAAAACAAATTTCTTCATCAGTTTAGGTCGATATATATTCTTCTACATATTTTTGGTAAAAAAAAAAATTGCAATAAGCGTATATTGATTGGTTATAGCGTCTACAAACTATGGGAAAGATTTATGGCATTATTATGGCATTTTTTTTTTTATAGTAATGGCGTTGATCTGCGATTTTTAGTGACATTGCAACAGACAGATCGGACACTTTTGACACATTTTTGGGACAATTGACATTTATACCTCTATAAAAATGCACTGATTACTGTGTAAATGACACTGGTAGGCAAGGGGTTAACACTAGGGGGCGATCAAGGGGTTAAATATGTGTTCCCTCAGTGTGTGTTCTAACTGTATAGGGATAGGACTGAGTAGGAGAGGAGACATATCGCTGTTCCTACTTACTAGGAACAAACTACATGTCTCCTATCCTCTGACAGCACAGGGATTTGTGTGTTTACACACACAAATCCCCGTGCTGGCACTCGTGCATCGGTTCACGCGCATCATGTCCCCCGCCGTGCAGCACGTGCGTTCTGTGGAAGCTTTTAAAGGAAACCCTGGACTGAGTAGGAGAGGAGACATATCGCTGTTCCTATTTACTAGGAACAAACGACATGTCTCCTCTCCTCTGACAGCACGGGGATTTGTGTGTTTCCACACACAAATCCCCGTGCTGGCACTCGTGCATCGGTTCACGCGCATCATGTCCCCCGCCGTGCAGCACGCGCGTTCTGTGGAAGCTTTTAAAGGAAACCCCGGACTGAGTAGGAGAGGAGACATATCGCTGTTCCTATTTACTAGGAACAAACGACATGTCTCCTCTCCTCTGACAGCACGGGGATTTGTGTGTTTCCACACACAAATCCCCGTGCTGGCACTCGTGCATCGGTTCACGCGCATCATGTCCCCCGCCGTGCAGCACGCGCGTTCTGTGGAAGCTTTTAAAGGAAACCCCGGACTGAGTAGGAGAGGAGACATATCGCTGTTCCTATTTACTAGGAACAAACGACATGTCTCCTCTCCTCTGACAGCACGGGGATTTGTGTGTTTCCACACACAAATCCCCGTGCTGGCACTCGTGCATTGGGTCACGTGCATTGGGTCCCCTGCCTCCGGAGGGGCGCGCATGCCCTCTGGCGGCTCTTAAAGGAAACCCTTTATGGGTACGGGGTTTCGCACAGGAGTGCCTTTCCGCACCCCCCCCCCCCCGTAATTAGACGTGAGGTGGTCGGGAATCGGTTAAGCATGTTCGAATTTCCGAATTTGAAAAGGAATACATTTTTCGGCAGTTCACGTGTCAAGTAAGTATGTGCAACTCTTTTCCACAATTGGTGGTGTCAGCGGGGAGTATTGACATTTTTAAAAGACTCTTGGACGTGCATCTTAGTGAACACAACATACATGAATATGGGAATGATTTCCGACACACATACACCTACACGGGTTGAACTGGATAGACTATTGTCCTTATTCAACCCTCACCTACTATGAAACTCTTCACAATCAGCATCCAAAAGATATCGAAGAACAAACCGCTTTTTCTTCGGAGGAGAACCAGGTGGGAATCCACAGCAAGACTTTTCTCCGGCTAACAGATGAACAGCATCCTGCGGGGGAACTTCCAGAAGTTTGAAAAGTCTGACGGATTCGTTTTAGACCGAGTCTTTGGGGACATTATTTGTCTGCCGGTTTCATTATGGATTGCCGCCATTGATTTTAAAAAAAAAACCTCCCCCCCCCATTAACATGTATCCTGATTATGTCTTCTGATTGCCCATGAATGATCATTGATGATTGAAGCGATCCACAACACAGGTCAGCTGGGTGACTGATGTGACTGACAGCGAACTCCTCATCACTTGTCAGTAAATGATGTAGTTGTCAGCAGGGAGTTTAATCTCATGTGTGTGAACAATCAAAATCTGACATGTATTTGGGGAGTTATGGCTGAATACAGGCGTTTTACATTAAACATGCAGTTTTTTGAACATTGCTCATTTTTGGTGAGTCCCGTTTTCTACTAATGATGTCACAGTAAAAGAGAAATACGGAGTGTGATAATGCTGAACAAGCTATTGCCAATGCTAGTTGCATTAAAGTGGTTGTAAACCCTTCTGTATATACCCAGAGAGGTGATACACAGAGGTGAAACAAATCCTCTTACATAAGTTGTACCTGTTTATCTGGTGTCTTCTCTTCTCTACAGCTGTTCAAAGTTGATAAAGGTTGTCTAATCTTTCAGAAAGCAGGGGGTGGGGATTGAAGCTGCACGCTGTAGAGCTCAGTGAGTGCTGATTGGAGGGAAGGTACACCCCCCCCCCTTCATACAGCACACAGGAATGGAGCTGAGGCTGTCAGTCACAGGCTGTGTGCTGGAGCTCCCTCCCCTGTCACCTTTTTTTCTCTTGGTGTCAGGAAAACTTGTTAGAAGGGACTCATGCAGATAGCAGAGGAAGGAGGCAGCAGACAGAAATGACACTTATTGCTCTGGAATGAGACAAGTACACACTATATATAGCCAATGGACTCTTGCTGCTGTCTAATCCAATGAGGAGGCAGAGTCCTGGGACAAGGATATCCTGAACATCACTGGATAGGAGGGAGCTCAGGTAGGGTTTGGGGGGTGGGGGGGCACACAGTAGGTTTTTTCACCTTCATGCATATAATGCTTTAAGGTAAAAAGCCTTCAGCCTTTATAACCACAATCATTTTTTTTTTTTTTTGGAAAGCAGCCTCAGTCTAAGCAAAAAAAGCCTGTCCCCTGCCAGTACGGTGTAGAGAAAGGTCTTTGCTCTCTATATGGAAGCAGTGGTCTCTCTGCAGATGTTTGACATGCCCTCCATGCTGAGTCAGAGCAAGAGTTTGCCAAATAGCAGGAGGCATGTCAGACTCGGCACAGAGACCGTACATCCACAGAGAGAGCAAAGGTCAGTCTAAACCATATATGTCAGACACACGGCCCACGGGCTGGATCCGGCCCTCCAGACCATTTCATGTGGCCCTCACACCTTTCCTGCAGCTGTGGCCCCCTCCTCGTCTCCGCCCCCATCGCAACATTTTAGGCATTGAAGTGAGAGGGTCGGCATAACAACCAGGCAACTATCAATCACTCAGTGTGAAGTCAGCATTTGCAGGTTCTGCGATTTTCTTAGGAAAGGTTTTCTTAACCACTTGCTGATCGTAATACGTCGCAGTGTGCAAGTGGTTTACCGGGATTATGCCTGAAGATACAGAGCCTTGAAAAAGTATTCATACCGCTTGAAATTTTCCACATGTTACAACCAAAAATGTAAATGTATTTTATTGGGATTTTCTGTGATAGACCAACACAAAGTTGCACATAATTGTGAAGTGGAAGGAAAATGAGAAATGGTTTTCAAATTTTTTTTACAAATAAATATGTGAAAAGTGTGGGGTACATTTGTATGGCGCCCCCCGGAGTCAATACTTTGTAGAACCCCCTTTCGCTGCAATTACAGCTGCAAGTCTTTTTGGGGATGTCTCTACCAGCTTTGCACATCTAGAGAGGGACATTTCTGCCCATTCTTCTTTGCAAAATAGCTCAAGCTCTGTCAGATTGGATGGAGAGCGTCTGTGAACAGCAATTTTCAAGTCTTGCCACAGATTCTCAATGTGATTTAGGTCTGGACTGTGACTGGGCCATTCTAACACATGAATATGCTTTTTTTGTGTCACTCTTCCATAAAGGGCAGATTTGTGGAGAACACGACTAATAGTTGTCCTGTGGACAGATTCTCCCACCTGAGCTGTGGATCTCTGCAGCTCCTCCTGAGTTACCATGGACCTCTTGGCTCTTCTCTGATGAATGCTCTCCTTGCCCGGCCGGTCAGTTTAAGTGGACGGCCATGTCTTGGTAGGTTTGCAGTTCTGCCATACTCTTTCCATTTTTAAGTGATGGATTGAACAGAGCTCCGTGAGATGTTCAAAGATTGGGACATTTTTTTTTTATAGCCTAACCCTGCTTTATACTTCTCCACAACTTTATCCCTGACCTGTCTGGTGTGTTCCTTGGCCTTCATGATGCTGTTTGTTCACTAAGGTTCTCTAACAAACCTCTGAGGACTTCACAGAACAGTTGTATTTATACTGAGATTAAATGACACACATGTGGACTCTATTTACTAATTAGGTGACTTTTGAAGGCAATTGGTTCCACTAGATTTTAGCAAGAGCCGGTTCACACGGGGGCGACTTGTCAGGCGACCTAGCCGCCTGACAAGTCGCCTCCTATTCTGTACAATGGAACCGTTCTAATCGGAGCGACGCAAGTCGCTCCGACTTAGAAGAAAGGTTCCTGTACTACTTTGGGGGCGACTTGCATAGACTTCTATACAGAAGTCGTCTTGCAAGTCGCCGCGGCAGTCGTGTGCAGGTCCCCTCGGTGAGGTGACCTGCAAGTCGTGCCGCTTCTAATGTGAACCGGCGCTTAGGGGTATCAGAGTAAAGGGGGCTGAATACAAATGTGCGCCACACTTTTTAGATATTTATTTGTAAATAATTTGGAAACCATTTAACATTTTTCTTTAACTTCACAATTATGTGCCACTTTGTGTTGTCTATCATATAAAATCCCAATAAAATTTACGTTTTTGGTTGTAACATGACACAATGTGGAAAATTTCAAGGGCTATGAATCAGTCAAAACCCTGGTACCGGTTTTTGCAGCCGGCTTCCTCGTGAGCCGCTGGAACGGTTTCCGAAGCCCCCGTCCCCACCTGACGCTCGCTGGTGTTTCTCCGGCTTACTGCTTCCACTGGTTCCCCAGAGAAACGATCCAACGGTGTGGCCGGCTGCTCCCATAGGCGATCAAAGAATTAATACTGTTTGATCGCCTCTATGGGTTTGGAGGACCAGAGGGATGTCATGACGTCCCTTCTGGTTGCGGGCTGGAAGTAAAGAATGTATTTATTTTCTTAAACCGAAAGATCAAAAACTATTTTTTTTACCTTTTGCCTTTAAAGGTGAGGAAGAGATTTCGGGTCTTTTTGACTCCAGATCTCTCCATAAAGAGGACCTGTCATTCTTAATTCTATTACAAACAATGTTTACATTCCTTGTAATCGGAATAAAAGTGATCAAAAATTAATAAATTAAAGGGGCAGTGTAAAAATAAAATAAAAAATAATAAAAAAAAAAACCCTCATCCCCCTAACTTGCGTGCATAAACAAACACATACCTAAGTCGCACACACATATGTGAACAGTATCCACACCACATATGGGAGGTATCGCCGCGAACGTTAGAGCGAGAGCAATAACTCTACTGCTAGACTTCTTCTGTATCTCTAAACAGGTAACCTGTAAAGGCGTTTAAACTCTCGCCTATGGGGATTTTTTACTACTGTAGTTTGTCGCCATTTCACGAGCATGCGCAATTTTAAAGCATGACATGTTAGGTATCTATTTACTCGGCATAACATCTTTTACAGTATATAAAACAATTGGGTTACTCCAGGATTAGAGATGTGAAAAAGATGGAATATCTGACAGCTTCCCTAAATAACACTCTAGATATGCACAAGCGAGTGTGGGAGCCGTGGGATGTCCCTTCAACCTGATATCCTGATGAACCTTGACCTCGAGGGGGTCACATGTGGTTGGTGTCCCCAGACGGTGCAGAGCTCCTAGAGCGGGTGGTTGTCATCTCCTATCCCCCCCCCCACCCCACTACTCTATCTGGTCATCTCTGCTTTCTATTACTTCTCTGACTCTCCCTAACCTTCTCACTGTACTCTCCTTCTCCTTCATTCATCCAAACGCACTTCTGCAGGTAGAAATAGAGAAATTCTGAATCCTACTCAATCAATCTGATGATACCACACACTGTCTCTGGATGTATGAATTGCATGTCTTAACTGAGTTTTATCACTGACCATAATGTATGTTGATAACTTGCCAGGTGTATGCTTTCTACAACAATGCGTGTTTCCTTATATTATCTGTTGGAAATTTTGAAAATCAATAAAAATTGTCAGTTTTCAAAAACAATTGGGGTAAATATTGTGTTTTTTTTTTTTTTTTATTCATTAAAGTGTAATTTTTCCAATAAAATTGTGTTTGCAAAATCGTTGCACAAATACCGTGTGACATAAAAAAATTGCAACAATCGCCATTTTGCTCCCTAGGGTCTCTGTTTAAAGAAAAAAAAAAAGTATAATGTTTGTGGGTTATAAGTAATTTTCTAGGAAGAAAATACTGGTTTAAACAAAAAAAGAGCTAGAAAAAGCCTGGTTGACAAGTGGTTAGAGCTGCACAATTAATCGTCAAGAATCGTTATCACGATCTTGACTAAAGTGTTTCACAATTCTTTCTATGCAAAGAATTCTCTCTGCTCTTCTGAAGCCACAGCCGCCAAAAGAAAGGAAGAGAAAAATCCGGGCAGTCTGCCAAGAAACAAAACATTCTTTATCAGTTGAACTTAAGTATAAACATTGTAACAATTTGTCAATGGAATAGACATCCTGTGTAAGTGAAAAAAGTTTAACCACTTAAACATTAAGGCCCCTTTCACACGAGGCGGACTCCGTTTCTACGGAGCCCGCTTTGGTCCACCGGTTCAGCTGGAGATCTGTCCGTTGATCTCCGCTGAGCCGGAGGATGGCAGGTCCCTCTCTGCTCACTGAGCAGGGAGGGGCTTGTCAGGCGCCGCTGCCGCCTATGGAGGGATCGGATGAAAACGGACAGCATGTCCATTTTCATCAGATCTCACCCGATCTGATAGCGACGGACCTGGACGTAGAGCCATCCGTCTGCTTTTAGCGGATCCGCTGACATCCGATGCTCCATAGACTAACATGGAGCGCCCATCCAGGACCGCCGTCAAAACTGACAGGCGGACCTGAACGGTCCGATCGTGTGAAAGGGGCCTTAACCTTTTTCTGACATTTGTTGGTTTCAAGTTAAAATCATTTTTTTTTGCTAGAAAATTACTTAGAACCCCCAAACATATATATTTTTTTAGCAGACACCCTAGAGAATAAAATGGTGGTTGTTGCAATATTTTATGTCACACTGTATTTGCGCAGCGCTCTTTCAAATGCAATTTTTTTGGAAAAAATTACTTTAATGAATTAAAAAAAAAAAAAAAATCTAACCAGTAAAATTAGCCCTTTTTTTTTTTTTTTTTTGTATAATGTGAAAGATTTTACGTCGCAAGAATCGTCAGAGAATCGTGATCTTTTTATTCTAAGCAATAAAATCGTGATTCTCATTTTGGCCAGAATCGTGCAGCTCTACAAGTGGTTTAAAAAAAGCAACAGAAGATTGATAACAAATCACCTTGATTTTGAGGACTGCAGGCAATCTTTTTTTTTCCTCTGTAAACAATACATTTTTCTTAGGCTTAGTGCTTAACATTGCGACCAAACAGATTGTCTATGCTCTGTATTGATATCCACTAATTGTCCCCTTTACTAATGTTTCAGGGCCTTCATGGCTGTTAAGTACTGAAGAAGGCTACAGACAGACAACATCTGCTTGGCAGTGACCTTTGGCAATTTTAAAAATGTTCTAGTATTGATCGCTGCTGACCAGTGACCAGTCCACTATGGAAATCTTCAGCGGCAATCACTAATTATAGAAGACTTGTGGTATGTCGTTGTGAATCTGGCCTTCGGTGACATCATTATACATTTCATGTAAGAGCAGCAGCTGGAAGGACTTCGCTGATTGTCCAGCCCCAATGTTGCGGGTCAGTGAGGGTCTTCTGTGATTGCAGAAAAATGTTGAGTGCGCATGGATCACATCATCAGCTGCTGATTGCAGGCGCAACTTTTCTTTAACTTTAATTTTCCAGCAAATAAAAGATGCAGATAAGTTGTAAACTAAAAATTAGGTGTCATGCAGAGTGGTATTGGTCTGCTCCATCTAGTACGGGTTCACAAAATCAAAAAATCAGATTCAGCTTTACCATGTATGTCTTTTCTGAAGAAATATTTGTAAAATCCCCGTACATTACTATTGAATAAACTTTAAAGTGGCGTCCATTCCTGACCCCTCTGTTCCATGTTAAAGTGGTGTTCCGGCCGAAATTATACTTTTTAAATAAAAATACCCCTATAATACACAAGCTTAATGTATTCTAGTAAAGTTAGTCTGTAAACTAAGGTCTGTTTTGTTAGTTTATAGCAGTAGTTTGTTATTTTATAAACTTACAGCAGGCCGTGGCCATCTTAAGTGTGGGCATCTGAAGCCAGACTGTATTTTTCATCCTGGATCTCATCCTTACAGATCTCGCACATGCTCAGTGCAGCACAAGCAGTGTAATAGGTTTTCGGTCAGGTTTCCATAGCAACGGCAGTGTCAGAGGAAGTTGCCGCCCCTTCCCAGAAGGCATTGCAAACAGGAAATGATGCGATGGGCCACGGCCAGGGAGGAGGAAGTGAAAAATGAATACAGCAGATATACAGTAGGTGCTGAGAAAAAAATTTAAAAATATCCAATTCGTTTACAGTGCGCAGTTTAGTGAGGGATGCTGAAGAGTTGTAAAAGTGAGTGGAACTCCACTTTAAGTACACATTTGCCACACATCTGATGCCTTGCAATTACAAGTTTAGTTTAGGATTCTCATTAATTTAATGAGCAGGGCCCTCTGATTGCTACGGTATTATTATTATTATGTTGTAAAGTGCTGCGTAAACTACCGGCGCTATATAAATCCTGTATGATAACAATAATTTGATTAGAACAGAATTTGTTTCATGCACTGCCAAATTCAATAAATAAATGAGGTTGAATCCAGAGGAAGACATTTTAATATTCCCCCCCCCCCCCTTTTTTTTAAAGGTTTTCAAAATAGTTAACTAGGCTTGAAAATCAAATCTATCAGCATGTAAAAATATTTGCAATAGCGATTAGCATTGGAGTCAATGGGGTTGTTTTCCTAAAGGCAAACAGACTGGGACATTTCACTTTGTACAGGAATTAGCCCCAGAGCTTAGTAAATGAGGTGAAGCTCGGCTGATCACCATCATTCAATCACATGTAAGCAAAAATGCTGGTTTTTTTTCGGTTTCAATATTTTTATTGAAGTTTTCACCAAAAAATAAAAACTCACAGCAGACAAATAGTTATCATTCAAGTACAGGATCCAATAAAAGCCGGCGGCACAGGCAGGAAAGACTGCAAACAAGCAAATAAGAACGACATTGACAATAAATGGTTGCACATATACATAGGTCAATACATGGAGTAGAAATATCACCAATATTGCTTTAAATGGATAGGGACAAGTCCCAAGCAAAAGTTACAAAGGGTGAAAAGGATCGAGGGACTAGCATCATACAAGAAAAGCGGAAAGAAGAGAAGGAAGAAAAAGATGAGATGGAAGAGAGGAAGAGAATGAAGAGAAAGAAGAGAGGGAAGAGAAGGAAGAATAAAATGAGAAGGAAGAGAGGAAGAGAAGGAAGAGAAAGAAGAGAGAGAAGAGAGAGAAGAGAAGGAAGAGTAAAATGAGAAGAAAGATAAGAAGAAAGAGAGGGAAAAGAAGGAAGTGAAAGAAGAAGAGAAAAAAAGAAAGATGAAAGGAAGAGAAGTAAGAGAAAGAAGAGAAAGAAGAAAAGAAAAGAAGAGAAGGAAGAAAAGCAGAGAAGACAGAGAACGATGAGAAGAAAGAGAGGGAAGAGACGGAAGAGAAGGAAGAGTAAGAAAAGAAGGAAGAGAAAAAGAGAACGAGGAGAGGGAAGAAAGAGAGGAGAAGGGAGAGAAAGAAGAGAAGGAAGAGGAATAAGACAAGGAAGAGAAAGATGAGAAGAAAAAGAAGGAAGAGAAAAGGAGAAAGAAGAAAGAAGAGAGGGAAGAGAGAAAAGAGAAAGATGAAAGGGAAGAGAAGAAGAGAAAGAAGAGAGGGAAGAGAAGGAAGCGAAAGAAGAGAAGAAATAGAAAGAGAAAAGAGAAGGAATTCAAGAAGAGAAAGATGAGAAGGGAGAGAAGAAGAGAAAGAATAGAAGATAGAGAAGGAAGAGAAGAAGAGAAGCAAGAGAGGGAAGAGAAGGAAGAGAGAGAATAGATGGAAGAGAAAGTTGAGAAGGAAGAGAAGAAGAGAAGGGAGAGAAGAAGAGCAGAAAGAGAAGGAAGAGAAGAAAAGAAGGAAGAGAGGGAAGAGAGGGATGAGAAAGAAGAGAGAGTTGAGAAGGAAGAGCAAAAGAGAAGGAAGAGAGGGAAGAGAGAGAAGAGAGGGATGAGAAAGAAGAGAGAGTTGAGAAGGAAGAGCAAAAGAGAAGGAAGAGAGGGAAGAGAGAGAAGAGAGGGATGAGAAAGAAGAGAGAGTTGAGAAGGAAGAGCAAAAGAGAAGGAAGAGAGGGAAGAGAAAGAAGAGAGGGATGAGAAAGAAGAGAGAGTTGAGAAGGAAGAGCAAAAGAGAAGGAAGAGAAGAAGAGAAAGAATAGAAGGATGAGAAGGAAGAGAAAAAAGAGAATGAAGAGAAAAAAGAGAAGGAAATGAAGAAGAGAAGGAAGAGAAAGAAGACAGGGAAGGGAAAGAAGAGAAGGAAGGCAAGAAGAGAAAGATGAGAAGGAAGAGAAGAAGAGAAAGAAGAGAAGGTAGAGAAGAAAGAGAAGAAGAGAAGGAAGATAGGGAAGAAAAGGAATAGAGAGTTAGAGAGGGAAGAGAAAGAAGAGCAGGAAGAGAAGGAAGAGAATAAAGACAGGGAAGAAGAGAAGGATGAGAACGAAGAGAAGGAAGAGAAAGATAAGAAGGTAGAGAAGGAAGAAAGGGAAGAGAAGGAAAATAAAGAAGACAACAAAGAGAAAGAAGAGAAAAAAGACTGGGAAGAGAAAGAAGAGAAAGAAGACTGGGAAGAGAAAGAAGAGAAAGAAGACTGGGAAGAGAAAGAAGAGAAAGAAGACTGGGAAGAGAAAGAAGAGAAAGAAGAAAGGGAAAAGAAGGAAGAGTGCATGTGGGTTGGGCAGGTCCTAATAAAAAAAAAAAAACAGAAATCCTCAGCACTTCTACTAGCCAGATCAACCACATAGTAAGCTGTTTCCAACATTTAGAATAAGAATTGCAGCTTTTGTTGCAAACATTTAAAAAAATATGGAAGCCAAACCAAAATGTTTCTGTAACGTGCAGTCCTACTCAAATCTATAGCAGGACCCATTCCACCCATAGCAGTCTTATCTTATGTCGTAGATGTCCTTAGTTGCCAACAAGGCTTGAACACTGTTCATTGATTCAGCAAGAAATTCTGAGAACCAGACACCAAACTAAGTGTAATGCTGAGTCCAGAGTCAGGGTCATGTTTAATCAAAAGTCAGCAATAACAGTCAGATAAACCAATGACAAACATAGAATCAAACATAGCCTTGGGGTCAGGCAGGGATCAGCAAAAATCAAGCAAAAAAAAAGGCACCAAATTACAATCCAAAGAGAGATGGACAAGGGCAAGGTCAATGCAGACAATGACACAACGGAAAGGGCAGTAATATGCTGTAAAACACACCAACCAATCAGAATGCAGCATGTAACATTTCAGTGTAGTTAGACTTTCAGAAGTTCACTATGAGGATTATAGTGCGGCACTAGCACCAGCATCTTTTATGCCGTGCTACCTAAAGTGGAACTACACTATATCTGAGCATCACAAACCGAAATTGCTATTTAAAAGAGAGATATGGGAATTTTTATTTTAAATAATTTTTATCTAGGTAGTCCCCAGCCAGCTCTAAGACTGAGAACCGAGCGGTCAAACACCGTCGATCACTCGGTTCTCAGGGCTCCCTGAGCAGAGAGCTGGTGACTGTCACTCACCGCTGTCTGTTTTGCCTCCCCCCCCCCTGCACTCACTGGAGTGCTGGGCTGTGGAGGGGGCGGGAGCAGCTGGCTCTCAGCGGCTCACTGATAGGCTGAGCCAGGTGCTGGTCCAGGCATGTGGGCGGATCCCGACCATATGGTCGCGATCTTTCCTGAGCCTGGACTGGCTCTATGACATCAGCCGACAGCGGGCTTCAAAATGGGTCACAGGAGTACAGAACAAATTGCACTCCTGTGATCCACAAGAGAAGTACACCCAAACAAGCTGTACTTCTTTAATTTATTTTAACCACTTCAGCTCCGTAAGAGTTTGCCCCCTTAATGGCCAGAGCATTTTTTGTGATACGGCACTGCGTCACTTTAACTGACAATTGCGCGGTCGTGCTATGCTGTACCCAAACAAAATTGATGTCTTTTTTTTCCCACAAATAGAGTTTTCTTTTGGTGGTATTTGATCACCTCTGCGGTTTTTATTCTTTGCGCTATAAACAAAAAAAGAGCGACAATTTTGAAAAAAATGCAATATTTTTTACTTTTTGCTATAATAAATATCCCCAAAAAATATCTAAAAAAAACAAATTTCTTCCTCGGTTTAGGCCGATATGTATTCTTCTACATTTTTTTTGGTAAAAAATTTGCAATAAGCGTATATTGCTTGGTTTGCGCAAAAGTTATAGCGCCTACAAAATAGGGGATAGATTTATGGAATTTTTATTATTTTTTATTTTTTTATTAGTAATAGCGGAGATCTGCGATTTTTCTTGGGACTGCGACATTGCGGCGGAGAGATCGGACACTTTTGACACTATTTTGGGACCATTGACAAATATACAGCGATCAGAGCTAAAAATATCCACTGATTACTGTATAAATGTCACTGGCAGGGAAGGGGTTAAACTCTAGGGGGGGATCAAGGGGTTAAAGTGTTCCCTCAGCGTGTTCTAACTGTAGGGGGGATGGGCTACCACTGACATGACAGAGATCACTGCTCCCGATGACAGGGAGCAGTAGATTCCTTTCATGTCACTAGGCAGAACAGGGAAATGCCTTATTTACATAGGCATCTCCCTGTTCTGCCTCTTCTTGTCACGATCGCTGGCCAAAGGTGGACATACAGTCCGCGGGAGCCCGGGGCACGCTCCCACAGCGCACGCGTCCGCTAGCCTGCGATGACGGAGAGGGTATATCGTTGTGCATCGGTCAGCAAGTGGTTTTATCCACAGCACACCCCCCCCTCATCTATCTGTCTCCATGCGTCAAGAAATCACTTTGAAAAACACCCTCCTAGCATTTCTGGCAGTGCCCATTTTAAGTAAGGGCAGATGATTCTTGTAGCATTTCTGGCTGTGGTCATCTTGAGTAAGGGCAGATGATTCATGTAGCATTTACTTCCTGTAATCCATCTGCCCTTAGCTCAGGTATGCAGACAGGAGGGTGTGCTTAAAGTAATTGTAACGTCTCCTTCTTTTTTTTTTTTAAATAACAAACATGTTATACTTGCCTCCTCTGTGCAGTTGGTTTTGCACAGAGCAGCCCTGATCCTCCTCTTCTTGGGTCCCTCTTTTGCTGCTCCTGGCCCCTCCCTCCTGTGGAGTGCCCTCACAGTCAGCAGCTTCCTATGGGAGCACTGGAGCCGAGTCACAGCTCCGTGTGTCCATTCAGACACGGATCCCCAACCAGCCCCCGCCCCCTCTCTCCACTGATTGGCTGACTGACTTTGAGTGAGAGCCACGGGAGCCAATGGTGCCGCTGTTGTGTCTCAGCCATTCAGGAGGAGTGTCCTGGACGGCTTAAACATTCGTGGACATTGCTGGATAGAGATGGGGCTCAAGTAGGTAATTAGGGGGAGGCTGCTACGCACAAAAGGTTTTTTATCTTAATGCATAGAATGCATTAAGATTAAAAAAAAACCTTCTGCCTTTACAACCCCTTTAACTGAAAAAAACTCTCCGCACTCCTGAAGACTCCTGGGATGTATGACATAATTTGCCTAGGCCAGAAACCAGGAAATAACTGAAGAAGTGTAAAAGAAAAAGGTTTAAAACAAGTAAATATAGCATACTTTCCCATCTATGTACTAATGCTAGCAGCATAAGGATTACTAATAGTCAATCTTGAATGAGAGAGTAAAGTTCCACTTTAAAACCCAACACCAGAGTGCCCCCATACTCCACCCCAACACTGATCATCATCCAAACAGAAAAAAGGAATCTGCAGGGGACAGCATCAACAATACAGCGAGTATTGCAGAGAGAGCTAGTGCAGGGCATTGAATATTTATATATTTTTTTAAAAATCTGGAATTTGTGTATAACCTGGCAAAAAAAAAAAAAAACCGGCAGGGGTTCTACTTCTACCATATGCTTTTGAAAACTGAAAGCAAAAGTTTTGGCTGGAGATATTCATTAACGAGCAAGTGCGCTCAAATAGTGCCTAGATCTAGACAAACGGGCCCACCTCTCTCTAAACTCATACTACCTGCACACTCATTATTATTGTTTCCTTTTATTTCTACAAGATCGACGTATTCCGCAGGAATTTTCAGTTCCATAGTGTTTGAGCAAACCATGTGAAACATACTAGAATTAACATAGTGTAGCTGACAATTAAACAAAAGGTGGGAGGACCTCGCAACTGGAACACTTGACAACTGTGAGCATAATATAATATAGCATTGTAACATCCAATAACAATGCTACAATAGGCCGTGAAGGAAGCATGCGTGGGGCTATATAAGTGCAAACATGCTGTGCATGCTGGGATACACGAAGGTAGCACGTGCATTGACATTAATGTGAGCGGTATAGCTGAGACCTTGCTAGCCCATAGAGGAGACACTGTAAATCTGTACGGAGACAATCAAATTAGGCTTGCCACCTCATCCCTTTAAAACCAAACACATACTAATTACACAGGTTCTGGGGCTAATTTAATGCAGGTAAGGCATTAAGTGAATTTAACCGCTTGCCGACCAGTGCACGACGATATACGTCGGCACAATGGCACGGCTGCGCAAATGGGCGTACAGGTACGTCCCCTTTAAGAAGCGGCATTGTGGGCGCGCGCGTGCTCATCTCCCCGTTTTGCCGCAGGACACCGGCGGACACAGAGTGCACGACGATATACGTCGGCACAATGGCCTGGCTGAGCAAATGGGCATACAGGTACGTCCCCTTTAAAAAGCGGCATTGTGGGTGTGCCCGTCTCCCCGTTTTGCCGCGGGACACCAGCGGATACAGAGTGCATGACGATATACATCGGTACAATGGCCCGGCTGAGCAAATGGGCATACAGGTACGCCCCTTTAAGAAGCGGCATTGTGGGCGTGCCCGTCTCCCCGTTTTGCCGCGGGACACCGGCCGACACAGAGTGCACGACGATATACGTAGGCACAATGGCACGGCTGCGCAAATGGGCGTACAGGTACGTCCCCTTTAAGAAGCGGCATTGTGGGCGCGAGCGTGCTCATCTCCCCGTTTTGCCGCGGGACACCGGCGGACACAGAGTGCACGACGATATACGTCGGTACAATGGCCCAGCTGAGCAAATGGGCGTACAGGTACGTCCCCTTTAGGAAGCGGCATTGTGGGCGTGCCCGTCTCCCCGTTTTGCCGCGGGACACCGGGGGAGACAGAGTGCACGACGATATATGTCGGTACAATGGCCTGGCTGAGCAAATGGGCATACAGGTACGTCCCCTTTAAGAAGCGGCATTGTGGGCGTGCCCGTCTCCCCGTTCTGCCGTGGGACTCCGGCGGACACAGAGTCAGCGGGTCCCGCGGCACAACGGGGAGATGCCTATGTAAACAAGGCAATTCCCTGTTCTGCCTAGTGACAGGACACTGATCACCGCTCCCTGTCATCGGGAGCAGTGATCGCTGTCATGTCCTAGGTGGCCCATTCCCCCCCCCACAGTTAGAATCACTCCCTAGGACACACTTAACCCCTTGATCACCCACTAGTGTTTAGCCCCTTCCCTGCCAGTGTCATTTACACAGTAATCAGTGCATTTTTATAGCACTGATCGCTGTATAAATGACAATGGTCCCAAAATAGTGTCCGATGTGTCCGCCATAATGTCGCAGTCACGATAAAAATCGCAGATTGCGGCCATTAATAGTAAAAAAAAAAAAAAAATAATAATAAAAATGCTATAAATCTATCCCCTATTTTGTAGACGCAAATCAATCAATATACACTTATTGCGATTTTGTTTACCAAAAATATGTAGAAGAATACGTATCAGCCCTTTTTTAAAAAAAAAATATTTATATATTATATTTATTATAGCAAAAAGTGCAAAATATTGTGTTTTCTTCAAAATTGTCGCTCTTTTTTAGTTTATAGCGCAAAAAATAAAAACCGCAGAGGTGATCAAATACCACCAAATGAAAGCTCTATTTGTGGGAAAAAAAGGACGTCAATTTTGTTTGGGTGCAACGTCGCACGGCCGCGCAATTGTCAGTTAAAGCGACGCAGTGCCGAATCGCAAAAAATGGCCCGGTCATTCAACAGACAAATCTTCTGGGGCTGAAGTGGTTAAGCAGTACGGGCTAAGGATGCTATGAACGGCACGATATTCGCGGAATGATGTCACCACTGCGACTCCTCCCCCCTCATACGCGTTACGTCAAATGGGCGTGGCTTCTTCAGTAAGGGGCCTTAAGCTCCGGAGATTGTCATGGCACATCTGTAGATCTTCCAAAATCGAAAACAAAAGAAAAAAATAGGAAAAAAAAAAAAAAATACAGGTAAAACTGTTCATAACAGCAGAACGTTAATATAATGTACTGACGATGTAACACAGGCAGCGTTTTACTGTTTGTCTCATACTTTTACCATTTAAGTTAAATTATAACATAACGATAAGAGATACCAGAAACAAAGGAAATTTTCCTGCTGACTTCATATTTAAGGAGACAAAACTGCTAAGCGCTCTCAATCACATGCTCATTATCCTCCCCGTTATAAATGTATTTTATCAACTATGCCGAGTTTATAGAAAGTCGGCTGATTTTTTTTTTTCCTTTTTCCCTTTTAACCATGATCTGAGAAGCGGTTTGATTTAGCCATCTGGTAGAATGAAAGGCAACTTGTTGTGGTAATTAAGCAGCTAATTAATAAATTAAAATACAACGTGAAGGATCAATGGGAGGGTGAAATGAGAACAAAGCAGGAACATAATGGGAGGGAGAAATAAAGGCACATGCTGCTTAATAGTGCAGCGCCCTAAGAGGCAGCTTGGCTTGTCATTCAAAAGAAAAATGTGAGCATAAGTCGCAATGGCACCAGCAAATCATGGAAATAACCCATGGTTAAGACTGGGTGGGCTTTTATATTCAGCCCGCCGGTGCATGCTGTGTCCATTTTTTCTCATTTAAAGATTTGTATGTCTACACCTATGCATATATATTTTTTTTTTTACAGTTTTTATTGATATTTTCTTGAAGATACAATCAAGGGGCTGAGAGAGTAATCCATCAGACAATTATATGTGGGGGGGGGGCTAGCTTTAGATTACAGATCTTTAGAAATATCCATTAATTTGTCTTATAGATAATACAGTGGTGATTGGATAGTAATTATAATGAGGTGATAATGAAGGACATTCCAACCAGAGCGGAATGGTTAGAAAGCCAAAGAAAGGGGGGGAGGGTTGAAAGGAGAGGAAGTTTATCTTTGAAGATCCTCTTTAGGACCCCTTTCACACTGGGGCCACGGCCGCGCTTTTGAGCAGCTAGCGGGGTGCTTTTAACCCCAAAGAAGGGGTTAAAAACTCCCGTGTTGCAGCGCTTCGGAAGCGATGCCTATTCACTGCAATGGGCAGGGGCGTTTTGGGAGCGCTGCCCTCCCAAACCGCCCCAAAGATGCTGCTTGCAGGACTTTTTCGAATGTCCAGCAAGCGCACCGCCCGGGTGAGAAAGCACCCATTGTAATGAATGGGGGGCAGTTTTCAGACGCTTTACAGGCGCTATTTCTAGCTCTAAAACGCCTAAAAACTGCCTCAGTGTGAAAGGGGTCTAAAATGGAACGTTAGTCGTAAAATGAAATCCTGCTAGATCACTTCAGGCCGGTCCCTTTTGCAGGTATAGCTACCGTATTTATCAGCGTATAGCACTCACTTTCCCCCCTTTAAAATAGGGGGAAAATCGTGTTTGTGTGCGTGTTATACGTCGCTATAGGCTGCCTTGGAGGGGAAGGAGGGAACGAGCGCCGCCGACACACAGAGCTGCAATCTCCTGTGTACTCGGCTCTGCTCGGCTCACAGTCACGCTTAGTCCCGCCCCTGGACGCCTCCTAGCGTTGATGTCCCGGGATTGGATCGCTGTTATGTCCATCATAGGAGCCGAGCCAAGGGGCAGGACTGGGCGTGACTGCGAGCCGAGCCGAGTACACAGGAGATCCGGCTCGGTCTATCCCGGCATAGACAAGGCTGCAGATGGGCACGGATCAGCCTGCAATTATGGACAAGGCTGCAGATGGGCACTGATTAGGCTGCAATGATGGGCAAGGCTGCAGATGGGCACTGTTCGTGTTGCTATGATGGGCAAGGCTGCCGATGGGCACTGATCAGGCTGCAATTATGGGCAAGGCTGTAGCTGGGCACTGATTAGGCTGTAATCATGAGCAAGGCTGCAGATGGGCACTGATCAGGCTGCAATTATGGGCAAGGCTGCAGATGAGCACTGATTAGGCTGCAATGATGGGCAAGGCTGCAGATGGGCACTGTTTGGGTTGCAATCATGGGCAAGGCTGCAGATGGGCATTGATCCGGCTGCAGTTATGGGCAAGGCTGTAGATGGGCAATAATTAGCCTGCAATGATGGGCAAGGCTGCAGATGGGCACTAATTAGGCTGCAATGATGGGCAAGGCTGTAATGAGGGGCAATGGCAAGGCTGCAGATGGGCACTGACCCTTATTTTGCTTCAAAATTTTTTATTTAAAATGTAAGTTTTTTTCCTAAAACTCCACTCTTAAAATTAAGGTGCGTGTTATACGCCGATAAATACGGTATATAAAACATTAAAGTGCCTATACTGTATACAATACAATAATACACTGTTACACCCTGCTCTGCACATGCTCAGTTGCTCTCTATTTTTAGGCACTGCTGAATTAGTAGAGGCCAATATGCTGACAACCTTAAAGTGGAATTAAATCCACCTATCCTTTACAGCCAATGAAGCTGCCTCTGTTTGATCTGCAAGCGCCAATGCCATGGTGCTGCACATATGATCAGTTATGAAACCTGCCATTTGATGGTTTGACAGTTAAGTTGAGAGCACAAGCAAATGTGACAGTTAGCAATCCCGACGTTTCTTCCTTCCGGTTTGACGAAGGAGCCAAAGAGCTCCAAAACATGTTGCTGCCCATCGTGTGACGTCACCACGGCCCGACGTCCTGTCATCCAGAGATCCTATGCTGGCTTGCGTTCCAGCCTGGCTACGGTTCTCACATGCCAGCCCGGCCACAATCTTTTGGACCCACACACCACTGCGGATTTTCTGCCGCTTGCCCAGTGTAGTTCTTACAGCGTTATCCACCCGGCTTCTGCAGACCACTGGGGTGATACACGACAGTTCCATCTATCCATCCTGGACTTCTGCCAGCAGACACCGGCCGCCTTAAGGAGACACTCAACTTGCCTGTATCATCGCTTTTGTGAGTGTAATCTTTTTTATACTTTGTGGTTTTTAACCTATTAAATGGGTACACTTAGATGGGGGCTCCTTCCTTTTTGCTTTTTTTTTTTTTTTTCACAGTTTACAGAGGCATCCAATATCCTTATCCAAGAAGAGCCACAGTCATTTTTATAGAGTGATTTTATTTCATTGATCCCACATAAGTGTATTAAGGCATATAAGGGTTTACACCCACTCTTATTTTGCACTAAGGGACTTTTTAGTCAGCAATCCCGGCATTCCTGGACTGTAACTGTTTTTTGCAAACCATTAAATAGATGGTTTTAGCTCCACTTTATGATTTACTGCTGTTCAGGGGCTCTGGGCTTCAGCAAAATGGCCGCCTGCAGCAAAAGGAAACAGGAGCAATGCTGGAAGCAATTTGCAGCACACACTAATTTTCATAGCATAATTATTAATGTTGAATGTATGCTCCTTGGTAAAGAACATTTTTACCAAGTTGTTATGGGTGAAGTTCTTCTTTAAGTTATTTGGGGGGGGGGGGGGTAGGTCCTGCAGCCCCTAAAATCTTTCTAAAGACAAAAGTTTATTTTTGAGCTTTGGTAGGAGTGTTGAATGGTTAGACCTTCTGCCAGGTTTTTAAAGTGATTACAAAGGAAAGATTTTAAAAAAATAACAAACATGTTATACTTACCTGCTCTGGTTTTGCTTAGAGCAGCCCCAATCTTCTTCTTTTTTTGGTCTCCCGCCAGCGGTCCTGGCTCCTCCCCCTTGCAAAGTGCCCCAATAGCAATCCTCTTGCTATAGGGGCACTCAAGCAGCTTGCTCCCAACGTGTGTCCATTCACACACAGAGCGTGGCTCTGTCCCACCCCCCACTCGCTCCTCGTTGGCTCACTGGTTGTGATTAACAACAGCAGCAGCCAATGGATCCCAGTTCTGTGTGAGCCAATGAGGAGAGAGAGACCTGGGAGAGTGGCTGCTCTAATGCACATTGCTGGATCGATATTTTGCTCAGGTAAGTATAAAGGGGGGTTGGGGTGGGAGGAGCTGCACCCAAATTGTTCTTTACTTTAATGCATAGAATGCACTAAGGTAAACAACCTTGAGCCTTTTGAATCACCTTAATTTTGTTGTCTAATGCCCTGTAGACACGATCGCACATTCCGACAACAAAATCCATGTTTTTTTCTGACGGATGTTGGCTCAAACTTGTCTTGCATACACACGGTCACACAAATCTTGTCCGAAATTCCGAACGTCAAGAACGCGGTGACATTCAACACATACGACGAGCCAAGAAAAAGGAAGTTTAATAGCCAGTGCGGCTCTTCTGCTTGATTCCGAGCATGCGTGGAACTTTGTGCGTCAGAATTATTTACACACGATCGGAATTTACGACAATGGATTTTGTTGTCGGAAAATTTGAGATCCAGATCTCAAATTTTGTGTGACGGAAATTCCGATGGAAAATGTCCGATGGAGCCTACACACGGGCGGAATTTCCGACAACTAGCTCCCATCGAACATTTTCCGTCGGAAAATCTGACCGTGTGTACGGGGCATCAGTTGTTACCTGCAACAGGAGGTGAGGGTAAGAACCTGTGTCAACTGTCTTTTGTTGATGTCAAAACGGATTCTTTACCTACAGTATGTGTCAAAAGGAATGCAAAAGCAGCTTGAAGCAGATTGATGCAACCTAATAGGAGGTCAAATGAAATTATTGAGCCATTCCTACTACCTTATTTTTGTTTTGTAAGTATAGTGGCTATGTAGGGAGTGGGTTCAAAAATAGTCCAATTCTTTCATATTTATGGAGTTCTCAGTCTATTTTAAGGTATGCCCACCTTTTACAAGATGCCTATGCCTACTGTATTCCTGCCCTAGAGACCGGTGTTGCATAGCTTTTGCTAATACTAATGTGAGCATGAACTTAGTTTTTTTTAATTAAGATACTAGTGTTGATGTTAAAAACCTTGTTTTGATCATTTTCTATATTTTTGTATTTAGTGAAATCTACACACCTAATCGTCCTGAAGAAGCAAAGTCTACGGTGAAACGTGTTGATGGTTGGAATTGGAAAAGTACACCTGCACATATGATCTCTCCATGTATTTAGTTGTTATATATTATATGAACTATAGGTGTCTATTTCCCATCCATGTTGCGTATAAATTGCACGTTTCCCCTTAATGGGGGTTCTTTTTTTTTTTTAATAATGTATGATTGTATTAGATGTAATAAACTATTTGAATTTTAGATTTTTGAACTTGTCACGTGTTGTGCTGGTAAAGTTAATATAGAACAATAGTTTTTGTTGTGTTCCTTTTGTAAATAATTAGGATGTGGCACGGTGGAAGTCTTCGGCAGTTAAATGAAGGTCAATCTTACCTGCGAAAGAACCTTGAATGATCTCATAAGCTTCTCAAGCTGATCCTTTTGTAAATAATTAGGATGTGGCACAGTGGAAGTCTTTGGCGGTTAAATGAAGGTCAGTCTTACCTGCGAAAAAAAACTTTGAATGATCTCATAAGCTTCTCAAGCTGATCTTCAATGCACCTAAAAGTATGCTTATAGTGTGAGTGGTTAAACCAGTTCCCGACCGGCTCACTGCGGCAGAATGGCTCTCCTTGGCAAAATCCCGTATATATATATATATATTTATATGGCTTTGCCCAAGAGAGCCACCAGAGGGCTCACGATCGCCACTGGAGGCACGCCTGCGCGCCCGCTGCACAGCGGGGGACCCGATCGCCACCTGCCACATGCACCCGCGTGCACGAGAGCCAGCGCGGGGATTTGTATGTGTAAACACACAAATCCCTGTGCTGTCAGAGGAGAGGAGACAGATCGTGTGTTCTTACAAAGTTCAATATATGTTTATTGCGATTTTTTTTTACCAAAAATATGTAAAAGGATACATATTGGTCTAAACTGATGAAGAAATTTGTTTATTATAGGAAAAAGTAAAAAATATTGTTATTTTTTTTCAAAATTGTCACTCTTTCTTTCTTATAAAAACGTTTTTATTATAATTTATTATTATTAATTAGTTACGTTCAATTTGTTTAGATGCGGCATTCGCTATTTCGGATAATTTGTAACTTCGGATACATTCATATTTGTTACTTTCACTAACAGCCAAATTTGAAAGGAAATTCCAATACCTATTTGCACAGCGGTTTTACAAGTACAATTCTTTTGGAAAAAATACACTTTTTTGACTTAAAAAAGAAGACGGTAACTAACGGTAAAGTTAGCCAAATTTTTTTTATATTTTTTTATATTGTGAAAGATGATGTTACGCCGAGCAAATTGGTACCATATGCGACGTTTAAAAATTTCTACAGGTTACCAGTTTTGAGTTACAGAGGGGGGTCCAGTGCTAGAATTATTGCTCTCGCTCTAACGATCGCGGCGATACCTCACATGTGTGGTTTGAACACCGTTTTTATATGTGGGCGCAACTTACATAATCGTTCACTTCTGTGCGTGAGCTTGGAGGGACGGGGCGCTTTTAATTTTTTTTTTATTACTTTTTATTTTTTATGTTTACACTGTCCTTTTAAAAAGCGTTAAGAGTTGTGTTACTAAACCCAGGATATTGAAGTCACTATATCTGCTCTCCCACAGTACACAGAACATGGAAATGCAATTATTTTAGTAAATATAAACTGCTAAATACCTTTTCTCATTAGCAGTATATAGCAGTCTTGTGACTTCTATCAGTTCCTGGTTAAAACTTGTAGGAGGAATTTTCATTCTACTCTGACTGTCCTATGAGGCTGCATGACCCCTGGCCCTCTGTCTGGAAAATTCCTATTTGGCCCTGTACTGATCACATGCACTCTCTCAAGAAACACACCAAACTGAGCATGTGCAGCTTGTCCCCTCTGTTCTATCAGGAGATAGATTGGGGACTGTGGAAGAAGATCAGAGAAGACAGGATCAAACAGCCTTTTTACTCAATGCAGAGGATTAACCCCTTAAGTTCCACAGTGAGTATAACCAGCATGCTTTACTACATATACAGACTGATTTTACTGTTGTGGGTTTAGTAACACTTTAAGAAAAGTTACATGACAAACCTGAAAACATCAACAAGAACACTAAAGCCACTTGTTCTCACTATCTTTTTACTCCTTAACCCCCATCTAACTAATTACAGGGTCCTAAAGACATAAAGACGTGCCATTATGACCTTCTGATCTTCTGTCTCCACTACTAGAGGCACCATGGAGGCTCACATATAGGCTGCCATAATTAAAGTGGTTGTAAAGGCTGAAGGTTTTTTTACCTGCATGCATTCTATGCATGCAGGTAAAAAATCTTCTGTGTCCAGCTTCCCCCCCAGAACCTCCAATATTCACCTGAGCCCGATCTCAATCCAGCGATGTGCATGAGGGCAGCTGCTCTTCTGGGTCTCTGCCTCGTTATTGGCTGAGACACAGCAGCGGTCTGTCAATCACAGCCAGTGAGGGACCAGGGGGCGGGGCTAAGCCCTGTTCTGTGTGTTTTGTGGGCACATGGAGCAGGGCTCAGGAGCAAGCACGGACGAGTGCCCTCACAGCAAGCAGCTTTGCTATGGGAGCACTCGGCAGGGGGGGGGGGGTTGGGTTCAGACCAGAGCGCCGTTGGGGGACCTGTTTGACATGTTTGTTATTTAAAAAAAATAAAAATGGTATCTTTAGTATCACTTCAAGTGCAACAGTGTTTTCCATTTTATTTTAAATTCGGAATGTGTAGAGCAGGTGGGAAAGGAGTTATCAGAATGTTTTACTTTTTACCCAGCAAAAACACTATTACCCTGAAAAAAAGATATTGCCCTGGGACCAGTGGTGCCTGGTGTTTTTTTTTTTTTTTTGGGGGGGGGGCAGCAAACAATGCACCCACCGCCACCCTCCCGATCAGTCGTGTTGCCCACAACCCCCCCCTTGGAGAATACAGAGCTGTAGAAATCTCATGAGAAGACACTATTGCAATAATCTTCATGACTAAGCCCTATGAATGAGGCGAAACATGTCAAGGGGCGTGGTTTCGATGGCGTTAGGCTACGGCTGCCATCACTTATTATATGCTGGGCTTGTATGGTTTGCGATAGCTGAGATTTTTCTCCATTGTTCTTCGAAAACCGTATTTGCATGCTCCAGTTATCTTCCTGGAGGAATGGTAATGCCATGCCCAGCAATGCAGAAGATGAGCCAAGGCAGCCATTCTCAACCAGGGCTACGTGGCACCCTAGGGTTCCTTCTGAAATGGCTAAGGGTTCCTTGAGCTATGGCTAACCGACCTCCTATAGGATGGTGCCTGCGTAGTTCCAGGTCAAACGCCACTTGGCAGAGCCAACAACAAGACTGCAAGGGTGTCATTCTGGCCACCCCTGTAAGGAGGGAATTCTTTCCACTTACCACCCACCACCAATGTAAGGAGCATTTTCTCAATGATCCTCAATAGACTTATCTTACCAGGGGTTCCCTGAGACCTTAAAAATATTTCAAGGGTCCCCCTGGGTTATAAAGATTGAGAAAGGCTGGGCTAAGGTGAGTATAAATCTAAATTTTTTATGGGTACATTTAACATTTACTAAGAGTGGGTGATTTTTAAGCTATTTGAGTGGACCTTGCATTTTAGTATAAGGTCCCCCTTTAATGTACAAAACAACAGGAAGAACAGCATTAGATGTTTTTGCCTCCCTGTGACCTTGTACTGTACAAAAAAACATTTGTCAAAAAAAAAAAATTTTAGTAATGCATTTAATTCTGCTCTAATATAGTTTTTACAAGGCCCCGCTTCGTGCGGCTTATCGTAATTTACTGTAACAAAAGAAATTCTTAAAGAATCTCTCTTCTCTGACCCACCAGGCACCAAAAAGGACCAAATGAAGAAAAAAAATAAATCTGTATTAAAATGTAAGGAGGTCAAATAAAGTTGGGGTCTATACAGATATTCTCAAGCTTCGTTCTGTAACACAAGACATCTAGTGCCACACAAAACGTTGTGAAGACAAGACAAAAGAAAACAGTTGTAAAACTCAATGGGAGCATTTTTTTTGGAGAAAATATGCAGTGTGGGTGTTCAATTAAGAGGCTGTGGGGAAGCCCTTGCAATTTATTAGGGGTCATAATCCAAAACGTGCTGCTAAGAGTCTCATGGAAATAGACGTATGTTAAGCGATACGTCTCCCTACGTCCCCGGCATTCCAGAAAAAGGAGGTGAAAATCCAACTGAAAAGATGTCAGCTGCGGTGCCAAGCAATGCTGTGGGAAATAATTTATACTATTGGAAGGAAATATTCTGCAGATCTGTAGGGTTGTACTAATATCATAGCTCCCAACTGTCCCTGATTTTGTGGGACTGTCCCTGATTTGGAGTAATGTCCCCTCTGTCCTGCATTCCTCCTCATGTGTCCCTCGTTTTGGTCTGATCTATATAATTGTATATAAAATGCACTTTTTATCTATCAAAAAGTGTTTTCCAGCGCTAAACCTTTCATCTGATTTCTAAATTGCTGCATTTGTAAATTCCAAAAGCCAATATAAAGGAATAGAAGTGGTAAAAAAAAAAGAACTTGTGAGTTTAACCAATCTTGTTTTTTTTTAACAATTCTCCTTTAAGGGGGAGTGGCAAGGGGTGTGTCCTATGCCTGCATACTTTTGCTGATAGGTGTCCCTCATTCCCATCTCAAAAAATGGGAGGTGTGTAAGATTCAAAATGGTAACGTAAATACACTGTGTACTTTCCCAAGGATCTGACTGATGTGCATCAAACAGATTTGTTTTCCTCTTCAAGTGTTTGCCCTTTTTTGGATGACAACATTCGGGGTTCTTCTGTTTGTTGGCACCTCCTCTTGTTTTGTTTCCTGTTTTCTGTGTTGAATTTGCTTTTCTTCCTAAAGCGGAACTTCAGTCATTTTTTCAACTTTTCATCTATTAAATCTTCTGCCCTTGTTGTTGTTTTAACTTTGGATAGTAAAACATTTTTTTTTTCTACCAGTAAATCCCTTATACAGCCCACTTCCTGTTTCTTGTCTGGTCATTAGCCTAGGATTATGACATCAAGCACAGCTCTCTTTCTCTCACTCTCCTGTGAGTTTGCCAGGAAGGGAGGGGGGATGAGTCATGAGAGGGCCAATGAGAGCTGCAGAGCTGGAGGTGTGCCTATGTGTGTCTGTGTAAATCCAGGAAGTAAACAGGCAGCAGCTTCAGCTGCCCACACTTAAAATGGCTGCAGCCCGATTCTGTGAAGGGAGATTTCTGCAGCATGTTTGGCATGTACAGAATCACAGTATATATAAAATAATATGCAAAGTGGTTGGAGGGAAGCTTCAGAATGGCAAAGATGTTTTTTATTTCAAATGATGTGAGCAGACTGCAGTTCCTCTTTAAACAAAAAACAGTCTAGAGACATATATACTGAAACTATATTATTCCCCATTTCAGATTTCTGACTCAATGGGGGTTATTTATGAAACAAAAATCCACTTTGCACTAAAAGTGCAAACTACAAGTGCAAAGTGCACTTGATATTGCACTGAAAGTGCACTTGGAAGTGCAGTCGCTGTAAATCTTAGGGGTAGATCAGAAATGAGGGGAAGCTCTGCTGATTTTATCATCCAATCATGTGCAAGCTAAAATGCTGTTTTTTATTTTCCTTGCATGTCCCCCTCGGATCTACAGCGACTTCCAAGTGCACTTTCAGTGCACTTTCAAGTGCACTTGTAGTTTGCACTTGTAGTGCAAAGTGGATTTGCCTTTAGTAAATAACCCCAATGTGTTCATTAAAGTCTTATATTCTAAACAGTAAAGTCGGGCAATCTTAAAATTATATTAAAAAGTAAAATAACAAACATGTCATTCTTACCTGCTCTGTGTAATGATTTTGCACAGAGCAGCCCTGATTCTCCTCTTCTGGGGTCCCCCGCTGGCGCTCCAGGCCCCTCCTCTTTGGCGAGTGTCTCCCAAAAGAGAAAGCCACTTTCCCTGGGGGCACCCATGCCTGCTCATTTCCGAGCCACCCAGTCTACATCTATTGACACAGGCCAGGCACCTCGGTCCCGCCCTCTGCTCCCTGGTCACAGCATTTGACAGAAGCAGGAGCCAATGGCTGCTATCACTGCTATCAATCTGCCCAATGAGGAGGGAGACAGCGCTATCCTGCACATCGTCGGATCGGATCAAGCTCATGTAAGATTAAGGAGGGGGGGGGGGGCTGAGCTCCTGCAGCACAGAAGGTTTTTACCTTACTGCATAGAATGCATTAAAGGAGAAGTACAGCCGAAGCTCATTTGGCTGTACTTCGCCTATGGATCACAGAAGTGCAGCTCATTCTGCACTCCTGTGACCCGTTTTCAGCAGACAGTGGGCTGAAGCCCGCTGCCGGCTAACGTCACAGGGCCGGTCCAGGCTTGGGAAGGATCACAACCATATGGTCAGGATCCACCCACATGCCTGCTGGACCAGCACCTGGCTTAGCCTCTCAGCGAGCCATTGAGAGCCTGAGACGGTAGCCTCCTACCCCCTCCGCAGCCCAGCTCTCCAGTGAGCGCAGAGGAGCAGAGAGTCGTGACTGACAGTCACCAGCTCCCTGCTTAGGGAGCCCCGAGAACTGAGCAATCGGTGGTGTTTGATTGCTCGGTTCTCAGTATCAGAGCCGGCGGGGGACAGGTAAGTATCACATTTAGAAAAAACACAAACACCATACTTCTCTTTTAAGGTAAAAAAACCTTGAGAATTTAGAACTACTTTAAGATAGTAAACTTGCAACGCAGGTGGAAAATAAAATCAAAACCAATAGACCAGGAAGATACACATGTATAACATAAGTATCAAAATGGTAAGCACAAAGAAGTTCAATAAGGAACAATGTGTACCCATTATATACCGCTAGTGGGACAGGCCAATGCTACAGCCACCTTGTTTCCTAACAGCCACTCAGTTTTAACATTAAAAAAAATAACATTTTAAATCACAATCTGTGATAAAGAAAGGGGTACCATATCATTCATCGCCCAACAAATCAAAGTAAGAATAATAAAGGAAGAAGGTAAAGAACAAAATGCAAAAGAAGAAAGTAAAAGGGAAAAGTCGGAGCCCGTCCAAGGGCCCTCCCGGCCTCCGTCACACCCATCATATAGTGGAAGGATGAAGGTACCGGATCCAGGGACCCCATTCCAAATGTAATATATGTACATCTTCCCATGTTCTGTCTTTTCAAAAGTGCTACAAGTACAGAGAAATACCATTTGATCCTGCCAGAAAAACAACGAACTTCTAACTCTGAGATCAACACTGCAAAATCATCAGGGCAAATAAACACAACACGATACATTCCAAGGACTGGTCCTTCATACCTATTTGCACTTCAGCTTGCGGAGAGGCTCACTGCAGGGCTGATCCATGGTAAAATCAGGAGACCGCCTGGCGTGCCTAGACACAGCACCATCAGCTGATCCGGATCATCTACAAGACAACATAGGCCAGAGTCTAGCCCAGTGATGGTGAACCTTGGCACCCCAGTTGTTTTGGAACTACATTTCCCATGATGCTCATGCACTCTGCAGTGTAGTTGAGCATCATGGGAAATGTAATCCCAAAACATCTGGGGTGCCAAGGTTCGCCATCACTGGTCTAGCCACTTGCTTACCGGGCACTTAAACCCCCTTCCTGCCCAGCCAATTTGCAGCTTTCAGCGCTGACGCATTTTGAATGACAATTGCGCGGTCATACCGCGCTGTACCCGAATGAAATTTTTTTCATTTTTTTTTCACACAAATAGAGCTTTCTTTTGGTGGTATTTAATCACAGCTGGGGGTTGTTTTATTTTTTGCTAAACAAACAAAAAAAGATGGAAAATTTTGAAAAAAATAATAATCATGTATCATAGTTTGTTATAAAATTTAGCAAATGATGGGCACTGATAGGCACCGATAAGGCGGCACTGATGGGCACAGATAAGACGGCACTGATGGGGACAGATAAGGTGGTACTGATGGGCACAGATAAGGCGGCACTGATAGCCACTGATAAGATGGCACTGATGGGCCCTGATGGGTGACACTGATGGGTGGCACTGATGGGCACTGATAAGTGTTACTGATAGGTACCACTGATAGATGGCACTGATGGGCACTGATAGGTGGCACTGATGGGCGACACTGATGGGCACTGGTAGGTGACACTGATGGGCAGCACTGTTGATAAGGCACTGATTGGTGACACTGATAGGTGACACTGTGTGCACTGATAGGTGGCACTGTGGGCACTGATGGGTGGCACTGTGGGCACTGGTAGGTGGCGCTGGTGAGCACTGGTAGGCTGCACGGTTGTGCACTGGTAGGTGGCACTGGCAGGTGGCACAGGTGGGCACAGATGAGCTGGCGGCAGCTCTCCTTATTTGGGACCAATGTCCCTCTGACAGCCGCCGGTGATCAGCTTTTTTTTCTCCTCACGTTACCAGCGCGAGGAGAAAAAATTGCCGATTACCGGCTCTGTTTACATCACATGATCAGCTGTCATTGGCTGACAGCTGATCACGTGATAAGGAGTCAGGATCGAGGGGTCGGGATCTCATAGACTCGCTGATTACTGAGCGTGCCGCGCGCGCCCTGCAGGGGGCGCACAGGCTGCTCGAGCACGGGAGGACGTCTACTGATGCCCTCCCGCCAAAGTAGGTCCGCGCTGTAGCCATCATTTGGCTATAGTGCGGATCTGAAGACGTTAAGGACTGGCGGATGTCCAAGGGGATGAGCTACACACTACTACACACTATTTGGTAATCTAGTGTATTTCAGATTATAATTACAGTGCCCCCTGTTGGTGAAAACTGGAGCTGCATCACCACTCTGGTACTATACTGGGGCTCTGTGAGAGCCTGTGTGTCAAAATGCGCAGCCAGGAACTAAGGGTGACATTTATAGACCACCTTGAACTCTCCCATCGCTTCATGACAATCAGCAAGTATGCATGCATACACTCAGCATGACCTAAAGGGGCATGTATTGATTTTTTTTGTAACCATTGTTAGTGCTTATATATATATATATATATATATATATATATATATATATATATATATATATATATATATAAAGAGTATTATTTTCTGGAGACCACTTTCTGCACCCCTACAGTGTTTCAGATCGGTAATGCAATAGAGAAGGATCTAATGTCCGTTAAATGTGTTGAAATTCCACGACAACATCTGTGCTTTCTGACGCATTCCTAGACATAGCTGAGCGTGTTAGGGTAGTGTAACACCCGTCCAGCTTACTACTGACCTACATCACACTAGAACACCAGCTATCACTGCAACTTGATCATTTTTCTGGTGGGGTTTTTTTGTTTTGCTTTTTTTTTTGTTTTTTTTTTTCTCTTTTTTCTTAATAAACGGTGACTGAAAATGTCGAAAGCCATGAAAATATTCAGCAAATCCTAAGGCTCTCAATAGCCCACTGCCAAGAACAGAGACAGACAACAAATTAGCATTCCAAAATAAGGAAGCATTGCTTTTAATCTTATTAAAAAACAGTGGCTTCTGCCCCCCCCCCCTTTTTTTTTTTTTATTCTTAGTTCTCGGAAACAGATACTGATGCCCTCATTATCATAACTGCTGAAATCAGCTTTTGCTTTGAAGGGAAGTTGTTAATATTTGGAAATGGTTAGGTTTCCAAGATAGCTCTGATTGCAAATTCCCCGCTACTCTACCAGTTCCAAGGTCACAAGGAGATTCACCTGCCTACTGAGCTGAATGAATTCACTTGGCCAGGGTGCATGTATAATTTAACATCCTCCTCTCCAGGACCTTCATGCAGGTCTCAAAAAAAAAAAAAAAAAATATTTTTATTACAATAACAAATTGGTTCCAAAGCCATGAATTATGGATGCTGAAATTAGACTTGTCAATGAAATGCGTATCTAAACATACGGTAAATACGGAAGCAAAGCTGCTGGAGGCACACACTTCATTCTAAAACTTTGCTTCCTGTCAAATTATTTGATTGTCTCAATTTACTTTGTTTGAAGGAAGAAGCTTTTTTTTTTTTTTTTTTTTTTTCAGATGAAGCTGCTAATGTCATGTAGGTTTGTCCAAAGTGCTTCTTTACAAGGACATGGATGGAAAGCAGCACAGACTACATTGCTTACAAACACTTTGCAGGTCTAGTAACCAGAAAATGATCAAACTGCATCTTAAAGAATTTACATGTATTATGTACATTATTGCCGCAGTGGGATATCTTCAGTTAGCCTGATGTCAATGTCATTAAAAAGCAGCTTTTTATCCTTTCTAAACATATTTTTATTTATTTTTGTTTTTCCTGTGAGCAAAATTATTACGCTTTAAATGTTTAGATATGCTTTTAAATGTTTTTTTTTTTTTTTTTAATTGGTTGAACTTGTGTTTTTTTTTTTTTTTTCAACCTAACTATGTAAGATAAATTGTGTTTATCACTCCTATAATGAAGGCTATTAATACAATTAAAATTAGAACAACAGTAGTAATGAAATAAAATATAATTGTGCTGTTCGTCCTAACGTTGTAAAGTGCTGTGCAAACTGTTGGTGCTATATAAATAGAATAAGAATAAGTAATAAAATAAAATATCATTTTATTATAAATGTGCTGTTCGCCTCAACGTTGTAAAGTGCCGTGCAAACTGTTGGTGCTATATACATAGAACAAGAATAAGTAATAAAATATCATTTTATTATAACTGTGCTGGTTGCCCTGATGTTGTAAAGTGCTGTGCAAACTGTTGGTGCTATATAAATAGAACAAGAATAAGTATCAAAATATAATTTTATTATAACTGTGCTGTTGGTCCCTAACATTGTAAAGTGCTGTGCAAACTGTTGGTGCTCTATACATAGAACAAGAATAAGTAATAAAATAAATTATCATTTTATTATAACTGTGCTGTTCGCCCCAATGTTGTAAAGTGCTGTGCAAACTGTTGGTGCTCTATAAATAGAACAAGAATAAGTAATGAAATAAAATAAAATATAATTTTATTATAACTGTGCTGTTCGCCCCGACGTTGTAAAGTGCCGTGCAAACTGCTGGCGCTATATAAATAATAATAATTTTAACATTTTTAATTTAAAATGTAATATAATAACCCCAACATTGTAAAGTGCTGTGCAAACTGTTGGCGCTATATAAATAAGAATAAGAATAATTTTAACATTTTTAATTTAAAATGTAATATAATATCCCTAACGTTGTAAAGTGCTGTGCAAACTGCTGGCGCTATATAAATAATAATAATAATAATTTTAACATTTTTAATTTAAAATGTAATATAATAACCTTAACGTTGTAAAGTACTGTGCAAACTGTTGGTGCTCTATAAATAAGAATAATTTTAACATTTTTAATTTAAAGTGTAATATAATATAAAGAGAATTACATATTCATCTTTGTTTGTATTGGTTTTGGTGAAATAACTGCCTCTTATTTTCATTTTTTTTTATTTTCATTTACAAATAAAGTGCAAAAAGAGGAAATTGGTTAAAAAAAAATTAAAAAAAGACATCAATTATGCAAATATGCAAATCTGTATTTTGTGAAATGATTAACACTTCTTTTTTTTTTTTATAGTTCTACAAGGTGTACAGGAATATGCCACAAATAACGCTCTTTTTTGACACTACATAACTATCATTGCAATAAATAATTCTTTGGAATATTCATATCAAAGATAGGTAAAATCGGAGGACAATTTAAATTAGGGGTTGCACATTTTCTTAAATTCGGAGCTGGCAATGTGACACCATACAAGTAGCCTATCATATTTATCCCTGACCTCTCTGTGATTCTTGTGTGGGTGGTTTGTCTGCAGGTTGCAGCAAGATAGATGCTCTGGTGATTGAAGGGGAGCACCCAACACAGTGCCGGAGGAGACAACACAATAGAATGTCTAAGCAAAGCCACAGCCTCATATTTAAAATGTATATTCATACATGTTTTTTTTTTTTTTGGGGGGGGGGGGGAGCTGCAGCAAAGAGTTAAAACACTTTTAGAATTGCCTTTCCTATTTTTGCTGACCTTCCTTCTTCTGATAATGCATTTTTCCAATAGATGGCTGATTCTGATTTGCAAAATTCGTTTTGAAGAGTGAAATGTTTTATTTTTTTTCTGCAGCTTTTATTCTCATGTAAAATAAGCACCTCTTATGGTCAAAAGGACTATATGTGAAAATAAACTTGAGCCAGATTTGTATGAATAATTAAGATTAAAATGTTTTCTCTCTTTTTTTTTTTTCCTCCTCGCAATGCCTTCTATTTCCATGTTTATATTAAAACATTTATATCATGTCAAGCTAACTTGTGGCAAAAAAAAAGATGTTCTGCTAGGAAAATAAGAAAAATAGAAGCTGTTCTACATACATTTTTATATCAAATTCCAAACATGCAGCTTTCATGACTTACTAATATGTTGATGTAAAATTAAACAATTTGCTATAAATAAATATAATGTATATATTATAAATAAACAGCGCATTTTTTTTTATTTTTAATTAAAAACAATATTTTACATGAATATTGATGAAATGCAAATGTTTTTTTAGTTAGCTATTAACTGTAATAGTCATAATTATATCATACTTATGGCAAAAGTTTAAAACGAAATGGTAATTTATTTATTTATTCAGCTGATATAAGGAAAAGCAGCTCATTTGTATATATATATATATATATATATATATATATATATATATATATATATATGTAAAATAATTTGATTGCTGAAAATGTTTTATTTCACCTAAATCTGTTAAAAACCCTAGAAAAATGAACATTTATAAATTTAAACAATCCTTTGTATTAAAAAATAAAATAATATAAGAGCCTTTCCTAAGAAATATTAAATTATTAAATATTAAGGATACGATTAAAAGATTAAGAATTGCAGACCATGCAATGACAGCAGGTTGTTTGGTCAATTAAACACTTTCGATCTGGGGAACCAAATCATTTTGGCTAGGATTATATAAATACATATGTTAAACAGTACTTAAAAAATAAAATGGTAAAAGGTACTTCAGAGGGCAAGTTTGTGGGTCTGGAGATTCCTGTTGACACAGTGAGTGGTCCCTCACATATAATGCAAACAATTACCCTTTCCCTGCTTTAGATGAAAAGACGGAACCCTTGCATGCTGCAGGCTGATTCATTCCAAATACCAACAAACTAATTTGAAAATAAAAAAGGAGAATAATGGTTGGACCTGCTGTATACACAACAAGGATCTGGAAATTAGGGGAAAGGATTTGTATATTTAAAAAAAAAAAAAAGAAAAAAAAAAAAAAAAACGTGTTTGATTGTTAAGAAACATTTCTTCCCTACGCATGAAATGCAGTTTTGTTTTGTCCTGCCAGGCAGGAGCCACTTGGAAGAATTTCGTTTGTCACCAAGTGATGTGTCTCAGATATTGAAGGGAAATGCGTTTTTTAAGCCGAAGAAGAGAAGGAAGCAGCACATTCTAAAAAAAAAAATAAAATCAATTTTGGGGTGTTAATTGATAAAGATTATTGCTTTAAAAAGTAATTTTAGAGGCATTATGTAAATGCATTTTTTTAAAGGCAAGTAAATAAAACAAAGAGGCATTTTTTTTTAACTGTTTAAATTATGTTTATTTTTTTTTTAAAGGGCATTAGCTCACAAAATAGATAAAGTAACATATTTCTACTGAGCATTGAAGCATCAGTATTAACATAGGCGTGCGCAGGGGGGGTGTGCATGGGCACACCCTTATCGCCCCATGTGCGGCACAGATTCCCCCGGCTGATATTATACCAAAGCCCCCCAATAGGGCCCCTAAATTTAAAAAAAAAAAATATAAAAATAAAACTGTTATTATTAAAATAAAAAAAATTGTAAAAAATAATAATTAAAAAAAATAATAATAATAAAAAAAATCTACTGACACGTCAACCTGCTCTATTGACACCATTCACTGCCCTACTGTTTTTATAATTATTTATATGAGAGTGTGTGTGTATATATATATATATATATATATATATATATATATATATATATATTATATATATATACACACACACTCTCTTATAAATAATTATAAAAATTATATATTATATATATATATTAAAAAAAAAAAAAAAAAAAAATATATATATATATATATATATATATATATATATATATATATATATATATATATATATATATATATATATATATATATTACACATAGAGACACACACACATGCGTGTTTGAGCTTTAGGGGTGCACACCTATGAGTATTAATGTTACAATAATGCCCCGCACACACGGTCGGACATTGATCGGACATTCCGACAACAAAATCCTAGGATTTTTTCCGACGGATGTTGGCTCAAACTTGTCTTGCATACACACGATCACACAAAGTTGTCGGAAAATCCGATCATTCTGAACGCGGTGACGTAAAACACGTACGTCGGGACTATAAACGGGGCAGTAGCCAATAGCTTTCATCTCTTTATTTATTCTGAGCATGCGTGGCACTTTGTGCGTCGGATTTGTGTACACACGATCGGAAATTCCGACAACGGATTTTGTTGTCTGAAAATTTTATAGCCTGCTCTCAAACTTTGTGTGTCGGAAAATCCGATGGAAAATGTGTGATGGAGCCTACACACGGTCGGAATTTCCAACAACAAGGTCCTATCACACATTTTCCGTCGGAAAATCCGACCGCGTGTACTGGGGCATTAGTGTTATAGTATAATATAGTGTTACAATACGATACATACAAAATTTGACTTAGAGATTGACTACGAAACGAAAGCGCGCCGGATTCCTTTAAAAAAAAAAAGAAAAAAGGAAACCGAGCCCCAACATATGTTAACCGAGCCTAAAGCGCAGGCTAACCCCCAACTGAATGACTTTTAATTTGACAAAAAAAAAACCTGGGGGTTGATTTACTAAAGCCTGTGTCGGATTTCGAAAAGAATTTTCTTTCGAAAATCGTAACTAAGAATTTTTGCTCCAATTTCACATCATTAATGGGGCTGCAGAAAACGGACGATTTTGGTGCCGCCATCGAAAATTTGAGTGATCGGGAATGTTGGAAATTTTTTTTCAAAAACTAACGGTTTTCTAATCAGTGATGGGAGAATTGTGTGAGAAATGTCATCGAAAAAGAAATGCGCGTGAGCGCAAAAAAAAAAGAATATTACCGGAAAGAAAAGAAGATTTCCAGCCACAATAATTATTTTCTGTAGCAATATCAGGTGAAAGTGAAGGCTTGGTTGGTCGAAATGTCGAAATCAGCACCATCGGATTACAAAAGGTGCTAAAATTTCTGATTTTTAAAAGGAAAATTCATCCGGAATTCGACCAATGTATAGCCTGCATAAAACTGGAGAGCGCAAAATCTGGTGCAGCTCTGCATGGCAGCCAATCAGCTTCTAACTTCAGCTTGTTCAGTTAAAGTGACACTAAAGGTTCGATTTTTATTTTTGTAAAAATAACAAACATGTCATACTTCCCTCCACTGCGCAGCTCGTTTTGCACAGAGTGGCCCCAAATGGCGTTTTCTGGGGTCCCTCGGCGGCTCTCGCGGCTCCTCCCCGCATCAGCTAACCCCCTGGGAGAGGCGCTCTCCCGGTGGGGGTTACCTTGTGGGCGCACTCCCCAGTCCTGCATTTCGGCGTCCATAGCCGCCAAGTGCAGGACTCCACCCCCCCCAGCGCCCGCCTCATTGGATTTGATTGACAGCAGCGCGAGCCAATGGCTGCGCTGCTATCAATCTATCCAGTGAAGAGCCAAGAGGAGCCAGGGCAACGATCGAGCGCGGGACTTTTGAGGGCTCAGTTAAGTAAACCGGGGGGGGGGGGTCTGGGGGGGCCGGTAATCGGATGTTTTTTCACCTTAATGCATAGGATGCATTAAGGGGAAAAAACATCAACCTTTACAACAAAAGCTTTGACAATCAAACCTGGAAGCTGCCGTTTTAGTAAATCAACCCCTCTAAGTGTAGCCATGTTGAATAATTATTTTCAGACATAAGTTTACATTATAACATTTTCTTATTCAATTTTCTTTAGATTTTCCTTCAGCTCTGTAGTGCAAGGGCTTGCCTGATTTCATTTCCAATTGAAAGTGTTTAGGTGTGACCTCATATTGGAAGGTTTTGGTAGATTGTATAATGTAGAAGGCTGGCCATACATTACACAATTTTCTTGTACAATTTTCCTGTAGATTTACCAATACCTTCAATTATAAGGCCAAACTCTGTATTCATTTAATCTTCTATTTGAACATGCACTTTAACCACTTAAGCCCCGGAAGATTTGACCCCCCTTACTGACCAGAGCACTTTTTGTGATTCGGCACTGCGTCGCTTTAACTGGCAATTGCGCAGTCCTGCGACGTTGTACTCAAATGTAATTGACGTCCTTTTTTTCCCACAAATAGAACTTTCTGTTGGTGGTATTTGATCACCTCTGCGGTTTTTATTTTTTGCACTATAAACAAACAAAGAGCGACAATTTTGAAAAAATATTTTTTACTTTTTGTTTTAATAAATACCTCCCAAAAAAAAAAAAAAAAAAAAAATATATATTTCCTCAGTTTAGGCCGATATGTATTCTTCTACATATTTTTGGTAAAAAAAAAAATCGCAATAAGTGTATATATATTGGTTTGTGCAAAAGTTATAGCATCTACAAAATAGGGGATAGTTTTATGGCATTTTTATTATTATTTTTTTTTTATTAGTAATGGCGGCGATCTGCGTCTTTTATCGCGACTGCGACATTATGGCGGACATATTGGACACTTTTGACACTATTTTGGGACCAGTGACATTTATACAGCAATCGATGCTATAAAAATGCACCAATTACTGTGTAAATGTCACTGGCAGGGAAGGGGTTAGCCACTAGGGGGCGATGAAGGGGGTAAGTGTGTCCTAGGGAGTGATTCTAACTGTAGGGGGGAGGGGCTACCTAGGACATGACAGGGAGCAGTAGATCTCTGTCATGTCACAAGGCAGAACGGGGAATTGCCTTGTTTACATAGGCATCTCCCCGTTCTGCCTCTCCACACCGCAATAGCGGGCCACCGGAGAACATCAAGTTTCCGGGACCCGAAAGGCGGCAAATTTAAAGGAACGTACCTTTACGCCCATTCGCTTGCCTGTGCCATTCTTCTGACGTACATCTGTGTGCGGCGGTCGGCAAGCGGTTAAATATAAGCTGCATGTATGCTTATTTTGCGATTATTTATATTATGCATATGAAGAAAACAGAATTCATGTACAGAAATGATCCGATATCTTAACTGCATGT
Organism: Aquarana catesbeiana; assembly: GCF_042186555.1. Lineage (NCBI taxonomy): Eukaryota > Metazoa > Chordata > Amphibia > Anura > Ranidae > Aquarana > Aquarana catesbeiana. The sequence goes on from NC_133334.1 coordinate 276,114,474, forward strand.
TGGGTCATATTCCATTAATTAAGACATTAACACACTATTGGGGTTCATTTACTAAAACTGGAGAGTGCAAACTCTGCATTGAAACCAATCAGCTTCCAGGTTTTTGTTTTTTTTCTTTTTTTTCTTTTTTCGTCAAAGTTTAATTGAACAAACTGAAGTTAGAAGCTGATTGGCTCCCATGCAGAGCTGCAACAGATTTTGCTCTCTCCGGCTTTAGTAAACCAACCCCCATTGGCTACTTACCTGACCGGTGACTTTACTGTTGATCTGCACGGGACCATTTACATATAAGCGCTGCGCGAACTGTTGGCGCTATATAAATAGTGTATAATAATAATAATGAATAATAATATAAATGTAATATTGCCACATAAAATATTGCCCTAAATTTAAATAAAAAGCATTTTATACTCAACGTATATCAATTTAAAGGAGACATAAAAGATTAGCTAAATCCAACCTGGGGTGCCTTCTGGGTTCTTCAGGGGTGCCTTAGCAAAAATGCCTAAAAACTGCCACAAATTGCCCAAAAAAATTGTCAGTGAGTGGATCAAGCTTGCCTTTTTTGTTACCCAAAGTCACAGGTTATTATTTAGCAGCATTACAACCCAGATCAGCCACTGGCATCCTAACACCCAATGACATCATCGGTTGATAAGGACGATGTTGGGTGATTCCTTGTTTGTCCCTCCCCCTGTTTCTCTCTGCCTGTACTGGGGTCACATTAGCAGAGAGAGGGTGAGAAACGGAGGGATAAGGCTACTTTCACACTGATGCAGTTTTCAGGCGTTTTAGCACTAAAAATAGCGCCTGTAAAGCGCCTGAAAACTACTTCTCATGCCTCCCCAGTGTGAGAGTCCGAGTGCTTTCACATTGGGGCGGTGCGCTTGCAGGACGGGAGAAAAGGTCCTACAGGCAGCATCTTTGGGGCGGTGTACGAGCGCTGTATACACCCCTCCTACACCGCCCCTGCCCATTGGAATGAATAGGCAGCGCTTTCAGAAGTGCCTGTAAAGCGCCTCAGAAGCGACACAACACGGGTGCTTTCAACCATTTCTTAGGCCGCAAGCGGCCGAAAAGCGCCTCTAAAATGACGGTAAATTTTCCCGCTAAATCTAGCGGTGCTTTACCGCTAACAGACCCGCCGCCCCAGTGTGAAAGGGGTCTAAAACTGACGGCCCTCCAGCTGTTGTGAAACTACAAGTCCCATGAGGCATTGCAAGGCTGACAGTAACAAGCATGACTCCTCACAGGCAGAGGCATGATGGGACTTGTAGTTTCACAACAGATGGAGGGCCGCCCCTGGTCTTAATGATCTCTAATGTTGGGTGTCCCACATGTGTGGATGCTGCTGCAACTATTAGTTTGATTCTTTTACATTTAGTATGGGGTGCTTCAGGATTATGCAGCATTTTTAAAGGGTGCCTTGACTGAAATAAGTTTGAGAAACACTGGTGTATATCTTGAAGCGAGATGTCATGAAATTATATTACACCCATTCCTGCAAAGGCGTGCATATTTCTAAATTTGTGGAAAATGGTCAAAATCGAGCTAAAAAAGATGCTGCATTCCCTCATAGCCAATCAGGTTTCCGGTATTCAAGTTCTAAAATTAGATTAGGAAGGTGTAGGGGAAGATTTACTATAATTGGAAATTAAATAAATAGGCAATGGGGTTGCTTTACTAGACCCGGAGAGTGCCAAATCTGGTGCAGCTCTGCAGAGAAACCAATCGGCTTCCAGGTTTTATTGTCAAAGCTTAACTGAACAAGCTGAAGTTAGAAGCTGATTGGCTGCCATGCACAGATGCACCTGGTTTTGCACTCTCCAGGTTTAGTAAAGCCCATTGCCTATTTACCAGATTGGTACATTACTGTTGATCTGCAAGGGGGATCATTTACATTATAAAGGTAATATTTCCACATAAAAGTATACATGTTGAATATGCAGTTATTCACCCATTTAGATACTAAAATTTTTTTTGTTTGTTTGTTTTTTTTTTTTGTTTTTTTTACTTGAACCTTTCATTGTCTGAGTTAAAGCGGAGTTCCAGTCATAAAACAATGTATTTATTTTTACTCACCCCTTTCAGGTCTGTTGCTAGGGGGTCCCTCGTAATCTGCCTCTTCCTCTCCAAGGCGCCTGACATAATTTCCCCTCGGCGCCCGTGCTCGCTAGTGCTCCTGGGAGATGTCTGTCATCATTTCCCAGGAGTCACTGGGCAGCGCCGAGGGCTACCCAGCATGCACCTCTACAAGGATAATCCAGGAAGCGATATCGATGTGGGCTTCACATGCCCACATTAAAGATGGAAACGACCACAAACCAAGGAATACAATATTACAGTAAAGAATTTATATATTTGAAAAATATATCTAGATCATTGTATATTGTTATTTTAATTACAGTAGCAATAATATTAGGATCCAAAAAAATACAAAACTGTGGGGTTTGTGACATACAATTTATACGGATGTGGCCATAGGAGTGTCCTTTTTTTCATATTTTGTCAAAACTGTGGGGTTGATTTACTAAAACTGGAGAGTGCAAAATCTGGTGCAGCTGTGCAGAGAAACCAATCAGCTTCCAGGTTTTATTGTTAAAGGCCGGGTTCACACTGATGTAGCCGCGGGTCCCAGTCGGGGGTCCGGTGCGGGTCTGTTCACCAATTAAGGTGCAAATCAGGTCAGAATTTTTGCCTGAATTCACACCTGAAACAGAGCCAAAGATGCACAGGACCCTTTTTCAATGCGGACCGCAGCCCCCCCTCCCCCCCGGAGCTTTGTAAACCGGCTACATTGAGAGCCGGTCACACTCTCCTGTCATGCGAATTGGATGCGGGGAAACCCACATCCAATTCGCATCAGTGTGAACCCAGCCTAATAGAACAAGCTGATTTTACAAGCTGATTGGCTGCCATGCAGATCTGCACCAGGTTTTGCACTCTCCAGTTTTAGTAAATCATCCCCATTGGCTACCTATCTGACTGGTGACTTTACTGATGATCGGCATGGGATCATTTACATATAAAGGTAATATTCTCACATAATATTCATGTTGGAAATGCACTTATTCACCCAGTTTACCGGAGCCTTTCATTATCTGCATTTATAAAATGCATTAATGCAATATAATGCAGTTAAGCGTGGGAGCAGCCATTTTGAATAATTATCTACCCTACCCAGGCAGGACCAGGACCTCCTAATTCTATGGGGTTGATTTACTAAATAGACTGGGCACTTGGCGAGAGCAGTTGCTCCAGAGCTTAGTAAATGAGCAGAAGCTCTGATGACTTCCATCATCCAATCAGGGGCAAGCAAAAATGTTTATAAAAAAAAAAAAAATTCTTTGCGATTAGGTATTCTTTGCAAAGTGAATATTTACCTGATTTACTAAGCCCTTTCCAAAGTGCACAGTCTATTTGCCCTTCGTAAATCCACCCCTGTGCCTCTTTCTGCCATAAAGCTGTGGATTTAAATAAAAAGGCGCCAAAAACCATCGATTTCCCGTTACTGAATACATAACAATAGCAGTATAAATTTAAAATGTAAAAAAAAAAAAAAAAAGTAATCTCCACATTGCTTCCAACCTTCTCTAGAAATCTAAAATTGCTCTGTGCATTTCACAAATTTTCTTTAAGCCAGGCCAGCGGATTTGTGCTTTCTTCAAGGGCCAATCTGATTAGGTGGGGTGAGGGTGGGGGGGGTCTATCTCGGCTAATCTGGTGCGAAAATGATATTTACCAAACCTTTCCCTCCATAAATTTTCACATACATCTCAAAATGGATCAAAATAACAATAAAAAAAACGAGGGTGGTAATAAATAATAGTACAGAAATGATAGAAACAAAAGAATGATGGCAGAAAAAAAGACCACGTGGTCTATCTAGTCTGCCCTTTCTTTTTTGTTTTTCAGATTTTTTTTTTAATATTTTTGTTTGAGGCTAGAGCTTTGTTCATCTTTGTGGTCTATCTAGTCTTCCCTTTTTTTTTTTTAGTTTTTAAGATTTTTTTTGTTAATATTTTTGTCTGAGGATAGGTCTTTGTGGTCTATGTGTGCTGCTTTTTTTTTTTAAGATTTTTTTAAAATATTTTTGTCTGAGGATAGAGCTTTGTTCACTTTTGTGGTCTAACTAGTCTGCCCTTTTTTTGTTTTTAAGATTTTTTTTATATTTTTGTCTGAGTATAGAGCTTTGTTCATCTTTGTGGTCTGTCTATGCTGCCCCTGTTTTATGTTTTTAAGATTTTTTAAAAAATATTTTTGTCTGAGGATAGAGCTTTGTTCATCTTTATGGTCTATCTAATCTGTCCTTTTTTTTCTTTGTTTTTATAATCTTTTTTTAAATATTGTTTACTGAGGATAGAGCTTTGTTCACCTTTGTGGTCTAACTAGTCTGCTTTTTTTTGTTTTTAAGATTTTTTTTTAATATTTTTGTCTGAGGATAGAGCTTTCTTCATCTTTGTGGTCTATCTAGTCTGCCTTTTTTTTGTTTTTAGGATTTTTTTTTAAAATAATTTTGTCTGAGGATAGAGCTTTCTTCATCTTTGTGGTCTATCTAGTATGCCCTTTTTTTTTGTTTTTAAGATTTTTTTTGTATATATTTTTGTCTGAGGATAGAGCTTTGTTCATCCCAGGCGTATACACATTTGTTTGCTGTTGATTGAAATGATGTTAGCTCTGTAGAGGAAATCTGAACCATTTTGGTACACAATGAGCCTGCACGGATGGAATGGCATACTGCTGGACAGATCACATTAGTTACATTGCCTGATGTACTAGCTGTGTATTGGTGTGATCATTTCAGAAGTGATTAAGATATTTGGTATAACTTAAAAAAAAAAAAAAAAAAAAAAAAAAGAAGTCTCCATGACTTTCGGCTTTACCTAACCTTCCAGTGTATTGAGAGGGATATTTAATTACTATCTAAATTTACTGCAGAGCGTGTACAAGCGTCCCTTCATTGTATTCACCGGTAAGAGGGAGCGATGGCAGAAGCGGCTTGCTGCTCCCCACCTATTATGAGACGGTTGAGCACAGCTGTGCCACAACCACTACTGGGGGAGATAAGATTTAAGAATTGAGTCTCATAAGCTGACCATATCTACATCTTCCATCTCCCCGCGCAGAGATGGAATTTTAATGAAAATATTTTACTTCTTCCAGGTTATAATGACCAAACAAATGTAATTATCTGAAGCAACAGAAGGACTAAAGTTATACAGGAACATGCTACAGTGGAAGCCATCAAGGTTTTTTTTTTAACTGCATTCATAAAGGTTGAAAGGGTTCTAATGGATTTACATAATTAGAAATATTGACTGTAGCCAGAGAGCTTTAATTTGCTTTAAAAATATAAATGTATTTCTAGTACCAAAACAAACTTTATCGTAACAGAAAGTTACTAAAACTGGAGAGTGCAAAACAGTAGCGGCTGGTGCGGGGGGCGGCAAACAGACCCTCTCCCAACCCCCCGCCCGCTCGTCAGCCCCGCTCGCCCATTTGCCAGCCCCGCACGCCAGCCCCGCTCGCAAGCCTGCCAGCCCCGCACTTACCCCATCCAGATCGCGGGCGGCTTCTCCTCCCGGCACACCTGGTCGCTTCTCCTCCTGGCCAATCTGGTCTCAGGACCCGCTTCCTGTCCCGATTGGCCGGGAGGAAAAGCAGGAAGACAACAGTTGATTTGCTGTTGTCACAAGTGGATGGGCTCAGGGCGCAGTGCTCTGCATTCTGAGCCCAACCTTTTTGAAGACGGCTCTAATTAAGTGCTTCACAATAAAAAAAAAAACCCACATGGAGAGTAGGGGCCGGCGCATAGAGATTAGGGGGGCGGTTCCCCTGCGTCCTTTATTGACGGGCCGCCGCTGGTGTAAAATCTGGTGCAGCTCTGCATAGAAACCAATAAGGTTTCAGGTTTTATTGTCAAAGCTTAAGGTGGTGTAAAGGCACAAGGTTTTTTATCTTAATGCATTCTATGCATTAAAGTTGAGTTCCAGGCAAAAATACAAATAGGTCTTGTACAATAGGCCACCCTACTCCCTCTTGTTTTTTGGATATAATTTTTATTTCTTCTATTTGTTTTGTACCTTTTCTTGTTCCTTTAAGGTGTACTTCTGTCCTAACCTTGCTGCAGTGAGGTACGTCATTTCCGCATCTGCATCGCCCCCCCCCCCCCCCCCCCCACCCTCTGCCTTCTGGGATCTGTGTGTGCCATTATAAAGGATTAGTAGTAGTAAAAAAAACATATAAGATTATTTAATATTAATATTTTAGGGATGTGACAGGGGGTGTGTCCTATGTCTACATATCTTCGCTACTAGGTGTACCTCGTTCCCATCTCAAAAAGTTGAGAGGTATGCCTTTTTTAGGGCAACCAGGTGCATCATCCTCTCCTCTGCAGAAGACGCTTACTGACATAGGGAAGCCGGAGCTGCAGGATCATTTGACTAGACCAGAGTGTTTTACTCACCAGATCACCAATCAGGTTTCCAGTATTCAAGTTCTAAAATAGATTAGGAAGGTATAGAGGAAGATTTACTAAAACTATAAAAATAGGAGGTGTTTTACTCGCCAGATCACCAGGTGAAAATAAAGGAAGAAAAATCCAAAGAAAAGAAAATGAATGCAGCCACCACATCTACAGTTTGGTCATCTTGTTTTTTTTCCCCCTTGGGAGTTGATGTATGGGGAGAACCACAAGACCACCGTGGGTTGGTGGGTCACATTTGTCGACAGTTCCCTTGTAATCCAGCTTGAGAAAGCAGCGCACATTCTCCCTCGTGTTCTACCTACTGCGCATGCTCTGAAACGCATTGCGGCTTAGTGGCGGCATCCGGGTCGATGCTGCGTTCCAGCGTGAGTTTCAGCCCTCGCTTTGAGCTCTTCCTCCTTACCACCATCCAGCCAGCCGGAAAACAGCCTTCGCAAGTGTCTGACTACTACAGCGCGGGCTCGCGAAGCCCCTACACCCACTAACATGGTTCCTTGGACTCATCTTTGCTGTGACATGCCCTTTTTATACTAATTTCATATGAGTTTTATACTTTAGGCCTTTATTAAATCATCTTACAGTCTGCACTCAGAGGCGCCTGCGTTTCTCTCTTTCTCTTTGCATGTATTGGACAGAGCTCCCACTCCTCGCCCTTCAAGGCTAGCACTGAATCTGTGGACCTGTTTGGCTGTCCTACAGAACAATAATTTACATTATTTCTGGACTTTTTTTACTTATACCTGATTTGGTCTCCTACCAGCGGCGGGATAATTTTTGTTCTTTTGAGGGGAACCATAATGCTGATGCGGCCCATCATAAAATTTGAGTTTGACACCCCTGTAGTATAGGAGATGATGTCACATGGTGTAAGAATTCAATACCCACCAGCTTGCAGCCATATTTAAACTGTGAATTGTGGGTGGATTTGTGGGCGTCCGCAGAACTTTTTTAAAGGGGGGGGGCATCATTTTAAGGTCACCCATGCCCTATCCCTTTTTGACAAAGTCATGAAGGTGGGGGGGGGCTTAGTCATTATCACGTAAAGCGCAGGCATGTGCCCATCATATGCAGCCTCACTGTGCCCATCATTAGCGGCCTGTACAGTACGGAGGGTGTACAGTATGTGTATATAGAGGGGGTGGATGGTATTTGTATATACAGGAAGGAAGGTGGATGTATACAGCTGTATACAGGACAGAGAATGTATATCTGCAGTCAGTGATGATGGAGGAGGGTCTCTATATACAGGAAGGAAGGTGGGTATATACAGCTATATATACACCCACCTTCCTACCTGTATATAGAGACCCTCCTCCATCATCACTGACTGCAGATATACGTAATCTGTCCTGTATACAGCTATATACACCCACCTTCCTTCCTGTATTCCTCCATCATCACTGACTGCAGATATACATCATCTGCCTGTATACAGCTAAATATATAGGGGAGATGATGTATATCTGCAGTCAGTGATGATGGGGGAATACAGGAAGGAAGGTGGGTGTATATAGCTGTATACAGGACAGGACAGATGATATGATCTTTCCAGCAATAGCTGTTCCACTTCCAACTTTCCAATATACATTATGTTCCTCCTAATGTAACTGCTGTTACCTGTGGTTCTTCACTGCCACTTGACTTCAGGATTTCCCGTGATGAGGCCTAGGCAGCGACGAGTCCTCCTTGCTTCCTCCAGTCCTCCATAATCGTTTCTACACCACTCCAGTCCACTTGAGTGGGCGGCACCGGCCGGATCTATATCTGACAGTCTGCACTCTGCACAGGGACTGGAGGCTAGAACTGAGCGGCTGAGCCATCGCATCGGATGATCGTCGGTGAGGTAGGGACGGACGATCAGAGAGCAGCAGGCAGCAGTCACTCAGCAGTGGCCGCGGCGGACCGGTGCCAATTCCAAAGTGGGGCACTCGCCCCCCCCTTGCCCCTACCTGCGGACGCCCATGGGTGGATTTGACTTTACGTCCATGCTTACGCTGTACCTCGTGCATCAGTTGTGCTAATTATTCGTGACAATCTGGTTGACTTCTATTTTACCAGGACTGGTTCATTTTACAACATGCCTACACCCACGTGACGCAGACATTAGTTATTGCAGATAGATAGAAGCAAGAATAATTTTCTTAGCTATTACTTCTCTGTTTGGTTAGAGTGGTGGATAGAAGTGGTCAGGGCGTTCCTATCTAACAGTGTTTTTCAATTAGTGTATATGTCCCTGTAAACCATGTTATTTAGCTTAGAGAGCTGTAAAGGTTTATGGGAAGATACTTGTAAAGCACTTTAACTGCCAAATAACAGCCATGTAACTTAGACATTCGGAGAATGTGATCGTTAGTGTTTGATTGTCATACATCTGTGAATGCGGCTCATTCTGAAAAATATATGTATGTGGGGAGCATTACACCGGGCTGACAGTCCATTTCAATGATTGCTGACCCTTGTGCCCCGTGTGAGTTCAGAATACAAAGATATCTCCCCTGCTGCTGTTTTCAACAGATGGAAAATAATCCAAATATGCAGAAAATGAGGGTATCCTGGGGTCTGTTGAGGTTTATTATATGCTTTATGCTATATTGCTGGCTATGTCGCATAGAACATCGGGAATAAAGTAGTGGGACTGTCAATAAGCTCACAGTAAAGATGTTCAGCTCTATAATTTATAGAAGTAATGTATAGAAGTAATGTTGATTATTAAGATATTAGCTTTTAAAGCAGAACTCTATCAAAACAGATAAGTACACAGTTGATACATTTTTGTAAACTGTTTTGACTGGCAAAGTATTTGTAATTCTGTTCAGCTCACCTTACGCTCACCCATCTCAGCCATTAGTTGGCACATTTTTTTGAAAAAAATAGAATGGCTAGTAAAAAAAAACAAAAAAACAGGTAGACTTTTCCCAGTGGGGAAAAGACATTGATTCTCCTAGGACACGCACAAATCTGAGGCATGCTGGAAGTGGGAAGGACGATGCCTGGCTAGCCAATGAGTTTTTTTTGCCAGTTTCCACATCAACCTGTAGGCAGCAGTATAACTGTAGAAGTATAATTGTATTAAATGTCTGAATACATAGGCTTGTGCGGGGGGTGGTGCCAGGTGTGCCTGTGCACACCCTAATCACTCTGTGCAGTGCCAACTCCCCCTACTGGCTGGCTGCCCCCCCCCCCCATGTTGCTCTCCCTTCGATGCTGCTGGCTTCCCTCCTCTTCCCTTGGCTGCTGCGGTTGATGTTTACGGTTGGAGAGTAGAGGAAGGGGCTCGCCAATATCAGTGGTGGCCCATCCATTGGGGGCGCAGGGGTGTCGCCCCCCCTAATCCATGCGCCCGGTTCCTAATCTACATGAAGGGGTGCATGGATTCCAATGGGGTTTTTTTTTTCTTTTTTAGAAGTACGTGATTAGAGCCAGAGGCACTAATTGGCTTAAAAAAAAGGGTGGGCTCAAGGCGCACTGCGCCCTGAGCCTACCCAGTTGTGTGACAATAGCAAATTAATATTCACTATTGTTGTCCTAATTCTCCTCCCGGCCAATCAGGAAGCGGATAAGACCCGATTGGCCGAGAGGAGTAGCAATCTTATTGGCCACCACGTCAAGGAAAGCCACCGAGGAGGAAGCCGTTGTGAAGCCCGAGACGCAAAGGAGGAGGAGACGGAAGGACCTCAAGCTGACCTAGATGGTGTAAGCGCAGGGCCGACCGACCGAGGGCGGCGGGATGTCTTGTTTGCCGCCCCCCCAAATATACAGCACCAGCCGCCACTGGTCAATATGCCATTTACTGGCTCCTTCCTTTTCTAAATTAACACAGTGAACACACTCACTCACTGTGTCTATTTATAAATGAAGCATAGTAAAATTAGTTTACTATGCTTCAGTTTATGAATGAACGGGAAGCCACTCAGCACAGAGCACTTCCCATGCATTCACTGTCCAGTGCAGCTGAGGCTGCAGAGAAAGGAGTGTGTGTTTGAGCTTTGTGGTGAACACCCTAATGCAATAGGCTACGCACACCTATGGCTCAATCCTGTGTCCCTTTATGAATGAGAAAGAAGACAAAAAGCAGCTCATGATGCAATACTCACCTTCAATCCAGGAGATATCCCCTGTAGTACATATGTACTTCTATTTCACAAGACGTCCCCCATATTCCAGGTTAATTTAAGCTCAGCTTCATTACTGTACTTGCAGGACATCATAGACCTGCCCCAGAGTGGATGTCACTATGGCACCTTGCAATCACTGTGTATGCATGCAGAGATTGGTGCTGATGTCTTCAGTACCGCTCTTCATACCGATGGAAAAGATCGGTAGAAGAAGAACATCAGTGCTTCACTTGACAGGCTAGAAGACATCAGAAAATGATAAATACACTGCTCCAAAAAATTTAAGGAACACTTTTTAATACAGAGTATAGCATCAAGTCAGTTAAACTCCAGGGTTATTGATCTGGTCAGGTAAATATCAGAGGGGGGTTGTTAAGTTTCAGCTGCTTTGGTGTTAATTAAATTAACAACAGGTGGACTAGATGGGCAACAATGAGACAACCTCCAAAACAGGAATGGTTTTACAGGTTGAAGCCACTGACATTTTTTTTTACCTACTCATCTTTTCTGACTACTTTTTGCTAGTTTTGCATTTGGCTAGGGTCATTGTCACTACTGGTAGCATGAGGCAATACCTGGACCCTATAGAGGTTGCATAGGTAGTTCATCTCCTCCAGAAGGTTTGCTGTGTCTCCCAGCACAGTCTCAAGAGCATGGAGTAGATTCCAGGAGACGGGAAGTTACTGTAGGAGAGCTGGAAAGGGCCGTAGAAGGTCCTTGACCCATCAGCAAGACCGGTATCTGTTCATTTGTGCAAGGAGGAACAGGATGAGCACTGCCAGAGCCCTACAAAATTACCTCCAGAAGGCCACTGGTGTAAATGTCTCTGACCAAACAATCAGAAACAGACTTTATGAGGGTGGCCTGAGGGCCTGACGCCCTCTAGCGGGCCTTGTGCTCACTGCCCGGCACAGTGGAGCTCGATTGGCATTTGCCATTGAACACCAGAATTGGAAGGTCCACCACTGGTGCCCTGTCCTTTTCACAAATGAGAGCAGACGTGAAAGGGTCTGCAGAATCCATGGAGAATGTTATGCTGTCTGTAACATCTTTTACCATGACTGGTTTGGTGGTGGGTCTGTGATGGTCTGGGGAGACATATCCATGGAGGGACACACAGACATCTACAGGCTAGACAATGGCACCCTGACTGCTATTAGGTATCAGGATGACACCTATAAGTTTACATAGCCTAGCAGAATTTTTGATTTATTGGCCGTTTTTCAGAGAATATGAATGATAACACAAAAACATTTATTTCACTCGTGGTTAGTGTTTTTGGCTGAAGCCGTTTATTATCAGTCAACTGTGTTTACTCTTTTTAAATCATAATGACAACAGAAACTACCCAAATGACCCTGATCAAAAGTTTACATACCCTGGTGATTTGGGGCTGATAACATGCACACAAGTTGACACAAAGGGGTGTGAATGACTTTTAAAGGTAACCATCTTCACCTGTGATCTGTTTGCTGGTAATTAGTGTGTGTATAAAAGGTCAATGAGTTTCTGGACTCCTGACAGACCCTTGCATCTTTCATCCAGTGCTGCACTGACGTTTCTGGATTCTGAGTCATGGGGAAAGCAAAGGATCTGCGGGAAAGGGTAGTTGAACTGTATAAAACAGGAAAGCGATATAAAAAGGTATCCAAGAAATTGAGAATGCCAATCAGCAGTGTTCAAACGCTAATCAAGAAGTGGAAAATGAGGGGTTTTGTTGAAACCAAACCACGGTCAGGTAGACCAACTAGAATTTCATCCACAACTGCCAGGAAAATTGTTTGGGATGCACAGAAAAACCCACAAATAACTTCAGGTGAAATACAGGAATCTCTGAAAACATGTGGTGTGGCTGTTTCAAGATGCACGATAAGGAGGCACTTGAAGACACAGGCACAGGAAATTGATGGCAATATGATGCAGTATGTTATTAAAAAATACTGGAGGAACATTTGCATTCATCAGCCAGGAAGCTGCACATGGGACATACTTGGACATTCCAACATGACAATGATCCAAAACACAAGGCCAAGTCGACCTGTCATTGGCTACAGCAGAATAAAGTGAAGGTTCTGGAGTGGCCATTTCAGTCTCCTGACCTCAATATCATTGAGCCACTCTGGTGAGATCTCAAAACATGCAGTTCATGCAAGACAGCCCAAGAATTTACAGGAACTGGAGGCTTTTTGCCAAGAGAAATGGGCAGCTTTACCATCTGAGAAGATAAAGATCAGATTAGATCAGTCCACAACATAATTCTCATTATAATATCTACTATTACTTCACATGTGGGTATCTTTTGGTACATTACCTATACACTATTTAAAAATTCACTTAATTTCAAACTATATACATATATATATATATATATATATATATATATATATTATTATGCATTTATTATGATCATGTATTCATTTGTATATACTCTTTTATGTATCATGCCTACACTTTGTGCCAATTATATGTGTATGTATATATATTAAATCCTTTCTACTATATCTATTATGACCAATAAAATATATTTTTATTTCAACCTCCGCATTTCAACTGCTTCATCTAAAGTCCCAACTTCCTTATGCATATACTTGATACCGGAATGGAGGCGACTAAGTGCACCTCATTTAAAGTCCCAACCCCCCCCTTTTTTTACAGTTCTGAGAAGATAAAGAGCCTCATCCACAAATACCAGAAAATGTCATCGATGTTAAAGGGGGCAATACGCGGTATTAAGAATTGGGGTATGTAAACTTTTGATCAGGGTCATTTGGGTAGTTTCTGTTGTTATTATGATTTAAAAAGAGTAAACACAGTTGACTGATAATAAATGGCTCCAGCCAAACACTAACCATGAGTGAAAGAAAAGTTTTTGTGTTATTCATATTCTCTGAAAATTGGCCAAGAAATCATAAATTCTGTCAGGGTATGTAAACTTATGAACACAACTGTATTTGTGTTTTTTTTGTGTCATTTTGCTGTCTTGGATATTTAATGTGTAAGTGTATATGCTTACTTCTATTTTGACTGAGTTGCTAGAGTAAGACTTGAGCATGCACATGCTTTTGGGCTGCAATGGCCACGCATTTGTGTACTTTGGTTATATAATTTCTTCCTAATGTGTTCTTTCACACCATGTACTTATTATATGTGTAGTGCAACTCATGTAGGAGCCGCTGGTGAGCAGGGACCCCCCACCCTGCACAGGCAGGCACACTTGAGACAGGAAACAGTCTACTGAGAGGGTGGTACATATGTTTGGCCCTGGTCATCAATCTAGCATACTTGGATTCTTGGATTCCTGTTATACTGTACTATGGTGAAAAATTCAATAAATATTATAAAAAAAAATGCTGAAACTGCACGCTATATATATATATATATTTTTTTTTTTTTCAAAGGCCATAGGTCCCTAAGAAACAGGTTACGACACAACTTTATTCCCTTTCACCTAACATAAACTGGGAAACAGGTTTGGCTTCACCGATGAGCCTTTCATTACACAGAACCTTCTAGGAAATACAAACATGTAGAAGACTGCATACATCAAGGCTCATGCTATGTCTCTGTGGAGTTCCCACTAAGACAGGCAGGGGGCCTGCAGCTAGCAGCAAAGTGTTTAAAACACTTTTCCTATATTTTGAATATTAAACACAATATATTCAATTGCATATTTATTTTGGTGCTCAGATATCGTGGCTCCTTGTGCTGATTTATCAGCCCTGGCTGTATCAGGTGTACTATGCGCTACTTCTTGTAATCCTAGCCTTTTCATTTTAAAATGTTGCTGATGTAACAAGGGGCTCAATTCACGAAAATGTTATCTATTGCTTTAAGATCAGCAGTAAAGTAGCTCACTGCATTTTTAAAAAAATGTTTTGCAATTCACTTTAAGAAAATGCTACTGAAATACTGCATGCGAAATTTCTTGAAGTGACTCAGTATTTTAGTTAGTAGTGAAAATTTGCAGTATTTTACCGCTGGCACCCACCGACGACCTTAGCAACCAGTGAATAGCTGGTTAGTAAGGAGCCAGCACCTGCCACGTCCTTAACAAACATAAGTACAAACAAATGGCCACTGCCCAAACCTATAACTGGCCTTTGCAAGAAGGATCACATGGAAGGGAGACATATGTCAAACAAGACCAAAGAAAATTCCCAGCTCAACTTACCGACCAGCCTGTAACCAACCAAATTAACCTGTCTAACAGATGGCGTTAAAAACAGGGGTTTACTTTGCACATATTTTGCAAATACATGCGCTACAGAGCCACTTCACGGCACCCCAATATTATCTACAGTCCTAACTCTAAATTTTGAGAGCCTCCATAGTAGAAGCGCAAGCATTATAATGGATAGGCAGAGGCAGGCGAGCCTGGAGGGAACCCACCCTTTATTAAAGGCACAGGGGCGCACTGGAGACCCAGCATATAGCACATGCATTATCCATGAGTAAATCAAAGCCACTAATTACCCATTCAGTAGTTAACCCTTAACCCTTAAGATCCTTTTAATTTTCAGTTCTGACACAGACACAATTGGATACAAGAGAGGTTTATGCATAAAAAAAAAAAATAACAAAAATTGCCACGCTATATATAAGTGAAATACCAAATATATATGAAATGAATGAATAACAATGATCAGTCTAGAGAGTATCCAAACAAATAATGTGAAAGAATCCTTTGCAGTCGTGTCTCAAGGATGGTGGACGACTTTACACCCAAAAGTGCACCTTTCACCGTGATAAGAAAAGGTTGTGCCCTTACCGGATAGCTAGACTCCACGTTATAGGAGTCTAGTAAGACATGGATTCATATGTCACAAGGGATCCATCCATGATCTTGATACCAACCACCCTGGTCATTCCCTCTCTCTCTCTCTCACAGATATGGTGTAAAAAAAAAGGGGAAAAATCACCACATTGTATAAAATTGTGAAAAGTTAATATAAATTTCAACAAGTCCAGAAAGACTTAAATTAAATAATCCTGGGTTAAAACAATCTGCAGATCTCAATCAACCAAGCATGGTATGATTAAGCATAAACTCCACCCTACTAGTTTCGTCATACATGCCGTCATGACGTCACCATATAACAGTGATTGTCACCCAATTCACATGACAACTAATGTATGGTAAAGATGTCCAACCAAGGACCATAACAAATCCATCTTGAGGTTAATTTACAGTTTGTAACACAAGTTACAAGATAAAACAGCTGTCAATCATGGGATGATTATGGCTTGGACTTGTTAGTGGCTCATAACACACAGTGAACCTCTAACCAAGTCTAACTGTCTTTCTATATCTGATCTCCACACTCACTCCCGGAGATTCTCCGGGCCACAAGGAATCGCAGCCAACTGACTCCTCCAATGCTTGAAACTTTTACTCAAATTGCATCCAGCTACATGGGCAGATCACAAGAGCTTCCTACACGCCACCACTTAACATGGTTCCTACAGTATGTGCTATATAAATTCCATTACCGCTATTGACAGGCAGTATACGCACAATTTCTTCAAACTCAAATCATCACTGGAGACGAGGGCCTCTTTCCTAGGCTTCTATTTATCACCACAAGGCCATTAAAGGGGTCAACATCGGCTGTACAAGGTTTTTTTTTTACCAAGATGATGATTCTACACCATGCTTCACCAAGCAAGGTTAAATATTGTCTATCTAATCCAACTCACCTACAATGCTGTATACAGTCACTGGAAGATATAATGTGTTTTGAAGACCGGAATAAAATCATCTTCATCTACTTGCTAATGCCTTTAACACAACTCGAGTCATTGAAATATTTATATGCTTTTTTTTCCCCACATATTTGTTTTTTAGTAAAGGAATCAATCAATTGAAGATCACTCACAAAAACACACTAGAACACAAATCTGATAATTCACTTCTGTGTGTCTGCTGGCAGATTGAATCACTTGCTGTTTTTTTATCATTAAAGAAAACCTAATTCAAAGTTTTAAAGTTTACAATGTAACAAAAAGAGACAATAGTTGTACCACACTTTAGAGGATGTCATCAATGACGAGCTTCCTAGGATAGCGGTGGGAAGGGCCCCTTTCCTCGCCCGTAGGTTACTGCTAGTAATGTGGAAGTCCTGGGTGTCTTCTGTGGGCAAGGCTTTGTTACTAGAAAACCACATTTTTACACTACGGGGATGTCCCAGCAAGTTTGAAAAGCTGTGGGGTCTGTGGCTGGATACCCCTGGCCTTAGCCCACGGGAACTGGTGTACCAGAGTTTGTCCGAACAAGACCATAAAGGTCTGATGTTTATTTAACCACTTCAGTCCCGGAAGGTTTTACCTCCTTAATGACCAGACCATTTTTTGCGATAGGCAGTTATTTTAACTGACAAGTGCGTGGTTACGCAACGCTGTACACAAATAAAATGGATGTCCTTTTTTCCCCACAAATAGAGCTTTCTTTTGGTGGTATTTGATCTCCTCTGTGGTTTTTATTTTTTGCGCTATAAAAAAAAAAAAAGCGTCAATTTTGAAAAAAAAAAAAATATTTTTAACTTTCTGCTATAAAACACATCCAATTAAAACATGTAAAAAATCTGATTGCTTCATCAATTTAGGCCAATATGTATTCTGCTACATATTTTTGGAAAAAAAAAAAATCACAATAATCGTATATTGATTGGTTTTCACAAAAGACATTGTGTCTACAAACTATGGGATATTTTCATGGCATTTTTATTTGTTTATTTATTTTTTACTAGTAATGGCGGCGATCAGTGTTTTTTTTTTAGCGGGACTGCGACATTGCGGTTGGACAATTTGGACACCTAACTGACACTTTTTTGGGGAGCAATGGCATTATTACAGTGATCAGTGCTAAAAATATGCACTGCTACTGTACTAATGACACTGGCAGGGAAGGGGTAAACATTGGGGGCGATCAAAGGGTTAAATGTGTCCCTAGGGGGTGCTTGCTAACTGTGTGGGGGTTGTTCTGACTGAGTGAAGACAGAGATCCGTGTTACTGCTTAGCAGGAACACAAGATCTCTATCTTTTTCCCGTCAGAACAGCGAGCTGCCTTGTTTTCATAGGCAGACCTCTGTTCTGCCTCTCTCGGGAACGATCGCGGGTGGCCGGCAGACATTGGGTCTGCCGGACCCGCTGATTAGCCCCCTTCTGTCCAATCAGTGTGCGATTGCACCTCTGGCGGTGCACGCGCCCCCTAGGGGCTATTGCATGAAATGGCGTACAGGTATGTGATTTTGCGCAATAGAGCCGACCTGCCGCAGTACATGTACGTTACAAATTAGATGATTATATGAGTTTTATTTTGGGTTGGATGGAGTTATGACTGCACTGTGATATGCATAGCACCTATATTTGACATTGTCTGTGTAACTACTGCCTTTGGTTATGTAAGTGGATGCAAAAGTTTATTGTACTGTCTTCTTTTTTGGACTGTAATGTTGCTTGTTTAATACAATACACATTTTCCTGATTTAAAAAAAAAAAAAATTGTACCACAAATCATAATTAATATACAGACAACAGTATATAAAAACGTTGAATATCAGTATAGTCCTCACAGAAACCATATTTCATGACATTTTGTACATTTGCATTAAAGGAACAAGCATCATCAACAATCTAGACAAACCCCAGACATATAATAGAGGGAGGGAAAGTGTGGGGTGGGGGGGGGAGCTAAGTGAGGGAAGCAGGGCTGTCTTTAATATTGACTGGACCCTGGGCAAATGTTTTCTTGGGCCCTCCCGAATCCACTTATCAACTATTTGCGGGCTCAAAGGGCAGCTGCTTTGGGTCCCACAACAATGACTGGGCCTTGAGTGCCCCTTTTGCCCTGTGTTAAAGACGGCCCTGGAGAGGAAGGTGGTAAGAACTGAAGATGAAGGGGGCAAAGGTGAAAGTTTGGAATCTATCCATGTGGACCAGATTTTGTCATATTTGGCCAGGCAGCCTCTGCTCATATATACCAACTCTGACAGCCAGACACAAGTCATTATAGGTGTAGAAGTGGTGCGCTAAATAAATGACTAAGAATGTGATACGATATCAAACACAAAAAAGATACAATTCAAGTCCAAAAAGTGTTATAAAGTCCACAAACGTCCTGCTGTGATGATTTTGAAGAAGATTCAACACCAGGCTAGTGTTAGCAACAATCACCATAAGGTGCCTGCTTATCAAATTGACTTGACCCTCTTTTAAAAGAGAAGTCAAAAACCGCATATAGGAGCAATCAAAAGCCATCATTCTAGGTTCACAGTGCTTACTGACACGCTGAAGTCCACCAGTAAATTGTGCCTCTCCATAGTGTAGTAAAAGACCAGTGCCACATTTATTCAACAAGTACTACACTCACATTGTTAAAAACCACATGTGCATGTAAAAGAAATATCACCCAGCCGGCGAGATAAACTTGTTCCCAGGACACGATGACCTCAGCACAAGGCTCCACCTGATGCGTTTCATCATTAAGAGGATATATCTTCACAGGGCCCTTCACAGGGTACAATTGTGTTGCATGACCGAACAATTGGCAGTTAAAGTAGCCCAGTGCTGAATAGCAAAAAAATGCCCCAGTCATGAAGGGGGTATAATGGTGGTTAATAACACTAATAACATGCTGCGCTTAGATGCGTCCTTTTATGTCTCTTTTAAAGTTTAAGACAGTCCTGTTCTAGGAGTAACTACCCTGTAAGCTGATGTGTAGGAAGAAAAGGTCTAGTGGGTTTACATTCTCCTTATCTCTCTCTCTACTATATAGTACCTAAAGTGACCCTGTTGCCATACCGAAGTTCACAAAAAAAAGTTAAACCTGTTAAAGGAGAGATGGCTGTCCATGTCGCCAAACACCACTCATCCCTTGAGGTCTGCAGGGAAACTGACACTTTCAGGAGTGCTGGGATAATGACAGCTTTCACTTTTTCCTCTTGCTGACCTTCACTTCACTGCAGGAAACAAAAGTGATGTAATGGTTGATGGAAGAAACCAGCAAGAGCTGAGGGGCACCCATGAGATCGACACTCCCAGAAGTTCAGGTTTACCTGTTTTTTTTTTCTTATTTTTTTATTTTGGTTTTCAATTTTTGAAGATCTACAGATGTGCCATGACAATCTCTGGATCTCTCTGGGTTTTTTTCAGCCACAAAACGGTGGCAATCTCATGTTTGAGGTCAGCCATTGTCTGCCTAGCTGACAGGTCTCCTTAAATCAAACAGGTGTGGTCTTGAAATACACACTATATTGTCATATGTTTTTGGACACCTGCCTTTACACGCACATGAACTTTAATGGCATCCCAGTATTAGTCCGTAGGATTCAATATTGAGTTGGCCCATCCTTTGCAGATATAACAGCTTCAACTCTTCTGGGAAGGCTATCCAAAAGGTTTAGGAGTGTGTCTATGGGAAGGTTTGACCAATCTTCCAGAAGCGCATTTGTGAGGTCAGGCACTGATGTTTGACGAGAAGGCCTGGCTCGCAGTCTCCACTCTAATTCATCCTAAAGGTGTTCTATCGGGTTGAGGTCAGGACTCAGTGCAGGCCAGTCAAGCTCCTCCACCCCAAACTCGTTCATCCACGTCTTTGTGGACCTTGCTACTGTCGCAATACTTTTGACAATGAAGTATATGCGTGTTCATCCACTTTAATATGTATATGTTACTTAGCCTTGGACTAAAGACTGCTTCATTTGTGATAAATCAGTTACATTTTGTATGGCATTACTGTACCGTATGCATTAGTTTTATTAAACATTCCTTGTTATCATTTAGTATTAAGAAAAAAAAGACAATGTTATTTTATTTTTTGTACCAATCAATGAACCTAAATGACTCTTTGCTTATATTTCCCTGTTTAATTTAGCTGAAAACCAATCACATTTCCCATTGCAGTGGCTTCGGTACATATAATTTAATCAGAAAAAGAAAATAAAGGAAGCCCGATCAATCCACCTCTATCAAGTTGTAAAAACAATATTTTCATTTGAGCAAATTCATTGCATTGAGACAGAGCACTAATGAATGCAGGGTCACTCTGGGTCTGACTCCTGGAAGCAAGAAAATGGGCTCAAATATTTACTTCTCGGTATAAAACAGAACCAACAAGGATTCAATGTCTCAAGGCTACTGTGGGCAAAGAAAAGACAATTTAAGAGATGACAGCTGTAGATTGAAAGCAAGTAGATATTACAACTGCTCGATAAAGGATATCACGTCCCAAAATTGGAGCTATTTCCATAAACCAACTTACTATATATGTTTAAAAAATAAATGACTTTTGTGCTTTTTCCGTAAAGGGCAAAGCAACAGGGGGACTATAATCCTTCATTCTCCAGCAGCACATTCTCACTTTTTGTTTACTGTCCGCTGCTCAATTCAGTTGACAGGCGTAAAAAAAATAATAAATACTAAAGACTTACTCCATATGATAGCACTGGGCCAGTCTGTAGGCAGGTTGGGTTGTTGGTTATCCAGGCTACTCAGATGGAATTGGCTCTGCTCGGGGGGCCGCAGTCTGCATGGGAGGAATCGGGAGGCCAAGCTTGAGGATGTAGCCACCAGCAACACCTGGACTGCACTTAGGAAGCCTTCCTTAGTAAGGACTGTACCTCTTAATGACTCTTACCTATGGGAAGGAAGGCTTCCCTGCCTAGCTGGTCACTGCCCTGGTGCAAGAAATCAGGATGGGCACTAAGGCTTTTCAGGCTTCACTGTCTACAGGCTGGTTCCAGTTTAATGGCCCTCTCTAGATAATAAAGCCAAGTTAACAGCCCCATCTAAGAAAACATATCAAGACGGGGACACCCCATGCTTCTAACCATTCTGGTTTACTTTGATGTTTGACATACCTCCGATTTGAAGGAAACCTTTCTAAAAATGCTACTTGTCAGGATCATGTTGGTGCATTTGACTTCAGAGTTAAACTTCAGGTTTCAAGAGATTCCCCCATACCCCCTGAAACCACCCCCGCCATTTAGTTTTTTTAATCTCCTCATACATAGTCTAAATTCTGCGTCAAGTCAGAGGTCCTTCTTCTTCTCCTCCAGTGTCAGCAGTGGTGGGCAATCTCTAATCCCAGGCAGTGCAGTACTCAGGTGATTATGCCTAAGCACCATTCTGCACAGTATGACCCCCCCCCCCAAGGAGGCGTGTTCATGATGGCCTAGGCTCACAGGAAGTGGGTTAGATGACACTTGGCATCATTCAACCCAGTGTCGGGTGTTTGTGATAGATGCCCAACACTGGGCTCTCCATGATATGGAGACGATGCCCCAGTCTGCTTCTTCACCAGGGCCCCTGATGGTGGGGATGGACTTGCAGCAAGCTAGAACCAGGTCGTGGCCCCCCAGGTATGCCCAGCTGAGGATGCAGAGTCCACTCGGTGTGCAGATTACAAATGGCAGGAGACAAAGGAGATCCAAGAAACAAGCCAAGATCAGGGCTGGCAGCAGGCAAGCAAAGATAGTAGACGAAGCCAGGGTCAGTGCATGGGAAGTCAGACACGGAATACACGAAATAGTAGGCAAACAGGAGCTCAGAGAATTGGGAAGTTGCTCAGGCAACGCTGACTGCAGTAATCATATATATTATGCTTATATAGGGAAGCAAACTGGTAGGTGGGCTAGGAAGCGATGGAAGAGAAAGTAAATATAAACCCACAGAATACATGTAATAGTAGCATAGCTCCCAACTGTCCCTGATTTGGAACAAAGTCCCTCTGTCCCTCTTTCCCCCTCATATTGGTCTGATCTATATAGTCTTACATAAAATGCATTTTTTATCATTCAAGAAGTGTTTCACAGTGCTAAACCTTTCATTCAATTTTTAAAACTGCTGCATTTGTAAATTTCAAAAGCCAAAATAAAGGAATAGTAACTGCAAAAAAAAAGCCCTTTTGGGGCTAATTAATAATTTTTTTGTATAATTCTCCTTTAAGGGGGCTTGGCAGGGGGTGTGTCCAATGCCTACATACTTTTGCTAATAGGTGTCCCTCATTCCCATCTCGAAAAGATGGGAGAAATGAAGTAGGCAAACAGGAGCACACAAAACCAGAAAGTTGCTCAGGCAATGCAGGCTGCAGTGATCATATATATTATGATTTTATAGGGAAGCAAACTGGTAGGTGGGCCAGAAAGTGATATAAGAGAATGAAAATATAATCCCACAGAATACATGTAATAAGTAGGCAAACAGGAGCTCAGAGAACTAGGAAGTTGCTCAGGCAATGTAGGCTGCAGCGATCATTTACAGTATATTATGATTATATAGGGAAGCGCATTAGCATTATCACTCTGTGTGCCTGCGGGGAGATGGGAAATATCTCCCTCTGACCAGTTCTGCCATTAATAAAGTGCTACCATACCTCTCTTTCACTGCATCGGCTCTGCCATAAGAGTGTGTGTGTGTAATATACATATCCACATACATACATACATGCACACGCATGTGTGTTTAAGCTTTGGGGTGCACACCCTAATGCAATAGACTGCGCACACCTATGGTGATCATATACAGTATATTATGATTATATAGGGAAGCAAACTGGTAGGTGGGCCAGGAAGTGATGGAAGAGAATGAAAATATAATCCCACAGAATACATGTAATAGTAGGCAAACAGGAGCTCAGAGAACTAAGAAGTTGCTCAGGCAACGTAGGCTGCAGTGATCATATACTGTATATTATGATTATATAGGGAAGCAAACTGGTAGGTGGGCCAGGAAGTGATGGAAGGGAAAGGAAACATAAACCCCACAGAATACATGTATAGTAGGCAAACAGGAGCTCAGAAAACTAGGAAGTTGCTCAGGCAACGTAGACTTTGGTGATCATATACAGTATATTATGATTATATAGGGAAGCAAACTGGTAGGTGGGACAGGAAGTGATGGCAGAGAAATGAAATATAAACCCACAGAATAGCAGGTGGGGCCCATAGGTGAGCACAGAAATCATATAACACGTGTGAATAGGATCACAGGTCTAGCAGAAGCACTACAGCAAGGAGGTAAGAATTTTACAGGCAGGATACTGGAGGCTGAACTGTGACAATAAGAGAAGTGGCACTGAAGTTCAGATTGCTGAGTCTGAGGGTGGCAGCGCTTTAGAGGAGTTGAATATTACAGCGAAAACTCCACTTTAAAAAAAATATTTTTTAAACATGCTGAGCTACTTATATTTTAACCTTATATACAACAGTAAAGTTAGCCTTTAATACTTTTTAAATCACTAACCTGCAGCATGTACACAGATACCTGTCACTTTCATATGCAGCATACTTGTTCTGACCCCGTGAACGTACTTAAACTAGACAGGAGAAGACTAGCAATGTCAACTCACCTCTTTCCACTCGTGACAGGTGTCCTTTAAGGCACAAGATACTTTTTTCTCTGACTGGATTATATTTTAAATATTTCATGCGTGCATTATGTATATTTGTGCTTCTCCAGCTCATGTTTTGCTGATTTCTGGGTTATCACTAATGATCTCATCTTCCAGACTGAGGTCTGTGTTCTTTAAATTGTACCTTATCGAGTAACAGCATTACAAAACCCATGGAGGCTGTATCTTTTACATGAAATGGACCTGACAGGCCAAGAGGGTCATCGGTGAGGACCTTTCTGTGACAGTATCCTTCATACAGAGACATGTGCTTTCAAAGCTTAACGATCAGAGGGGAAAATGTACAGGAATATTCAATGTTACAGAAAAAATATTAAAAGGTAGATTTGTATCCTATATCCAATAAAATGATCTATTATTTATGCATTTCCTGAATGTACACTACTCAGATGTCCTCCTAATCCTCGTATACTATGTTATGGATATTTGCAACCACTTGACACGGTGACACTCCTGGTAAACTAGTACAGATGCCCTTCTCTTAAAAGGCATGGCTGGTTATTATATCTTCTGTTACATGAATATTTGCTAGGTTGGTGATAGATCATTCAGTTATCACATGTGATTCTCCAGATTCAAGGATTGCTTGCAATAAGTGAGCCTTTGACCTTCCTAGGTGGAAATAACAAGAGTCCCTCACACTTAGAGGCCTTGTAGTATTGCACACAACGATCCTACCGCATAAAAGAAGGTAGGATCATCTAATTGCACATCCACTGCTGTCATGGTGAGAAACTCAGAAGATGTCAGGGGTTCAACGATCTTTTGTAGGGCAAGCAGTGTCCTCTATATCCCGTTCTTCTTTACTCCATTCTTCAGGAATCATCTACCATCTATGGTTAGATATCAGGATGGGGCTGCTTTAGGACAAAAAATGAGTCCCCAGGTTCTTTAACCACTTCAGCTCCAATAGATTGTACCCTTTTAATAAATAGGCCAATTTTTTGCTATTTCGCACTGTGCTACTTTAAAGAGGTTGTATGCCCAAAAAAAAACAACTGTAAGGCAAAGGCATAATGAGCTCGTAAGCACAATCTCGTTATGAAAGACTTACCTTAGAACAAAGCTCCCACAGGGCTGCCCAGTCACCGCTGAGGGAGCTGACATGTTCTCTTGGTGTTACTCCAGTGTTCGCAGGTCCGGCGCGTGGTGTTACGCAGTGAGGTCACTCCCTCTGCTCTGGCAAGTTTTGGCACGATGTGCCGAACCATCACTGGACCTTCACTGCGCCTGCGCCGCTGACGTCAGCGGTTGCATGCAAGGTGAATATCTCCTAAACGGTGCTGGTTTAGGAGATTCATTTTACCTACAGGTAAACCTTATTATAGGTAAAATGACCAAGCGGACAATACAACCGCTTTAACTGGCGATTGCTCGGTCATGCAACACTGTACCCAAACAAAAAATTTCACACAAATGAAGCCTTAGTTTTGGATCATGGCGGTGATCAAGGACTTATAATGGTGACTGTGCCCAAACAAAATATATATCATGTTTTTTATTACACATAAAGCTTTCTTTTGATGGTATTTGATCACCACTGGGGTTTTTAATCTTGCGATATAAAAGAAATAATCCCAAACATTTTGAAAAAAATATATGTTTTACTTTTGCTATAAAACATATCTTTCAAAAAAAGAAAACATTTCTTCATTAATTTTGGGCAAAATGTATTCAGGTTCAAGTCTTTGGTAAAAAAAAAAAAAAAAAAATTCCAATAAATGTATATTAATTGGTTTGTCTGACAGTTATAGCATCTACAAACCATAATATATATATACCGTATATATATACTGGATTTTTTTTTTTTACAGGACTGCAATACTGCGATGGGCTGATCTGACTGACTCTGGGAGGAACGAACTGCCACTAACATCACCAGTGACACCAATATAGTGATCAGTGCTAATGATATGCACTGTCACTGTACTAATGACACTGCCTAGGAAGGGGTTAACATCAGGTGCGATCAAAGGGTTAAATGTGTGCCTAACTATGTGTAATGTGTGTGATATTTGCTGCTTTTACTAAAGATCTTGTTGGTTTTTTTCCCCTGCTTAGCATCCCCTGTGAGATCCCCTGTCTGTGAAGAGAGTTCTGTATTGTTTACAATCGCAGAGATCTGTTCCGTGAATCACTGAGCTGATTAGTGGGTGCCGGAGGCCAATCATTGGCCGAGACCCACAGATCGGCTTGTGCTGTTATGAACCATAGCATAGCCGGGCCAGCAGGGCCATGCAGATCACATACTAGGTACGTGATCCAGCACAGGGAGGCCGCTTTGCTGCCGTACATGTACATTAGGGAGTCGGCAAGCAGTTAAAGCAAATCTGTGGCTATAATCAATATGTAAACAAAAGTACTCCCTGCAAAAAAGATATTACTGCACACCATTCCCCTTGCCCCCAACACCAGTTTCTACTATAATGAACTGAAACTGGCTGAGGAATCTGCAGAACCCGAAACTACCGGGAGTGTTGATTTCCTGTTTCCCATTCAAGACAGAAGACAGTGTTGAAAATGCTGGATTTTGCAGGATCTTCAGCCAGTTTCTCTGCACTACAGTAGAGATTGGGGGGTAGCAGAAGAAGCAAAGTGACCTAAATGGTTTGATAGCAGGTATAAGGGTGCCAGCTAGGGTTGCCACCTGTCCGGACTGAAACCCAGACACATTATTCAGACCGGGCTGTGGCTCCCCCAGTAACCAAGATAGTCACATACAAATCTGTTGCCGTTCAGGAGCTGCGGGTGGCTGTCTGGGGGCAGGTTCGGCATCACTGGGGTGCAGGGTGATGATGTCAGCAAGAGCAATGTGGCCACTCCCACGATTTGCTGTGGCACGCTTTGTGCACCGCATTACTATACTCCTTGGGGCACCCAAAGGTTTCCCAGGCCGCTGAAGTGTTCGGGTTGGGCTTGAAGAAAAGGGGGCAACCCTAGTGCCAGCACGTACCTTCAAAAAAAAAGTCAGCAATGCAAATTCCTACATTTGTATTATTATCTTTTCCCTTGAAACTACCAATGATGAAACCTTATATGTGCTTTTGCCCAAAAGACAATTGTTCATTTTTCTGCCCGTGAATTTTGACTTGCACAGTTCATGGTGACAAAAATGTAGCACATTGCTAGGCAAATAAAACCACATTATATGTAAACCCAATAACTAAAATTCCATATAGGCATTAAAGCTGATCTCCGGAATTGACAAATATTGTGCAAATACAAGAGGCGCGTGAATTGTTATTTGAATTTGGGTGAGCTTTGTGTATTTCTTCCAGATCAGTGCAGTAATCCCATGATAAAGACCACTTACCGCTGCTCTCTCACCATGTGCAGAGTGACTGGTCTTGTCGTCGCCCCCCCCCCCCCCCCCCCATGGTCAGCAACAATACTCAGGTAGGCCGTGGTGTTTAAACCATGCTCAATTGGTACTAAGGGGCCCAAAGTGTGCCAAGAAAATATCCCCCATACCATTAAACCCCCACCAGCCTGAACCATTGATACCAGGCAGGATGGATCTATGCTTTCATGTTGTTTACTACAACATTGTTAGGGTTTCTCCTTGAAGAACAAAGACAGGACTTAGGGATAGGGTTAGGAGGCATGTCCCCAAAGGTCAAGAGGTCTGCTCTCAAAGGTCAAAGGTCAGGAGGTGTGGCTTGGACACAGGAGTAGAACACTTTCGAACACGGTCTCCTCTGACCTCTGATATCAACAAGGCATTTTCCTCCACACAACTGCCGCTCACTGGATATTTTCTCTTTTTTGGACCATTTTCTGTAAACCAGAGAGATGGTTGTGTGTCGTGTGTGAAAATCCCAGTAGATCAGCAGTTTTTGAAATACTCAGACCAGCCCGTCTGGCACCAACAACCATAATACATGATTAAAAAACCCCAAAAATGATTTGTATGGGTTCAACATTTAAAAGTTATAAAAAAAAAAAAGAAAAGAAAAAGCGAAGCTAGGCAAGTTATAAAATAATTTTCCCCAGTTCTGTCTGATGCCAAAGACCAAACCGTAAGCAGCACACTCAATGGGGTTTAATTTACTAAAAAAACAAATCAATTCACTTTCTCTTTTCTCTGCTGACTTCCAGTTATGTGCAGGCAAAAATACTTCTATATTTTAGATATTCTTGCAAATATTGGATGGGATTTTTGAGACTTCAAAACCAAAAATCTAATTAATTCATTTTTATAAATACAAAAATCATTAAAAACACCACATACAACAATATCTTAAAATCAAACCACACATTTTTAAGATAATGTTGTATGTGGTGTTTTAGTGATTTTTGTATTAATAAAAAAAATTGATTTTATTTTTGGTGCCTCAAAAATCCAATGCAAAATTTGCAACAATTTCTACATTATGCAGGGATGTGGTGCTTTTGGTTCAAAGATCAACATAAACATTGGTGAATGTTGTACTTCTATTTTTCTGTTTCAGTCATTTTTATTCAAGCTTTTAAAAGACATAAAACCTAACCTCATGTAGATGTATAAATAAAGAGTGATATATCCGTGAGTTCCAAAACAGTATCCATCAAACATCAAATGAAAAAGGAGTAACTAAAAAAAAATTAATTTTTTTTCTTGCACATCATTGGGTTATTCTTTGCAAAGTGAACATTCACCACATTCACTAAGCTAAGTGAAAAATGGGAAAGGATAAATAAAATTTTTAAGGTGCCAAATTAGAACAAAATCGTTTAATAAAAATAGAAATGTATTCAAGCAAAAAAAAACAGAGCATACAAAGAGTAAATGTTGATAATGCAGTACTAATACATGTGCTGACTGATTTCATCTTCGTTTCAGTCGATGAATGTTTTTTCAATTTGTTTAAATTGTATCTATTCATATACTGTAATTGTTACAATTGTTGATTGTTCTGCTTTTCAACAAAACTCGGTTTATTTTTAGTGCTTATTGTGCCTGATATCAATTACATCTCCTGAAGAAGCCATTACCGAGGCGAAACATGTAGAGATGAAATCAGTCAGCACATGTATTAGTACTGTATTATCAACATTTACTCTTTGTATGCTCTGTTTTTATTGCTTGAATAAATTTCAATTTTTATAAAACAATTTTGTTCTAATTTGGCACCTTAAAAAATCCATTTATCCTTTCCTATTTTTCAACAATTTTCTAAGGGATGTGGTGCCGTATCTTCTAGATGATAGGCAAAATATCTTCTCTCCTAAGCTAAGTGAAAATGTCCTTGCAAAGTGAAAATTGACTTTGAACAGTGAACATGCTCTACTCCTTTAATAATTCAATCCCAATGTAGCTTTGTTCAGACTGTATAACCAATAATCAATGAATTGGTTAATAATGTATGGAAGTCATTCAACTATTAATTAGCAATCCCTCGCTGAGAATGCATCATAATCCGCAGGATGCAGATTCGTAGGACATTTCCATTGATTTTGTATAATTTGCCTGTTACGCATATTTGTCAACATTTGTTCTCGGGTTGCCAAAACAAATCAATCATGTCTAAAAAGCAGATGAATTGCAATCATTTACAAATTAGAATCTAACTGACACAAAAGGCTGTATTGTACCGGGAGCGATAAATTTACCATTATGTCTCATAAAGAGATTTTTTTTTTTTTTTTTTAAATTGAATTTTTTTTAGGACAACAACATATACAAGAGATGTATTAAATTAACAAAATAAATATTTTTTTTTTTTGCCAATGAATTTTCTTAAGATTGATAAACCTAGCATAGAAAAAAAAATGTACTTATTTTTTCCAGGTGGCTTTTGTGTTTTTTATAAAATAAACCAAACCGAAAAAAATACACTTTTGTAATTCCACACACATTTAGATGGAAGAAATTGAAGTTGGACTGGTTTAAACAAAAAAAAAAAAAAGTCCCTATTGATTTGTCCTTGGGTATGCAGCCAAAACATTGCTAAGCCTTACAGCGCAAAAATATATAGACATTATTTCTAACCCAGCAAGAGTTTTACGGGGGACCAACGCGAAAGTCAATTGGTTGTTTGGATTTTTTGCTGTTTTTATTCAGGCCTTACAAGACTTGCAGCATTTTACGAACGTGCAACCGCCTTTCTAACAAATGCTAGGCTTGACAGATTGTCAATCTGGGCCTGGTTGGCAAACATTTCAAGAGTCGTCAAATGTGCAAATTGGTAATAGCATTGTGATGAAGGGCAGAGGCCAATAGGGGCTTTGTAAGAGGTCTTACTCATGAGCAGGCCATGGACAGACAGATGTCTCACCGGGAATGATGAGGGGTAACATATCAGCTCATCCACTGAGACCCACTGAGCTGTAATTGTTGACTTGGCAGAGAAAAAGCAGTGGAGCACTTATGGTTAAAGCTGAACTCCAGGCAAACAGTTCCCATACAGATGAATCGTATATGGGAGCCATTGCACCTGCCAAATCATTTTTATCTCTGTCCATCCAGCTCTGATATGTGAATAGCTCTACCACCCATCACAGCCCTATCTGACAATGCAGACAACCTGGTTGTTCTTTGCTGAAGTTAGGTAAGGCCCTTTTCAGACTTGGTCAAGTGGATCTGGCTGCTCAGCGGTGGATCTGTCCGCTGATCCCCGCGGAACAGGCAGATAACAGGTCCGCA
Organism: Aquarana catesbeiana; assembly: GCF_042186555.1. Lineage (NCBI taxonomy): Eukaryota > Metazoa > Chordata > Amphibia > Anura > Ranidae > Aquarana > Aquarana catesbeiana. The sequence continues at coordinate 276,145,110 of NC_133334.1, forward strand.
TCCACCCTGCTATGCAGAGCGGACACTGACACAGCCCGCTGTCCGTTTCCATCAGACTGTCACCAGATCTGATCAGCTGGGTGGATGGGGTACTTATCCCCATCCATCTGTTTTTAGTGGACCAGATTGGATACCAGCGGGAGACAGTGGACACTGCCATCTGCTTCTCCATAGATAGCAATACATGGTTTGATCAGGTCCACCTGTGAAAGACTCTTACAAGTCATGTGTGAAAGACTCTTACAAGTCATGTGTGAAAGACTCTTACAAGTCATGCCCCTTCCCCAGCCTGTGACTGGACAGTAAATGATAAGTAGCAGACTAGCTCTCTGCGTCATTCTGCTCTCTCCTCCTAGCCTATGTTTCTTGCATTGAGCGCATCTGATTGTCTCCTTGTGCTGCATCCCATTCCCCCAGTCTGAACTCTACTGCACAGGGGAGTGCGAGAGGCTGATTCCAAGTCAAATTAACCACTACAACACTGGGCAAGTCTGACACTTCTCACCTATATGTAAAAATCAACATTTTTTTTGCTAGAAAATTATCTAGAACCTCCAAACATCATATATGTGTATATATGTATATACACATATATATTATTATATATATATATTATTGCTATCAGAAGGGATGAACAACATCCCTTTGTGATAGCATGGACCATGACAGGTCTTTCTGATGGGGAGATCCGGGGTCTCCTCTGCCCTCCAAAGCATCTGATCCTTGGTTTGATCAGATGCTTGTTCAAGAAGACAGTAACAGCTTGTTTGCATGAGACCCAAACCAGCAGTGACGAAATCCTCATGGCTTCCGGTTTCTGACATCACACAGTGGGAGGAACAACATCAGTTCCTCTTATTGTGTCCCAGGAACCAGATGTCACTGGTCACATCCTTACCGTGCTCCCTGATCTCATAGGAGAGCCCGTTAAAGGTGCCGCCGGGAGGAGGGTGGGACCTCCTTCTGCCAGAAGTGACGAAATCCTCAACGCTTCCGGTTTCGGACATCACACAGTGGGAGGAACAGCATCAGTTCCTCTTACTGTGTCCCATGAAGCAGATGCCGCTAGTCACATTATTACCAGGGCTCCCCGATCTCACAGGAGAGCATTGTAAAGGCGGCGGTGGGAGGGGGGTGGAACCCCCTTCCCCAATCTGTAAAAGTAATCCAGCGGCTTCTTAGCAGCTAGGGCTATTATTCACATTGAAGGGCCCTAAAATTTGATTTCATCCAATCCAGCGATGTACCGGTAACAAGTGATTTAGATACCTACAATGCTTGCGTAAAAAAAACATTCAATGTCTGAATTAGAGGACACAGAACTGCATAATGTGTATTTTTTATATCTGACAGGAGTTTAGCTTTAATTATTTTCCCCGTCCTGTTACAGTGACAATAGAGAAGGATTAGCCTGGGTTGAGGAAAGTCAATGGACAGACAAGAACTATAATCTCTGTGCAGTAACGGATGTTTACAGTGATCAGAAGTGCTCATCGTCACCCCCTAGCAAAGCTCCACATGGTCTGATCCTTGCCCAGCTGCTGCATTCGTCTATCAAACCTGAAAGTGAATCTGGCCACACATCACTCACTTCCCATAGAGAAAAAGTATGAACTGCAGTAAAGACTAGCCCTCCTGTTCCTGGTGCCTAATGTTCCTGGTACATCAGTGACCGGCTGATTGGGAACTCACCAGCATCCAGTCAAATAATAATACCCAGAACTATATGTAAACTAAACATAATCACCCCATAAAGAAAATGGATCCAAGTATTAAAAATGTAATGTAGGATGTAAGAAATGGAAAAATGCCTTTATTCATCAGTGTCTAGCAGTGCTACCCACTACACCACTGTGCCGCCCATCATACAACACTGTACCAAAATTAAATTTATACTGTGTTTCCCCGAAAATAAGACCTACCCCAAAAATAAGCCCTACGGGATTTTCGGGGAAGGGCTGCAATATATGCCGTAACCCCGAAAATAAGCCCTAGTTTAAAATGGTTGTTGAATCCTTGGATGCACTGTATTGCGGTGTTATATAGTGTGAACTGTGTATGTTGCTGTGATCTATGTGTGATTAATGCCTTCCGTACAGCGCCGCTTGGCGCTCAGCTGATATCCCGCTGCTCTCCTCCTCTTCTCCCAGCTGTCAGTGATGGATCTCGCCCCCCCCCCCATGCAGTGCTCGGAGCAGGGAAGGGAGCACTGGGCCATAGAATCAGGGATTTTTTTTACATTACACTGTGATTGTTTGTGATGATCACTGTAACTGCAATCGTTTGAGCTGCTGTGAATGGCTTTTACTCATGACTCATTGTTTACTATTGTGATGCTGTTATTGGCTACAGCTATCACATGGTACAGAGTGCTGTGATTGGCTCAGGTGCCATATAATCACCGGTTACCAATCTCAGATCACACACAGTAGTAAACATTTATGTCATAAATGGATTCTATTTTTGACTGTTGTTTATTAGGTGTCTTGTGATCGCATAGCGATCACGTGGCATCTGTGCTGCTCATAGCGCCCCGATATCGAGCATTGCTGTGTGCTCCAGAGGAACGTGCCAGTTTCTTTGAGCCAGGCAACATATGAGTACATCATGGTGCCTGTTGAAGCCACGGGCCAGCAGTAAAATTTGTTGGCTGGTCAGCAAGTGGTTAAAGTGGATGTAAACCCACATTTTTTTTTAATTAAGGCTTGTACCTTGTACAGTATAGGATTTCATGTCACCTGTGCCCAGTCTTGCCCCAAAGAGTTAATCCAGCTCTGAGCAGTCCTCTTATCTTTTTTCAGTGAGATAAAAACAATCAGACAGAGAAATAGATGTCTGTTTCTCCCCCTTGCTGTAAGTGACAGGTGATTTACATATCTCATGCACGAGTGTGACAGAGGCATTCTGTGTACTTCCCATCCCCACTCCTTTCTTCTGGATGTTAGTGATCATGGGGCATAATTCACAAGACCAGCAGAAGTTCAGTGTAAGAAATACACAGGAGAAAATGCAGATTGACAAGGGGAGTGTAGAGGTGGGCGGGGAGTCTACTGACATCACGACTCCACCCACCGAGCTCCGGACAACAGACCCGCCCACAGAATCTGCAGTTTTTTTTATTGGTAAATATACATGCAGGAGGCATGTATATCCTTATAGATAACCCCTATGGCAGTAGTTTAGAAAGGATGAGAGTGGGGTTTACATCCACTTTAAGGAAAAATAGCTTACAATAATGGGCAGCCACACAATGGGGGAGATTTACTAAAACTGGAGCACTCAGTATCTGGTGCAGCTGTGCACGGTAGCCAATCAGCTTCTAACTTCAGCTTGTTCAATTGAGCTTTGATAATAAAACCTGGAAGCTGATTGATTACTATGCAGAGCTGCACAAGATTTCGCACTCTTCAACCCCAATGAATCTCAGGTGTGATTTATCCTAGTATTTCTAACTTTGATAAAGTATTTTAAGCCGACGATAACCAATAATTAATTCCAACATTAATGGATGAATCTGGAAATTCAATACAATTTGCAGAGTGAATACCTTGCAGAAAAAGGAGGGGAACGAAGAAATTCCCAAAGCAATTCTTCAAAAAGGAACCGCTAATTTTATCAAAAAGTATAAAGTATTTATTACAAAAATTCACTTGACACTAATCAAAAAGTAGAACATACCTCCACCAAATGCACTAAAATTAGACAACGTTGCCTAAAGTCTCAGATGGCTACTTTATACTTTTTGATAAAATTACCGGTTCCTTTTTGAAGAATTGCTTTGGGAATTTTTTGTTCCCCTCCTTTTTCTGTATGCTTGGCTAATTCAGAGGAACACACCTCAGACTTACTATGAAGATAATTTCTGAGGTAAGGGCATGTGAGAGCTCATGTAAGGAATTATTACCTCCATTTTTTCCTCCTGGGCCCAATTACTACTCACAAGAGTTGTAGCCAGTGTGACATTTTTTACCCCCCCCCCCATTCTGTATAGAGTTGATACCTTGGTGTTTGGCCTACCTTTGGCTACAGTCCCATGTCAGTCAGTTCCAACAAAAATGTCATTTTTTAAATACGCCCACCTACACTTGTTCTATTAAATACATTATTTGAAGCAATACAAATCAATTAAGGCCCTCGCACTGGACACAGTGGTTGTTACCTTAATACAAGTAAAGTGAATTATTTCTGGACAGAAAAGAAAAGGAGTGTCCACACATAGAAGGTGGGTTCACTAAAGGCAAATAGACTGTGCATCTTTGCAAGTGCAGTTGCTCCAGAACTTAGGGGTTCTGCTGACTGCCATCATCCAAGCCTATGATTTTTTTTCTTGCATGTGGTTGGGTATTCTTTGCAAAGTGAAGCTTTCCCTCAATTTACTAAGCTCTGGAGAAACGGCACTTGCAAAGTACGCAGTCTAGTTGCCTTTAGTAAATCAACCCCAATATCTAATCTTGTCTAAACTATGGAAACCAGCTATTAGGACATTGGTGGTGAACCACTTGTTGATCCAATCAGCCAGGTCTACATTGATCTTGCTGTTTGCATTTCATGTAGGCCAATAAGGATGGCTTTAATCAGCAGCCAATGGCTTGACATTTTTCAATGAATGTAGAAATCCATTGTACTGAAACACTCTAAAATTAGGATGGAATAAAGAATGCTAATGAAGCAATGGTAAATATCCGAAGGTCACTGGCATAATATATTCAGGGGTGTGTGCAAATGTTAAATATTTGGTATAGTTAAATAATATATAATTTTTATTAAATGGGAGAATTTACAGTATATGAAATATATTACTTTTACCAGTAACAAGCTTTACATTTAAAGCAGATCTTCACTGCATCTGAGCACCACAAACCTAAAACACTATTTAATTCATTTTTAATATAAAAAAACCCCCTCCCCCATCCATCTATGTCTCCATGCTTTATTTTGTTGAGAAATCACTTTGAAAAACATCCCCCCTATCATTTCTGGCAGCGGCCATCTTGAGTAAGGGCAGATGGATTATGTAGCATGTACTTCCTGGAATTCATCTGCCTTAGTTCACCCTCCAGCTGTTGCAGAACTACAAGTCTCATCATGCCTCTGGTAGTAATTGTAATTGCCTTAGTTCATGCATGTAGGCAGGAGGGTGTGCTTAGCTAAGAAAAAAGCCTCCTGAAGACTCCTGGGACGTATGACATTATTTGACACCAATAAATCACTTTGAAAGACACCACCTAGCAGTTCTAGCCGTGGCCATCTTGAGTAAGGGCAAATGATGAATGTAACATTTACTTCCTGGAATTCATCTGCCTTAGTTCAGGCATGTAGGCAGGAGGGTGTGCTTAGCTAAGAAAAACCACTCCTCCCCTCCTGAAGACTGCTGGGATGTATGACATTATTTGACACCAATAAATCTCTTTGAAAGACATCATCTAGCATTTCTAGCCATGGCCATCTTGAGTAAGGGCAAATGATGAATGTAGCATTTACTTCCTGGAATCCATCTGCCTTAGTTCAGGCATGTAGGCAGGAGGGTGTGCTTAGCTAAGAAAACCCCCTCCTCCCCTCTTGAAGACTCCTAGGATGTATGACATTATTTGACACCAATAAATCACTTTGAAAGACACCACCTAGCGATTCTCGCCGTGGCCATCTTGAGTAAGGGCAAATGATGTAATGTAGCATTTACTTCCTGGAATCCATCTGCCTTAGTTCAGGCATGTAGGCAGGAGGGTGTGCTTAGCTGAGAAAAACCCTCCTCCTTTTCTTTCCTTTCCTTCTAAAGACTCCTGGAATCATTTGCCTAGGCAAGAAACCAGGAAGTAACTGAAGAAATGAAAATGAAGGTTCAAAACTAGTCAATATTATATACTTTCCCATCTATTTACTAAGGCTGGCAGCATGAGGATTAACAATAATCAATATTGATCAGCAGAGTGAACTTCCACTTTAACTGAATTTTAAAAAAAATTTTTGGCGTATTGTACATCACTAAATCTGTTACTGTATTGTAAGTATCATACCGTTCAGTACAGTTTGATTTAGAACACACTAATGATAAAGTGAACATTTACAAATAAATCACATATAATTTATGTAAAAAAAAAGATATACTTTGGCTATTAATTATAATGAATTATAAAATAATTAAAATTTTAAGTACACTTTCATTTGTAACATGTATGAATAAGTATGAAGTGTAAGTTATACTGATATGATCATTTTATCAATGTATTAATATCATTATATCATCATATACATTATCATTATGGCTCATTAGCAATATTACACAGACCCTAATTAAACAATGAATATTCTTTATGTATTTTTAAAAAATCAGAAAGTTGGCTTTAAAAATCAAGTCATAGGAAACAAAATAAGGATTGGGTTGATTTACATCAGAAATCATTGATAATCACATCACCACCAATAAGCATTCATATATGACTTTTCCAAGATTAGGAATGATATTTTCTGAAATGCCTTATATAAAGCCTAAAAAAAGAATTTGCAATAATGATGCAACGCCAAGACTGGAACATTAAGCCTGTGTTTATTGGGCTCTTGCTTGCAGGGAATATTATTTGTATATTTTCTTTTATGGGGGTACAAAGGGCTAGAGGGGAAGCAGAAATTGCCGCCAGGCTGAATGGATGATGCCTTGAAATTTATCACCATGGTCATGTAGGGTAAATGATGACTTTACTCCGGATTAATCATAGCAGCAAAGAATACATTTTTTTTTGTCTGTTTTACAAATTATAGTGAACATCAATTCCTTTAAAAGCTAAAGTTCATGTTTTTGCACAATAAAATAGAGCATTGGTATTGTACTAGAATGTTCATTCAATGCAAATAACTTTCTCATAAACCTGCAATAGTCCTTTTTTATTTTTATTATTATTTTTTTTCTACTTGCTAATTAAAAATGTACATTTCCTATACTGGCCATTCCTCCAAAATGTGCATTAATTAGAGAACAATCATCTCTTGTCTATGATAATTCATATTTTACTGTGACATGTATTTTTTATAAATATATGTATGTAAAACAGACAGGATTAATCAAACTTATCATTAGATTAAATATTTTTTTGGGATAAAATACTTTTTTTTAGATAAAATCACAATATAGATTGTATTTCTGCTACCCTAATATAAATGGTTGAGGTACGGCTAATTTTGCTAATTTTATTATTAAAAATGCACCTGGAAAATAATAAATACAAATAAAATAAAATAAAAAGTAGTAAGCACAGTGAAACATAATATCATTATGCTCCTGCACACATATGAAAAGCAAGCGGTCACTTACCCCCCACAGTTGTACCTTTCCTAAAAAAAAATCTTCCTCCTCCCTCTCCTTTTTAATAAGGAATTTTCTGATGGCCTTGAAGATTAAGGTGTCACTGAGTCACCTCAGCCAGGGATTCTCGCTCCCAGGCAGCGGGTCAGTTGGATTCTATAGAATCATTTCCATATGATATACTGATAGCAGTCCACAGTGAAATAAGCTGAATCAAGGCATGGACTGTCAGCCTGACAGCTGGGACAGTTCCTGCTGAGGCTTACTTGTTAATCAATGTATTACACGGATATTTTACAAACATGGAGACTAACTGGCTCAGACCATGGAGAGCAAGATTACGACAATCAAACATTCAAATTAAAAGATTTCTTTTTTTTTTCTTTTTCTTTTTATTGTGAACACCCTCAATATTTTACCCATTTTCCCCCATTAAAATAAATTAAACATATTTACATAACATTAACATTTTTGCAGTTAAACATACTTACATAACATACATACTTTATTTTAATTCACAGTTAAAATATAAAATATAAATATAAAATAGTTAAAAAATAATATAACATATATAAGTTTTTTTTTTTTTTTTTCACTTGGTTCTTAGATTTAAATATTCTGTTTGACAGACAATAGTTATCATTTAAATATAAAATAAGGAAAATAATACAGTACAAAGGACGAGAAAGGGGGAGGGGGGGGGGGGGAATGCTGTCATCATAACGAGACAATTAATTAGTACTTTTCAGAATATATCTATTGGTAAAATTTGAAATGGCGCAATTATGTGCAGACAAATACAAATATTTACATAATGCTCATCAATCTTCTTTAATAGAACAGATTTTCTGCTCCAGCACATTACTGCAAAAAAGTGTCACACAGTATTCTGTCACCACTAAACTGCGGCTCCAGGCAGAATCTTTAAAAAAAATACCAACATGTACAAAAAGCATTGTTGAGGAAGAAGGTGTATGTCATTCAATCTTTACATGTTTCACCCCCCCCCCCCCCCCATATCATCAGAGGAAAGGGAACTAGAATGTCACTGGAACCACGCGAGTGAAATGCCGGTGGTAAATAAATGGTTAAAGTCTGGCCTGACAATGACAAAAAAAAAAAAAATATATATATATATATATATATATATATATATATATATATATATATATATATATATGTGTGTATTTTATAAAAAATACAATATGTATTTTTGTCATTTATATTATATATAATATTTTTTTTTTTCATTGCCAGACTTCATCACAATATATTTTTATCATTTATATTATGTAAATATTTTTTTATTTTATTGCCCGATATTATCACAGTATATTTTTTTCAAAACGATGTAATACAAATACTTTTGCATTTGCCAATACTAGTAAACAAATCTTCATTATTAACCTCCATTCTAGTCATTTGTGTTCATTTACAAGTTCCATTTCAATCCTCTAATAATGTGTATATAATTCTCACAACATCCTATAGAAAAAGAAAGTTACTCATCTTCTCATTAACTGTATTGTATAGGATATGTTAATTTCATGGACCTATTTTTAATCGTCTAATAAAGAGTTGTTAATAGTGTTATAATGATAATAAAGTGTTGCTAGTAGTATGATGATGGGTCAAATAGAGGGTTCCTAATAGTACTATAATGATAATAATAAATATGTGATGATGATTATGGTGGTTATTATTGTTGTTATTATTAATAATAATAATAATAATAATAATAAAAGAAGCACCAAGTTGAAGTAAAATTTCCTAAAAGGTCAGCAGATTTAGCCATCGGGCTCCACAATATATTATGCAATTTAGCTTTGTCTATATGAACTTAATTGGTACACTTAAGTCCATACTGAATACATATACAGTATATATATATGTATTCTGTAGATACTAGTATTATGATGATAGAGCCTCTTTTTTAAGGACTAGTAATTATCCTGTAGGGTTCTAGACGTCCGATTTTTTTGATACATTACACAATCTAGTTTTGACTATATGAACTTAATTGGTACACTTAAGTCCAATATATAATATATATATATATATATATATATATATATATATATATATATATATATATATATATATATATATATATATATATATATATAGTAGATACTATTATTATTTCTAGATGATAGTGTCTCTTCTTTAAAGTCTAGTAACTACACTGTAGAGTTCTGGACTTATGATTTTTGATACATTATGCAATCTAGCTTTGTCTATATAAACTTAATTGGTACACTTAAGTCCATACTGACTATACATATAGATAGATAGATAGATATATAGATAGATAGATAGATAGATAGATAGATAGATAGATAGATAGATAGATAGATAGATAGATAGATAGATAGTATTATTATCTTTAGATGATAGTATCTCTTTTTTAATGTCTAGTAATCACCCTGTAGGGTTCTGGACGTATGATTTTTGATGCATTATGCAATCTAGCTTTGTCCATATGAACCTAATTGGTACTCCATGCTGACTATACATATAGATAGATAGATAGATAGATAGATAGATAGATAGATAGATAGATAGATAGATAGATAGATAGATAGATACTGGTATTATTTGTAGAAGATGGTGTCTCTTGTTTAATGACTAGTAATTAATTACCCTGTAGGCTTCTGGACTTATGATTATTTTTTTTTGAGCTTGTCAAACATCTAGCACTCTACTGGTGGCGCTCCTTCACATCTTGAGGCACTCACCTAGTTGAGGTTGAACCGGCTGATGTGGGGAATAATTGATCCCACCAGCAGTGAAACTGTTAACGTTCACGTACTGTCAGGAACCGAGTTATTGCTTGCCATTTAAACAGGTAGTGTGTGTGTGTGTGCTTCCTGGAGAGATTTTGATATTTCTGAGGTGCATCTTATAATCACTAACAAGGGAAGGAGCTACATACATCAAGGTCTCCGATGCTGGCATATCATGTTAATTCTATTCCTTCTCTCGCTCACCACTCAACACGTGACTGAGCGAGAAAGGTCACATCTTCTGTCGCTTCTGCCTGACGGATTCTCGGAGACGCTGCGCCCGGGAACTGGAGATGGTTAAAGGCAGCTGAGCAATCAGCCATTTTCTGTACGAATCGTAAAACCTCCATCTTGAGCTCCAGCGTGAGATTAGACGTCTGGCAGGCTGCATACACCCAAGCCATTTATTACACATTTTCAATGCCTTTTATCCTTTTGCAGCTATTTGCGCTCTTTCAATGAGGGATATTTTAGCAAAATTAGGAACCAAAAGTCTAAAGGAAACAGGGAAGATTACTATGGGCGTAAAAATCATGTCTGGCAGGGTACATTAATGCTGGAAAAGCTGTCAAAGCCAATGGCGGAGATAGAAGGGCTCTTTGACGCTACAACAGCTGCATTTTCAGCTGGCACCAGCAATAATCTACCCACACCATGTGTCACTCACAAGGAGTCAAAAATGAAAAGGGCTTATAGAACCAGATGCATCTGTAAGGTAAAGGTACAACCGATTCAAAAAATTAATCAGAAGTCATTCCTTCACTGGGGTGACTGACAGGGCGCTCCGGCCTTAGCTGCTCAAAAAACATTAACGAGGACAGATCTAGATGCCATGTGCACCATAAGCAAGAGCTCCGATTATACTGACGCATTTGTTTTCAGGGAGCTGGTTAGGATTACAGTTAATTGGCAAGTCATGTTTGGGGGAACTGCTTAATCTAAATCTAAAAAAAAAAAAAGTGTTGGCGATATAGACTTTTTAATGCAAGTATGGCAAACAGGAAACTCCTTAGGCCAAAGCCTGGGATGCCTCGGCTGTAAACTTGAAGTACATCAGATAATTAAGCATCAAAGGAATGGATAAGTAAGGTAAAGAGATGTAAAAAAAAAAATCTGTTTTTATGTAGAGTGGATATCCAAAACTTTTCGGGGGTTAAAGCTGCAGCTGTTACTCTCAGGCAGAGGTCTCCAAACTTTCTAAGCAAAGGCCAGTTTACAGTCCTTCAGACTTTAGAGGAGCCGGACTGTGGCTGGTGGGAGTAGAAAAATGCCATGCTGGCAATGGGAGTAGGCAATACCCCATTTTTTTTTTATTGCACCCCATTGTTGGTATCAGTGGGAGGAATGGTGCCCCATTGTTGGTATCAATGAAAGAAATAGCACCCCATTGTTGGTATCAGTGGAATGAATAGCACCCAATTGTTGGTATGCAGATTTTTATGAGCAGGAACACCCTAGATATTTGTAATAGCACCACATCCCGAAAATAGACCAGACAACAATAAGAAAAAGGGATTGTGCAAGTAATTAGAACGTAATATCAAATATAGTATAAAAAATTCTTTTATTTTGATAGACAAAATAAGAATTTATATATTTAAAACTAAAACACAAGAAAAGTGGAGATACAATAATGGCTAGCACATTCATTTGTATGCAACAGTACAGCAGTGGTGGATTCCCAGCATGTTTCGCCCATAAGGCGGGCTTCCTCAGGGGATGCTGGTCGTGTGCAGCGTACAGAGCCTTCTAGCAGAAAACAGATAGTTTAAGTATATTATAAAGGTTACTATTGAAATAACAATGGCAAACAAAAAACACAAAAAACAGAACAAAAGATGATAATTTATATATGCAGCTGCGTCTTTCATGTCAAGATATCACCGCTTACCTATATCTCCTAAGAAACAAAGGGGAGACCAATAACTGCCGGGATGACTGACCGCTACAGACAACTATGCGCTAAAGTGACCGTAGATGGTAGATAAAGACCAACTAAAAAAGCAACAACAAGACAATAATGACCAATATATCATGGGAAAGATGGAATTCCCCACATTTAAAAAGGGCAGAAAATTTTTTGGTATTAGTGGAAGGAATGGTGCTCCATTGTTGGTATCAATGAAAGAAATAACACCCCATTTTTGCTATCAGTGCAAGGAATGGTGCCCCATTGTTGGTATCAATGGGAGAAATAGCACACCATTGTTGGTATTAGTGGAATGAATAGCACCCCATTGTTGGTCTCAGTGCAAGGAATGGTACCCCATTGTTGGTATCAATGGGAGAAATAGCACACCATTGTTGGTATCAGTGGAATGAATAGCACCCCATTGTTGGTATCAGTGCAAGGAATGGTGTCCCATTGTTGGTATCAGTTGGAGGATTGGTGCCCCATTGTTGGTATCAATGAAAGAAATAGCACCCCATTGTTGGTATCAGTGGGAGGAATAGCAGGAGGAGAAAAAGAGGAGAAAGAGAGCCAGACGGAAGAGAAAGAGAAGAGGAGTCCTACGTGGTGTGTGCCGGAGAGTCACTAAATTGAAAGAAGGGAAGAGAGGACATTTTAACAGGGTTTGCCATTTGCTCCCCCAAACACTTATGCCGTGTACACATGAGCTGACTTTTCTACCGGGCTGGTCCAACGGTCTATCCGACGGACTTTGGGCGGACTTCCAACGGACTTTCCGAAGGAACAGACTTGCCTACACACGATCACACCAAAGTCCGACGGATTCGTACGTGATGACGTACGACCGGACTAAAATAAGGAAGTTGATAGCCAGTAGCCAATAGCTGCCCTAGCGTCGGTTTTCGTCATACAGACGAGCGGACTTTTTGACTGGACTCGAGTCCATCGGAAAGATTTGAAACATGTTCCAAATCTAAAGTCCGTCAGATTTTCGACCGAAAAAGTCCGCTGCAGGTCCGATGAAGCCCACACATGGTCGAATTGTCCACCAGACTCAGTCCGTCGGACCAGTCCGGTCGAAAAGTCTGCTTGTGTATACGAGGCATTAGGAATCAAGTTATGACAACTTTTATAAAACAAAGAAGATGACCAGTACATATGCAGAGGGCGAGGAACTGATGGTAAATTAAAATAGATAATTTTAGTAAGATTTTTAAAAAGAGTGTTTGAAATGGATGACAATCCAGCTGTGGGTGCCCCCCCCCCAAAACTAAGGCAAGACACAACTTGCAAAAGAAGTGACATAATTTAATGATATGGTACAATATGAGCCTTAAGCCTCTTACACACGATCGGATTGTTGGCCAACAAAACCGTGGACTTTTGTCTGAAGGGCGTTGGCCCAAACCTGTCTTGCATACAAATGGCAAGGAATTGTCGGCCAACAAATATGAATGTAGTGACGTACTACGTTGTTTTTCAACTCTTTAGTGTCACCCTTTGGGCTCTTTCTGCTAATTTCATGTTAGTAGAAGTTTGGTGAGTGTAGATTCGAGCTTTTCATTGCGCGCTTTTCATTTCGCACTTTTCATTGCGCGCTTTTCAGGTCGTTTCTGAACGGCCGTTCGTCAACCAGCCATGTTGCGGAATCGGAGGAGATAACGTATTATTTATTATTAGCCTTGGAGTTATTGCTTTGACATTTTTTTGGTTGAATAATAATGATTTGATTTGGTATATTGTCTATATTTTTGGATGCATAGAATGCACTTTTTGGTTAAGTTCTATTGGCAGATAACATGTCTAATTTTATTTGTTTTCTTTTTTTAATGCACAATAAAAAAATTCTGTAGAATAATACTTGGCTATGTGTTTTACTTCAAATGACAGTTTGGGAGTCGGCAGTTACGTTTAAAAAATGTAATGTAATGTAATTTACATTGTAATGTACAAGGTAAAATTGACAAGGGACACCAATATAGTTGTATCTTTGATCTTAAAAACTACGGGATAATGGTGTTGTGGTAACTTGCCCAAATAAAAAAAAAGCATAATAATATTATTCTTGATATCACTAGAAAAAAAAGCATTTGAAAATTAGTTTGCAATAACTACATCAGTATCACCAGCAAAGCAGCTTCATTATTATCCCATTAAAGAAGAAGAGAATTGTGCTCTGCATTTGGAGATTTCATAATTTGCGAACGTCACGAATGTTAATTCTCCTTTACGAACGCTAGTTTACAAGACAGACTGCTTTTGACTCCGAGCATGCATGTTTGTACATTGGACTTTTGTCCGACGGACTTGTGTACACATGATCGGAAAGTCTGACAACAGACATTTGTTGGTGGAAAATTTGAGAACATGCTAGCCAACATTTGTTGGTGTAAAATCCGACAACAATTGTCCAATGGAGCATACAAACGGTTGGATTGTCCAAATCGTGTGTACGGGGCTTTAGAGTTGTAAAAAAAAAATTCTCTTTTCAACTTGAGATATTGCCAATACATGTCAGTTAAAAAAAGATACATTATTCTTTTTGAAAACAGACCCTAGAATTCATAAACAGTGTCCTAGACACTCAATAGGGATCTGTCTCCTGTCCGTGTAACAAATGGTGCAACTTGCCTTGCGAACAATGTAACCGTCAGTGGAATATTTATGAATCTGTTGCAGAATTGTCTCAGACAGAAATTTGGGCCCTACAGAATTTTGTCTCATGCAGAACTCCGTCTGTGACATATCTTACATGAGTGACACTGTTTACTCCAACATAGGAGAGGTCTTTTGTACCTCCACTTTTCTTATCACCAATATAGTGGTATTTTGCAATGAATTCCTCACAATCACAGCACCAGTAAAGTGTCTCTCATAAAAACTATACAGCTTTCATGAATTTGGCACAGGACTTGATTCTGCGAATTTCTAATTTTTAGGAGCGTGTAATGCTCCCGTTCCATGGCAGCTGCTAGTCTCATTCCAGCACCCTGGTTTTGGCTGAGCTTCACTCTCCCAGCCTGACTGTTCACCTGCAGGGTGATTGGTGTAGGAACAGCCTCTGTGTAGAGACCAAACCTGTTTTAAGCCTGCCAAACCCTTGGTGTCATGTTTGTTATAGTGTTTGCAACACGTACTTCAAGTTCCCTGTTTGCCTTCCCTGTTCCTGCACCTTGATGTTTGCCTTCACCTGATCCCCACCTCATCTACTAGTTTGGATTCCCCAAGAGAAACACAAAGAAAAAGAGGCGTCTTTAGGTGTAGACGTAAGAAATCATTTTATTCATAATCTTGTGTCAGTTACACTCACATTTGGGAAGTCATCAAAAGGCATGTAAAATATCCATAAGAAGAGTATCATCAGATCGGTCACAAGAACTCCTGCCTGTCTGCTGAGTGTTCTGCCTGCGTGTGGAAGGACACCGCTGAGATGTTGTGCCGGCTGCGGTGACGACGATTCCCCTGCTACTGACTTTAAATTGAACTTGGACTACTCTCTAAACCAGCCTTTCTCAATCTTTATAACATGGAGCAACCCTTGAAATAACTTTCCAGACTCAGGGAATCCCTACAGATAATTACTATATCAATTTTCTCAGTACATTGGTGTGATAACCACATAGAAGAATTTGTCTTACACTTGTGGTCACTGGGAACTCTCTCCTCCTTACTGGTTACTCAGCTGAGAGGCAGAAGTTGCTCATTGCTCAAGGAACCCCTCCAAACCCGAAGGAACCCTGGTTGAGAAAGGCTGCTCTAAATGTTGCCTGCCTTTTGACCATGGATTTGACTCTGACTACTCTCTGAACGTTACCTGCTTGCACCTGGACTGCCATTGACCACTCTCCCTGTTTGCCAAATGCAAGTACCTTTTTACTGTGCATAGCTCATGCTTGCCCCGGCGTGGTAGCCAGGCACTAAAGCATTGTGTATACGACCTGGAGGCAACCGAGTAGTCTTTTTTGCCTCATTGGAAAGGCGGCTGCTATAGGTGAAGAACACAGAGCCAGCTATAGTGCCAGCTATAGGGGTAGGCATGCCACTAATATGCCATAACACCAGAGAAGTGTCTCAAATGCCTTTATGAATTGCCCCCGGGGAAATGATTGTTCTTTTGTTTAACTAAACTCAACATTGTATTGTAATGGCCTGGAGTGGGTGAAAACAGATTCAGAAGATAAAGCTGAATTATTACAAGAAGTGTTTAACTGTTCCTCCAAAAATGTTTGGCTGGCCAATTAGTCAATCCCTAGTCTGCTACTAGCTCTAGCTGTGTGTGTCTACAGAATCCTGCTCCATGTTGGTCCAGTAAAAGTGGCAAGCTCTTGATGTTGGAGGGCTAAGGGGGGGGGGGTTGAGCAGTCAAAACAAATAATCAGTTCTTAGGCTAATATTATAGACCTGTACTGTGATGATTTGCTATCTTATATGGAACATCAAGGAACTTGTGTTACTTGTGCCTTAGCAATACCCTGAAGATACACTTTTTGCCCATCCGTCTGGCTGCTTCTCATAAGCATGCGCACAGGGTGTGCCAGGTGTGGCTGGGCACACCCTAATCACCCTGTGCTGGGCACATTTCCCCTGCTGCTTGGCTGCAGAGAAAGGGACTGGGGAATATCTGTCCTTAGTCCCTTTCTCTGTCTCAAAAGTGAGACATCAGAGGTCTGTTTAGACCCATGATATTTCACCAAAGCCCCCCAATGGAGCTCCTAAAAAAATTGTAAAAAATTTTTTTGTAAAAAATAATAAAATTGTAAAAAAAGTAATAATAAAAAAATATATAAAAAAGAAACTACTGACACCAACCTCTGCCCTTCTGACACTGTCCATTGCCCTACTGCCCTATAAATACAGTATATGCACACATATGAGCTTTGGGGTGCACACCCTAATGCAATAGGCTGTGCACACTTATGCTGCTTCTTGAAAGTTCCCCCACCATTCATCAGATCATCAGCCATCAAGGGTTCTGACATGAGGAAACCAAGCCTGCCCCATACCAAGAGAGATCACAAGCAATGCTGGTGACTGGACCTTTTCTCTCTGCTTGCCTTTTTGACTCTTCAAGTCTCATCTGCATACACTAAATATCTCTAAGTGGTGTTTCTGTCACCCAAATTCACTCCACAGTGATTTTGGGTGACAAATCAAGGGGGTTGATTTACTAATGGTGAATAGGCTGTTAACATTGCGAGGGAATATAACCTTTTAGCTTAGTGAATGTAGTAAACATTCATTGTGCAAATATACCCAGTTATGTGCAGGGAAAAAATTGTGTAAAAGTGTATTTGGCTTGCGCTTAAATGGATGATGGGAGTCAACAGTTTTACCTCATTCACTAAGCTAAGGGAAAATTCCCTTGCAAACTGAATAGCCTATCTACCTTTAGTAAATCAATCTCATGGCACCTGGACCTTCAGTCACTAACATTGTGTGCTAACCAGTGATATAATCTATACATTTTTATTGTGCTTTTATTGATGGTGGTGATTTGCACATCTCTAGTGCTTGAAGAGCACCACAAAGCACTGTAGATTTTATGTCATGTAGCAATGACTCTCGAAGGAGCTGCTGGAAATGAGCCTGAGTGCTTTCACACTGAGGCGGTGCGCTTGTGGGACAGTGAAAACAGTCCTGCAAGCAGCATCTTTGGGGCAGTTTGGGAGTACTGTATACACCGCCTCTGTATACACATCTCCTGCTCATTGCATTGACTGGGCAGCGGTTCCAAAGTGCCTGAAAGTCGCTTCGGATGCGTCACAACACAGGCATTTTTAACCCCTTCTTGGGATTAAAAACACCCTGCTGTCAGCCAAAAAAAGCAACGCTAAAACGAGCAGCGCTTTACTACTAACGCAGAGCGGCCCCAGTTTGAAAGTAGCCTAAGTTTTCCCTAATATTAAGTTTGGTCTTGCTGTTTAATTTCTTGAATAAGGATGCTGAACCCCCGGAGATCTTTGATAACTTTCATATTATTCAGGTAGGTCTCGACTCCTCAGATGTTGTCTGCTCCGGATTACACCGTGTCAGTGGGGAAAAGTGCTTGCTGTGTCACCTTGTGTAGGTAATCCAGTTAATCCAGGGGCCCGCCAAGGCCCATCCTGGGCACGCTGAGTGTTTGGTTTCACCTACACAGAGTGATGGGGCAAGCACACTGTAAAAGCAGCAGATGGTAATGGGGGTGGGGTGAGGGTCCAGGTCAGCTTTTGCATCGGGGCCCACAAGCTTTAAGCTACGCCTCTGCTCGTAGTATTAGGCACATTAGTGGCAGCCCCAAAAATATACTGATGAAGATAGGACAACCACGTACACTTGTGAACCTATGAGAGCAGTCACAGTCTTTCTGTACCGCCTCGTGACTTCTAACACATGATAAGTACTTCAGTACCCAGAGCTGCAGGGAAGGGTCCAACCTCTCCAGCCCAGCTTGTCCAGGTAATTTCCCCCAAGCCCCTAGCACCCAGCACCTGCTGAGGCCTGGTAGCAGCTTCTCTGGTATATACCCCTCCTCCCAAGGGAAGCCCCAGGGGAGAGAACTGTGTAGGTATAAAATGTTTGTATTGGATACCTACAAACTGAGATTCAATCCTCCCAAAAATGTATCTCCTTCCCAGTCATACCTTCTAGCCCAGCCTCCCAGGGATTGGCTGAGTAAAGCTGACCATAACTATACCTTCTAGCCCAGCCTCCCAGGGATTGGCTGAGTAAAGCTGACCATAACTATACCTTCTAGCCCAGCCTCCCAGGGATTGGCTGAGTAAAGCTGACCATAACTATACCTTCTAACCCAGCCTCCCAGGGATTGGCTGAGTAAAGCTGACCATAGATGATTAGTTTGTTTTCGACCAAAAAAATAACAAACAAAAATATGAACAAAGAAGGTGGATTGAGGAACCCCCCCACACACACACACACACACACACACACACACACACACCTCCTGGGACATTAAATTCTGAAAGCGGGACTCTGCTGTCAGAATACACTTATAAGCAGTTATAGCCACTGATCAACAAAGGATTTCCAACATTAGTGTTAGGCAGAAAATAGAAGATTATCTTGGGTGATACTTTGATACCTACATCCTTCTACATTCTTCAAATGAAAACATTTTGAGGCATGTGGACTCTCTTGGTACCATCACATTGATATTACAAAAAAATAAGAACAAACATTATTTATTACAAATTTTGACATTAAAATACCCTAAAAAGCCAACAACAAGAGCTACAAAGGCATATTCCAAAAACTCACTTGCAGTTAAACTATTCTTCCCATAAAAGTGCCTTTCAACACAGAATTAATGTTAATATATGTAGCGCTACTCCCATAGGAGCCACAGGAATCACTTGTCCAGGTTTTCCTAACCTCAGCCACTCACCCAGGCACACAACAGGCTCATTCACTCTTTCTCCAAAGACCAGTCTAGGGGTTGTTGTTTTTATGTTTGGAGAACATGGATAGGGATGAGGGAAGTGGTGGGATACTCCAAAAATAAGAACTAAGTACACTGAGGACCTAATCTTCCTGTAGCTTAAGTAACAGTACCCTGTTTCCCCGAAAATAAGACCTAGCGTGATTGTCGGTGATGGCTGCAATATAAGCCCTACCCCCCAAATAAGCCCTAGTTAAAGTCCTTGTAGGTCTTCTTTTCAGGATAGGGCTTATTTTCGGGGAAACAGGGTAGGGCTTATTTGGGGGGTAGGGCTTATATTGCAGCCATCACCGACAATCACGCTAGGTCTTATTTTCGGGGAAACAGGGTAGTAAAGTCAGCAGCGCAAAGTCCTTTTAATACAGTAATAAAGTAATAAAATAGCTGGACAGAGCTCTTCAGGACACCAGCTGGTGTCCCCTTTAACAGACCTGCAGCTGACTATAACTAGGCACCAGAGGGGTAGCTAGATCACAAGGTCCCCAAGATCCAATGTCTGCATTTACAAGACCCAAGTACAGATGCATTCCTCCCTCAGGTCGCCCACCTGGGGCCTCCACATGGCATCCTGTGCCTGAGAGGGCAGCCTGCCCACCTCGGGCTGGACTCCTTCACTCTGGGACAAGACCCGTAGCTCTGTGTGCTCTAAGAATTAATACAGTCTCCCAGCCACCCTTTAGAGCCTGCCTCTCTGGGACAGGTCAGGGCTGTATCCATATTCATGCTGCAATCTGCATAGCTCCACACCTATCTTCCAGAAACTTCTCAAGTTGCCAGGATACAGGGGGAGCTATCCAGCAGACTAGCAGCAGCAGAGTACATGGATCAGACCTGACCAAACGATTGCAGCACACTGAGTACAGTGAGCCAAACTATGCTTTTGCCTCAACCAAATCTCAGCCACACTGACTACAGTGTGGCAACTAACTTTATCTTACCAAAAACAGACACTAACATTTAGTTAACTATCCTAGCACCTACCTAGGAGGATGCTACATATATAATAGGAACGAGTTTGCTATTCTTGATTTGTGCACAGATTGTCCACTTCTTCAGGAAACACTCCAGAAGAAGCGGGCAATCCGTGAAACATCAAACATCAGTTCTGTGTTAAAAGGCACTTTTATGGGAACAATAGTTTCGCCACAAGGGAGTTTTTGGAACGTGTCTTTTTTAGCTCTTGTTATTAGCTTTTTTGGTCTTATTTTTTTTTTTTTGTAACGTTTTTGATGATACCAAGAAAGTCTACTTGCCTCAAAGTTCTTTTCTTTGTATACTGTTAGACAGAAGTTGATCTAATGATCAGTTAGTTAGGGTTAGGGTTAGAGGGTTAGGGTTAGAGGGTTAGGGTTAGGGTTGTTGTTGTTTTGAGACTTTAAATGAGGCAGTGACCTAAGTAGGTCATATGCCTCCATCTCTGTTTATGGCGAGAAAAGGGGGGAAGGACAAAAATTTGGGACTTTAAATGTAGCACGTAGCTGCAAAAGAGTACAATGGGTTGGTAAAAACATATTTATTATTAATGAAATGGGTAACAGGGTAAAAAATATGCATGATAATGATAAAATCATAGAGTAATTCATATGTACAACAATACTGAAGGGTACAAAAAAATCTGTAAATAACATGATAATAGACAAGAATACATGATCATAGTAAATGACTTATAATTCATATATATGGGATGATATAATTCAATGGTAAATTGGTTGATTGTGTATAACCTCCAAACTAACTCCTCCACATAGACTGCAATGAAAATAGAACCCCATAATAGATTACATGAAGATACTGTGACCACATGATATCAAATCAATATGGCTTAATGGATGTGTATAAACATAGAATTAGAGCATGGCTTCCAGTTAGCTCGACGCGTTCGTGGCTAGGTAGTTACCACTCTTCAGGAGCAAGCGCGTGATCTGGAATAAAATAATACAAGGATTGCCATGAGGACCATAACCTATCAGGGAGAAACTACAAGGTGGACCAAGCACTATTAAATTACTTACAAACAGTATAGCTGTGTGTGGGAGGTGCATTGCAAGGAGTTGAGGGCCCACCGGGAACCTCAGTCATGCGAACTGTGGGAATGTGATCCATGACCGCAAACCAAAGCACCACCAGGGGCGGACAAGCATCTAAATTGTCTGGATCTTCCTGAACTCGGGAGTTTGGGAGGAACAATATCTCAGTAGCTTCTGTGAAAATTTGTAAATAATACAATTACCATGGTACACAGTTTACCCCAATGATAATGTAGAGTAAACAAGGGTGCAAATATACTAGTGGTATCACAGGTGAAAGGGGAAATACATAAAAGATAATAAGGTGTATGAGGTAAGATGCTAGTGAGTGAAAGTATTAAGCCAACCATTGGGGCTGTATAAAACAAAAAAAGATTACAAATAAGGGCGTGGGCAAGTGAAGAAAAACAAACAACAAAGTTACCTCATAATTAATGAAAAACCTGATCCAGGGGGTTCGTGATGCTAGAGAGAGCCAAACAAAGATACTGGGCCGCCCAGAGGTGGGCTTATATGGATGCAGCCAAAGCACATCCCAATGTCGCGCATGTGCAGAGGAGGGGAGAGGGCATCACCATCTGGATGGCATGGCCACCAGATGGTGAGCGCCAAAGCCATATTGATGTGATATCATGTGGTCATAGGATCTACAATCTATTATGGGGTTCTATTTTCATTGCAGTCTATGTGGAGGAGTTAGTTTGCAGGTTATATACAATCAACCAATTTACCATTGAATTGTATCATCCCCTATGTGCATATCTGTATATATATGAATTATCAGTTATTTACTATGATCTTGTATTCTTGTCTATTATTCTATCATTTAAAGTCCCAATTTTTTGTCCTTCCCCCTGTGTTCTTACTGTATATAGCATATGATTACTTAAGTGTCAACTTTGCACTCCGCGGAATATGTACTGCAGCACACTTTCCATATTATCTATATCATGGGTCGACAACCAGTGGTTCGTGGACCATCAGGGGTCCACTGGAAAATTTTGGTGGTCCCCAGGGGTTCTGCCACAAATCAACATTGTGGCTGATGTATACCGCCCAATGTTGTTTCCAATGTTGTTCTCAATGTGCACTGACAGTCAATACTGTCAGTGCGCATTGATACCCAAGTAGTTCCAGCTCCTGTGAACTCAGAGGGAGGCGCCAGGAGTAGTGCAGAAAGCGGGAGGTGAAGGAGGAGGGGACTTCAAATAGCAGCGCTGATCACAGACTGTGGGAGGGAGCACAGAGGCTGGATAAAGAGATGAGATCCGATGATGAGTCTGTGTAAGGCAGTAGTATGATGCAGAGTGAAGGGAGGGGCGGGGCAGAGAGCCAAAGCATTGTGTGTATAAGGCAGCAGTGTGATCCAAAGGGGGGGCAGAAAGCCGGAGCATTGTGTGTATAAGGCAGCAGTGTGATCCAGAGGGAGGGGGGCAGAGAGCCAGAGCATTGTGTGTATAAGGCAACAGTGTAATCTAGAGGGAGGGGGGCAAACAGCCGAGCATTGTGTGTATAAGACAGCAGTGTGATCCAGAGGGAGGGGGGCAGGGACCCAGAGCATTGTGTGTATAAGACAGCAGTGTGATCCAGGGGGAGGGGGGCAGAGAGTTGGAGCATTGTGTGTATAAGATAGTAGTGTGATCCAGAGGGAGGGGGGCAGAGAGCCAGAGCCTTGTGTGTATAAGGCAACGGTGTGATCTAGAGGGAGGGGGGGCAAACAGCCGAGCATTGTGTGTATAAGACAGCAGTGTAATCCAGGGGGAGGGGGCAGAGAGTTGGAGCATTGTGTGTATAAGGCAGCAGTGTGATCCAGAGGGAGGGGGGATGAGAGCCAGAGCATTGTGTGTATAAGGCATGTAAAATTTATGTTAGTGTTCCACGGGATTCAATATTAGGAGTTTAGTGGTCCGTGAGGTCCAAAAGGTTGGCGATCAATGATCTATATCATCCAAATACAAAGAGAAACACCAAAATACTGTGTTAGAAACTTCTTAAATATGACTTCTGGGAACTATCTCATACACCCACCCAAAACCCTCAACCTTACTTTGAAAGTTGACTATTCAGAACCAGCTATGAACTAAAATTACATTAAATAAATGACTAGAAATGAACATACCTCAACACATATGCCATAAATATAACGTCTACCACTTTTCTGTGCAATCCATAGAACATTTTTGCACTTACAAGAATTTGTGCTGCCTCCTTACGTCACATTGAGTAGTTCACTTACTGTCTAGAAATAAATTGTGTAACATAAAAAACATGGCAGACTGACAAGTGGAAACACACATTTCTTGCTGTCGGTAAGTGTGAGTTATAAACTTGTGATTCCTGCCTGGTTCTAGGTTATGATAGACAGGTCTCCCAGAGGGGTGGCCCCCACCTCAGACGGAAAGCTACGGATCCAGGAGAACAGAAAAGTATTGATGCTGTGGTGACATATTGGCAGACAACTACATTTGTCTGAAATAATTTAAGGTAATTTCTATAAAACGGAAGATAATTGGTGCTGAGGGAATTCATCTCCAGGGTTTACACAAGTTGTGTAGGTGAGGAAACCATAAAATACGATCTATCAAGAGACATTCCAGTCAACACTGAAAATTTAAAGTACAATTTAGCATGAGATGAGTATGAGGTGTGCTCATAATATTTTTTTTAATTGTCATACTACTGTTTGTATGATAGCCACAGATATTTTTTTTTGTCTAACAGTCCTTAGCCTATTACCTTGCTGAGTAGACAAGGTAAGTGAAGTGGTCAATGGACCTGAACTATTGCCCCAGGAAGAAAGAAAGGAAAAGAGGAAAGACTAGATCTTTAGATCTGGAAAGTTGAGTTTAGGTGGTCACCAATATAAGGTGTGTTGTAAGTACCTAAAATGTTCCAGCCAAAAAATGAGTAAGCTCCCAATTTTCTGTAGCATACTGACAACTGAGCCTCTGATGCATGAAAATCCTGAGCAGTATTGTCATCCCTGCCTGAGTTCTCCCCTGCTGGACTACAGAACTCCACTCATCCCCACCACTTTCCATCCTGCTCCATGTGCATACATTGAGTTCCTTCCAAGAAAAAGCAATGCCTTGACTCCCAGGAAATTGTCCATACACTGTGTGTATGGAAAGGGCTCTTGAGAGATGTAGTTTTGATTTGCATTCCTACATCAATAGGATCAGTCCTAGGGTCCCCATGCACCCAGAATCTGCCCCTGTGCAAGTATTTTACAATTCTACTGATGAGAAACAGTAATAAAGGTCCATGCTTTGTACACTGGTGGGCAGTCATGTTGGAACAGGAAGGGGCCATCCCCAAACTTTTCCCACAAAGTTGGGAGCATGAAATTGTCCAAAATGTCTTGGTATGCTGACACCTTAAGAGTTCCCTTCACTGGAACTAAGGGGCCCAGCCGAACTCCTGATAAACAAACCCACACCATAATCCCAATACAAACAAGTGGCCACTGCCTGCACCTATAACTGGTCTATTGCAGCAAGGACCAAATGACTTGGACTAGTGCACAAAGCAAGGTCCATAAAGACATGGATGAGCGAGTTTGGGGTGGAGGAACTTGACTGGCCTGCACAGAGAAGGGGTGGAGGAACATGACTGGCCTGCACAGAGACGGGGTGGATGAACTTGACTGGCATGCACAGAGTCCTGACTTCAATCCGTTAGAACACCTTTGTGATGAATTAGAGCGGAGACTGGGAGCCAGCCCTTCTCCTCCAACATCAGTGCCAGACCTCACAATTGCGCGTTTGGAAGAATGGTCAAACATTCCCATAGACACACTCCTGAACCTTGTGGACGGCCTTCCCAGAAGAGTAGAAGCTGCCATAGCTGCAAAGGGTGGGCCAACCCAATATTGAACCCTACGGACTTTGACTGGGATGCCATTAAAGTTCATGAGTGGACATATGTTGACAGCGGCTCGAAACATTATAGCTCTAAACTGGAGGAAGACTATGGCTCCCTCAATAGGGGGGTGGGTGTGCGAGATGAGCAAGATGCAGTCAGTGGAGATGATGATAGGAATGGACGCGAGGCAGAGGGATCAAATTCAGGAAACATGGTGCAAATGGGAAGAGTTTAGAGCCTCTGCAAATTTATAAAAATATATGTAGAGTAATATGGTGGAGATGTGTATGGAGGGGAGAGGAGTAGAGAGAGAGGAAGAAAGGGTAATGGTAGGGATAAGGGATAAAGGAAAATGGGGGGGGGGTTCCCCTCTTTTGTGTGAGATAGTATATGTGGTTGAACGGTGTCCAATGTGGTAGAATATAACAATATTAACAATAGATGAAAACATTTTTTTATGGGATATAAAATGGATAATGTATGTAAAATGTAAAATGATATATCCAAATTATCACATTAAATGTTTTGTAAATTGGAAAGAAAACGTGTAAATAAAAGATTATATAAAAAAAAAAAGTTCATGAGCGTGTAAAGACAGGCGTGCCAATACTTAAGACAATATAGTGTATTTTCACATGTGCTAATACGCACATGAATGTTGGATTAAGCAAACAGCCATGTGGCTTACATACATATAGTAGGGGTACTGAAACAAAAATAAGTCATAATAATGTAGGGGTGCTGTAGCACCGAATAAAGCAAAAAAAAAATAATAATGTTTTATATTCAGAGATTTCCAAAATACTTTGAATATTTTGAAAATGGATAATAAAAACAAAAAAACAAAGAACTCTGTAATAAAGAAAATCTATTGCATGAATAAATGGATACAATAAGAGTGTCACATGGTACAATCACATATAAAAAAATACGTTGTTGTTGCATTGTTGATATGAACGATGTATGCCGGCTCTATTCATTTTAGGGGAATAAAACTTTGCAAACCGCATGCGTGTAAACATATTCCTTCCCGGTTGCTGTGATCCATGCACAGTGACACTGAACATTCCCAGATTCATCTAATGACTGATTGCTAGTACTGATTGATGGTCAGGTTTGGGAATGCCAGCGCATTGCACACATAATCTGAGCACTTGCATGCATGTTGCCTCATTTGCGAGATAAACTGCATTTGTTTTTTTTGTTTTTTTGTTTTTTTGTGTTCCTCCATGTGTAAATTCATGTGCATACATGCAGAGAGACAACAGTATCATGAATAATAATATATACATAAAGCCAAAACGATTTCTTTTAGCTTTGAATACAGTAGGGAAGGTTTAAAACCACTATGTTTTTTTTTTTTTCTTCTGCTGTTGGGGGAACCATTGAAGAGCTTTTCTTTTGTGTCTCCTCCCACAGAAACATCAGGAAGTCAAATGAAATCTCTCCAAAGTGCAATTGCCCCTCACTTCCTGCTTCAGTGACAACTTGAAGACCAGGCCTTTTCTGGCACTTTTTTGTTTAAAAGTAAAAATCTGTATTTTTTGCTGAAAAATTACGTATAACCCCAAAACATTATATATATATCTTTTTAGCAGAGACCCTAGAGCAGTGATGGCGAACCTTGGCACCCCAGATGTTTTGGAACTACATTTCCCATGATGCTCAACTACACTGTAGAGGGCATGAGCATCACGGGAAATGTAGTTCCAAAACATCTGGGGTGCCAAGGTTCACCATCACTGCCCTAGAGAATAAAATGGCGATTGTTGCCATTTTTTATGTCACATGGTATTTGCGTTTTTCAAACACAATTTTTTTGGAAAAAAAACAACTTTAATGGATTTTAATGCAAAAGAACACAATATATAACCCAATTTTTTGGTAACATGTAAAAGATGATGTTACGCTGAGTAAATAGATACCTTACATGTTACATTTTAAAATTGTTCACGGTCATGGAATGGCGACAAACTACGATACTTAAGAATCTCCATAGGCAAAACTTTAATTTTTTTTACAGGTTACCTGTTTAGAGTTACAAAGAAGGTCTAGCACTAGAATATTTGCTCTCGCTATAACATTTGCGGCGATATCTCACATGTGTGATACGAACACTGTTTGCATATGCGTGCGCGACTTACGTATGGGTCCTCTTCTGCGCGCGAGCATGTAGGAATATGCTGAATATGTTCAGGTGTTTTAAATAGCCTTGCAGGATTTAAATGTCATTCTTATATGTGTGCGCTGTAATCTTCTGTTCTGTTTGTATGGTCTTATAGCTGCACCATCTTTAATGTAATGTATTTTTAGGGTGCGCCCCCCAAGTCTTTGTTTGTCCATGAAGGAATAGGGGCGCTTAAAATTTGTATTTATTTATTTATCTTATCTTCTTCTTATTTTAATTTTACACTGTCCCTTTAATTTTTTTGTTTATCACTTATATTCCCTATTACAAGGAATGTAAACATCCCCTGTGATAGAAAGAACGATGACAGGTCCTCTTTATGGAGAGATCTGGGGTCTGTAAGACCCAAAATCTCTCCTCTACTATTGAAAGCAAAAGATAAAAAAAAACAAAAATGATCTTATGTCTAAAAAAAAAGTTTACTTCCGCCCTAGACAGGAAGTGACATCGTGACATCACTCCGGTCCTATTAGATCAGATACGATCTAGTCTCTCCTCACCTCTGTGACCGGCTGCGCGAACCGTTGGATTGTTTCCCGGGCTCGCTGGTAAGAACAGTAAGCCTGAGAAACACAAGCGCTGGGAGGAGGGCAACTCCTGCTGCTTTCTAAAAGTGATCCAACGGCTAATCAGTTGATTGGATCACTTTTCTGAGAAAGAGAATCGCTGCTGGCTGAAAAAAAAAAAAAAATGGGGCTCTGGCTGTTAGCTTGAGCCATAACCCCGGTAAACAAAGGCCGCAACGTATATATATATATTGCGGTCTTGAAGTGTTTACATTTTCCTTCACCTACTGTCCTGATGTTAATGATCACCAGAAACAATAATGAATAAGGATGAATTTCCCCACCGTGGACACAAGCAATTAAAAACTTGACAAAGGTTCTAATCCAGAGGTGGTCAACTTTGTTAATATCGTGGGCCTCAAGGGCAGCCCATAAAGGGCTGCACATAATATTTAGTGAATGTAATGCAGCAGAAATCTATCTAAGATTTTGGACATGCAACAGGAGATGGTCAGAGACTACACATTCTAGAGGAGTTGTTGAAGACTGGGGACACGCTTCAGGAGAAAGTCATAGACTGGGGACACATTACATAAAATGACTAGAACAGTGGCTAAGTGGTTAGCACTTTTGTCTAGCATCACTAGGGCCATTGGTTTGAATCTCAACCACGGTACTACCTGCCTGGAGTTGCATGCTCTCTCTCTGCCTGTGTGGGTTTCCCCCTGGTGCTCCGGTTTCCTCTCACGCTTCACAGACATGCTGGTAGGTTAATTGGTTTCGGTCTAAATTGGTCCTTGTATGTGTATGTATGAATGTGAGTTAGGGAAAATCAAATTAACGAGGAGTGGCTGACGGCAGAGGACCTAGTTATAGGGCTGAACGGAACTAGGTGAAAATCACTAGGTCCTCTGCCGTCAGCCACTCCTCCTTAATTTGATTTTTATAGGCCCTATCCCCATCCATCTACAGCTTGACGAAGGGGCGCGGCTGTCACGTCATTGCAGCCCGTACGCCAAGGAAACGCGTCGCTTACCGGTGACGTCATTCCTCCTCGCCTGCTATCCATCTGCGCTCCAAGCCTCATTCTGGTTCCTCGTCATCACCGCGGCAGGCACAACATCTCAGCGGTGTCCTTCCACACGCAGGCAGAACACTTAGCAGACAAGCAGGAGTTCTTGTGACCGATCTGATGATACTCTTCTGATGGACATCTTACATGCTTTCTGATGACTTCCCAAATGTGAGTGTAACTGACACAAGATTATGAATAAAATGTTTTCTTACGTCTACACCTAGAGACGCCTCTTTTTCTTTGTGTTTCTCTTCTAACCTTTCCCAACTCTATCCAAAGGATGAAAAGTGAATAGGACTAATTGGATGGGAAAAAAGGGGTTCAGGTCCACATCCCTTGTACAACATGTAAAAGAAAAGTTCCTTACTTCACATGTCAAAACGCGTAGGATTTTATCTGTCTAGTTGGCAGTAGGTTTGGGCCTCTTCTATTCTCTTTTATATGCTGCAACTCTATGTGTATTTCAATGTCATTATGTGTTTTATGATACGATGTTAAATGAATAAAAATTATATTTTTTTGCTATAAAAAATGTTTTCTGAGTGTTCATGGTCCTTCAAAGTCCTGTCTTTTGAGGAACTTTTCTTTTACTACTCTATCCAAACCTACAAAAAAAGTTTTGGATACACTGTAAATCAAAATGTTATCAATTAACTAATAATAGCGCCTGCAAACCGACCCGAAAGTGCCGCTGCTTTCATTCCAGTGTGAAAGCCCCGAGGGCTTTCACACTGGAGTGATGCGCTGGCAGGATGGTAAAAAAAGTCCTGCCAGCAGCATCTTTGGAGCGGTGAAGGAGCAGAGTGTATACCGCTCCTTTACCGCTCCTGCCCATTGAAATCAATGGGACGGCACGGCTATACCGCCGGCAAAGCGCCTCTGCAGAGGCGCTTTGCGGTGGTTTTAACCCTTTCTCGGCCGCTAGCAGGGGGGTAAAACCTCCCCGCTAGTGGCCGCATACCGACGGTAAAGCGCCGCTAACAATAGCGGCGCTTTACCGCCGACAACGCCCCCGCCCCAGTGTGAAAGGGGCCTTAAACTTAGAGAACACATGCGGGCGAAGAAAAATGTGACAGTGTCTCTACTGGACTTTTATATATTTTATCTTCCCAAAGAAAAATCTCCCACTCTTCACAATCACACCTTACTCATGTCATCAGCAGTGTTGCCAACCGCCCGTTAATTTACGGGCAGCCCGTAAAAAGCACCCCATTTTCGGGGCGCCCGTGAATGCCCGTTACGGGCAGCCGGTGCCCGTAAAAAATATGGCTGCGGGCCGGCCATGCAACTGCGCATGCGCCGTTCCGAAGCCTGCAGGACTCGGGAAATATCGTACGAGCTCGGCAGGCCGGCGCATGCGCAGTAATGTAATGACGCCGCCTGGCGCCATTTTTGAACAGAAGCCGCCGGCCGCCGCTCGTTCTTCAGTTCTCGGCGGTTCAGCGGGGGGGAGCAGGAGGAGCCATGTTACCGGGCCCGGCCACGGCAGGACGTCAGTGAGTGAGTGACAGAAGTAAAAGCCTCTGACCATCTCCTGTGCTCGCAGCCTCTGCTCTGACCATGATCTCCTGTGCCCACAGCCTCTGCTCTGACCATCTCCTGTGCCCACAGCCTCTGCTCTGACCATCTCCTGTGCCCACAGCCTCTGCTCTGACCATCTCCTGTGCCCACAGCCTCTGCTCTGACCATCTCCTGTGCCCACAGCCTCTGCTCTGACCATCTCCTGTGCCCACAGCCTCTGCTCTGACCATCTCCTGTGCCCACAGCCTCTGACCATCTCCTGTGCTCGCAGCCTCTGACCATCTCCTGTGCCCGCAGCCTCTGACCATCTCCTGTGCTCGCAGCCTCTGACCATCTCCTGTGCTCGCAGCCTCT
Source organism: Aquarana catesbeiana (assembly GCF_042186555.1). Taxonomy (NCBI): domain Eukaryota; kingdom Metazoa; phylum Chordata; class Amphibia; order Anura; family Ranidae; genus Aquarana; species Aquarana catesbeiana. The sequence goes on from NC_133334.1 coordinate 276,176,078, forward strand.
GACCATCTCCTGTGCTCGCAGCCTCTGACCATCTCCTGTGCCCGCAGCCTCTGACCATCTCCTGTGCCCGCAGCCTCTGACCATCTCCTGTGCTCGCAGCCTCTGACCATCTCCTGTGCCCGCAGCCTCTGACCATCTCCTGTGCTCGCAGCCTCTGACCATCTCCTGTGCCCGCAGCCTCTGACCATCTCCTGTGCCCGCAGCCTCTGACCATCTCCTGTGCCCGCAGCCTCTGACCATCTCCTGTGCCCGCAGCCTCTGACCATCTCCTGTGCCCACAGCCTCTGACCATCTCCTGTGCCCGCAGCCTCTGACCATCTCCTGTGCCCACAGCCTTTGCTCTGACCATCTCCTGTGCTCGCAGCCTCTGACCATCTCCTGTGCCCGCAGCCTCTGACCATCTCCTGTGCTCGCAGCCTCTGACCATCTCCTGTGCCCACAGCCTCTGCTCTGACCATCTCCTGTGCCCACAGCCTCTGCTCTGACCATCTCCTGTGCCCACAGCCTCTGCTCTGACCATCTCCTGTGCCCACAGCCTCTGCTCTGACCATCTCCTGTGCCCACAGCCTCTGCTCTGACCATCTCCTGTGCCCACAGCCTCTGCTCTGACCATCTCCTGTGCCCACAGCCTCTGACCATCTCCTGTGCCCGCAGCCTCTGACCATCTCCTGTGCTCGCAGCCTCTGACCATCTCCTGTGCCCGCAGCCTCTGACCATCTCCTGTGCTCGCAGCCTCTGACCATCTCCTGTGCCCGCAGCCTCTGACCATCTCCTGTGCCCACAGCCTCTGACCATCTCCTGTGCCCGCAGCCTCTGACCATCTCCTGTGCCCACAGCCTTTGCTCTGACCATCTCCTGTGCCCGCAGCCTCTGACCATCTCCTGTGCCCGCAGCCTCTGACCATCTCCTGTGCCCGCAGCCTCTGACCATCTCCTGTGCCCGCAGCCTCTGACCATCTCCTGTGCCCGCAGCCTCTGACCATCTCCTGTGCCCGCAGCCTCTGACCATCTCCTGTGCCCGCAGCCTCTGACCATCTCCTGTGCCCGCAGCCTCTGACCATCTCCTGTGCCCGCAGCCTCTGACCATCTCCTGTGCCCACAGCCTTTGCTCTGACCATCTCCTGTGCCCACAGCCTTTGCTCTGACCATCTCCTGTGCCCGCAGCCTCTGACCATCTCCTGTGCCCGCAGCCTCTGACCATCTCCTGTGCCCGCAGCCTCTGACCATCTCCTGTGCCCGCAGCCTCTGACCATCTCCTGTGCCCGCAGCCTCTGACCATCTCCTGTGCCCGCAGTCTCTGACCATCTCCTGTGCCCGCAGCCTCTGACCATCTCCTGTGCCCGCAGTCTCTGACCATCTCCTGTGCCCGCAGTCTCTGACCATCTCCTGTGCCCGCAGCCTCTGACCATCTCCTGTGCCCACAGCCTCTGACCATCTCCTGTGCCCACAGCCTCTGACCATCTCCTGCCCGCAGCCTCTGACCATCTCCTGTCCGCAGCCTCTGACTTATTCCTACATCATGTCTGCAGTCTCTGAGGGGGAGTCGGGAAAGGAGTCAAGAGTGGGAGCGCCGCCGGGATCATGGGGTCACGGGAGAAGGCAGACGTGTGTGGACTGTGGAGAGGAGACCATAGGAAAACCAGAACCACCAAGCTGGAGCCATCTGACTGAGCCCTGCACGATGCACCTGAGAGGAGGTCAGTGACAGCACCGCTAGGCCAGTCTAGGGGGGTTGCTGATGTAAGGGGGAGTGAATACAATAATGTAAGGGGCACTGATATAAAGGTTTCCCCCTAAATTAGTAACTCCCCTTACCTTAGTGTATTCACTCTGCGGAAGGTGGCCTCTGGTCACCAGAGTGCCCACCACAGCAGAGTTCCTGGCATTCCCCTTTACATCAAAGTCTGCAGGATTGCCCCTTACAGTGCAAAGGGGAACTCAATCTGCAGACCCTGATGTAATTGGGAACTCTGATGTAAAGTGAACACAGTGGAATCTGATATAAGGTGGTCTCTGGTCACCAGAGCCTCCCCTCTACATCTGAGTTCCCCCTTAGATCATGATCTGCAGCGTTCCCCTTTACATAAGAGTTCCCTTTCACTGTAAGGGGGATCCCTGCAGACTCTGATGTAAGGAGGGAACCTAGTGCTAGCTGGGTTATAGTAACCTGACCTTCATGTCAATGGAGAAATATGTTTTTTAACTTTTGTTTAGCTTAAACACATTGCTAATAGCACTAGCTATATGTTTATAGTTCAAATATGTATCCTTGTACTGTTTAGCACTGAAAATAGTAACTTTAGGTACTTTTTTGCAGCGCCAGTAAAAAATGCAGATCTGCCAGTAATTTTCATGATTTTTGCCAGTAAAAAAGTGGTGCCGTTTGTAAATTTTGTCATCCTGCCAGTAAATTTCACTTCAGGGGGTTGGCAACACTGGTCATCAGTTTTGTGCAGCACCTATATTTGTGAGCGACTATTTTCAAGGATGAAGCACAGTAAGAGAAAAATTAGAACCAAAATATCTGATAAGCAACTAAAGAATTGCCACTCCATCTATCCAACCAGATATTGATGCGTTAGCTGACCAGAAACAGTGCCAGATATCGCACATTATCTATATCAGTGATCTGCCTGACTTTTTCTGCTCATCAGCTCTTCTTATTTGTGGCCCCCTTATGTGTGGCCCAAGGCAATTCCTCTTCCTCCAATGTGGCCCAGGAAGGTCAAAAGGTTGGATGCCCCTGTGCTAATGGGCTGCATGTGGCTCCTGCTGCGCAGATTGGGCTAACCCTTCCATACTCTATCCAAACCTACAAAAACTTTTAGATACATTGTAAATCAAAATGTACCAATTACTGTACACATAAGGAGCTATGACTAAGCGCTACGGGAGTGTGAAATGCGTCAGATGGTGATGCTGTTCCCCTCTATTTGTATTTTTGGAGATGTTTTACGGACTTGCTGAAATAAAGGTGATTTTACTGGACGTGCGGCCAACCAAAATTCTTTATGCTCATTGAAATCCATGATGGGCGGGGACTAGTCTGTGTGTTAGTGGAGGTTAGTGGCGGCTGGTGCTCAAAAACTCGGTGCTCTCCTAGGAAGGAGACGAGGTCGGGAGACAAGGCCACCCCTCCCCCCCGGCGACGGACGTGAATGTGGGGAACATTCCCCCCGTGCGCACGTGAGATGGCCTCCTTACCTTAGGAGCTGCTATGGGTGAGCCATCGTGGTGACTGGTGGGTCGGATGGTTGCTTCTCCTCCAGCCCTGCGTCTCCTCCCTCCTCCCCCTTGGTCAATAAGATCGCTTCTCCTTTCAGCGGGAAATGTGTCTCACGACTCGCTTCCTGATTGGCTGGGTGGAGGATCAGTGTTACAATAGCGAATATTTATTCGCTATTGTCACACAACTGGGTGGACTCGGAGCGCAGTGCTCTGTGCCCCCGAGCCCACCCTTTTTTGGAGCCTGTTAGAGCCTCTGGCCCTAATCACGTGCTTCAAACAAAAACATCCCCGCCGCATTGGAATCCATGCATCCGGCGCCCTGTATGTAGATTAGGGCCGGACGCATGGATGGGGGGGAGAGGCGCCCGTGCACCCTTAATGGATGAGCTCCCACTGGTGGAGGTGGACTGACCTAGAGCGGTGCTCACACACATCTGTACACATAAGGACCTGTTTTCCTGAAGTAGAAAGACTGAGTGCTGGGATATCAATTTCAAACAATGCTGTAGAGTACTTTGATTAAAAAAATAATAATAAAATACTGTGAGCATTGATGCACATATATGTGTATTTATCCCCATCTTTACTATTCCGATAACTAGTCTAATGCCGCGTACACACGACCGGTTTTGTTGTCGGAATAAACTCCGAAGGTTTCTCTGACAGAACTCCCGACGGAATTCCATTCAAGCGGTCTTGCCTACACATGGTGAACCCAAAGTCGGACCGTCAAGAACGCGGTGACGTACAACACTTACGACGGGACTAGAAAAAGGAAATTCAATAGCCAGTAGCCAATAGCTTCCGTCTCGTACTTGCTTCAGAGCATGCGTCGTTTTTGGTCTGTCGGAACAACATACAGACGATCGGTTTTCCCGATAGGAATTGGTTCCATCGGAAATATTTAGAACATGTTTCATTTCTAGGTCCGTCAGAATTTTCAAAAAAAAAAGGCCGATACACACGATCGGAATAGACGATGAAAAGCTTCCGTCTGAATTTTTCTGTCGGACATTCCGCTCGTGTGTACGCGGCTTAAGAGGACCTCAAAAATGGATTAGATATACCTTAAATAATAATAATAATTATTATTACTAGTATTATTATTGTTATTATTATTCTTATTATCAGTAGTAGTAGTAATAGTAGTAGCACTAGTATTATTATTATTATTATTATTATCAGTAGTAGTAGTGGTAGCACTAGTATTATTATTATTATTATTATTGGTATTATTATTGGTAGTAGTAGTATTAGTAGTAGTAGTGGTATTAGCACTTGTATTATTATTAATAATATTATTATTATTTCGATTTCATACTAATAACAGAAAAGGGCCAAGATGATACCATAACAATAAATCATATTACCGATTAAAAATGATATTTTATGCATTTGTCTTTTTCTCAGAAATGTAACATACATTTACAGTTTTTTATTTATTTTCGATACGGGAAATATAAAGTAGATCTGTACACCTTGTGTAAAATAGGCTCAGAAATTTACTAAACAATAACCAGCCAAGCTTCCTCTTTGTTCTCATTCCAACCCCCACTGCAGCAAGAAAATAAATAGCCAAAGTGCCTTCACGTGTCATCAAAGGCGCACATCTATCACTGTGGTATGGGAAGAGCATGATCCAATTTAAGAGTGAGTCGCAGTATGAAGTCTCCAGCCAGAATGACATCGCTCTGTCGGCAGAAGCTGGGCTGAGCCAGGGAAGCTTAGCCTAAATATAACCACATTCTGCTTGTACTATAATTTGCAGGTCGATACAATAGAAAACGAGGGGTAAAAACATCTGTAGCCGCTCTGTTTGCCTTCACAGCACTGTAGTACATCAGCCAGTAAATGTTGCGTGGAAAAATAACAATTAAACACCCAGTGAACATGCATACATGCGATAATGTTGATGGATAATGATAGTTTATTATGTAAGAAGGTGATGAGAACATCTGTGCACAATGTTAAAGGGGGCATTATATGGCAATATTGCATTTAGCAGTGCATGTAGGGTCATTTCTGGGACTAGCGGGCTGAGCTACCACCGTACATAGAGAAATGCTTTCAAATTGTGGTTGAAAAAAAACAGAAGGAAAAAAATGTACATAATGCATGTGTAGGCTGTATATCATGAAATATTTGCTTATTAAAGAGTTCATTCTAAAAGCAAAACAAGTACATAAATATATATATATATATATATATATATACACACACACAGTATCTCACAAAAGTAAGTACACCCCTCACATTTGTGTCAATCTTTTCATGTGACAACACTGAAGAAATGACACTTGTCTACAATGTAAAGTAGTGAGTGTACAGCTTGTATAACAGTGTAAATTTGCTGTCCCCTCAAAATAACTCAACACACAGCCATTAATGTCTAAACCGCTGGCAACAAAAGTCAGTACACCCCCTAAGTGAAAATGTCCAAATTGGGCCCAAAGTGTCAATATTTTGTGTGGCCACCATTATTTTCCAGCGCTGCCTTGTCACATGAAAAGATATAATAAAATATTGACAAAAATGTGAGGGGTGTACTCACTTTTGTGAGATACTGTATATATGTATGTACATTATATTGTCAAAAGTATTGGGACGCCTGCCTTTACACACACATGAAATTTAATGGCATCCCAGTCTTAGTCCGTAGGGTTCAGTATTGAGTTGGCTCCGCCCTTTGCAGCTATAACAGCTTCAGCTCTTCTGGGAAGGCCGTCCACAAGGTTTAGGAGGGTGTCTATGGGAATGTTTGACCATTCTTCCAGAAGGGCATTTGTGAGGTCAGGCTCTGATATTGGAGACAAGGCCTGGCTCACAGTCTCCACTCTAATTCATCCTAAAGGTGTTCTATCGGGTTGAGGTCAGGACTCTGTGCAGGCCAGTCAAGTTCCTTCACCCCAAACTTGCTCATCCATGTCTCTATGGACCTTGCTTTGTGCACTGGTGGGCAGTCATGTTGGAACAGGAAGGGGCCGTCCCCAAACTGTTCCCACAAAGTTGGAAGCATGAAATTGTCCAAAATGTCTTGGTATGCTGACGCTGAGTTCCCTTCACTGGCACTTAGGGGCAACCTCTGAAAAACAACCCCACACCATAATCCCCCCTCCATCAAATGATTCGGACCAGTGTACAAAGCAAGGTCCATAAAGACATGGGTGAGCGAGTTTGGGGTGGAGGAACTTGACTGGCCTGCACAGAGTCCTGACCTCAACCTAATAGAACACATTTGGGACACACAAAAGGGGAAGTTCTGCTTGTTTGCACCTCCCCTCCCCCCCTCCACTGCCACATTTGGCACTTTTTTGGGGGGAACAGGTACCTGGTTTTGACAAAAACCTGCTCTCACTTTGGCCCCCTCCTTCCCCCCGCAGTCTTCTGGGACACATCACAGGTCCTAGAAGACTACAGGACCGTTCGCAAAACACAGCACAGCTCGCACATGTGCAATAGGAAGCGGACTGTGAAGCTGCAAGGTCTCACTTCTTACTTCCGTTACTTGAGATGCAAGCTCCTGCACCCGAAGCCGATTGAAGAATCAACTCGTGAGCACATCGCTGGATCCAGGGACAGGTAAGTGTTCTAATATTAAAAGTCAGCAGCTACAGTATTTCTACAGTATTTGTAGCTGCTGACTTAATTTTTTGGGGGGGAGCCTGGAGCTCCTCTTTAACTGCATGCCGACCAGCCGCCGTCATTACGCCACGACCCCGCGAGCCGTCGTAGCTATACGGCGGCTCGCGGGATCGGGATAGCATGCACACGCCCGCTGCACTGCGGGGGGGTGCCGATGCTCGTGGCCGATGCTTGCGATGACCGCCGGCCATAAGCGATCGCCGGCACGAGAGGCAGAACAGGACATGTGTGTGTAAACACACAAATCCCCGTTCTGTTCTGTGATATTTATTATAGCAAAAAGTACAAAATATTGTGTTTTTTTCAAAATTGTCACTCTTTTTTGTCTATAGCTCAAAAAATAAAAACCGCAGAGGTGATCAAATGCCACCAAAAGAAAGCTCTATTTGTGGGGAAAAAGGGACGTCAATTTTGTTTGGGTGCAGCGTCGCACGACCGCGCAATTGTCAGTTAAAGCGACGCAGTGCCGAATCTCAAAAAATTACCCGGTCATTCAGCAGCCAAATTTTTCGGGGCTGAAGTGGTTTAGGAAGAGCTCATTCGGGGGGGGATCAAGATGGAAGATGTCTTCACTGGAAGGATCTGGGTGGGCTGGCTAGAGAAAGGGAGCACAACAGAGTGAAAAGGGTGGGAGGGAAGCTCTTTAAAAACAATTATGGTGGGTAGGACTCATTGAAGGAATTAGGGGGAGGGGCAAGACATCAAGGAAAGAGAGGGAGAACTCAAAAAAGAGTGCCTAGTTTGGAAAAATGTGAAGGTCATAATTTTTTTTTTCTTTTTTTCCATGACACTATTATACTTAAGAAAATAGAAGACCATGTCAATTTCAACACTAATGAAGTTATAGCACTCTGCGAGGGAAACCCCTTCCCCCATGTTTGGAAGGCTTATCGGTGATGTCATCACTAGCTGGTGTCCTTGGGGTCCTTATTAAAAGTTTTCTTCACTCGCTCCCTCCTGCTGTGTGGACAGAATAGTGAGTGCTCTTGGATATATGTGTAATAGGATTAAGTGTGGTTAACGATAGGGAATTTGATGTAAATAGCTGGATGCTGGTTGTGAGCACGGGGAAATGATTAACAAAGTATTCTTTTAGGCAAATTTTTTTATTTGTTTTTTTAAAGCAGAACCAAATACAGGTTTGCCCTGAGAAGCAGTTCAAAAGGTTAAACTGATACTAAACCGACACTGCGTAATTCATTTACATTCTCCCTTCTATTTCTGTATGTGGATGACGGAACTGTAATTATTTTAATTAAAAAAAACATAAAAACATTTGAGTTCTGTCCGTGATGCTTTTTTTTATTTGCACTAACATACAATTTTTCAGGACAAGCTTTCGGGGTATGTCCTCTTCTTCAATGTCCCAGCAGTTCTAATTCACAAAAGTTTTAGCAGAATGTTAAAAAAACAAAAAAAAAACACAATCTCTAAGGGAAAGGATAAAAAAAAAAAAAAAAAACAAATAAATGTATATGGCAAAATAAAACTAGCATAGTTAGTGAGATAAAAGCACTAAGACGTGGATGAACCCGATAGAACACTTTTGGGATGAATTAGAGCGCAGACTGCAAGCCAGGCCTTCTCATCCAACATCAGTACCTGACCTCACAAATGCGCTTCTGGAAGAATGGTCAAACATTCCCATAGACACACTCCTAAACCTTCGTGGACGGCCTTCCCAGAAGAGTTGAAGCTGTTATAGCTGCAAAGGGTGGGCCAACGCAATATTGAACCCTACGGACTAAGACTGGGATGCCGTTAAAGTTCATGTGCGTGTAAAGGCAGGCGTCCCAATACTTTTGACAGGGGCAGGGGTGGATCCAGGGGGGGGGGGCAACAGGGCAATTGCCCCCCCCCCCCCCCGAAATAATAGCACTGTCTGAAATTGTCTCCTGCTGCTGCCGGCCCGAGTCTCTCTCTCACATGTGCCGATCAGCGGCGCAGAGAGAGAGACTCGCGTCTATGTATGTAGTACAGGCAGCGGTGGTCACTCACACTGAAGGTGGATACATACCAGGAGGAGGTGGGTGGAGCCTCTTCCCTGCACTCGTTGCTAGACGCCAGGCGGCCCAGGCGTTAGCAACGAGTGACGTCAGTGAGTGAGTCACCGTCATGTCGGAGCGGAGTTCGGACTCCAGTCTCAGCCTCCGCCGCGGCTGACAGTGCGGGCAGCCCTGTAGGTGACAGTGCGGGCGGCTCCACCATGGCTGACAGTGCGGGCGGCTCCACAGTGCGGGCGGCTCGGTCAGTGAGTGAGTCGGTGAGGGGGGGGTAGCTGGGCGGCTCCATGTGACTGTGAGTGGTCTGCTGGCCAATCAGGGAGCCGGCGGGCACAGGAGCAGAGAGATGACATCTCTCACCACCCTGAGCCCGCTCTGCATCCCTGCAGTTCCGCCCTCACTGTGAAGGCAGCTGTGGGCAACAGAGAGATTACATCATCTCTCTGCTGCCTGACTCCGGGACATAGCAAGAGACCACCTTAGCAGGAAAGTGTGACACGGCAGGTGACAATCCGCATCTGGTGGCAGGAGACGTGGCAAGTGACAATCCACAACGTGTGGCAGGAGACGTGGCAAGTGACAATTCACAATGTGTGGCAGGAGACGTGGCAAGTGACAATTCACAACGTGTGGCAGGAGACGTGGCAAGTGACAATCCACAACGTGTGGCAGGTGACGTTGCAAGTGACAATCCACAACGTGTGGCAGGTGACGTGGCAAGTGACAATCCACAACGTGTGGCAGGAGACATGGCAAGTGACAATACACAACGTGTGGCAGGTGACGTGGCAAGGGACAATCCACAATGTGTGGCAGGAGACGTGGCAAGTGACAATTCACAACGTGTGGCAGGTAATGTGGCAAGGGACAATCCACAATGTGTGGCAGGAGACGTGGCAAGTGACAATTCACAACGTGTGGCAGGTGACGTGGCAAGTGACAATCCACAACGTGTGGCAGGTGACGTGGCAAGTGACAATCCACAACGTGTGGCAGGAGACGTGGCAAGTGACAATTCACAACTTGTGGCAGGTGATGCGGCAAGTGACAATCCGCATCTGGTGACAGGTGACGTTGGAAGTGACAATCCGCATTTGGTGGCAGGTGACGTTGGAAGTGACAATCCGCATTTGGTGGCAGGCGACGTGGAAAGTGACACACTCAGGGCTCTCACTGATTCTGCATTATGGTGAGTTGAACTATTTAATTTTATATTACAATGTAAGAATAGAAATAATGCGCTTCAATCATCCTGACACTATAATAACCATGGTGCCGTGATGATTGAAGTGCCAACACCAGCTGTTTCCCCGATAAATTGCCCGCAAAAAAAAAGGTATTTTCTCGCAGTGCCCCTCCCGAGATTAGACTCTGGATCCGCCCCTGGGTTAAACTCTTTTTCACTTACACAGGAAGTCTATTCCATTGACAAATTGTTACAATGTTTATATTTAAGTTCCACTGCTAAAGAATGTTGTGATTCTTGGCAGACTGCTCGTTTTTTTCTCTTCCTTTCTTTTGAGGGCTGTGGCTTCAGAAGAGCAGAGAGAATTCTTTGCATAGAAAGAATTGTGAAACACTTTAGTCAAGATCGCGATAACGATTCTTGACGATTAATCACGATAACGATTCTTGACGAATTATTGTGCAGCTCTAATATATGTATATATATATATATATATATATATATAAATATATATAAATATATATATACACAGTGGGGCAAAAAAGTATTTAGTCAGCCACTAATTGTGCAAGTTCTCCCACTTAAAAAGATGAGAGAGGCCTGTAATTGTCATCATAGGTATACCTCAACTATGAGAGACAAAATGTGGAAACAAATCCAGACAAATCACATTGTCTGATTTTTGAAAGAATTTATTTGTAAATTATGGTGGAAAATAAGTATTTGGTCTCCTACAAACAAGCAAGATTTCTGGCTCTCACAGACCTGTATCTTCTTCTTTAAGAGGCTCCTCTGTCCTCCACTCATTACCTGTATTAATGGCACCTGTTTGAACTTGTTATCAGTATAAAAGACACCTGTCCACAACCTCAAACAGTCACACTCCAAACTCCACTATGGTGAAGACCAAAGAGCTGTCGAAGGACAGCTCAAAACAAACAAAATTGTAGACCTGCACCAGGCTGGGAAGACTGAATCTGCAATAGGCAAGCAGCTTGGTGTGAAGAAATCAACTGTGGGAGCAATAATTAGAAAATGGAAGACATACAAGATCTCACCCCGTGTGGTCAAAATGATCACAAGAACGGTGAGCAAAAATCCCAGAACCACATGGGGGGACCTAGTGAATGACCTGCAGAGATCTGGGACCACCGTAACAAAGGCTACCATCAGTAACACACTACGCCGCCAGGGACTCAGATCCTGCAGTGCCAGACGTGTCCCCCTGCTTGAGCCAGTACATGTCCGGTCCGTCTGAGGTTTACTAGAGAGCATTTGGATGATCCAGAAGAGGATTGGGAGAATGTCATATGGTCAGATGAAACCAAAGTAGAACTGTTTGGTAGAAACACAACTCGTCGTGTTTGGAGGAGAGAGAATGCTGAGTTGCAACCAAAGAACACCATACCTACTGTGAAGCATGGGGGTGGCAACATCATGCTTTGGGGCTGTTTCTCTGCAAAGGGAACAGGACGACTGATCCATGTACATGAAAGAATGAATGGGGCCATGTATCGTGAGATTTTGAGTGCAAACCTCCTCCCATCAGCAAGGGCATTGAAGATGAAACGTGGCTGGGTCTTTCAGCATGACAATGATCCCAAACACACCGCCCGGGCAACGAAGGAGTGGGTTCGTAAGAAGCATTTCAAGGCCCTAGAGTGGCCTAGCCAGTCTCCAGATCTCAACCCCATAGAAAACCTTTGGAGGGAGTTGAAAGTCCGTGTTAACCAGCGACAGCCCCAAAACATCACTGCTCTAGAGGAGATCTGCATGGAGGAATGGGCCAACATACCAGCAACAGTGTGTGACAACCTTGTGAAGACTTACAGAAAACGTTTGACCTCTGTCATTGCCAACAAAGGATATATAACAAAGTATTGAGATATTGACCAAATACTTATTTTCCACCATAATTTGCAAATAAATTCTTTCAAAAATCAGACAATGTGATTGTCTGGATTTGTTTCCACATTTTGTCTCTCATAGTTGAGGTATACCTATGATGACAATTACAGGCCTCTCTCATCTTTTTAAGTGGGAAAACTTGCACAATTGGTGGCTGACTAAATACTTTTTTGCCCCACTGTGTATATATATATTTATATATATATATATATATATATATATATATATATATATATATATATATATACAGTATTTACTGTGTACAGTATATAAAATGAGCAATTGTAGCAGTAACAGAGAGCAATAATTCTATTTCTCCTTTCAGCTCAGTCATTGTTCTAATTTAGAGATGGGAAAGCTAGCAATAATATCTTTTTGAGGAATAGTTTTTTGTGCAAACACAAATGGAATAGCCTTGTAGGAGAAGTGGAAAGACTAATAAAGAAAGAGAACTGAATTTAAATAAGGCTGAAGATTATAGAATTATAGATTTAGTGTGCCAATTCATCTTGCAGTTACAAGGTTACAGTATTTTTTATTTTTTTTTATGCCGGAGTGAATCAAGATATATGTAAAGTGGCCACACTGAATGGCCATGAAAGGCTATCTGTACATACAGGGCAAGATCTAGTGTAGGAATAGAGAATAAATAGACGTATTATGTGAAAGTAAAGACATACATTGGCTGTATTTTAGGTAAGCTCCTCTTTCATTAGAAGTTCATCTAAGTTAAATTATTTCTACACAACCATTTTGTAATTTGTTGTTATTACAGTTTAAAGCGGAACTAAACCTATCGATTTAACGATTTAAAAAAAAAGTTACATTATTGGCATGCCGGAAATGCTAACTGGCGCATTTGTTTGTACTCTCAACCAAACTGTCAAACCATCAAATGGCTGGAGTCATAACTGATCACATGTGCAGCACCGTGGCAGTTACAATGCTTTAAAGAAGTATTCATACCCCTCAAAATTTTCCACATTTTGTCATGTTACAACCAAAAACGTAAATGTATTTTATTGAGATTTTATGTGATAGACCAACATAAAGTGGCTCATAATTGTGAAGTGGAAGGAAAATGATAAATGGTTTTCCATTTTTTATAAATAAATATGTGAAAAGTGTGGGGGGCATTTGTATGGAGTCAATACTTTGTAGAACCCCCTTTCTCTGCAATTACAGCTGCAAGTCTTTTTGGGGATGTCTCTACCAGCTTTGCACATCTAAAGAGTGACATTTTTGCCCATTCTTCTTTGCAAAATAGCCCATGCTCTGTCAGATTGGATGGAGAGCGTCTGTGAACAGCAAATTTCAAGTCTTGCCACAGATTCTCAATTGGATTTACAGTGGGGACGGAAAGTATTCAGACCCCCTTAAATTTTTTACTCTTTGTTATATTGCAGCCATTTGCTAAAATCATTTAAGTTCATTTTTTTCCTCATTAATGTACACACAGCACCCCATATTGTACACACAGCACCCCATATTGTACACACAGCACCCCATATTGTACAAACAGCCCCCCATATTGACAGAAAAACACAGAATTGTTGACATTTTTGCAGATTTATTAAAAAATAAAAACTGAAATATCACATGGTCCTAAGTATTCAGACCCTTTGCTCAGTATTTAGTAGAAGCCCCTTTTGATCTAATACAGCCATGAGTCTTTTTGGGAAAGATGCAACAAGTTTTTCACACCTGGATTTGGGGTTCCTCTGCCATTCCTCCTTGCAGATCCTCTCCAGTTCTGTCAGGTTGGATGGTAAACGTTGGTGAACGGCCATTTTTAGGTCTCTCCAGAGATGCTCAATTGGGTTTAAGTCAGGGCTCTGGCTGGGCCATTCAAGAACAGTCACAGAGTTGTTGTGCAGCCACTCCTTCGTTATTTTAGCTGTGTGCTTAGGGTCATTGTCTTGTTGGAAGGTAAACCTTCGGCCCAGTCTGAGGTCCTGAGCACTCTGGAGAAGGTTTTTGTCCAGGATATCCCTGTACTTGGCCACATTTATCTTTCTCTCGATTGCAACCAGTTGTCCTGTCCCTGCAGCTGAAAAACACCCCCACAGCATGATGCTGCCACCACCATGCTTCACTGTTGGGACTGTATTGGACAGGTGATGAGCAGTGCCTGGTTTTCTCCACACATACCACTTAGAATTAAGGCCAAAAAGTTCTATCTTGGTCTTATCAGACCAGAGAATCTTATTTCTCACCATCTTGGAGTCCTTCAGGTGTTTTTTAGCAAACTCCATGCAGGCTTTCATGTGTCTTGCACTGAGGAGAGGCTTCCGTCGGGCCACTCTGCCATAAAGCCCCGACTGGTGGAGGGCTGCAGTAATGGTTGACTTTCTAAAACTTTCTCCCATCTCCCGACTGCATCTCTGGAGCTCAGCCACAGTGATCTTTGGCTTCTTTACCTCTCTCATCAAGGCTCTTCTCCCTCGATAACTAAGTTTGGCTGGATGGCCAGCTCTAGGAAGGGTTTTGGTCATCCCAAACGTCTTCCATTTAAGGATTATGGAGGCCACTGTGCTCTTAGGAACCTTAAGTGCAGCAGAAATTTTTTTGTAACCTTGGGCAGATCTGTGCCTTGCCACAATTCTGTCTATGAGCTCTTCAGGCAGTTCCTTTGACCTCATGATTCTCATTTGCTCTGACAAGCACTGTGAGCTGTAAGGTCTTATATAGACAGGTGTGTGGCTTTCCTAATCAAGTCCAATCAGTATAATCAAACACAGCTGGACTCAAATGAAGGTGTAGAACCATCTCAAGGATGATCAGAAGAAATGGACAGCACCTGAGTTAAATATATGAGTGTCACAGCAAAGGGTCTGAATACTTAGGACCATATGATAGGTCTGGACTATGACTGGGCCATTCTAACACATGAATATGCTTTGATCTAAACCATTCCATTGTAGCTCTGGCTGTATGTTTCGGGTCGTTGTCCTGCTGGAAGGTTAACCTCCACCCCAGTCTCAAGTGTTTTGCAGACTCTAATAGGGCGTACACACGGTCGGACTTTGTTCGGACATTCCGACAACAAAATCCTAGGATTTTTTCCGACGGATGTTGGCTCAAACTTGTCTTGCATACACACGGTCACACAAAGTTGTCGGAAAATCTGATCGTTCTAAACGCGGTGACGTAAAACACGTACGTCGGGACTATAAACGGGGCAGTGGCCAATAGCTTTCATCTCTTTATTTATTCTGAGCATGCGTGGCACTTTGTCCGTCGGATTTGTGTACACACGATCGGAATTTCCGACAACGGATTTTGTTGTCGGAAAATTTTATCTCCTGCTCTCCAACTGTGTGTGTCGGAAAATCCGAGGGAAAATGTGTGATGGAGCCCACACACGGTCGTAATTTCCGACAACATGCTCCGATCGGACATTTTCCATCGGAAAATCCGACCGTGTGTATGGGGCATTACAGGTTTTCTTCTAATATTGTCCTGTATTTGGCTCCAACCATTTTCCCATCAACTCTGACCAGCTTCCCTGTCCCTGCTGAAGAAAAGCATCCCCACAACATGATGCTGCCACCACCATGTTTCACGGTGGGGATGCTGTGTTCAGGGTGATGTGCGGTGTTAGTTTTCCACCACACATAGCGTTTTGCTTTTAGGTCAAAATGTTCTATTTTGGTCTCATCTGACCAGAGCACCTTCTTCCACATGTTTGCTGTGTCCCCCACATGGCTTCTCACAAACTGCAAACAGGACTTCTTATGACTTTCTTTCAACAATGTCTTTCTTCTTGTCACTCTTCCATAAAGACCAGATTTCTGGAGTGCACAACTAATAGTTGTCCTGTGGACAGATTCTCCTACCTGAGCTGTGGATCTCTGCAGCTCCTCCAGAGTTACCATGGACCTCTTGGCTGCTTCTCTGATGAATGCTCTCCTTGCCTGGACGGTCAGTTTAGGTGGATGGCCATGTCTTGGTAGGTTTGCAGTTGTGCCATACTCTTTCCATTTTCGGACGATGAATTGAACAGAGCTCCGTGAGATGTTTAAAGATTGGGATCTTTTTTTAGAACCTAACCCTGCTTTAAACTTCTCCACAACTTTATCCCTGACCTGTCTAGTGTGTTCCTTGGCCTTCGTGATGCTGACACTTTTGACACAGTAAACTTTGCTAAAAATATACACTGTCACTGTACTGACACTGGCTAGGAAGGGATTAAACATCTAGGGTGATCAAAGGGTTAAATGTGTGCCTAACCAGTGTTTTTGTGTTTCCCACTGACGGGACAGAACTCTGCATTGTTCACATTGACAGAGCTCTGTCCTGTCTTCCTCCTCACTGATCAGCGGGTGACAGCGGTCATCATTTGGCTGGAACTTGTCAACCAGTTTGTACCATGATTAATCAAAGCACAGCCGGTGCACCAGTGGTGCACGCATGCCCCCCTACCCTGAAGATCATGTATATACGTGATTTTGCGCAGCCGGTCCGCCCTATAGCAAAAAAGCTACAGTGCGTGGATGGCAAGTGGTTAAACTGACAAGACATCCAAAAGCAGTCCAACTGAGGGGTGGGCAAGCTACTGAGAGATCCAACTTTTGTAAAGACCTTACCATTGCAAACTACATGAAGGAATCACCACTTGAATCATGGCTAGTGAGGAAAACACCATAAAAAACAGGGTAACTTCTACGAACAAAAGGAGGACAACAAAGATCAACCTGAAACTTTAGACTAGGACAGAGAATCATTACTAAAGGTAACAACTGGTGCCTGAAGAAACCAAAGGCCTCATCCAGTGAAATTGGAGGAGCAATCAACTGTCCACCAATAACATGTGGCACTAACATTGCAGGTAGGAACAAGGATAGAGAAACCACACGAAAAATTTCATCAATTAATAATTTTATCGGGTCAAAGCCCAGGAGAAAAGATACCATAGATGTTTAGAAGGAAATAAGGGGACAACTACTTCCAAAAACCAAAAACAGGGTGGATCAGCTAGTCACCTCAGGAGGCTTAAGCCCAACATTTCTTAAGTTATGACTTCAGGGTAAGAAAGACTTGTGGAGAGACAGCCTGGGGTAGGGATTAGAGGGTGTTAATAGCAGAGGGCAGGCACTACTCCTACAGCCCTTTCTATTGACCAGGTGAACAGAGAGAGAGGGGAGTTTCTGGTGTCTGGAAAGAAGAACCTAAACTCTTTAGAAGAGTCGCAATGCCTGTGATTTTCCTGCTAGGTGAGCCTTCTGTTATATTTGGCTTGAATAACCTGCCATGTCATTTTTGAACCTCTGCTGAAGTAAGCAAGTTCTGCTGCAGTTTATAGACTGTAAAGACATGACTAAAGAGTCATGTCTGTTTTTCAGCCTGGAAACATGAGGACTAAAGCCTGTACTTTTGTGCTTTGCCAACAATAAATGTGACTTTTAGATTATGGACATGTACCTCAGATACGTATTTTCCCCTCTAATCCTAACAGGCTATAACGTCCGAAGGCAATGACTGACCAATCAAAATGGAACATGAAAGCCATGGGTATGACACCTCTTACAACATTTTTTTACTTTTTATAAGAGAATGGCACACAAAAGTAGTTTGATTAAAACACCCACACAAGGGAAGGCAGGAATGAAAGTGTACAGAAAACCAAACTGGTGCAGAAGAAAACTAGGATCAGAAGAGAGATCTAATGATCCAATCTCATTGTCCTCTCATATTTGGATCCCACCAACCTGGCACCCTAAGCCCTTTAACCCTGATCCTAGCTCACATTTCATCTATTTGGGCTTCTAATAAATATTTAACAAAATTAATATTGCCTCACCTTCTCTTACTCCATCTTTTCAGTGTCCCCTTGTTTCCCCCTGGAATTGAAGATATACTCAACTTCAGCTGGTGGATTTTCAATGCATTCAGTACCGTCCACATTCGTACAAATTCTGGAATCTTACATCTAACAGAGAACTATTTCACTATATACCATTAAGACATACTGTATAGCGGAGTCCTTCTAAAGAATCATGATTCCCCTACGTCTACCACAACACTCTGCAAAACTAACTCAATGACCAAAAGGTGTGTTATCCCTTATATATTCTTCTATTTTAAGCAATGCCTTTAATTGTACCCCACTTTACTGCACCCACTGGGAACGAAAACTTTGTTAAACTTTCCCTCCCGAAAACTGGAAGAAGATTTGAATGTTCCCAACACAAGCAAGCGTTGGAGATCTCTTATAAAGTGCTCTCTCACTGATATTTGAACCCAGCAGGAATAGCTAAATGTATCCCAACCTATCCCACCTCATGCTTCAGAGGGAGCAGAGACGTGGGTGACATATTCCACATATGGTGGTCATGTCCGAAGGTGCATCGTGTGTGGATAAGGGTTTTATATCAAGATTAACCTGGTATTACGGGTCAACATTCGCAAAGACCCATGGGAGGTCCTCCTTCACAAACCATCCCTGGGATGACCATACTCTTATTAAACACATTTTTATAGCCACACAACAAACTATTGCCCACATGAGGAAGTCTCCATCCCTAAATTTCAAAGAGATACAATCCATGATCCAGGGCACTGCTATCTTGGAGGATACTCATCACAAATTTTAATTCAGTCATGGCTCAATTTTTTCCCTCCTCCCCAATACACCTCACATCTCATGCAAGGCTTTCATTCTTTTAATTCATTCCCTGTGACCTCCTTACGCAGCCTCTGTGGTTTCCCGCTTTCCCTCCCATCCCCCCCCCCCTTTTTTATATTATTTTATTCTTCTCACTATGCCTGCTACCTTATTCTCTATTATTTAAACACTTCTAGGTTTTCCTTTCAGCACCTGATCTTCTGCCAAAAGTTTTGCTTACTATTTCTCTTGCTTTCCTTTCTTCAGTCTCCTTTTTCTACTGTACTCTATACTTGTTATTAAATACATAACATACAGTGTCTTGAAAAAGTATTCATACCCCTTGACATTTTCCACATTTTGTCATGTTACAACCAAAAACATAAGTTTATTTTATTGGAAATTTAGGTGATAGACCAACACAAATTGGCACATAAGTGGAAGGAAAATTATAAATGTTTTTCAAAATTGTTTACAAATAAATATGTGAAACGCGTGGCATGCATTTGTATTCAGCCCCCTTTACTCAGATTGACTAAAATCTAGTGGAACCAATTACCTTCAAAGTTACCCAATTAGTAAATAGAGTCCACCTGTGTGTTATTTAATCTCAGTATAAATACAGCTGTTCTGTGAAGCCCTCAAAAGTTTGTTAGAGAACCTTAATGAACAAAAAGCATCATGAAGGCCAAGGAACACATCAGACAGGTCAGGGATACGGTTGTACAGAAGTTTCAAGAGGTATGAATACTTTTTCAAGGCACTGTATTTGCTCAGATACTAATGAAGGAATTTGCTTCAACCCCCCGCCCCTTCTCTTTATGTTTTATTATATACATGGACATAAATTGGCTTTTCACACATAGGTAATTGTTTTGTGATGATTTCAGATCCTATGCTATATATAAGTCAATACTGTATTATTGTTGTCCCAAGCATGCAGCCACAGCACCATACATATCTGAACAAATACCAAGCAAAGCGAAAAAGAGAAAAAAGAGCAGAAGAGAATTTGAGCTAAGAAACCGAATTTGGGGATTGGGGGTTGGGGGCTGGTGCTGGGATGGAGGATTGGGGAGAGAATTTGTACTGGGAGGGGGTAGACAAATTCTGCTAGGAGGGAACACCAAAGTGTTCATTGTCCCAGCAGTTGTTGGTTGCTAAGCAGTCCCTGACTATTTTAATGAACTTCTTCTTTAGTGTAGGCTCAAAGTGTTAGCTTTCTGTCTACTTTCCATGTGCACAAAAGCATATATACTGTCAGCATTTCATTTATTTAAAAAATTGTGCAGAGGTTTATGTGTGTCTGTGAGTCTCTTGATTGTGGCACATAAGTCAAAGAATATTTTATAGGTACAAGGAGGCCTGGGTTTTACCTTGCACCTTAAACCCCTCCCAATTGTTTACATAATTATATATTCAATCAGCAGAGCTGAAAAAAGGTATCCAACCTCTTAGGACACCAGCAAAAAACATGGTATGATGGGTAGATGAAGGGTTATATAGGGGCTGGCATAATTTTTTTTTTCAGTTTGCCAGTGCAGTGTAACCTGACAGTTTAGAATATCCTTAATTCCTGTGTCCCCAAAAGGACGATAAATAAATAATATTAATTTTAAAAACAAAAGATAAGATATAATGGTAGTTAGATTTCTCCATCAAGATAAGAAGAGCTGATACCTTCACGAATGCTCTTGCATTTGAATAAAATAAATATATTTAATTGCAAAAAAAAACCCCCGCTGATAAGTTTTCAGTGATAAGTTGCCAAGAATGCCCCTTTAAGTAAACCTATTAGAAAATCTTCATTAGTGCCCCAGGAAACCCCAAACCTCTATTATGCAAATCTTGACTTCAACTCCTGCAAGCAAAATAGTCAGATTAAAAGAGATTGAAGATAAAATGGAAATATCCCTTGTTTTTTGGGGCACATTAATGTCAAAACATTAGAAGGGTCACCACCTTCCACATCCTTCTATCAAACAACAATATTCTCATATTTCCACAGAGTGAAGTACTTAGTTCTCCAGATCATTCTTATAGGAAAATATTGAGTTATCAGATGTCTGTCTGAAGGTGGTGTGTGTGTGCCGGAGGGTGGGGGTGGGTGGTGGATTTTCGGTCCTTTTGGTCGTTGACCAGTAAACCGACCTTAGACCTGTTGCACCCTCTTTCTGTTGCCATAAATAAAAAAATAACACTTAAGCCCCATACACACGATCGGATTTTCCGACGGGAAATGTTCGATGTCAGGCTGTTGGCAGAAAATCTGACCGTGTGTACGCTCCATCGGACAATTGTTGTCAGACTTTCCGCCAACATAGTCGGTGCGGTTTTACCTGCCATCTCCTCCCTTCTCCTCCTAGGCGGCCAATAGGATCGCCTCTCCTTTTCAGTCAAACGGTGGACGGGTCTCAGGAACTGCTTCCTGATTGGCCAGGAGGAGAATCAGAAAGACAATAACGAATATTCATTCGCTATTGTCACACAAGTGGGTGTGCTCACAGCGCCCCGAGCCCACCCTTTTTTGAAGCCTATTAGAGCCTCTGGCTCTAATCACGTGCGTATAAAAAAAAAACAAAAAAAACATTGGAATCCATGGGACACCCCGCATGTAGATTAGGGGGCCGGGTGCATGGATTATGGGCTACCACTGTGCAGATAGCAGAGGAAGGAGGGAGCAGACGGATATGAGACAAGTACACACTATAAAGGGATTTGCTTTGTTCATATTTCATGTCTGAGGTTTACAACCACTTTAAATACTTGTGTCAGCTGAAGCTGGGATCTATATAGAGCAGAAACAGTAGCTGCTTATATATCAAACTTCAGGTCCACTTTAATTAAAGTGATACTAAACCCACAACAGTAAAATCAATCTGTATATGCAGTAAAGCATGCTTGTGCTACTCACTGCGGAACCTAAGGGGTTATCTTCAACATTCTGTAAAAAGGCAGTTTGATCCTGTCTTCTCTGATCCTCCCTTTTATCCACTGTCCCCAATCCATCTCCTGATAGTATAGAGCCTTGGAGGCACTCTACACATGCTCAGTTTGATGTCTATTTCTAGAGAGTTTTTTTCAGGGGGAGAAGGGTGCATGTGATCGGCACAGGGCCAATCAGCACTGTCCAGACAGAGGGTCAGGGGTCATGCAGCCTCATAGGACAGTCAGAGTAGAATGAAAACTCCTCCTACAAGCTTTAACCAGACACTGATAGAAGTCACAAGACTGCTCTATACTTCTGATGAGAAAAGGTATTTAGCAGTTTATATTTACTAAAATAATTGCATTTCCATGTTCTGTGTACTGTGGGAGACCAGATATAGTGACTGCAGGATTCTGGGTTTAGTAACACTTTAACTATCCGTATGATACCTCTAATAAACAAATGTCTTCTTTTTCCTTTTTTTTGACACAACATTTGTGATTCTACAAATCAAAATGCTTGTACCTCTGCCCATCACGGTACAGGGACAGTCTGTTTCATAGGCTGTTATTAAAAAAAAAAAAAATAGTAATAATAGTTTGCAGTCACTTTAAATTTATAATTCTATTGGCTAGAAATATAAATGTTTGGTTGGGTTTTCCTTGAACCACTTCAATACCGGCCACTTTCACCCCCTTCCTGCTCAGACCACTTTTCATCTTTCAGCGCTATCACACTTTGAATGACAATTGCACGGTAATGTAATGCTGTACCTATATGACATGTTTATCATTTCTTTGAGACAGATAGAGCTTTCTTTTGGTGGTATTTATTCGCCACTGGATTTTTATTTTTTGCTAAACAAACACATTTTGAAAGAAAAAACGTTTTTCTTAGTTTCTGTTATAAATTTTTGCACATAAATAATTTTTCTTCTTCACTGGTGTGCCCTGATGAGGCTGCATTGATGTGCACTGATATGCAGCACTGATGAGGCGGCACTGTTGAGGTGGCACTGATGGGCACTGATGAGGCAGCACTGATGGGCACTGATGAGGCAGCACTGATGGGCACTGATGAGGAGTCACTAATGTGCACTGATAGGCTGCACTGATGGGCACTGATGAGGCAGCACTGTTGAACACTGATGAGACGCCACTGATGTGCACTGATGAGGCTGCACTGATGGGCACTGATGTGCACTGATGAGGCGGCACTGATGAGGTGGCACTGATGGGCACTGATGAGGCAGCACTGATGTGCCCTGATGAGGCTGCATTGATATGCACTGATGTGCAGCACTGATGAGGTGGTACTTATGTGCACTGATAGGCTGCACTGATGAGGCAGCACTGTTGAACACTGATGAGATGCCACTGATGTGCACTGATAGGCTGCACTCATGGGCACTGATGTGCACTGATGAGGTGGCACTGATGAGGTGGCACTGATGAGGCGGCACTAATGAGGAGTCACTGATGTGCACTGATAGGCTGCACTGATGAGGCGGCACTATGGAGACGCCACTGATGTGCACTGATAGGCTGCACTGATGGGCACTGATGAGGCGGCACTGATGTGTACTGATGAAGCAGTACTGATGGGCTCTAATGAGGCAGCACTGATAAGGAGGCACTGATAGGTGGCACTTATAGAAGGCACTGATGAGCACTGATAGGGGGCAATGATAGACGGCACTGATGGGCACTACTGATAGGCAGCACTGATGGGGCTGCACTGATCATCAGGGCACTGATTACCAGTATAAATGTGTCCTGTCAGAATTGCTGGTTGTCGGCTCTTCTGTCCTCATGCTGTGGAATGGCATGAGGAAAGGAATGCCAATAACTGGCAAGTTTGTTTACATGTGACCAGTTGTGATTGAACACAGCTGATTACATGGTAAAGGGCTGCTGTGATTGGCCCTTTACTGCGATCTGTGTGCCCTTTATCAGCAAACACTGATGTCTATTGACGCCCTCCCAGAACTGGATGACCGTGTTGTAGCTGTCTTTTGGCTATAGCGTGGTCGGGAAGTGATTAATTGACAAAATAAGAAACTACGGTGATATCCTTTTAACAAAATACAATATTCAGGGATCATGAGAGCTGCATTTATGAGGGCCCGAAAATCAGTATTGTACATCGGCTCAGTGAGTAAAAAAGTATAGAAGAAACATTAAAGAAGACAATTAAATCGAATTAATGTAAGTTCAATCATCCTTTATAGCTGCGTATTGTATCTCTATGAGACGAAGGGCAGTCTTTTCTCTAATTTCCTGTATTTTTAGAGTATATTACATGAACTTGTTTCATAGAACCACATTTACAGCTCTGCAAAGGCAGTCAGAGAAGGAGCAGAATCATGAAATGAACGTAAATATGTTTTACAATCAATACTAACAATGTTTTCTTCAAGAATAATATCAGCAAGACATAGCCATGGTTGTTGGCTTAGACAAACCACAGTAAAAGTCACGCTACAATATAATACATATGAATTCCTGCTGGCCGGTAAAATATACAGATTTTTAGCGCTTTTGTCTTGCTAAGTACCTATATATGCTTAATACCACTCACAACACTTACTCGGGTTCCAATGTAGGGAAATAACAGGAAAGGGAATATGGTCCCAATAATAAGAATAAAGGCATCCATTTTTATGGTATCAATGAACTCAAATAAAAATATAGATCTGAATTGGTGACATCACTGAGTATACAGACAACCAATTCACAAGAATACATTAAACTAGAAAATAATACAGCCTAACCCCGAGAATTCCTTCTGTGTGACTATAAAATATTTATTGATCACACAGCATTCACACCACTCTGTGCCAATCGGTGAATATACAGTCTACCGGTTCAATAGAAACAAGCATGAAGTGCAGTCTACTTATCTACCAGGGATTGTCAACATCGCTGGGAGTTCAGCTTATGAGACTGAGGCCTATTATCTCACTGCAGCACAGCGATATCACTGAGAGTAAAGTCTACATTTCTTCCCCTAAAGACCCGGCACACCACTGCAATTGCAGCTTATTTACCAGAGCAGCCTTTCTTAACCATGGTTTCATGGAATCCTAGGGTTCCTCCAGGGGCTGCTAGGGGTTCCTTCAGCTATGGCCTACTGACTTCCCATCTGATGGTGCTAGGGTTGCCACCTCATTCCTTTAAACCCGAACACATATTAATTACACAGGTTCTGTGGCTGGTTAAGGTGGCAATTAAACTCACTTGGTGCCTTATCTGCATTTAATTAGCCTCCGAACCTGTGCAATTCATATGTGTTCGGGGTTTAAAGGGATAAGGTGGCAACCGTAGATGGTGCCCGCATAGTTCCAGGTCCATTGCCACTTGGCACAGGCAGTGGTATGACTGCAAGGATGTCATTCTGGCCACCACTGTAAGGCAGGTGTTCTTCCTACTTTCCACCACCAATGTAAGGGGCATTTTCCCAATGACCTCTGATGGACGAATCTTACTAGGGGATCCCTGAGATCTGAAAATTATTCCAAGGGTTCCTCTGAGGTAAAAAGGTTGAGAAAGGCTGCACTAGGGACCAGTGATGTCAATGAAAATGTAGCTTATTCTTACACTAGAGCAACGCTGTATCCTGGCCTAGGCCAACAAGACCCAGGCCTAGGGCAGCACTTTGAAGGGGGGGCAACACGGAAAGAGTCCCCGCCGGCTTGCTCTACACTGTTAGCAGCTATAGACTGTTTTCCTTACAGGCAGTGGCGGCGGCAGCACCTGAGAGCTGACGCCGGATTCCAGGACAGGTAAGTGTCCTAATATTAAAAGTCAGCAGCTACAGTATGTGTAGCTGCTAACTTTAGATTTTTTGCTGGGGGGGTGGAACTCCACTTTGAAGGCAGTTTTTTTTTAATATAACAAATATGTCATACTTACCTGCTCTGCGCAGTGGTTTTGCACAAATCAGCCCTGATCCTCCTCTTCTTGAGTCGCCCGCCGGTGCTCCTGGCCCCTCCCACCTGCCAAGTGCCCCCACAGCATGCTGCTTGCTGCTTGCACTTGAACAGGCTCACTCCTGAGCCGCTGTTCTGTGTGTCCATTCACACTCGGCCCCACCTCTGCTCTCTCCTCATTGGCTCACTGGCTGTGATTGACAGCAATCTCAGCCAATGAGGAGGAAGAGACCTGGGAGAGCTGATGCTCTCATCCACATCACTGGATCGAGGTAAGTATTAGGGGGGGGGGGGCTGCTGCACAAAGAAGGTTTTTTACCTTCAAGCATGAAAGTAAAAAAACCTCAAGCCTTTACAACTACTTTAACTCTCCAGCATCTATCAAAACCTGAAACGTCAGGGTGGAATGAACCTTTAAATATGTGAGCCTAAATACAATGACATATACAGCTCACCCATTTACTTGAGAGACAATTAGAGACATTTAGAATGCAGCCTATGAATTAGTTATAAACCGGTGACAGCACACTTAGCACTATGCCGTTAGCAACCAATCAGGCACTTGGAATGCTAACTCAGAAATCCCTCAAATGAAAAATAATTTGTTCCCAGCAATATTCTGACACAAATCCTCGGAGAAGCGCGAAGTCCAACATCGTCAGTAGAAACATCGCAATTATATTGATGATCACATTTTTCACAACTTGAATTATCTTCACCTTCTATCAGAATGACGGTCGGCAAGTACGACGCGCAGGCCACAAGCACTCATGTAAGCGCCGCCTCAGTACGGGGAGAGCCCGAGAAGTGCTGCGTTACTCTTTTACAGCAAACAGCCATGAAATAAGCATCTGACATATGCCTCTTGCAGGTCATTCAACTACGGCAACGTGTCAAAATTCAAACTGGGCCATCCATCACCAACCGACCAGGAATCAGCCTAAGCCCAATCTAATGTCTGACCTTCCAAGTGCTGGGAGCGCTGACAGCAAAAAAGGGGGGGGGGGGGAGAGATTGGAAAAATATTTCATGCATTGCAGCCGAGGCAACAATATAGTCGTGAAAGATCAGCGGATAAATTTATTCTATGAAAAAAAAAAAAACCCATACATGACCCGGTTTAACCCTTTGGGTCAGATAACAAGTGGCGTAGCAGCCAGCTGCGGAATTTGTAAATTGTAAAATGCTGTCTGCAGCGAGCGTACAGCGAACAGATTTTTCTAATAGACGGGACGGAGAATGAATCCAAAAGAGGATTTAAATTACATATGCAGAACTGGGAAATAAAAAAAAAAAAAAAGATTCTGGCGGGGGAAATGTAAACAGGGGAACACTATTCTGTCAACAGCACCCCCGACACCAGATGATTAAACCGGGCACCATATTGTAATGTAGTCATCAACGTAACTGGTGTAATGTGTGTTTAATTGTCAGCGGTACACAAGATGACTGGTTGACATAATGAATGACAATAATGAAATTTGTTCTTGTACGCACGGATCAGACTCTTGTCTCCAAGCCCAGTGATGACTGAATGTGTTACTTCATTTCCAGCAGGCAACTTCTGGAACTCTGAGCTAAGTTTCCCAGCATGGAATACAACAGACAAACATGTAAAGCAAGCACATTCTACAATTATCCACTTCCCAAAAACCGCATAGCAGGTACACTGCTACAGGGCGGGCGTTCTGTGCAGAACCACGTATATATAATATTATATATATTTTATATATATATTATATTATTATATTATATTATATTATATATATTATATATATATAATATATATATTTATACATTATTCTGCCCCTCCGCCTATGGGCCCACTTACAGCACTCACAACTTAGGGCCGATCTGCGGGTGCCGGGCACTGGGTGTCTACCGGCACCCGTCGATCGTCGGGAGGATACACAAAACGGAGCTCTGCCTATGTAAATAAGGCAGAGCTCCTTTCCGACAGGAGGAAAGCGATGGATTTTGTGTCCCTGTAAAGCAGGGAATAAAATCCTTAACTTCACTTAGGAAAAGCACCTCACACAGTACACAAAAACACCGGCTAGGCACACATTTAACCCTTTGATTTACCTAGTTTAACCCCTTCCCTTTGATCGACCTAGATGTTTAACCCCCACATTTTTTATACTGATCGATGTATTAGTGTCACTGGTTTCCACAATGTGTCAAAAGTGTCAGTTAGTGACTGATTGTCCACCGCAATATCGCAAGTGGCGGTCGGTGGTAATTTTTTTGTTGGGGGGGCATACAGTAACAACACCCCGGTGGTCGATCCGTCAGCGGGCGGGTCAGGTGCACTTACCCCATCTATGCATATGCAACGCTTCATCGGCTGGTTCCCTTGCTCCTCGGCGGCAGCGGTTCTCCCTTCCCCTGCTCTCCACGGGCATCGTCGGCTTCCATTTCCTCCCTTCTCCTCGGCGGCCAATTGGGACTCTTCTCTTTTCGGCCAATCGGAAAACGGGTCTCAGGCCTGCTTCTGATTGGCCGAATTGAGGATCAATGTTACAACAGCAAATATTCATTCGCTGTTGTAACACCTGGGTGGGCTCATGGCCCAATGCTCTGCGCTCCAAGCCCACCCTATTTTGAAACCTATTAGAGCCTATGGCTCTAATCAGGTGCTTCAAAAAAACACCCCCGCCGCTGTAATTCAGGCGCCCTGAAAAGGGGCCGGAATCCTGAATCGGGGGTGGCTGCGGCAGCCATGGATAGATTCAAGCTACGCATGAATCTATCCATTATTCATATAGGGAGTGGCGTGGAGAGAGGTGGCGGAGCCCAGTCACCCCTAATAGACTGGCCGGCACTGAATATCGCAGACCCACTAGAAGTCGCTGATCGCCGCCATTACTAATATAAAAAATAAATTATTAAAAATGTTTGACATCCTCAGGCGGGACTCCAACCAGGCCAAGCCCCCGATGCATTTCACTCCACCCCCTGAGTTTTGTCAAAGCTTAATTGAACAAACTGAAGTTAGAAGCTGATTGGTTTCTATGCACAGCTGCACCAGATTTTGCACTCTCCAGTTTTGTAAATCAACCCCAATGTGTGGGCAGGCTTTTGGGGGTCAAGGCAGCAGCATTACTTTACTGGGGAATAAAAATCAACATATGTATGCAAAGGGGGGGGGGGGGGGGCAGGCAAGACATACAACACTGCTTGAGATTTCAGTGCAGCAGAGGCAGCTTTGTCAGCAAACAACAGTGGGTTTCTGGCAGGATCATCACCTATTTTTCTGTAGTTGCAGCCTTTTAAAAAGAATAAAACAAGAAATGTGCATGCGTTGCAGAGATTTACTACATATATGCTCACCGGCCACTTTATTGGGTAATAGGTACACCTGTTCAATTGCTTGGTAACACAAATTACTAATCAGCCAATCACATGGCACCAACTCAATGTATCTAGACGTGGTAAAGATGACTCAAACTAAGTATCAGAATGGGAAAGAAAGGGGATTTAGACTTTGAATGTGGCATGGTTGTTGTATTGAGTATTTCAAAAACTGCTGATCTACTGGGATTTTAACACACAACCATCTCTCGGGTTTACAGAGAATGGTCTGAAAAAGAGAAAATATCCAGTGAGTGGCAGTTGTGTGGAGGAAAATGCCTTGTTGAGGTCAGAGGAGAATGGGCAGACTGGTTCCAGATGATAGAAAGGCAACACTAACGCAAATAACCACTCGTTACACCCAAGGTATGCAGAATACCATCTCTGAACACACAACACATCCAACCTTGAAGCAGATGGGCTACAACAGCAGAAGACCACACCGGGTGCCACTCCTGTCAGATAAGAACAGGAAACTGAGGTTACAACTCACACAGGATCACCAAAATTGGACAATAGAAGATTGGAAAAACATTGCCTGGTCTGATGAGTCTGGATTTCAGCTGCGACATTCAGATAGTAGGGTCAGAATTTGGCGTGAAAGAATGGATCCATCCTGCCTTGTATCACCAGTTCAGGCTGGTGGTGGGGGTGTAATGGTGGGGGGGATATTTTCTTGGCAAACTTTGGGCCCCTTAGTACCAATTGAGCATGGTTTAATCACCACGGCCTACCTGAGTATTGTTGCTGACCATGTCCATCCCTTTATGACAGTGTCCCCATCTTCTGATGGCTCCTTCCAGCAGGATAATGCACCATGTCACAAAGCTCCAATCATCTCACCACTGGACAATGAGGTCCCTGTCCTCCAATGTACCCCGGTACTAGCAAGGTGTACCCAATAGAGTGAGTGTATGTTGTTCTTTATTTTGCCCAGAAAACAGAGGCAGTGGGTTGTTGTAGCCAGTAGAATGGAACTGACCTTAGTATTAAAAATGATGCTACAAAAAACAAACACAATTCATAATATCCTTAACCATAAAACATAAAAAAAAAAAAAAAACAGTATAACGAGGCTAGATCTAGTAGAATATATTTTTTTTCATTAATATTCCTGTTAATGCATCAGATGGACTTCTGATTTTCCAACTTCATTGGTTTATGAAAAGAATTATTAAAGTATTGTATAAAGCAAACTTAGTGGATAACTACACGGGGCCTATTGACAGACAGAAGAGCTTAGAGAAATTTCTATCAGCATCGCGAATGGTTCTCCAACTGGTTTTCCCGTAATTTGAGGTACATCAGTGTGACACACTCAGTAGACATTACACATTAATCAGACATAATTAGCACTCTGGGTGACAATGATCTGATTTCTACCCTAGCAATAAAAGCCTTGGATGTCGGCATATAGATTCAGCATGTAAATTGATCATTTAACTATTGTTGCAATGTATCCCCAAGAGGAAACATTTAGGACAAACTATGGTTGGGAAAGGAAGGAGGGAAGGAGGGGGCAGAAATATAGGGAAGAAAAAGAATACCCTTAGTGGATTTCAGGAACAAAAAAAAAAGTAAATTAATTCAATAAAAGCTTTTAAGAACCATAATCAAATGTGCTATTAGCGAGAGAGATACAACTGATACTCAGTATTTTTCTTTGTCTACTATTAAGCAGATTGTAACATTTCCTGAGAATAATAAAAACACCATATTAAATAAGAAAACTATCAGGATTATCCCTGCTGTATTATGTGAGCTCAAAATTGTATTAGTCGTAATTATGATTGCCCCAGATTCATACTGAGACAAATGATTTATTGCCAAGTGTATGTATTGTTTAAATGCAGCAAAAATCTTCTTCCATTGGGAACTGCTTATTTTTGTTCTATATGGGTTTTCCCTAGTGATCAGAACCATTATTTGGCGTCAATAATTCTCTTAAAACACTAGAGGGCGCATGATGGAAATGCAACATCGGCTAAAGTTTGCCAAAATTTTCTTTTTTTTTTTTTTTTTAAACTCTGAATTCCAGGCAGATATAAAAGACACAAATGAGTGCAGCTCTGTATTCATAAATACGTCATTAACCCCTTTCTGCAGACTGCCTCCTGGCCCTTTAAGGGATCCAAAAGCCTGGAGGTCGGGCATTCGGGTCATGTGACCACTGTGATCGGCTGTCACATGATCAGTAAGCTCCTGATCACTATTATGTCTCGGGAGCTTTTCGGTACCCACCAGCCACATATATGCGGCCGCTCAGTGTTAAAGTGTAAGTAAACCCTCCTATCGTTTTCAGCCAAGGAAGCTGCCATCTTTGCCTCTGTTTAATCTACAGTACAACTGCCATGATGCTGCACATGTGATCAGTTACGACATCAGCCATTGGATGGTTTGACAGTTTGGTCGAGAGCACAACCAATGAGAGTGTTACATTTCTATCAGGTGCTGTTGTTCTGCTGAGAAAGTTCCCCTCGGCGGATAAGGACCCCCCTGTACTGCGCAGGCGCTGTGCCTGCGCAGTAGGAGCCGGCGGAAATAGCCGAAGCAGAATGGTTGGAAATCAGCTGTACACTGCACCTGCAAGAGGGCCCCTCGCGGGCTCGCTTGGCTCGCCACGCTTCGGGCACGGCCTCGATTGGCTCGGCACTTTTTTATTCTCCCTCTAGGTCCACTTGGATGGTGGGGCTTGAACCTGAACCCAGGGCGCATGTCCTATGTTAAACCTAATTAAAATATACTGTTGAAAAAAAAAAAGAGTGCCCAACTATGCATGCCCTATCCTGTTCAGTGCCTCCATTCATATGAGCTATTATTACAGCTTCTCTGAATGAAACATGATTTATGAATGAAGGACGACAAATGATTGAAAAGTCACGCGTGTAAAAGCTCTGCAGAAAACTATTCATATGTTTTATGAAAAGTATGTTTATGACAGTAACTATTGCTTGATATTTAGATATTAGCTATTTGATAGTCCACTTTGTGAACAGCAACAGAAGGAATTCTAACTCAGAAACAATATATAACTTATGGATATTTTCTCTCCCATTTGCTACATAAGCCTACATTGGAATGTATTCAGAGACAGCTCGCTGTATTCGCTAAGTGTGCTCGCAGTCATAGTTCAAATTAATTATGTGAAGCAATATTGCTGGAGAAGGCAGAACATGGAGCGCAAGATGAGATATTTAAAATGAATATTAATTACTGCCTCATCCTTATAGATTCAAAATGGCGTTGCAGTAGGAATGACCAGGGGGGACATTTGCAAAACAGCGGAAAAGAACTTTCAAAATATTTTATCAATTAAGTATAAAAAATTGATGAAAGCCTCGGGACAAAGCTGTAATAAATTATTTATTAAGAGTCCACTTAAATTTAAGATGTGCAAGTCACCATTCTAACATCATATAATCGTTTCCAATTACCTGTGTTTTGTGAAAATAAATAAATAAATAAATACAAATGTGATCAACCAATGCAATAATTAATTCTTAAAGAGGAACTTCACCTTTAACTTAAAACTCACAACTAACGCGCCTTTAGAAATGTCTGGTAATGGCAATCTACAAACAGATACTTATAGATAATGGCTGGCTTTTTAATTCTCTGCATACATTTCTTTTCTTTTCATCCTAGTTCTTCTCACAGTGGCCATTTTCACTAAGGGCAGATGAATCCTTTGCTCTTTACTTCCTGGAACTGATCCCAGTTCTTCTCACAGTGGCCATTTTCACTAAGGGCAGATGAATCCTTTGCTCTTTACTTCCTGGAACTCATCCCAGTTCTTCTCACAGTGGCCATTTTCACTAAGGGCAGATAAATCCTTTGCTCTTTACTTCCTGGAACTGATCCCAGTTCTTCTCACAGTGGCCATTTTCACTAAGGGCAGATGAATCCTTTGCTCTTTACTTCCTGGAACTGATCCCAGTTCTTCTCACAGTGGCCATTTTCACTAAGGGCAGATGAATCCTTTGCTCTTTACTTCCTGGAACTGATCCCAGTTCTTCTCACAGTGGCCATTTTCACTAAGGGCAGATAAATCCTTTGCTCTTTATTCCTGGAACTGATCCCAGTTCTTCTCAGAGTGGCCATTTTCACTAAGGGCAGATGAATCCTTTGTTCCGTCAGATTAGGCGAACCTTCAGAATTTATCATGGAAGTGACGTTTCATCGCCGACATCTTGCCACACCCCTCACCCGTCCACAGTAAGGATACAGTGAGAAGGGGTCAAGCAGACATCTTGTTACACCCACCGGAATTTTGCATTTCACAGTTATTTTTAACATTAAACGGAGCTTATAAGGAGAAATACAGGATTTAGAAATCCGACTGGGACTGTTTAGATTTTGGATTTTAAAAGCTGCGGCGAGCTTGCTGATCTCACAGGTTTGCTAATCTGACAGAACACCTCTGATTTTATAATTCAACATGTAAACAGTCCAATGGATTTCCAAATACACGATCTCACCATATATGCTCCGTTTCCTGTTAAAAATAACTGTGAAATGCAAAACTCCCGTGGGTGTAACAAGATGTTCACTTGCCCCTTCTCAGTGTATCCTTACTGTGGAGGAGTGTGGGGATTCATCTGCCCTTAGTGAAAATGGGCATTGTGAGAAGAACTGGGATCAGTTCCAGGAAGTAAAGGGCAAAGGATTCATCTGCCCTTAGTGAAAATGGGCATTGTGAGAAGAACTGGGATCAGTTCCAGGAAGTAAAGGGTGAAGGATTCGTCTGCCCTTAGTGAAAATGGCTACTGTGAGAAGACCTGGGATCAGTTCCAAAAAGTAAAGGGCAAAGGATTAATTTGCCCTTAGTAAAAATGGCCACTGTGAGAAGAACTGGGATCAGTTCCAGGAAGTAAAGAGCAAAGGATTCATCTGCCCTTAGTAAAAATGGCCACTGTGAGAAGAACTGGGATCAGTTCCAGGAAGTAAAGAGCAAAGGATTCATCTGCCCTTAGTGAAAATGGCCACTGTGAGAAGAACTGGGATGAGTTCCAGGAAGTAAAGGGTGAAGGATTCGTCTGCCCTTAGTGAAAATGGCTACTGTGAGAAGAAATGGGATCAGTTCCAAGAAGTAAAGGACGAAGGTGTTCCGTCAGATGGCGGCGACCAACCATCACTTCCGTTACCGATTCTGACACCTTCGTCCTTTACTTCTTGGAACTGATCCAATTTCTTCTCATGGGGGCCATTTTTACTAAGGGCAGATTAATCCTTTGCCCTTTACTTTTTGGAACTGATCCCAGGTCTTCTCACAGTAGCCATTTTCACTAAGGGCAGACGAATCCTTCACCCTTTACTTCCTGGAACTGATCCCAGTTCTTCTCACAATGCCCATTTTCACTAAGGGCAGATGAATCCTTCACCGTTTACTCCCTGGAACTATTCCCAGGTCTTCTCACAGTGGCCATTTTCACTAAGGGCAGATGAATCCTTTGCACTTTATTTCCTGGAACTGATCCCAGTTCTTCTCACAGTGGCCATTTTCACTAAGGGCAGATGAATCCTTCTCCCTTTACTTCCTGGAACTTTGACCCTGCCTTGTGACATGTGACAGCGCAAGATATTTAAGGGGGGAAGAAAATGGTAATGTAGCCTTCTCTGGATGCATCTGTGAGGCTCTGGCCACATCAGGGTAAATCAGCTTTAGTATACCTATTTCACCTGTGTATTTAGTTGTTTGCCTGGATTTAAGCTTTAAATAGTTTGGTCAATCCTGATATCTTTCACAAGAGTGTTAATGTATACAAAATCAGAAATGGTTGAGCAGATTGGTTATTATGCCATGGATCACGATTTCTCCACCAGGGTTCCTCCAGAGGATGCTAGAGGTTCCTTGGGCAATGAGCAGTTTTTGCCTTTCAGATAAGTCCCCATTGACACCATTGATCTTTTTAGATATCACTAAAGGGGTAATTCTTCCCAATGACCACAAGTGTAAGGAGCATTCTTCCCACTGACCATCACACTAATGTGGCTGTTAACACATGACGTGTTTCAGAGTCAAAAACTCCTTCTTCGGGGGTGCATACATAATGGGTACAGCATATATTGCAATTGACATAGAAAAAAAGCCATGCTTTCTGGTCACTCTGGAAGATGTTTAATCATAGAAAGTGGCCTCAGTGACTGTTCAGTGGTCCATAAAGAGGTCCTGACCACATATGAGATGTAGCAAAGTGAATGATGTCAACTTGTCTTGGTTTTAAAATGGGGGCTGTAACTTTTTCTCTATGCCAACCGCAATATAAGCTGTACCCACCATGTATGCACCCCCGAAAAAGGAGCTTTTGACTCTGAAATGCGTCATATATCTTGTGTTAACAGCCACATATACCAGTTTTCATCATAGAAAATATTGTTAACAAGAGTGTTTGGGTATTACATGGTTTTAATATATTGCAATGTAATGAAAAAAGTCAGTAGTGTTCTTTAAAAATAATTGTATCGATTTTGTAATAAAATAAAAATTTGTTTTAACAAAATGTGCTATTTTTTTCCTATAAAAACCCATGTGGGGAATTTATGTTTTTTTTTAATATATTATTTTGGGGATGTTGGCAATGGCAAGCACCAGCGTTGACCCATCTATAAAAATCTGAGTCGTAAATATAGTCATTTTTAGCAGGGGTTTCCTGAGATCGGAAAGTTATTTTAAGGGTTCCTCTGTATTGAACAGGTTGAGAAAGGGCTGCCATTGATACTCTTAACACAGCTAGACTTTTATTGTGGCACCTCAAACAAAATGCAGATAGTGTTGGCACTACGGAATTTATGTAAGGTGTCACACAGCCTTTGGTTATCCTGAACCAAGGGCTGTAATTTACAGAGCAACCCCTCCTTGTAAGTGAAAAAATGCATACTTGTTTTAATCCTCCGTAACAATGATTCCCTTAG
The DNA here is from genome assembly GCF_042186555.1 of Aquarana catesbeiana. Classification (NCBI taxonomy): domain Eukaryota; kingdom Metazoa; phylum Chordata; class Amphibia; order Anura; family Ranidae; genus Aquarana; species Aquarana catesbeiana. The sequence continues at coordinate 276,211,777 of NC_133334.1, forward strand.
CAATATATTTAGATATATATATATATACAATATCTCACAAAAGTGAGTGCACCCCTCACATTTTTGTAAATATTTTATTATATCTTTTCATGTGACAACACTGAAGAAATGACACTTGTCTACAATGTAAAGTAGTGAGTGTACAGCTTGTATAACAGTGTAAATTTGCTGTCCCCTCAAAATAACTCAACACACAGCCATTAATGTCTAAACCACTGGCAACAAAAGTGAGTACACCCCTAATGTCCGAATTGGGCCCAAAGTGTCAATATTTCGTGTGGCCACCATTATTTTCCAGCACTGCCTTAACCCTCTTGAGCATGGAGTTCACCAGAGCTTCACAGGTTATCACTGGAGTCCTCTTCCACTCCTCCATGATGACATCACGGAGCTGGCTGATGTTGGAGACCTTGCGCTCCTCCACCTTCCATTTGAGGATGCCCCACAGATGCTCAATAGGGTTTAGGTCTGGAGACATGCTTAAAGAGTCCATCACCTTTACCCTCAGCTTCTTTAGCAAGGCAGTGGCTGTCTTGGAGGTGTGTTTGGGGTCGTTATCATGTTGGAATACTGCCCTGCAGCCCAGTCTCTGAAGGGAGGGGATCATGCTCTGCTTCAGTATGTCACAGTACATGTTGGCATTCATGGTTCCCTCAATGATCTGTAGCTCCCCAGTGCCAGAAGCACTCATGTAGCCCCTGACCATGACACTCCCACCACCATGCTTGACTGTAGACAAGACACACTTGTCTTTGTACTCTTCACCTGGTTGCCGCCACACATGCTTGACACCATCTGAACCAGATAAGTTTATCTTGGTCTCATCAGACCAGAGGACATGGTTCCAGTAATCCATGTCCTTAGTCTGCTTGTCTTCAGCAAAGAATTTGCAGGCTTTCTTACACATCATCTTTAGAAGAGTCTTTCTTCTGGGATGACAGCCATGCAGACCAATTTAAATCAGTGTGCGGCGTATGGTCTGAGCACTGACAGGCTGACCCCCCACCCTTTCAACCTCTGCTGCAATGCTGGCAGCACTCATACGTCTATTTCCCAAAGACAACCTCTGGATATGACGCTGAGCACGTAACCTCAACTTCCTTTGGTGGACCATTGTGAGGCCTGTTTTGAGTGAAACCTGTCCTGGTAAACCGCTGTAGGGTCTTGGCCACAGTGCTGCAGCTCAGTTTCAGGGTCTTGTCAATCTTCTTATAGCCTAGACCATCTTTATGTAGAGCAAGAATTCTTCTTTTCAGATCCTCAGAGAGTTCTTTGCCATAAGTTGCCATGTTGAACTTCCAGTGACTAGTATAAGAGAGTGAGAGCGATAACACCAAATTTAACACACCTGCTCCCCATTCACACCTGAGACCTTGTAACACTAACGAGTCACATGACACCGGGGGAGGGAAAATGGCTAATTGAGCCCAATTTGGATTTTTTCACTTAGGGGTGTACTCACTTTTGTTGCCAGCGGTTTAGACATTAATGGCTGTGTGTTGAGTTATTTTGAGGGGACAGCAAATTTACACTGTTATACAAGCTGTACACTCACTACTTTACATTGTAGACAAGTGTCATTTCTTCAGTGTTGTATATACACACATGCACACACACACTATATATATATATATATATATATATATATATATATATATATATATATATAATATATATATATATATATATATATATATATATATATAATATTTTATTTTTTTGCTTAAGAAATCTTTGTTACAGAGGAGTAAAACAAGTATGCATTTTTCACTTACAAGGAGGGGGTTGCTGAGTGATGAGTATTGAGTAACTTTACCACTTGGGACTGCTCCCAGAAATAAGGGTGATGAAGGCCATAAAGGAATAAAAATACATGAACATACTTTTGTTGCTTAATTGGTTTGAATGTCACTTGCTGTTCATTTGATTTCAGTAGAACAAAGCTTCTTCTGTGTGCGCTTTTAAGTCCTTTTATCAAAATTCCCATATAACAAAGGTGCAATTTTCCACAGATTTATCAAAGAAATTACAGCGGCCCATCTCACAACTGCATGCATATAAATCTGCACGTTGTACAACAAGGCTACCCAAAGTTCGACACGTTTATTGTTGTGAACTTTTTAAGTTTGCTGGATGCACACTTCCGTGTATATTCTTGCACATGCATAATAGTGTGCTGTTTGGTGTCATTAATTTGAATAAATACTCTGCTTATCGCATGTTTTTTATTATTTCACACTCGAATTAAAGCAAGAAAAATATATGTAAAGCATAAAAAATAAATGTGCTGTTTGATTATGGCATGCTATTTTGGGGATTTTTATAACATAAATGTAAAAAAAAAAAAATTTTAAGATCATGTATTATTTTAGAAGCTAGGCCTCCCCTATTGATATGCAAATTAACTTGTTAGACTGGTTCATGAACCCAAGACAGGAAATGATGCTACAGGAAATGTAGCTGGATGCACACTTGCATGTATATTCTAGTACATGCGTAATGGCATGTTGTTTTGTATTATGAATTTGAATTAACACTCTGATGCATTTTTTTTATTGTTTCACACTCTATTAAAATAAACAAAATATATGTAAAGCATAACATATCAAATCTGTTGTTTTATTATCGCATTATCGCTGTGTTGCTCCAGCTATTTTAGTTACATTTATAGCATAAATATGAAAAAACAGTTTAAGACCATGCATTATTTTAGAAGCTAGCCCCTCCCCACCCCCATTGATAAGCAAATTAACTTGTTAGATTGGTTTATGAACCCAGGACAGGAAATTATGGTACAGGAAATGGTGTAGCTGGATGCACACTTCCATGTATATTCTTGCACATGCGTAATAGCGTGTTGTTTGCATCATGAATTTTAATTAATACTCTTTTTAATGCATGTTTTTTACTGTTTCACACTATAATTAAAGTAAGAAAAATATATGTAGAGCATAATAAATTAAATGTTCTGTTTCATTATCGCATGCTGTGTTGCCATGGCTATTTCAGTGATTTTTATAGCATAAATATAAAAGGAAAAAATTTAAGAGCATGTATTGTTTCAGAAGCTAAGCCTCCCCTATTAATATACAAATTAACTTGTTGAACTGGTTGAGCTCAGGACAGGAAATGATGTAGCTGGATGCACATTTTCATGTATGTTCACATATATTGCACATGCTAATGGCATGTTGTTTGGCATCCTGCATTTTTAATTAATACTCTGTTTAATGCATGTGTTTATTGCTTTACACTCTAATTAAAGTAAGGGGAATATATGTAAAGCATAATAAATTAAATCCACTTTTTCATTATTGCATACATATATTTTAAAGCGGCAAAACAGAGCTGCCAGCTTTGTAATAAACATGAAAACAAAAGAGTAATATTTTACATATTATAAAGTACTAAACAAAAAGGATTATATATATATAGCGGAAAAATGAAAAAATGTAATATGAATCGTTTTAACTAATTGTAAGGACACATTCCGAAGCACAATTAATTTACCATTATTAGAAAATGTGTTTAACATTTAATAATTGTATCAAATTCTAAAATCCCTGTCCACCTTATGAGCAGATATAGATTCATAACTAGGCTGCTATCACTGTTAAAAGTAGTTGTAAACCTCAGACATGAAATATGAACAAAGCATATCCTTCTATAGTGTGCACTTGTCTCTATCCAGCCATTTCTGTCTGCTACCTGCATGAGTCACTTCTGACACCACCAGAAAAAAAATGTGACAGGGGGGCTAGCTCCAGCACACAGCCTGTGATTGGCATCCTTAGCTTTGTTCTTGTGTGCTGTGGGAGGGGGAGGGGGGTGTCCCTTCCCTCCAATCAGTTCACAGAGCTCTCCTCACTCAGCTCTGCAGTGTGTCACTTCATCTCCCTGCCCCCTGTTTTCTGACAGCTCAGACAAGCTGTATAAAGTCTGGACTTTAAACATCTGTAGAGAAGAGAGGTATGCAGATAAACAGATATAACTTATGTGGGAGATTTACATCTCTGTGTAACTACCACCTGAGGTCAGTCACTTCACTGGGTATATGAGGGTTTAAACTGTTACTAAAATCACAACAGTAAAATCTGCATTAGGGTGTGCACCACAAAGCTCAAACACATTAGCATGCGCATATTATATAAGCCACATAGGGAGATCGGTTGTTGTAACTCCCCTCACTACCGCCGCACTGAGGCTGTCCAGGTATTGGATTAAGCATTGGAGCATTTGCACGAGTACGGCACCGATACTAGTATACTAGATACTAGTATCAGGAACCATGAATCAGACCGAGACAGAAGTATAGTTAAATCACACTTATTTAATAATAATAATAATAATAATAATAATAATAAAGTAAACAGAGTAAGCGTAGTCAAAACAAGCCAGAGTTCAGTAACCAAATCAGGTAGTCAGCCAAGCCAATGTCAGAGAGCCAGAGATAAACATAGTAGTACAGCAAGCAGGATCAGGAGCCAGAAGAAACGTCAGCTGAGCAAGTCTTCAACAGGAATGCAGGAGAAAGTCTCTGTGATGTTGACAAAGGCGAAGGCAGAGATCAAGTGATCTGGACAAGTTTAAGTAGGCAGGACTGACGAGCAGAATCAACAACAGCTGGGTAACTGTGGAGAGAGATGGAAGCTGGCAATTAGCCGACAGCTGAGCGGCCAGCTCAGAGAAGGAAGGGCTGAGCCCAGCCCTGACAACTAGTATCGGTGTAATTTGGAGGAGCTGTGCCTCATTGTTGGTATCATGGGTAGGAATAGTGCCACATCACCGGTATCATTGGAAGCAATTGTGCCCCTTTGTTGTTGTCAGTGAATAAAATAGTGCCCCATGGGCTGGATAATAGCAAGCAAAGGGCCGAATTTGACCCCCAGGCTGCAGTTTGGAGACCACTGAACTAGGGGGTTAAACAAAAAAAATCTGACAGATCCCTGCATCCATATCGCTTATGTCTCCCCTGCCACAATATTGTATTCTGACAGCAGGTATTCTCCCCTTCAGCATGGCAGCCATTGGCTGCAAGCACTGATCAAATGCTGGTTTTCCAAGATGACCGTTTGACAGAAGCTGATAGTTAAACTGGCTTCTGTTGAACAGAAAGGAGTACACACATACCGAAAGTCAGCCGGTCCTCTATGATCTTTATGGCTAAGCCTGTGAGAGGGTGAAACACATCAGAGGGGACAAGCTGAAGCCTTCTTTATACTGTGACTGGGCTGATCATTGGTGTGCTGCTTTATAAATCTCCCATTAGTTTGCTTTAGTGGGCCCTGCAGGCCAGCACCCAACAGCATGATAGTCATCGGGTAGCTTTGTGTTAGCTTTTGGAGTGGTGCTGTCTTTTTTCTTGGGGTCATAATAGGTAACTTGTTAAGCTCTTTACTTTTAAAAGTTTAAAATGTAATACAGAATGCAAAGATGTCAGCCTGGCTTGCAGTCTCCGCTCTAATTCATCCCAAAGGTGTTCTAACAGGTTGAGGTCAGGACTCTGTGCAGGCCAGTCAAGTTCCTCCACCCCCAAACTCGCTCATCCATGTCTTTATGGACCTTGCTTTGTGTACTGGTCCAAATCATTTGGTAGAGGGGGGATAAGGGTGAGGGGTTGTTTTTTCAGGGGTTGGGCTTGGCCCCTTAGTTCCAGTGAAGGGAACTCTTAAGGCGTCAGCATACCAAGACATTTTGGACAATTTCATGCTCCCAACTTTGTGGGAACAGTTTGGGGATGGCCCCTTCCTGTTCCCACATGACTGTGCACCAGTGCACAAAGCAAGGTCCATAAAGACATAGGTGAGTGAGTTTGGAGTGGAGGAACTTGATTGGTCTGCACAGAGTACTGACCTCAACCCGAAAGAATACCTTTTAGGTTGAATTAGAGCGGAGATTGCGAGCCAGGCCTTGTCGTCCAACATCAGTGCCTGACCTCACAAATGCCCTTCTGGAAGAATGGTCAAACATTCCCATAGACACACTCCTAAACCTTGTGGACGGCCTTCCCAGAAGAGTTGAAGCTGTTATAGCTGCAAAGGGCGGGGCCAACTCAATATTGAACCCTACGGACTAAGACTGGGATGCCATAAAAATTCATGTGCATGTAAAGGCAGGCGTCCCAATAATTTTGGTAATATAAATGTAAATATCCCTTATCCTCCCATCAATTTCCTCAACCTCTGCGTTGTTTTCCCTACACTCTGCCCCCTCTCTCCGAGGTAAACATTTCCTACTCCACTTCCATTGATTCTGCCATCATAGGGGATACAATGTAAACACTTCATTTTCTAATAAATACACTGTTTGTATTGCACGTTTACACGCTAATCAATACAGCTGCCAATAGAGCAGTAAGACCCAGATATTGCCCTATTTCTAAGTGGTTTCTAGCTAATGCATGAATCCTTAATGATTTTCCATAGCAGGCTAACTGGCCTATCAGTCATTACAGATGACCCAATGGATGACTCCAGGTCAATTACATATTGGCTCCTCTGCATTTCATGAGATAGGTGCATATCGGTTGTAATTTTGAATTTAAAGAGGGCTTGCTTAGGTATTGGTTACCCTAATATATCATTTATGATGTACAAGCGGTTGTGGGATTACCCGGCAATCTTTGGGTCTGGTTAACCCGCTTGTTATAAATGCTATTAGACAGCGAATTTTGGTGGGATACAAGCGCTCTGGATCCCGAAGAGGTTAAGAAACATGGAATTTGAAATTCCAAGAAGCAATCTTCTGAGCACCTTTCCTTAAACATAAACATATTTTATCTCCTCAAAAAAAAAAAAAAAATGCATGCATATAAGAGATAGCGACTAAAAACAATGTAATATTTATTTATTTTTCCCTTCTTTACGTCTCCCTGAGGATTATGCGGGGGGACCTCGTTTTAAAAAAAAATTTAAAAAAACCCCCTCACTTTGAAACAATAAATAAATAACATCTAAAACCTTCCTGGAGCTGACCAACTGTAGCATAAGTAATTCAAGAGGCTGAGAGATGCCAGATAAATTTGATTACTATAAAAGATGGGAATATGTTTGTTTCCTTTGAGATTTCACAAAAAGGGGTCAAAAACAAAACAGCTCCAGAGAAAGCGAACAATTTCATTTCACTGCAATTGAAGGCGAAAATTCAAAAGCAATTTCAACGGGAACATTTTATCACAATTTTATATACTCATTTCCTGCACACTGGCACTAATTTCTAAGGGGGGGGAAAAAAAAAAAGAAAAAAAAAAAGGTAAATGGGATATGGAGGGGCGGCGAGTGACTAGGACAGGGGAACAAGCACAAAAGAAAAAAATAGGCTTATATGAAGGAGGTCATATATTAAAAAAAAAAAAAAAAAAAAAAAAGAATAAAAAAAAAAGGAGAGTAGAGGCAAAGCAGGTGAAGAAAAAAAAATATTTTAACAGAAACCAGCAGTAAAGAGCTGCTGATAATTCCTTCCTTCATACATAAATACATATATTTTTAGGGCAGAGGGGTTTTAGTTTTTTTTTTTTTTTTTTTGTGCTAACCTACTGCTGAGACTATGATTTGCTAAAAGCAGCTCCAGACATACTCCAAAGCCCAGCAGGATCCTCCATTTCTCATTTAACTCCTTTTTTTTTTTTTTTTTTCCCTCCCCTCCCGACAGTCCAGATTTCACCCCCTTTAATCACCCATCCCGCATCACCAAAAAAAAAAAAGGCTGATTAGTGTCTCATCAGAAGGCGTTCTCCTAACACACAAGACGGGGGCACGGTGTTATTCTCCTAGTCAGGCATAAAATAATCGCACGTATAAAGTATGTTGCAAAATATTAGATTGCCTCTACCTAGCCAGAGCAAACACTTTGTAGCGTACGGCTTTGTGCCGCTGGGTTTTCACACATTGTCCATGTAACCACAAAGTACGGATGTAAGCCCGTTGTTGATCTGGCAGATTGAAATTAACAAAAAAAAAAAAAAAAGAAAAAAGTAACTCAATTTTCAAATCATCAAACCTTCAGAAGGTGATATTTGAAAAAGAAAGCAGGGATGTGCTCAGTTCTGTAGAGGGAGCAGGGCTTTTTTTTTTTTTTTTTTTAATAAAGCTCCAAAATAATATATTCAAAAACATCGTTTGGTTCACTTATGGCATTCCTCCAAAATGTCAGAAAATTTCCTTTTTTATTCAGTTTGTGCAATTATCTTTAATATACATTTTATAAAGGTGCACCTGTTCAATTGTTTGATAACACGCGTTGCTAATCAGCCAATCACATGGCAGCAACTCAATGCATTTAGGCATCTAGACGTGGTGAAATCGACTTGTTGAAGTTCAAACCGAGCATCAGAATAGGGAAGAAAGGGGGTTTAAAGTGTTACTAAACCCACAACAGTAAAATCAGTCTGTATATGCAGTAAAGCATTGCTTGTTATACTCACTGTGGTTAATCCTCCACATTTTGTAAAAAGCCTGTTTGATCCTGTCTCCTCTGATCCTCACCTTCTTCCAGTGTTTCCAACTCCTCTCCGAATATTATAAATGGAAGGAGTCAGGCTGCACATGCTCAGTTTGGTGTGTATTGCTAGAGAGAGGTTTTTTTTGTTCTTTGGAGAGTGCATGTGATCAGAACAGGGCCAATCAGCACTGTCCACATCGAGTATCTCAGGTCCTGAAGTTTTATAGGAAGGTCAGAGGAGAGTGAAGACCAGTGGCGGCTGGTGCTCAAAATTTTGGGGGGGCACAAACAAACAGAAAAATTCTGAAAAAAAAACATCAATTGCAGCGCCACTGTGCCCATCAATTGCAGCGCTACTGTGCCCATCAAATGCAGCCACTGTGCCCATCAAATGCAGCCACTGTGCCCATCAAACGCAGCCACTGTGCCCATCAAATGCAGCCACTGTGCCCATCAAATGCAGCCACTGTGCCCATCAAACGAAGCCACTATGCCATCAAATGCAGCCACTGTGCCCATCAAACGCAGCCACTGTGCCCATCAAACGCAGCCACTGTGCCATCAAATGCAGCCACTGTGCCCATTAAACGCAGCCACTGTGCCATCAAACGCAGCCACTGTGCCATCAAATGCAGCCACTGTGCCCATCAAATAGTGCCACTGTGCCCCCATCTGCCCAGCATTTACCCTGTCTCGGTGGCAGGTCAGACCTTGCAGCGGGTCAGACAGTGGCTCCTGTGTCCTCCATGCTACTTTTCCCCTCCTCCTGATAGCTGTCCAATCGTAGCGCCTGTCCTTTCAGCCAATAAGGTGACGGGTAACAGACCCGTGCACCTGATTGGTGGGGAGAGGCGGTTCAGTGTTAGGAAAGCGAATATTAATTTGCTTTTCTAACACACCTGGGTGGACTTCTGCATTTAGAACCACTTTAAGCTCTGAAAAGCATATGCTTCGGCATATCTAGATGATGGTGTCACCTACAGAAGGTCTAAGCAGTTTTAGATTCCATAGGATAGATCAGTATGTCTGCAGGAGACAGTACGATGGAGAAGTTTAGTATTGCAGTCGGAGCTGCATCAATTGGGCAATATCAATTGTATTTTTTAGCTACATCCGGAGTTGCCTTTATTTAGCTCTCCCCAGCACATTATTTATTTTACTGCCCTGCTGCTTTGTTCAGGCACCAGGCCTTACACATTGCTATGGGCTCCATGTGTGACATTGGTGATTGGTCCAGCACTATCACATCAATGAGCCAACCACACAAGAAAGCAATTACAATTGTACAAATTCTTTCTTGTGTGGTTGGCTCACTGATTTTTCCAGAAGTCTGCACTAAGATACAAATCAGATTTTGAGCATCCCCTGCATTGAAAATATCATTTATGGTGAGATACTCCTAAAACAGTGGTTCTCAACTCCTGTCCTCAGGACCCACTAATGCCTTGTTTCCACTGAGCGGTTCGGTTCGGTACGGTACGCTATTTTGAGTGTTTCCATTATGAAAGCGACCCACACAACCGAACCGAACCGAACCGCACCATTCTGGGTCCTGCTTCAGATGTGGGGCCATAGAAAATGGTACGGTTCGGTTAGGGCGGAGCTACGATACATTCCACTGATTGGCGGACGTGTGACGTCATGCTAGGCATTTTTTCTAAACCCACGTAAGGCCCCTGGCGGTCCGACTTGCAGTGGAAACGCTCACCTGAATAGGCCGGACCATTTTAGGCCTTCCAAACTGTACCGACCCAAACCGATCCGCTCAGTGGAAACGAGGCATAACAGGCCAGGTTTGCAAGATAACTTAATCACATCACAGATGATATTGTTTGCTGCTCAGTGATTACAGTATGGTCTTCTGTATACCATCCGTGTACAGGACGCCTCCAGGTGGTCATATTGCATTTTACAAAAATTTACAGCGGCTACAGACTGAAAAGGAAAGGTCATTTTTAATAATATTCAATTACAATATGCTATGCTATAATATATATATATTTTTTTACGTGCAAATTCTTTTTCCCCATGAATGTGGGGTTACCCTTTAAAGGGGTTGTAAAGGTAAAAATGTTTTCACCTTAATGCATTCTATGCATTAAGGTGAAAAAACTTCTGACAATATCGCCGCCCCCAGCCCCCCCGTTTTACTTACCTGACGCCTTGAAAGTCAGCTGCTCGCTCCTGACATTCATTCTGCCGCTCAGCCTGGCTGCTGATTGGCTACAGTGGATGGATTGGAAGCAGCGCAGCCATTGGCTCACGCTGCTGTCGATCACATCCAATGACGCAGCTCGCTGGGGGGCAGGGCGGGGCCGAGTGATACAGTGAGCGGCTATAGCCGCCGGCTGTATCACGGCACTGAGGGAGCTCGCATTAAGGTGGTTAGTTCTTACGGGGAGGAGCTGAAACAGCCGCCGAGGGACCCCAGAAAGACCAGGTTCGGGGCCACTCTGTGCAGAACGAGCTGCACAGTGAAGGTAAGTATAACATGTTTGTTATTTAAAAAAAAAAAAAATGTACCTTTACAACCCCTTTAACAACCCACACTGTAAAGAACTATATATTGCTATATTTACTAATTACAGTAATGATATATTGATTTCCTTTTACACTGTATATGACATAAAGCTATAACTAGAGTGTTCCAAAATAATGAACTGCTTTCTAAAACGTTTGACGTGGCATTCTACCACGGCAATGTGGCAGCGCCAGACTCTGGAGATGCGGCCATTTTGTCCTGGAAAATTAATATTGCAGCAGCTGATATTACCTCTGGAAAGACATGGCTGGAAATAGTCACCGGTCCTTTACTTGCCTATGATCATTAAAAAAAAAAAAAAAAAATCTATCTCTTCCCATTTCTCATTAATGATGTTATGAATATCAAAGTGTTCTTCTTTCCATTGGTTTATAAGGGATATCCTTAGACTTATCAATGTGCTCCTTCTATAATGACCATCCCACCATCGTTAATTGTTAATCTGACTAATAGATAACCTTTTATAAATGATTTCTGCAAATTGGTCCTGGGAGAATTTCTCTTCCAGCTGACAACATCGCACTAATCTGTGAATATAACCTGTGCATCACACATTCATTATGGCAAGACCCTTGGTAAGTAGGTGAATATCAAGGCAATATATATGAGCTCAGGACGGACTCCTTTGCATATTAGGACTCATACAGGCAGAGAATAGGCCCTTCTGGCTGCTCATTAGGGTTATCCAAATACCAATCTAATTTTCACCAACACAGTACCAGGCTACGCAGATAATGGGAATCTTAGAACTGTCCTCATACTCATTATGGGTATTGCTGTCTTTGTCTTTTGATTTTTTTTTATTATTTTACAATATAACTAGCTCTAACTAAAGGCTGGATAGATTTGGTGTCCCTTATAAAGGGGGTCCTTGTGGCTTGTTGAAAGAAAAATCCTTGAAAACTTTCATTTGCCACTAGAGTTTTCGAATCAATAAAAAATTAACCGAAAATGAAAACGGGTAAAAAACGCAGTTGACATAAATATAATTAGCCGCTTCAGCCCCAGAAGATTTAGCTGCTGAACGACCGGGCCATTTTTTGCGATTCGGCATCGCGTTGCTTTAACTGACAATTGCGCGGTCCTGCGACGTTGTACCCAAACAAAATTGACGTAGTTTTTTCCCCACAAATAGAGCTTTCTTTTGGTGGTATTTGATCATCTCTGCGGTTTTTATTTTTTGCGCTAAAAACAAAAAAAAGCGACAATTTTGAAAGAAAAACACAATATTTGTATTTTTTGCTATAATAAATATCCCCAATTTAAAAAAAAAAAAAAAGCAATTTTTTTATCAGTTTAGGCCAATATGTATTCTTCTACATATTTTTGGTAATAAAAATCGCAATTAGCGTATATTGATTGCCTTGCGCAAAAGTTATAGCGTCTACAAAATAGGGGATAGATTTATAGCATTTTAATTTTTTTATTTACTAGTAATGGCGGTGATCTGCGATTTTTATTGGGACTGCGACATTATGGCGGACACATCAGACACTTTTGACACATTTTTGGGACCATTGGCATTTATACAGCGATTAGTGCTATAAAAATGCACTGATTACTGTAAAAATGTCACTGGCAGGGAAGGGGTCAAACACTAGGGGGCGATCAAGGGGTTAACTGTGTTCCCTCTCTGTGTTCTAACTGAAGGGGGGATGGGACATTCTAGGGGAGATGACAGATCGCTGTTCATACTTTTTATGAACACACGATCAGTCTCTTCTCCCCTCAGAGAACCAGGATCTGTGTGTTTACACTGGGCTCCCACGATCGCATCGGCTCGGGGGGCGAGCAGCGGGCGCGCGCCCCCCCTAGTGGCCACAGGGCGAAACCACGTAACATAATGTTGTTTTGCCCAGTCGTGCCATTCTGCCGGAGTAAAACTGCTGCCCTGGTCGGCAAGTGGTTAAACTGTACCACCTGCTAAAAATGTGTAATTCTGTGTAGACAGCCTAGTGATAGACACGTTTCAGCCAGACTGCAGAGCCAAGTCATCAGACTTCTCACTGGGTAATGAAACAGCAATGTGACAATGCAATTTTGTTAGCTGTTGAGAAGGCTGAGTATAGTTTTCTAAGTATTGTCAGGGGTTAGCTCAAGGGGGATCACCTTCCTTGGGAAAAAAGTAGTCCAAACGGCAGGTTTCTTAAAATCTGACTTGTAGCCAGTTTTATTTTTGAAGGTTGCATGAAAATAACATAAACAAAACCAGAAAATAAATCCTTGCCATCCAGGCACACTAAACGTTTGCAGGTTCCTAACTCACGGATGAAGGGCTTCTCCCAGTCACCTACAAAACAAAGATAATGCAAACCTTTTCTCTTAGACCCCTTTCACACTGAGGCAGTTTTCAGGTTTTTTAGCGCTAGAAATAGCGTCTGTAAGGCGCCTGAAAACTGCCTCCCTTTCTCTGCAATGGGTGCTTTCACACTGGGGCGGTGCGCTTGCGGGATGTTCGGAAAAATCCTGCAAGCAGCATCTTTGGAGCAGTTTGGGGCAGTTTGGGAGCCCTGTATACAGCGCTCCTAAAATGCCCCTGCCTTATGCAATGAACGGGCAGCGCTTCGAAAGCGTCTGAAAAGTGATTCAGAAGCGCCGCAACACGGAATTGTTTAACCTCTTCTTTGGGGTTAAAAGCGCCCCCCCCCCCCGCTAGCGGCTGAAAAGCGGTAAGGCTCCGCTAAAACAAACGGTACTTTACCGCGAACGTGGCCGCGGCCCCAGTGTGAGAAGGGTCTTAGAAAGCAGATTTCACATAAGCAGCTCTCTGAAGTTTTTGGCTTCCTGAGTTCCAGGCCAGGAGCAATCCTTTGCATAGTCCTGCTTAATTTATACCACCTGTTGGTGGACACAAGTGGACAGCAAAATCTGGTCCTGAACCAAACCTGCCAAGGCGGCTGGTAAAACCCGGACCGGATTCCACCTTAGTTCTCAGCAAATGAACACATTCAAGGTGAAACATAAGGTCCATCAATCACCTCGCCTTTCATAATGTCACAGTATATATGTATATTTTTTAGGGTAGGATAAATAAGTCTAGTGTTAGATGGTCACTATGTTTGTTATAATTCCATTATTATGTCTATAGCTTGCCTCAGTGGTTGGGTGGGTAGGTACTGTCCTGTTTGACCCTTCTGCTGAATGTACAAAGTTGGCCTGATGTAAGACCCACGGGTGGTTTGGCCTATTTGAATAGGTTTCTCAATACTAGTCTTATAGTTGACCACTCTGTCGCAGTTCCTAATACATATTGGTGGATCTCCATGGATTTATGTCTTAATTCCTTACCCTTAAAACATGTCACTTCTTGTTTATGGTTTATGAATACTTACCCTACATGCTTACTCTCCCCTTTTACTATAGCTGAACGACTACTTTGTCTTTCAGCAAAGCATTGGCTTAACTATATGCCTTGTACATTTACAACATCACTCTTTAAACACACAGATCTCCATCGGCCATCCCTTGTGAAAGTGCTGCAACGCTCTGCATTGCACTCCTGGTTGCCCACCTTGTGTTATGTGAACCAGAAGCCAGCCTGTTCCCAGTTGTACTGGTTTAACCGCTGTTCTTTGTCATTTTCTGCCTGTTTTTATGAATCAAATTGATGTAAGTATAATTAGTCCATACTAGACTTTTCTTATACTACTTTTTCAATAATTACTAAAATCGCATATATTGCAAAAATGCAGTCGCATACAATTTATGACGATATAGATATTTCCTACTACTTTTTTTTCTTTTATTGTCTTTTGATATTTACAGATAGATTTGAGCACCTAATCATAAATCCCTTGATGAAGGAGTAATACATACCTATTTCCGAAACATGTCGGGTTACATGCCATACACCTCATCCGCCTGATCTTCTACATACAGGCTGCGGGCTGTAGGCACACGGGTGCTATATCCTCTATATGCAATTGAATGTACAGTGTTTGTAATTGCACTTTATACAATTGTATTTTCTACTGTCACCTTTTATATATTGAATGTGTTTAATAAAGATGGCACTCTAGTGCACTTTTATATAAAACAATCTATGAGATTAAATACTCATTTTTGGCCAGTAAAAATATCCATTAAGGGCAACCTAAATGCACTTCTAGTGCATATCTCTTTTTACTTGTTTATGGTTTATGTCGACAGAGCCATTTTGCACTCTTTTGTATTACATTATAATGTTTTGCTGTAAGTCTGGAAATTTAATAAAGAATTTGAAACAGAAAAGTTGCAAAACCGAATAGGAAAATAGGGGTGACACTGCCAAGGCTGTGGAGTGGATCAGAGGTATGTGAATTGTAAATTTAGCTAAGCAGAATAAGAAAAATCTATTGCCATATGTTTTGTGACAGTGCGAGGCCCTGCCACAGTATGAGTTTAGCAAATTGGTATTAGAAGGAAACAGGATTCTCAAAGGTGCATTTTGAGAGGCTCCAGCATGTTTATTGTGAGTTTACAGAGTTTTCTCTGGATTTTTTAATCCCGGTTTGGGGCCTGGAGTTTGAAAGTTCTGAAGTGCCTTAGGTGGGAAGAAGCCTTCAATCCTGTATCTAGGATTTGCTAGTTGCCTGCAGCCTACATGAGTGCACAAAGAAAATATCCCCTATGGTGGACTTTAAAGGCACATAAGTGTATGGTGCAAATCTTTTTATATGAGTGCACAGGTGTGCAGGATCGTTATAAGCCAGATCTGAGCGTAGCTCAGGGAAGTTGCCGCCATTTGGAGACAGACCCCCGTCAGGAGATCTGGTTGCTCCTTTCAGATACTACATCCCTTGTGTGGAGGACTTCTGCCTAAAGCAGTGGTCATTAACCCTGTCCTCAGGGCCCACTAACAGGCCAGGTTTTATGTATTACCTTGGGGAGATGCAGACTAGAATACTGCAATCACTGAGCAGCAAATGATATGACCTGTGATGTATTTTAGTTATCTTGCAATCCTAGCCTGTTAGTGGGCCCCTGAGGACAGGGTTGATGACCACTGGCCTAAAGGACAGGAAAAGTCGGGACAGCTACATGGTCATGGAAGATCAAGAGAGGGTCTGGGAGGCTGAGAAAGCTGAGGCAACTAAAAAGTCCAGGGAGGCTGACGGAAGTCTGGAAGTCTTTGAAAGAGTGAGCAAACCAGGGAGGGGGGTTGGAGAACCTTATTTGGTGGCCAGGAGCGGGCCTGTGAAGCAAGGTACTGCAACAGAGGTTGAAGTGAGCCTAAAGCCCCATACACACAATAGGACTTTGTACAAACTTTCCCTTGGATTTTTGTACAAAGGGCGTCGGCCAGAAGTTTGTCTTGCATACAGACGACAGAACTTTTCCAGCCAACTTTCACCAAATCACGTGGTTTTTCAGCTCTTTACCACCACTTTTTGGTCAACTCCTTTATTGTTTTCTGATATTGTGTCAATCTCGCCACTTTTATTGGCGAGATTGACACCTTGCGAGCCGGGTTGACACTGGTGCGGGGATCCGACTTGGATCCCCGCCAATACCAGGCACTGTGTTTGGTATGAATCTTGAGGGGGAACTTTAAATAAAAAACCGGCATGAGTTCCCCTCCAGGGGCATACCAGGCCCTTAGATCTGGTATAGATTTTAAGGGGAACCAGAAGTCCGGGCCACCGCTGGCAAAAGAGCGGCAGAAAATAGCGGTGGAGCCTGCAGAAGATGCAGACACCGGGATAAGACGCCGGAGAGACCCCCCCGAAGTCGGAAGAGGACCCCGAAGTCGGAAGAAGACCCCCGAAGTCGGAAAGGACCCCCGAAGTCGGAAGAAGACCCCGGAGCTGCCTAATAAATTACTTTAAAAACCTGTGTACTGTGTTTTTTATTGACACTTTTTTCCCTAGGTGAATGGGTAGGGGTATGATGTACCCCATACTCATTCACATAGGGGGGCTCCCAGATTCCGATAAGCCCCCCGCCCGCAGACCCCAACAACCAACGGCCAGGGTTGTCGGGAAGAGGCCCTTGTCCTCATCAACATGGAGACAAGGTGATTTGGGGTGAGAGGCCCGCAGGGCACCCCCCTCCCCCAAAGCACCCACCCCCATGTTGAGGGCATGCGGCCTGGTACAGCTCAGGAGGGGGGGCACTCGCTCGTCCCCACCCCCTTTCCTGACCGGCCAGGCTACATGCTCGGATAAGGGTCTGGTATGGATTTTGGGGGGACCCCGACGCCGTTTTTTCGGCGTAGGGGGTTCCCCTTAAAATCCATACCAAACCGAAGGGCTTGGTATTCCCCAGAGGGGAATTCCCTCTCGCGCCCGCCGCAGTAGGAAAATGTGTTTTTCCTATTGCAGCTAGCGCGAGATATACATTACCCTGCCGCCGAGAACCAGCGTGATCCGATCGCGCTGGAAACATTCTCGCGGCTGAGTACTGTAGTTTGTACAAAAGTCCGATGGCTTTGTGTACACACGATCGGACTTTTCTCCATCGGACTTTTGTTTCTGGAAAGTTTGTCTGTTCGCACAGCCAACAAAAGTCTGATGGAAACTGAAAAAGTTTGTCCGATTGAGCGTACACACGGTCGGATGTTGCTCCAAAACAGCTAATTTGCATGTTTGTTGTCAAAAAGTCCGATCGTGTGTACGGCCCTTTAGAGCCAGGTAGCTTGGTATTTTTCTGTTACTTATGTTTGCTGCAGAAGAACCCCTATGTGGGCAATCCATTTGTGTCGGACTTTCACTTTACTTTTCATTTAAAAAAAGTAGGCTGCCAAGCCCTTAACTATAGTTCCTGTCTGACTTGAACTCATTCTACAAATGCATCTACCACAAAAGCTAAACGTCCCCCATTTCACATTTTACAATGTACAATTCCACTGTGTATTTAGATGTTTGACTGGGGTTCTAATTTAATTTTTGGGTTGGAGTGTACCTTTATTTCGCTTAAATTATTAACATGCTATGTGAGGGTTAGAGGACAGTGTCTCGGGAAAGGGCATCCCTGACCTCTGTATTCACTTTGCCTGCACTTCCTCTTAGCCCCTTGCTCCTTTGCCAAGTTACATCATGCACCTGGACAGTTCTTGGACCTAGTGATTGGTTACCAAGCCCAGGTACTATCACGGGGAGGGTCACATGCTCCTCCATAGCCAGCATTGTTGGGAATCTCACCAGCTGCAGAGAAGTAAGAAGCTGTAAGGTATGTATTTGGGGGTTACTTTGCAGAGACCCCTGCATAGCCAAGGTAAGGGCTCTTTCACATGGGCGGACTCCGCCAGCAGATCCGCCTGCTAATCGGAGGATTTGTCCACTGATCCCCACTGAGCAGGCAGATGACACGTCCGTGTCCGCTATGCTTATGCAGAGCAGACACAGACACAGCCTGTTTTCCTCTATGGGCGGTCGGATTTAAACAGACAGCCTGTTTGTTTGTATCAGACTCATCTGATCCACCAGATGGATGGGGAATGAATCCCCCATCTGTTTTTAGTGGATAGGATCGGATCGGATGTAGGTGGGTGTCAACGGATACGTTCCATTTACATCCGCCGCTCCACAGAGGGCAAGGGATGGTCTGAACGGGTCAGCTTAAAAAAAAAAAAAAAAAAAAAAAAACCCAATCGGTTCATCCATGTGAAAGAGCCCTAATAAAGTCTCTGTATGTTTCATATTCTTTTTGCTTTGAAGTTTCTTATTCTTTACTGTCCATGCCCCAGATATTCATCTCTCTTTCCAAGGTAAGGGCCCACAATGTAGCAAACATACAAAGTAGATTGTGGGTTGTACTTAAGTCAATGACAGGTGAAGGTTAAAAACTGTTTGTACATCTGTTTTTTTTTTTTTTTTTTATTAATGTCAAAACAAATTAGTAAAGTTTTGCATTGAGAAGGGACATGAGCAACTAACATTCATAATAAACAACTCTGAACTGAAGTCTACATATAAATCTTGCAAGTGGGAAAAAACATGGAGCTTGCTTTTATTTGTAACAGCATGTCCAGAAAATTAGCACGCTACATCAGAAGGTGTACCTGGGGAATGCATCTTATTGTCGGGATGACATTTAAAACAATGCACCTGACCTATTTGAGTGTTAACATAACTAATAGGGACTCGCCGTGTTTATTATTTATAGAAGATTCTTTTTAGATTAAGTTCTTTGCTGATGGTTGATTTTTTTTTTTTTTTTTTTCTTCAGCCATCCAAATGGATCCAAGTGGATAAAAGCAGAGAGTTGGGCCAGACAATGATAAAATCTGATTCTAAAAAGGACACTTTTTTTTTTTTTTCTCTCTCTGAAAACAATTACATTTTTCTTTTGATGCTCCTGTCAAGCTGGCAGATGGGAACCTCATCTCAGGAAGCAGAGATAATTGTCACCTTTTCTGGTACAAAACCAGCTTTGCTCTATACTATTTATTCAGTATTGCAATACATAGAATACCTTAAGTAAAACTTCATGCTTTGACTCTATTTTCTGCAAACTTAGTTGGCAACTACACGGGGGCCTATTGACAGACAGAAGAGCTTCATGCTTTGACTCTATTTTCTATGACCCATTGACTACATTTTCAAGACTCATTTTACTGTAAGATTTTGCTATTTGCTCTTTTCCCATAGAGTTGCAAGAGGTACTTTAATAATTACCTGTCCGATGTGTAGCCCCTTTGCAAATTGAAAAATGCCATGCTGCATAATGTATCACAAGCTCTACATAGAGCTTTCTTTTGCTTGGAGAAGATGTCACCTGTGAAGCCCTCCACAGGGCCGTCTTTAATATTGATTGGACCCTGGGCAAAAATTTTCTTGGGGCCCCCCTATGCAATTTCACTCTCCACCTGCTCTGAGACATACAATATGTCCGATATATGACCTGTATCAGGTCAGGCAGCAATTGTGATTGGTTGCCAGCAGTTACAGCATATCATTACTGCTTACTGACTGGTTGCTAGAGGTTACAGCACACATTAGGGCTCACTGATTAGTTGCTAGAGGTTACAGCAAATGATTTCTGCTTGTTAATTGGTTGCTAGAGATTACTGTACAGTAATACTGCTCATTGATTTGTTGCTAGAGGTTACAGCACATCATCTCCTCACTGCAGGGGAGCATGATATACATATGAATGCCGCCTTTATTTACCTATCAATGCCGCCGGCCGCAGCTATTTACTTAGAAATGCAGCTGCTATTTACATATGAATGTCGGTTATTTACATGTAAACACAGGGTCTGCAGGTGAGACATCTGTACACAACAATAGGGCAGAGCTGGGCAGCATTAGTACCAGCACTTCACACTGAGATATCGAGACACAGCACAGGACTAAAACTTCAAGGGACAAGAGAATTTAAACTGGGATAGTTGGCAAGTATGAGGCAGCTGCTTTGGGCCCCACAACAATGACAGGGCCCAGGGCAGCTGTCCCTTTTGTTCTGCCTTAAAGACGGCCCTGGCCCTCCAAACCCTCAACCTTTGGGTTGAGTTCCACTCAGGGGGTCGCAATTGTGACCCGACCCCATGCTCCAGGGGTCCCGTGCGGCTCCCCTGTACACCTAGATACTCCTCCTCTGCCTCCCGCAAGCACTGTAGGAGGAAAATAGAGAGCATTGGGTCCTCTAGATTATTATTATTATTATTATTATTATTCTACAGGTTTTATATAGTGCCAACAGTTTGCGCAGTGCTTTACAACATGAGGGCAGACATTACAGTTACATTACAATTTGGTACAAGAGGAATCAGAGGGCCCGGCTCGTTAGAGCTTACAATCTAAAAAGGAAGGGTCAATTGATACAAAAGGTAAAACAGAGTTAGTTAAAAGCAGGATAGGCTTCTTTGAAGAGAAGGGTTTTCAGGGATCGTCTAAAGATGGATAGATTAGGGGACAGTCGAACAGATTGGGGTAGGGAGTTCCAAAGGATGGGAGAAGCTCTGGAGAAATCCTGGAGGCGAGCATGGGAGGAGGTGACAAGGGAGCTAGAGAGCAGGAGGTCTTGGGATGACTGAAGAGAGCGGCTTGGTTGGTATTTTGGGACTAGGTTAGTGATGTAGCTGGGGGCAGAGTTATGGACGGCTTTGTAAATTATTGTTAGTACTTTGAATTTTATTCGTTGGGTGAGTGGAAGCCAGTGGAGGGATTGGCAGAGAGGGGTGGAGGACACTGAATGGTTGGTAAGGTGGATGAGTCTTGCAGCAGCATTCATTATGGACTGAAGGGGGGATTGTAAAGGTAATCCAATGAGGAGGGAGTTGCAGTAGTCGAGGCAAGAGATAACCAGGGAGTGAATTAGAAGCTTGATGCCACCTTCACCATCCACTCCTATCCAGGTCACTTGTCTTCTATTGCCCTTTGGCCCTGTGCACTCCCTTGTCCCCCTCTCCCTCCACAGCCCTGCTAGCTTCCCCCCTCCCCCCTCTACTGCTACGGGAATGCTTTTAGAATGGAGAGCAGGGAAGGGGTCAGTAAATATGCCGTTTACTGGCCCCTTCCTTTTCTGAATTGACACAGTGAGTGATCGCTACCAATCACTCCTGTGTTCATTTACAGATACTCCTCGTTTAACGACTTATCTGTTTAACAACTGCTCAGACTTACGACCAGCTCTTCCGACCCTAACAACCCCACTATACATCATTGTATTGTATAGTACAGTACAGAATTTTCATTTGTGTTCTGTACTTATCCAAATTAAAACAACTTTATTGAGCTGGAGTTTTGTGTTTAGATCTTTTTTTCACAATACAGTACAGAAGTTAAGAATGCTTAAAATATTGATTTCTTGTGACTTCCCGTTTAACAACCAATTTGTTTAACGACCTGGTCGTTGGAACGGGACCTGGTCGTTAAGTGAGGAGTACCTGTATAACTGAAGCATAGTAAATTGTAATTACTATGTTTCAGTTTGTGAATGAACAGGAAGCTCTGCACAGAGCTTTTCCTATCCATTTATTCTGTGCAGCTTAGGCTGCAGGGATGGAGATTGAGGGCTGTGCCCTCAATCTCTATTCTCTGTCTCAAAGGTGGAACATCAAAGGACTGTTTAGACCAGGGGTATGCAATTAGCGGACCTCCAGCTGTTGCAAAACTACAAGTCCCATCATGCCTCTGCCTCTGGGTGTCATGCTTGTGGCTGTCAGAGTCTTGCTATGCCTGATGGGACTTGTGGTTCTGCAACAGCTGGAGGTCCGCTAGTTGCATATCCCTGGTTTAGACCCTTGATATATCACTAAAGCCCCACAACTGGGGCTTCTATAAAGTAAATTGTAAAAACAATAGTAAAAAATAAAATTGTAAAAAAAAAATGGTCACAAAGGTTGCACTTTCGACTGGGCCCTGGTATTCCACCACCGTGGGGAGGCCCAAAGATGGCAGGAAGGGGGCTCGCTGCAGAACATGTGAAAGGGTCCCGCTGCGGGACCATAACAAAGGGCCCCCTGGAATCAGTGGGAAGGGCCCCAGGCTCGGAGGGAAGGGTCATTTATGGTTTTGTGCATTGAGGACCTGAAGGTACTAGTTACGCCTCTTGTTCCGCTAGTTCCATGGATTCCCAGCGCGTTAATATATACATGTTTATACAGTAGCCACAAGATTTTTGTTTTTAACTACTTAGGGACCGGAAGAATTTGCCACCTTAATGACCAGGCCATTTTTTGCGATACGGCACTGCGTCGCTTTACCTGACAATTGCGCGGTCGTGCTATGCTGGACCCAAACAAAATTGATGTCCTTTTTTTCCCACAAATAGAGCTTTCTTTTGGTGGTATTTGATCACCTCTGCGGTTTTTATTTTTTAAGCTATAAAAATAAATATTAAAAAAAAAATAGCGAAATTTTGAAAAAAAAAGCTATATTTTTTTACCTTTCGCTATAATAAATATGCCCCAAAAAAAAATAAAAAAACAACACATTTCTTCATCAGTTTAGGCCGATATGAATTCTTTTACATATTTTTGGTAAAAAAAAAAAATAGCAATTAGCATATATTGATTGGCTTGTGCAAAAGTTATTATGTCTACAAAACAGGGAATAGATTTATGGCATTTTTATTGTTTTTTATTTTTTTTTACCAGTAATGGCGTTGATCTGCGATTTTTTTATTGGGACTGTGACATTGCGGCGGACAGATCGGACACCTAACTGACATTTTGACACATTTTTGGGAACCAGTGACATTATTACAGTAATCAGTGCTAAAAATATGCACTATTATTGTACTAATGACACTGGCAGGGAAGGGGTTAACATCAGGGGTGATCAAAGGGGTTAAATGTGTTCCCGGCAGGTGTTTTCTAACTGTGTGGGGGACTGTGCAGATGTACAATGACAGCAATTTGCGGGAACGAGCAGACCTGCCGCAGTACATGACAGCGACTAGAATAAACAAAGGGATGGTCCGCACTCAGGATAACATCCAAAATAGTATTCCTTTATTAAACACATGTACAGAGCTGTAAAACATCCAACGCGTTTCAGATGTTAGTCCTTAGTCATGGCTAAGGACTAACGTCCGAAACGCGTAGGCTGTTTTACAGCTCTGTACATGTATACAAGGAATACTATTTTGGATGTCATCCTGAGTGCCGACCATCCCTTTCCTCATTCTGGTACATTGGAGGTGTCAGCAGCCTCAAGGTCTGAGCCCCGGGGCGGAGCTTCTATGTGGGAAGGTTGCAGCACCTATACACTTGTTTTCCTTGAATGATGGCGGCTGGTCGGCAAGTGGTTAAAGTAACTTTTATCACTAAAAAGCAGTAACTGTGTTCCAGACAAGTGACTATATTGCGGGTTATTTTCAGTATTCTCCTAATACATTTT
Organism: Aquarana catesbeiana; assembly: GCF_042186555.1. Taxonomy (NCBI): domain Eukaryota; kingdom Metazoa; phylum Chordata; class Amphibia; order Anura; family Ranidae; genus Aquarana; species Aquarana catesbeiana. Next base: position 276,235,525 of record NC_133334.1, read on the forward strand.
TAGGCCAGATAGGAGGGAGGTGTAGCCAGGGGGTAAAAAAACGAAACCACCCTCAACTAGTGCTGTATCTTGGCCTACACCAACAAGGCCCAGGCCTAGGGCAGCACTTTACAGGGGGGGAGGGCAGCAAAAAAGCTGCTCACTCCCCCGAACCTGCACAAAAAAAAGCCCCTTCTCCCAGCTCCCACACAAAAACATACAGCTCAGCCCATACAAACCGGTGACAGGCTGGCAGCAGTTGTCCACTGGAATTCCAATGTAATCTCACATGGAGCAATTACCTGGGGTTCGGGACAGACACAACTCACTCCAGGACACAAACAGCTTGTGTCCAAGAACAGTCACCTGTCCCTTGACATAGATAATCATTCCATAAAGTGATTCCATGTAAAGGACGGCTGCGGCTGCTGTCAGCATTTTATTGCTTTGGACAGCAGCTTCAACTGTCTTCAAGCACCTGAAAATCCAACTGCAGGAGTCCACTGCAGATGAGGTGGAGCTCTTACGCCGCGTACACACGATCGGGATTTTGGTCGGAAAAAGATACGACGGCTTTTCTGGCGGGATTCCGCTCAAACTTGCCTTGCATACACACGGTCACACAAAAGTTCGCGGAACTTTCGACCGTCAAGAACGCGGTGATGTACAACACTACGACGAACCGAGAAAATGAAGTTCAACGCTTCCGAGCATGCGCCGAATTGTTTCCGAGCATGCGTAGGAAATTCGCGCGTCGGAATTGCCACAGACGATCGCATTTTCAGATAGGAACATTTTACAACTGGAAAACTGAGAACATGCTCTCAATCTTTTGCTGGCTGGAATTCGGCCAGCAGAAGTCCGATGGAGCCTACACACGGTCGCATTTTCCGACCAAAAGCTCTCATCGGTCTTTTGCTGGCCAAATTTCCGATCGTGTGTACGCGGCATAAGAGCAAAAGGTGGAGCATCAAGAGGAAGGGGTGTGGTTTACAGATGACAGGGTGGGCATTAAACAGGAAGGGGTTGTGGCCTTGACAGGAAGGGGTGGGTCATATTTAAATTAGTGGGCTCACGGGTTTAGTCAGGCTTAGGGCAGCACAAAACCTAAATACACCAACCTAAACATGACGGACCACACATTTTAGAAGCACCACTAGATAAGGTCATTGGGATGATATACTTTATTCTTTCCTGAGGAACAGCAACCAGTCATGCAATCTCCCTCTGCAAAAGTGCGGAGCCATCCAAAGAAATCCAAAGAAATGAGCATAGAGAACAATATAATAAAAAATCGTATACGGCGATGCAGGGCTGCTAGCAGAATCAGCCTGGGTGGAGTACAATGTAAAAAATGGCCAGGGGAGAAAACTGATTTGTTTATTAGCCTTGCCAGAAAACCGCGGAACATTACCCAGGTCCAATTAACCTGTCACAGATAGGAATGTGTTTGCCTAGAACATCCTCCTCCGGAGCCAATAAAAGCCTCCAACTTGGCTATGTGTTGACTCCTTACTTTTTGATCTTTTGCATTGGCGAGACACCTCTACTCAGGCAAATAATCTTGTACAGAAACTTCACTCCTGCCTGTTCTCCATAACTTCTATCATTCGGGTTAATAGAAGCTTCCGTGAGGGGAGAAAGTGGCTGGAAGGTAATGCAATTCATTTTTCTTTCTTATTATTTCATTAAGCTGTATCTCACTAAACTTCCTCCCAGATCACTGTACAGCTCCACATAATTCTCTCCCTGTGTAAACCATAAATCACTGCCCTAAATTACAATGTAATTATAAATGCCTTTCCTTCTAATGCTGCATGGGACCTTTTACCCTCCTACATAATTCTAAAAAATTGCCCGTCATAATTTTGCTCTCTAGAATAAATACGGAGAGAGATATAAGCCCGGATCCTGCTTATTTAATACAGGGGCCAATTAGTATTCACCATACAACAATGTATATGAAGGAGGTGCAATTATCTCACTGTCTTAATGCACATAATTATATATCATGAATAAGTTTCTGAATTTTACTGAATGGATGTTTGGAGATTTACAGAAATCTGCAATGTTTGAAAAAAAATTTAATTACGTTTGCCCATGTTTAAGGCTAAAAGCTTAAAACAATTATCTACACAATAAAAGGATGGGATCTGGTAACGGATTTAAAATGTATCCAACATTTATTTTGTGGTCACCAGTTTACCAACCTCCCACATGGGACAATCACATTTCCCATATTTTACCAATGGACATGATACAATATAAGTATATCCACTGCATATAAAAACTGGATTGGTTTGCTGAAATGTTGCGTGTAATAGAAAACAGTTTAGTAGTCCAATTGGAAGTAAAAGAAACGTTAAAAATGTATTCAGTCCTTTAAGAAAAAAGTATTCATACCCCATGACATTTTCCACATTTTGTCATGTTACAACCAAAAACATAAATGTATTTTATTGGGATTTTATCTGATAGACCAACACAGAGTGGCTCATAATTGTGAAGTGGAAGGAAAATGATAAATGGTTTTCAAAATGTTTTTGCAATATGTGAAAAGTGTGTCGTGCATTTGTATTCAGCCCCCTTTACTCTGATACCCCTAAAAAAATCTAGTGGAACCAATTGCCTTCAGAAGTCACCTAATTAGTAAGTAGAGTCCACCTGTGTGTAATGTACTCTCTGTATAAATACAGCTGTTCTGTGAAGTCCTCAGAGGTTTGTTAGAGAATCTTAGTGAACAAACAGCATCATGAAGGCCAAGGAACACACCAGACAGGTCAGGGATAAAGTTGTGGAGAAGTATAAAGCAGGGTTAGGTTATAAAAAAATATATCCCAAACTTTGAACATCTCACGGATCTCTGTTCAATCCATCATCGGAAAATGGAAAGAGTATGGCACAACTGCAAACCTACCAAGACATGGCCGTCCACCTAAACTGACCGGCCGGGCAAGGAGAGCATTCATCAGAGAAGAGCCAAGAGGTCCATGGTAACTCTGGAGGAGCTGCAGAGATCCACAGCTCAGGTGGGAGAATCTGTCCACAGGACAACTATTAGTCGTGTTCTCCACAAATCTGCCCTTTATTGAAGAGTGACAAGAAGAAAGACACTGGTGAAAGAAAGTCATAAGAAGTCCTGTTTGTAGTTTGTGAGAAGCCATGTGGAGGACACAACAAACATGTGGAAGAAGGTGCTCTGGTCAGATGAGACCAAAGTTTAACTTTTTTGGCCTAAAAGCAAAATGCTATGTGTGGCGGAAACCTAATACTGCACATCACCCTGAACACACCATCCCCACTGTGAAACATGGTGGTGGCGGCATCACGTTGTGGGGATGCTTTTCTTCAGCAGGGACAAGGAAGCTGGTCAGAATTGATAGGAAGATGGAGCCAAATACAGGGCAACCTTAGAAGAAAACCTGTTGGATTCTGTAAAAGACTTGAGACGGGGCAAAAGTTCACCTTCCAGCAGGACAACGACCCTAAGCATACAACCAGAGCTACAATGGAATGGTTTAGATCAGGAGTCTCCAGACTTCCTAAACAAAAGGCCAGTTTACTGTCCCTCAGACCTTAAGGGGCCGGAGTGGGGCCATTGGGAGTAGAAATAGCCCTGGTGTCAGTGGAAGTAAACAATGCCCCATCATTGGGGTGGGAGGAATAGTGCCTCATTATTGGTGTCAGTGGGAGGAATAGTGCCCCATTATTGTTGTCAATGGAAGTAATAGTACCCTATTATTGGTGTCAGTGGGAGCAATAGTGCACCATCATTGTCATCAGTGGGAGCAATAGTGTCTCATTGGTATCAGTGGGAGCGATAGTGTCCCATCATTGATGTCAGTGGGAGGAATAGTGTCCCATCATTGGTGTCAGTGGGAGGAATAGTGCCCCATTATTGGTGTCAGTGGGAGGAATAATGTCCCATCATTGGTGTCAGTGGGAGGAATAGTGCCCCATCATTGGTGTCAGTGTTAAGAATTATGCCCCCATTGTTGGAGTTAGTGGGAGCAATAGTACCTCAAGGGCCTGATAAAGGCAAGCAAAGGGCCGCAGCTGCATCCCCGGGTTGTAGTTTGAAGACCACTGTTTTAGATCAAAGCATATTCATGTGTTAGAATGGCCCAGTCACAGTCCAGACCTAAATCAAATTGAGAATCTGTGGCAAGACTTGAAAATTCACAGACGCTCTCCATCCAATCTGACAGAGCTTGAGCTATTTTGCAAAGAAGAATGGGCAAAAATGTCCCTCTCTAAATGTGCAAAGCTGGTAGAGACATCCCCAAAAAGACTTGCAGCGGTAATTGCAAGGAAAGGCGGTTCTACAAAGTATTGATACAAATGCCCCCCACACTTTTCACATATTTATTTGTATAAAAAATTGAAAACCATTTATCATTTTCCTTCCATTTGACAATTATGTGCCACTTTTTGTTGGTCTATCACATAAAATCCCAATAAAATACATTTACATTTTTGGTTATAACATGACACAATGTGGAAAATTTCAAGTGGTATGAATACTCTTTCAAGGCACTGTATGTAATCAAAATAATAAAAAAAAGAGATCAACAAACTGCTACAATCTCAGTATTACAGGTCACCTTGTTGTTAAAGTGATTGCAAACCTTGTAAAACAACTCATTCAGTTTAAAGTAGAAATGAAAGGGAAACTATTTGTGTATAGATATAATTTAAAAAAAAAAAAAACTTTATATATACCTTTTTTCCTTTTTTATAAGTGATCACATTCCCTCTGCTCTCAGGTACATAAGAGCTGGGGGAAGGAGAAGCAACAGCTCACTGAGCTTCTCAGTAAATGGGTGTGTAGGGGGCGGGGGGCATGTCAGAACAAGTCTGATCATTGGAGGAGAGTACACTGAGTTTCCAGCATACTCAGAGAACTGACCACCCTGTGCTCTCCTGCTTAGTGTGGTCAGTTTTTATTAGGAAAGCAGAGGGAGTGGCAGGAGCACCAGGGATTTCACACAAAGGAAGCAATAGGATACTTTCCCATACAAGTACATGGTACAGCAGACACATATCAGGAATATGAAGTGTTGGGATAACAAACGCTTTAAAGTACAGTATATGTCTGGCCTAAACGTTTTGGATAGAGTGTAGAAGAATTAGAATCTTTGTCATGATTTATTGATATCCTATGCTCTGTAAGGGCTCTTTTACCCTTGCTGTGGTGTGCGGTGCCCTCTGAAGAGCAATCTGCAGTTAGGGGGCGTTTTAACACCTTCTTACCACCTGATTTAACCCAATAATGCTGCACTACTATGCTATAATCACATGCATTGCGCATGTTTGCGTTGCAGGCCCATTAAACTCAATGGGCGAGTTTGACAGACATCACCACCTGTCAAACTCTGCATCCCGAATTAAAAATGATGTGGCCATGAAGCAGAGCATCGCAGCCGCTGCATCTGTACAGCCCTGTCCGGCTTGTATTGGGACAGTTCGGGTGGGTTGCTGAGGGGGCTCAACCTCCCGTTTTTACCACCGTTCCCACCCTATGTCAGGAAGCTAGTTCAGCTAATACTAATTCTCATTATTATTATTATTACTCCTAATCCTAACCCTAACCTAGCCTTAACTCTTAACTCTAACCCCTTACCCTAACAAAAAAAAGAATAATAAATGAATAATACTAATTAAAAAAGAAATAAAAACGTAAAAGCTAATAAAGCTGAAATACCTAGCAACAGATGATTAAAAAAAAGCACGCAAGACGCGCAGAAAAACATGCCAAAATTGCGCATGAAAACGTGTGAAAAAACGCTGGAAAAACGCTCAAAGACTCTACGCTCAGGTGTGAATGCAGCCTTAACCCTCGTACACACGATCGGATTGTTGGCCAACAAAACCGTAGAATTTTATCCAAAGGGCGTTGGCCCAAACTTGTCTTACATACATACGCCCACACAATTGTTGGCCAACAATTACGAACGTAGTGACATACTAGACGTACTACGTGGTTTTTCAGCTCTTTAGCGCCACCCTTTGGGCTCCTTCTGCTAATTTCGTGTTAGAAGTTTGGTGAGTGTTGATTCGCGCTTTTCCTTTCGCGTTTTTCATTTCTTGCTTTTCAGTTCATTTCTGAGTGGCCGCTCGTCAACCAAACAAGCTGAAGCTTCCAACTTCAGCTTGTTCAATTGAGCTCTGCCAATAAAACCTGGAAGCTGATTGGTTTCTTTGCAGAGCTGCACCAGATTTTACACTCTCCAGTTTTAGTAAATTAACCCCACATGCCTTTCAATTTGGGGACCCCCCCCCCCCCCCCCAAGCTGTGTGGAGAGCTGACAAACTCAAAATTTCCAGCGCCTCACTTCTCTAAGATTTCTGCCAATCCCTGCCAAGCAGAGGAAAAACGATACACCTACCATATTTGGAAAGCCACGACCCGTTTTAAAGTCACAAATTGAAAAACCTATTCCACTTTTGTGCAACAGTTTAAAATGCTGCTTTAAATTTTTTGTGTGTTCCCCAACTCCAAATGTTGGCATATCTCATACTGCAAACATCTCAGCATCTTAAAATGGAAATAAAACTGGAAACTTGTGCTTTTTTATTTTAAAGTTGTGTGTCTAATTTTCTTCTTTTTTTTTTTTTTTTACTCATTGCTTAGATTTTTATGCTGAGGTGCCTACAGATGTGATCTATCATTCTACATTTATTGTGCCTTATGACTGTCAGCTAATATGATTATATTGTACCTCATTTATTATTTTTTCTTTCCAGAGGCATAACTAAAAGCCACAGAGCCCCGGAGCGAAATTCCGACTGGACTTCCTCATATATCATAAGAAAAAAAAAACTTTTACTATCCCACTTGGCCCCTTAGGTGCTATTTTTTAATACATTTGGGTAAACATTCACCTTTTTAATCTTTTTGTAATTCTCCTAGAGGCTCAAATTGCAGATAAGAGAAAGGAAACAGAGATGTTAATGAAAGAGAGGGACTGCTTTACTTTGTATAGCATGTAATATGAGCACAGATCTTTTTTTATACCATAGATAGATATAGATACAGTATATTACCAACAATAAAAAGAAGGGGTATCAAGAAAATGTAAAAAAAAAAAAAAAAAACATGTCTAAAGAAAGGAAGCAAACTACCCAGACTACAGGGAGAGTAGGAGCCATTTTCCCCCATTCTCCCTGTAGTCTGGGTAGTTTACTTCCTTTCTTTAGACATGTTTTTTGTTTTTTATACAGCCCCTTCTTTGTGTGTTTGTAATATACTGTATCTATATCTATCTATGGTAAAAAAGTAAACACTTTTACAGATGATGGCTGACAAAATATCACTTCCTAAAATGCATTTAAAATAGAACTATAGGCAACTTTTTTTTTTTCATTTTGGATAGAGCAAGGGAGGGTTATAACCCCTGTTAGATTTTTCTTTTCGCCATCTGTCTACCAGTGCGGAGATTTCCCTTCACTTCTTGTCCTAAACAGGAAGTGAGAGAAAATCCCTGAAAATGAAGGGAATCTCTTGGGGACACCCCCCCCCCCCCTCGGGGTCACCGGAACAAGTGTCCCCATGGAAGATTTTTCCTCTATTACTTTTCAAGGGACAACCCAAAATAATGGATTTTCTTTTACTTTCATTTTTCATGATAATGGTAAACAGGACAACTTGAGAGAGGGAATCTAGAAAAAAGGTCGGGAAAGGGGAATGGTGGGGCTTTGTATGAAGCACAACACCAAAACCAGATGAATCAAGAGAGTGAATCTACTTAAAGCGGAGTTCCACCCAAAAGTGGAACTTCCGCTCATTTGTCTCCTTCCCCCCCTCCGGTGCCACATTTGGCACCTTTTGGGGGGGAGTGGATACCTGTCCCCACTTCCGGGAGTCTCGGGAGTCTCAGCTGCACCCGTTGACGTCACCGCTCAGCTCCCTCCTTCCCCCCATCGCTGGGCCAGTAGGAGAGCGCAGCGGGTGCCTCGCGCATACACAGTAGGGACCCGGCGTCAAGCCGTAATGCTTCACTACCGTGTACCCTTACTGGTTATGGCGGCGGCAGCACCCGACAGCTGACGGAAACATCAGCTGCGGGGCCGACATCGCTGGACTCCAGGACAGGTAAGTGTCCGATTATTACTAGTCAGCAGCTGCAGTATGTGTAGCTGCTGGCTTATAATTTTTTCAGGGATGGGCGGACCTCTGCTTTAACGGGGGGGGGCCCAGACAGCAATAAAAATTGACAGGGGTTCTAATCCCTCTTCACTCTATCCAAAATGTAAAAAAAAAGTTTCGCCTTTAGTTATACTTTAAAAAAAAAAAACGAAAGTAATTTTTTATTATTATATATTTTATATTATTTTATTATTATTTATTATGCATTATTTTATTATTATTATTTCTTTTTTATTATTTTATTTAATTTGTATCTTGTTTTATATTACTTTTGTATAGAAAGGGGGGGCACTTCTGTCAGGGGGCCTAGGGCAGTTTCCCCTTTTACCCCCTTAAAATTCCACCACTGCCCCCCCCCCCCTCAGTCACCACAACCATCACCAGTCCATGGGTGGAAGAAAAATCCTGCGCATCTACCAGGATGGTGGGTTTACCCAAGATACACGGTGCGGAAGAAGGGATGTTAAGTCAGTAATGGAGAAACGTTCAGCTGTAGGTAGGTACAAGCACCACCTCTCTTTGCCTTATGTGGGCCCAGCCTCCTCTGCTACCAGTGAATGATTTATTTGCCTTCGCTCTTGTATTGAATTGGGCAAGCGTTATTGCTAGTTGGCCGCTTTGGGCTCCTGTGCTTTCTCACGCTGTTAGTAAACCACCCAGCATCTCCTGCCATGGATTCCATTCATGCATATTGGCACACGTTCAGGTTAAATAGACAGCTGATGTGTTCTTTGTTGTGACAAAGTGAAATGTCTGCTAAAATCAATTTAGGGCTCGTTAATTTCATTGAAATTGCAGCTAACTGCGGTAATTAATCCTGAGTAATTGATCCCAGTTAAAGATCTGTGATGTTTGGTTAATGGGTCTTATCCTTACCTAAAGCAGAAAAAGAAAAGAGAATCCCTCCAAATGTCAGAGATTCTCTGGGGTATCTCAGATGTTTTCACTGGGAAACATGCAGTAGTGTCTATGGCAAAAAAAAAAAAAAGAGCAAAACAATAAATAGAACAATTAAAATAAAATAAACATAAAAAAATAGAAACATATCAATTCCATATTGCTGATCAATTCGGATTAATTTTTTCAAATCATATCAATCTCATATAATCATTACTATGCTAAAGTTATTTCTAAAAGGGATTTTTTTTTTTAATTCACCATTTTTTAATTAAAATAATACTTAGTGATCCTGAAATGAATTGCCATGTTGAGGCACTTCCTGTTATAGCATGACAAGACTCTGTCCCTGCCCCAACCACTCTCCTGCGTTGTCACCCAATCACAATGCTGTCAATGGAGACTATTAGGCCTGGTTCACACCTATGCATTTTTTTAGTGCGTTTCAGTGGCAGCGCGTCCATTAGGGGCGCCCGGGCACCGCCCTCTCTATCCACGCCACCCCCTATATGAATAGATAGAGCTCATGCTAAAAATGAATCTATCCACGGCCGCGGCTACCACCTCCTATTCACGTATCCGGCCCCTTTCAGGACGCCGGGTGTGTGAATTACAGCAGCGGGGTGTTTTTTTTTTGAAGCACCAGATTAGGGCCATAGGCTCTAATAGGCTTCAAAATAAGGTGGGCTTGTGGCACAAATTCATTCGCTGAGCCCACCCAGGTGTTACAACAGCAAACTAATATTCACTATTGAAACACTGATCCTCAATCTGGCCAATCAGAAGCAGGTCTGAGACCCGTTTTCCGATTGGCCAAAAAAAAAAAAAGAGTCCCATTTGGCCGCCGAGGAAGAGGGAGGAAACGGAAGTTGCCGCAATGCCCATGGAGAGCAGGGGAAGGGAAAGCCCAGGGTCGTCTTTTCGCATCGGCAGACTGGGCAGTTGCCCGGGGGCCCCACCTGCCCAGTGTCCCCAAAAAGCCCCGGGACTCGTATTTCTCATTAGCCCCTAGTGTAAACATTCAATGATTGGTGGGCAAGCTGGGGGCGTGCAGACGCAGTGAGAGTGGAGCTGTCAAATCTAAGCACTGATGTCGGGGATGGGCAGGACCCCCATAGAAACGCCATCCGGCCACTGACACCCCTGGATGCCGCACATTGGGGGTGTGTCAGTGGCTGGGTGGCATTTCTATAGGGGTGCGCTCTGCACCCAGGTCGAGTGACACTGTCTGACAGAACCCCGAGGGCATCCCTGGCTCTGGCTGCTCTGTTTAGTTGTTTTTTTGTCAGCTGGAACACCCCCAGCACCGTGGCCAAAATAGTATGATCTGATTACTGTTTTCCCCTGCTAGCTCCACCCACCACTGCTGAGCAGCCAAGCTGAATGTGTCATCATTCAGCGCGGGGGTGGCTGCTGTTACACACTGTGTCCACACAGTCTTCCGGAGTCTGGACCTCCCCAGCTGAAGCTGAGAGCCCGAGGTGAGCTGGTGATAGGGGGTGTGTGTGGGTTGTGAGAAGAGGCTGGAGGAGTGTTTCTGTCTGCCCTGCCACCCTGACTGTGCTGGTCTGACAGAGAAAGGGGGGTAATTGCTGTGTCCACCACCACCCAGGTATAGGAAGGTGACCTGATAAGGGGGGGGGGGGTTGAAGAATCCACACATGTGCTATATACAGGTTGCAGAATCCACACATGTGCTATATACAGGTTGCAGAAACCACACATGTGTTATGTACAGGTTAAAGAATCCAGGCGTTTGCTATATACAGGTTGCAGAATCCACACATGTGCTATGTACAGGTTGCAGAATCCAGGCGTGTGTTATATACAGGTTGCAGAATCCAGGCATGTTCTATGTACAGGTTGCAGAATGCAGGCGTGTGCTATAAACAGGTTGCAGAATCCAGGCATGTGCTATATACAGGTTGAAGAATCCAGGCAGCCAGCCAGCTCCGTGATACACAGGAGGAGATGCCCGCTGTGTGTGTGTTACCAGGCGGTGGTGAGTCTGTATTAATTGGCACAGTGATGCTGCATTCATGGGCACAGTGAGGGTGCAATTGTGGGCACAGTGAGATTGCATTCATGGGCACAATAAGGCTGCAATGGTGGGCGCAGTGAAGCTGCAATGGTGGGCACAGTAAGGCTGTATTCACGGGCACAGTGAGGCTGCAATGGTGGGCACAGTGAGGCTGCATTCATGGGCACAGTGAGGCTGCAGTGGTGGGCACAGTGAGGCTGTATTCATGGGCACAGTGAGTCTGCAATGGTGGGCACAGTGAGGGTGCAATTGTGGGCACAGTGAGACTGCATTCACGGGCACAGTGAGGCTGCAATGGTGGGCACAGTGAGGCTGCATTCATGGGCACAGTGAGGTTGCAATGGTGGGCACAGTGAGGCTGCATTCATGGGCACAGTGAGGCTGCAATGGTGGGCACGGTGAGGCTGCATTCATGGACACAATGAGGCTGCATTTGATGGGCACAGTGAGGCTGCATTCACGGGCACAGTGAGGCTGCATTCACGGGCACAGTAAAGCTGCATTTGATGGGCAATCGTGCGTGATTGTCTAGACAGGGCCCCTGTGCACTGTACTGCCCGGAGGCCTATAATGCTCTTAAGATGGCACTGAGAAAGCCGCCACCGCCGAGCAAGGGAAGCCGCCGGTGAAAGACTGGGAGAAGCGCTGCCCACCATAGATGGGGTAAGTGCTCCAGCCGTGACCGACAGACGGAGGGCGGGGTGGAGATACTGTTTGCCGCTCCCCCAAAAAAAAGATAATACCACCGGCCATCACTGGTGCATTTTCAGTTTTGCAGAAACACACTACAGTCCATTTAGCATGGTTTTCTATGGATGTAGTTCACAGCTGTGCGTTCTATAGAAAGGGACAGGGACTTTTTTCTGGTTTTGGTTCCATAGACTTCAATGGATCAAAAGTGTGTATTGAAACCCAAAATGCACCTGGAATATGCAAACTGCAACCATCATAAGTGTGAATCAGGCTTAAGCGTCCACGCCAATGCTCATTACTCAGGAAACCCATTCGAAGCAAATACATGCAGCTGCTGCAAAAGTGAGTGCATGCAAACAGGATGTAGCTGAAAAGATGTTTACAGGAGAACTGAGATGCAAAAATAGATCATAAATTGGTAACACTAGTATTTTCTTTTGCAAACTAAGGGGCTCACCTAGCGATCATCGCGGCCACGCGCATCGGCACCTCCGCAGTGCAGTGGGCAAGCGCACGCGCATGCTATCCCGCTACGACAGTTTGTGGGATCGTGCCAACCTGCCGTGGTATAATGACAGCGGCTGGTCGGCGAGTGGTTAAAGTCCATTTATCTCTCTTTTAAATGTAGCGCTAGGGAGAGGTTCCTGATGAGGATGGTAAGCATGGGGCTTCATCTGTTCTGGATGTTCTCCCGGTTAGGACCAGATGGCCAGGCTGCATTCGGTCCCCTCTCAACAGACGCTGTCATTCCGGCTGGAATCTACTCCCGTCACGCTACTGAACTGTGGGTGTGCCCCGGCTGGGTGGCTTTCCCAGTAGGTTGTTGTGAACTGTTGCTTCATTACTACAATACATGTTTTTTGCACCTGCCTGTGTGAATGATTGTCTTCGCACCATACTGCACCCCACCTACCAACTATTTACTGGGTTTATGTGAATTGCGGTCTGTTCTTAACATGAGGGCTATGTAGTCTCCAATGAAGTTCTCCTTGCTTAATGCAGCAGAGAGCAATATCGAAAAATCTTGTGTTAAATAAATTTGGATTTTTGTGCAATTGAGTGCTCTCTTTTTCATCTTGGGTCTATTTGTGGCTACCAATGTAAAGTCCATGTTCATCCTTGGTTCTTTTTCTTTGCTTATATTTTGGATGTGGTGCCACATTCTAAGTCATGTTTCAACCACTTTTCAGTCAAATTTTCTTGAGGTCAAGTAGTTAAAGCGGAGCTCCACCCAAAAGGGGAAGCTCCACTTGTTTGTCTCCTTCCCCCCCTCCGTTGCCACATTAGGCACCCCTCGAGGGGGGGGGGGGTCAGGTACCTGGTTTTGACAGGTACCCGCTCCCACTGACGGCTGATCTTGCCATGGCAAAGTCAGCCGGAAGCTCGGCCCCCTCCTCCTTCCCTCCGCCGCTGGGCCATTCACAAAGTGTAGTGCGCTTCACGCATGGGCAGTAGGGAACCGGCTATGAAGAGGGAAGGCTTCTCTGACAGTTTCCCTTAGTGGAGATGGTGGCGGCAGCACCCGACAGTCGATAGAAAAATCGGCTGGGGTGAAGACACCGCTGGATCCCTGAACCCCTTTGTAGCTGCTGACTTCAAAATTTTTCTGAAGGAGCCTGGAGCTCTGCTTTAAATAAGGGCAGAGGAATTTACTTCCTGGAATCTGAAATCCATCTGCCCTTAGCTCAGGCATGAAAGCAGGAGGGTGTGCTTAGCTGAGAAAACTCCTCCTCCCCTTCTGAAGACTCCTGGGATGTATGACATCATATGCCTAGGCATTAAAACCAGGAAGTAACTGAAGAAATGTAATAAAAAAATAAAACAAGTAAATATAATAAACCTTCCTATCTATTTACTAATATTAGCAACATAATGATTACAAATAGTCAATGTTTACTGAGAGAGTGAGTTGAGCTTTAACATTTTGCTTATCTAGTAGACATGTGCAATTTATTTAGTTCCGAATTTGTTTTTTTAACAAATCTCGACAAATTCGTTGATTTGGAAATATCCAAATTAAGGAAAACACATTTAATTAATTTTTCTGAATATTCGTAAATTCATAAATTCATAAATTCCGAAATCCAAAAACCCGAAAATAGGAAAATCTAAAATTAAACCTAACGAATAATAACTTAACTATTACTAACTATTAAATTCTAGGTATTGGAATTTCCTTTCAAATTTGGCTGTTAGTGAACGGAACAAATTTATCCAGTTACGAATTATCCGAAATAACGCATGCCATAGCTAAACGAATGGAACGTATCAAATTAATACAAATAAATAACAATAATAATAATAATATTAATAAAGACATTTTTTTTATTATTATTTATTATTAATTAGTTCTGTTCCATTTGTTTAGATGCGGCATTCGTAATTTCGTAAATTCGAGATTCGAACATCCAAAAACCCAAAAATACAAAAATCTGAAATAATACCTAACTAATAATAACTTAACTATTACTAACTATCAAATTCTAGGTATTGGAATTTCCTTTCAAATTTGGCTGTTAGTGAACAGAACAAATTTATCCAAAGTTACGAATTATCCGAAATAACGAATGCCATATCTAAACGAATGGAACGTATCAAATTAATACAAATAAATAACAATAATAATAATAATAATAATAAAAACTTTTTATTATTATTATTTATTATTAATTCGTTCCATTCCATTCGTTTAGATGCGGCATTCGTTACTTCGGATAATTCGTAACTTCGGATAAATTCGCATTCGTTACGTTCACTAACAGCCAAATTTGAAAGGAAATTCCAATACCTAGAATTTAATAGTTGGTTATTATTAGTTAGTTATTCTTTCTAATTTTCGGATTTTCTTTCCTATTCTGTCCTATTTTCGGATTTTCAAATTTTTAAACTTTCGAATTTACGAATTTTCGAATTGTTATCATAATGAATGACCCGAAAAAAAAAAAAAAAATGAATGCAACGAAAAGGAAAACAAATTTTTTTGGCAGTGCACATGTCTATTATCTAGTTTGTTCCAAATGCTTTACAATCAATAGCAATTTATATGCTGTGTCCCTTTCCTCAGATATAACAAGACGTTTTGTATGGAATCCCTCACTGCAACCTCATCCGCCTTATTCCCGGTCATCCAAACAGTCCTGCCCACTTTAAATGGCAGAGGTGAGTGTGTAACTCTTAGCAGGCAGGTTGATCAATAAGGGCAGTCACTTGTACTTCTCAATTGTTCTGCAATGAGATAGAGATAGAGTGAAGAGATCATTCCCCGGAGGGTAGACTCTGATCAACTCCTTCCATGTAGAGAAGGCAGATTAGTTATTCTTAATGCATGGTATAATTGCCCCTCCACCTGGGACCTCTTCCAGGGATGCATAACTTAAGCAGCCCTGCAGATGGTGAGCTACGAATCATTGTTCAATGCCGGCCTTTCATTTCCTGAGTTTATTTTATTCCGTGTACAGATGCTGCAGACCTCGGTGCCCCATCTGGTGCAGTGTACCTTGGCAATTACACCACAAATAAAGGGGAGAGGAAAAAAAATTGCGTCCTCAACAATTTTTTTTTTTATTTTATTCTAGATTTGGAGAGAAAAAAAAAAAAATAAAAAAAAAAAAACACCTTAAAGTGATTTAACATGATATTGTTATCCAATGTTTTGCTGTAGCAGATGGTGCCGCCAGGTCTGATACATCTGTAAATTAGATAGACAAGACTGTGCAGTATTTAATTATCCAGTCCAGAAGCCTGTATGTGCCGATAACACCGCCATTCACATGGATTTGGAGGTTTGCAGCTTAACGTTAACCGTTAGGTCTTAAATCAGATAAGGAACACCTTCCTTTCAGGGAACTGCAAGTCCCAGCATCTTAGGCTTACGAAGGGTGATTAGGATATATGCAGGTCTAACCAGCAGCATACCAAAAACTACAGGAGTCTAATAAACATTTTAATTGGGGGCTCCATGTTTGCTTATGTAAAGCTTACAGGTGTCCCGTTTGAATGTATAATCGGTAAAATGTCACCTTTTCAGTCCTTCTAAGCCTACGACGGTGGCCGGTCCAAAAGCCGCCCCCCCCCAGTTTGCATGCAGGGCACCGGACTAATAGCTTTCTATGAAGTCTGTTTTTTTTACAAGCATGTGATTAGAGTCTGAAGCTCTAATTGGCTTGTAAAAGGTTGTCCTCGGGGCGCAGTGCTCCTCCCACTTGTGATACTAGCGAATCAATAGTCGCCATCGGTTTCCGGCTTCTCGTCCCAGCCAATCAGGACAGGAGGTGGATCTAAAGAAGACCGGGTTAGCCGGGTGGAAGACAGGGAAGCTGCGGCTAAACTGATACCCAGAGCTATGGCTTCCCTGGCTTCCACCCGGCTAACCTGGTCTTCTTTAGATCCACCTCCTGTCCTGATTGGCCACGATGAGAAGCCGGAAACCGATGGCGAATATTGATGACCGCTAGAGGGCTCCATTTATGGGGTAAGTGCCGACAACGAGGGGTTTGTTTGCCACCCCCCCAAAAAAAATGTTTAGCACCAGCCGCCACTGAAGCCCAGGGCCTTTTTTCAGCGGCAACACGGGGGGAACGCAGTTTTGGCACCTCCAGCACTGAATGTACAGTATGTAATGGCAAGGGGTGCTGGGGTGTTCTTCAGGGTCTATTGCTGCAGGGTCTATTGGTGCTGGCTGCTGGAGGATCTATTGTAGCTGGAGGGGATCTATTTATGCAGGGAGGTCTATTGTTGCTGGTGGGGGACCTACTGTTGTTCCAGAATGCACTAACACAACCCCCTGCAGGGAACATGCTTTGCTTTGCATCACAGATATAAAAGATCTGTGGATTTAGGTACCATCCAAAAACAATAAAAAATACACTGTCATCAAAAACAATTGGTTGACAATAGCATGTTTAAAGGATAAGGAGTTTAGGCAAAAACCCAGTGAGAAGTCCATTGTTAGGTACCAAGAACTTAGCCAATGTGGTTAACTGTAAAGAGGCTATAGCAATACACAGTGGTGACCCGTCCATATGGGGCGCATGGGCGCCGTCCCCTCTATCCATGCATCCAGCCCCTAATCTACATGCAGGGTGCAGGACGCATGGATTTCAATAGAGGTTTTTTTTTTTTTTTTTTTTTTTTTTTAAGAAGCACGTGATTAGAGCCTGAGGCTCTAATTGGCTTCAAAAAAGGGTGGGCTCGGCCCACCCAGTTGTGTGACATTAGCAAATGAATATTCGCTAATGTCTTCCTGTTTCTCCTCCCAGGAAGCGGCAAGACCCCATTGGCCGGGAGTTGGAAGACCCAATTGTCTGGGAGGAGACAACGGAGGAGAAAACGGAGGGGGGACACAGAGGCCGGGACATGGAGAAGACAGAGGGGGGAAGCCGCCGCCGGTGGGCACCCTCGAACATGTCAGTCCAGGGGCAGAGTGTGGAGTCAGCAAACCCAGCACAGCACCCGGCTCCGGGGATGAGGAGCTGAACGGGAGAAGGAGGAGAGCCCAGAGCCTGCAGGTAAAGGCAGTGTCACCCCGGGAGACACTTGGTTGGTCAAAATTTGACCAACCAAGCCGTCAATTTCACCTCATGTTGTTGTGGAAAAGAATATTCGTGGCCGGGAATCTTCTTTTCTTTCCAGGTCACAGCTCATGCGCATTTCTATTTTGATAATATTTCTCGCACGGTTCTCCCATCATTGATTAGAATTTTTTTCCTTTTTCTAAAAATTTCCAACATGCCCGATCACATCAAATTTGATAGCCCCACCGAAAATCAACCACTAATGGTCGCAAATTGAACGATTTGTTAAAGGTGCAATGTTTGAACTAAAAATCGCTCGGAATTCGACACGCGTATGGCCGGCCTAAGCAGCTCAAAGAGTGAAATTGAGAGTTTCTACTACAGCAAAATTTAGTGGCTAAATCAGTTTCACCCAATCATCCCACTTATCTCCAATCATCTCACTACAAAGCAGCATATAACATATTTTAACACCTTCCCGTCTGGCCTATAACGGTGGCTTTTCCGTTCTGAGTGGACGTCATGTGATGTCCTCTCAGAAGGGGCCGTGCAGTGGCACAATCTGTCACCGGCTGTGTCAACCGGACACAGCCGATGACTGATCAGTGTACCGGCTCGCTGCCAGTACCTTGTGACTGTTGTGACCAATCACAGCAGGTGACATGACAGTTGTAAACAATGGATGGCTTCCTTTCATGCTATCCATTGTGTACAATTGTGTTGCTAGCTGCGATTGGTCAATGTGATCACATGGTGCAGACAGGGCCAATCACAGCCCATCTGTACCATGTGATTAGCTCTGGCCAATCACAGCTAATCACAACAAAACAAACTGAATGAATCTGATTGCTTGCAATGTAATTCACTGCTATAAGCAATCATAATGTGTAAAGAAAAAAAAAAATCTGATCACTTTCCCAGAGTAGTACAATGTTACTATGGTAACATTTCATTGCTCTGGTTACAGTGTGTTAAAAAAAACTGTAAAAACGGAACAAAAATTTAATAAAAAATGGAAAAAAATATATTATCACTGTCACCGGTAAGTGTCCCTGATCAGCACCACACCAGTTATATGATGAAGCTGTAAAGAAAGAAATTGTCCCAGCGTGAACTTTATAGGCAGGTTAGGGGAGTGTAAAAAAATAATACAAGGTATAAAATATAACAAAGTTTATTTGTCACATAATATAAAAGTATTTCCTTTTATAATAGAAATATAAAGAAATACTTTTATAATATGTGACAAACAAACTTTGTTATATTTTATACCTTGTATTACTGTACTTTTTCACGCTCCCCTAACCTGCCTATAAAGTCCACGCTGGGACAATAACTTTCTAAAGCCCCATACACACTATCAGATTTTCTGCTGATTTTTTCCTTCAGATTTACCAAAACCATATAATATGAGGTCAGACCTTAGAAGTTTCAATTTGTATGCAATCAGGCTGGGCCCTTGCACTACATGGTTTTGGTAAATCTGAAGACAAAAATCAGCAGAAAATCTGATAGTGTGTATGGGGCTTTAATTGCATCTGGGATGTTGGCATGTGTCTTGGGGTTTCTACAGTGGTTCATAATTGTGACTTTTTTTTTTTTTTTTTAATTTCTTCATTTTCCAAATAATTACAAATTTTCCAAATAATGAGGAAAAATTACAACTTCAAAAAACCTGCCATGCCTCTTCCTAAATACCTTGGACTGTCTACTTTCCAAAAAGGGGTCATTTAGGGGGTATTTGTACTGTCCTGGCATTTTATGGCCATCAATACATCAGGATTGATCAATTTTCAGATATATCTCATAGTTTGTGGACTCTATAACTTTCCTACACAATATATAATATACACTGATTTGGGTTATTTTCACCAAAGAAATGTATTAGAATACAGTTTGGGCTAAATTTATGAAGAACAATTATTTATTTGCTAAATTTTTTAACAGAAACAAAGAAACAAAATGTTCAGTTATTTAGCAAAAAAAATAAAAAACCCAGTGGTGACTAAATACCACCAAAAGAAAGCTTTAGCTGTGTGAACAAAACGCTAACAAAGTTTGTTAGGGTACAGTGTTGCATAACTGCGCAATTGTCATTAAAAGTATGATATGGCCTATAGAATATGTTTGTACTGTTTGAGGAAGGAGCAGCTCTTTTTGGGTCATAATCTCTTTGACAGGCCATATTGCTTAAAGCGGAGTTCAACCCAAAAATGTAACTTCCGCTTATCCGGTTCCTCCCCCCCTCCGGTGTCACATTTGGCACCATTTAGGAGGGAGGGGAGGAGCAGATACTTGTCTGATACAGGTATTTGCTCCCACTTCCGGCAATAGATCGCCGCAGAATCTGCGGCGATCTACGCCACGTCCGGCCCCTCCTCCGTCCCTCCCGCTGTGTTTTGGGAGACACACAGGTGCCAGAAGACAGCAGGGACCAGTCAGGATGCGCAGCGCGACTCGGGCATGCACAGTAAGGAACCAGGCTGTGAAGCCGCGAGGCTTCACTTCCTGATTCCCTTACTGAAGATGGCGGCGCCTCCACCCAGGAGCCGAGGGACGGGTCGGATTCGGGTGAGGACATCGCGGGCGCCCTGGACAGGTAAGTGTCCTTATTTTAAAAGTCAGCAGCTGCAGTATTTGTAGCTGAAGACTTTTCATTTTTTTTTTCGGCAGAACTGACATTTCTATCGTCTCTGTATTCTTGTTTTTCCAAAAAAGGAAAAAGGAACGGGCAGCTCCATATTTATTCTAGCAGTTCACCTTACCGATCTCACGAAGTAAGGAGACGGCAACATCTGATATCTTCTAGGTCAGGGGAAGGCAACCTGAAGGCCCGCCAGCTGTTGTGGAACTACATTTCCCATGAGGCATTGCAAGGCTGCAGTTACAATTACTCCCAGAGGCATGATGGGACTTGTAGTTCTGCAACAGCTGGAGGGCCCCAGGTTGCCTACCCCTGTTTTAGGGTGATACCTACTTGAGATTTCTGTACTTCAGGAAATTGTTTATATATATGTTGAACATGGTACGAATATGTAACTGGATATATTCATGTTTACGCTTTGTTAATGTAATGGCTTGGTTCTGCCCTTTCCGGGACTTAAAGTGCCCGGTATTGAAGTGGTTAATAGCTTGCCGACCAGGTTAATAGCTTGCGACAGGTTGGCACGATCCCACGAACCGTCGCAGTTATACGTCAGCTCGCGGGATCGGGATAGCAGGTGCACTGCCGGGGTGCCGATGCTCGTGGCCGATGATCGCAATGACCGCCGGCCACGAGCGATTGCAGGCACGAGAGACAGAACAGGGGCGTGTGTGTGTAAACACACAAATCCCTGTTCTGTTCTGTGAGGAGTGACAGATCTTGTGTTCCTAATAGCTAGGAACCACGATCCGTCACTTCCTCTAGGTCAGTCCCCTCCCCCTACAGTTAGAAACACAGTGAGGAAACACAGTTAACCCCTTCATCGTCCCCTAGTGTTAACCCCTTCCCTGACAGTGACATTTTTACAGCAATCAGTGCATTTTTATAGCACTGATCGCTGTATAAATGCCAATGGTCCCAAAAATGTGTCCATAGTGTCTGATGTGTCCGCCATAATGTCGCAGTCCCGATAAAAATCGCAGATCGCCGCCATTATTAGTAAAAAATAAATAAATAAATAAAAATGCCATAAATATATCCCCTATTTTGTAGACGCTATAACTTTTGCGCAAACCAAGCAATATACGCTTATTGCAATTTTTTTTACCACAAATATGTAGAAGAATACATATCGGCCTAAACTGTGAAAAAATGTGCTTTTTTTAAAAAAAATGGGGATATTTATTATAGCAAAAAGTACAAAATATTGTGTTTTTTTTTCAAAATTTTCCCTCTATTTTTGTTTATAGCTCAAAAAATAAAAACCGCAGAGGCGATCAAATACCACCAAAAGAAAGCTCTATCTGTGGGGAAAAAAGGACGTCAATTCTGTTTGGGTGCAGCGTCGCACGACCGCGCAATTGTCAGTTAAAACAGCACAGTGCCGAATCGCATACAATGGCCCGGTCATTCAGCAGCCAAATCTTCCCGGGGCTGAAGTGGTTAAAAAGCAAAGTTTTTTTTTTTTCTAGGGAGGCATTTGGCACAATAGCGCATCTTCATGCAAAATGATGAAGCCGCCTGTTTCTCAAGCCGGCGACATGTTTTATTAACTTCCTTCGCTGTTTCTCACTCCCCAAACTGGTCCACATACAAGTGTATGAATCAGCAGATTAAGGAAAGAATAACTCCATATGCCCGCAGGAACAGCATATTTTTTTTAAAAGGGAAACTTCTTTGCCATTGGCTGGATAAGTGCATGCGCTAACTGGCCACCTGGCTGACATACTAATAGACCGGGCTCCAGGATACCAGAAAGAAAGCTAGCAGCCGCCTGATGCGCCTCTTTGTTTAGGAAACGGAAAAGAAAAGAAGGAGGGTGCGGGGAAAAGCAAAAAAAAAAAAAATCCTCAGTCATTTAGTACAAGTCATTTTACATGCTGGGATAATGAAGTATAAAAATGCCTTCAAAGAACTGATTTCCTAGATTTAACTCACTACCAGCCAGGCTTTTTGTGAGGCCCCATGGAACATGCATTCCCTGCGCCACTCAAACAAAGGGCCTGCAAATTCATCAAACTATTTAATTATGCCTCTTTATTTTTCTCCATTAGCAAGTCCTGCCAGCACAAAGTAAATAAAGCCACCGTGGTCTTTCCCCAGCAGACACATTGACTGGTTTTTATTCTTTATTCAATTTACTATATAAAAGGTCTCCCCCCACCCTTCTCGTTCCCATCTTGGCTAGTTTCCTAGTACAAGCGTCACAAATTGAAGTGCCCAACTTGCACATGCATAGTCTTAGCCAGCAGCCCATATCGTGGCATTCTGCATTGCGAGCACACAGACCGTGTCGCTTTCACTAGGGGGCGGCCCGACGGCAGCCAAGTAGCACTTTACAGTCTCGTGGAAAAAAAAAAAAAAAATAGAATAATAAAAAAAAAAACACAAAAAAAAAAAAAAAGAAGAGCTTTTTATCCTTTAGTAAATTTGCTTTTTACATCTATTTCTTTTCAGAGAGGTTTGTTATTGAGCTCACTGGCTGCAAATTCCATTGATCTCAAGGCAGTGACTCAATCCATATGCTTACGCTTTGACACCGGCTCGGCAAGCTCGCCATACAAATCCTATTCAGCCTGCAAAACTTATTGATTTTATAGATCCCCCTAAAGTTGTGATAATGATATATCATTGTTAAATTTGGTAGAACAAACTGCTTTCCCAGTCTGTCAATGCGAGCGTGAAAACCAATTCACAGCCCTGTTTAGAGGGCTTTTTTTTTATGTCACTTGGAATCGGCACACGTTCCCCACGGAGCCGGAGGCGGGTGTCTGGAGAACAGTCACTTCCTTCTGACGCTCGACACTGACCTGTTACTCTCCACGTAGTTAGGCCTTCTCCTAAAAAAAAAAAAAAAAAAAAAAAGAAAAATATCTTTCCCCCCCTCCCTCTTCCCCCACCCCCTTCTCTATTTAATTATTTATTTTTATTTTTATTTTTTTTATACTTAATACTTTTAACTACCAAAAGAATCCAGCCCTTAGTTACTCTCCAACGTTATCCCTTCTCCTAAAAAAAATCCTTTCTTCTTTTTGTGCCCCCCCCCCCCACACCCATTTATTTTATTTTTTTTACACTTCATACTTTTAATTACCAAAAGAATCCAGTCCTTAGTTACTTTCCACAGTTATCCCTTCTCCTAAAAAAAAAAAAATCAAAAATCCTTTCTTCTTTTTCTGTCGTTCCCAGCCCCCCCCCCCCACACCCATTTATTTATTTTCTTACACTTCATACTTTTAATTACCAAAGGAATCTAGCCCTTAGTTACTCTCCACAGTTATCCCTTCTCCTAAAAAAAATCCCTTTCTTCTTTTTGCCCCCCCCCTCCCCCCACACCCATTTATTTATTTTTTTACACTTAATACTTTTAATTACCAAAAGAATTCAGTCCTTATTTACTCTCCACAGTTATCCCTTCTCCTAAAAAAAAAAATCCTTTCTTCTTTTTGTGTCCCCCCCCCCCCCCCCACACACACCCATTTATTTATTTTTTTACACTTCATACTTTTAATTACTGAAAGAATCCAGTCCTTGTGTCTCATATCAATTAGTTTTTAAATCAAGCTCGGGGAATTGCCGGCATGGATTTTTCAGGTGCAATTAAAATATATTTTCAGCTGCATAAAAAAAAAAAAAAAAAGCGATTAGTGGCTCTGACAAATTGTTCTTTTCCTTTAATCAGAATTCTTCCAGTTAATTAAACCTTGGGTTCAATCTTATTTTTTTTTTTTTTTTAGTGGCTGGGAAATGTTGCTTTACTGCTGCATTAAGGGACGGAGCTGACAGTTGTTATAAACAATTACATAGAAATCACTTTATTCATTAAAGAGTAACTCCACTTTTGTTGAGAAAAAAAAAAATATTCCCCTCTGGGTGATCTCTACATTGTAAAGATTATACCAACCTTTGTTGCAGATTCCTACCTTTTGTTATTCAGAAGAAATCCCTGTGTGTTTGTCTGTGCCTCTGTGCTGAGTAGGTCTAATGGGAGTGGTTTCATAATTAACTGGTGTGCAGCTGCAGGGCACCAATGAGGAAATCTGCTGGGCCTGCATCCCTTTAGACTATTGAACGTATCTCTCCAAAAATGAAATTTTTGTTGCAGGGGATGCCTGAAATCTGACTTGTATCTTAGTGCAGACTTCTGGGAAAATTGGTGAGCCAATCACACGAACAGGAAATTATGTTTCTGGGGGGGTTGGTCAGTACACATTCTGTGTACGGAACAACTCCAGGTGGCCATTTTGCATTCCCAGAAAATTACAGCAGCTGCAGATTGAAAAGGAAAGGTAATTTTTAATAACATTCAATTACAATATGATTAGTGTCGCAATTATATGTGCTGAATTATTATTTTCTTTATTTGCTAATTTTTTTTTTCCCCACGAAAGTGGAGTCCCCCTTTAAGTAATCAACCGTTCTCAAAACTTGTATTCAGTTGGCTGTAGTTAGGAGGGTGAAAAGTTTATTCAGAGTCTTTGGTTCATTTAAGAGTATAAAAAAAAAAAGAGAGAGAGAGATGGCAACTTGGTATTTATGTTGCTGGTGTAGAGCTAAATTTAAGCCGTTTCCTAATTGCAGTGGTCCAGATTTTTCATGGCCAGTCATCTTTCTCCTCAGCATTTGTTCAGCTCCTTTGGGAGGAGCAATTTACAGAAAGCATTATCGATTTTCGCAGTAATAAGGGCTGAGATGTCCTACAGACTTTGCACAATTGGCACATCGTATCTTGACTCATAGAACAGTACATATGCATTCATACTGCACATAGGTCATTAAAGACAACCCTTCTCCGCATTCATTTGATGTCTCTTTGGTAACCCGTCTTTAACATTCTGCAGAACATATTTCTTGCAGCTCATTTATGCTCGGATGGACGTAAACATGGAAAATATAAACATTTATTTTAAAGCGTCTTCTGAAAGGGATCATAGGGGATGTGCAGCACTGATAAAATGGCATTTCATGTTTCCTTTCATCTCTTCTATGATCTGACCGGAGTCTGCAATGATGATATTGCTCGAGATGTATACTGGGAGCAAACTGTTTACATGCAAATGCAGAGCGATAAACTACTTTTAAAGCAGAATGGTTGTTAAAAAAATGAATATACATGTATGCAATTGCTACATTATATCTACACTGTTATACCAGTGAAAAAAAAATATATACCGTATATAAAGACATAGTTAGAAGGAAAGAAGAAAACGCATAGGGTCCTGGTTGACCAACTCCACATCCCGGAAAAAAACAATGGTAAAAATGGAAACCTAATGGGACTTTTCAAGGTGTTGAACATCCTCTCAGTATAATTAGTACACAGTCATTGAGTAAGAGAAATCTTTATTAAACAATTCTTAAAAGCTATAAAAGAACAGTGGTGCTAGAGGGATGTATTAAAAACACATATTGATACAACTTTAAGGAACAGTGAGTAAAAACAGTATACAGTATCTCACAAAAGTGAGTACACCCCATCTTTGTAAATCTTTTCTTCTATCTTTTCATGTGACAACACTGAAGAAATGATACTTTGCTACTGGGCCCAATTAGCCATTTTCCCTTCCCGATGTCATGTGACTCGTTAGTGTTACAAGGTCTCAGGTGTGAATGGGGAGCAGGTGTGTTAAATTTGGTGTTCTCGCTCTCACTCTCTCATACTGGTCACTGGAAGTTTAACAAGGCACCTCATGGCAAAGAACTCTTGCTACTGGGCCCAATTAGCCATTTTCCCTTCCCGATGTCATGTGACTCGTTAGTGTTACAAGGTCTCAGGTGTGAATGGGGAGCAGGTGTGTTAAATTTGGTGTTCTCGCTCTCACTCTCTCATACTGGTCACTGGAAGTTTAACATGGCACCTCATGGCAAAGAATTCTCTGAGGATCTGAAAAAAAGAATTGTTGCCCTACATAAAGATGGCCTAGGCTATAAGAAGATTGCCAAGACCCTGAAACTGAGCTGAAGCACGGTGGCCAAGACCATACAGCGGTATAACAGGACAGGTTCCACTCAGAACAGGCCTCGCCATGGTCCACCAAAGGAAGTTGAGGTCACGTGCCCAGCGTCATATCCAGAGGTTGTCTTTGAGAAATAGACGTATGAGTGCTGCCAGCATTGCTGCAGAGGTTGAAGGGGTGGGTGGGGGGTCAGCCTGTCAGTGCTCAGACCATACGCCGCACACTGCATCAAATTGGTCTGCATAGCTGTCGTCCCAGAAGGAAGCCTCTTCTAAAGATGATGCACAAGAAAGCCTGAAAACAGTTTGCTGAAGACGAGAGACTAAGGACATGGATTACTGGAACCATGTCCTGTGGTCTGATGATACCAAGATAAACTTATTTAGTTCAGATGGTGACAAGGATGTGTGGCGGCAACCTGGTGACACTCACTACTTTACATTGTAGCAAAGTGTCATTTCTTCAGTGTTGTCACATGAAAAGATAGAATAAAGTCTTTACAAAAATGTGAGGGGTGTCCTCACTTTTGTGAGATACTGTATGTAAACAGTGTAACTTCAATTGTAGTTTGGGATAACCTCATAAATATATATGTAAAACATATCACACAAGGAGGGAATAACTCAACCTGACGGGTTTCACCTTTGTCTGCTTCTTCAAGGGCTCAGAGGGGTGCAGTAACAATGGGTTACAAAAAAAGAAAAAATATACATACATAATATGTATTCACAAAACATATTAGTCATCGTCAATTATCTCTCCCATTTAGTGCATATACTCATCATGTTGACTTACAGTTATAAAATAGATTGTGACTCCAACAAAGAGTCTCATTTCATTTGGCCAGACACCAAACGGATCAAGACACTGGAGGCTAGATGGACCAGGATATTCCACCGGGGGGACATCCAAACAGAGTTCCCCAAAATAACGGCGGGGGGAGGAAAGAAGGCAGCGCCACCCCCACTCAAAATGTGTGTAAAACACTGGTATAAAAGAAAGACAAAACAATAGCTTTCCAATGAGGTCACCTTATACATAAAACAACACACATATTTCTTAGCTAAAGCTGCAGCCATAGACCATGTATAGACATACCCAGCCCATCCAGCCTCCACTGTCCTTATCCGTTTGGTGTGAATAAAGATTTATTTTATTCAATGGCTGTTTACTGATAATTATACTGAAAGGAGGTTCAACATCTTTAAAGTCCCATTAGTTTTCCATTTTTACAGTTAGAATGAAAGACTGTATATTATAGAGAAAGGAGACACAGGTCAGTTCTCACTAGGCATAAAAGCACAACTTTATTTTTCATTCTGTCTATCTTTCTCTTTCTATCTGTTTCAAAATGTGCCCAGTCCCGCCACCCAGCTTTAATACTTCCACGGTTCCACCTGGCAGCTGAGTTTGTCCACCCGCTCCTGCAGCCCCAGGTCAGTGACAGACCGGGAGAGGGGCTCCGCTAGGTGCAGCACATCCTTCACTTGCCTCTCCACCCGCGCCTGAACTCCTGCATCTCAGCTTGCAGCCCCTGCATGGTCCCCCATAGCGGACATTTCTTCTCCTCCTCCGGTACACTCCTGCAGACCGAGCACACCTCCACCTCCTGGCAGGTGATGACAGGTGGCGATTGGGCTGACTTCAGCTGCAGCAAGTGGCGATAATCATCGGCCAGTGAATGACCTTGTCCAGGTCTCAGCTCACTTCCGCTGTGTGTAGGTGCACCGATGTGTGCAGAGGAGGGACAGTGGCTCCAGGAATGACATCCACTGGGGATGAGGAGGTGACAGGCCGTGGCTGCTGCCTAGTTCACCTAGCGGTAGCGCCAGCCTTGGTAACAAACAAAGATAAAGAAATATTTAGATTTGTGCTTTAGAAGTGTGCTGAAGGTATGACAAATGTGCATGCAAGGAGTGTGACAGGTATGATGGTAGGTGGAATATGCAGGACAGGAGTATGGAAGGTATGATGGTGCCCTGTATTTGCATGACAGGAGTTCCTGGGGGTATGCCATTAGGCTGTATGTGCAAGAGAGGAGTGGATGGAGAGTATGATGGTGGGCTATGTTTGCTGGAGAGGATTTTGGAGGCTATGACATGGACCAGTATGTGCAGGACAAGAGTGCTGGAAAGTTGGCAGGCTGTATAGTACAGTACAGTGGGAATTATTATTATTATTCAGGATTTAAATAGAGCCAACAGCTTGCATAATGCTTTACAATATAAAGAAAGACAGTATAGTTACAATACCGAAGGATTAGGAGGACCCTGCTCATGGAGCTTACAATCTAAAAAGGAGGGGTAGGTGGAACAAAAGTTTCTGGGAGAAGAGCTGATGAAAGTGGTCAAAGTACAGTTTTTAGATGGAGGCGGGGAAGGCTTCCCTGCATAAGTGAGTTTTCAGGGATTGCCTAAAGGCAGACAGGTTAGGAAATAATGAGACAGATTGGAGTAGGGAGTTCCAAAGGATAGAGAATGTTCTGAAGAAATCTGGGAGGTGAGCATGGGAGGAGGTGATGAGGGAGCTAGAAAGCAGGAGGTCTTTGGAGGAGTGGAGTGGACAATTTTGGCGATATGACGAGATGAGGTTGGTGATGTAGCTGAGGGCAAAGTTATGGGTGGCTTTGTATTTTATAGTTAGCATTTTGACTTTTATACACTGGGCTGGTGGAAGCCAGTGGAGGAATTGGCAGAGAGGGGTAGCAGCCACAGAACGGCTGGTAAGGTGGATGAATCTAGCAGCAGCATTCATGATAGACTGGAGGGGTAAGCCAGTGAAAAGAGAGGTTCAGCAGTCAAGGCAGGAGATAACCGTGAAGTGAAATGGATGTTGCGGTGATTTTAGTTAAGAAGGGGCAACTTTTGGAAATGGTATGGAGGTTAAGGTGGCAAGATATAGCCAATGACTGAATGTGGGGCCTGGAGGAGGGTCAGAGTCTAGGATTGCACCTAGCACCCTGGCATGTGTGGAGGGACCAATAGTTGTGCTATTGACCTTAGTGGTAAATTCAAAAGGAGGGATCGTGAAGGAGGAAATATTATAAGCTCATCTCTAGACAAACTGAGTTTGAGCAAGTGGTGTGAAATCCATACTGATATGTTGCTCAGTAAATGAATGATATGTGAGGAGATCAAGGGAGATGGGTTGAGTAGAGAGGTAGATCTGGGTGTCATCGGCGTAGAAGTGGTATTGGAAAACATGGGATGTTATCAAGAGACCCAAGGAAGAGCTGTAGAGAGAGAATAGAAGGGGCTCAAGGACAGAGCATTGGGGTACCCCAACAGAAAGAGAATGTGGAGAGGAAGGAGATAAAGTTGTAGGTGACACTGAAGGTGCACTGAAAAAAGGTAGGAGAAGAACCAGGAAAGAGCAGAGTCACAGAAGCCAAAGGAGTGGCGTTTATTGAGGAGGAGTGGGTGGTCGACCGTATCCAAGACAGCCGAAAGGTATAAAAGTATAAAGTAATGGCCATTGATTTTAGAAGTTAGTAAGTCAGTGAGTTTTAGTAGGGTAGTTTCAGTGGAATGTTGTAGGCAGAAGCCAGACTGTAGGGGATCGAGAAGGCTGTTATCAGTGAGATAGCAACTCATACGTTGTGGACAAGGTGTTCAAGATGTCTAGAGGCAAACAGAAGCAGGGAGATGGGTCTTAAGTTGTTCAAACAGGTAGGGTCCAGTGAGGGGTTTTTAAATATGGTTGTAACTAATGCATATTTGAGAGGGGAGGGAAAGGTAGTGATGGAGAGATTTAAGATGTGAGCTGGAGAGTGAGAGCAGGAGGGGGGCTGTAGTAGTTGTGAGGAGACAGGCAGTGAGGTGGGCCTCAGAAAAGAGGTTAGCAACTTTCTCAGTGGTAACAGGGTTGAGGGAGAAAATTATTGAGTGATTTGGTGGACCTGGTATTTTGGCCGAAGGAGAAAGCCGGACAGTGGAGATCTTATCATGAATGGTATGTTGTTTTTGAAATGATTGGCAATCTCTTTGGAAGTAAGTTAGTGGGTGGAGGCAGCAGAGGGCAAAGTTGAGAGTTAGGGGTGTTAAGGGAATGATGGTGGACAGTATGTGCAGGACAGGGGTGTGCTGGGTATTATTGTAGACATAATGGGGAGGATTTACTAAAACTGCAGAGTGCGAAATCAGCATAGAAACCAATCAGCTTCCAGGTTTTGTTGTCAAAGCTTAATTGAACAAGCTGAAGTTAGAAGCTGATTGGCTACCATGCACAGCTGCACCAGATTGTGAGTGACCCAGTTTTAGTAAATCCCTCCTGCAATGTTCGTACTATGAATACATAATATATATAAGTATGACCTTTCCTGTTAGGGTGTGCTGCCAACCCATTCAATATGAATTGGCTGCCTTAGCGCAGCACATGGTAATCACAGGTGCAGTAATGCAAAGCATAGTGTCAGGGGTGTTAGGGGGCCTTAAAATCAAATTGACCCCAAACCATTATAATTTCCCCTTAAACCAAGCCATTATGTAAGGAAGAGCAATTTCTATTTCCAGAGCTCATATGATCATCATAGGTGAACTTGACCTCAATCAAAGAAATCCTATACCCCTCTACCTCCTCACCTGAATATGATGAATAATTATTGCCCATTTATAAAGACCGCAGTGCCTCTATTCAGCAATATTCTGTCAGAAGACAGAAAGGTTGGAACATAATGTTGCCAGCAATTAACCCATTACCGGCCATTAGCGGAAGACAGCTTAGTAATGCTTTTTGGAACTGTCGATGCCAATGGATTATCTGTTAGTAATTAGCGTGTGATTAGCATTCTCCTACAAGAAGGACATCTATGTGGCCCCAGAGACTTGCAGTGAAAATAGTTTTTCCTTACAGGAAAAGTATCACCAACAGTACTAACGGAACATTGAACATTGATGTGAATGTGCTAAAAAGAAAAGATTATTGGCATATTAATTAGAATGGTTCTCATCATATACAGCTTCCTTTTAGTTTGATTGCTTTGCTATTTCTAGCACTTTCATTATTATCATTGCAATTAGTCATCCTCGGTGACTGACTGATATGCATTATACATGGCAACACTGGGTGTGCAGTCAATGGCCTACTGCTCACAAATATACCCCAGTGTAGTAAATAGTTTCCAGTAGCTGCTTTATTTCAAGTCATATGCAAAAAATAAATTATATATATATACTGCTTAAAAAATTAAAGGAACACTTTGAAAACACATTAGATCTCAATGGGGAAAAATCTCTTGCTGGATATCTAACATAGTAACATAGTTGGGAGGGTTGAAAAAAGACAACAGTTCATCCAGTTCAACCTGTGTAGGTGTGTGTGTAGAAAAATAATTTCTCATATGCCCTTAAAGCGGGATTCCGGCCAGCGTAATTTTTTTTTTAAAGTCAGCAGCTACAAACACTGTAGCTGCTGACTTTAAATAAGTACACTTACCTGTCCTGGGTGCCCGCGATGTCGGCCGCCCGAGACCGACCCGTGCCTCGGCTCTCGGGTCCCGGCACCGCCATCCTAAGGGAAACAGGCAGTGGAGCCTTGCGGCTTCACTGCCAGTTTCCTACTGCACACGTGCGAGCGGCGCACTGTGAATGGCCCCGTAGTTTTCTGGGAACATACACAGTTCCCAGAAGGCAACGGGGCCGCTCACTGAGGAGCAGGACACGCCGCGGAATAGGAAGAGGCAGATTAGGAAGACTGCCTAGCAACAAGGGTTCAGGTAAGTTTAAAAAAAAATTTTTTTTAAATGTTTTTTTTTAATTCTTTAAAGATTTTTGGTGCAATTTTTTTTTTTTTTAGGGTGGCCCTCCACTTTAAATTGTTTTTGTTAAGATGCACGTCCACGATTCTTTTAAAACTATCCATACTTCCTGCCGATACCACCGATTGTGGAAAAGAGTTCCACATCCTTACCACCCTGACAGTGAAAAACCCCCTGAGCAGCTTAACATTAAACCGCTTCTCTTCCAGTGACCCTGTGTCCTCTTACACTCCCTGGGACTGAAAAGTTTCATACTCATGCTGGGATCCCCATTGAGATATTTGTACATCGCAATCATATCTCCTTTCAAGCATCTCTTCTCCAGGAAGAATAAAATTAGCGCTTGTAGTCATTCCTCATAATTGAGGTCCTCCAGTCCCCATATTAATTTAGTTGTTCTTCTCTGGACTTTCTCCAGCTCCAGCACATCCCTTCTGAGGATTGGTGACCAGAACTGGATGGAATACTCCAGATGTGGCCGAACCAGATTTTTATAAAATGGCAGAATAATCGTTTTATCCCTGGAGTAAATTCCCTTTTTAATGCATGCTAATATTCTGCTGGCTTTGGAAGCTGCAGCTTGACACTGCATGCTATTGCTCAGTCTGTCTTCTACTAGGACCCCCAGATCCTTCTCCATCCTGGAAGCCCCTAGAGCTTCTCCCCCTAAAGAGTAACTTGTGTTTATATTTTTAGTCCCCAAGTGCCTTACCTTACATTTACCAGTATAAAACTTTATTTGCCATATAGTAGCCCACTCCATTAGCCCACTCTGCTGATATGGACTAATGTGTTAGGAAGGAAAGGATGCCACATCGTTTGATGGAAATGAAAATTATCAATCTACAGAGGGCTGAATTCAAAGTAACCACAAAAATCAAAGTGAAAAAATGATGCAGCAGGCTAGTCCATTTTGCTGAAATTTCATTGCAGCAACTCAAATTGATCCTCAGTAGTTTGTATGCCCCCCCCCCCCCCCCCCCCCACGTGCTTGTATGCATGCCTGACAACTTCAGGGGCATGCTCCTAAAGAGACCACGAATGGTGTCCTGGGGTATTTCCTCCCAGATCTGGACCAGGGCATCACTGAGCTCCTGAATAGACAGATGCAAACTGGAGGCATCGGATGGACTGAAACATATGCCTCGTTTTCACTGAGTGGAACGGTTCGTGTTGGTTCAGTACGGTATGCTATTTTGAGTGTTTCCATTATGAAAGCAGTCTATACAACCGAACCATACCGCACCATTCATGGTCCTGCTTCAGATGTGGGGCCATAGAAAATGATACAGTACGGTTAGGGCAGAGCTACGATACATTCCACTGATTGGCGGACGTGCGACGCCACGCTAGGCATTTTTTCTAAACCCACGTATGGCCCCTGGCAGTCCGATTTGCAATGGAAACGCTCACCTGAATAGGCCGGACCATTCTAACCCTTCCAAACTGTACCGACCCGAACCGTTCCGCTTAGTGGAAATGAGGCATTAATGTCCCAGAGGGGTACTCCTGGATTTAGGTCAGGCGAGCGTGGAGGCCATTCAATGGTATCAATTCCTTCATCCTCCAGGAACTGGCTGCATACTCTCGCCACATTGTCGTGCACTAGGATGAACCCAGGACCCACTGCACCAGCAAATGTTCAGGCGATGGGTCCAAGAATTTCATACCAATACCTAATAGCAGTCAGGGTGCCATTGTCTAGCCTGTAGAGGTCTGTGTGTCCCTCTATGGATATGCCTCTCCAGACCATCACTGACCCACCACCAAACCAGTCATGCTGAACGATGTTACAGGGAGCATATCATTCTCCACGGCTTCTCCAGACCCTTTCATGTCTGTCACATGTGCTCAGAGTGAACCTGCTCTCATCTGTGAAAAGCACAGGTTGCCAGCGGCAGACCTGCCAATTCTAGTATTCAATGGCAAATGTCAATCGAGCTCCACGGTGCTGAGCAGTGAGCACAGGGCCCGCTAGAGGACGTTGGGCCCTCGGGCCACCCTCATGAAGTCTGTTTCTGATTGTTTGGTCGGAGACATTCACACCAGTGGTCTGCTGGAGGTCATTTTTTTAGGGCTCTGACAGTGCTCATCCTGTTCCTCCTTGTGCAAAGGAGCAGCTACCGGTCCTGCTGATGGGCTAAGAACCTTCTACGGCCGTGTCCAGCTCTCCTAGAGTCCACCTGAAATCTCCTCCATGCTCTTGAGACTGTAGTGGGAGACACAGCAAACGTTCTGACAATGGCACGTATTGATGTGCCATCCTGGAGGAGATGAATTACCTGTGCAACGTCTATAGGGTCAAGGTATCGCCTCATGCTACCAGTAGTGACACTGACCCTAGCCAAATGCAAAACAAGTGAAAAACTGTCAGAAAAGATGAGTAGGAAAAACAAAAAAAGTCAGTGGCCTCCACCTGTAAAACTGTTCCTGTTTTGGAGGTCGTCTCATTGTTGCCCATCTAGTGCACCTGTTAATTTCATTTCAACACCAAAGCAGCTGAAACTGATTAACAATCCCCTCTGCTACTTAACTGACCAGATCAATATCCCAGGAGTTTAAGGAGTTTAACTGACTTGATGCTATACTCTGATTAAACAGGGTAACTGTTTTGAGTGTTCGTTTAATTTTTTTGAGCAGTATATATATATATATATATATATATATATATATATATATCTATCATGTATGCCTTTCTTCTGCTAGACTGGCACAAGTCAAACAATTCCCACTCTTGAAAACCACTTCCATAAAGGTGTACGTTCATTGGACTTGTCACGTGCACTCTACCTAGCAACAATTCCATCTGCTTTGAGCGCAGAGCATGTTTCAGTGGAACACTAGAGTTTTATGACAGCAACTGGGATTCTGCGGCCATTTCACTAGGTGAAATATGATTAAAAGAGAAAAGCAGCTGTGTATAAATCCCTGACTGCTACAAAATTTATGTGCAGCGTTGCAAAGGAGAGGATGTTTTAATTGAGGGTGATTTTATAGAATTCTGTTTAAGATTTCATGAGGTCCATATGCCTGAAAGGTCCTTTTATTTCAATTTATTGCTCTATTTTGGAACATCTTGCTATGCTTTTAGGTTCCTTTTGATCCCTGGCTTGGTATGTACAGTCCAGGTGTCTTCACTAGGGCTGATACCTAGAATTCTTCCCTTTATGTTCTCATTATTTTTTTTTAGAATTTCTTGAAATGTTGGTTCTCATTGGCAGGCATCAAGCACCCCCACCAAGTTATGCATCAATGCATCAGTAGTAACAGTTTTGCAAGGGAAAAAACCTTAATACCTGACCACCTGGGAGTAACAGAGCCTTAGACTAGGCGTTTTAGAGGAGAACCTCAGCTAAACAGATAAGCATACATTTATTCTAAAAGATTTGTATCAGAACATGTAATGCATCTTTTACATTTGAATTGTTGGCGCTGTGTGAGCAAGGTGCAGCATGGTGTGGCAGGCAGTAAACACGTAGAATCCAAGTTGAGCAAAAGCAATATACTGTAGAAGGGTGCAACACATTACAACTAGGCACGACTGTCCGGAGCCACTTACGAACTGTAACAGTGGTCTGTAGACTTGAAAGATGCCAACAGGAGAGAAATGCGGCCTGGCTGGTCCACACCCAAAGAGGAGGCTTCCTGGAACAAGGTAGGCGTAGTCCCTGCACCATCCCTACTCCTCCAGAACCTTTCCTTATCTCTAAGTAAAAGTCAATGCCAGAACCTGTCCCTACAGTAGCCATTGGCATAAAGTGCTCCAAATCCGGGAGCCAGAGTCTTAAAGAGACTCTGCCTAACCCAAGATAGCCACTGGAGATACGTGGAGTGCCAGCGTCCAGTCGGACAGCTGTCTCCTTGTGACCACAGGAAGTCATAGAGGAACCAAGTTCCTCATAACTTCCTTCTGCATTGGCGCTTTAGTCGAGCGCCACCTGCAGTGGGGAGTACAGACTGCATCTGCCTACAGCTGCAATGGTGAGCTTTCATTTTAAAGTTTAGCATCTTTTGCGTTACTAAAATGCCTGGGTCATTCTGGGTGACGGCGCCTTCCCAGACCTTTTCGCCCTCACTCATTCCTATTGGCCCATCACTAGGGTTGACCCACTTGGCCAACAGGAATGTGTGCAAAGAAGTGTCAGACCTTTGCCTGGTCAATAAAGTTAGGATCACCTTGAATGTTACAATCTGACCATACATTCGTTGTACAATTAACTTTAGATTTATCAAAACTATATAATATGAGCACCTACCTAATCTAACCAGTCAATTTGTATCCGATCACGCAGACCCTTGCATTACAAAGTTTTTTGGTAGAGCTAATACAGTTTGTACAATCAGATTATAATGGCTGGTGTGGGCTTTATTAGACAGAGCAATAGAAACTGTAGGTTATGTGTCACCAGATTCTTGTTTTCTTAAAATTAGAGTCTCTTTAATCTTTGAAGTGGGTGCCACTTGTAGTGCCACAGGGCTAATGGATAAGGTCATCCAGTCCCAGGGACACTGTATACAGACACCATTGTCTTTTCACCTTGCTGAGAAAGATCCTACCTTCCTCACTTGATAATCCACACCAGTTGTGTTGGTTGGCCCTGCTATTCAGGAGTTTAAGTGCACCAACGAAACTGGCTAGCTGAAGAGACAAAGTCTTACCTTTTCTTTAAAAGGACTAAAGCTACTATTGCCATACGGACCCGCACAAACATATTCAGGGCTCTGTATATGCAGTGGGTGTATGTGGGATAGTTTATCTAGGAAGCTAAGCCATTACATGTTGATTTGAATAAAGTGTTTAAAGTTGGGCCTGTGGTGTCAGGGGACAGAAGAGAGAGGCCTGACATAAGAGGGTCATTCCTCTGCTCTTCTCCTGCCTGGACTCATAGACATACCTCCCAACTTTTTGAGATAGGAATGACGGACACCTATCAGCAAAAGTATGCAGGCATAGGACACACTCCTTGTCACGCCCCCTTAAAGGAGAACTGTACAAAAAAACAAGATTTGTTAAACCCACAAATGCTTTTTTTACCACTAATATTCCTTTATATTGGCTTTTGGAATTTACAAATGGGGCAATTTAGAAACCAGATGAAAGGTTTAGCGCTGGAAGACACTTTTTTTATAGATAAGAAGTGCATTTTATATACAACTATATAGATCAGATCAAAAATGAGGGACAAATGAGGAGGAATGAGCGACAGAGGGACATTGCTCCAAATCAGGGACAGTCCTTCGAAATCAGGGACAGTTGGGAGCTATGTCATAGAGCCAACCTGAGTAAAGGTAACCGATCTGGTACATATTGCCATATTGTGATTTATTGTTATTGAAGTGTTTGCAGCTGCTCTTGGGGTTGTCCTCAGGTTTTGGATCCCCTGAAAGCAGCCTGAATTTGGTATTGAGCTATATTGCTCTTAATCTCAGTTAGTGCTCTCCATTGCAATTGCATTACTTGAATATATATTATATATTGTTACTGTTTGTTACTCTTTTCCACAGAAATATTGCAGTAAAGACAATCTCTGTGTTTTATCATAACGTGTATGTTTCTCATTGGTCCTTGCACTTACACTATTGCCAGGTGTGCCAGAGGGGCTGAGACTGAGGCAGAGTACGGAACCAAACATACTTAAGCGGCTCCTCCGGGGGGTAAATCTACACGGTTATTTAATAAAAGGCTGCTGTGGCCATTTAAATCCAAATAAAGATGGTCTTGTTTGATTTATTCATGTCTTGTCTTGTTGATTTTGGGGGTAATTTTTGTTAAGGTCGTAGCAGCCATACCATTGGCAATACCCCCAGTCATATTTACACATATGGTTTTTATGGGCAGCAAATGTATGTTGTCGCCACACGCTCAGTTTGAATTGTCCAGGTTTGGGACAAAGTTTAAGACAAATTTATCCAGTCAAAAAACACTTGACTTGAAGTACTTATATTTACGAGCTTTATAAAATGCTGGAGCAACACGAGGCAAAAGTACAGGCAAAATAAATCAACGTGTGTTGTAACAGTATACACTTAAAGCATCTATAGCCAAAAATCACATCACTCCTTACAACACGCATTAGGGAAAACAACATATGTCCTACACAAATTTACAATTACAACCAATGCATTGCCTTGCCCTTTGTGCAAAAGAATGGAAGTTATTTTTTTTTCCATTTACATCTTTGCACCGAAAAAAAAAAAAAAAAAAAAGGTTATGTTCTTTATGAAAGCCAATCTTTCCAGCTTCTTCGCTAATGTCCCTACAGCTGTTAACCAGATTGTGCACAACACAAACCTTTACAGTATGGAAAAAAAAAAAAAAAAAAAAAGTAGTGAAATTGAAATGCTGCTGTTTTATGGCAGAATCAAAAAGGAAAAATATAAAACATCAAAGAAATTATTTAAAATATATCAAACACAATTTGTAAAATAATATAGAGGAATAGAAAGAACATTTAAGGGCAAGGAGTGTTGTGCACATGTGGAAAATGGATTCATTAGCCGTACAGTTTAGCCTCCAGATACACTGCGGCAAAGAAAAAAAAAAAAAAAAAAAGGCCAGATAACTGATTTGGGGGTCTAAAAAAGCGTCTTCAATGCAGCATAGCGAAAGCTGGTCCAGGAGGACAAACACACGTGTGGAAAAGTGGCAGGGATACGCGGCTAATACGTTACACGACTTGATTACATACTCTGACCTATGCGGACCTCTTCAAGTGACAGCTAGAACAGCCATTTCGAGTGCCCCTCACTTTCATTTAATTCTTCTCTTTTCGATGGTGGTCACGCAGCAGTTTTCAGGACTGCTGGCGTACAAAAAAGCAAAAAACAAAAAAAAAAAAAAAAAAAAACGCGAGGATCCTGGCGGGATACAAAGGAATGCGTGTTTCCTGTCTTTAAAACTCTGAAAACGAAAAAAAAACAAAAAGATGATTTGCTGTCGTTATCATTTAGCGAGAGATTTCTGACCACAAGACACGTCTCGGCGGGCCTTGATTTATCAAAGGTGCAAAGGCCTAGCACTTATCTTCTGTTCATGTAAACGGAAGTGCTGGAAATAATGGCCCTCTGATAAATCTAAATCTTTTATTTCCACTTCTCTGGCTGTCGCGTTCCTCAAAGAGAGGGTTTCATCATCCATTAGTAATACGGAATAAAGCCTTTTTTCTGTATGTTATCCAGCTAAATCTGCTGTCAAGCAATCTTTATCACATCTCCAGGCTCCAGCAACATTGGCCGACATCTTGTTCTATTTAAACATAGTGTTATAGGGTGGAATTGGACGTTGTGTCAGGTGCCATTATAACGCGAATAAAATAAAGGACATACGCAGCACACATCTTAAAGCGCAAATACTGCAAGTGAAGCAGGATTACAGTACTACAGAGCAGGTTGAAATAATGTAGGCATCGCATTTACATTTCAGAGCAGAACTTCAGCTAAACAGCTAATACGAAGTTGAAATTCATATAGGATAGCCATTCTACCTGCCAGAAATATTGTAGTTCTGATCGTTTACAGTTTTTTTTAATGTTTTTTTAAATAACAAACATGTTATACTTACCTGCTCTGTATAAAGATTTCGCACAGAGCAGCCCCGATCCTCCTCCTCTTCTGGAGTCCCCCTCCGGCACTATTGGCTCCTCCCCCCTGTGGAGTGCCCTCAACTGGTTGTGATTGGTTTCTGCTGCTGTCTCTGAGCCAATGGTGAGAGAGAGCCTCAGTTCTCTTGCACATCGCTGGATCGAGATTGGGCTGAGGTAAGTATAAGGGGGAGGGGGTGGCTGCCTTTTTGAACCACGCTTAGTGCAGAATGCTGCCAGTGTGTCATTGTGCGTATGTGCCATGTTCTGTGTCACTAGACTGTTCATTGGACCATAAAAGAACAAAATTACAGTGTAGGGTTCCATGTTCCCTCCTACTGTGAGCTGCATATATAGCCTAAATACTATATCTAGGGATGGGACTGGGAAGGATGCACCATACATTGGTGGTCAGTGGGAAGAATGTTCCTTACATTGGTGATCAGTGGGAAGAATGTTCCTTACATTGGTGATCAGTGGGAAGAATGTTCCTTACATTGGTGATCAGTGGGAAGAATGTTCCTTACATTGGTGATCAGTGGGAAGAATGTTCCTTACATTGGTGATCAGTGAGAAGAATGTTCCTTATATTGGTGGTCAGTGAGAAGAATGTTCCTTACATTGGTGATCAGTGAGAAGAATGTCCCTTACATTGGTGATCAGTGGGAAGAATGTTCCTTACATTGGTGATCAGTAGGAAGAATGTCCCTTACATTGGTGATCAGTGAGAAGAATGTTCCTTACATTGGTGATCAGTGAGAAGAATGTTCCTTACATTGGTGATCAGTGGGAAGAATGTTCCTTACATTGGTGATCAGTGAGAAGAATGTTCCTTACATTGGTGATCAGTGGGAAGAATGTTCCTTACATTGGTGATCAGTGGGAAGAATGTTCCTTACATTGGTGATCAGTGGGAAGAATGTTCCTTACATTGGTGATCAGTGAGAAGAATGTTCCTTATATTGGTGGTCAGTGAGAAGAATGTTCCTTACATTGGTGATCAGTGAGAAGAATGTCCCTTACATTGGTGATCAGTGGGAAGAATGTTCCTTACATTGGTGATCAGTAGGAAGAATGTCCCTTACATTGGTGATCAGTGGGAAGAATGTTCCTTACATTGGTGATTAGTGAGAAGAATGTTCCTTACATTGGTGATCAGTGGGAAGAATGTTCCTTACATTGGTGATCAGTGGGAAAAATGTTCCTTACATTGGCGGTCAGTGAGAAGAATGTTCCTTACATTGGTGATCAGTGGGAAGAATGTTCCTTACATTGGTGGTCAGTGAGAAGAAGGTTCCTTACACTGGTGATCAGTGAGAAGAATGTTCCTTACATTGGTGGTCAGTGAGAAGAATGTTCCTTACATTGGTGGTCAGTGGGAAGAATGTTCCTTACATTGGTATTCAGTGGGAAGAATGTTCCTTACATTGGTGATCAGTGGGAAGAATGCTCCTTACATTGGAGGTCAGTGGGAAGAATGTTCCTTACATTGGGGGTCAGTGGGAAGAATGTCCCTTACATTAGGGGTCAGTGGGAAGAATGTCCCTTACATTGGTGGTCAGTTGAAAGAATCCAGAAAAGCTAAAAAGATCATTGTTTTCGTTGGTTACTTAACTATCTTCAGCCCTGCGGCAGAGATCTTCACTATGTATCCGTGCCTGATGACACACGACCTGTGGAGAAAAAGGTCCCAACTACAACCAGCTCCTACTTTGCATGTAAAAACAGGGCTACCAAAAAAAAGATTTGGCCCGACCTTTATTTCTAGTATAGCATCATCATACCATTGTGAAGAGGGCACCCAAATGTGTTGGCAGAAAACCTGACAGAAGCTTTTTCTCTTCCCCACCCTAATCACTCTAAAACTTTAAAAAATTGTCTAGAGTTGGGTCCTAAGCATTAACACAATACCTCATGTGAGAGGAGACTAAATGCCCGTCTAGAAGCTCAAGTAGCAGCCACAATGGATTTTGTTTAATTCAAGCCTGTTCCTGAGGACGTCGCTAATCTCTGACAAAACTGATAGGACGGGCTGCTCCTTAGGACCTCGCACATCTGTGACGAAACACGTAGGGAGAGATGTCACTTCCACTTTTGTTGGAATACACACTGTGGAACCAGCAGCACTTCCAGTTGTTACACAGTGAATGCTAGATTTCATGTTTAGGTGTAAGTGCAATTTGAATGACCTTTTCATTTAAATAGCATTTTTTACACTAAGGGAGGCTTCTCCTTTTAATATTCTTGCTATGAGCGTCCAGTGGCCATAGAGGCAAAGAGGGATCAGTTGAAGTAACATTGGAAATGGTATAATAAACAGGAAGTCGCATGATTTATCTGAGTTCTTAGCATAAAATTAAGTTGCCTTTTTTCCCCTTTTTCTCTCTTTTTCTTTTGTTTAGTGGGAATGTATATTTAGTTTAGTTTTTGTTGTAAATTGCAAAAACCTTTTTCAATAAATATTATCTGATTAAAAAAAAAAAACATTGGCAACGGTATTTCTGGGTAATCCCTTTGGCAGTGCAGTGTTCCTGGCTTTCATCCTTGGTCTAGTGGTGTATCATTACATCAGCAGGCACATTTTGACTTTCTTGTTTTCACAAGAGGTCAAATCAATCTGGTGAGTGCAGAGCGTTTGCTTTGGACACGGTGGAGTGGAGCACATATTTATGTTATTAAAGCTTAAGTTAAATTTAAGAACACCTATACTAAGATTATTTGGACCTTTATTGGACTTTTTTCATTCACAATTTTTTTATGGAAGTGATATTAACCACTTCAACTCCGGAAGGTTTTACCCACTTCCTGACCAGGCCATTTTTTGCAATACAGCGCTGTGTCGCTTTAACTGACAATTGCGCGGTCGTGCGACGTTGCACCCAAACAAAAATGAACGTCCTTTTTTTTCCCATAAATAGAGAAGTACATTAATGCTATATACATGTAGCACTAACTCTCGGTGGAGCTGCTGGTTTATTGCGGGCTGTTACCGTCACCTTCGCTACCTCTATTTCACCAGAACTGGGTCTAGGCTCCCGTTGAGTTTATCACCATACGATGTAGGCACCGGACACTTGAGTATCTTTTCCAATGCTTTCATAAACATAAATCAAGAGAAGTAGCAGGAAAGAGGTAGAAGGAGAGTTGCAGGGAAGTTCAAATACCTTTTCTTGGTGTAGCATTAGGAAATTAGAACTTGTTGATGAATGTTCTATCTCTTTAGAGTTGAATCTTTGCCCACCTGGATAGGTTTCTCTCACTAACCTAGCAGCCAGTACATAGCACGAACAAAAGTCTCTGCCACAGACTTGATTGGAACAAA
Organism: Aquarana catesbeiana; assembly: GCF_042186555.1. Taxonomy (NCBI): domain Eukaryota; kingdom Metazoa; phylum Chordata; class Amphibia; order Anura; family Ranidae; genus Aquarana; species Aquarana catesbeiana. The sequence continues at coordinate 276,278,055 of NC_133334.1, forward strand.
ACCTGTACGATCCTCTGCCACAGGATGTAATGGTTTATAATGTACAGCAAACACAGCACTAGAACCTTTAAGCCAACCCAGCAGTGCTATGCGGTAGGGTTACTTTAGGATGCGTCCTCCAACCGAGTCACCAGGCCCCTCTCCAGACCAGCACTCTGCATGATCCTTCCATGACGGGTCCTCCCCTGGGATCTTCTCAGTTGTCCAGCTTCTTCCCTCTAGGACAGACAGCCCAGGACCATTCCTCTGCCGCTGTGGTAGGCCCCAGACAGGCTTCTGTGCCCACCCACACGCCGCAGCTACATGGGCCTCCCGGACGGAGGACCACGAGGTACTACTCCTAGCACATACCTGTCGGCCAGGAGGACCAGCAGGTGGAACGAAACAAACCCTAAAACATGGCATCTGTCCCATAAATACCCTCTCCCAGAATGCAACTCGGAGGACCTCCTCCACCGAGTTATCTCCGGGACAGAGGAGCACTCATACACTTCAGCGTGTTGCCTTTCCAACACCGACCCATGGTGACAACGACACCCACAGGCACAGTGTGAAACTACATGCAACTCAGCCAAGCTGGAACAGAGGCAAATCTGACTATGTATGAACAGATAACCCACTAAATTTACCTATCAGAGGTAGATTGAAAATCTACCAGCGCTACATACATAGGCTGGAATTTAGAAAAAAAAGGTGAACAAAGGTGAACCTAGCCTTTAAGTGGTTAATAAATACAAACCTGCATTAAATTGTCTTTCACATCTGCACAGAGTTTAGTTTTTAAATCCTAAGCATTTCTTACTTTCTTACATTTCTTACTTTTTTTTTAATTTTAGTCAGCCAGGAAGCCAACCAAATAACTGATTTCCGCTCCACAGTTTACCTTTAGTGATGAATCTTTCATGTAAACGGTGGTTAATACGGCACTTGAAACTTTCACATTGCGAATTAATCCATACATCTTACAAGGGATGGAGAAGGATCCCGTCTTATATCACAGGATAGGTTATTTGCTGTAGGCTACAGTAAAACTGTCGTCATGATTTAAATGGCAGACTAATTAGTCACACCATGTCATACAGAAGACATTCGGGTTTACTGATTCAGAGTCTGTCTTGAGGGCAGACGGGAGACAGGATTGTTGTTTGTGTCTTATTCTTCGGCTCTCCTAGCAACTCCTTGAGATGTCTAATTCATTTTGGTTTATTTTTAAATAACTTATTACCGTAATACTTTACTTGATTACTCGGTATGGAATCTCATTTGAATTTCCACAGACAACACTGACCTTCCTTCAATTAACCCTGTTTATTGCTCACAAATTAGATGCCAGAAGATGGTTCCGTGTCTGGGAGGGAGGCTGTCCTCGCTGAACTGTTCTTTTTGATATACAAATGGGTTTATCACCATATGTGGCACCCTGATAATTGCTTAATGCTAAAGCAAACTTAACCGGACATTCAGGAAAATATACACCTTGGCGACAGGAAACCTTCTACGGAACAAGAGCTAGAAGCTGTAATTAGGGATATATATTTTTGAGAAGGTGCTAACCGCGACGTTATGAGTTTCACCATAAACATTCGATCATTCAAGCCAATTTTTTTCCATATATTGTGTAAACCCAGTCTAAAGACACTGGTCTCCAACGTCTCTAGCTTGTCCTGTGTGAGCAGAACGTTCAGATGCGGTAACCGCGATGACCTTGGAGGAACCCGGCTGATCCTCTCGGTGGCTGGAGAAGGTGGAGGTATTCGGCTCTGGGAGCGCGCCAGTGGCGTTACCAGGGTATAGGGGGAAACACAACGTGTTTCAGAGCATGCCCAAGACTCATACAGAGCATGCGCGCTCCTTTCTCAAGTGTCAACAGTGTCAACAGTGAACAGTGGACCCCTGATGGTACACAAAAGAAAATTTTGCTGGTCCTGAGTGCCGGTTCACACAGGGGCGGCACGACTTGCAGGTCGCCTCAGCGAGGCGACCTGCAAACGACTTCTGAGGCAACTTGCAAAACGACTTCTGTATAGAAGTCTATGCAAGTCGCCCCAAGTCGCCCCCAAAGTAGTACAGGAACCTTTTTCTAAGTCGGAGCGACTTGCGTCGCTCCTATTAGAACGGTTCCGTAGCACAGAACGGGAGGCGACTTGTCAGGCGACTAGGTCGCCTGACAAGTCGCCCCTATGTGAACCGAGCCTAGGGGTTCTGCTGCAAATCAACATTGTTGCGGATGTAAACTGCCCAATGATCAGACTAGAGTACTCTCAGAATAGGTAAATATTGATTTATTTCCTTTACAGGGTAGTTAGAATAGGCTTATAATGGGGGTTGTAGTAGGTTTAGCCTTAGTTATTATTGGAATTCAACTTCAAAGTGGTTCTACAGATAGAAGGTTTTTAATCTTAATGCATTCTCTGCAATAACTGATTACCGACCGTATACTGTACATATACGGCGGCAAGGCGGCTCCCCTGTTCAGAACCACATCCCTGTACGTGATTCTGCACTTCCGGGTCCGAGGCGCTCGCGCTGTGATTGGACACAGCATTAGCCAATCAGCAGGTCCTGTGGATTTGATTTCCGCCGGGACCAGCCGATCGTTCCCGAGAGAGACAATGTAAACAAGGCAGATTGCCGTTCTGTTAGTAGGGACGGTGGAGATCTTATGTTTCTGCTAAGCAGGAGCACGGATCTCTGCCTTCCCACAGTAAAAAATACCTCCCCCACAGTTAGCAAGCACCCCTTAGGAACACATTTAACCCTTTGATCGCCCCTGATGTAAACCCCTTGCCTGCCAGTGTCATTAGTACAGTGAAAGTGCATATTGTTAGCACTGTCACAATGTCACAATGTCACTTCCGGTTTACTGAAGCCTTAAAGGAGCAAAATTTAAAAAAAATAACAGTATTCCCAACTGCCAAACTTGGCTTTTTGAATGCTTTTAAGTGCAAAGGAGAGATTTGGGTTCTTATAGACCCCAGATCCCTCCATAAAGAGTACCTGTCACATGCCTATTACTGTCACAAGGAATCTTTACATTACTAGTGACAGCAATAAAAGTGATAAAAAAAAAATATTTAAAGAGAAAGTGTTAAAATAAAAAAAAATCAATAAAATAAATAAGGGAATTTTTTTTTTTTTAAAGTGCCCCACCCCTCCTTGCTCGTGTGCAGAAGCGAATGCATATGTAAGTCGCGCCCGCATATGTAAACAGTGTTTAAACCACACATGTGAGGTATCGCCGCGATTCTTAGGCTACTTTCACACTGAGGTGCTTTACAGGCGCTACAGCGCTAAAAATAGCGCCTGTAAAGAGCCTCCCCTGTGTCTCCATTGTGAAAGCCCAAGGGCTTTCACACTGGAGCGGTGCACTTGCAGGACGGTAAAAAAAAGTCCTGCATGCCGCATCTTTGCATCACTGTAGGAGCGGCACCGCTCCTAAAGCACCCCTGCCCATTGAAAACAATGGGGCAGCGCCACCAAACTGCCAGCATAGCTGCGGCGCTATGCAGGCGGTTTGAACCCTTTTTCGTCCGCTAGCGGGAGTTAAAACCGCCCCGCTAGCGGCCGAATAGCGCCACTAAAGCGGTGCTAAAAATAGCACCGCCTTACCGCCGACGCCCGCCCCAGTGTGAAAGTAGCCTTATAGCGAGAGCAATAATTCTAGTGCAGGATCCTCTCCATATCTCTAACCTGGTAACCGTTAAACATTTTTAAAATGACGCCTATGGAGATTTTTATGTACCGTAGTTTGTCGCCATTCCACCAGTGTGCGCAATTTTAAAGCATGACATGTTAGGTATATATTTACTCGGCGTAACATCAGCTTTCACATTATACAAAAAAATTGGGCTAACTTTACTGTTTTTTTTTTTTTTTAAGTAATGAAAGTGCATTTCTTTAAAAAAAAATTGCATTTGAAAGACCGCTGCGCAAATACAGTGTGACATAAAATATTGCAACAACCACCATTTTATTCTCTAGGGTCTCTGCTAATATATATATATATATATATATATATATATATATATATATATATATATATATATATATTAGGGCTGGGGAAATTAACGATTAATTCCTCGATTAATCGTTAATTTTTTTGATCGATCAAAACTCTTTTGATTGGTACTCACCTCTCCGCCGGCTTCCGGGCCTTCAGGGAGTTCCGTCTGAGATCCGGTGACGTCACGGACATCGACGTGACCGGACTCCTCCCCCCTTCCCCAAGTGCCTCCGTCTGCTAACGAAGGGAAGGGGGGAGGAGTTCCTAATGGTTTGATTGATCTCACTGGTCAACGTATTCAGATAAACATCTATGTAAATCCTAGACTTGGCTATGAAAATCAACATATCTGAGGGCTTTCCTGGCTGTAAGTCAGTTTGGCGATGAACTGACATTGATTGGTTATCCAGCAATCAAGAAACATTTATGATGAGGGCACTTTTTTTTTCCAAAGAGCTGACACTTTGCTGTCTCAGCAGGTGATGGATGTCTCTGGCTCTCCATCGGTCCCCCTGATGCACAACGGTGCTATTTAAATAGACTGTAGGGTGACGCCGTAGCCCCGCCCCGCTGAGGAAGTTCTGATTGAACGTAACGCGTACGGGGGAGGAGCTGCGCATGACGTCAGCTAAAAGTAGTTGGATCTGTATGTGTGTTATAATTAATCGAAATTAGTCGATTAAAAAAAAATCGATTAATCGAACACGAAAATTTTAATCAGTAATGTTTGGGGGTTCTAAGTAATTTTCAAGCAAAAAATACTGATTTTAACTTGTAAGCAACAAGTGTCAGAAAAAGGCATGAAGGGGTTAAAGTGTCTGTTAACATTTACATTCCTGTCCGTTTGTTATTGTGACTGAACATACCTGAGCATCGTAGGAGCCTTCATATAAAATTATCAATTCAGAACGAGTGACTGGAGATTGGGCATTCTCCTGCGCCAATTTTATTAGCACAACATTCACACTTTCCAGCGCAGAGCTGTAATCTCACACTGTGGAGTAGGATTTGGTCACAGTAATTGCCTAACACTTAATATAGATGTATTCAATCAAATATCCATATAGGAATTGGTATTGAAGGTACAAATAACAAGGTCATATAAAGCTGAGTACAACACCCTCCCCTGCTGCAATATACAGTGTTTTGCATACATAATCACCCTTCCTTGGACGGCACATTATGTTGCATTACAACCTGGAATTAAAATGGATTTAACTGGGATTTTATGTCATTGATCTACATAATAGCGTATAATTTAGACGGTGGAAAAAAAAAAAAAAAATCGACATATTTTTCCCAAATTGTTCACAAATCAAAAAAACTGAACAGCCTTCCTTGCATTAAGCATTCACCCTTTTCCTGTGAAATAGGCTGTGGTACAACAAATAGCATCATGGAGTCCCAAAGAAATGCAGGTAAATTGGAGAAGGACCAATAAGAATTGGTTCATAATAAAAATGAGAATACTTTGAACAAACCGCCCAGAGAACAAATACATATACAGTGGAACCTTGGATTGTGAGCGTAATCCGTTCCAGGAGAATGCTTGTAACCCAAAGCACTCGCATATCAAAGCGAGTTTCCCCATAGAAAGCAGTGGAAACGAAGATAATTCGTTCCGCGTTGACTTCTATTACATGCATGTAATACCGCATGTGGCCAGAGGTGGGGGGGGTCGCCGGAGAGCCTCAGAAATACTCAGGGACAGTTTGGAAAGCCTCAGAAACACTCGGGAACTGAGTATTTCCAAGTGTTTCTAAGTATTTCCGAACGGCTCCGAGCCATTCCGAGTGTCCCCGGTGCCCCCACACCTCTGGCCAAATGCGGTACTGCACCGCTCATTAGCTTGAATACTGCTCATTTTGCGAGACAACACTCGCAAACCGAGTCAGAATTAAAAAAAAAAAGTTGCTCGTCTTTCAAAACGCTCGTTAACCGCGTTACTCGTAAACCAAGGTTCCACTGTAATCAGTTATTAAAGTGGTAGTGAACTCTCCCATTGCACACTTGTACCTTATAATCAAGCTTCTCTGTAGGTAAACGGAATATCTCCTAAGGCTCCATTCACACCTAAGCGTAGTGCAGTGACACCTTTTTTTTTTTTTAGCTTTTTTGTGTGTTTTTTGTAGCGGGTTTTTGTAGTGGCACCATTCATTTGAATGGACCTCCCTCCTTCCAAGAATGCACCAAAGAAGCTCATGTTCCAAATTTTGGCACAGAGCCAGGCACGTTTGGCGGTGCAGTTTTTGCCACGATTTTAGCGTGTTTCGACGCTCGGCGGTCACAGCAAAATTGCACCGTGTATGTGGTGACATTAAAGCGGAAGTAAACCCATAGATTTAACCGTTTAAAAAAAAGCTACATTTCCGGCATGTGCCGGGAATGTAACTGTCACATTGGCTGTGCACTCACCCAAGCCACCAAATTATCCAATGGCGTGTGTCATAACTGATCACAGGTGCAGCACCATGGCAGTTGAAGAGCAAACAGAGGCCAAGATGGCTGCTTCCTTGCCTGAAAACAATCGGAGGGTTAACTTCCACTTTAAGAAATAACGGCATCGCAAACACGTCCCATGTTTTGCCGCAATTCTGTAATCCCGGGCAGAATCGCACAATTTTGTTCGTGGCTCCAGGACGCACAGGTGTGAATTCTATGCATTAGGATAAAAAGCCTTCTGTGTGCAGCTCCCCCTCCCCCCAGCCCCCTAATACTTACCTGAGCCCATCTCTATCCACCGGCCGTCCAAAACTCTCCTTTCTGATTGGCTGAGACACAGCACCATTGGCTGCAATCAATGAAAGTCAGTGAGCCAATCAGGAGAGAGAGGGGGTGGGGCCGGGCTGCAGCTCCATGTCTGAATGGCACGGGTGGGCTCAGGTGTCCCCATAGCAGGCCGCTTGCTGGGAGGGCACTCAACAGAAGGGAGGGGCCAGGAGCACAGATGAGGCACCTGAGAAGAGGAGGATCGAGGCTGCCCTGTGCAAATCCACTTTACAGAGGAGGTAAATATAACATATTTGTTATTTTTATTGAAAAAAAAAAAAGAGACTTTACAATCACTTTAACGTGCACAGTTTAAAAGATATTCAGTGTCTTTGCAGCTGGTGACATCACTGGTGCATACTCGTGACGTTCCTTCAGAGCTCTGTGCCACGGGCACGACTCCCGCACATCAACGTGGTTCAACTACTCAAGCAGCCAGAGCCTGCAAACCCAGAACGAAGATTGGGTGAAGATAGAAGCCCTGTCAGCAGTGACAGCACGCTGCTGGAGGGCTTCATTCTAAGGTAAGTCCAATACGATGCATACAAGCACATTATGACATTGCAAGGAGAAGATTTTTATTTTTTTACCTTAAGTTTACTACCACTTTAAGTAAAGTAAGTAATATGGTGCAACTGTGCCTAATGAAAGTTGGCCATCAGTGAACAAGTATGGAGGATATTGGTCAGAGAGCAATCCAAAAGCTCTATGTAACTCTGGAGAACCTGTAGAGATCCATAGCGGAGATAGGAGAAACCTTCCATGAGACAAATATAACCTGGGTGTTTCACAAGGCAGGGCTTTATGGGAGAGTGATCAAAAGAAAGGCACAATATAAAACAATCTCCAGTGCTGATGACCTTAAACTTAGTAATAGCATACTGTATAAAAAAAAATTCACCCGGTTTTATCAAGGCATCCCCTGAAGAAGTCCTAGTGACTCCCTCGTTATCTCTCACCTTGACTAATACAACTCACTCCTCTTAGGCCTACCTCTATGTAGGCAATCCCCCCCTTCAGTCTATCATCATATCTCTCAACATTCTGAGATGGGAATGAGGGACACCTACTAGCTAACGTATGTAGGCATAGGACACGCCTCCTGCCACACCCCCTTAAAGGAGAATTAACCAAAAAAAAGGTTAATTAAATCCACAAAGGCTTTTTTTTTACCACTACTATTCCTTTATATTGGCTTTTAAAATTTACAAATGTAGCAATTTAGATTTTGGATGAAAAGTTTAGCACTGGGAAACACTTTTTGAAAGATAAAAAGTGCATTTCATATACAACTATAATAGATCAGACCAAAATGAGGGACAAATTAGCAAATGAGGGGAAAAGAGGGACCGAGGGACATTGCTCCAAATCAGGGACATTGCTCCAAATCAGGGACAGTCCCTCCAAATCAGGGACAGTTGAGAGCTATGTATCATGAATGTTGCTGCCAGACTGATCTACCTTACCAACCACCACCCCTCTCTGCCAATCCCTGCACTCTAATCTCTAGCTCCCTTGTCTCCTCCTCCCATGCTCGTCTCCAGGACTTCTCCAGAGCCTCTCCCATCCTCTGGAACTCACTACTCCAATATGTCCAGCTATCTCCTACTCTGGCTAACTTTAGGTGATCCCTGAAAACTCTTCTCTTTAGGGAAGCCTATCACGTCTCCACCTAACAACTGAACTTGTAATTCTTCCATCAGCCCATCCATCACAGTTATTACTTTTTGTAACACTCGCCCCCAGCGTATTAGATTGTAAGCTCTTATGATCAGGACCCTCTTAACCCTCTAGTATTTTATTGTATTGTAACGCTACTGTCTACTTTTATATTGTAAAGCGCTGCCTAAACTGTTGGTGCTAAATTCAGAATGCTTTTCTCTTTAACCACTTAACGACCGCACACTGTGCATATACTGCGACAGTGCGGGCCAGTTGTGCTGAATCACGTATATAGTAGGGGAGGGGGAGCTCATGCACTCGCCCATCCGCCTGGCTGTGATTCGTCACAGCACATGCCGATCACAGGGTCCCGGTCAGTGATTGACCGTAGACACCCGGCGGTCGGCTCTGAGTGACAGAGGATCTAGTTGTTTTTTCATTACCTGCTAAGGAACTAGATCCCCAGTAAAAGCAGCACACATTACACACATAAACACTTGTTAGGCACAGATTTAACCTCCCTGGCGGTATGATTATTTCGGATTTTAGGTGCTGAAAGCGGTACAATTATTTTGCATGGAAATTTGGCGTTTTATATTGTAGGCCTGTAATTCTTAACAATAACACACTTAAATCTGTCCAAACCAGAGTCTAGTAGACATCCCGGGTATGATGAAGTTTGAAACACAAAATCATAAATTATAATATAATAAATAAATATAAATAATTTAAAAAAATAATAATATAATAATAATAAAATACATTTCCCCACGATTCACTATCGCTCAATTCTGCAAGTGTTCTAATTTACTATCGCTGTTTTCTAGCTGGTCTAAAGCCACTTTTGACGTAAAGGGACACTTTTTGGTTGCTATGGACAATCTCCAGTTTCCATGCAGAAAGAACAATATATATATATATATCATATAAAACTGCATGCAGGGCATAGGACAAAGCATTGGGGACAAAAGGGACGTGAAATCATTTCATACAGTACTGTAATCTGTAAGATTACAGTACTGTATGTGTTATGATTTTTACATTTTTTTGAATTTGCCGCCAGGCTCCGCCCCCGTGCGTCGCGACGCTCGCAGATAATGGAGCCTGGCACAGAGAGGCTTCGGAGGAGGATAGAGCCCTCAGACACAACTGGGGACATCGCAGGATCCTGGGGACAAGGTAAGTACACCACACCAGGATCCTGCAATGCAATCCCGAGTGCGGCTCGGGGTTACCGCTAAAGGTGCTGAAATTTAACCCCGAGCCACACTCGGGAAAACCGCCACGGAGGCTACCCATTTGATACTTAGTATTTCTATCCTAATAATAGTAATAATAAAAAATAAAAAAAATACCTAGATCAAGGTTGGATCTAGGTCAGTGCCAGGGTAAGACCCCTTTCATACTGGGACCACGGCCGCGTTTGCGCTAAAGCGCCGCTCGTTTTAGCAGCTCTTTACCGCTGTTTAAGCGCCACTTTTCAGTCGCTAGCGGGGCGCTTTTAACCCCAAAAAAGGGCAGGGGCATTTTGGGAGCACTGTATACAGCGCTCCCAACCTGCCCCAAAGATGCTGCTTGCAGGATTTTTTTTCCCATCCCGCAAGTGCACCGCCCCAGTGTTTGGGTCAAGGTCAGGGTCAAGGGTCAGGGCCAAAGGTCAGGGTCAGTATCTTTTAAAAAATTTTCACAGGATTTTTTTTTTAGTATCAGTGTTAGGTAGGATAAAAAAAAACGAACACCACAACCAATTTTTTTTTTAGTATCAGTGTCAGGTAAGATAAAAAAAAACGAACACCACAACCAATTTTTTTTTTAGTATCAGTGTCAGGTAGGATAAAAAAAAACGAACAACAACCAACATACACATATGTGGTATCACTGCGATAGTCGGGAGTGTGAGAATTTAATTTGGGTTATTCTTTGGTGTAAAGTTATGGTAGTAGCAAGAAATATACAGCTAAATTTAAAAAATATATATTTTTACTATTTTGGGCCAATTTTCCTTTGATAATAACAAAAAAAAAAAAAAAAATGAGGAGATATCCAATACCATTTACCACCAAAAGAAAGCCCAATTTGTCCTGAAAAAAATGCGGTATAATCCACCTGGATGCAGAAAGTAGTTGTGATGATCTGTACGTATGATTTGTTTTACCCTCAGGCACACCTCCCAACTTTTTGAGATGGGAACAAGGGACACCTATTAGCAAAAGTATGTAGGAATAGGACACACCCCCTGTCACGCCCCTTAAAGGAGAATTATACAAAAAAAAAAATGATTATGTTAAACCCACAAGTGCTTTATTTTACCACTAATATTCCTTTATATTGGCTTTTAAAACTTACAAATGCAACAATTTATAAATTGGATGAAAGGTTTAGCACCGGGAAACACTTTTTGAAAGATAAAAAGTGCCTTTTATATACAACTATATAGATCAGACCAAAACGAGGGACAACTAAGGAGTGATGAGGGGCAGAGGGACTTTGTTCCAAATGAGGGACAGTCCCTCGAAATCCAGGACAGCTGGGAGCTATGCCCTTAGGCGCAAAGGGGTTAACCTCTTCCTGCCCACCTCTGCGTCTTTTTAAATGGTTGTGAACACCCTGATCCTTATTTTGGACTGAGAGTTGCCTATGACAGCCTGGTCTTTGTGCTGGGAGTGCGCAGTGAGCGTTCTCTAAAGACATAAACATCGGCCACCCAGCGACATATATGCGTGGTGTGCGGGCGTTAACGCTCACACTTTTGCTGCGGCACAACTGCCTCATTCGGAATCAACTGAAAATGATATCATATATCGTTGAAATGTAGAGGTCATCGCTCTTTGGAATACAATGGAATACAAAGCTTAATGATTGTTTTTCAAACAGCTCTTCTTGTGTATTGAATAGGGATGCACCGTTACCATTTTTTTTACAACGAGTACCGATACTTTTTTTTTAGTACTCGCCGATATCAATTACTGATACCTTCCGCAACTGTTTTGTTTTCACTTCAGCTGTCAGCAATGGTACAAAGCATTGAAAAGTTATTAACAAATTAAATAAATTGATTTTTGTTTTTAATTTTGCGCTTTTTCAATGTGAATTACGTAAATATATGTTAATATATATGTGCAAAAATATTCACTAACAAAGAAAACAAAAAAAAAACATTTTCATAGTTTATCGTTTATAATATAGACGTGAACAAAAAAAAAAGCAGGAAAATAGTAATTAAATGGAGTAGGGATTTAATTAAGGCTGATTAAAGTAAATTAAGGGGTTAAACAGAGGAACATTTGTTCATCCCTTTGATCTGTAGATGAAGAAACAGAAAGATACAAAAAGAAACAATGTTTCTTTTTATTTCAGTGTTTCGGCTGAGCAATGTTGTTAATAAACATTGCCGGCTGCTTTTTTTTTTTTTTTGACAGCTCCAATTACCGGACTTCTTTAACACAGAGGAGACCCCACTGACAGCTCAAAGAACCCGAGCCTGAAAGTATCGGTTTCAGCTATCGGTGCATTTGCATGAGTACCGATACTTGTGCAAATACTCGGTATCGGCACCGATACCGATACTAGTATTGAACCATTTGCTATTGGGAAAACTTAGCAGGTATAAGTATGTGTTTGGAAGGCACCTTTTATATTTGTTATTTAAAAAAAAATGATTGCAAATATAATATTTTTGCAAAAAAAACCTCTAAGAAGCAATGACATTTTGCTGGGGAAAAACATTAACGTTCTGGTATAAGAAAAGGCACAAACCACTAAAAAGAGCCCGGATATGAATTACATATGTAAATATGTTTCCAAACTAAGAAACATTTCATAAATAATTGTATTTTGTAATTCACAGTATATCTCCATGCTCCTGACACCCATTAATTAAGCAAAAACAGATGCACAGACTGAACTAATCATACCAAAATGAAACGTATTAAATATTTACGGCATAAATGAAATCTGAATTTATTTAACGGAGGTAATATAATTATATCAAATGCTATATCCTATTATACGGTAAAAATTACGACCAGGCTGCAATCCAAATAAATGCATAAGAAATGCTGTTTCAATTATACACATTAAATGAGAATAAGGTGTCGGATTGAACAACACGTCAGGAAAAATTACGAAAATATTAAATCTTTTTTTTTTGTTGGGGAAAGGGGGGGGGGGAGATCAAAAAACACTTTACATGAGAAATGTTACGCAGAAGTAATAGAATTCCGGCATCTGGTAAGGTGTGAAACAAATGCTGATTAAATTGTCTGTGTTCTGCTCTCTTGTTGGTCAGGTGAAGGCGCAAGCGGCGCACAGTTCTGTAACATATATTAAATCTGAGAAAAACATATGGTTTATCGTACTCACTCTTATTCTAGCAAATGTTTGCTTGTTCCGAGTTAAAAAAAAAAAAAAAAAAATAGAAAACACAACACTGAGCTGGAAAGCACATTTAAAGTCAGCCACCGGGCACCAGAGACATGCCCAGATTGCAATGATAAGCCCTATAGGCCTCATTTATCACTATGCCAGCTTTCAGCCAAGCACTGGTACTTCTTTGCATGGTGCTTTTTTTAACGCTCAAACAAGTAAAGCAAAATAAAATGTGCGCAAAATCATCACCTTGATGGGTAAAGCCCAACTGATTTTTCGATTTCAGACCACGCCTTTTCTGACACTTTTTGTTTACATGTAACAATCATTATTTTTAGCTAGAAAATTGCGATCACTGTTTGCGTGCGGGACCGACACGTGCGTTCGCCTTTGTGCACGAGCAGGGGGGGGGGGGGGGAGGCAGGGCACTCTAATTTTTATTTATTTTTTTCATTATTCATTTTCTCTTTTTTTATTTTAACACTGTTGCTTTTAATTTTCTTTTATTTAATGTAAACGTCCTTGTGACAGCAATGGGCACGTGACAGGTTCTCTTTATGGAGAGATCTGGGGTCTATAAGACCCCAGATCTCTCCTCTGCCCTTAAAAGCATTCAAAACACCAAGATCTGTGTTTTTGAATGCTTCTGGTTGTGTGTCTGAGTGTATTCCCCCCTTTACTAATTTGTTTTCCCTTTCCTTTCCCATCTCCTACTAAGTTGTGTAATCGCAAAGATATCGCTTAGTGGATTATTAGTGTTTTCTCACATAGTGGGAAATGTTTTTGAATTGTTAATTTATCATTTGTGATAATTGAAAGTGAGTTTTTTTTCCCTCTTGATTTTTAATTTGTTATCATTTGCTATCATGGTCTCTGGTATATGATCTGAATGTATATTTTGTTGACGCACAACTCTGTATTCCTTGTATTTTTTGCCTATCTATGGTTAAAATAAAATTTTTGGAAATGTAAAAAAAAGAAAAGAGACTACCTGCCAGTCCTATAGAATAGTGTCCTCTATATTAGTGTCTCCATCAAATTTCCCCTTACATCAGGGTCCCCATTACAGCCCGCCTTACATCAGGGCCCCCATTACAGCCCACGTTACATCAGGGCCCCCATTACAGCCCACCTTACATCGGGATCTCCATTACAGCCCACCTTATTTTAGGGTCCCCATTACAGTCAACTTTACATCAGGGTCCTCATTACAGCCCACCTTACATCGGGGTCCCCATTACAATCCACCTTACATTAGGATCCTATTACAGCCCACCTTACATCAGGGTCCTTATTACAGCCCACCTTACATCAGGGTCCCTATTACAGCCCATCTTAGATCAGGGTCCCCATTACAGCCCACCCTACAACAGGGTCCTTATTACAGCCTACCTTACATCAGGGTCCTCATTACAGCCCACCTTACATCAGGGTCCTCATTACAGCCCACCTTACATCAGGGTCCCCATTACAGCCCACTTTAGATCAGGAACCTCATTACAGCCTACCTTACATCAGGGCCCTTATTGCAGCCCACCTTACATCGTGGTCCCCATCAGGGCCCCCTCCCTTACAACAGGGTATCAGGGTCCCCATCTGAAACCTCCTTATATCAAAGTCCACCTTAGGAGTCCCCCCTTACTTCAGAGTCCCCATCAGAATCCCCCTTACATCATAATCCCTCCCTCCCTTGAGATTTCATTGTAGCAGAAACACTGTGTTCTCTCTATATATATATATATATATATATATATATATAATAATATACACCATATATACACACATGCCAATTTAATAAGAAGCGGTAACTCTAGGACAGAAATTTCACTGAATCTCTACTGCCAAATGACTGATGTTCTGCTAAAGGAAACTGATATGGAACAAATTGCTGCTGTTGAAACTTCTCACAAGCAAGTAAAAAAAAAAACTTGCTGAGAGTATTAAGATGATCTTTATGTAGTGATAACTGCGGAGAAGAGGTTATTATGTGTGGAAAAAGTGCGGCAGAGATAAAGGCACAAATGTAAAGTGTCATTTGCAGCTTCAGCAAGGCTTCATGCCGCAGCCCAACAATAGATGGCTCCAGTACGTCCTTTAATTTTAAGAGAAGTGCCAACTAAAAAAGGTTATTTTTCACCAGGGTCACAATAAATGAGGATTGCTAAATAAGGACAGTTTCTCACAAAAGAATTTGTCCAAAATGCAGCTTTGCAAATGAGGATTTTAGATCAAGCAAGGCCATAGTAGCCAACAGATTCAGTCAAACACCATGCCAATCCGGCTAAGGTTCACCGCGCATGTTACAATCTAATTGTACAATCTCTTTTATATCTACCAAAGAGTATGTAGCATACAAGTGGATACAAATTAGGTGGATATTTAAGGCACATATTAAATAGCAATGATAAATCAAAAGTTGATTGTAAAGAGATTCCATGGTACCATGTATGGTGAACCCAAGCATTAGGCTGGCCATACACACGTAGATTTTAATTGTTCGGCCTGTAGCGCGGGTAGACAAGTCTTAGGCTGTGGTTATTGTGTTCTGACAGCCGGCACAGCTGCATCCTCTGTTCAGCCAACAATTTTCTGGGAGGGGGCCAACAGCTCCACCAATAAGCTAATTTTGTCTGGTTCTTCAGGATCTGGCCCAAATTCAAACAGTGTGTGGGGAGGTGCAGCAGCTGTGAACACTTAAGAGTCCAGTTGCAGAGAACAGAACGTATGTATTAATGTAAAAGTTTGGCAATTCACAACAAGCCCAGTGGGAAGGCACCCGACCGGGAACACTCACAGAATGCAACAACGATGTGTAGCAGAGCAGGTCTCGGACGAGCCGACGATGTCTGTCTTGAGGGGTGGAATGTGGCCTGGCCGGTCCGCACCCAAATGGGGAGGTGTCCAGGAAACCTCTCCCTGCCACAAATCGCAGTCCCTATCAGATGAGTGACCTGTCCCTACACTACCTATATGCTAAATGCCTGGGAGTCAGGGCCTTAAATAGGCTTTACCAGACCCAAGTTGGCTGCCAGAGTCACGTGGGACGGCAGGATCCAATTGGGTAGCTTCCCAGTGACCCAGGAAACCACGTTCCTCTTGACTTCCGGTCGAGTCTCTCCTGCTGCCATCCGTATCTCTGCTACCACTCTTTACTGACCTTTGGCTTGTTCCTTGACTATGCTTCTGCTTGATCCCAACCTGCGACCACTTGTTACCGAATTTTGGGTTGTTTACTGACTACACTTCTGCTTGATCCCTACCTGTTATATCTACTACTGGACCTTGGCCTGCTTACCTCCTGGTGGAGTGATCCTGAAGACCGTGACCTGGTACTAACATGCAGCAAAACCCATCCCCACCATCAGGAGCTCTGGTGAACACCTGTTAGTGCGTAGACCACGCACTGTGGGTGAGCCTGCATCTTCTGCCAGGGTGATCTGCTTATGTATTTATCTTGCTGGTTGGTGGGAGCCTCTTAACTTCTATAGCTACTGGTCTCTAAGCCCTGACAGTGACATAGGGAAGCCTTGTGTATGCCGCATACAGTAGAGTGTACAAAAAGAAGCCCAAAGTCAGTCAAGTACAGCACTGCACAGAAGGGTTATAAAATACAGAAGTATTTTAAATAGGATATAACATAACTACAAGACAGCTGGATACTTATAAATTGCCCCCCCCCCCACTTGCAAAAGAAACACATAAACACTGTAAACACATTGTAGTGAAACCACAGTTCATTGAAAATGATATGTAAAAACTGGAAACTGAGGTGCCACTCCACTGCTAAGAGGTCCAGGTACAACGTTTACTCCAATAAATGTGTTTTAAAGGTCCAAAAACACCCCCCTTATTCCTGACAAGGCCTGTGCTTATAATCACACTGGAAGAAATAACATTAAAGGTCCAGTTCACTTCTAGTCTATTCACATTGTTCCAATCCCTGATGATGATGTTCTTTGGACCCCCGAAACACATTGGATACTTTTTTAATTGTCTCCCTTACTTTAATTGGAATAAAGTTGTATATAGACCTCTTAGCAGTGGTGTGGCTCTTCAATTCACCTTTTTTAAATTATATAACAAGACAAGGAAACCAAAGAGATTCTATGGGGTTCTAGAAGCTGCCTGCTCAACATCAACACTTTAAGGCTGGGTTCACACTAAAACGTGGCACGGCTCACAGCAGGAGTCCGGTGCGTCTCCATTCAATGTTTCAGGTCCAATTTCAGCCCAAATTTTGAGCTGAATTTGGACCTGAAGCAGACCAAAAGACACACAGGGCTCCAGTGCAATTCACACCGGAGCCGCTGCGGAGATGCGTGAACCGGCTCCATAGAGAGCCGGTCACAAGCTCCTACTATGCGAATTGGATGCGGTGAAACCCGCATCCAATTTGCATAAGTGTGAACCCAGCCTAAGATAGCAATAATCATAAAATAACTTTATTGGTCTACTTTTCTCAACTGTAAAAAATTATAATCCTTGCAATGCAACATAACTAGTAATACAATAAAGTCTGAAATGGAAAAATTACAAAAATTATGTGAGTCCTTCCAAAACAGCTTGGCAAAAAGAATGACCTTGAACAGGAATAACTAAAGCCCCCGTACACACGATCGGACTTTCACACGGGAAATGTGTGATGACAGGCTGTTGTCGGTAAATCCATTCGTGTGTATGCTCCATCGGACAATTGTTGTTGGACTTTCCGCCAACAAATGTTGGCTAGCAGGTTTTTAAATTTTCCGCGGACAAATGTCTATTGTCGGATTTTGCGCGCATGCTCGGAAGCAAGGACGAGCCAGAAGCGGTCGGTCTTGTAAACTAGCGTTCGTAATGTAGAATTAACATTCGTGATGCGGCAAATTATGAAATCTAGAAATGCAGCGCACAATTCTCTTCTTCTTTAATGGGATAATAATGAAGCTGCTTTGCTGGTGATACTGATGGAGTTATTGCAAACTAATTTTCAAAGGCTTTTTTTATCTAGTGATATCAAGAATAATATTATTATGTTTTTTGGGGGGGGGTTTTGGTGCAAGTTACCACAACACCATTATCCCGTAGTTTTTAAGATCAAAGATACAACTATGTTGGTGTCCCTTGTTATTTTTACATTGTATATTTTAAAATGTAACTGCCGACTCCCAAACTGTCATTTGAAGTAAAACACAAAGCCAAGTATTATTCTACACAATTTTTTTATTGTGCATTAAAAAATGAAAACAAATAAAATTAGACATGATATCTGCCAATAGAACTTAACCAAAAAGTGCATTCTATGCATCCAAAATATAGAAAATATACCAAATCAAATCATTATTCAACCAAAAAAATAATATCAAAGCAATAACTCCAAGGCCAATAATAAATAACACGCTATCTCCTCCGATTCCGCAACATGGCTGGTTGATGAACGGCTATTCAGAAACGAACTTAAAAGTGCGAAATGAAAAGCGCAAATCAACACTCACCAAACTTCTACTAACACGAAATTAGCAGAAGGAGCCCAAAGGGTGGCGCTAAAGAGATGAAAAACCACGCAGTACGTCACTACGTTCGTAATTCTTGGCCAACAATTGTGTGGCCTTGTGTATGCAAGACAAATTTGGGCCAACACTCTTCAGACAAAATTCCACGGTTTTGTTGGCGGAAAGTCCGATCTGTGTACGCGGCATCAGGCTTACCACTTACCAACTTATTGTGCAATGGTGAATTCACCTGTGGGCTCTCTGCTAAAGCCTCGTACACACGATGAGATTTTCAGACCGTTCGTCCGTTTTTTTTGTGGCATGCTGGTCTCATGTCGAAAGTGAAGAGACTACTCACCATACGAAAATTTTCATACGACAGAATACAACTTCAGAACTGATGTAATGTGTTGAATAGTTTTGTATGTATCCTTTCGTTTCTGAGCATGCGTAGTCTTGTTCGTATGATTTTTTTCGCATGAAAACCATACTAATTAAAAGAAAATCGGACGTTGAGCTCATATACGACAAAAATGTTATAGTCTGCAGATCCAGCTTTTGTCTGACGATAAAAAACTGAATCGGCTGTCGAAAGCACCATTCTAACGATCCTAAAATCGGCAGATCGTTCGTCAGACGAAATTTTACTTCCGATTTTTGTATCGTGTGTACAGGACTTAAGTCAGGAAGCTTCCTGAATCAACACACAATTTTCAAACTCTATGACGCTCACCTGACATCCCCAAGAGTCTGATCTTTTCAGGGACCAAAAAAAAAACAACATTGGTGACTTACCCTTAAAGTGAACCTTTATATTCCCAAAGAATGTAAACATAGTGATACCTTTATATTCTGCTCCTTTCCCTGTTTCAAGTGCAGTTTTTCTTTCCATCCCATCCCCATTTCCAATCCCTTGTTGGTAAGCACTCATGCTAACCACTGACATATACCTAGAGCACACGCCTGTCACAGGAAGGGCAGAGGTGTCTTTGACGTTTGGGTTGTCTTCACCTTCTCTATGTCAAGCTGGCAGTGCCCATTCGGGTTGGTGGAAGTCTCTGGAGACAAACTTGAACAGATTTTTTTTTTAGCCCTGATCGTGCACCGATGTTTTGATTACAAGCTGAATAGGTTATATTTGGCAGTCGTTTCTGAAAACACTAGTAAAGTGAATAATTGTTTTAAATATTCATATGATATTTCACCCAACTGCACACCCAGCCCCTACCAACAGATGGTCATCCATTACACCTTTCTCCGGCTTTACAAAGTCCATTGTCACAGTCAAGGATTAGGCTTGGATATCAGTAGCTATGGCAGTAGAGAGGCACCTACCGACCAGCAGGATAAGTACACAAGCAGGTCCCCCTGGCGGATGATATGGGCCCACCCGAGGTGCGGGGTCAAAGCACAAACTGGTGACAGCACCAGGTCACAGTCCTCAGGATCCCCTAACCAGTAGGTGAGCCCGGGTCCAGTAGCAGATATAGCAGGTAGAGCTCAAGCAGAAGCGTAGTCAAGGAATAAGCCAAAGGTCAGTAACAAGTGGTAGCAAAGATATGGATGGCAGCAGAAGTGACAAGAACAAGATATTAGCCGGAGAGAGCACAATAATCTGTCACACAGAAAGTGCACAGGCATAGCCTAAATTGGACGTTCATGAAAGTAGCAAAGAGTTCAAGGTTCACCAGAAACAAGGTTCAAGGCAAGATTTTCAAAGCAATTGTCCAGCATCTCAGGCGGCTCAGGAAGAAGAGATACTGCCAGACACAGCAAGGGTTGTGGGTTCACATCCCAGTCCTGACATCCAGATTGTACTTGCTTTTGGTTGATTACAACCCACAACGTTTGAGCCTGAGACATCCCTAAAATCTTATAACCCCCCTTTTTGACTACAATTCAACACTACGTTAAGCAAACTTTGCATATGTTTGGGCTGCAAAGCTTTATAGGCCATGGCTGAATTTTAGCCTCAGCCCAACACTGGTATAAAGACTACACTTTATGGAACTCAACTCAATGTCAAGAACGACACAAAGAAGAGTTAAGTAAAAATCCAGCACTAATTTAATACCCCAAAGAAGGTGACGCCATGCACTTACAGAAGCCGCATTAGAGAGGAATGCCTAGAAACATTACGGAAGAAAGAAAAGCGTAAGGAAGGCGTGACAATTCTGTCTGAACATTGGCAACCTGTCTTTTATATCAAACTCATTTGCAAGGCCTTTAATTTCATTTTAATGGATAAAAGGGTTTCTTTGCTAGATTAAACTTATGAATGTCATTCATACATTGTTTATAAGGTACTCATCTCCCCTTCAAGTAGTTTTTGTTTTTTTTGATTTTGTATACTAGGAAGTACTGAAAGAGTTGTCTGCCTGTATCACGCGGAATAAAGAGAGAGATGTCCTTAACTGTCACTTTTAATAAGAGGAGTCAACATGCCTCTATTCAGGTTAAATATTGCCTTGTCACTTTTCAATGAAGTCAACAGATTTCTTAAAGAAAAGTCAAAAGCACTGTGTATGCAAAGAATAGGAAGGGAAAAAAAATTCTGAGGGTCCTGTCAGACAGTGTCAAAGCTGTCTTTATTCCAGGGGAGTGGTGGTAGGACAGAAAGTTCTTTGTAAAATCAGAAAAAAAAAATTACTAATCATAATTGCTACTGGCATGAACAAAAACCAGCATGAAAAAAGGGGGGGGGGGGGGGGCGGATTTTCTATGGTAATAATAACCTGCGAAATGTTATCGTAGTCGGGGAAAAAAAAAAATCGTCTAACTTGTCTTTTCTTAAATAATGAGGTTTTTTTTTTTTGCATAGTTGTCGCTTTTTCTACTTCTTAAGTAAGTTAAGTAGTCTGTTGTATGGTATGCGGCAAACGTAAGATAAAGGGTCCACAGATTAGATTGTGTTTGAAGATTTTATGGCTGTTATATTAGATTAACTCAAACTAGCAGATAATACATTTTAGTTAAACCTGCATTCTGTATTTATTAATACATAATTAATTTTTTTGTCAATGCAAGCACTTTAAGTACTTGCATTTGACTTGGTATCAGCCACTTGCAGTCCCTTTATAGCAAAGCTTGGGCGGGGAGCGGAAGAAGCAGCATAAAGCCAATCAGTTGTGCTGTGGTGCTCATGGACACAGTATAAGGAGTAGAGAGCTACAGAGAGATGAGTCCACCAATTCTCTGCATCTCCTTTCACTGTCCAGTCATGGGGAAGGGACAAGACCCATATCAAGGCTCTAAAAAAGGGAAGGGGGTGTTCTGAGGGTAGTTTACACAATACACAAATGTCTGATAAGTGCCAAAGGCAGAGTGCAGGTTCTGATGGTAACTTACCTGAGGCACACTTAAGCTGGCCATACATGGATCGAATTCCAAAATAATTTTCTTTTGAAAATTGTAACTAAGAATTTTCTTTTCAATTTTGCACCATTAGTGGGGCCACAGCAACAGCCAATTTTCGTGCAGCCATTGAATTTGAGTGATCAGGCACATTGGAATTTTCTTGAAAAACAAACAAATTTCTAATTAATGATGGGAAAACGTGCAAGAAATTTAATCGAAAAAGAAATGCAGACGAGCTGTGAACTTGAAAGAAAAGAAGATTCCCGGCCACTAAATTTTCTTTTCTGTTGCAACATGAGGTGAAATTGAGGGCTTGGTTGGTTGAATTTCAAAATCAATGGGGACAGCATCAGATTACAAAACACAAAATTTCAGATTTTCGAAATAAAATAAAATAAAATGTGTTCTGAATTCAAACCATCTATGGCCTGCATTACACAGGGAATTTTTAGAGACTAGGTTACACCAGAGACTGTACCACATCTGTAAAACAAAGTGGTCTACAACTAACCGGCACGGCACACAGAGGTCTGGAAAGCACTACAATGCAGAGCCCGGTGCCTGAAGGTCACATTTCTAGGCTATCTTCGCCCCATTCATGGACTTACAATCAGAGTGAGTCTTCAGAGTCTGGGTCACACCAGAGTCTGTGCCACGGTTCTGGACCTGGAGAGTACGTAAATGTGTGGAAAGCACCAATAGCAGAGCCCAGTGCCCAAAGGTCACATTTAAGGCTATCTTTGCCCCCGTCAATGGGCTTACACTCAGAGTGAGTCTTCAGAGACTGGGTCACATCAGAGGCTGTGCCACAGTTCTGGACCTGGAGAGTAAGTGAAGGTATGGAAAGCACCAAAAGCAGAACCCAGTGCCCAAAGGTTACATTCCAGGCTATCTCTGCCTCTGTCCATTGGCTTACGCTCAAAGTGAGTCTTCAGAGACTGGGTCACATCAGAAGCTGTGCCACAGTTCTGGACCTGGAGAGTACGTAAAGGTATGGAAAGCACCAAAAGCAGAGCCCAGTGCCTAAAGGTCATTTTCCAGGCAGGCCCTACAATCTTCCGTCCATTGGGGTCACTGTATCCAAGGCTATTGCCGAGGATGCACCAATCCAGAAAGCTGCTGAATAGAGAAAACAGCTCAAGCAGGATATTCAATGACTTTATGGAAAGCAGTGGCGGCTGGTGCTTAATATTTGCCGGGGGAGGTGGCAAACAAACCTGTCCCCCCATGGGAGACAGATGGCGGCGATCAGTGGCCTTACCCTAGGAGGCCGATGCTGCTCCTCGCTCCAGCTTGCCGAGGGAAGAGCCGGGGCTGTTGCTTCTCCTCCCGGCCGAACCGGAAGCTACATCTGCTTCAAAAAAAGAAAAACCCCCATTGAAATCCATGCGTCCGGTGCCTTTCATGTAGATTGGGGGGGGGGGGCGCCCCTGCACCCCTACTGGACTGATTGAAGGAAAAAAAATCTGTGCAATTTAAAGAGAAAAAGAAAGAAGATAGAAGAAAATGAAAAAATAAATAAAGTAAAGAAAAGCATCTAACTTCTTAGGACATTAGCAACAACTGTATGAGGTATGATAGTTGGAGGTAGGGTTATATTGGTAGTTGGGGGCTGACTGTTTTTTGTTTGTGTTCAAACCTCCTGAAGGCAGCAGGGTGACCCAATTTTTCGAAGATTAGCTACAATTCCTGTGTCCCTCAATGGATCGTAAAGAAAATGATCCAAACGGATGTACTGGTGGGATCGACAGGTAACTAAACTATGTTACAGGAGGAAATAAAAATAAACAAATAAAACTGCTAGGGGCAGGCTGCATCATGTCTGATTTTTTTTTTTTTTTTTTTCCCCCCATAGTGCCACTTTAAGTTTTGGAATGGTTATGTTTTTGTTTTCTTTCAATATTGAACCCTACGAACTGGGATGCCATTAAAATTCAAGTGCGTGTAAAGGCAGGCGTCCCAATACTTTTGACAATATAGTGTATGCATCTTCGAATTATTATGTGTCTATGGATTTCAACTTTTTTTTTATGAATAAAGTATATATTTTTAGATATACCCTTGTTTTTTTTCTGGACTTCTATGGCACCTTAAAAACCCCATCCTCTTCCGGTGTAACACGTGTAGAATTCATCTTATAAAGAAGAAGTAGTATAAACAACAAGCTAGTATATCATTTGAGAGGGGTGTATGTCCCGAGAGGTCCCCAATAGGTTTTAATTTAGT
The DNA here is from genome assembly GCF_042186555.1 of Aquarana catesbeiana. Lineage (NCBI taxonomy): Eukaryota > Metazoa > Chordata > Amphibia > Anura > Ranidae > Aquarana > Aquarana catesbeiana. Next base: position 276,301,911 of record NC_133334.1, read on the forward strand.
ACATTGAGACTTAAAATAGAAATGATTCCAGTAATTTGAGAAATTGGTTGATAGCTGTACATTATTAAAGTCTAATCTGGTCTTGGTCACAAGTCTTATTTTCATACAACATTAAAGTAAATTACAATGTAGTGCTCCTTAAAACAGTGCCTCGTGCTCATTAGCGGTTACCAGCAACCATCATATAATGTATGTTGCAGTTGGACACATGTATGTATCAAGAAGCCTTATTTATTTTGATTAATCATGTGCAGGGTTTGTGCAGCCCCTTTCATAACCCAATCCCATTATCTAGCAATGTAAAGCAAAATGACAAGGTGGTGTAACACCTTATTTGTACTCTGTGCCTTTGAATTCCCAATATTATTAATCTGGGATTTCCTTATTATAGTTATGACGGATGGGTGGATGAGAAAAAGATGAAGGAGGTGAAGACAGAAAAGGATAAATTGGTGCATTCGCTATTGGGTGTCTATGTTTTTCTCTCTCCTCTATTTTACAACATCTGCTTTACTTAACGCGTAATTCCAGGCGCAGACATTTTTACAAAGTCCCCATGCAGGTCATACATGGGTCAAATTATAAACGATTTGTCGACTGAAAATCGAAAATTTGTGCATTTTGTAATCCAACAGTGCCACCACTGATTTCCAATCTCGACCAACCGAGCCTTCAATTTCACCTCATTTTGTTAATGAAGAAAAGAACATTTGTGGCCGGGAATCTTCTTTTCTTTCCAGGTCACAGCTCATAAGCATTTCTTTTTCGATTATATTTCTTGCACGATTCTCCCATCAGTGATTAAAAATTTGTTCCTCCACAATATCACAGACTACAATGGCCCCTAACCCTTCCTTAACATTACTACACCTTGGGATAGAGAACCCCCCCCCAGGTCACGAGTGGTAATATTACATCTACTACTAGTGGCAAAACTGAACCTCACCTAACTCTGGAAAACCACAGATCCATCTCCAATAAAATGACAGATCTGAACCTTCAATGCGAGATGGAGAGACTAGTTGCTAGAAAAAAATCTAAGTATGGAAAAGTTTCTGGATAAGTGGTCATCCTGGCTCACACATCCAAAATGCACTGTAACTACCTGATGTTCTCCTTATACAGTGGAACCTTGGATTACGAGCATAATCCGTTCCAGGAGAATGCTTGTAATGCAAAGCACTCGCATATCAAAGCGAGTTTCCCCATAGAAGTCAATGGAAATGAAGATAATTTGTTCCGCATTGACTTCTATTGCATGCAATACCGCATGTGGTCAGAGGTGTGTGTGGGGGGGGGGTGACGGAGAGCCTCGTATATACTCGGGGACAGCTCGGCTGAACTCGGAAAGGCTCGAAAATACTCGGGAACGGAGTATTTCCGAGTGTTTCCGAGAATTTCCAAATATTTCCGAACGGCTCTGAACCGTTCCGAGTGTCACCGGCGCCCCCGCACCTCTGGCCAACTGCGGTACTGCACACCCCATTGGGTTAAATTCTGCTAATTTTGCGGGACAACACTCGCAAACCGAGTCAGAATTGGCTGATCTGTATATCACGGTCACGTGATAAACTGCAGGGTCTGCCTAAGTGCTGAGGGCTTAGGTAGGAGGAGATTTCCACTACAGCCTCATGCTGTTATGGGAGGTGGATTATTCATCAATCAGGATGTGACATCCCACCCACTGTGTTCTTTTTTAGTTACTGGGCATGGAGGAGGAGGGAGGGACTGGGCTGTCATTTAGGATCTGTATACACGCCCACATGCGTGATGTCAATACCATGTGACCTGAAAAGCTCAGCACAACAAGGAAAAGTTCTCTCCAGCAATAGAGACCAAACTGAGCATGTGCAGCTTTACTACTCTGACTGTGTCTTATCTGGCCTTGCCAAGAGAGACCCTGCAAGAGGGGGAGGATCTGTCCATATAGGATCAAACAACCTTTTTACACAATACAGGGGATTAAACCCCGGAACCAAGTCCTATCGGGAAAACCGTTCGTCTGTATGCTGTTCCGACGTAACGAAAACGACGCATGCTCTGAAGCAAGTACGAGACGGAAGCTATTGGCTACTGAACTTCCTTTTTCTAGTCCCGTCGTACGTGTTGTACGTCACCGCGCTCTGGACGGTCAGAATTTGGTGTGACCATGTGTATGCAAGGCAACTTGAGCGGAATTCCGTTGAAAAACCTTCAGAGTTTATTCCGACGGGAAAACCGGTCGTGTGTACAGGGCATAACACTGAGAGTGAGGGGCAATACGATCGGTGGGTAGCACTATGAGTCTATGCGTTAACGTAAAAAAAAAAACCTTCTGCATGCAGCCCCCCTCTCCCCCCTGTAAATAGTTACCTGAGCCTAGTCATGAAGGGGGTAAATCTTCTGGAGGTCAAGTGGTTATTACAAAAAAAAAAAATCTGGAAGGAGACCGCGGTCAAAACTGGTGGACAACTTATTTTCCCGCTGCCTACATTGTTGGCACAGTTGCCTGAGTTCAGTTCCTCAACAGCCAAAACTCCTCATAAGCATATTTAGTAAAATCTCAGTCGTATTGAGTGATGCTGTGAAGAGAAATGCCTGAAATGCAAACGCTCGGGCATTGCAAGGCTGTATTCCCATGAATGTTTCGGTAGACAACGCGGTTTCTCCTTCTGCTGGAGACAACCATCAAAGCCTTTTCGTCAAAATAGGCACTTTACCCAAGCAGGACTAATTAGCCTGAATTAAATATTCAGTTTAAGGAAACTCTGAAGAAGTACAGGATACATAACATGTCAGACCAATGTTGTATACATTGTTATATAGGCATAGATCGGTACTCTATCTTTGTTACATATATAGGTCTCCAATTGTCTAGGTTCCCTTCATTTGTTATGTTACAATAGAAAAAAGATCGCTTAATCCAAGTGGTTAACTAAATCGTTGCTGAGCGTATTTCATTTGGTTTGTGAATTACCCTATTAATTTATTGTTGTATTGTTGAACAGGCAGGGGGGGAGACAAAACCCTTTTGTTCTTTTTTTTTTTCTCCTGCGAGTTTCATGCATTAATGATAAAGCGGGGAAAGAGAATGTAGCCTTCTGATTTTCTAAGGTATAATAAAGTGTAATTTGTACAAAAGGCATGTTTAACCATCCCGTCTGCAAGTAGAGACAAAAGAATCATACTGAGTACTGTGAGGGCTGCGCTAACAAAAACATTTCTTGCGTGTTTCTTTTGTAACATTTAAATCTCCGTATTACATCTACCGGAATAATTACTCATTACATATTCACAAGTCTGTGACCTTCTCTGTACTGTTCTATCTAATCAGCAACACACTTCTACGTCTTCTAGGCTCCCAAACCAACACTAATATATCTTCTGTCTCTCAGCGCAAACCAGTAAGAGAAATCAGTTCTGCTTTGTGTCCCAGAATTTTTTTTTTTTTTTTCATTTTCACGGGTTTAATTAAAACGTACTCTCCAGGAGGATTTGGCAACCTGTGGCTACCCGAGCTGGCAAAGGCATGGTGGGATTTCTACTACCACATTAATTGCAGCTTCCCTTAACAACTTCAACACCGGGCACTTTTACCCCCCCCCCTTCCTGCCCAGACCAACCCAGCGCTGTCACGATTTGAATGAAAATTGCGCGCTCATGCAACGCTGTACCCATATGAAATTTTGGTAATTTTTTTCACGCAAATAGAGTTTTCTTTTTATGGTATTTAATCACTGCTGGGTTTAAATTTTTTTTTCTAAAAAAACAAACAAAAAAAGACTGAAAATTTGGGAAAAAAAAGTTTTTCTTCGTTTCTGTCAGAAAATGTTGTAAACAAGTATTTTTTCTCCTTCACTGATGTGCGCTTATGAGGTGGCACTGATGAGGAGGCACTAATATGCAGCACTGATGAGCACTGATAGGCCACACTGATGGGCACTGATGAGGAAGCAATAATATGCAGAACTGATAGGCAGCACTGATGGGTATAGATAGGTGGCACTGATGAGGATGCAGTAATATGCAGCACTGATGAGCACTGATAGGCGGCACTGATGGGCACTGATAGGTGGCACTGATGGGCACTGATGAGGAGGCACTAATATGCAGCACTGATGAGCACTGATAGGCGGCACTGATGGGCACAGATAGACGGCACTGATCAGCAGGCACTGATGGGCACTGCAATGCAGCACTGCTGGGCACAGATTGGCATCACTGATGGACACTGTTAATCAGTGCCCTGATTATCTGCAGAGGTCTCCCCTGGGAGGAAATGCCACAGATCAGCTCTCCTCTCCTCATACTCTGTCAGTGTGAGGAGAGGAGAGCTGATAAGCGGCATTTCCTTGTTTACATGTGATCAGCTGTTACAGTTTAGTAAAATGCAAAGAGACGCACTGCCTTTTAAAATACTGTGCTTGCTCCTGAGGTTTGCTTTTCTGCTATTTACGAGGGTATGGGTTGTATATCCATTTCCTATTCATATTTAATCTTCTAAGATAATAAAGCAGCTAATGAGAACATCTCACCCTACTCAGGGGCAGCAATGTGGTTGAGCTGTTAATTTGCATTGTTCTCCCTATGTTTGCATGGGTTTCCTTGTGAGTACTTTCGTTTGTTTGCACAACCCAAAAACAAACTGGTAAGACAATTGGCATCAGGCTAAACTGGCCCTGGGCTGAATTCCCTACTTCCAATGGCCTCTTCCAATACATGCTGGGGAGGGTCAGGGCCTAAATAATAACCCAGGCCCATAGAAACTGACACAAAGTGCAGAAACAGTTAAATAACTGCCCAATGTACTCCTGTCGCTAAGATAAAACTTTGGCGTAAGGACTTGGATGACCAACCTCTCCCGGTGCACTAATCCCTGCAGTAATGAAGAGAAACCACTGGCTGGAAATCCTGCATAATCCGACACTTCCAGAAAATAAAATAAGGGCTGGCGGGATAAACCACGGTATACAGTGATGGACCAATAATCTGACACTCCAGGAAGTGTTGGATTCTGTGGGATCTTCAGCTGGCGGTTTCCCTTCACTGTATGGGAGAACGGCGGCATGGGCGTCAGGAGAGGTGCGCTTTCTTTGTCTTCCTCTCAGGGAACGCTTTATTCTAAAGTTTAATTTTAGTGACAGAGTCACTTTAACCACTTCAGCTCTGGAAGGGTTTACCCCCTTCATGACCAGGCCATTTTTTTTTTTTAAATCTATCACTGTGCTACTTTAACTGGTAACTGCACGCCGTACCCAAATAAATTTTATATAATTTTTTTTCCACAAATATTTTTTTTTTTCTTTCTGCTTTTTACTTTCTGCTATAAAACAAATCCAATAAAAAAAAAATCAAATTTCTTCATAAATTTAGGCCAAAATGTATTATGCTACATGCCAATAAGTGTATACTGATTGGTTTGTGTGAAAGTTACAGCGTCTACAAACTATGGTTTATATACTAGAATTTTTATTTGTTTATTTTTTTATACTACTAATGGTGGTGATCAGCGACTTATACTGGGACTCTGATAGTGCGGCAGGCAATTGGACACTAACTGATCCTGTGTGGGGAACTGACTAACTGACATCACTAGTGACATTAATACAGTGATCAGTGATAATACTATACACTGTCACTGTACTAATGACACTGGCTGGGAAAACCTCAGAGGTGATCAAATAGTTAGAAATTTTTCTGCACAGATGGTTAAATATGTGCTACGGTGATATACCACCAAGAGAAAACGGTATTTGTGGGAAAAAGGGACATAAATTTTATTTGTGTACAGTGTCGCACGACCGCGCGCAATTGTCAGTTAAAGTAACGCAGTGCCATATCACAAAAAAATGGCCTGGTCATGAACGGGTTTAAATCTTCTGGAGGGCTAGTAGTTAAAAAGGTATGAAAAGCAAAGACATGGATGGATTTACTTACGCATGTATTTGCAAATGTGTGCTAATGAAACTCCCTGGTTTTAACGTAAACTTTTAGACAGGGTCAATTCAGTTTGTTGCAGGCTGGCTGGTAAGTGAAATAGAAACTTATATTTGTTGTTTTTTGACAAGCGACGCCCCTCCACGTGCTCCTTGCTGCAAAGGTCAGTGTAGGTTGAGGTGGTTGCCATTTGTTTGTACTGTTGGATTTACTAAAGGCAAATTAGACGTTGCTCCAGAGCTTAGTAAATTACTTCCATCCTCCAATCATTCAGTGGCGGCCCATCCATAGAGGGCGCACGGGCGCCGCCACCCCCTATCCATGCGTCTGGCCCCCTGATCTACATATCAGTGGTGTGGGACCCTGGATTCCAATCCGGCGCTGGTGTTTTTTTTAAGCACCTGATTACAGCCAGAGGCTTTAATTGGCTTCAAAAAAGGGTGAGCTCGGAAGCGCAGAGCATTGTGCTCCGAGCCCACCCAGTTGTGTGACCATAGCAAATTAATTTTTGCCATTATCACACTAAAGTTTCTCCCCGCCAATCAGGAGGCAGGTCTGTGAGACCTGTTTCCCGATTGGCCAAAGCGTCAGGTGATCCTATTGGGTGCCTAGCGCTTTGGTGGAAGACACACGGCGGAGGAAGCTGGAGGAGCAGACACCGGAGCCGCCATGGCCTCTGCCTGCACTCCAGGAGAAGACACCACAGTCCTGCCACACGAGCGGGTAAGTGACGGGCCGCCCCCAAAGAAGAACCCACCAGTCACCACTGCAATCATGTGGAAGCAAAAATGCTGTTTTTTATTTTATTTTCCTTGCATGTGGTTGGGTATTCTTTGTAAAGTGAAGCTTTATCTCATTTACTTAGCTCTAGAGCAACTGCACTTGCAGGGAACACTGTCTATCGGCCTTTAGTAAATCAAGCTCATAGAGTACTTGTTTAGTCTGGAAAAAAAGACTTCTGAAAGTAATCAAATTGCTATCTATGAATTTACCAAAGATCAGTTTAAAAATGTCGCAGTTGAGCTATATACCCCAAAGACTGTGCAAAGAACTGATGGACATCACATAAATATAGAGAAACGATTTTATCATATAGGTAGGGGATCATTATAATAACAATGGATACAACTGTGGAAAAGTAAAAGATAAATAAAAAAAAAACCAAAAAACAAAAAAGGTTTGATTTCTTTGACCTAATATGGATCTGCACCGGTATTTAAACTTTGCTATATAATGTTATTTGTTTATTTTAAAGCTACAGTATTTTCAGCTTGATAGTATACAACTATACAATTATAACTGCTGTAAGGTTAGTGTGTTAGAGTTTGTGTTTAGGTTAAGAGCCCTTTCACACTGGGGCGGGGGCGGCGTCGGCGGTAAAGCTCCGTTATTGCCGGCGGTATAGCCGCGCCGTCCCATTGATTTCAATGGGCAGGAGCGGTGAAGGAGCGGTATACACTCCGCTCCTTCACCGCTCCGAAGATGCTGCTGGCAGGACTTTTTTTACCGTCCTGCCAGCGCATCGCTTTCACACTGGAATGAAAGCAGCGGCACTTTTGGGGCGGTTTGCAGGCGCTATTATTAGTGCAATAGCGCCTGCAAACCGCCCCAGTGTGAAAGGACCCTAAGGAGTCAGGTGGAGGGTTGGGGCTTTAGTTTAAAAGGTATGATAAGGGTTCAGGATTAAAGGTAGGGTTAGGCACTGGGTTAGTTAGGGGTTCGGTTTAGGATATTTGTGTTTTGGTTAAGGAGTTAGGGCATCTTTCCTTTCAAACTAAAACCCCAACCCTAAACCTAACTCATGGGTGCTCGACCCGTGGCCCTCCAGCTGTTGTGGAACTACAAGTCTCATGAGGCATTGCAAGGCTGACAGTTACAAGCATGACTCCTAAAGTCATGATGGGATTTGTAATTCCGCAACAGCTTGAGCAGCCATGAGTTAGGTTGAGGGTTGGAACTTTGGTTTGAAAGGAAAAATATGTTAAGGGTTCAGGATTAAGTAGGCTTAGGCACTGGGTTAGTTAGTGGTTAGGATTAGGATAAGAATTTGTATTTAGGTTAAAGAGTTAGGTTGAGAGTCGGGACTAGTTTGAAAGGAAAGATATGTTAAGGGTTCAGGATTAAAGGTAGGGTTAGGCACTGGGTTAGGTAGGGGTTAGGATTAGTGTAGCAGAATCTCTAACCTCTTCCAGTCTAATAAGAACCTTTGAGGCCACAGACCACTGATATCCTTTGATATGTAGTGGGTTGTAACGCATAGTGGGTGCAAAGGTGGTAAAAGTAATTGGGCACCAGGCACTTCTTGCATGTAAAAGAGGCTTTATTTCTTTTAACAGTCATTTCATATTTTGCAAGGGAAAGAGGGTTAGTGGATGTAAACCCACTCTCTGCCTTCTAATACTACTGCCATAGGGGTTATCTATAAGGATATATATGCCTCCTGCATGTATCCTTATCTGTCAAATGTCTCCCCCCCCCCGTTATGAGACCCGAAAAACTGCAGATTATGTGGGTGGGTCTGTTGTCTGGAGCTCGGTGGGTGGAGTGGTGATGTCAGTAGACTCTCCGCCCACCTCTACACCCTCCTTGTCAACATACATTTTCTCCTGTGTATTTCTTACACTAAACTTCTGCTATGGTCACTAACATCCAGTCAAAACCCAGAAAAGTCACCACATGACTTTAATCATGCTGAGGTGTGGGGCAGCCAATCCTGGGAGAGCTGGAAAAGAAAGGAGGATGGGATCTGAAGTACACATAATGTCTCTTTTAGGTTCGTGCATGAGATATATAAATCACCTGTCACTCGCAGCAAGGGGGAGAAACAGACTCCTATTTCTCTGTCTGTCTGTTTTTATCTCATTGAAAAAAGATAAGAGGATTGCTCAGAGCTGGATTAACTCTTCGTGGCAAGACTGGGCACAGATGACATGAAATCATATACAGTACATGGTGCAAGCCTTAATTAAAGCATTTTTTTCGGGTTTACATCCACTTTAAGTAGTTGCAATTTCAATAGTCAGACCCGGAGACTTCAATAGGAGGACAGCCGTACAGGGAAAGGCCCCAGCAAGGTGCCACTTCTGCACGTGCAGGTTTGCTGTCCCCCATGACTACAGTAATTAACAGTTCCTAATTCAAACGTAACAGTTCTCTCAGCTTTACTATAACTCCTACTTGTAGTTCTTCTGCCCTTTGAGCTCCTGGTCTCACTAACTCTGAATCCCGTGAGCTCCTTAAGGCTTTTGCGGTAGTATCTCCCTCAAGTGTCACTCACGCTTCCTTGCTGGGTTCCTAGCTTGGCACTTCGGATACCTTTCAAGCTTCACCCGAGCTAACCGAGTATCCGAGCATCACCTCCGCTGGTTGGGTCCCTGACTTGATCACCGCCTGAAGTTTCCTAATTCTCCACCATGCCCGTTCGGTGAGAATACTGCTCTGGTACTTGCTTCAGTTACTCACTGTGGTCCCGGGTAAAGGTGGTTGGTCTCTTTTGGTTGGACTGCAATCCGCAGTTCCAACCCAGTGCTGCTCCCTTACTTTTGGATAGGCCCTCACACAGCCTGGCAGCCAGATCCCCCCGGGATAGGCCCAATCTCCGGCCTAGCAGCCTGGGGCAGACGACACACATCCACCCAGATGGCAGATTACCTGACTCCGAATATATAGGCTCTCCCATCAGGCCAAGGGATTCAAGAAAACCCCTGCCCATTGGCTGAGATACACCATATACCCATAACTTGACCTTGAGTTGTCCTTCTCATATCTAGTACCACCAAGTGCCCGGCCACCTAGGGGTAGAAGAGAAAAGTACAACAAGGCCAAACCTAGGGAGAAATCCATAGATCTTTAACAATTTAACTATGGTAGCTACCCCTGAAAAGGAATTTGGTGAGGAGCTCCCTGACTAAACCCCAGGGCGCTACATTAGGATAGGAGTTTGTGTTAGAAGTATTAAATTGAGGTTTAGGGTAAGGTGTTAGGGCTGTTTATGTAGTCTTCAGTTTTCAGGAAGGATTATTGCCATGCAGGCATGTCATATTAACTATAAGCATCAACGTTAAATGCATACTAGCACTAAGAAAGAAACTGGTGCAAAAACTTCATCAGAAAATGTTGCATCAGTGCTCCCTCTCGAAAATTCACCAAATTTCAGCTCAACAAAAAAAAAAAAAAAAGCTGAGTACTTACAGAGCAAGGAGCGACTTCTCTGGCTCCGGCCTTATCTCGGGAAAACAAATTTCAGCTCAAGAGAATCCTCTTTGGACCATCAAGTCTTCCCATCGGAACAACTAATCAGAGGTGCCCGCTGCTACTCAGCAGCATAACAATCACGCTTCATCATTTCAAAATCATTTGGCTAGGATGTGATGAAATGTATATGGATAACTTTGGAAAGCTAACTCATAACAGACCACGCCTCCTGTTCAATATTCACAATGCGTAGTATGACAGCTGTTGCTGGGTATTTGTGTTTTTTATGACCCAAGCAGTATTGGTCATGGTATATGATTTATATATTAGTTTTACGTTATAACTTACTATTTACATATGTTTTATTCCAGGCCATTGCAAAATATCAGCAGCTCCATGCATGAATTCCTTATTAATTGAGGGGGATATCAAATATAGCTAGAGCAACTGGAAACCTTGCTGTGAGGGGAGCTTCTCTCACACTAAGACTGCAAGGATTGGGATAAGGGAAAGTTAATTGCATTTCCAGATGACAAACCTCTCACCTCTGCACTGAATGGCTCTTTATAAAAGCTATCAGTAATAAACTGTAAATCTCAGCTATGATTGCAAATAAAGGTCAGGTCCGTACAGGCTGCCACTTTCTCTGGCTCCTCTATGGTTTCTGGAACATTCCTTTTAAGGTGTTCCAGCTGTCATTTCACGACGTAGAGCAATGACTGCTCTTTGGAAAATAATATTACACAGTGCCCCAGTGGATAAGGTTTCAGCGCCACTGAGGTTCACAAGAAAGGAGCAGCAGAACCGACCAGACACTCATTAATACACAAATAACACCTAAAGTCCAAAATTTCCAAGTAATAAAAGCCAATGGCACAAAACAACCAACAAATAAAAACAAAGTTCCATGAAGATGCAAAGATCTAGTAAAAAAAAAAAAAAAACTTACCTGTAACACTATATTAGGTTTCAGTGCTTTAAACCGTGAACCTATGGTGCAGACCTATGGCCATCAGTGGCGTACTTTGGTGTGGTCCTTACAATCACTTAGAGCAGGGGTGTCAAAATCAACTTCACCACGAACCTCATCAGCAGTATGGTTGCCATCAAAGGGCTGGTTGTATCCGGGACGTGCTACATACAGAGTGTAGAGTTCAGGATTACGCTACGTACAGAGTGCAGAGTTCAGGATTACGCTACTTACAGAGTGCAGAGTTCAGGATTAGGCTATGTACAGAGTGCAGAGTTCAGGATTATGCTACGTACAGGGTGCAGAGTTCAGGATTATGCTATGTACAGAGAGCAGAATTCACGATTACGCTACGTACAGAGTGCAGAGTTCAGGAGTATGCTACGTACAAAATGTAGCGTTCAGGAGTGCTCTACGTACAGAGTTCAGGATTGCGCTACGTATAGAGTGCAGAGTTCAGGATTATGCTACGTACAGAGTGCAGAGTTCAGGAGTACACTATGTACAGAGTGCAGAGTTCAGGAGTATGCTATGTACAGAGTGCAGGGTTCAAGAGTATGCTATGTACAGAGTGAAGAGCTCAGGAGTGCCCTATGTACAGAGTGCATAGTTCAGGATTACGCTAAGTACAGAGTGCAGAATTCAGGAGTGTGCTACATACAGAGTGCAGAGTTCAGGATTACGCTACGTACAGAGTGAAGAGTACGGGATTACGCTATGTACAGAGTGCAGAATTCAGGAGTACACTACATACAGAGTGCAGAGTTCAGGATTACGCTATGTACAGAGTGCAGAGTTCAGGATTATGCTACGTACAGGGTGCAGAATTCAGGATTATGCTATGTACAGGGAGCAGAGTTCAGGATTACGCTATGTACAGAGTGCAGAGTTCAGGATTATGCTACGTACAGAGTGAAGAGTACGGGATTACGCTACGTACAGAGTGCAGAATTCAGGAGTACGCTACGTACAGAGTGCAGAGTTCAGGATTACTCTATGTACAGAGTGCAGAGTTCAGGATTACTCTATGTACAGAGTGCAGAGTTCAGGATTATGCTACGTACAGGGTGCAGAGTTCAGGATTATGCTATGTACAGGGAGCAGAGTTTAGGATTACGCTATGTACAGAGTGCAGAGTTCAGGAGTATGCTACGTACAAAATGTAGCGTTCAGGAGTGCTCTACGTAAGAAGTTCAGGCTTGCGCTATGTACAGAGTGCAGAGTTCAGGATTATGCTACGAACAGAGTGCAGAGTTCGGGATTACACTACGTACAGAGTGCAGAGTTTAGGATTACGCTACATACAGAGTGCAGAATTTGGGATTACGCTACGTACAGAGTGCAGAGTTTAGGATTATGGTACGTACAGGGTGCAGAGTTCAGGATTATGCTATGTACAGAGAGCAGAGTTCAGGATTACGCTACGTGCAGAGTGCAGAGTTCAGGAGTATGCTACGTACAAAATGTAGTGTTCAGGAGTGCGCTACGTACAGAGTTCAGGATTGCGCTACGTACAGAGTGCAGAGTTCAGGATTATGCTACGTGCAGAGTTCGGGATTACGCTACGTACAGAGTGCAGAGTTCAGGATTATGCTACTACAGGGTGCAGAGTTCAGGAGTGCGCTACGTATATAGTGCAGAGTTCAGGAATACGCTACATACAGAGTTCAGGATTATGCTACGTACAGAGTGCAGGAGTACGCTATGTACAGAGTGCAGGGTTCAGGAGTATGCTATATACAGAGTGCAGAGCTCAGGAGTGCCCTATGTACAGAGTGCAGAGTTCAGGAGTGTGTTATGTACTAAGTGCAGAGTTCAGGATTATGCTACGTACAGAGTGCAGGAGTACGCTATGAACAGAGTGCAGGGTTCGGGAGTATGCTATATACAGAGTGCAGAGCTCAGGAGTGCCCTATTTACAGAGTGCATAGTTCAGGATTACACTACGTACAGAGTGCAGAATTCAGGATCATGCTACGTACAGGTTGCAGAGTTCAGGATTACACTACCTACAGAGTGCAGAGTCCAGGATTATGCTACGTACAGAGTGCAGCGTTCAGGAGTGCGCTACGTACATAGTGCAGAGTTCAGGAATACGCTATGTACAGAGTTCAGGATTATGTTACGTACAGAGTGCAGGAGTACGCTATGTACTGTTGTGGAAATTTTTATAAATGTATGTTGTCAAATGTCCCCCAGTGTCGGTTTTGCTGTAATACGCTCATGTGAGCATATTCGCACATACAGACGTTGGTGGAAGACCATTGGCTGCGAAAATCTTCCTGTGGACATGGCATATCTGTTGCTCTTTTAACCACTTCCCGCCCGCCCTATAGCGGATTGACGTCCGGGAAGTGGTTATGTTATCCTGACTGGACGTCATATGACGTCCAGCAGGATAACATGCCGCAGCACGCCCCCGGGGGTGCGAATCGCGGCGATCGGTGGAGCGGTGTGTCAGTCTGACACACCGCTACACTGATCTTGGTAAAAAGCCTCCGGCGGAGGCTCTTTACCACGTGATCAGCCGTGTCCAATCACGGCTGATCACGCTGTCAATAGGAAGAGCCGTTGATCGGCTCTTCCTCACTCGCGTCTGACAGACGCGAGTAGAGGAGAGCCGATCGGCGGCTCTCCTGGCAGGGGGGGTCTGTGCTGATTGTTTATCAGCGCAGCCCCCCCCCGCAGATCACCACACTGGACCACCAGGGATCGCCACTAGGACCACCAGGGAAGGGGCAACATGTGGATGGCCAGGTATGTACCCCATGGCCATCCACATGTGCCCAGTGTGCCAAATCTGTGCCAATCAGTGCCCACAAATGGGCACTGATTGGCACAATTATGTTGCAGTGATGCCCAGCAATGCCACCCTTAGGGGCATCACTGCAAACAAGTAATGCCATCAGTGCCACCCATCAGTGTCCATTCATGCCACCTGTCAGTGCCCATCCGTGCCCATCAGTGCCCATCCGTGCCCATCTGTGCCAACTATCAGTGCCACCCATAAGTAACCATCAATGCCACCTACGAGTGCCCATCAATGCCACCTATGAGTGCCCATCAGTGCCGCCTATAAGTGCCCATCCGTGCCACCTATGAGTGCCCATCAGTGCCGCATACCAGTGCCACCTATCAGTGCCCATCAGTGCCGCCTATCAGTGCCCATCAGTGCCGCCTATCTGTGCCCATCATCAGTGCCCGTCAGTGCCACCTCATCAGTGCCACCTCATCGGTGCCACCTCATCGGTGCCCATCAGTGCCGCCGTATCAGTGCCCGTCAGTGCAGCCATATCAGTGCCCGCCATTGAAGAAGAAAACGTACTTATTTACAAAAAGTTTTAACAGAAACAAAGAAAAACTTGTTTTTTTTTCAAAATTTTCGGTCTTTTTTTATTTGTTGCGCAAAAAATAAAAACCGCAAAGGTGATCAAATACTACCAAAAGAAAGCTCTATTTGTGGGAACAAAATGATAAAAAATTTGTTTGGGTACAGTGTAGCATGACCGCGCAATTGTCATTCAAATTGCGACAGCGCTGAAAGCTGAAAATTGGTCTGGGCGGGAAGGTGTCTAAGTGCCTGGTATTGAAGTGGTTAAGGATGATAGTTTATGCCTCACCAAGAGACTGGCACCTCATGGCGACTGCATTAATGACTCCGAGCATACATGTCTGCGTACATGGGAACTATAGCATAACTATATGAAAATTATGGCTCACTGAGCCATGGTTTTGTATGGTTCGCATCACTGGTAACAGTGGGAGTGTGCACACGGTCGTGTTCAAAGCCATGTGCTTGCCGCATGGTTTTGCACACCACCGTCTGCACACGTCATTACTGTATTTCTATTTAAATGTATACATGTCTTTGAATGGTTCTGTATTTAACCCTGTTGGAAGGGCTTCTGTATTGTCACATCCTGTTACATCCTTATATGGTCATTTCCTCTGTATTGTTCATTTCCTGTGAGGTCACAAATTTTGTAGGAGGCGTTTGGCTGTTGAAGGCACAACCCTCAAGTTGGGACTTCCTGTTGATATGTAAATAAAAGCAGACTCATGGCTGAGGGAGGCAGAGATGCTGAGATGAGAACGTAAGAATGTGTTGATGTCTGTTTACTGGGGAATGGGGAACCAGAGGCGAGACATGTGATCAAAAGGTACGGTATATCATTAAGAAATGGGTGCTTATTAGCACAGGAGATATGGCTGTGTGCATAGCTTACAGCCATCTTTCTACGACAGTACAGAGTGCAGGTTTCAGGAGTATGCTATGTACAGGGTGCAGAGCTCAGCAGTGCCCTATGTACAGAGTGCATAGTTAAGGATTACACTACGTATAGAGTGCAGAGTTCGGGATTACGCTGCATACAGAGTTCAGAGTTCAGGGGTGTGCTACGTACAGAGTGCAGAGTTCAGGAGTGCCCTATGTACAGAGTGCAGAGTTCAGGAGTGTGTTATGTACTGAGTGCAGAGTTCAGGAGTGCCCTATGTACAGAGTGCAGAGTTCAGGAGTGTGTTATGTACTGAGTGCAGAGTTCAGGAGTGCCCTATGTACAGAGTGCAGAGTTCAGGAGTGTGTTATGTACTGAGTGCAGAGTTTAGGGGTGCCCTATATACAGAGTGTAGGCAGCTCTATGTACATGTTGTCACGTATATATATATATATATATATATATATATATATATATATATATACACATGTGACAAAAACAACTAATCGATTAATCGACAACTAATCGATTATGAAATTAATCCATTACTATTTCCATAATCGATTATTCGGACAGTAACATAATGGGGTTAAAAAAAATAAAATGAGCCCTTTAGTGTACAAAAAGAGCAAATAATCGCTACTGTAAATATTACTTTCACTGTTGCACAGTAAAAAAATGAACCCCTTACAGTAGCGATTATTTGCTCTTTTTGTACTCTAAAGGGCTCATTTTTTATTACTTAATCCCATTATGTTACTAAACGTCTTAGGCCTGGTTCACACCTATTTGTTTTTTGGTGCTTTTTGCAGAAACGCACTACAGTTCATTTAACGTTCACATCTATGCTTTTTTTTGCGTATTTGGAAAGGGTCAGGGACTTTTTTCAATGCAAGAACGGTGCCTTTTTGGTTCAATATACTTCAATGGAGAAGCTGCAGAAAAGCATGTAATGCGTTTTTGCAGCAATTTGTGTGTGTTTTTTTTTTTAATCTGCCCAACAACAAATTGGCCAAAAAAAGGCACAAAAAAAATGCAAAACCGCCAATATCGCAGCAAAATCGCGTGCGCAAAAAATCAAAAACGCACAGCAAAAAGCACGGCAGAAACAGGTCAAAAGCAAACTGCATAGGTGTGTACCCAGCCTTATGCTGGCCACAAAGATCAATTTTCAGACGAGAATATTAATACAAAAAATCTTGTGTACATTCACTGAATGAAAGAATGTTGTTTAAAATTTTCACTTAACATTCTGTTTTGAAACTAATGTAATTTCTGAACAAAAACCGCATACACTGTCTAAAAATTCTATTGACCATGAAGTTTTCTATTAAACAAACGTCGATTTGACCCCACTAGCGATTGGAAAATCGAACAAACGTTCTTAAAATGAAATTTTTTTTTTTTGAAGGAAGACATTGTTTTTGTATGGCCAGTATATATATATATATATATATATATAAAACAATTTTATTTAGCTGTATTTGGTTCATTATGCAATAACGGAAGCCCACTACTAAATGCAGGTTAAGAGCAGGTGATATTTGAAGAGATAGTTTTCAGTTCAAGGATTATATATGTTTGTTCATATATTATTCAAATAATCTGTATATTCTTAAGCAATTCAAGAGAATGAACTCTTTATAGATATGTCACAATTTTCAGACTACCCAGCAAATTTTTTTTCTTGTCAACTTTAGTATAGGGCCAAAGGAAAGTGTCATTATTGACTCAATGAAATCTGCAACATTCCAGTGACATGTTTTAGCAGAACAAGCTTTCTTCAATGAGAACAGCATAGAGCTAATCCTTAACAAAGGTTTATTATGCTGTAAATCCAATGTGATTTCAAAGGATTACAGTTGCACATGATGGATTGTCACATCTGAAAATCTCTGGGGATGACTTCATAATATGCATCCACACATACACCACCCTGGATATAGGTAATAAATTATCATTGTAACCTTTCACACCGGAGCCTTTCACAACACGTAGATCTCCATGATATATTTCCCCGGGTTGTAATTTACTTTTATAAATGCTCAAGAGTGTAGAAGGGGGAAAAAAAAAAAAAAATCTAATGCTCGGCCTAATTTTAATAATCTTCTAAAGGAACATCGCAGTGAACCATTAAAAATATTATAAACAAAGACACACATAAATATTTCTTCCTAAATTGATCATTTTAATGTTGGTTTATTACACAAAAACTGGCCACTTTGACTGGTTAGAGTTGACAGGTGCGCTATTAAAAGGGATCCATCACCAACAAAACATTATTTAGATATACAGCAGCTAAGTGGGCAGACTAATGGTAATACGGTTCCACTTTATTTATCTGTATCCAGAATAAAGTGTAATAAGAAAAAACGGGCTACAGCCACATAGAACAATCATCATCTGGAGCATCCAGGCACAGAGCAGTTCAAAAACTCCAAGTCTATGCTGATTTTTTTTACCACGCTTCTCACGATGTCAAACTTCCAAATTTCCAGTGTTCATTGCTCGGGAAAAGTTAGAGGAATAGGACAAGAACCTGATTCCTAAATGTGAAGACTTGTTATCTATAAATATTAATTGGGCCTAAGTAGTGCCCCGAAAATTAAAAATTTTTTCTTGAGTTCCTCCCGATGAAGAGTAAAGCATTTCCTGTGTTTAGTCCCTCCTGTTCTGTAGGTTCAAAACTCTATATCTACAGTGTGAGATCCTCTAGGGCAGTAGTTCTCAACCTCAGTCCTCATGTACCCCCAACAGGCCATGTTTAGGGAATTTCTCTTAGATAAGAAAGCTGTCCAAAATACCAAGCCATTGACTCTGATTTAAAGCACCTGTGCAAGATAAAGGAAAACCTGCAAACATAGCCTGTTGGAGGTACTTGAGGACTGAGGTTGAGAACCACTGATCTAAGGCCCTATTCTGACTACTAGTCTCGCCAGATTTAGAGAGAGATTTGGTGATGTCACTAGTGTGTTGCTCACTGTTCGCCTTGCTGGAGAGGAAGCTGTACCTGAGGACCTGCAGTGCAAGGATCACTCTGCTTTTGTTTCTTTCATTTAGTAGACCTGTGCTTCCTACATCTCTCCTGCTGGAGAGAGGCACACAGAGTAGCTATGCCCGCCCCTCCCCTCTGCTGCCCATTCAGAGAAGCCTTTGTATTTTGTGGATGAGTTCACATAATACAAAGGCTTCTGTGATTGGGCAGAATGAGAGGAGGGGCAGGCATAGCAGCCGCACCGACTCTAATGTTGAAGATGCTTAGACCTGGAAATACAGCGATAGCCATATTCCAAGAGTGCAATAAGACGGTCAGATTCAAATAATAAAGATAAACCCAGCAGATGTCATGAAGCTTCTTGGACTTAACTCATGGGGGTTGATTTACTAAAGGCAAATAGACTGACTCTGCAAGAGCAGTTGCTCCAGAGCTTAGTAAATTGAGGTAAAGCTTCACTTTGCAAAGAGCACCCAATCACATGCAAGGAAAATTTAAAAAAATGCATTTTTGCATGCACGTGATTGGATGATGGAAGTCAGCAGAGCTTCTGCTCATTTACTAAGCCCGGGAGCAACTGCTTTTGCAGAGTGCAGCTGTCTATTTGCCTTTAGTAAATCAATCCCACCGTGTGCTTTCACTTAATACAAAGGAGCTGAATTCTTGGAATTTAGCTTTAAACTTTGGGGGGCCAGGCTGTGGCCAGTGGGAGAAAACAATGCCTCAGGCGTGGTGGTCACGGGGGGTATAATAATTTTTTTTACAAAATTACATGGTCAGTAGGAGGAAGAATAGTGCCCCATCATTGGTGAGCAAAGGGCCACATCTGATCCACAGCCACAGTTTGGAGACCTCTGCCCTAGAGCACTGTAGTATAGATTCACCATGGAAAACATTCTCCAGGGGGTTGGAAAGTTCAGTCAGTGTTTGCATATAACATCTGTCAAATGCTATATGAATATTTGAAGTGTTTCTAAATCCAAGAACAAAAATGTAATATATTTTGTATCGTTTTCTCCATTATTGTTGCTGGTGATTGGTGGGTTGAAAAGAACAGGTGGGGCTGCAGGGGGATGATCACTAGGAGGATTTGGGTGAGGTCTTCACCCGGAAGAGGGACTGCATTGGGGCAACTTCCCACCCTCCTTTGCGTTCAGTTTTTGGCATTTACTGGGGGCAGCCCTTAAAGTGTGTCTTGTCATGACTACTGGCAGGGTACAGGGTCCTTGTATGCGCTTTATTATATGAAAAAATGTACATTGGTAGGGACCTGTCTTGGGTACGGCTCCCAGTAGTGCGGTGTTGTCTCCGAGTCAGCGTTTTGTGGCTGGAGGACTGATTTTCGGTTAAGCAGGTACTTGGAGTAGTAATGCTCACAGGGACCTTGGGGGTCCCATTTTTCATACAGTACTGACTGTTGTTGTATGTTATGTATATGGTATTTATACAAGGGCTGCTATGGCCATTAAATTCCATTTTGATGTCATGTGTGTCACTTGGGTAAGGTAGGAGTGGAGTGTTGGTCAAGCAGTCAAAGGGACAAATCATCTTTTATACCCTAGTCATGCCCCTAATGCTATGGCAAATAAGAGACCAAATTAGAGAAGTTCATTGTTGGAGGTTACAAATACTAGTGAACCTGTGGCCAAGGCTATGGGCATTCAAGTACTTGCAAATTATCAAGATGTTTAGGTGAGGGTTAATGCATCCTCCTTCCGGACAGATCTTGGAGAATAAACGAAAACTTGCAAGAAGACAATCCTGCATTGTGATGCAGCATCTTCTCAAGAGATTTGAGCTACTCAGAATTTCCAGGGATTTTGTTGGCAGGAGGATGGTGTCACCCCCTTGCACTATGGAAAGGAGAGTTTATTATTTAACCCCCAAAGTTCCTTTTTTTTTGCTTTTATGCAGTGTGAAAGGTGATGGGGCCACATTGAATAGTTCAGACCTTGCCTAGTGTGCAAGATCTGCTTTAGTACATGGCAAATGAGCTTTAAAACACATGTGTGAAACGCAAGACAAGCAGGCCGAATCCAGCCCGTAAGGCCAATCCATGTGGCCCTCGCACCTCTCTTGCAAATGCAGCACCCCTCCTCGCCCCCGACTCTACCTTGTCTTAGCACTCGGCAGGAAAGGGAAAGAGTGTCAGAAACCATGAAATCAGGCCAAGACAGAAGTACAGTTAAATCACACTTGTTTAATAATAACAGTAAAAAGAACAAACGTAGTCAAAACATAGCCAAAGTTCAGTAACCAGAAAGAATAGTCAGCCAAGCCAGAAGTCAGGGATCAATGTAGTGGAACAGCAAGCAGGATCTGGAGCCAGAAGGGATGTCAGCCAAGCAAGTCTTTGAACAGGAACGCAGGAGATAGTCTCTGTGATGTTGACCAAGGTGAAGGCAGAGATCCACTGGGCTGAACGACTTAAGTAGGCAGGACTGACGAGCAGGATATCAGCAACAGCTGAATAACTGTGGAAAGATAGGAGCTGGCAATTAGCCGACAGCTGAGTGGCCAGCTCTGAGAAGGAAGGGCTGAGCCAAGCCCTGACAAGGAGAGAACTCCTCCACCAGATCCTGTGCCTCTCTGTGCAGCTGCAGCACCCCCTCATCTCAGCCTCCTCTGGTCTCAGCATTCTGACCTCAGCCCTCCTCCAGACCCTGCACTTTTTGCTTCCCAGCTCTTCCCCCAGCTTCTTCCCAGCAGCAGCACAAGGTAAGAGGGGGCGAACTGAGATGTAAATAAGGGAGGGTGGGGGACTATTGACTTCTCAAAGTGGGAAGGCTTTTGACATCTGATGTAAGGGGTAGGGGGGTTGGAGTGCTCTGGACATCTAGTCCTACAGATACAACTTTGAGGGCAACCATAATGCTAATGTGGCCCACAATGAAATTGAGTTTGACACCCCTGCTATAAAACAAAGCCCTATCGACCTCTGTAGCTGCAGGCATTGAAGAGTAATTCATCCTCAAAATAAAGGCACAGTAGTCGGGTTCCAGTTGAAGAATTTTCCGTTACAGGCAGAGCAGGGGGATGTTTGGATATTTCTTTTTCACCAAGAATTCGGAAATTCTCCCGAAGGCACCCTTGCTCTGCATTGGTGTGCTATTTCCTTGAAGACGAGTCACCTTAACTGGAAAACGATAGCGACTGTTAACATTCCATTGTTGTTCACCTAGAATCACCCTGCCTAGGCCTTTTCAATTCATAAAACGAATAGAAAAAAAGAGCAAATCTTTTCTATCACACATATCAGTCCTTGAACATTGACACAAAGCTTGCTTTGCCCTTCTGTGTGTTGTGGGATATAATATAGAATTCATTAGAGAATATACTTAAAACACATCACTATAAATGCAGCAACAATTTAAAAAAAATCAAGATAAATGCTACAGTTTGTGCAATCATTTGTCTTTGTACGCTGAATTAACTGACATTACAAGATGGATCTGTATATTAATGTGTCCTTTATATATAGAGGCTGGAAGGACGAGAGGAAAAATATATTTATTTACTACAACATCACAAGAGCAGAATTTCAGGCTAATGAGTATTTTATATATAATTAGCATATTTATTACAGGCAGGTAATAACTCTGAGGGGCACAAAGCATTTTAGAATTTACTTTGTGTCTTAAAATTGTATAACAACATTCCGAAGATGGGATTTATGTGTTTCAATGGTAAAACATACGTTAAAATAATTTTTTTTTTTTTTTTGCTAGAAAATCACTTAGAACTGCCAAACATTATATATTTTTTTTTTCAGACACCCTAGAGAATAAAATGGCGTCATTGCAATACTTTATGTCACACCGTATTTGCGCAGCGGTCTTACAAGCGCATTTTTTTTGGGAAAAAATAAAAATTTTGGACTTAAAAAATAAGACAACAGTAAAGTTACCCCATTTTTTTTTATATTGTGAAAGATAATGTTACGCCGAGTAAATTGATACCCAACATGTAATGCTTCAAAATTGTGCCCGCTCGTGGAATAGCGACAGGCTTTTATCCTTAAAAATCTCCATAGGTGACGTTAAAAAATTTCTACAGGTTACCAGTTTTGAGTTACAGAGGAGGTCTAGAATTATTGCTCTCACTCTAATGATCGCGGCGATACCTCACATGTGTGGTTTGAACACCGTTTTCATATGCGGGCGTGACTTACGTATGCGTTAGCTTCTGCGTGCGAGCTTGGCGGGACGGGGGCTTTAAATTCTATTTATTTTTTTCTCAATTATTTCACTTTTTATTTTTTTATTTTTACACTGTCTTTTAAAATAAAATTATTTAGGTCACTTTTATTCCTATTACAAGTAATAATAAACATCCCTTGTAATAGAAAAAAAAGCATGACAGGACCTCTTAAATGTGAGATCTGAGGTCAAAACGACCTCCACAACCTCCGATTTCACATTTACACTTAAATGCAATAACAAAATAAAATAAATGTCATTTCTTTTTTTTTACTAAAGTGACGTTTGACGTCGCTTCCGCCCGCCAATGCTATGGAACCAAGTGGGGGCCATCTTTCCCTCACTCAGCATCCAGGCTTACCGATGGCTTCGGTCCGGACCAGAGCACGACGGGAGGGGGCCCTCTCCTGCCCCCCGATAAAAGTGATCTTGTGACGCTGAGACCACTTTTATCTGAAAGAGGCTGTTTTTAAAAATTTCGGGGTTATGGCAGCTAGCTGCTGCCATAACAACAGTATATAGCGTCAAAACAGCGATGTATAACGACGGCGGGCAGACCTTAAGTAGTTAATATACGGTATGTTGTTTTGTCAGTATTTATTGTTATATCTATGACCGTTCCTCTGCACCTCTCAGTAGAAATGTGCGTGGCGAACACATTTTTTTTGTTTCGTATTCATTCGGAAATAATTCACTTCTTTACGTCACATTCGCTATGTTAGAATGATTCGTTTTCGGAATTTGTTTCCTATATTCGGATTTGCTTCATATATTGGTTGTTCCACATCAATTTGTATTTTTGTAAGTTATTTTGGAAGATTAGAATTCATTCCTGTTTCAAGTCATGTTTCAAGTGCAAAATTGTATTGGGACTTGTTTGCAACTTTGATGCGACTTGCTTAGAACTTGCTACCTCCTTGTAACAAGACATGTGCAGAACGACAAAAAAAAAATTTTCGTTTCGTTATTTAAATAATTTCGTTTAGTTAAACGCGTTAAATGTGTTTTTGGAATCTGGTTCATTCATTTTTCAATTTAATTAAAATTTTCCAAATTTAGTCAAATTGAATTCAATTTGACCGAATTTGGAAAATTTGGGTTGGCATTCGAATTTATTCTATTCAAAATTCGAATTTCAGAAGACAGTTATATTTTTTTTATTGTATTGTATTTTATTATATTCTATTGAATTATATACTATTGTTTTTTTTCTATTAAATTCTCCTCTTTTCAATTCTATTCTACTATATTCTATTCCTTTATTTTCTATTATATTTTATTCTATTCTTTTCTTGTTTACCATATTTTTATTAAGTTTCAAGAGGGTATGACAAGTCATGGTTGCCCACGCAGGGGCGACATTAAACAGCGTATGTAGGTATGAGAAATAACATAACTATAAACTGCTACCAGGACCAAAGAGGACCAGGGTAGAGGTAAGGTAAGTATCACAAGCAATACTGTACTGTCCTGTACTGCGCTTCAATCATCACGGCACCATGGTTGATATGGTATCAGGATGATTAAAGCGCATCATTTACAATATTACATTGTAAAAAAAAATAGTTCAACCCACCATAATGCAGTATCAGTGGGAACCCTGAGTGTGTCAATTGCCACCATCGCCTGCCACCAGAAGCAGCTTGTTTCTTAACACATGATGCGGATTGTCACTTGCCAGATGCGGATTGTCACTTGCCACCAGATGCGGATTGTCACTTGCTCGATGTGGATTGTTACTTGCCAAGTGAGGGTGGAACAGCAGTGATGTGGGGCGGGCAGTGAGAGATATCGTCTATTGCTTTATTTTCTATTCTATTCTATTCTTGTTTTCAAAATTCGATTTCAAATTCGTCTTCAAATTCGATTTAAATTTGAATTTTGGACTAATTTTGTTTAGTTATTTGGGATTAGTTTAAATTTGTTACTATTGAAATTCGGATACATCTGTACTTCCAAATAACGAAAAATATGTCCGAATTAATTTTATTTATTTAATTATTTCAGGTACTTATATAGCGCCGTCAATTTACGCACAGCGCTTTACATATAGACTTCAATTCGGAATAAAACGATTGGCACATGACTACTTAAAACCTGCTTTCGACTTCCATGTTTTGGCCAGTTGTAACAATACGGAGTGTGACACATATTATCGAACTTACAAAACCCTCTGAAGCCGCAAACTAATTAAATGAATGAACTTGATGTTTTCATTATAATTTATTTCGGATTCATTGAAATTCGTTACTATTGTAATACGGATACATCCGCATCTCCAAATAACTAAAATTTCGTCCGAATTTCAATTCTTAAGAAAAAACAATAGAATAGGATAATATAGAAAGAATATAATCGCCTTTCCAAATAGAATAGATTAGAACAGGAAAGAATAAAATAGAAAATAAAAACTTTGAATAGAAAAAACAACAGAATATAACAGAATAGAATAGAAAGAATATTTTCTATATATTATATTATTTCCATTCTATTCTGTTTTTTTCTATTGTTTTTTTCTATTTTATTCTTTTCTATTCTAATCTATTATATATATATATATATATATATATATATATATATATATATATATATATATATATATATATATATATATATATATATATTATATATTCTTTCTATATTATCCTATTCTATTGTTTTTTCGACTAATTAAAATTCGGTTGAAATTTTAGTTATTTGGAGATTCGGATTTATCTGTATTACAATAGTAACGAATTTCAATGAATCCGAAATAAATTATAATGAAAACATCAAGTTCATTCATTTCATTTGTTTGTGACTTCAGAGGGTTTTGTAAGCTTGCTTATAGAATAGAAAATAAAAAATTTGAATAGAAAAAACAATAGAATAGAATAGAATAGAAAGAATATTTTCTATATATTATATTCTTTCTATTCTATTCTATTGTTTTTCTAGTATAATTTTTTATTTTCTATTCTATTCTTTTCTAATTTGAAATTCGGATGGTGGTTATATTCTTTCAATATTATCCTATTCTACCCTATTGTTTTTCCTTACGAATTGAAAGTCTTTCAAAATTAGACTTGTGAATTGAATAAATGAGAATTTGAATAGAATAGCAAAGAATAGAGTAGAATAGAATAGAATAGAAGGAAAATAAGTGTGGCCTCTGTAGTGAATTGCTAAAGGTAAAGATAATTGGAAGCTTGTACCATCATCCAGAGATCTAGAGATAAAGGGATTGGGAGCCTAGACCCCAACCAGGCTACCACAAAAACATGGGGGCGATTGGACTATCACGGTACAGTAAAGCAATAAAATTCGAATGTATAACAAATATATAAAAAATACAACAGATTTTTATTGGTACAGAAAAAATATTCAATTACAGATTAAAACATGGCAGCAGTTCATATATATCACCAAAATAATTTATCCCCGAAAAGGGAGAATCACAGTGGGAGAATTGATCACAGATGGCATCTCTCTCAACTAGTTTCGCGGACAGTAGCCGCTTCATCAGGAGAGTATCTGTAATTTATTTAGCAGATTGATCAGAGAACAATATGGTTGCCCGAAGACATAAATGATAAAAAAACTTGTAATATAGCATAGCAATTGGACAAAATTGATGTAATAAAGGGGGAGGAGCAAGGCTGCTTACCCATAGTCCGGCAGACACCTGGCGCAAGGCGCCACCACCAAGGGAGGGGGGTCCCCCGCAGTGACCCGGAGGAGCTACCAATGACGATGACCTGGAATCTGGGTAAAATAAAGTAGGGCAAAGAGAATAGGTATACTGTGGACTTGCAAAACCACAAATTAGTGGAGCAGTAAAAAAAAATTGTGAATGGAGTGATGGAGGGGGATAGAGGACTGGGATCTGAAGTGAAAATTTTTCTAGAAGATCTAGAGCAGTGATGGTGAACCTTGGCACCCCACATATTTTGGAACTACATTTCCCATGCATGAGCATCATGGGAAATGTAGTTCCAAAACATGTGGGGTGCCAAGGTTCCCCATCACTGATCTAGAGAAAAGAATCTAGAGAATAGAATAGAAAAAAATAGAATAGAATAAAATAGAAAGAATATAACCGTCTTCTGAAATTTAAATAGAATCAATTCGAATTTGTTCAGATTTTTCTAATACGAATTGAATTTGACCGAATTCTGAAAATTTGAATCAGATTTGAAAATAAATAAACTAAACTAAACGAGTTCTGAAAACAAATGTAACTAAACAAAATTATTTAAATAACGAATTAAAACAAAACAACTTTTTTTTTTTTGTTCTGCACGTGTCCAGCCTGTACACCCCTGTGCAGACAAACATGGCCCTGGCACAGGTGTGCGCTGTAGCACGCCCGTGTGAACGAGGCCTTACACTAACCCTAACACCTGCACAAATACTGCATAGACGCAGGAGGCGATGAATGACTTGTTACAGTAATATTATTATTATAATACGCTTCTACAAAACCTCTCTGCTTCCAGTAGAAGCCACACGGTTAATATCGAATTAAAACTGTGTTGTAACAAAAATCTGTGTTTTTTTTTTTTTCTTGAACGTGATTTTATTTCATCAAATTAAATCATAATGAACGAACAGAAGTGTAAAAGAGAAGAAAAAAAAATGAGTGAAACTCTAATTCCCCTCTTTTAATCACGGCGCGTTTCCGAAAGGTGCGAAATCCTTTATTAGTTTTCTGTTCTAGTAAAATAAAAAAGAATCCATTGTAAAATAATATTTGAAAAGCTTAACTAAGATGGCTGCCGGTATGAATTCTCCCGCAGCGGATATAGTGTTACACTTTCATTTAGATATTTATCAACTGAAACAACGTTTACTAATCAATGCCATTCCTTGATATTTTACTACGTGTTTTATTAAGCATATCTGCGCCGTTACTGTACGGGGGCAAAGGTAATGTTTTCCTTCCCGTTCTCTACTACAAATCTGAATTAATAAACGGTAAGATCTCATTTCCTGCGCCAGTGTTTAGGGAATCTCAGACATTTCCGCAAAAGATTCAAAAACAAAAACGAGAATTCCGACACAAGACGTATATATTTTAGAGCGGGATCATATTGTTATTTACTTTTATAGCCAAACTCCAGGCTGGCCCACAAATTAAAATCTGCAACCCCGCCCTCCTTCCCCAGCATATGCAGGACTGGACGCTTCTTTTGTCTAGAGGGGAATAGTAAATTGTATGGGCACTTGCACATGTATGAACATAAGATTTGTGGCAGAAAATTGCGGCATGAAAGCACAAGTATGGGCTTATAATAAATGCACATCAGCATTCACGTGACTTTTTCTTTTTTTTTTTTTCATGTTCGAAATAAACTACTACTACTATTAAAATGTTTTCAAGCTTTTCTTGGATTGTGTTGTGCACATGTTCGCACGTAAAATACTATCCAGCAATATAGATTTTTTTTTTTACTGATCTATACACAGTACAGGCCCATTAAAAACAATAGGCTGCAATTAGATCAGTAAAAATCAAAATACCTAAAAATTAGGGGTGTATATGTGCAAGAGGCCTCCTCTCCTCTTCCTTTCTCCGTCAGGGTCCCCCAAGGTTCTGTTCTTGGACCTCTCCTTTCCTCAATCTACACCTCTCCCTGGGTCAGCTGATAGCCTCCCATGGCCCTCAATATAATTTATATGCTAATGACACCAACATCTATCTCTCTATACCCCTCATCCCACCCTATCAGTCTCCTCACACATCACCAACTTAACAACAGACATATCAGCCTGGATGTCTCACCACTTTCTAAAACCAGTGGCAGCCGCTCATACGGGGCACAGGGGCGCCACCCCCCTAATCTCCATGCGCCCGGCCCCTAATCTCATTGCCGGGCACCGGACGCATAGATTTTTGTGGGGTTTTTTTTTAGAAGTACGTGATTAGAGCCTTAAGCTCTAATTGGCTTCAAAACGGGTGGGCTTGGGGTGCAGAGACCCGCTTTCTGATTGGCCGAGAGGAGAAGCAGGAAGACGTTGGCGAATATTAATTCACTAATGTCTTCCTGCTTCTCCTCCCGGCCAATCAGAAAGTGGGCCCTAAGACCCGATTGGCCAAGAAGAGAAGCGACCAGATTGACCAGTAGGAGAAGCAGTGGGGAAGCCGCCCGGGAAGCCGCCGAGGAGGAGAAGCAGATGGGAAGCCGCCGAGGAGGAGAAGCAGATGGGAAGCCGCCGAGGAGGAGAGGCAGTGGGGAAGCCTCCCACGACATGGATGCGGTAAGTAGCATTGGGCAATCGACCAGTTGGGGGGGGGGGGGGCGGCTGAGAGGTTTGTTTGCCGCCTTCCTCAAAAGATTAGGCATCAGCCGCCACTGCCTAAAGCTCAATTAATCTCTGACTTCTCTGTCATAATCAACAGCTCAACTATCAACCCAACCCCCCATACCAAGGTCCTAGGTGTAGGAACTATCCTTTCAGCCCCACATCCAATCACTGTCCAAAGCTTGCTGCCTCAACCCCCACAACTTCTCCAAGATATGCCCCTTCCTAACCAATGACACCACAAAACTTCTAGTTCACTGGTCATCTCTCGCCTCATTGACTACTGCAACTCCCTTCTTATTGGCTTACCTTTACACAGGCTATCCCCCCTTTAGTTCATCATGAATCTTACCGCCAGACTCATCAACATTACCAACCATTCAGTATCTTCTATCGCTCTCTGCTAATCCTTCCACTGGCTTCTCTTTCTGTTAAAAGTGATCTGAGTGGCTGATTAACCACTGGATCACTTTTAGAAGCGGCGGTTCCACCCCCACCCCCGCTGCTTTCCACTGGTTCTTGGGCTTACCTGGCTCATCGGCAAGCCCAAGAACTGATCCAACAGTGGCAGCAGCTGGCCATAGAGATTAGCAGAGGAAAACTGGCCTCCGCTCATGATCATGACGTCACTTCCGTTTCACGGCTGATATAAACAACGCCATTTTTTTTTAAAGCATCCGATCAATGTTGTTTTTTTTTGATCTGATGCTTTCCCTTGTAGAGGAGAGAGTAGATTCTTTCCATAAAGGGGACCTGTCGAGCGTCATTTCTATCACCAGGGATGTTTACATTCCTGGTGATAGGAATAAAGTGTCCCGTCCCCCCGTGTTTGCACGCAGTAGCAAACGCATACATAGGTCATGCCCACATATGTAAACGGTGTTCACACCACCCATGTGAGGTATTGCCATGAGTGACAGCAATAATTCTAGCTCTAGACTTCCCCTGTATCTCTAAACTGGTAACCTGTAAAAAAATTTAAAGCGTTGCTTATGGAGATTTTCAAGTACCGTAGTTTGGTGCTTTTCTACGAGTATGCACAATTTTAAAGCGCGGCATGTTAGGAATCTATTTACTCGGCGTAACATCATCTTTCATACTTTACAAAAAAATTAAGTTATGTATTGTTTTTTTCATTCATTAAAGTGTTTTTTTTCCCCCCCACAAAATTTTGTTTGAAAAACCGATCCGCAAATACAGTGTGACAGAAAAAATTGCAACAACCGCCATTTTATTCTCTAGGGCCTCTGCTAAAAAATATATATAATGTTTGGGGGTTCTAAGTAATTTTCTATGAGGAGTGCTCAAGTCAAATCGAGACTTTTATTTTGACAGGTATAAAAAGAGATGCTAGCTTGGTGGTACTTCACGCAGTAGTAAGTGGCAAGCGTGTCCTATTACTGATAGGCGGCGCACATGTTCCGAGCCAGTCCAGAGACTGTTAATCATATGACGTGGCGAGGATAACACAGCCGGGGGCACACAGTGAGGTGCAGCGAGGTGATCGGAGGTGCTGTTTGTCAGTCTACCACACCGCAACTCCGATCGTGGTCTGAAGCCTGTGACAAAGGCTTCTTACCACGTGATCAGCTGTGACCAATCACAGCAGATCATCGCGTGAACCAGGAAGTGCCGGTAAATGGCTTTCCTCGGTTCACGCTGACACGCTCCCCCTGTCAGAGGGGGGTTTGTGCTGATAATCAGCACATTGAATATCAGCACAGACCCCATCAAAAGGTGCCCATCAGCTGCCAATCAGTGCCCAACACCTGCCAGCCTGTCCCCATAATAAACGCCTGTCAGTGCCAATAACAGTGCCGATCAGTGCCAATCAGTGCCTAAAAAAGTGCCAATCAGTGTCCCATCAGTAATGCCTGTCAGTGCCCCATCGAAGTGCCAATCAGTGCCACTCAGTAATGCCTGTCAGTAGCTCCTCATCAGTGCTGTCTATCCAGTGCCACCTAGCAGAGCTGATTAGTGCCACCTGTCAGTGCTGCCTATCACTGCCCATACATTTCTTTTTTTTTGATTGTCGGCCTTTTTTCGTTTATAGCGCAAAGAATAAAAACCGTAGAGGTGATGAAATACCACCAAAAGAAAGCTCTATTTGTGGGAAGAAAATTATAAAAATTTAGTTTGGTTACAGTGTAGCATGACCGCGCAATTGTCATTCAAAGTGTGACAGCGCTGAAAGCTAAAAATTGTCCTGGGCAGGAAGGGGGGTGAAAGTGCCGGTATAGAAGTGGTTAAAGAGGAACTGCAGTCTGCTCACATCATTTGTAATAAAAACATCTATTGCCATTCTGAAGCTTCCCTTCAACCACTTTGCATATTATTTTATATATACTGTGATTCTGTATTTGCCAAATATGATGCAGAAATCTCCCTCCACTGAGTCTGGCTGCATCCATTTTAAGTGTGGGCAGCTGAAGCTGCTGCCTGTTCACTTCCTGGATTTACACTGACACACAAAGGCATACTTCCAGCTCTGCAGCCCTCATTGGCCCTCTTATGACTCATCCCCCCTCCCCCTTCCTGGCAAACTATCAGGAGAGTGAGAGAGAGAGAGCTGTACATGATGTCATAAGTCTAGGCTAATGACCAGACAAGAAACAGGAAGTGGGCTGTAAAAGGGATTTGCTGGCAGAAAAAAAATGTTTTACTATCCAAAGTTAAAACAACAACAAGGGCAGAAGATTTAATAGAAGGAAAGATGAAAAAAATGACTGAAGGTCCACTTTAAGTGGTTTAAGGTAAGAATTAATCTTTTATCAGATACCCTCTAGCCAAGACAAGCATTATATTATACATATGCTGGGGAAGGGTGCTGACAAACAGATTTATTTATTTATGATTATTATTATTATGATTATTTATTCTTTATAGGATTAATAAAGCATTTATTGGAAAAATAAACTCTCTGCAGACTAAAATGTGGGCTCAGATGGGAGCTCCTGAAGGGCTTGGGAGCTCCTGGCAGGCTTCAATGGGGGCTAATGGCCGACTCTGACACAAAGCCTCTGGCAGGTTCTACTTGCAAACTCAGGTACGGCCTCCAACAGGAGCTGCTAGCCGGCTGTTATGTGGGCTCTTACTGGGCTACAATTGATGCCCCAATCAGGTTTCAGTTGAGACTCCTGGTGGGCACAGATTATGGATCCCAGAATGGTCAAATGGGGGCTTTAAGTGAGCACCTGATACAGGATCCTGGCAGCTTCATCACCTGTACTGGAATAGCACAATCTCAGAAGCAGCCACATTATGCTCTCTGTGAAACATTATGGTTTGTTAGTCATAAAATTGCAACATTTTTCTATGCGTGAGATTCTTGAAGGTCACTAGCATTACGATCGTATATATGCCACATTATGCAAATATCATTGCAAATAAAAAAAAACACAGTATCGTAGATGTAACAAGGTTAATAAATGTCCCCTAAAGTATGTAGGCAAAAAAACATTCTCCTGCCACATCCCCAATTACACAGATAATGAGGAATTAATTAGCAAAAAATCCAGGCCGGATAAAAGGTGTTGCATGGTATAACACTTTTGTTATTTAAAGTGACCATCAGTGACCAACAGTTTCCCATTGGAGAAATACCTGTAATAGAGAAAGAGTTGAAATATTTACCTCTCCTGCCACCTGCGCCGCTGAACTCGGCTCCATTCATTACAGATCGTCCTTTGAAGTACGCTGGAAAACTGACACTTCCTGGAGTCTCAATCTTCTATATCCCCCACAGCTATTCCACCGGCCTCCACATAGCTACTGCATCCTGTAGTGACATGAAGATCAGCAGAGGAAACTGAGAGCTGCGGGGGGCCCAGGAGTCTGACACACCTTGAAATGAGACCTACAGCTAAAGCTCGATTGGCTGTATTTCTCTTGTGGACCGGAAACCAGGTCAGCCTCCTAGTCAGCCGCTAAGAGCCTTAGCCAGCCACTCCTATCCCCTCGACAGCTCAG
Source organism: Aquarana catesbeiana (assembly GCF_042186555.1). Taxonomy (NCBI): domain Eukaryota; kingdom Metazoa; phylum Chordata; class Amphibia; order Anura; family Ranidae; genus Aquarana; species Aquarana catesbeiana. Next base: position 276,334,653 of record NC_133334.1, read on the forward strand.
CGCTCCATTGGGGGGGGGGGCAGAGCAAAGAGCCAGTGACTGCTTACTGAGAACCAATCGATCTGCAGTGTTTGATCGCTGGGTTCTCAGTCTTAGAGCCGGCAGGGGACAGATGTAGCATTGGACCGATGCTGCATCCACCTAGGTAAGTATGATTGTACAAAAAAAAAAAAAAAACATTCCCATACTTCTCTTTTAATTACTCAGATATACAAATTTCTCACGAATGGAGCACTGTTACGCAACAAAGGTGGCCGAAGAGGTAATTATATACACCCTTCTTTTATAAGTATGCCTTATGCCCTGTACACACAGGCGGACTTTTCCGACTTTTCCGAACAAACGGACTTGCCTACACACGATCACACCAAAGTCTGAAGGATTCGTACGTGATGACGTACACCGGACTAAAATAAGGAAGTTCATAGCCAGTAGCCAATAGCTGCCCTAGCGTCGGTTTTCGTCCATCGGACTAGCATACAGACGAGCAGACTTTTCAACTGGACTCGAGTCCGTCGGAAAGATTTGAAATATGTTCGGCAGATTTTTGACCGAAAAAGATCGTTGCAGGTCCGATGAAGCCCACACACGGTCGAATTGTCCGCCTGACTCGGTCTGTCGGACCAGTCCGGTCAAAAAGTCCGCTCGTGTGTACGCAGCATTAAATGTCCTTTACTGACATTTTCTGTCCATAAAAATCATGGCCTTTTGGCAGAGTACTAGCTGGCACCTCCGCCAAAAGACACTGGGAGGGTTGGGCAGGTGCAGGCCACGGAAAGAGCAGGCAGCCACATTTGCCGATGCTGTACCTCTAGTCCCAGCTGCAGCCCTGTCTAGGCGGAGTGACCTGTCCTCTGCCTCACCCAGCCGGCACAGCTTCACTTCCACTGGGGGCACTGCTATGTCAGTGTGTGCAGGGGTCCCTCCATAGAGAGGTTGTCACCTCCAGTCCAGGGGTCCCTCCATAGAGAAATTGTCACCTCCAGTCCAGGGGCCCCTCCATTGAGAGGTTGCCACCTCCAGTCCAGGGGCCCCTCCATTGAGAGACTACGATCTTCATTCCAGGGGACCCTCCATAGAGAGATTGCCACCTCCAGTCCAGGGGTCCCTCAATAGAAAGATTGCCACCTCCAGTCCAGGGGCCCCTCCATTGAGAGATTGCCACCTCCAGTCCAGGGGCCCCTCCATTGAGAGACTACCATCTTCATTCCAGGGGACCCTCCATAGAGAGATTGCCACCTCCAGTCCAGGGGTCCCTCCATAGAAAGATTGCCACCTTCAGTCCAGGGGCCCCTCCATAGAGAGATTGCCACCTCCAATCCAAGGGCCCCTACATAGAAAGACTGTAACCTTATGTCCAGAGGTGCCTCCATAGAGAGACTTCCACCTCAATCCCTGGGGCCCCTCCATGGGATAGACACTACATCTTCCAGTCCAGGGGCCCCCCACATTAGCTAAGCAGAAAAAGGCAGGTGGTCAGGAGGTGGTTCTGTTAAATTGTTCTCTTTCAAGCCCCTGCCACTGTAAGATGCAATCTGGTTGTGCCCATTTCTCTCCGTGGCATGCCAAACGCAACTTGTTTTTCATCTGTACCCCGAGAGAAACTGATAATTTTGTCATGCTATGTTGACTTTCTAAGTGCAATCCAGAGAAATTACTTTTTATAGGTATTGTCAGTGTTTCCATATCATGTTCATACTGTTTAAATATCAATTCGTTTTTAATAGGAGTTCTGGTTGTCAGTAAAAAAAATGTGCCCCGTCAGTAAATTTTCTGTGTTTTGTCAGGTAAAAAAAAAAAATGAATGGGAGGTTGGCAACCCTGATGCCTTCCCTGTAAAATCTTTGCATTAAATTTTTTTTATAGGTTAATACAGCAGACCACAAAGAAGGACAACTTGGTAAAAAGAGGGACAGTTCCTCCAAATGAGGGACAGTTGGGAGCAATATACTGCTGTCCATCCCTTTTCTCAATAAAAAAAAAGCGACAACGTTCATATAAACTGGATAAACTCAGTACAAAGGAATACAGCTTAGGGGGACATGTTATTAATAGCAAACAGCACACTTTCCCTTTACATCTTAAACAAACATTTATGTTAACTATTGCCAGATGTCCACCCATCACATAGCGAGCTTTCAAGGATCAAAACAGTAGCCCATCTAACCCTTCCGCATGATCCAGCCAAACTTCATCAGCGCATAATATTACTGGCTGTAGAGAAGACAGGTTGCATGAAGCCGGTGGGGTTGGACGTGAATATAGCAGACCTTTATTTCTCCTACAGATCGCATCCCTCTGATGTAATTATTGAAGGTAATGAAATATGACATGCAGCTCGGCCTTTGACCGCAAAGAAAAGCCTCAGCCCTGTTACCTTGTGAACAAAGCCAAAACAGATGTCGTCCCTTCCATGTAGTTTGAGTATGACGACTATAACACAGAACAGGTCCCCGCGCCCAGGCTGGAGATGCCAGCTTTTCACACTCATTGCATTATCTAACAAGAATGCGCCTTCTCATTAAGTAAACTGGAAAAGTTCCCTAAAAAGTGAAAAGATTTTCTTGTTTTCATAGATTTGGCCTTTTTGTTTTTCCTGTTTTTTTCGCTGTTGTCTCGTACACACGATCGGATTTTCCAACGGGAAATGTTCGATGACAGGCTGTTGGAGAAAAATCCGACCGTGTGTACGCTCCATCAGACAACTGTTGTCGGATTTTCCCATGGACAAATGTTGGCTAGCAGGTTTTTTTTTAATTTTCCGCGGACAAATTTGTGTTGTCGGATTTTCCGACCGTGTGTACGCAAGTCCGTTGGACAAAAGTCCAAAGTACAAACACGCATGCTTGGAAGTAAGGACGGTAGGAAGGTAAGCGGTTGGTCTTGTAAACTCGCGGTCGTAATGGAGAATTAACACTCGTGACACTGCAAATTATGAAATCTGGAAATGCAGCGCACAATTCTCTTCTTCTTTAATGGGATAATAATGGAGCTGCTTTGCTGGTGATACTGATGGAGTTATGGCAAACGAATTTTGAAAGACTTTTTTTTCTAGTGATATCAAGAATAATATTATTATGCTTTTTTTGGGGGGCAAGTTACCACAACACCATTATCTCGTAGTTTTTAAGATCAAAGATACAACTATGTTGGTGTCCCTTAATTAATTTTACATTGTATTTTTTTAAAATGTAACTGCCGACTCCCAAACTGTCATTTGAAGTAAAACACACAGCCAAGTATTATTCTACACAATTTTTTTATTGTGCATAAAAAAAAGAAAACAAATAAAATTAGACATGCTATCTGCCAATAGAACTTAACCAAAAAGTTCATTCTATGCATCCAAAAATATAGAAAATATAAAAAATCAAATCATTATTATTCAGCCAAAAAATAAAATAAAAGCCTCATGTATGTGTCCTGATTCTTAATATAGGGGGTCAACAATGCCAAGAGTTGGTGAAAGCAGGGGTCCATCATCCGGAGATAATTCCGAAAATCATCCGGATTATTCTCCTGGAGCTCCTGCAGCAAAGGCATATGACATAATTGGTCACGATTAATAAAGCAACCAATTTTTGGTCCAAGAAATCCTCCTCCTCCTGTTCCTGGACTGGACTTGGGTCAAAGCAATAACTCCAAGGCCAATAATAAATAACACGTTATCTCCTCCGATTCCGCAACATGTCTGGTTGACGAACGGCCATTCAGAAATGAACTGAAAAGTGCAAACTGAAAAGCGCTTTGTTTGTTGGCCGACAATTCCTTGCCGTTTGTATGCAAGACAAAATCCAGGCACACGCCTTCGGACAAAAGTCAGAGGTTTTGTCTGCGGAAAATTCAATCATGTCTACGAAGCTTTAGGCTCCATGCACACTAAAGCTCATAAACGGCCATTTTTGGGAGTTTGGGCAATTTTTATTAACAGCCCATCAACTCCCCTCTATGTTATCCTATGTGTCCATGCACACATGGACGTTTTTGGATGTTTATCAGCAGTGGAGTTTATGGGCTGTCTTCTGAACGCCATAAAATCGCGTTCAGGAGTCGTTTTTCTGACCACAAAAACCGCCAAACACACATTAACGCTGATAACCATCGATAAACACGCAAAAATGTGGCTCACCAGCGTTTAACATTTTTGATCCATTGAAAAAATAAAATAAAATTTCAATAAGAAAAAAAGCTTAAAAACGCTAATGCGGAAAAACGTTGAAAGACTCACTGCAAAGCTACTGGCGTCTTTATAACGTTATTTTAATGTCCAGTGTGCATGGAGCCTTATTAAATACTGAAAGGTGATTTTTGGGGAAAAAAAAAAGTAATTATAAAAGGCACAGATTAACCACTTGCCTACCGGGCACTTTCACCCCCTTCCTGCCCAGGCCAATTTTCAGCTTTCGGCGCTGTCACACTTTGAATGACAATTGCGCTGTCATGCTACACTGTACCCAAATTACATTTTCATCACTTTTTTTCACACAAAAAGAGCTTTCTTTTGGTGATATTTAATCACTACTGGGTTTTTTTATTTTTTTATTTTTTGCTAAATAAATGAAAAAAGACCAACATTTTTGAAAAGTTTTTCATAGTTTGTTTTAAAATTTTGCAAACAGGTAATTTTTTTCCTTCACTGATGTGCACTGATGAGGCTGCACTGCCGCCGGCTTGCCACAGCGGGCGCGGTCAGGGAAGGGCCACGCTGTAGCTGTCATTCGGCTATAGCACGGTCAGCAAGTGGTTAATGCAGCTCCATGTTCATTAATCGATTGTTAATTTTTTTTTTTATATATATTTTATATCAATTATTATTTTTTTTTTTTTTTAAATTGCGAGTAATGTAAGTGCTTAAATTTGACTTTAGTATCAGTACCTGTGCATCAAGGCTCAGAGAAGGGGGTGGGGAGGGAGAAGCAGCACAAGAAGCCAATCAAGTAGAAGGTGCATGGAGCATGCTGATAGAAGAATAGAGCAGAGTGACAGAGAGATGAGCTCATTAGTATGCTGCTTCTCCTTTCACTGTCCAGTCACAGGCTGGGGGAGGGACAAGAGCTGTAAGTGGAAGTGAAACAGCAGTAAAAAAAACATTCCCTCCTCTGCCAGATAGGGCTGTACTGTGTGACAGACCTAGTAAATCTCAGAACTGGATAGTCCTTGGACAGGTAGAACAGCTCTCATCTTTATATTGAGCTGCTTGCCTGGAATTCAGCTTTAAATTGAGTAGACTTCTGGCCGGGCAGGTGATGCTGTTAGTAGGTCCTCTTCCTCCTCTGCCTGTGGCAATGGTGGGCGGTGTTTAACACTACAGTATTGTACTGTGAACCTAGGATTACCTGTTGACACACCTCCAAGAGGTGTGTCTACAACAGCCAGGGCTGGAACAAGGGGTGGGCAGAAGGGGAAGCTGCCCTGGGCTCAGAAGTAGGGGGAGGTGCCCTCAAACCAAACATGCCATTGCCACATCAGTGTCCGGCTGGTCAATAGTGTGTTCCTGCAGTGACTTGGGGGGGGGGGTCTTTGTATAAAATATTTGCTGTACTGATGTCTTAAGCATTTTCAAATATTTACCATGTTGTTTGTAATGTGATAATCTTCTATGATCCTCAGCGCCATCTAATGGTCATAATGCATTTTTTTCTTTTTTTTATTTCAGGAAAACACCTCATTATGGCCAACAGATGGAGCTGATAATCGTAGGAGATAATCATTTATTCTACTGGCTTTAATCATTTTGATTTTACACCATGCAGTGGAAGGGAGGAGTCCATTCATTGTGAGGTTATTCAATCTGGAAGAGGACTCAGAAGTCACATAATACTTACCTGGACCCCATCTCGATCCAGCGATGTGCATGAGACCAGCGGCTCTCTGGGGTCTCTGCCTCCTCATCGGCTGAGACGGCAGCGGGAGCCATTGGCTCTCACTACTGTCAATCACAGCCTGTGAGCCAATGAGGAGAGAGCAGGGTGACGCTCTGTGTCTGAAAGGACAGGCATAGCAGCGGCTTAGCAGTCAGCCTGCTCGGGTGCCCCCATAGCCAGTTGCTCCTTGGCAGGAGGGAGGGGTCAGAAGTGCGGGTGGGGGACCTGAGAAGAGGAGGATCGGGGCTGCTCTGTGCAAAACCATTAAGTAAGTATAACATGTTTGTAATTTAAAAAAACAAAACAAAACAAGTCAGCCTTTAATATCACTTTAAATCACTCGGTAACATGCGGCATGTGCTCTTATAATGTGCCTATAAATACCCGTACAGTACAATTACCTTATTTCTGTGTGATAGATGACAACTTCAATATCTATCAAACTTCATGACTTCTATAATGTAAAATGGGACATAAAATCCATTTTCAGTGAATCACACAAATTAGAACTATATTACCGAAAACTGGTTTGATTAGGGCATGTAATATTCTGCAATAATATTTTATTTGTTTCAAAATAATTGTATTTTTTTTTTTTTTTTTTGTTATTTGTAGAACTGGGAATGTGTAGAGGTGATGCGTGCACTGCTTGCCGGTACTAACTATTATTTATCAACTGCTGTAGGGAAGTGACATGCGCCTTTTGAAAGAAGATACTGTGTACTGTACCTTTAACCTTGACTCTGAGCGCAGTCTTAATTTGGCATGCACGCAGAGGTTAAAAAATGGGTGACCTCTCCGAGGAGGCCGGGGCGAGATTTTGACTGGATTTATTTATGAGGAGGCTGAAGAAATCAGACATAAAATGCTGGCCCCATTATTCATGTGATACATGACAGAGGACCGGTCTGGGTAATGCATTAGCAGAAGGCGTAACACCGTCTCTGTGCCACCGCTGACATAGAAGATAGATAGATAGATAGATAGATAGATAGATAGATAGATAGATAGATAGATAGATAGATAGATAGATAGATAGATAGATAGATAGATAATTATTATTATTATACAGGATTTATATAGCACCAACAGTTTACGTTTAACAATATAACAGGAGACAATACAGTTACAATACAATAAAATACAAGAGGATTAAGAGGGCTCTGCTCAGAAGAGCTTACAATCTAAGTGGTGGGGCAGGTGGTACAAAAGGTTGTAACTGTGGGGAATGAGCTGATGGAAGTGGTAGGAGATTAGTTGGAGATGTGATAGGATTTCCCAAAGAGATGAGTTTTCAGGGATCGCCTGAAGGTAGCAAGAGTAGGGGATAGCCGGACCGGTGGAGGTAGCGAGTTCCAGAGGATGGGAGAGGCTCTGGAGAAATCCTGGAGACGTGCATGGGAGGAGGAGACGAGATAGCTTGAGATTAGGAGGTCTTGAGAAGAACGGAGGGGACGATTTGTGTGATATATGGAGACAAGATTGGTGATGTAGCTCAGGGCAGAGTTGTGAATGGCTTTGTATGTTGTGGTTAGTGTTTTGAATTTAATTCGCTGGGTGATTGGGAGCCAGTGTAGGGATTGGAGGAGAGGGTTGGCAGACACTGAGCAGTTGGTAAGGTGGATAAGTCTGGCAGCAGCATTCATGATAGACCGAAGAGGGGATAGCCTATGGAGAGGCAGGCCAATGAGAAGGGAGTTGCAATAGTGAATAATGAATTAAATAATGAATAATAATGAATAATGAATTAAACCGCCATTGTGCATTCACCTTTCAAGACCAGGCTGTGCCGCTCTCCTTTTTGGTTTATGTGGGCTCATTTTTTATCCCTGATTTGTGTGCAGTGACAACCATTGGATAAGAGAGATAGATAGATAGATAGATAGATAGATAGATAGATAGATAGATAGATAGATAGATAGATAGATAGATAGATAGATAGTAGACAGACACCTGTCATATCAATTTATTATTATTAGAGGATTTATATAGATTTTCACAGCACTTTACAACATGAGGGCAGACACTAAAGTTACAATACAATTCAATACGGGAGGAATCAGAGGGCCCGGCTCGTTAGAGCTTACAATCTAAAAGGGAGGGCCAAGTGATACATACGGTATAACTGTCGGGGGATGAGCTGATGGAGGAAATAAAAAAATTACTTGTTAGGTGGAGTTGGGATAGGCTTCTCTAAAGAGAAGGGTTTTCAGGGATCGCCCAAAAGTGGAGAGAGTAGGAGATAGCCAGACAGATTGGGGAAAGGAGTTCCAGAGGATGGGGGAGGCTCTGAAGAAGTCCTGGGGGTGAGCATGGGAGGAGGTGACGAATGAGCTAGAGAGCAGGAGGTCTTGGGAGTAGCATAGAGGATAGTTTTGTTGGTATTTTGAGACTAGGTTAGTGATGTAGCTGGGGGTAGAGTTGTGGATGGCTTTGTAGGTTGTTAGTATTTTGAATTGTATTCATTGTGTAAATTGAAGCCAATGGATAGAGGGGTAGGAGATACTGAATGGTTGGTAAGGGGGATGAGTCTGGCAGCAGCATTCATGATGGACTGAAGGGTGAGAAAGCCTGTGTAAAGGTAATCCAATTAGGGATTTGCAAAGAAGTCACTGTATCCCTGTATCCAGAATTCACTGGGTCCCCATATCCGGAAGTCACTGTATCCCTATTCTTTTTCATGACCTCTGCAATTCTCCCTGGCATGCTGTCACTCAACTTCTGAGCCACATCCTGACTGATGGCCGCCCATTCTTGCATAATCAATGCTTGGAGTTTGTCAGAATTTGTGGGGGTTTTTTTGTTCACCCGCCTCTTAACGAACACAAGTTCTCAATGGGATTAGTCTTGGGGGTTTCCTGGCCATGGACCCAAAACGTTGATGTTTTGTTTCCCAAGCCACTTAGTTATCACTTTTGCCTTATGGTAAGGTGCTTCATAATGCTGGAAAAGGCATTGTTCCTCAACAAACTGTTCTTGGGCAGCTGGGAGAAGTTTCCAGAGGATAGTTTTGTACCTTTCTTTATTCATGGCTGTGTTCTTAGGCAAATTGTGAGTGAGCCCACTCCCTTGGCTGAGAAACCTCCACCTGAATGGTCTCAGGATGCTCTACTGTTGGCATGACACAGGACTGATGGTAGCGCTCACCTTTTCTTCTCCGGACAAGGTTTTTTCCGGATGCCCAAAACAATCTGAAAGCAGATTCATTAGAGAAAATGACTTTCCCCCAGTCCTCAGCAGTCCAATCCCTGTACATTTTGCAGAATATCAGTCTGTCCCTGATGTTTTTCCTGGAGAGAAGTGGCTTCTTTGCCACCCTTCTAGACACCAGGCCATCCTTCAAAAGTCTTCTCCTCACTGTGCGTGCCGATGTCCTCACACCTGCCTACTGCTATTCCTGAGCAAGCTCCGCACTGGTGGTGCCCGATCCCGCAGCTGAATCATCTGTAGGTGATGGTCCTGGTGCTTGCTGGACTCTCTTGGGCGCCCTGAAGCGTTCTTTACAGATGCAGTAAAAATGTTTTGGGGGGATTAAGTTCATTTTCATGGCAAAAAGGGACTTTGCAAATAATTGCAATTCATCTGATCACTCTTCATAACATTCTGGAGTATATGAAAATTGCCATCCTAAAAACTGAGGCAGCCGACTTTGTGAAAATGAATATTTGTGCCGTTCTCAAAACCTTTGGCCATGGCTGAAATTGTCATTCAAACTTTTGGTTGTTTTTCTTTTTTTTTTTTTATAAATTGTAAACAGCATTTTGCACTTTCATAAGCATTTCCAGTCAGAGGAGTTTGTTTGGAATTGTGGATTCACTTACACTGTTTATAGACTGTTTATGGAATGGATTGTGTTTTCAATTATTTATTGTAACATTGCATTTTCAATTTCATATGTTTTTTTAATTTATTATTAGGTTATAGTGCTACACTAATTGCATATGTATTGATCTAATTTGGTATCACAAATTTTGAGTGTTGGCAGCTTTATCAATCTTGAGGTCAACCCATTACCCCAGCGTGGATTATTTATTTCTCTTTTTTAAATAAAAATGATTGGTTACATGCAAATATTTTTTTCATCACTATGTTTCCTTTATACTGGCTTTGTTAAACAATATTGTGATAGTTAAAAAGGTTTGTGTGAAAGATTTAGTGCAGTGGAACACTTTTAGTAGTTAACAATTGCCTTTATTACAGAGGTTTACTCATCTAACCAAAATGAAGGGCAACAGAGAAGAAAAGAGGGGCAAGGGGATTGGGTTCCAAAACAGGGACAGTCCCCCCAATGAGGCACAGTTGGGAGCTGTGGTGTTGGTGTGTTGCTATGGATATTTTTGGGTGATTTTATAGCATAGTTATATATGAATAGTTGTATTTTTACGACCATGTGCTGTTTTAGAAGCTAAGACTCCCCTATTGATATGCTAACAAACCCCTTTGGTTGGTGTGAAGTCAGACTACAGGATATGATGTAACAGGAAATGGGGGAGTGGATTAGGACTCTGAACAGGTCATGTGGGCAGACAAAGAGCTGTTCTGGAGATTTCGGGGGAAACAGATGTTTTTTGCTGAACTCTAATGCCACGTACACATGATCGGACTTTCCGACAGGAAATGTTCGATGTGAGCTTGTTGTCAGAGAGTCGGACCGTGTGTATGCTCCATCGAACATTTGCTGTCAGAATTTCCGGCCACAAATGTTTGAGAGCAGGTTCTCAAATTTTCCGCCAACTTCACTTTGTTGTTAGAAATTCCAATTGTGTGTACACAAGTCCATCGCACAAAAGTTCACGCATGCTCGGAATCAAGCAGAAGGAGCCGCACTGGCTATTGAACTTCCTTTTTCTCAGCTTGTCATATGTCTGGTACGTCACCGCGTTCTCACGTTTGGAATTTCCGACAACATTTGTGTGACCGTGTGTATGCAAGACAAGTTTGAGCCAACATCCATTGGTAAAGTCAGAAAGTCTGATCGTGTGTACGCGGCTTCGGGTGCAGGCTCCGGCATCTCTAGTAAAGGAAACAGGAACAGCCCATTCCCTACTGCGCATGTGCGAGCCACACTGCCCCCTGTGAATGGTCCCGTAGTTTTCTGAGACCTGTGAGGTGTCCCAGAAGACTGCGGGGGAAGGAGGAGGGGATGAACTTCTGGCTCTGAGCTAGAAGTGGGAACAATTACTTGACAAAACCAGGTACCCGCTCCCTCCCAAAAAGTGCCAAATGTGACAGTGGGTGTAAACAAGCAGAGCTTTACTTTTTGGGTGGAGCTCTGCTTTATGTAGCTGTTTAGTATACCCATTGTTAATGCTTATTTGCATGAAAATATTGCTCATGCTTATTTGCTAGAAAGGATAATTGGCTTGTGCATGTTGTAGGCATATTTTGTAAGACTTTGCATGCTATGAATTATGTTTTCTGCAGTTGTATGTGCAGCTTTTCTGTTTACTAAAAGCATGAATTAACTACAGAGGTCTACGCTTCCTTGGCTTGTACCGCAAAGAACCTTTAATAGACACCAAGCAAAACAGTTAGTGAGGCCATCATGTCAGTGAAAAGATTCAAAGAGCATAAAGACCCCACACATCCAGGGCCGTCTTTAATATTGATTGGACCCTGGGCAAACATTTTATTGAGCCCCCCTCCATGCAATTTCACTCTCCACCTGCTCTGAGACATACAATAAATAGCAGCTAGATTCAAAATCAGTTTACTGAATGAGATCAGGCTGCGATTGTGATTGGTTGCTAGAGGTTACAGTGTATCATTACCGCTTACTGACTGGTTGCTAGAGGTCACAGCACACATTACGGCTCACTCGTTAGTTGGTAGAGGTTACAGCACATGATTTCTGCTTGTTGATTGGTTGCTAGAGGTTACTGCACATCATTACTGCTCACTGATTGGTTGCTGGAGGTTACAGAACATGATTTCTGCTTGTTGATTGGTTGCTAGAGGTTACTGCACATCATTACTGCTCATTGATTGGTTGCTAGAGGTTATAGCACATCATCTCCTCACTGCCTATGTGCAGCTTTTCTGTTTAGTAAAAGAATTAATACATTACAGAGGTCAACGCTTTCTTGGCTTGCACTGCAAAGAACCTTTAATAGACACCAAGCAAAACAGTTAGTGATGCCATCATGTTAGTCAAAAGATTCAAAGAGGACAAGGACCCCACACATTGCACGATCCACCTGAGGATATCTAGAAAACTTATTTAAAAAAAAAAGAATCAAAAAATACTACTGAGGCAGGAAGCATCGATTTGGAGGGGGGTTAAAGAATCCAGAGTTCGACTTTAAAGCTACAAGAGTTAATAGGATTTTGGTGTTTTGCTATTGGATAGAATGTCTCACCTAGGGTGTTTTGTTAAAAGCATTGGGTAAGGCTGGTTGTTTTCATGACTGGAATGTCTCTTTAAGGCAGGAGAGGCATTAAGATCAATGCAAAATTAATCAAATCCACAGTGCCAGGTTTCTCAGCCGTACCAGTATGAAAACACCAGAGGAGAGAGTAATCAGTTAACGCATGCTGAAGCCGACATGAAAAGTATAGGACCTTGCCCGAGGGAACTCGAGACTTGTATTCTGTTCCCATCACACTCATATCACTCGCAACAAGAAACAAATATGCTTGAATTTTAAGTCAATCCGTAGTTTAAGTAAACAATATGCCACTTAGAGACTGTCATTAAAACCAAAATGGATCATAAATATTCCAATAACAGTTTAAGCAATGAAACACACTGTGTCAAACAGATGAAAGGTATTGGTTACATATTATAGCGTCTAATGCATGCGAGTGCGAGCGCATTATGTGCAGGAAAAAAAAAACAAAAAAAAAAAAACTCGGCATCTGACAGCGGCACACTGATGGCTGAGAAACATGAATCAGTCTGACAGACAACTTTAAGGAAATGATAGCAATACTTTCCTTTGTAAGAAATACACAAAGAACAATCTTTTATTATTCTGTAACAATGCTTTCCAAAAAATATCCCATCTTTAAAAGGGTAACTCCACCTTTTCCATATACGTTATTTAACGCATTTGATATTGCAAGGGCACTGAATGAAATTCTCTATGTAGTGTTATAGTGTTAGTTCACTTTTTCACCTTTTCAGAAAAAATGAAAAAAGTGAACTAACACCCTACACCAGCCCTCAAAATTTCCACTCGCCTGCTCACATTTGATGAGTGGAAATAAGCTGAGGGCGAGTGTGGACAAGGACGACGGTAATGAGTGCAGCCACACACTTTGCAGGCTGCTTACTATATAGCCAGTGCCCCACCCCCCCTCCATGCCCAGCACAGGCTTGCAGCGCGGGCATTTCAATGAGTATTGTACAGCCCCCTGGGGCCGCCCCCTCTATCTCCCTCCTGCATGTTTCCTCGGCAGTCCGCTTCAAGGCAGTGACAAAGGGGCGGGCTCAAACCCTCTCGGTCTACACTCCCTCAGTGTCCACCCGCCCTCAGTGTGCACCACTGTTAGACCCACGGCCACAACACACCAGGAGAATGGTAATGACAGTGTGCTGGAGGTGGATTGGAAGCAGTACATGTGCTGCACGGGGGTTGGGGGCATTGGTATGATGGGTGGTGGAACAAGAGGTGTGCTGGAAAGAAGGGGGGTTATTAAAAGCACAGATGTGCTGGTTTGGGAAGGGGGGCAATTGGAAGCATTGGCATGATGGATGGGGGGTGGAATTGGAGGCAAAGGTAAAAAAGATTGCGGGGAGCGGGGTGGAATTGGAGGCATAAGTATGATGGATTGGGGGGAGGGGTGGAATTGGAGGCATAGATATGATGGATTGGGGGGGAGTGGGGCAGAATTGGAGGCACAGGTATGATGGATTGGGGGAAGTGGGTGGAATTGGAGGCATAGGTATGATGAATTGGGGGGGAGTGGGTGGAATTGGAGGCATAGGTATGATGAATTGGGGGGGAGTGGGGTGGAATTGGAGGCACAGGTATGATGGATTGGGGGGAGGGGTTTTGCAATTGGAGGCATAGGTATGATGGATTGGGGGGGGGAGGGGGTGAAATTGGAGGCATAGGTATGATGGGTTGGGGGGGGGTGGAAATGGAGGCACAGGTATGATGGATTGGGGGGGAGGGGGTGGAATTGAAGGCACAGGTATGATGGATTGGGGAGAAGAGGGGTGGAATTGGAAGCATAGGTATGATAGATGGGGGGGGGTGGAATTGGAGGCATAGGTATGATGGATTGGGGGGGGGTTGGAATTGGAGGCATAGGTATGATAGATTGGGGGGGTGTAATTGGAGGCATAGGTATAATAGATTGGGGGGGTGGAATTGTTGGCATAGGTATGATGGATTGAGGGGTGGAATTGGAGGCAAAGGTATGATAGATTGCGGGGGAGGGGGTGGAATTGGAGGTATGATAGATTGCGGGTAGAGCGGGGTGGACATGGCTATTGATGTAAAGCACTTATTTTCCTTTTATATTTACATTGCTTTACACTACAATATGTTAATATTGTTAAAGTTGTTGTTGTTAATATTTATTTCTGTAACTAAATTTTACATAAAACGTTTAACAGTGTCATTTCATGAGATAATTTACGAGGGCGTGTTTAGGGGCTGGGTAGGGCAGGGGTTGGGTGGGGCAATTGGTGGCGAGTAACTCTTAAGGCCTGGCTAGTAGCTCAGGACTTGAAATTTTGAGCCCTGCCCTACACCCTTCCCACCCCAGCCCCCAGGTCCACGCTGTACTTACCTCCATGGGTGATGAGCTGTCAGTGCCCACACAGTTGGCCTAGCAGTCCGAGGATTAGAAATCCCTATTCTTCCCTCTGTAGGGTTTCCAGTACGGATCAAAGCGATGATCTGTTCTGGTCCTCACCAATCAGAATCCCTCTGATCCATCTCCGGAAGCCCTGCACGGAGAAGAGAGAGAACAGTGGGGATTTCAAATCCCTGGACCGCTGCACCAGCTGCATGGGCACTGACAGCTCATCTCCCACAGAGGTAACTTTTTTTATTTTATTTGTATGCAGCACTACAAAACAACAAAAAGAGGGTGCACCAGCCTAGTGCATTACCGTAATAAACTGTTTACTGATAAATAAAAGCAAACGTAATACTCACAAACAATATAATTAAACAAGCATATCAAGGAACCAAGAGCCGACTGTCTCCAGTGCAGCTTCGTATGCCCTATACCACAGGAAGACACCTTTGTGTCCAATAAGGCTTACACATTTCGAGGGGCAACCCCTCTTCTTCATAGCCCAACAGCTACCAGAGTGTTATGGAATGATGGAATTGTTCTAGAATAAAAATGAAGCTCTTACAGAGCTTCGCCATATTGGAAAGTTAATGCAATATCCAACCAATGAATAATCATGTATTCCAGAACAATTTTTTCAGCTTTTGGACAATCAAACATCACATAGAGTATGTACCACCACCCTACGCTGCACAAAGCTGCTCTCCTCTCACATCGTCTTAATCCAGGAGCTCATCCATATACTCATACTCTTCATTCCTTACCCCCGCCCTTCAAGCTCCTTGTATCTATGACCTTCGTTTCCATCCCAACACCATCCTCTGAGAGAATCAGCATTCACTAAATACACTGACCTCTCCAAAATGATGTCTGTAGCCCATAGAGGCAGATACGTTCAGTTCGCTGATTAACATTCTGCACCTAGTGCCGAATACTACCGTATACTGAGGCTTATTCCACCACAAGGCTGCCCTGCTCAGAAAACCTGAGCCTTCCAAAACAAAAAAATAAGGATATGTAGCACAATTTAGATATACAGTAAATACTATATTACCAAGAGTATTGAGACGCCTTTACACACACATGAACTTTAATAGCATCCCAGTCTTAGTCCGTAGGGTTCAATATTGAGTTGGCCCACCCCTTGCAGCTATAACAGCTTCATCTCTTCTGGGAAGGCTGTCCACAAGGTTTAGGAGGGTGTCTATGGGAATGTTTGACCATTCTTCCAGAAGCGCATTTGTGAGGTCAGGCACTGATGTTGGACGAGAAGGCCTGGCTGTCAGTCTCCGTTGTAATTCATCCCAAAGGTGTTCTATACGGTGTGCAGGTCAGTCAAGTTCCTCCTTTCCATTGTGCCTGACCTCACAAATGCCCTTCTGGAAGAACGGTCAAACATTCCCATAGACACACTCCTAAACCTTGTGGACGGCCTTCCCAGAAGAGTTGAAGCTGTTACAGCTACAAACAGTGGGCCAACTCATTATTGAACCCGACGGACTAAGACTGGGATGCCATTAAAGTTCATGTGTGTGTAAAGGTAGGTGTCCCAATACTTTTGGTAATATAGTGTATGTTTAGAAAAAACTGAAGAACCCAACTCAATTTTTGCTCACAAATAGGCCCAGTCCTGCTACTGTCCACCGTAGTCAACAAACACAACCATTGGGCAAGGCTAGTTTTTTAAGACATACAAAAAAATATACTTTTTTAAAACAAAGCACATAAAATAATGTATGAAAATGTCAGGCCTACCAGTGCTGACGATTCCTCCTTTGCTGTGATTGAGAAGTAGTCAGCACCTAAAAAAAGAGTAAAAAGAAAATCATCTGCATATACAGTATGTTGAATTACATTTTCAGGTTTATTCAATGAAATTGGAAACCACAAAGTGCAGTACCCACAACAGCCAATTAAATCCAACAGACATTATACTGTTCTGAATTTAGAAAAAAATATTCTGTTTATTTTATTGGCTGGTTTGTGTTTCCGCCCTGAATAAGGCTAAATGCTGTACTTTAAAGCTCACCTCCAGGTAAATGTACAGATAAAATACCTGGATTAAAGTGGAATTCTGGTCAAATACTAATTCTAAACCGACTTCGACCCCCCTTGTAAGCCTAATCTAACTACCATGTAAAGGAAAGATGCCTATACTCAGCAGCACCCCTCTCAACGTGGCGCCCGGGGCAGATGCACCCCCCCACCCAGTTTCAGCCCCCACAGAAGTGCTGCCTTGGCCAGGAATAGGAGGGGGAGAGAGAACACAGTCCTCACCGCTTCATGCTCTTTCCTCCTCACTCCCAGCGCTGAGCTGACAGGGGAAGTGATACCGCTGTCACTACTCCTGTTAGCAGCACCCCTCTCAATGCAGCACCCGGGGCAGATGCCCCCCCCCCCCCAGTTTCAGCCAAGAAGTGCTGTCCTGGTGGGGACTAGGAAGGGGAGAGAGAACACAGTCCTCACCGCCTCTAGTTCTCCCCTCCTCGCTCCCAGTGCTGACAGGAGAAGTGATACCATTGTCACTACTCCTGTCAGCCCCCTCCCACCTTGTTTCAGCCCTGCCTATACTTACCTATTCTGAGGGTGCTCCAATCTGGTCACATAATCGGCTCCCAGCACCGGCTTCAGAAGAGACAGCTGACAATGGATACCCTATGGTAAGCCTTTGGGTGACGTCACTGCCCAGGCTTTGTAGCTGCTGTCAGTAATTTCTTCTCTACACTGAAGCCGGCCACTGGAGAGATCATGTGACCGGACAGGAAAGCCCTCATCACAGGTAAGTATAGACTTCCTTCTTTTAGAGGGTAGTTACAATAGGTTAAGACTGGGGGTGGGAGCAGGTTTAGGCTTAGTTAACATCGTTTGACTATACTTCTTCTTTAAGATTTATACATAGCTGCCAGACAGCATAACCAACCTAGAAATTTAACAAACTTTCCTCTTCTGCAGTCAAGTAATACAACTAGGAGTTGTACCTTCCCTAAGGCTGACTAGTATTGGGGCAACAGCTATTAAAGCTGAGTTCCACTGGTTGTTAAGTTTATTAAAAGTCAGCAGCTACAAAAAGTATAGCTGCTGACTTTTATTAAACACACACTCACCTGTCCCACGATCCAGCGATGCGGCCGCCCGATGCCTCGCTCCTCTCCCCGGCCTTTCCGCGGCGTTGGAATTGTAAGAGTGGGTGACCGGCTGTGACAGCTTGAGGCATCACAGCCGGCACGCACTACGCATGCGCGAGTCACGCTGCGCTCTGTCAGTGGCCAGGCAATTGCAGGAAGGGAGGGGTCACCTAGAGGGAAAGGAGGAGTCACCTAGGCAGCCAGAAGACGGAAGGAGGAAGTGGGACAAGAAGTCCCTCTCAAAATCAGATACCCACCCCCCCAAAAAAAAATGACTTGACAATTGTGGCATGTCAGGGGGCGAAGAGCACTTAAAGCGGAAGTTCCACTTTTGGGTGGAACTCCGCTTTAAATAGAACAATGCATAACATACACACAGAAGGCCAGCGCGTTTCGTCCGTTAGACCTTAGTCAGGGCTAAGGCCTAATGGGCGAAACACATTTACCTTCTGTGTGTATTTCCTTGCTGTGTTGTACTTAATTCTACCAAGGTGGCGGCATTTCTTCATGATTCAGATTCTACGGGGCTTACAGCGGCCGATAGTTTGAGTACCAGTGAACATACCCAACATGATTAGAGAGGGGAGGTAGCAGCGCTGTGTGTCTTGCTTTCAGCACAATCAATTGGCTCCGTGTGTGGCATATCCTCTCCCAGTCTAGGCTCTGCTCTACTGGGATTACAAGTGTCTTATACCCAGGGGCAGATCTAGGGGGGGCAACAGGGCAATTGCACCCCCCAAGAAAATATTGCTGACTCTGAGGCTGAGCACGCCCCGAGAATGTCCCATGGTCGGGACAACTCACAGCTATTCTCAGCATTAGGAATTACAGCACACACACTCGGAACTGCACTCTCCGCCCCCTGTACCTCCCTCAGCAGTTTTTCAGCCTCTCTCCTGCAGGCTGCTGCTTGAGTGGGAGGGAAGGGGATGTGCCTGACCCCCGAGACCATGCCCGCCTGGAAGAGGGAGGTGTGAGCAGCGGGAGGGAGGAAGGGAGCCGAGTGACTGTGAACTTCCTGGAGGTAAGCTCAGCTAGCAGTATATCCTGGATTAGTTTACAGGCACCTCTATGATAAGTCTGCTGAGTTATTGCAGCTTAGCATAGAGGAGCTGTTAGCTGACAAATGGGACTGCATCTTTTCATGTGGCACAGTGAGAAATTGGGCTCAATAAAGCATTGTGACTGCCCCCTGCTGTGTGCCCTCCTGATCCCCCCAGTGTGTGCCCTTCTGATCCCCCCCAGTGTGTGCCCTCCTGACTCCCCCCAGTGTGTGCCCTCCTGATCCTCCCAGTGTGTGCCCTCCTGACTCCCCCCAGTGTGTGCCCTCCTGACTCCCCCCAGTTTGTGCCCTCCTGATCCCCCCAGTGTGTGCCCTCCTGATTCCCCCAGTGTGTGCCCTCCTGACTCCCTCAATGTGTGCCCTTCTGACCCCCCCGTGTGTGCCCTTCCAACCCTTCCCCCAGTGCATGCCCTCCTGATCTCCCTGGTGTGTGCTCTCCTGACCTCCCTGGTGTGTGCCCTCCTATCCCCAAACCGTGCTCTCCTGTCCTCCCTGGTGTGTGCCCTCCTGACCCTGTACCGTGCTCTCCTGACCTCCCTGGTGTGTGCCCTCCTGACCTCGTACTGTACTCTCCTGACCTCCCTGGTGTGTGCCCTCCTGACCTCCCCGGTGTGTGCCCTACTGACCCCATACTGTGCTGTCCTGACCTCCCACCAGTGTGTGCCCTCCTGACCCTGTACTGTGCTCTCCTGACCTCCCTTGTGTGTGCCGTCCTGACCTCGCTGTTGTGTGCTCTCCTGACCCCCCCCCCCAGTTCTGTAAGCAACACCTTATTTTCTGGCAGTGCCCCTCCCGAGACTAGACTCTGGATCCGCCCCTGCTTATACCAAGGTAAAGTCAAGGTAAATTGACTGTATTAATAAATAAAGAGCTGTGTTATTTTGCACCTTTTACATCTGCCTGGTGTTCAGCTTTAAACAGGCATCCTCTTAAAATCCTTTGCACTTGTACTGCTTCGCCCCATCTAGAGGCAGCACTTATAATACACATCACACCCAGTCTCTACACTAAGCTTTGACATAGAACAATTGCCGTGTGCCCTTTGTACTCGTAGATCTTTTTTTTTCCCCGCTAAAACAACGCAGTGTCACCGCTGTCTGCACAATTTTAAAATCTACTGTGCAGCCAAAGAGAAAGCTAAACTTTCAAGTTTAAATTTCAAGATATTAGGGAGAAAGGCAATACAGCATTCCCCACCTGACAGGAATTTACAAGGAACATAATTTCACCAGCTGCCGTACTTTGATTTACTTGAAAAGAAAACCAGTGTTGAAAGAATATAGAAAGTGCTAATGGCATAATGAGCATTAGAGTAAAGCTAGATTTCTAACGCACAAATAAATAAACACTTCAATGGCTTGTAAATGCCCCGGGGCGGATTGAACATCTGAGAACTGAGACCAGCTGGGAGGACATTAAACATTTAATTTGCATGTGTGGCTGCGAGAGATTTAACAACATATTATGACATCATTGGATATTACAATAGGATTCTCTATGTTCCAACGCATATCAAGTATATGTCTTGACTGTATATCTCACTTCTTTTAAATTCTTTATATCATAACCCATCACCAGACAATAACATAATAATGGTTTTCAGACTAATAGACATATTTTTATGTCGAACATTGTACATTTTTAACAAAAAAGTTGTACATTTAGTTGAACATTGTCTCCACTCATTGAACGATTCAGCCCCACACCTTTATTTATGTAGTTATTTATACTTAATCTTGGTACATAGCCTTTCTTTTAGGAGCCTTTAGTCCAGTCATATGACCTCACTGGTCCTCAGGCAAGCCTGACATCTCTATCCTCCACACCCCTCATATACTCAGGTGCTAGCCCAGTTCATCTGACTCTGTGCAGTAAAAGGACTGCACTCCAAAAAACATCCAGCTTTATTTAAACTGTAAAAGCACACAAATACAGCACCGTGACACCGTGGGGACTGAGAGAAAAGTCAAAGAGTTTCGCGTACTATGATGTCACGAGTAAGAGCTGAGATGTGCGAAACATGTTGACTTCTCCCTGTCCCCAGAGTCAACAGGTTTCACACCCATGACACATGATGCCTTGAGTAAGCGCTGAGCTAGTGTGAAGCCCACTGTCTCTGGGGAACAGGGAGAAGTCAACATGTTTCGCACATCTCAGCGCATACCTGTGACATCATGGAACTCGAAACTCATTGACTTCTCTCTAAGTCCCCACAGTGTCACAGTGCTGTATTTGAGTGCTTTTACAATTTCAATAAAGCTGGATGCTGCAGCCACCCCAAATTTTTCCTCTTGTTCCTATACAGTCCAAAGCAGGCCACTTCTGAGTGCTACAAAGAGGGGCACCATGTAATGACATGGCACCTCTCTCTGCAGAATTTTCCTGTGAGCCCAGGCCGGAGTGATAGGTGGGGTGGGTCTCAGACAATGTTGGGTTCCAGGAAATGGGTAAGCTTTTGTATTCTCACAGTGGGGACGCCACGGATCGATGAAGGTTTTTACAGTGGGACCATTTGACAAACGACAATCTAACAATCGGCTTTTGACAAACACAAACACATTTTGGCCAGTCTATGCTGCACGGTCAAATTTTGATCCATGTGTACCCAGCTTTAACAGTTGACCACATTTTTACCTTCAGTAAGGCTACAAATGGCTCTGACTCCCAAACTGGTAAAATAATAAAAAAGTGGCCATAATGACTGGTAAGGCATCTGCTGTATCCCCCTGCTGCGATCTTGCCAGCTCATCATTTTATTGATGGATATATCTAAGCTATCTAGAACCTGAATATATTTAGTCGTTGCCTTAGGGCCATGCCGCACTAAGGAACCTATAGCTGGTGGTCACGTGCTCCCTCTCTCCCCGATAAGGCAGCAGAGACTATGCCACTCTTCACCTTGTAGGTTGCTGGTATGTTGTACCAGAAATGGATGTCATGACCCTTACTTGCATTTCATTTGGTACAGAACCTAGGAAGCCTTTATGTCTCTCAGACTTTAAAGATAACTTGTCTGCTTTCAGGTCTAAAATGGTCAAACCCCCATGCATCCCTCAATGCAATATTCTTATACTGTCTAGTCAACAGAGAGGCTTACATGGTGGGAAAATCATGCCAGAGCACTAACCCTCAAACTAAAAGTCACAAGCATACTGAGCATTGTGGGTTCTGAAGTTCTTGGGGGGCATTCAAGGATAACAAATGTACATTCGGGCATCTCAAGGTGTTTACTATTATAATGTATCTAAAGCCAACCCTTTTTTTTTGTTTTTATTTTGAATTGAGTAGGGAATAGGTAAAAACAGGAAATTAGATCCCTCCAAAATGAAGTAAATTCCAGATACTTACCATATAACATGTTTGTTTTTGTTTTGTTTTTATAATTCCAACCTTTAGAATCACTTAAAACTAAATATATGATAAAAACAGCAGAACTTACCTTCAATAAAAAAAACATGAGGGGAATTTATCAAAAGTGGAGCTTTTGTAAGCTTATAGCTTACATTTTCAAAACTTATCTGAACAGACATTACCTGCTTGGTTGCCATACAAAGCTGCTCCAGTTTTGATAAATTCCTCCCATGTCTCAAAACCATTAGTAGATCCAGAGACAGGTAGTAGAAGGTATGTTCTAATCTTTCATATTCCTGTTGAGTTATTCATGGTCTCACAATCACCTAACTATGCAAAAGACCAGTAGAGAGGCTTGGAGTTGGGCCATGCTTTAACTTGTTACTTCCAGTAAGGTAACCTCTGCTTAGGTATTTTACCATCATATGCTGGGTCTGATTTGCTCAGTCTTGTGACAGGTATGCTATAAGTGTCAGTGTCAGTTTTATGCACGCAGTAAACTGAAAGGTTTAATTTAAAACATCAATTTTTTTGTGCAACAAAAAGGTGTTGTACATACTTGTGATTCCCCTCCCCAGCAACCTAGCGTGTCTTTTATGCCATCCATACAACCGACTCCTGGAAATCATTTGATATGCCTGTGGAAGCCCTTTGCCCAGCTGCTCATTAGATCTGCATTAGTCTATAAGCTCCGGCAGCAGAATGGCTAGTTCAGGTTGCTCTTTTGATGTACTTGAAAGGTTGGTGAATTTATGGCAGGATAATGCAGAGTGCAGCGCCTGTTTATGAGTTGATCATTTGTCGCAAACCCCCTCGAAGTGGCGTGCGGTTACCTTGTGATCAGGAGTCACCCTTTCCCTGCAATGCCGAACATAGGAAAGTTAAAAGCATTAATAAAACTATGACTTATAAATGACTTCATCTTAGTCACCTTTTTTTTTTAAAAAGGGGTTAGGAAGGCCAGAGTAAATTTATTTTTTAAGTGGTCTCGGGGATTTGATAGGGTCAAGTTTGAAACATTACACTCTGTAAATCATCTCATGCGTGTCTGATTGATGTTGCAGCATCGCAACATCACCAAATATTGATTTCTTGTTTAATTTGGGGCTTTTTTTTTTTTTGCTGTTTGTGAGTTAAGGAGAAAGAAAAAGAAAAATGTCTGACTACTGGAAGTGAATGTTCAATTACATCAATGTAATTGCAATTCCTCTTTTCCAAGTACAATGGGAGGGCCTGGTTTATGTAGCTGATGGTGTATGCATACATTTTACAACTATTTATTCATTCATTAATAATTATTTTTTAATCTGGAGCAGAATTGATGCTAATTGGAAGAAGAGCATATAGTACACACATTACATAGGTAATATGTAGATAGATAGATAGAGAGATAGATAGATAGATAGATAGATAGATAGATAGATAGATAGATAGATAGATAGATAGATAGATAGATAGATAGATAGATAGATATGAGATAGATATATATAGGATAGATAGATATATAGATAGGTACTGTAGATAGATAAATAGATAGATAGATCAATCAATCGATCGATAGATACATACTAATATGTACAGTGCATACACACAAAATGGACATTAATAAAACAGTATGACTACTGAAAGGTAAAGTGAATAACATTGATTATCTCATTACAGTGGCATCTGAATGTGAGTGGGATATATTTGGCAGCAAGTGAACATGTTGTCCCTGAAGATGATGTGTTTAAAGCAGAGAAAATGGAAGAGAGTAAGGATTTGAGTGACTTTGACAAGAGCCAAACTGTAATGGGTAGACAACTGGCTCTGAGCAACTCCAAAATTGCAGCTCTTGTGGGATGTTGCTGGTCTGCAGTGGTCAGGAACAATCCAAACTGATCCAAGGAAGGAAAACAGGCGAAGCGGTGACAACGCCATGGGCGGCCAAGGCTCGTTGATGGAGGTGGGAAGGGAAGCTATATTGATGGAGGTAGGGAGGGCAGGCTCATTGATGGAGGTGAAGAGGGGAAGGCTCATTGATGGAGGTGGAGTAAGTATGCTCATTGATGGAGGTGGGGAGGGAAGGCTCATTGATGGAGGCGCGGAGGGAAGGCTCATTGGTGGAGGTGGGGAGGGAAGGCTTATTGATGGAGGTGGAAAAAGAAGGCTCATTGATGGAGGTGGGAAGGGAAGGCTTATTGATGGAGATGGGGAGGGAAGGCTCATTGATGGAGGTGGGGAGGGAAGGCCTATTGATGGAGGTGTGGAGGGAAGGCTCATTGATGGTGGTGGGGAGTGAAGGTTGGCCCATGTAGTGTAATCCAATAGAAGAGCTACTGTAACTCTAACTGCTGAAAAAGTGAATATTGGTTCCGATATAAATGTATCAGAACACACAGAGCATTGCAGTTTGTTGTGTATGGGGCTGTGTAGCTGCAGACCGATCATGGTGCAATTGCTGACCCGTGGCCACAGCCAAAAGTGCCTACAATGGGCACGTTAGCATTAGAACTGGACTACAGAGCTATGGAAGAAGGTGACCTGGTCTGATGAATTCAAGAGTAGTTTGAGGAACACAACTTGTTCAAAGTGTTGACTTGGCCGTCAAATTCTCTAGATCTCAATCCAGGATCTGTGGCATCTGCTAAGAAAACAATTCCAGTCCATGGAGGCCCTACTTCACAACTTACATGATTTAAAGGATCTGCTACTGACAACTTGGTTCCAGATACCACAGCATACCTTCAGAGATGTAACCAAGTCCATGCCTCAACAGGGGTGGTCATAATGTTACCGGAGCATATTTAGGATATTGTAACAACTGGGAATGTGCAGTTTATTATCATGGGGAAGAGAAACAATCTTGCAACCCTAAAGACTTGAGTACTGATGGTGGAATTTGCTCCTTTGTCCTTACATCAAATACAGTCCAAGCACATTTTGAGAAATGGGCTACCATGGCAGGCCCACATTGTATAACTCTATAACTATCTTCTTTTCTCTTAGAAAAGAAAACATTCTTGAAAACTGCTCAGAGCTAGATTCTGCCACAGACATTAAAACTTCCTTAAAATCCTTGCTAAAGAACTAAAAGCCTTTTAATGAGCAAGTGAAAATTGCCTACACGAAGAGGATAAAAGGAGCATATTAAGACATCATTAAGTTAGACAACTAGACTGTAAAGCTGCTAAGCTACAAGTCCTTCCTAACCTATCAAATACACATGTCTCTTGGAAGGGTCACAAGACCAGTTATTTAAGCAATCAGGGGCATAGGTAATTCATATGTCCAGTCATATCCATTCTGGCTAATAATTGGAATGGAAGATAGGACTTACCTCCTTCAAAATTCCAAAGACTTTCCCTTCCTAATCAAGAAGCTTGAACTCAAACTTGAGCTGGCCAGTGATGGAACCCCAAAGTCCACCTCAGAGGAAGGGATTGAAGAGAGTAGAACTACAATGAACATAAGCACCTTCCTTTAATCTAGTAGTTAGCCAAGATTAATGATCCAAAGAATAATGGATCTCCCTTATCTGCAATAAAAATCTAAATAAACTTTAATTGACTTAATTATGTTGGACCAAACCGCCCCGGCCTGGAGTTCACAACTCCATTTTGATTTCTCAGGAAATCTTATCAACAGTGTGAAATAGTTCTTTATAAAAACTTCATAAGACTTTCTGTACTAAAAGTAGTGGTTCCACATGAAGGGAAATTTGTATAACCTATGACATGTCTTATGAAGTACCACTATATATTTATCTGCATGGACTTTTCATAAACTGTACTAGCTCCTTTGAGAATGACCATCTATCCCAACAGAATTTCATTACACTTCAGAAAGAAACTAAGGTCTCATTCACACTTGCAATGACATTCCTTCCCCTTATATGCCTTTGTATTCATAGGACATTTCTAAATGCGTATCAAGGTATCTAATGATTTTAAATGATATAAAGTACACTGTGCATTTATCTGCATTTAGGTGCATAGTAGTTTAGCTACTTTTAGAGAAAATATAATTCTGTGGGTCCAGGGGCAGATTAAATACTCTGAAAACACAAGTACATTTAAACTTAGGAAGCATAAAGTTTTTTCATTCTTCCGAGATAATTTCTCCTCTGTTTAAATAAACCTAGCACATGTAGGCAGGTGCAGTCTGTACTCCTCACTGTAGGTGGTGCTTGTCCAAAGTGGCAATACAAAAGGGGAAGGAAGTCTTGGGGAACATATTTCCTCTATGACGTCCTATGAACAAGAGAAAACCCTCCAAAATGCGGGATTATTATAGGCAATACGGACAAATGACCTCAAAGGCACAAATATATAAAAAGTATAAATTTTTATTAAAAAAACTGAATAAATTCTGTTTTTTCAATAAAATGTATACTTTTTATATATTTGTGCCTTCAAGGTCATTGGTCCGTATTGCCTATAATAGTCCCGCATTTTGGAGGGTATTCTCTTGTTCTATGTTCTCTGGGATCATGAACTAAACTAAAAGGGAAGGGGAAGTGGGAGCAAGTGACACCTGTATATGGTCAAATAGTTAAATGACCAATGTTATATGAGTATATAAACTGTAGCTGTAACCGTAATCTACATAAAAGAAAAGAGGAGCACCCGGTGTAAAGGTCCGGGTAAGGAGTTACTATGGCTACAATGTTAGGTGATATCAAAAAAATTGCTGACTGTATTTACCAAAAAATATAAATCTCTTTATTAGATAATTAAAAAACAATTTAATCATATTGTGCAACAACCATAATTAAAACTAGAATGGATAGAATATAATTAGGTCCATTAGGGCCCAATTACTTCATACATGATTACATGACTGGCCAGACAGAAAAAACACAAACAGTACAGCAGACAAAAAACATATATAACACTCAACGTAGATCAACGTCCGGACGCTGAGGGATCTTGCTAATTGTCGCCTGGTTATAGTATAATTGGTGGGTCAATTTAATGGTTTTGTGGGATATTACGTCCCGTATAATCCGAATAAACCAGTTGACTACAAGAAAGATCCTTGGGGGTGATGGAGGTGAATAATGAGGGGAGGGGAATACACCGGGTGCTCCTCTTTTCCTCTCTGCTATGATGGCATTCTCACAGCTCCCCACCATATATTTCTATGATGACCAATGGTCACATGGGAACAGCTGTCTGATTGGATGCTGGTCCCCTCATGGCCTCCACAGCTATCTGTGAGTGAGGGCAGAACTTAGTTAAGCCCCTGGTCCCCTGAATTGGGGCGCATTTTGCAAGTAGCTAGTGTAGGGAGAGGTTCTCTGTTGGTTAGGGACAGCACTTAGCGGCAGTGAAAGGTTCCAGGGGAGTAGGGAAAGTGCAGGGACTACGTCTTCCTTTTTAGAGAAACTGCTGATTTGGGTTGAACCAGCCAGGCCGCACTTCCACTCAGCATCGCTCTAACTTCAGGATCAATGTTGTGAGTTTGCAAGTGGTTCAGGACAGATGTGCTCTCCTGTCGGGCCTAGTTGTACCTTTTTTGAAACATTTACAATATACAGTTAACCACAATCCACCTCTGTGCGTTCTCTGCCGCTACCACACCACACTGCACCCTGCTCACATGTAGGAGGCTAGTGTGGATGTAGCCTACGGCATTCCTACAACTTCTATCTGTTCTAGAAAACCTTTGGATTGTTTCTTCAATGAAATGGGATTAGTGCTAGCTAAGTTGCTTCAATTAAATATTAACATGACAAAAGAGTTATAGACAGTCTCCAACAGGTCATTCTGGCCATTTCCATAAACATGTCTACCGCAAACATCAGAGGTCTTTTCTTGCCTTTCATGAACACACAAGGAACTCTGATGGTCAAACTCTTTGACCAGGATCAGTGAAGGGACAGCTTTGAGCTTAGCATTTTCTGGAACATGTTAGATCCACATCTAGTTGTTTTTTTTTTCTTCTTTATACATTGATTGTCATCGTATGATCAGTCTGAACGGCCCTGGTTTGTGATATCTTCAGATTCAAAAAAATCAAATAAAACAGTCAAAGAAGTAAAGGAATCACTGTCAGTGAGGGCCCAGACCTGGGTGACATTTTTTTTTTCAACTTTCTTTTGTCTTTTAAGACTCTTTATTTTCGTCTGTTTGGACCTCTCTTTTAATTCTGGCCCTCAAGCTAGTCAGTTTACTCTTTTTTTTATATCAGTGAGATTACACAAGGTTAGATTATACTAAAATAGATTGGTTGACAAGTGTTACTTCAGTGTACAGATCATATAATACATATCAGATAATTTCCCCAAAAAATAATTTCATCATTTCACGATCTAAAGACTCTTGATTTTTTGGTAAGAACTTTTAATGTTGGTATACATTTGATCATTGTTGAGATTACTTTAGATAGTTTCAAACATCTTGTGATCTCTTACACATAAAACATGTCTTCTTCTTCTAAGATTTTTTTTAGCTCTGTAGTATACTGAAAGCCATACACCCAATTATTTTTCTATTCTTGCTTTCCAATATGACAAAAATTTAAAGTAGATAAAAAAGAAAGTTTTTTTCATTGATGTCCATGTCACTGTAGGTGAAACTTCCGCTCACTTCCTGGTCCGGTGGCCACCTGCTTCAGTCATTTTGAATAATTATCTGCAAGAGCTTTCAAGACAGTAAGTGAAGAGTTTTCAAGGCAGATTTCAGAGCTGCAGAAATTCAGAGGATCAACGTAAATTTAACAAACTATAAGCAATTTTTGCATTGTTTCAGTCTTTGTTACAGTCTTACTTAATACAAGGTGTGGCAAATTAATTCCTGAAATGCACCAGTAAAAACTCTATCAAACACCTCTGCATTCTTCAAAAGATTGGATGAAATTTGAAGACAACGTACTTTCTGATCTTCTGTCAAGATTTGAGGAAATCTTCCTAATTACCAATTTCTCCATTAGAATCTCCCTGCTCATGTTCAATTCTTCTCCCATCATTCGCACAACCAGTCTTCAAACTGAGCGTATGAAGGTTTGCACTCATGTCCACATTTGTATCTGTCCTTTGTGTTTTTGCTGGCCACTTCTTGCATCATTGTGGACATCATCCTGTCCCTCCTTAAACCGCTTATGCCATGCAAAAACACTCGATTTCTTCATGAAATGTTCACCATAAGCCTGTTTTAAAAGAACTGAAGTTTTACTCCCACTTTTGCCAATTTTCACGCTAAATTTGATGTTAATCTAATCTTAATCTAATGATTCCTGTCACCCCTTTTTCGGCAACAGCACAAGGCACCCACATGTTATTTCCTCTACTACTCTGTAAAGACCGTGGCCACTGGTCTGCGACCCAGGCGAGTACAATTAGAACATGTCAGAACATGTTTGATTGCGAATGGCTGTGTGACCCACCACTATAGTGCTATGCCGCAAGCATTCCAGGTATTAATTTGTCACACCTCGTATAAAATGTATTTGTTTTAAAGAAGAACTGCAGTATCCTGAAATGATACTCACCGCCCCCATCCCCCTGGCAACTGTTTTTTTCCTTTGAACCACTTCACCCCCTGGAAGGATGTGCCCCCTTCCTGACCAGGCCATTTTTTGCTAAACGGCACTGCGTTGCTTTAACTGAAAATTGCGCGGACGTGCGACGTTGCACCCAAACAAAATTTACATCCTTTTTTTCCCCACAAATAGAGCTTTCTTTTGGTTGTATTTGATCACCTCTGCGGTTTTTATTTTTTGCACTATAAACAAAAAGAGTGACATTTTTGAAAAAAATATATATATTTTTTCGTTTTTGCTATAATAAATATCCCCAATTTAAAAAAAACAAAACAAATTTCTTCATCAGTTAAGGCCGATATATATTCTTCTACAAATTTTTGGTAAACAAAATCGCAATAAGTGTATATTGATCGGTTTGCGCAAACGTTATAGCATCTACAAAATAGGGGATAGATTTATGGACATCGGACACTTT
This sequence comes from Aquarana catesbeiana, assembly GCF_042186555.1. NCBI lineage: Eukaryota > Metazoa > Chordata > Amphibia > Anura > Ranidae > Aquarana > Aquarana catesbeiana. The sequence continues at coordinate 276,364,752 of NC_133334.1, forward strand.
TGACACTTTTTTGGGACCATTGACATTTATACAGCGACTGCCGGCCACGCGCATCGGGTCACCCACCGTGCAGCAGATGCGTGTGCCTGCTAAGGCTCTTAAGGGAGACGACGTACCTGTATGCCGTTTTTGCGCAGGGTTGACAACACGCCAACCTATATGTTCCGGTCGGGAAGTGATTAAATGTACTTTTTTCCAGTCTTCTAGTTGGCCATGTGACGTATTTGGGTCATCTTTCAGCATCATCAATGGCTGATCTTCAATACTGCAGAGAGTTGTGCTGATGTTCTGATGCTCTCTACAGTGTTATAATGCGTTTCCAGACTGAAGTGTTGATGACCCCCCCATTGAATGTGCCCATGACAGCCTGAGCTTACAGGAAGTTGGTAAAATGACTTGTCACTGGTTGTCATTCAACGCAAAAGTGGACCAGTGACCGAATGGAGCTAGAGGCAAGGTGAGGAGTGGGCGGCACAGTGGTGTAGTGGGTAGCACTCTCGCCTAGCAGTAAAAAGGGTCGCTGGTTCAAATCCCAACCACGACACTACCTGCCTGGAGTTTGCATGTTCTCCCTGTACCTGCGTGGGTTTCCTCTGGGTACTCCGGTTGCTTCCCACACTCCAAAGACATGCTGGTAGGTTAATTGGCTTCTGTCTCAATTGGCCCTAGTATATGAATGTGACTTAGGGACCTAAGTCTAGCTTTTTTTAAAAAAAGGCCAGTTATTAAAAAAAAAAAAAAAAAAAACAAGGTGGATATCTGCTTAAGAGGCAATTGCTTTGGCACTTTGATTGTATTTTTTCTAATACTTTGCTTTCAAGTACACATTTTGGTAAATGAAATACAATGTAAGGGAAAATAATTTGGTAAAAGATGCATTTAGAACACACGGATTGTAAGATGATGTCACCGTGAAGAACTTTGTGCCAATAGGGATTCTGTGTCCCAAACAAGATTATTTCAACCCCCCCCCCTTTCCTCTTATTTCATCTAGTGGGAAACATGATGCCTGTGCACACATGTTCCTATCGATGGCAATTGATTTTTTTTTTTCACATTCAAAACAATAAAACTGCTGAAATAATTCGAAGAAACTGATCCAGAGATCTCACAGCTCCACCGAGACTCACGGCCTTTAGCAAATCTCCAAAGGCGAAGCATGCTGAGTACGACACAAAAATATTGATAACTCTTTTGTACCAGTGTCATTTCCAATCACGTTCATAGACCTTAAATGACTTGTTGGTTTATTGATATACTTTGCTCAGCTAATTTCTATCTGTACATAACGTTAATGATGTTAAATTATATATCCACAAATAGCTTTCTATCTATACTGACAATGTTTTTAGACATAAATGACTTAAGATTTTAAGATCTAAGTAGGTTAAATTAAATGACCACTTTATTTTGGTTAATGTATGGGGTTAAGGCAGTATACCTGTAATAATAGCATTTTATTTTACAGGCCTTTTTTTATATCTGTAGCGACCTCCTGGACCTCTAGGGGCCTGATGGTGACCTCAAGAGTTATGGAGAGCTGACATCCTTCCTTGGCTAAGTTAACAGGCATGGTAGGTGTAATGCAAGATGAAATGATGGGCGCCAGTCACTTTTTGAATACAAACAAGAGATTTATTGTCTCTTAACAAGAACTGTGTGAGAGCGGGTTAGGGCCAGGACACCCTTAGATAGATGCAATGTTAATTGGCAGACTCCGAGCTACTATAGATAGACAGCTATACAGGGAAAGGCCTCCAGCCGGATGCCACATCTGTATAGGTGGGACCGCTGTCTCCTATGGCAACTGAACTTGTAACAGTCACTAAAGGTAGTCGTACATAACTCTTGGTAACACAGAATAGTTGTTCTTCCACGGTATCCTATTGTGGGTCTTCACTCACTGAGCTCCCAGTCTCTCACTAGACTTCTAAATCCCAGTCATCACCCGATCTCCTGAGCTCTTCCACAGTAAAACTCGCTGTATACTCCTCAAGTGTCTGCTGGGTCCCTGGCTTGGCACTCTTGTTGAAGCTTTCCCACTTCTTCACCGGCTGGTGAGAAGACTGCTCCGGTACTTGTTCAAGCTTACTCGCAGTAGTCTCTGGTAACAAGGTGGATGGTCCCTTAGTGGCGACTGCTTACCCTCTACCTCTGACTACAACTGGTTCCCCCTCCAGCTGAACCTTCGCAACTCGGTTGGACTACAATCCTGCAGTCCCAATCTTATGTTGCTTCTCCTGCTCCTGGATAGGCCTCAGGCAGCCTAGCAGCCAGGTGTTTCCGGCCTAGCAGCCCGGGGCGACTTAACACAAGTCCACCTAGACAGCTGTCCAGGTGGCCCAGAACCCTGATCACCTGACTTCACCCAAATAAACCGGCTCTCCCAGCAGGCCAAGGGACTAAAGAAACCCCTGCCAATTGGCTGAGACACCCCATCCATTCATGATCTGACCTTGCTATGCCCTTGTTGATCTAATGTCACTAGCCACAGGGCCACCTAGTGACAGAAGATAAAAGGTGCAGCAATTCCAGAGTTAGAGGGAAATCAGTGGATCTTCTAACAATTAACCAGGACAACTACTACCTGGCAAACTAAATTTGTTAGCAACCCTGCCTAAACACCAGGGTGCTACATATCGTTCAGCAAATGTAACAGTTACGAGTTACAAGTACAGTTACAAGTACTCATGCAAACGATACCGGTATCAGTGCAAACCTATTTTTTTTCGAAAGTAAAGTTTTGGTGCCCATAAAGTCCATGGGCCGCAGTTCAAATTTTTTGCCTTATAAGTAATTGGGACGTGGCACCTCTTATATGGTCAGGGGGGAGTGAATGTGCACAGTACCACCCAGGGGCCTCTCGTTACTTATCTATATTTGTGAACAGCTGGGGAATGATAACTGATAACAGTGCAGCATAGGCTGGGAGTACAGGAAGTTACCTGCTCATTGGTTTTCTGCCAGGATCGACAGTTATTTTTTGCACTTATCAAACATATACAACAAAAACAGATGTAACATGTAACAATCAGTTTTTTTTTTCTCAAAAATTACTTACAACTACCTAAGATTATATATTTTTTAAAGCAGAGACCCTAGAGCAGTGTTTCTCAACTCCAGTCCTCAAGGCGCCCCAACAGGTCATGTTTTCAGGATTTCCCTCAGATGAAACAGCTGTGGTAATTACTAAGTCAGTGAAACTGATCAAATCACCTCTGCAAAATAATGGTAAGCCTGAAAACATGACCTGTTGGGGCGCCTTGAGGACTGAAGTTGAGAAACACTGCCCTAGAGAATAAATTGGTGGGTTTTGCATTTTTTTTATGTTACTCAGTATTTGCGCAGTGGTTTTTAAACAAAAAAATATATACTTTTTTAATTTTAATGCAAAATAAAACAGTACATAACGCTATTAAAATTGGGCACGCCTGTGGAATGGCGTCAAACAACGTAAATTTTACTATGCATAGGAAATGCTTTAAAAACCTTTACAGGTTACCACTTTAGATTTACAGAGGAGGCCTGGTGCTATAATTACTGCCCCTGATCTGACATTCACGGTGATACCTCACATTTGTGGGACGAACGTTGTTCGTGCGTGTTCAGGACTGACGCGTGTGTACGCCTTTGCGCACTAGCACGAGGGACGGGGCACTTTAAAAAAAAAATTAATTATTTACTCTTTTTACACTGTTGCTTTAATTTTTTTTTTGATCACTTGTATTGCTATCACAAGGAATGTAAACATTCCCTGGGACAGCAATAAGCATGTGACAGGTACTCTTTATGAAGGGATCTATAAGACTCCAAATCCCTCTTCTGCCCTGAAAAGCATTCAAAACACCAAGATTGGTTCTTTTTTTAAAAAATGGTGCCATTAACACCTGGGAAGGGATGTCATGTCTTCGCTTCCGGGTTACCATAGCGGAGGAGACAGGATCAAAGCTGATCCCACCTTTGTTTGGGTGTCCCACTAGCCGCGGGACATGCCCGCCAGTAGCACAGGTCTACCGGTGGGACTGGAGAGCCCAAGCAAGCTGCAGAAGGCAGTGGTAGGGGGGGCGTCCCCACTTGCTGCTTGTAATAGCGCCCAGTGGCTAGTTAGCCGCTCTGATTGCTATTACAAAAGAGCCTACCGTCGGCTCTAAAAATGGCACCAGGTTGATGCTTGCAGCTGGATAAACCAGAAGTGATGTCAGGTTCCTGGTTACCATAGCAGAGAGCTGATCAAAGCCCATCCCGGGGATGTCTCCACCCACTGCTTATAAAAGTAGTCTAGCTGCTAGTTAGCCACTAGGATTGCTTTTACAAGAGATCTGACCGCCGGCTCTAAAAAAACAGTACTACGGTGATGCCTGCGGGTACAACCACTTGAAGTCCAATGACGTACCAGGTAGGTGATTTGCCGGCAAGTGGTTAACAGACCAAAAGAGAACAAATAACAGAAGTTCTTGATAAAGTTTACATACACTTTAACTCACCTCTCTCTTCGATTTTTTCCAAAAATAAAATATAAACTGAGGAAAGTCAAAAGATACCTGTGTGCAAAAAGTCTTAAAACTGATCCGTCAAGAAATAAAAAAGGCTTTTTAGCAATTTACTGCAAGCAGAAAAAAAAAAAAGTAATTATGTGTAAATGCGAATGAAATTATGATTAAATATGTTCGCAAGGATTAGCAATCGAGTCCAAAATCCACTTGCCTGTTTCCTTAGGAATGCAGCTCAGCAAATAGTATTTTATTTTCTTTGATAAATATAAAACATTACAGCGCGCCGTAGATCTTACTGTACAAACACCAAATAAGACTACAAACACATGTCTTTCAAACTATATTATTTGAGAATTATTTTCCATAATAATGTTCCAGGAGTGAGCGTGAATGACAAAAGCTTTATAAAATAGGAATAGTCTAGTCATACAATGAGTCATTTTAAATTATGTAAAAGAAATTCATGTTTTATTGATGCCAAAGTGCTTAATAACATATAACGTGCGGGGGAAAAAATGTTAAAATTTCCAGAAATGGGTTTTTATCAACGAGGCTGCTTCTGTTTGCTGTTAATATTTTATTTAGAAACAGTCAGTGTAATGCGAAATGTGGTTTGAACATAAATGATGAAGCATCATGCAGGTCATAAACAAGAAGACAATCATTAAGTTCGAAATAAGATGTAGTGAGGGGATGCGGAAACGTATATCAATCAATTTGGAAATCAAATATATCCAATAAAAAAACCCCCAAACTTCTGCGGAATTTTGGCTAAACGAGCAAAGCTGCTTTTTGTCATATCGGAAAAGCCTTCATCAGGAATATATGATGAGATTGCAGGCAATGGTATGCGGTAACATATAGTTCTGCATCATATCAAGGATCTACAGTCACCTAAAAACATATACTACAATATACTAACTGCATCTGAATATTCAATTTTGATTAAAAAAAAAAAAAAAAATGCAACTGCCGCGGAGAAACCAGAAACAAACTAAAACAGCCTGAATTATTCAAATCGTATAACTTTTCACCACTGTGGGAATTTACTAATAATATAAATGAGAAGGTGACGCGCCTCTCTCACAGCGCATATAACCCACTGGGTCTTAACTCTCCAATTTTATTATAAATTTAAATATGAAAAAAATAATATAACAAAAACTCCTGTGGCTCAAAATGTGTTTCCTACAGACTGTACAGGAACAGGCTGTGAAAGGAATCTGAGCTGGCTCTCATTCTGCATGCCTATTCCCTTCCTGCTGAAATTAGCAGATAACGATTTACCTATATCCATTGGGTCCAAGCAAGCTTCTATTAACCACTTCAATAATACCGGGCACCTTCACCCCCTTCCTGCCCAGGCCAATTTTCAGCTTTTCAACGCTGTTGCATTTTGAATGACAAATGTGCGGTCTTGCATATGAAACTTTTATCATTTTTTTGACAGACCTTTTTTATGGTGGTATTTAATCATCACTGGGGTTTTTTTTTTTTGCTAAACAAATGAAAAAAAAAAAATTTGTTTCTGTTGCAAAGTAATTTCTCTTCTTTGCTGATGTGCACTGATGAGGCTGCACTTGTGGGCACTGATGAGGCTGCACTAGTGGGCACTGATAGGCTGCACTGATGTGGCTGCACTGATGAGGCTGCACTGATGTGCACTGATGAGGCTGCACTGCTGGGCATTGATAGGCTGCACTGATGTGGCTGCACTGATGTGCCTGCACTGATAGGCACTGATGAGGCTGCACTGATGCATACTGATGGCCACTGGTGAGGCTGCAGCAATGAGGCGGCACTGATGGACACTGATAAGCGGCACAGATGGGCACTGATAGGCTGCACTGACAAGCTGCACTGATGGGCACTGATTTACACTAATGTGAACTGAGTGGGTCACTGTGCCCTGTCAGCCTTGCCGGTTATCGGTTCTCCTTAACTCACACAGAGACAGCGTGTGAGGAAAAGACTGCTGATAACCGGAAAGTCTGTTACATGTCACTATCTTTGATTGGACACAGCTGATAACATTATAAAGGGCCACTGTGATTGGCCCTTTACCATGATCTGTGATCAGCTGTGTCAATAAGACACAGCGGTCACAGAGCATGCTCGGTGCATGCCCCAGGAGACACGGTTCTGGGAGGATGTTCATGGACGGCATCCCAGAACTGGAGAGCTGAACTGTAGTCACCTTTCGGCTATAGCGCAAGCAGAAAGGGGTTAATCTCAATATCCCTAGAGGAACGAACAGGGTGCCACATGTGTAAAATGCAGCCTGAGCCACATGAATATTACATATAGATCTAATTATATATGTGTGGACAGAGTAACATTAGACATGTTTGTTGCAAACCAAAGACAACTTTTTGGGAAAAACATTTCTCAACAACTGTGAAGCATGGTGGTGAAAATGTTAAGATTTGGGTATGTTTGAAGCGGGTTTGATTAGAATGTGAGGCTATGTATCCAAAAGTTGAACCAGAAATACTGTAGGTTTTTCAACATAATAAGGATCCAAAGCACACTAGCAAATCCACCAATGAATGGCTCAGAATGAAAAAAAATGAACAGTTTTGGACTGCCCTAGTTTTGCAAAGAGAAGTGGTACAAATTTCAGAGTCAGAGACTGGTGAGCAGTTATACAAATGTCTACAAGAAGTAATTTCTGCTAAATGGTAATTTTCGATGGCAAGGGTTTACTTGCTTTTTACACAGTACATCATTACATCTATAATATTTTTGTTAATTAAATTATTGCAAAGCCACATTTTTCTTGTCTATTTATTCAAGTAGATCACTTATCTTTAGGCACTGTTTGAATAAAGATCGAATGTTTGCCTGTTCATATATGTTGAAAAGGTCACAAATTTCCATGGAGTGTGTTTAATTTTTCACATGACTATATATATATATATATATATATATATATATATATATATATATATCTACAATGGTTATAGACTAGAGAGCTTATCAAGTCACTAAGGTCCTGGAATTGCAGCAGTTGACGCTACAATTGGACCCCAAGGGAATTTGGGTCCTGACTTTGACCCACGTTCCTAGCTTCACTGCTGGTATCCAGTCAATTTCTATGACATTAACTGATAGCTAAGGAGGACCCAGTGGATTTCCAGCTCTATGAAATAGGTTATTCACATATCTGATTACAGGGATGCCATGACTTACGCAGAGTCTGAAACTCCTTATCACTTTATAAAACTTCTAGGTTGAAGCTTTGAGTCCTTTCCACATTAACAACAAGCAATTATGTGCAGAATTAAATAAGAAAAGGGGTATAGACCGGACAGGGTATCCCTTATTATCAAACTCCTATTGATACATAATTCAGAAATATATACAGGCAGTGGAACAGCTTTTGTACTAATTTGTTTATTACTATTGCTATTATTATTATACAGGATTTACCCTGTATATAGCGCCAACCGTTTGCACAGCGCTTTACAATATAAAAGGAGACAATATAGCACCAATACAATTCAATACAAGAGGCTTAGGAGAGCCCTGCTTCTCGGAGCTCACAGTCTAATAGGGAGGGGCTGGTGGAACAAAAGGTAATAACTGTGAGGGATGGACTGATGGGAAAAAGAGAAGATTTGGGTATTAGCTGAAGGCAGGATAGGCTTCCCTGGAGAGATGAGTAGGAGATAGCCGAACAGATTGGGGTAGGGAGTTTCAGAGGATGGGAGAGGCTCTGGAGAAGTCCTGGAGACAAGCATGGGAGGACGAGACAAGGGAGCTAGGAAACAGGAGATCTTGAGAGAGCAGAGAGGACGGTTTGGGTGATATTAGGAGACAAGATTGGTGATGTAGCTCGGGGCACGTTGTAAGTGGCTGTGGGGTCAATTCACTAATGCTTACTGCATGCAATAACACGGTCACGTGACTCATTTGCATAAATGATTGCATGCGATATAAAAATGTTCAATTCACAAATAAAAAAAATTATTGTGCAGAATTTAATGCTAAATTAGAAATGTGATGGTAAATATTGCATAAAAACCACACGTAAGCTCTTAAGTCCAATTCACAAATGGAACAGAGTAAAAAAAATGCGATATTTATCACCAGGGTTTGCTGGCGGTATCACATACGGCATTTGTCCAGTTTTGTAAATCAACACCAAAGCCTCCAACTCATCACATTTTGATTGTCGGTAACATATTTTCATATAGTACACTAGCATAGCTCCCCAATGGTCCCTCATTTGGGGGCACTATTCCTATTATTGGAACCTAATGCTTCTGTCCCTGTTTACTGCTCAGTTGCCTCTTTTTTGGTCTAATGCATAGACTTCTATTAAAAAAATTAATGCTAAGGAAGGGGAGCATTTTTCTCCCTGAAATGAGTCCAAGTGATAGCTAGAGAGTCCTGTCAACACACTACGCATGCACATACAAAACCGCCATGAGTGAGTGATGAACACTAATAACTCCTTCCCATGGATTTGAACTTGCTTGGCAAGGACTAACCTACAGGAAAACCCTGCACAAGAAAGCCAGAAGGGGAGAACATACTACCACACAAGACAGGTAAAACCTGCTGAGTTTAATTTATTAGTGTTTAAACTTCACTTAGAGTTCCATAATGCTGGGTGGGCTCACAATATTTACATTATATCCACTTACACTTGGAAGGTCATATACTGTATCTCAAACATGGACAAGCACAGCACCACATTATTTTTATCTCATATATTAAAAATGTTCTATGTAGTCTTTCCTGTTTACTTTTAGGTTGAGCATTGCCAGTCAGACCCAGGAAAGGAGTTTTAAAATCCTTACGAGATGTTATGCAGTAGGACCCTGGACTCCTTGCATAATATTATTCCCTCAATTACCGATAGATGCTGGAGGTGTGGGGACTCTGAGGACACCCTATTCAATCTGTGGTGGTCCTGTTCCCAAATCAGGCCTTTCCGGGCCACTCTTTTATAAGCTGTGCCACCAGATCACAGGTTGAACGTGGCCCTTCTCTCTGTAAGACCAGGGTCCATTGCTATTCTTAAAAGGGGTATCTTCCATTTCCTCCTCTCTGCTGCACATGCACCCATCCCTAGACATTGGAAGAAGACAACCACCTCAATCATTAGAGAATGGATTGAGGAAATTAACTTCATTGTGCAGATGGAAGAGCTAACTGCTGGCTTATAAGACCGATATCATAAATTTGTGCAATTGTGGTTTTCTTGGATTGACCGAACCGGCAATAGTGAACATAGTGCGGCTCAGAGACTCCGCCTTCCTGTCAGCCAAATCTTTAAAAGCTGGAGAATCCTCAACCGGAATCATGGTGACTTTGTTCAATCAAGAAACTGGGGATCCACCACGAGTGGAGTCGTCCACTTCTTGAGAAGACTCTCCTCAAAGAGATAACGCACAGCAAAGCGCTTTGGGACCGCAAAGGGACGTTTTGGATGTTTCCATTCTTTATAGACAAACTTGTCAAATTAGGAGGGATAAGGGAACACTTTCGCTGTGCGAGACGGCTTGTGAGTGCCAAAAGGGACCGGTACCTCCGCTGTAGCCATGGCTGCATCCTCCATTTTCAAAGTTTCCTGCACAGATGCAATCAGTGCATCCACCAGGGCCTTCTCATGTGCAGCCACCGGGGCAGAGGAATCATCCTCACTGTCCGAAAAATCCAGGTGCGCGGCCGCAAACCCCGCAGGGTGGACCCCGTCCACGGCGGCCAAATCAGATTCAGGATCTGACGAGACAGATGAAGCAGGGGAAGGCGGGGGACGCTTCTTGCTAGTCCGCCGCCCAAGAGCCACCCCCACCCGGGACTCCAGCACCGCCATCAGTGCGTCAACAAATTGCTGGGATCCGGAGGGACCTGCAGCCTCTGAGAGGGGGTCAGGTGAGGAAACATGCTCCTGAGACTCCATAGGGGAAGAAGGGGCCCCACCACACCAAGAGCGACCACTGCTATGGGACACCCCCCACCATGGTAGCGGCACCGGATCACCAGGACACCCCACAGCCTGCAGCAGAGAGAGGAGGGGACCCCACCGGACTCACCACCCCACCAGCATAGCGCTTGCTGCCTTAGATGTAGTCCTGCACACATACGTGGTGTCCGAGAAGATAACCCACGAGTCAGCACAGAGGTAAAAGGAGGAGCTCCCGCCTGCTAAAAACGCCGTCCTGGGCTACATAGTAATGGCCACTGCTGCCTGAGCACACTATCCACCGTATCATGGCTGCCGGACTACACAAACATGGCCATCGGCCATAGGAGGTCAGAAGGCACTAGGGGAAAAAATACGCTGGCTACGGCAAAATGACCACCGGCCACGCTCACGAGGCTACCAAGCACCCAGGAGGAAACTTTGTAGCCCAGCAAAGCAAACCACCTGAAGAAGAGGGGGTCGGGGCACCGGACCCCAGGGGCACCCAGTGTCCTTCCCCGGTGAGCACAGCACCCGGTGGTGTGCACCCCCTGCCCGCCAGTACTCTTTACACCAACCCCCAGGGTCGGCCATGGCACCACACTACCCCATATGGAGGGGGGAGGGGGAAGAGGGGACTACCAGGGGACCTCCAGGGACCATCCACCCCAGGGATAGGGAGGGGAACCCGCAGGACCGGCCAACCCAGGGAGGGGCCCGCGTCCACTGCAAACCCACCAAGGGGAGAGGGGAGACAGTTATGCACCGCTCCAGACAAAACCTCGCCACCGAAGTTGGGGTCTGTCAGCCATGAGGGACTCTGCGACTCGGGCCAAGACTTGGTCGTATGCAACCTCGCAAGATGTTTAACTCGCAGGGCCAGCCCCCGTCCAGTGGGGCTATCTCGCAGCCGACCCAACACGTAGCTACGGTCTGCACGCACTCACTGGCCAGACTGGGGAGACCACTGGATCAAGTGTCCAGCCCGTCGCCCAGCCTGGCAGTTGATTGTAGGTCTCACCAGAAAAAAATCACGGAAAAAGAAAACAAACAAAAAAAAGAAAAAAATTGCTAGGACTAGAGATCCCAGCAAGGAACTAGGTCCTTACTCCTGACTAGGCAGAAAAAAAACTGAAGGCCTATAACAGAGAGGAGGGTTTATACCACCTAGGACTGCCCATAGGCTTAGCCAAGTCTTTTTTCTGCCTAGTGTCCTACTCCTGTAGGGGGCGGTATAACCCTATGGTTCTGAATAAGGAAGCGCTGTGTCTGTCAATGAACAAAACAGAAACAATATTTTTCAGCATCAGATCGATATACATACACATCAGGCACGTATGAACATTGTACTATTATGGCTTTCTTTTTACTACAGGGTCAGGGGTAGCCACAGACATGACTTATGTGACCACATGTGGTTGTAATAATAATCATCCAGACAAAGAACTTGTCATAAAAGACGATTTTCAGTCTTGCCGCTAAAAATGCTTTAGAAAACAGTAAAACTGTAACTTACATTCTTCAAAACAAGAGACAACACCGTAGGTCTGCTTCATGTAATTCGCAGGCCCTTAAGTAAATGCCAGAGGCTGTCTGCTTTCCTGCGGCTGACAGAAAAGCATGGAAATGATCAGGCTTAAAAAGCCGCGTTTGTATGTATGAGAAACTCTTCATGGACCAGAACATGCATTCTACAGTCTCAATCTTGCAGTCAACAGGTACAATCAACCAGTAAACTGCTAATGCAAATAAAAATGTAATGTAACTGTGAATAGGTCAGTCCACTCCATTTACCTATGTTTTATATAATTAGATGTGGAAACATTTGAGATGGCCATGCGGGTGAGAGGTTCCAGTGGCTCTAAAAGATAGAAATGATGGAACCAGTGAACTCACTTGAATTCATTTTCTGTTTCAATTGTTTTTTTTTTTTTTTGTTTGTTTTTTTGTTATTTTGAAAAGAACAAAGAGAAAAGATCACTTAGCAGAGCAGCGAGCGATCCTCGCATACTCAGTAAATGTAACAAAAAAAAAAAAAAGGCAGAGAAGGAACGAGAGAAGATCATAACAGTCCGGCTAGGTCTTCCATGAGGCCTCATGGAGATACATAAACTTGTAGAAAAAGGAAGGACAACAACTGACTATAATCTGCATATAAAGTGCAAAGACATCATGAACTTCAAGAGGCAGCCACACTTGAATTCATTTCAAGAACATCAGTTTCTGTGGCATTCAGATTTCTGACAGAGGAGAGAAAAGAATTATCAGACGAATTATCCAAGAGCCAAGGACCACTTGTGGAGAGCTTCAGAAAGACCTGGAATTAGCAGGTATAATTGTTTAAAAAAAAACAATAAGTAATGCACTCACCCACCATGGCCTGTATGCACATTCACCACGCAAGACTCTATTGCTGAAGAAAAAGCAGGTTGAAACTCGATTAAAGTTTGCTGCACAACATTTAGACAAGCCTGTGAAATACAGGGAGAATATAGTCTGGTCAGATGAGACCAAAATTGAACTCTTTGGATGCCATAATACACACCATGTTTGGAGGTCAAATGGCACATCACCCCAAAAACACCCCCCATACCAACAGTGAGGTTTGGAGGTGGGAGCATCATGGTGTGGGCGAGGCTGTATTTCAGCATACGGTACTAGCAAACTTCATATCATTGAGGGAAGGATGAATGGAAAAATGTATCAAGACATTCTTGATAAATATCTGCTGCCATCTACCAGGATGATGAAGATGAAACGAGGGCGGACATTTCAGCAAGACAATGATCCCAAACACAAAGCCAAGGAAACTCTCAATTGGTTTCAAAGAAAGAAAATAAAGCTGCTAGGATGGCCCAGCCAATCACCTGACTTGAATCTAATAGAAAATCTACGGAAAGAATTAATGATCAGAGTTCATAGAAGAGACCCCACGGAACCTTCAAGATTTAAAGACTGTTTGTGTGGAAGAATGGGACAAAATCATACCTGAGCAACGCATGCGACTAGTTTCTCCATACAGGAGCCTGCGTCTTGAAGCAGCCATTGCCAACAAAGGATTTTGTACCAAGTATTAAATACATTTCAATACTTTTTCCCTGTCATTCCATTTTATTACACATAACTTAATCTCTGAACTTACCGGTATTTGTTTTGGTGTCATTGTATGTATGGATTGCATGGGTTGTTACCGACATGTGATGAAAATACCACCTAGAACAATGGTGACGTGTTCAATACTTATTTTATCTGCTGTATATGAGCATATGAATTGCAGTACATAGTGCAGGGTGCATTTAAACAGAGCCTGCCCAATTAAAAAAGATCCTTTGTAAAATGTAGCTTTTTTCCCAAAGCATGATGGCACTCTTATGGAAGCCAATGGTCACCTCCACTGCTCCACAGCTTGCCAATAGAAATAACAATGAGAGGGCCTCCAGTCAAACTAATACAATACAACAGGTAGGGATACCATCATCCTAGTGACAGTAATAGGAGGTATGGAAGGATGGAATCACCATTCCCCTAAAAAAAGTCTCCTAGGGTAGAAGCTTGCCAATGCCTAGACCTTTGGCTAGGTTTACTGCATTTTCAAAAACACACCATGGGAATCTCCACTACCACCCACAGGTACACTAATTTAATTAAACACTGTTGAGGCTTAGACTATGCAGCATAGTTAAGGGGAAGCTCCCTACACTGAAAAGTAAGGAAACCTTCAAATGTCAAAACTGGAATATTCTCCCATCACTAAAATGAACCTTCTTCCCTTCAGAAATACATTTTTCTGCATATTTAACAGAGGAAATTGTCATGGAATAAATAGCAATTTATCATGGGATACGAAAAATGAATGATCACTCGTGCCATATCCATCTAAAATATAGGGAAAAGGGAAGAAATTATATCGGACTTTACAGGCAGAAACAGGATGCAATTACTGTCTAAAATGTACTTTTATTACAACCATGATACATAAAAACATAACAAACCTATATAGGTCATTAAAGACAACTTATATTTTTTGTTCAGCTTGAGTGTCAGAAACCATGGAAATCAGACCGAGACAGAAGTACAGTTAAATCACACTTGTTTAATAATAAAAGTAAAAAGAACAAACGTAGTCAAAACATAGCCAAAGTTCAGTAACCGGAACAGATAGTCAGCCAAGCCAGAAGTCAGGGATCATTGTTGTGAAACAGCAAGCAGGATCTGTAATCAGAAGGGATGTAATCAAAGCAAGTCTTTAAACAGGAACGCAGGAGATCTTCTCTGTGGTGTTGGCCAAGGCGAAGGCAAAGCTCCTCTGGACTGGATGGCTTAAGTAGGCAGGACTGACGAGCAGGATATCATCAACAGCTGAGTAACTGTGGAGAGAGATGGGAGCAGGCAATTAGCCAACAGCTGATCGGTCAGCTCAGAGAAGGAAGGGCTGAGCCCAGCCCTGACATTGAGTGACCAACTGCACTGCATACAAATGTATAACAGCTCAAGTACAAAGCTCAGTGCCTTCCAATACAGGTTCATCTTCATCAGTCAACGCGTTTCAGATCTCCACTTCCTCAGGACACATGAAGAAAAGTGAAAACGGTAACTCATATGGTTGAGCAAGCATCCATATAGGAATATCCCCTGGGCGGGCAGCGGGATATCAAGGGAGACCAAAGAAAGGAGACCAACAGGAAATATCCAAGCTAATTGGGTAAAATAGGTGGAGACAATGACCAGTATCCACTTCAAAGAAAGAACTCAGAACACAAGAGGCAAATCCAGAAACAGTCCTGAGGAGCAACAGACATGCTATGCCCAATGTCTCCGAAGTGTACCCCAAAAAAATCCTCTATGACTCAAGAGAGGGAAGGAAGGGGGGGGGCTCCTAATGCCCAATGATGTAAGTATATGTGGCCCCCATAATAATCAAGCAGGCAGGATGGATAAATGTAGTATCCTAATCCAACCCTATAACAACAAATCCTCCATTGTTCAATATCCAGTGTTATAGCATGCCCAGGGAGACCATCACCACCACCTTGTTTTTATGTATCATGGTTGAAATAAAAGTAATTTTTTAGACAATATTTGCATCCCATTTGTGCCTGTAAAGTCCAATATAATTTTCTCCTTTTTCCCTATATTTATCATGGGATAATTAGCAAGTTGCAATCATGGCAGTGTTCCTTCTTCTGATTCTCACTCATTCATTACCTGCTAAGGAAATTTTTGGTTGTTTCATGGACCAGAGGTTACTTCCTACTACATTTAAAGTGTAACTGCACCTTTGGAGCAATTATACTTACATGTAGTTCCTGACAACCCCTCCACCCAGTGTTATACTCATCTGTCTCCAATCCAGTGAGAAATCAAAAATATTGTCACACATCAGCTTGCAGTCCATGCCTAGCCCACCTTGCCAGTCTTATACTCACCTATGCCCTATCTGGTGGCATATCACTAATGAAGGTCACACATTAGAGCTCATTTACACTTGCTTTGACTTTAACACACATTGAGGCTGCATTCACACCCGAACATTTTCAGCTCATAAAACACTCTTAAAACGCCTGAAAAAACGCCTGAAAAACGACCAACATGCAAAATCCCATTCATTTCAATAGCACCTGTTCACATCTCAGCGTTTTGTCACCTAAAGCCAAATGTCTGAAAAACGCCCTAAGCTCAAAAAAGAACATGAGCTTCTTTGGGGCAGATTACAGGCGTTTTTCTGCCTTTTACATTGGTAACCTGAACAAAACTGCAGCAAAATCGTTGCAACATCGTGGTAAAAACACGGCAAAATTGCGGTAAAAACGCCCGACTTTAAAACGCTCAAGTGTGAATGCAGCCTAAAGCGCCTACCGCTTCAACATGCTTTTTTCATGTGTTTTGAATGCTTCTGTGATTCTACGGTGATGCTTTGATGATGCTTTTTGAAGCTTTAATGAAGCTTGGCAAATACCCTATGTGTGTTGGTTAAAAGGGGCCCAGCAAAACCCTGGCTCAAGTGTACCCCCCACTCAGCAGATCCCCAGCTCATTGGTACCCCAGTTCAGCAGATCCCAAGCTTATTAGTACCCTCATTCAGTAGATTCCAAGCTCATTAGTACCCTCATTCTTCAGATCCCCTGCTTAGTAGTACCCCCAGCTCTGCTGATGCCCCACTCAGTAGTAACCCCAACTTTGCTGATCCCCAGCTCAGTGGTAACCCCCAGCTCTGTGGATCCCCCACTCAGTACTAACCCCCTCTGTGTCATAGGTTTCTATGGAGGCTTTGCAGATGCTTTGAAGCACCAAGAAAGCGACATGGGTGTAATTATTGAAGCAAAGCAAACACAACATGTGAACAGGACTGTAAGGTAACCATTTTATTTAGTGTCAGGTGCTTCGATTGGCTGTCAGAGCACTTAAAAAAGTGCATCCAATGCCACATTTTGAAATTGAAACCACCCCTTAAAGTCTTAAGACCCGTACACATGATCTGACTTTCCCATAGGAAATGTTGGATGTCAGGCTGTTGATAGACAATCCGACCGTGTGTATGCTCATTCGGACAATTGCTATTGGACTTTCCGCCAACAAATGTTGGCTAGCATGTTTTCTAATTTTCCGCCAACAAATGTTTGTTGTCGGATTGCCCGATCGTGTGTACACAAGTCCGTCTGACAAAAGTCCAAAGTATAAAAACGCATGCTCAGAAGCAAGGACGAGCCAGAAGCGTTGTAAACTCGCGTTTGTAATGGAGAATTAACATTCGTGAAGCAGCAAATTATGAAATCTCCAAATGCAGCGCACAATTCTCTTCTTATTTAATGGGATAATAATGAAGCTGCTTTGCTGGTGATACTGATGGAGTTATTGCAAACAAATTTTCAAAGGCTTTTTTTTTCCAGTGATATCAAGAATAATATTATTATGTTTTTTTTTTTCTATTTGTGCAAGTTACCACAACACCATTATCTTGTAGTTTTTAAGAACAAACATGTTGGTGTCCCTTGTCAATTTTACATTGTATTTTTTTAAATGTAACTGCCGACTCCCAAACTGTCATTTGAAGTAAAACACATAGCCAAGTATTATTCTACACAATGCTTTTATTGTGCATTTAAAAAAAAAAATAGACATGCTATCTGTCAATAGAACTTAACCAAAAAGTGCATTCTGTGCATCCAAAAATATAGAAAATATACCAAATCAAATCATTATTATTCAACCAAAAAATAATGTCAAAGCAATAGCTCCAAGGCCAATAATAAATAACATGTTATCTCCTCCGATTCCGCAACATGTCTGGTTGACGAACGGCCGTTCAGAAACGAACTGAAAAGCACGAAATGCAAAACGCGAACTGAAAAGCGCGAACTGAAAAAAAGAAAAGCGCGAATCAACACTCACCAAACTTCTACTAACACGATATTAGCAGAAGGAGCCCAAAGGGTGGCGCTAAAGAGCTGAAAAACCATGTAGTACGTGTAGTACGTCACTTGTTGGCCAACATTTGTGTGACCGTGTGTATGCAAGACAAGTTTGGGCCAACGCCCTTCGGACAAAATTCCACGGTTTTGTTGGCGGAAAGTCCGATCGTGTGTACGAGGCATTACTGGCAAGGACCACAAATCCACTACTGCTCAAGTATGGATTCATACTCAGATGTTCTGTAGGAATGGAGTATAAATCACATGCAGAGGACCGAAGTAAATAATTTTAAAACAAGCTGGTGTGTGGCCTCATTGAAAATATCATCAATAGTGTGCTAAATCTGGGACAGGTGAGTATAAGACTGGCACAGGGGGACTTGGGGCGACTATAATATATGTGTACTGCACCAAAGGTGAGCATTCTTTTCATAGCTAGATGGAATCTTCCCCAGAGACGGTATTATAGTAGATGTGGCAAAATTTCAGCATTTTCATAATTGTTCTATAAATGTCATTGTCTCTCAGATATATATAGATATATATAGATATATATACACACACACATTTCTCAACTGTTTTTGTTTTATTGAGAAATATGTCCATATTTAACTGACCTCGCTGAACAGTGAAATTTCAAAGTTCAGAATGATGGCCGATTTGCACACAGCTGCGAGTTTAAAGAGCGCACAGAGAAAATGTCATTATATGGTATAACTCTTTAGGATTATTTAAGGGAAGCGCATTGCAGACCGAAATGCTTTGATAGGTGGCAGTTCAAAGGTAAGAGATTATCTAGGCTATGGGAGTGGAAATGATGTCTGTCTGATGAACCTTCTGCTGGAGAACAGTCCAGATGTACGGAAGGATTAATGAAAAAGATAAAGATCTAAAGGATGAAAAAGTACAGGTTATAGATGTGAAATATTATGGAAGTCAAAAAGATACATCCTTGTGTTGGGGTTATATGTGAGCTGTGCCCAGAATTGTAATAAAAGAATCATGGGCGTTAACGAGGTATGGACAGCAGACAAAGGATGGGATACATGTAAAAAAAAGCCTTTTAAATATTTATTTATTTTAGGTACTTATATATAGCACCATCAATTTACACAACGCTTTACATAGAGTATACATTGACACCAACTATAGAAGAAATACTCCGTGAACAAGCACATTGGATTTGTGTGAAATGCGCCTACCTACCATCCTGTTGTAAATGTGCAGGCCAGTCAAGTTCCTTCACCCCAAACTCGCTCATCCATGTCTTTATGGACCTTGCTTTGTGCACTGGTGGGCAGTCAAGTTGGAACAGGAAGGGGCCGTCCCCAAACTGTTCCCACAAAGTTGGGAGCATGAAATTACCCCAAATGTCTTGGTATGCTGACACCTTAAGAGTTCCCTTCACTGGAACTAAGGGGCCAAACCCAACCCCTGAAAAAGAACCCCACACCATAATCCCCCCTCCACCAAATGATTTGAACCAGTGCACAAAGCAAGGTCCATAAAGACACAGATGAGCAAGTTTGGGGTGAAGGAACTTGACTGGCCTGCACGGAGTCCTGATCTCAACCTGATAGAACCCCTTTGGGATGAATTAGGGCGGATGCTGCGAGTCAGTCCTTCTCGTCCAACATCAGTGCCTGACCTCACAAATGCTCTTCTGGAAGAATGGTCAAACATTCCCATAGACACACTTGTGGACGGCCTTCCCAGAAGAGTTGAAGCTGTTATAGCTGCAATGGGTGGGCCAACTCAATATTGAACCCTCCGGACTAAGACTGGGATGCCATTAAAGTTCACGTGCATGTAAAGGCATCCCAATATACTGTGTGTATTATATATATATATATATATATTTGTATTGACAGGAGCTACCCTGGCCCATTTAAATCACTTGTATGAAAATCATTAACACAATGCCTATTTTCCCTGCAGCAATCATCTACAAATGTGCATACAGCAGGGAAAGAACTGACAAAGCACAGAAACGTTTAAAACTTTTGGAATGCTAATTCGGAATGGTAATGTAATTCAGAGAAGCGCTGAAATAGAACAGACTGTTCCTATACTACTATAGGGAATTTCAGTTAAACTTTTCCTTTTTTTGAATAGATGGATAAAACCATGAAAACTTGTTGAAGATTATTACTCTGTCATGCCATATATAAAACTCACAACAGATTTTCTTTTCTTTTATGCTTTTTTTTTTTTTTTTTTTTTTTAATATATAATGAAAGTTAACTTTTTGATTGCAACATGTTAATGACCCGCTAAGGGGTGTAGGTATACAAACTGCGTACCTATGGGTTTACTCCCACAACATTTCCACAACATTAAAAAACAGGGAAAATTCTCAGAGGGGACTTCTTCTATGGACCCCCTTGTTGTCTTCCATATGTGGCCACACATTCTGTGTTCAAATGTATTCTTAAACTCATTCATTGCTTGCGATTATCAGGCTAGATAGAGATAATGAGCAACTTAGGCAGCTGCAGACATTTATCCCATAGGAAGGTTTTCCAACATCGGGCCGATATGCAAAACAAAAATGAATGCAGCTCTGTATTCATTAACACATTCTAAATGTATATTTTTAAATGCAGACAAAATACCTGAATTTGGCCTTCAAAATAGTTTGAATTTGGTATTAAAGTGATTCTAAAGGCAGAAAGTTTTGTACCCTAATGCATTGTATACATTAAGATACAAAACCTTCTGTGTGCAATGCCAACCCTTATACATACCTGACCCAGTCATTTGATGGTCACAGTGGCTGCAATTGATGGCACAGTGGTGGCATTTGATGGGCACAGTGGCTGCATTTGATGGCACAGTGGTGGCATTTGATGGGAACAGTGGCGGCATTTAATGGGCACAGTGGCAGCATTTGATGGGCACAGTGGCTGCAATTGATGGGCACAGTGTCAGCATTTGGTGGCACATTGGAGGCATTTGATGGCACAGTGGCGGCATTTGATGGGCCAAGTGGCTGCAATTGATGGCACAGTGGCTGCATTTGATGGCACATTGGTGGCATTTGATGGCACAGTGGCGGCATTTGGTGGGCACAGTGGTGGCATTTGGTGGGCACAGTGGCGGCATTTGATGGGCAAAGTGGCTGCAATTGATGACACAGTGGCTGCAATTGATGGCACAGTGGCGGCATTTGATGGGCACAATGGCGGCATTTGATGGGCACAGAGGCGGCATTTGATGAGCACAGTGGCTGCGTTTGATGGCACAGTGGCGGCATTTGATGGGCACAGTGGCTGCAATTGATGGCACAGTGGCGGCATTTGATGGCACAATGGCGGCATTTGATGGCACAGTGGCGGAATTTGATGGGCACAGCGGCTGCATTTGATGGGCACAGTGGCTGCAATTGATGGCACAGTGGCAGCATTTGATGGGCACAGTGGTGGCGTTTGATGGGCACAGTGGCGGCATTTGATGGCACAGTGATGGCATTTGATGGGCACAGTGGCTGCAATTGATGGCACAGTGGCTGAATTTGATGGCAGAGTGGCTGCATTTGATGGGCGCAGTGGCTGTAATTGATGGCAAAGTGGCAGCATTTAATGGCAAAGTGGCGGCATTTGATGGCACATTGGCGGCATTTGATGGGCACAGTGGCTGCAATTGATGGCATAGTGGCGGCATTTGATGAGCACAGTGGTGGCATTTGATGGGCACAGTGGCTGCATTTGATGGCACAGTGGTGGCATTTGATGGGCACAGTGGCTGCAATTGATGGCACAGTGGCTGAATTTGATGGCACAGTGGCGGCATTTGATGGGCACAGTGGCTGCAATTGATGGCACAGTGGCGGCAATTGATGTCACTATGGCTGAATTTGATGGGCACAGTGAGGCTGCAATTGATGGGTTTTTTTCAGAATTTTTCAGTTTGTTTCAGTTAGTTTGGGGATGGCCCCTTCCTGTTCCAACATGACTGCACACCAGTGCACAAAGCAAGGTCCATAAAGACATGGATAAGCGAGTTTGGGATGGAGGAACTTGACTGACCTGCACAGAGTCCTGACCCCAACCCGACAGAACACCTTTGGGATGAATTAGTGTAGAAACTGCGAGCCAGGCCTTCTCGTCCAACATCAGTACCTGACCTCACAAATGTGCCTCTGAAAGAATGGTCAAACAGTCCCATAGACACACTGCTAATGCCGCGTACACACGACCGGTTTTGCCGTCGGAATAAACTCCAAAGGTTTCTCCGACGGAACTCCGATGGAATTCCATTCAAGCGGTCTTGCCTACACACGGTCAACCCAAAGTCCGACCAAAGTCCGACCGTCCAGAATGCGGTGACGTACAACACTTACGACGGGACTAGAAAAAAGAAGTTCAATAGCCAGTAGCCAATAGCTTCCGTCTCGTACTTGCTTCAGAGCATGCGTCGTTTTTGGTCCGTGTCAGGGATCTACCAGCACCAGACCGGGGCGCTTGCATGCGCCTATGCGCCGGCGCGCCCCTGTTCAGACACGGCAGCAAGCTGCTGCTGTTGCTGTGCATCAGCGCGGCGCTCAGGTGCGCGCGGGTGCGCGGCGCGGGTGCGTGCGCGCGTTCGCACGGGCACGCGCGCGTTCGCGCCGGTTTGGCGCCATTTAGCACATAAAAGTTCTCCTGTTCCATGGAAACATCGCTGCTTCGTCTCAGCTCTGTGATTCTGCTTGAACCTGTATCTGATTGTCTGCTACCTGATTTGACCCGGCTTGTTTGACCATCCGACCTGCTCCAATCCCGACCCGGCTTGCCTGACCATCCTGCTGTCTGTATCTGCCGACCTCTGCCTGCTCACCGACTCTGCCTTTGCCTGCTGTGATTACCTGTGCCAGTTACCTGCCGACCCGGACTGTCTCACTCTGCTTGTGCCTGCCGCTCTACTTGCTGTTGCACCTTCAGCTTCAGCTCCTGTGATCCCTCACCTCCAGTGTGTCAAGTCTGCTGCTGTTCCAGTCTCCACTCACCTGCAGTCCTGCCATCCCAGGAGGGATCTCTGCCTCTTCATCAGAGCCTATACTCCAACAGGCACTCCTACCCCACTGCGCTCAGGAGACCACTGTCCCCACTCCAGTGGCTCCTGAACCAGCGTTGTATGAGAGGTCTTCTCCTACAGTCAGGCTCTCCTACCAGGTACCTAACAGTCCGTCAGAACAGCATACAGACGATCGGTTTTCCCGTTTGGAATTGGTTTAGTCAGAAATATTTAGAACAGGTTCCATTTCTAGGTCCGTAAAAATTTTCGAAAAAAAAAAGTCCGATGAGGCCTACACTCGATCGGAATAGACGATGAAAAGCTTCTGTCTGACTTTTTCTGTCAGACATTCCGCCCGTGTGTACGCGGCTTAGACCTTGTGGACGGCCTTCCCAGAAGAGGCGAAGCTGTTATAGCTGTAAAGGGTGGGCCAACTCAATACTGAACCCTACGGACTAAGACTGGGATGCCATTAAAGTTCATGTGTGTGTAAAGGCAGGCGTCCCAATACTTTTGGTAATATAATGAGGAATGTCGCTCTGTAAGTCTCCGTGTTTTCAAGGTGCTACCGTCCTACTAACCAGGGCTGGGTGCTGGCTATGCACAAGATAATGCAAACAGAAAAAAGTCCTGGACTGCCGCACTCCATCAAAGAAGCATCTTTATTGAGTAATAAAATCCAAAAAACGCAGACAAATGACAGAAGTAGACACAACGGGGATCAAATTTCTAACGCGTTTCATATCTGAAGATGCTTACTCATAGCTATGAGTAAGCATCTTCGGATGTGAAACGCGTTAGGAATTTGATCCCCGTTGTGTCTACTTCTGTCATTTGTCTGCGTTTTTGGATTTTATTACTCAATAAAGATGCTTCTTTGATGGAGTGCGGCAGTCCAGGACTTTTTTCTGTTTCCACTTTTGGTAATATAGTGTATATATAATTATAACAGCAATTATAGCACATTGTGTTAGGAAATAACTTGTATAATACAACTGAATTCAGAAAAGTATAATCTTTCAATAATCTTTCAATCAGTTTAATGCAGGGGAATAGGTCTTAATTGAGTTTCTAGGACTGATAGCATGTATTATACTGTGACCATGTCCACACATTAGGGCCTGGTCTAAATGAACATTCACAATGTAGTCATTTTTTTGTCATCTCAGTGCTCGGATATATATATTTTGTAATATACCCCCTACTGTAAATTATAAGGATATGAGATGTCATCTGTCATTTCTATAGCCACCTGTGGTGTCAGGCTGTAATGAGGTTGATATATGTAATTTATGATAGGTGGTGCAAAGTTCTATATAGTATTTAGCTTAATAAACTGACACAACAAATGGCTTATAATGAACCTTAATAGGTAGGAAAGGACTAATGTCACAACTTAGTGATTGAAAAGAATATTTTTAGTCTTCAATTAGAACATTTGTAGATTATTGCAAATATAACTCAGAAGTTAGAACTCCACGTTACTCATGTAATGATCCCACTTATAATTTCCTTAAAGTTGAAATGATTTATATGATCTGTTATGGCTTTAATTAACAGGCTATAATAGTACAATGCAGGAACACACACCTTTAGGTGCCTTCTTGAGGGTACTGGGTGCTCTCAATACCAAGGTGCTGTAACATGACAATTTCAACATTTCCTTTCAGGTGAGAGCTTGTCCCATCTCCTTCTGCACTTTGCTACTGGCTCCTTGCTGTTTTGTGGTCCCTGTCTGACCCACTTATGCACTCTCAATGGACATTTACATGATCCAGCACTTCTCTCATTGGACATGTACGTGATCCAGCACTTCTCTCATTGGACATGTACGTGATCCAGCACTTCTTTCATTGGACATGTACGTGATCCAGCACTTCTCTCATTGGACATGTACGTGATCCAGCACTTCTCTCATTGGACATGTACGTGATCCAGCACTTCTCTCATTGGACGTGTACGTGGTCCAGCACTTCTCTCATTGGACATGTACGTGATCCAGCACTTCTCTCATTGGACATGTACGAGATCCAGCACTTCTCTCATTGGACATGTACATGATGCAGCACTTCTCTCATTGGACATGTACGTGATCCAGCACTTCTCTCATTGGACATGTACGTGATGCAGCACTTCTCTCATTGGACATGTACGTGATCCAGCACTTCTCTCAATGGACATGTACGTGGTCCAGCACTTTTCTCATTGGACGTGTACGTGATCCAGCACTTTTCTCATTGGACATGTACGTGGTCCAGCACTTCTCTCATTGGACGTGTACGTGGTCCAGCACTTCTCTCAATGGACATGTACGTGGTCCAGCACTTCTCTCATTGGACGTGTACGTGATCCAGCACTTCTCTCAATGGACATGTACGTTGTCCAGCACTTTTCTCATTGGACATGTACGTGGTCCAGCACTTTTCTCATTGGACGTGTACGTGATCCAGCACTTCTCTCATCGGACATGTACGTGATCCAGCACTTCTCTCATCGGACATGTACGTGATCCAGCACTTTCCGGATAGGGAGCACGCCCCACGCGACTGTGCTGCCATTTACAGCAGCACAAGACGCTCAGCAGGTCCCGGCCAATGATTTATGGGCAGAATCAACCAATCGGCTGAGCGAATGACAGAGTAAACAACACAGGGCTCTCTACTGTCAGCAGTGATATGCTTGTTTATTTTTCCCTGCAAAGTAGGGAATACAAAACTGGCACACTGCTTAGTAAAACACACACACACAGTAAACATAGTTAGGTGTACATTTAACCCCTTGATTGCCCCTTATGTTAACCCCTTCCCTGCCAGTGTCATTAGTACAGTGACAGTTTATAGTATTATCACTGATCACTGTATTAGTGTCACTGGTGATGTCAGTGGCAGTTAGTAAGTTCCTCAAAAAAAACACACTCACTTCCAGCGCTAATAGGTCTTCCAAGGTGTGGAATAACAGATGTCAGATAAAATGGTGGTGTGAAAGGTATATATGGTATCCAAAACTGGGTGGATGTTGCATTCTTCAGATGGGGTAATCCGAAAGGAACTACAAGAAAAACAGAAATGGAAGGCGCGCACACCTAGTGCATTGCCAAAGATAATTTAATAAGAAGAATTTTTTTATATAAAAGTGGGTACTCACAAAATGCAAGTGACAAAAGGCCATAAACACAGTGCATGGACATGCACAGAACACAGGGTACAGCTAACACGTTTCGGGGTACACCCCCTTCCTCAGAGCTAGGCTAGGCATTTTGTGAGTACCCACTTTTATATAAAAATTTCTTATTATTAAATTATCTTTGGTAATGCACTAGGTGTGCGCGACTTCCATTTCTGTTTTTTTTGTTAGTAAGTTCCTACCCTAGGGTCAGTTAGTTTCAGATTCACTATTGCAGTCCCATTATAAGTTGCTGATCACCGCCATTAGTAGTATTAAAAAAAAATTCCAATATATATACCATAGTTTGTAAGTGCTATAACTTTCATGCCAACCAATCAATATACACTTATTGTTTTTTTTTTTATTTTTTTACCAAAGACATATACAGTAGCAGAAAACATTTAAGACAAAATGTATGTAGAATTTTTTTTTTTTTTTTTGGACATGATTTATAGCAGAAAGTAAACAATATTGTTTTCTTTTTCAAAATTTTCAGTCTTTTTTTGTTTATAGGGCAAAAAATCCCCAGTGGTGATCAGATACCATCAAAAGAAATCTCTATTTGTGGGGGGAAAACAAGGATATAAATTTAATTTGGGTACAGCATTGAATGACCGCGCAATTACCAATTAAAGTAGTACAGTGCTAAATAGCAAAAAAGTTCCTGGTCATGAAGGGGGTAAAATCATCCAGGACTGAAGGTATTAACTGGGTATTTTATGAACTGTAATCATTTGTTATTTGAATGGTGACTTAAAAATCCTGTCCACTGTTTTCATACTCTATAGCATTTTAATTACAAAAAGTGGAGCTTTATTGTGTTTTAATGATACTGATGTTGTTTATTGTCAGGAATCTATTCATGCTGCCCTCTAAAGTTACTGAAAGGTCCTTTTTAAAGTGTCACTAAACCCACATCATAAAAACGATAAATAAATGGTGTATTACATGCTGTTCATACTCACTCAGTCACTATGAGATTCTGTATTCTGCAGAAAACCTGGTTGATCCTGCTGCTCTTTATCTCCCCCTTCTGTTCGTGCCCCCAATTCAGCTGGGGATTTTGCAGCTGTGGTGGCAACTCTGCACATGCTCAGTTTTCAGCGAGTTTCTATGCTGAGCATTTCCTCCCTATCACATCTGAGCAGTCCATGTGACTATAGAGTCACACATGTGGATGTATACACAGTGCTTAATGACAGACCACTCCCTGCCTAGTACTCCATGCCCACTAACCAGCTAAACACAATGGGGGGCGGGATATTACATGTAGATTAATGGAGGATTCACCTCCCTCTTATTCTAAGACACAGGCTGGAGGGGCGTGACACAGCCTGTGACTGGCAGAAATCCGCCCACACCATGTTATTTCCAAAAACATAAAAAAAGATTTAATTCCAAATATATATTTGTGTGGCGTTGCCCGAAAGTGCATCCCTATTGGGCGGGGGCGGTTAATCAGATCAACTCAGGGGTTTCAGGTGACCCTAACCCTAGACCCGAAGGCCTGTTTGCTGGGTATATTGGTAGATTATGACTGGGAGGTTCACAACAGAGAGGCTATACTTAGTGCCTTGTTTCAGGCACGAAAACTGATCATGGTTCATTGGAAGTCAGAGGACCCCCCTACTGTGAGGGAATGGGTTAAAACTGTAGGTGAACAACTGAGATTGGAAAATGTGTATATCAACATAGGGGTAATGCGTGGCTGTGGGCACCGTGGTTGGATGTTCCAGGGCTCGTACCAGTGGACCTGACCATGGATAGGCTACTTAGGCTCAATGTGGGCTAAAGAGATTCGGGCATTCGGATGGTATGCTCGAGAGGTGATAGTCATGTTCAGGTGATTGGTGCAACTACCAAGGATGTTTGTGTTTTCTCTTTGTATGCAAAGCCATTGGTATTGTACTCTTTTGTTTAACGGTTTCTAGATGTGTGCTCTCCACGGTGGGTGGGTTCCCACTGTAAAATACGCTGATGTGTAATGTTGGCAATGTATTGATATTATTTATGTATTTTAACTCCGTACTCCAAAGGCTTTTTTTTTTCTTGAACATGTGACCAGCAGCAGAGGACTAGAAGCTCCTCCTGCTTATGTTTCCGTGCAGACAGTCTTGGAGAGAGCTGGGTCATGTGACAGACGTATATCGATTAGGAAAAAGGTACCGTATATACTCGAGTATAGGCCAACCTGAATATAAGCCGAGTCACCTAATTTTACCACAAAAAACTAGGAAAACTTATTGACTCGAGTATAAGCCTAGGGTGAGAAATGCAGCAGCTGGGTAAACAATGCCCATCTGCAGGCTCACTGTGCCCATCTGCAGCCTCACTGTGCCCATCTGTAGCTGTACCTGTGATAACTAAAACAGCGGGTGTCTCCTGCTATGTCATGCAGTCTGTTCGGCGGCCATCCATTGTAACAAAGCCCCGCCTCCTCCTTGCCTGTGATAGCCGGAACAGTTTCCCAGCATTGTATCAGTGTTCCATCTATCACGGACGAGGAGGAGGTGGGGCTTTGTTACAATGGACGGCCGCACAGACTGCATGACATAGCGGGAGACGCTGTTTTAGTTATCAAAGGTACAGCTGCAGATAGGCATGACACAGTGGGAGACACCCGCTGTTTTAGTAATCACAGGTACAGCTGCAGATGGGCACCCTCACTCAAATATAAGCCGAGGGGGGGGGGGGGGGTCAGCCTAAAAAATGTGGTGAAAAGCTCGGCTTATACTTGAGTATATACAGTTGTTGTTTTTTTTTTTAATTTAAACAATTACAGTGTTGCCATCCATATACAGAAATAGAAGGGACTTTGTAGATTAAACAGTGTATGGTTGTACTAAAACTGGAGAGTGCAAAATCTGATGCAGCTCTGCATGGTAAGGCTTCTAACTTCAGCTTGTTCAATGAAGCTTTCACAATAAAACCTGGAAGCTGATTGGTTTCTATGCAGAGCTGCACCAGATTTTGTACTCCTCAGTTCTAGTAAATCAACCCCTGTGCCTTTAGTATCGCTTTAAGAAAATACTGCCTATATTTTGTGAATGTTTGCCGTATAAATAATTTTTAATTAAAGAAAAGCCTCAGGACCTACAAAAATTCTTATTTTAAGGCTTTCGCCATCTGTATCTACTGTTTCCAACTAACCAAAATAATAAAAAAAAAATGTTTTCCCCTTAAAACAGGCTAAAAAAACAAAACTCATTACTGTACTAAGATACTAAGGATGTCACCGCACGGCTCTCCCCTCACACAAGTGTTCCACTTGTATTAATGGTTATTGGATACCGTAATGCACTTTTGGCAGATGCACTGCGTGCCAGCACAAGCCCTATAAAAGTTTACGGCATGTTAACTCAATTGAGAAAATAACGGTCTATCTAGCATACCTCTGTAATAGCTGTGCAAAGATTTCAAACCCATTTGTTCTTCATTTGAAGGGTAACCGATTTGACATAAACTTACGTTAATGCCTTAATTTAGGATACCATACTTGGGTTCATGGTTTAAAAAGTCAGTCTTTTCAGTGGAATGTACCGGAGAAGTTAATATTTTTAAAGTATTTCCAGTTGAATTAGTTCATACTGGGCCGTAGTGCTCATATTAAAACAATTAACCTGCAATGTCATACACATGACTCCAAGAAGAACACGGGCGGTGGTCAACCAAAAAAAGAATTGCCATTATTCTGCTGACTGTCTCTAATTTAATTTGAATATAATTCTTACATGCAGTATGTTTTATCACTGAAATATATAGGAAAACCAAAACTATAAAGGTTCTACTACCATTCAATTTCATGTATTGCATTGTAATGTAATTTTTGTTAACGGTTTGAAGTTAGGTTCTATGTGCTCACTTCCCATCTGTATAACAGAGAAGGAATCATTGTCATTCTTTGAAAGGGCCACTGGACAGCAAAGCCTCGTCATCTGCTACTCTTCATTTCCTCCAAGGTCACTTTTAGTGTCCATTTTTTTCTGGTCCATGAAGGAGTGGTTTAAAAATAAGGTTTAGTATGGTTACAAAGGTGACAAGTCCACCGGCTGATTTAAATTACGTGTAAAGTTTCAACAAAATAGCAGTTTAGTAAACAGGCGCAAAGTTTGAAGCAATAATGCACACAGGTTCAGGATGGCAAACAGCATGCATATGTAGGCAGGTGGCCTACTGTGCTAGTTAGCCCAGGTCATGGGGAAGAGGTTAATGCTTTTGCCACCTTCCCTTATCATGTTTGCGGGCTTTCTAGGGTTCAGTCTCCCTCATGTGTAATATAAAAGGGAAGAGGTTTGGGCACCAGGGGGGGCTTGAAAGCAGAAACTTTGCAGAAGCTTACTGGGAAGCTTCTATGGACCTTCTATGGAACACCAACTCATCGGGATCTCCGCAAACATGGACATCTCTACTCGGGACTCTTCAACTATGGACTATACCAAAAAGGACCTTACCTATGCAGGTACTCCATGGCAGCCACAACTAGAGGTAGATAGGGAAAGGATGTTTATCCTTTTTATACATTTTCCGCTGAAGCGGACTGCTTAGAGGCCAGTCTGAAGTTTTTCAAAGGGTGCGTGTTGGGTCTCAGCGTATTCTTAAGAACCCGAGTCTGTAACAGAACTTTGGGATATGTGTAACACCACTACAAAAGGTAGTTGCCAAAAGTCGTTTGGCATGGTACCTGGTTAGGTGACAGGCCCTTCAGTAGCGAGGGGATTTGGTGCTCTGACTCCCTCCCTAGCTGTTTGTCTCCTCCAGTCACCAGGTGCAGACTAGCTGCCATGATCAGGGGTCAGCTTGAAGACCAGTTGCTATAGCAGTAGCGGAACTACCACCGACCAACAGGATGGGTACGCAGGCAGTCACCCTGATGAATGACGCGGGCTCACTTGAGGTGCGGAGTCTAGGTAATAACTGGTGTTCACCAGAGCTCTTGATGATGGAGAAGGATTTTGCTGCATGTTAGTACCAGGTCATGGTCCTCAGGATTGCCCCACCAAGAGGTGAGCAAGCCGGGGTCCAGTAGTGGAAAAGCAGGTAGGGATTAAACAGAAGTGTAGTCGATAAACAAGCCAAAAGGTCAGAAACAAGTAAATGCAGGTTGGGATCAGGCAAAAGCGTAGTCAAGGACCAAGGGTCGATGACGAGTGGTATCAAAATATGGACAGCAGCAGGGAAGACAGGAGCATGATACTAGCTAGAGAGAACACAATAATCTGGCAAACAGGAAGAGCAGACATTGCTTAAATCAGGAAGTTCATGGGAGAAGCAAAGAGTTCAAGGTTCAAGAGAAACAAGGTTCAAGGCAGGATCATTCAAGGAATTGTCTAGCATCTTAGATAGTTCAGCGAGAAGATTCATTGGCAGACACAGCAGACGTCCCCTGTTCAAGTCTGGGCCCTGACACTAGCGTTACGGAGATCTAAGGCCTAATCACTAGGTATGGGAAGGAAAGAGTTAATGAGCATGCATGGTGTTGCTATGTGCTCAGTGGTATTCCATTCTGTTGCTGGGATTGAGGTAACAGGGATACACTGGACTGGTGGAGTGGGTGAAGGTTCTGCATGTCTCTCCTAATGGGACAAAGCAACTTACAGGGGAAGTAACACATCTCTAAGGCCCCTTTCACACTGGGGCGGTGGGGGCGTCAGTGGTAAAACAGCACTATTTTTAGCGCTGTTTTACCGTCGTTTTTGCGGCTGTATTCGGCCGCTAGTGGTGCGGTTTTAACCCCCGCTGGCGGCCGAAAAAGGGTTAAAACGCATAGTGCGGCTATAGCCGCAGTATTGCCGCGGTATAGCCGCGCTGCCCCATTGATTTCAATGGGCAGGAGCGGTTTAGGAGTGGTGAATACACCGCTCCTTCACCGCTCCAAAGATGCGGCTTGCAGGAGTTTTTTTCTTCTCCTGCCAGCGCACCACTTCAGTGAGAAAGCCCTCGGGCTTTCACACTGAACAAACAGCAGTGGCTGTTTTGGGTCGGTTTGCAGGCAGTATTTTTTGCGCAATAATGCCTGCAAACCGCCCCAGTGTGAAAGGGGTCTTAGACAGAGAGCTGCCTTAATTTTTGAGTCTTCACATGACCACAGCCTCTGCCTGCCTGGTCCCAGGCATTGGTGAGCACGCCTTTGGGTGAGGTACTACCCCGTGTGCATGGGCGCAGAAGACCCCACCCACACTTATGCCCCGTACACACGGTCGGATAAAATTTTCCGACAACAAAATCCGTTGTCGGAAATTCCGATCGTGTGTACACAAATCCGACGGACAAAGTGCCACGCATGCTCAGAATAAATAAAGAGATGAAAGCTATTGGCCACTGCCCCGTTTATAGTCCCGACGTACGTGTTTTACGTCACCGCGTTTAGAACGATCGGATTTTCCGACAACTTTGTGTGACCGTGTGTATGCAAGACAAGTTTGAGCCAACATCCGTCGGAAAAAATCCTAGGATTTTGTTGTCGGAATGTCCGAACAAAGTCCGACCGTGTGTACGGGGCATTACACTGCAGAATAATACAAAACAGATTAAGAAAACTGCATAAACTTGGACTCATCACAGCACTGTCCCTGTGGCTCAATCGGGGTATCATGTGACCACATAGCATAGTCTCTATAGGACTCTAACAATAGGGAGTCTAGTTGAGGACCAGCAGTTCAGAACACAAACAGCTACTTGTGATCTTTCTTGTGAACAGCATCCCTTCTCATTGAAGTCCAGGGTAACATGGGAACAACTGGAGGGATCCAAAGCCCAAGAACAAAAGTCAACCTGATTGAAACTGGGGCCCTCGGGTAGCAACTGGGGAGATGCTCCCCACAATAGCTGGCTTTTGCAGAGTACAGATTACAGGAGACAGAAGAGAATCTGGGAAATGAGCTGAAGTTAGGGCAGGGGGCAGGCAAGGGAAAATGGTAGACGAAACCGGGGTCGGTACACAGATAGTCAGGCACAGAATACAAGTAATACAAGGCAAACCAGGTAGACATGGGCAGAATGAAAGTATTTATTTCCTTTTTGGGGGGGATTTGAATTTGTTATTTAAATCATTTTGTTTAATTTGTTTTCGGGAATAGTTTCGTTTTGTTTATATGTTTTCTAATTCGATTCGAGTTTTCCGATTTCGGTCGAATTCAATTAAATTCGACCGAATTTGGATAATTCAAATTAATATTCAAATTAAAATTTATTCTAATCGAAACATTATATTCTTTCTATTGTATTCTTGTCTATTTTTTTCCTATTCTATTCTTTTGTATTCTATTCTATTATCTTCTATTCTTTCCTTTTCTATTCTAATCTATTCATTCTATTCTAATCTATTCAAATCGATGCTATTTAAAATTTTAATTTCGGAAGACGGTTATATTATTTCTCTTCTATTCTTTTTAAATGTTCTGTTCTATTATTTTTTTATTTTCTTTTTTAATCTATTCTATTCCAATTCAAATTTATTCTATTCGAAATTCAAATGTCAGAAGATGGTATATTCTTTCCATTTTATTCTATTCTATTGATTTTTTTCTATTATTTTCTATTCTATTCTTTTACTGTACTTTAATTTTCTATTCGTTTCCTTTATTTTCTATTGTATTTTATTCTATTCTTGTTTTCTAATTCGATTTGAATTTTCAGATTTTGGTCAAATTCAAATCAATTCAACTGAATTCGGAAAATTCAAATTGGTATTCGAATTCTAATTTATTCTATTCAAAACATTATATTCTTTCTATTGTATTCTTTTCTATTCTATTTTTTTTCTATTCTATTCTTTTGTATCCTATTCTTTCTTTTTCGATTCTATTATTTTCTATTCTAATCTATTCTATTCTAATCTATTCACATCTATTCTATTTAAAATTTGAATTTCGTAAGACGGTTATATTCTTTCTCTTCTATCCTTTTCAATTACTTTTTCTATGCTATTCTTTCTAGTCTATTATTTTTTTTTCTTTTCTTTTTTAATCTATTCTATTCGAATTCAAATTTATTCTATTCAAAATTTGAATTTCAGAAGATGGTATATTCTTTCCATTTTATTCTATTGTTTTTTTCTATTCTTCTCTAGTCTATTCTTTTATTTTCTATTCTATTCTTTTCTATTTTATTCTTTAATTTTCTATTCTATTCTTTGCTATTCTATTCTTTTATGTTCTATTCTATTCATTTCTTTTCTATTCCTTTATTTTCTTTTGTATTTTATTCTATTCTTGTTTTGTTTTCAAATTTGATTCCGATTTCGGATGGATTTCATTTAGTTATTTTGGATTTGTTTAAATTCATTACTATTGTATTTGGGAATACGGATACATACGAATTTCCGAATAACAAAAAATTGGGGCGAATTTCATTTCGAAATGAAACGAAGCGCACATATCTAAAACCTGGAGCACAGAGAAACTAGGAAGTTGCTCAGGCAACCCGGGTTGCACTGAGCATGTCCATATATATGGGAATCGGGCTGGGAGGCGGGCCAGGAAGTAATAAAAGGGATATAAATCCACAGTGGAGCAGGCGACACCCATAGGTGAATACAACAGCCAGCAGCACATGTGAATAGAATCGCAGATTTAGCAGAACCAGTGCAGCAAGGAGGTAAGAATTTCACAAACAGAAAACTGCAGAGCTGGGACAAGGGGTGGGCAGGAGGGGCGGCTGCCCTGGGCGCAATGGTTTACTGCAGGAATTTGGGCGCCCTGACCCAAAGCCTAAGGGAAGGGGGGGGCGGTTTGGCATCTTTGCCCTGGGCGCTGGATGGCCTTGTCCCGGCACTGACTGCAGGCTAAACCATGACAAGT
Organism: Aquarana catesbeiana; assembly: GCF_042186555.1. Lineage (NCBI taxonomy): Eukaryota > Metazoa > Chordata > Amphibia > Anura > Ranidae > Aquarana > Aquarana catesbeiana. Next base: position 276,399,529 of record NC_133334.1, read on the forward strand.
TTCCTATTGTGTTTATAGGACAGTATTTGAAGGCAAACCTCCCCAATGGGACACAGATGGAAAAACTAAAACCTTACAAGATTTGAAACTATTCCATACCCAATCCAAAATGGGAAAAAAAGTTTTGAGTTTTTAATAAATATCACATTCTGCATGAGTCCATACTCTGTAATTTTTATTTCTTTATTTCAAAGCTTTCCATCACCTTTCAACCACAGCCATCTGCCACCTGCAGTTTTACTTGTTTCCCAAGTCAAGTGGCCAAATGATCAAAACTGGCACAGAAATTGATTGAAAATGCTTTTTGAGTGGAACTGCTGTGTTTTTTCTTTTCTTTTTTGTTTATTATTATCAATTTTAGTTGTAATTTTGATTGTTTGGTTGCTCGAACTTGGGAAACAAATCAAACTATGGGTGGCAGATTGCGATTGTTGATAGCGGAAGAATTTAGAAAATAAAAAAAAAAGGCAGCTGAAAAAAAAAAAAATAAAAGTTTGGCTTAAAGCGAATGTCTGGACAGCATATAAAAAATGATCTATTTTGTAACAATTGTGACAATTGAAGTTTTACCATTCCAATCTATTTGGCATTTTTTGTAACTTTATGCTTTTCTGAGAATTTTTTAAAGGATAAAGAATGAATAAAAAAAAGAACATTTTTTAGGGTGTATTGATGGGCCCTGGTAGGCTGAATTTGATGGGCGCTGGTAGGCTATATAGGTGGGAATGGTGAAAGAAACTTGCGCTAATGAGCAAAACACAATAAATCAAAAATTACTTAAATTCACAAAGATGCAGCTGCAAAAAAAACTCCAAATATCCATGAAGTAATAAAGCATATAAATTAAACATTTTGTGCGCTAGCAAAATATAATTAGAAAAATGCCCGGAACCACAATATATATGAATCCCAGCAGAAGATACCAAAAACAATAAAAAGTGCATTAAATCATATCTCAATAAAAATAAAAAATGTGATATATATGTGAATATATAGGTGGGCCCTGGTAGGCTGCATTTGATGGGCGCTGGTGGACTGCATTTGATGGGCACTGGTAGGCTGCATTGATGGGTGTTGGATGAGGCTGCATTTGATGAGCGCTGGTGTACTGCATTTGATGGGTGCTGGTAGGCTGTATTGATGGGCACTGGTAGGCTGCATTTGATGGGCGCTGGTGGACTGCATTTGATGGGCGCTGGTAGGCTTCATTGATGGGCACTGATAGGCTGCATTTGATGGGCGCTTCATTTAAAAGGTGGAGTATACATGGGCAGGGCCAAGAGGGTGGAGTCAGGGGTGGAGCCAAGAGGTGGGTGGCAAAAGGAGGTTTCGCCTAGCGTGTCAAAAATCCTTGCACCCGCCCTGAACACTCCTAGGTTTAAAAGTGCCTCCTGTACTCCTTCATCCAGAGTGGGGGTACTCTAATACAGGAGGCATGTTATAGGCCAGATCACCAGGTGAAAACAGAGGTGGGGAGGCTAAAAAAAGAAAACAAATGCAGCCACCACATCTACAGATTGGTAGGTTACACTATAATACGTTTTTGGTTTTGGCTTTAAGACTTTTTTTTTTTTTTTAACTTCTTTCACTGCAATAAAAGCAGGCATACCTCTGATATCATACCTGTGATATCTTTGTCAGTAATAGTGATAGCTATGTCATAACTCTTACACGTAGGCGAGTGGGACAGAGTGACAGATATTTTCTACAAGCACACTGATTCCTTAAATCATGTTTCAAACACCATGTCACTGTCTTCACTCGACGATGAGAAAAAAAAAAAAGAATAAAAAAAAAACAAAAAAAAAACATAAAAGTCTGCAAATTTCTACCCCAGAAGTGAACAGCCTATTAAGGGCTGAAAGGCTGTCAGCACTAATGAAAGATCTTGCGTCAGCCATTGAAGATGTATTTTAAATGCCCTGTCCACAAGAAAACTTTAATAATACAGCTTTGCTCTAATGTCTTGTAAAAGGAGAGGCAATTTTACTTCTTCTATTAACCCAACATGATTACAATGGCTTATTTAATGGAAAACGGCACTGAAATTGTACTCCCCAGGAGGAGGATGAAAAGAAAAAAAAAAAAAGAAAAAAAAAACGCTGCGCTTACAACTTTGTCCGAAATGGCCATCGCCGTCGTAAGTCACAGAGACTTGCAAAGGCCGCCAGGAGTCATCAGGCTTAATTTGTTTATAGCTCCCATTAATTGAGCAGAAACATAAAAAGGCAACGGGAAAACAAAAGTCATTTATAGGAGGAAAATATCTTTTGCCTTATTTGCTAGGAGCGCTATAGTGATTATTTTTAAAATAACGAGAAGGTGTGGAGAGGATTTCTAGACTTAAAGTGATACTAAAGTCTGTTATTTTTAACTAAAAAAAAAGGAAACAAACTTACCTGCTCTGTGTAATGGTTTTGCACAGAGCAGCCTGCATCCTCCTCTTCTCGGGTCCCTCTTCTGTGCTCCTGGCCCTTCCCTCATGTTGAGTGCCCCCCACAGCAAGTAGCTTGCTATGGGGGCACCCGAGCCGAGTCACAGCTCCCTGTGTCCATTCGGCCCCCGCCCCCTTTCTCTCCTCATTGGCTGACTGACTTTGTGGTACTATGGTAACTAGGGTTGCACTGATACTAGTTTCGGTATCGGTGCCGATACCGAGTATTTGCACAAGTATCGGTGCAAATGCACTGATACCTGAATCCGATACTTTCAGGCTCGGTTCTTTGAGCTGTAAGGGGGGATGAACAAACGTTCCTCTGTTTAAGCCCTTATTAACCATTAATTTACTCTAATCAGCCCTAATTAACTCCCTATTCTCCTCCATTTAATTATTATTTTGCTGCTTTTTTTTTCACGTCTATTTTATAAACGATAAACAATTAAAACTTTTTTTTTAATTTGCTTTGTTAGTGAATATTTTCACACATATATATTAACATATATTTACACATTTCACATTTAAAAAGTGCACAATTAAAAAACAAAATCAATTTATTTAATTTGTAAATGACTTTTCAATGCTTTGTACCATCGCTGACAGCTGAAGTGTAAACAAAACAGTTGCGGTAGGTATCGGTAATTGGTATCGGCGAGTACTAAATAAAAAAAATGGTATCGGTGCATCCCTAATGGTAACACTGTATTCCTCTGGTCACAGTATGGAAAAAAAAAATGTAAAAGAAAAGGAAAAAAGAAAACAATATTTTGAAAAATTAAAAAAAATATGTTAATTAAAAATATGAAAAAAAATATGTTTTTCTTCATTTTCCCCAAAATTTTGAAAAAAAAAGTCAATTTCAAAAAACGCGTCATGCCTCTTATTATATACCTCAGACTGTCTACGTTCCAAAAAGGTCATTTGAGTGATATTTTTACTGGTACAATGTCAGTACATCAGGATTGATCGATTTTCAGATATATATCCCATAGTTTGTGGACTCTATAACTTTCCTACAGACTAATAATAATATACACGGATTTGAGTTATTTTCACCAAAGAAATGTAGCAGAATACATTTTGGCCTAAATTTATGAAGAAAGATTATTTATTTGCAAAATTTTATAGCTTAAACAAAGAGAAACGCATTTTTTTAAAACATTTTTGGAATATTTTCGTTTGTTTAGCAAAAAAATGAAAAACCCCAGCGGTGAATAAATACCACCAAAATATATCTCTATTTGTGTGAAAGAAATGATAAAAAATGTCATATGGGTACAGTGTTGTGTGACCGCGCAATTGTCATTCAAAGTGTGACAGCGCTGAAATCTGAAGATTGGCCTGGGCAGAAAGGGAATAAAAGTGCCCGGTATTGAAGTGGTTACATGTTACCACTTTAGATTTACGCAGGACTCAAAAACTAAACTGATAATGACTTATGATAAACTCTTGTGTACCCTCAATAACACCCAGTTTGATAAGCCTTGGCATCTCTTCTACTTCCATCCTTTCTCTCTAACTGTTTTCTTGTCTCCCCCTTGCCCTGCCTCTTTCTTCCCTTTTTTTTTTTTTTTTTTTTGGATGACCAAGTGAAATTTCTACTTGCTGATATTTTGTTTTTGCTTAGGCACTTGGTGTAAGTAAGACGGCAGAGGAGAATGTCGAATAAGAGAGATGACCTCTTTAGAACCTCCTCTTTCCTCTAGCGTTCTAGCAACTGTCGAGATGTAATGGTGTTTTTTATCTCTATCCTAATTGAATGCTTTGTCTTCACTATACTGGTTACCCCATGAAGGGAATCTGTACCCAAGCACATGTCTACTTTTCCCCTTTTGTGCGGATTCTGTTGTGTTATGTATAAAAAACTTAAAATAAAAAGATTGGAATCTAGATTTACACAGAAGGTCTGGTGCTAGAATTATTGCTACAATGGACTTCCAGTGGAGTGGCCATTGTAAGGCACCATACACACTATTAGATTTTCTGCAGATTTTTGTCTTCAGATTTACCAAAAACATATAATATGAGGTCAAACCTTAAGAGTTTCATTTTGTATGCAATCAGGTAGGCCCTTGCACTGCATGGTTTTGGTAAATCTGAAGATCTGAAAATCTACTAGTGTGTATGGGGTCTAACACACATTACACGGACGTAGTCCGGGGCTGTCACCAACATCCAACCTTGAGACTTGCAATGCAAATGTAGCACTACCCACATAGGGATTGCAGATGATAGGGTTCCCCACTGCTGCACAGCCAGGCACACCACAGCTTCAACATTCATCCAGACACAGTGAACAATACTTGAGCTTTGTTTTTGTGTTTTATTAGGGGTAATAACTTGGATGGGGATAGGCAGGGGTGTTGCTTTTAGGAAAAAGACCAGGGGCTTCAGCCCGGAGGTAAAGCGGGGGGGGTGGGATTGAGGTGGGGTGGTCGGAGGGCAGGCTCGGGGAGGGTGATAGGCTCACTTGCTTAACAATGATCTACCTGACATACACTGACCTATCTGACACACACACTGACCTACCTGACATACACTGACCTATCTGACACACACACACTGACCTACCTGACATACACTGACCTACCTGACACACACACACTGACCTACCTGACACACACACACTGACCTACCTGACATACACTGACCTATCTGACACACACACACTGACCTACCTGACATACACTGACCTACCTGACACACACACTGACCTACCTGACATACGCTGACCTATCTGACACATACACTGATCTACCTGACATACACAATGACCTACCTGACATACATTGACATACATGGCTCACCTACCTGACATACATGACTTACCTACCTGACCTACCTGACATACATGACTGACCTGACTGACATTAATGACTGACCTACCGGACATACATGACTGACCTACCTGACTGACATATATGACTGACATACATGACTGACCTATCTGACATACACAGATTGTTGCTGCTCAGTGCTCAGCTTTACCTGTAGTGTGCGAGTACACTCATCCCAGGCCCCGGCATTCACCACCACTCAGACAGCCCTGCAGGCACCAGGCAGCCAGAGCAAGGATGGAAGAGCCGCCCAGTGCCCAGCGTGGCGGCAGTGTCATTCCCGCCTCCTCCTGGACCTGGCAGTGCCTATGATGGACATCACACGTCCCGCGGTCTCGGCATTGGATGAGTGTGACGTCCGTCATAGGGGCCGGGTCCCGGAGGCAGGACTTTTTGTACGTCACTTGGCCGCGCTGGCAGGAGATCGTTCCATGTTGCCACAGCTCGGAGATAATAATGCATTTAGGGATTTTGAGACCTGGGGCTTTTTGGGGGCACACTCAGGGGGCTCCAGCCCTCGTCAGCCCCCCCCTCCCGACGCCACTGGGGATAGGAATTATGGGATGCCCAATTTGACAGGGACAACTTCCTCCCTATATACAGCTCCACTTGATCCTCTGCACAGCTCCAATTGATTCGTCCTTAACCACTTGCCTACCGGGCCAATTCTGACATTTCTCTCCTACATGTAAAAATCATAATTTTTGTTGCCTAAAAAACACACAGAACCCCCAAATATTATATATGTTTTTTTAACAGAGACCCTAGAGAATAAAATTGCGGTCGTTGCAACTTTTTATCTCGCACAGTATTTGCGCAGCAATTTTTCAATTTCCCAGCCGAGGCAGTAGCATTTTTTCAAATACAGGGGCTGGGCGTGACGTCATAATATCGTACCTGGCCTTTGAACCATCATAGAGACTTTGGCGACCATCTGACCCACCGGAAATCTCTATGGTCATCAGCCAGTGCCAGGCGGTTCCTTCTCCGGTTCGCCGATCGCAGGAGCGAGCCGGGAGAAGCACCGGAGAATGACGGGGGGGGGGGGGACATCCCCTCCTGCCGCCTATAAGAACTATCAAGCGGCTTAACAGCCACTATGATTGTTCTTATGGTGAAGGGAATCGCCGGCTGTAAAAGAAGATATCTGAATGATGCCTCTAGCTGCAGGTATCATTCAGATATCATACTAAAAGGACTCCAGACCGCTCTCCGCTGAAAACGGATCACAGGAGTGCAAAACGAATTGCACTCCTATGACCCAGAGGAAAAGCCCAGCCTAAAAAGCTCGGTCTGGACTTCTCCTTTAAAGACCTTGTAGTATAACACAAAAGTCACACTACCTGCACCTTCAGGAAAAGATCCTAAGTGGTCTCAAATTGTTGGTGATTTGTTTGGATTGTCCATGTAAATTTAAAGAAGGTTGTAAAAAATAATACTGAAGAAGTGCTGTTGATTTCTTCGCTTTTGTATAACCAATTTCTAAAAATGCAGCCTTTGTTCAGATTTCTGTAAATGAATAAGAGAATACTAAAAAAATAATGAGAGGGGATACCCAGAAGACATAAACAGTCCTTTAAAGTAACAAAAACCAGTATAAACCAACATTCTCATGCAAGTGCTGGCATCACAAGCTACTTGTACCTATGTTTTTCAATATTTCACACCAGAAACCCCCTGCTGACAGTATGCAAATACCACATTTTAAAAGCTTAGGCACATCTTCGTGCTTCACAGAGAAATGTAGGGGTGGCAAATATTCTACTTTTAGGAAGTTGGCATTTGTATAGTGAGAACACGGTGCCTCGGCAACATGCATAACCTCTTTCCTACCGCCCGCCGTCATGCAGCAGAATGGTTCCCCTGTGTGAATCGCCGTAGGTGTACATCGGCTGCCTCAAGGGGTATAGGGGGCGCGCGTGCCGCGTCACTAAGGAGCTGATGCGCGTGCCAGGCAGCCGCGATGTCCACTGGGCACCCACGATTGCTCCTGACAGAGCCAGAAACACACACATCCCCGTTCTGGCAGGGGAAAGGAAACAGATCACGTGTTCCTAGTATATAGGAACAATGATCAGTCTCCTCCCCCAGGCAGTCCCATCCCCCCTACAGTTAGAACACACTGAGGGAACACATTTAACCCCTTGATCGCCCCCTAGTGTTAACCCCTTCCTTGCCAGTGACATTTATACAGTAATCAGTTGCTATTTTTAGCTCTGATCGCTGTATAAATGTCAATGATCCCAAAAAAAGTGTCAAAAGTGTCCGATCTGTCCGCCGCAATGTCGAGTCCTGATAAAAATCGCAGATCGCCTCCATTACTAGTAAAAAACAAATAAAATAATAAATATTCCATAAATCTATCCCCTATTTTGTAGACTCTATAACTTTTGCGCAAACCATTCAATATATGCTAATTGGGATTTTTTTTTTACCAAAAATATGTAGAAGAATATTTATCGGCCTAAACTGAGGAAGAATTTTTTTTTTTAATTGGGGATATTTGTTATAGCAAAAACTAAAAAATATTGTGTTTTTTAAAAAATTGTCAGTCTTTTTTTGTTTATAGCGCAAAAAATAAAAACCGCAGAGGTGATCAAATACCACCAAAAGAGAGCTCTATTTGTGGTAAAAAAAGTACGTCAATTTTGTTTGGGTATAGCGTGGCACGACTGCGCAATTGTCAGTTAAAGCGACGCAGTGCCCGTTCAGGAAGGGGGTAAAATCTTCCGGGGCTGAAGTGACCTTGTGACAACATTATACATAGCAGTCCTAGCGTATCACCTGAAGTGTATCTAAAGCTTTCGTTTCTTTCCGCTACATTAGTAAAGGGTTAGAACCTCAGGTGTTTATTGCTGTCTATGTCTCTGCTGGGGAAACTTACCCGTTCTATTTTCCCCAGTACTGGTCACTGGGGAAATCCAAAATTTTGAGCTGTCCCCAGACCAGGAACAGAGGAGAAATCTTCCAATCAGGACATTAGATTGAAGAGATTTCTTCACTCAACAAAAGTAGTGTCTATGGAAAAGGAAGGATAGGGAAATGTCCCCAATGTAGCACAAATGGCCAAAAAACTGACATTGGTTTAAATCAGGGGTGTCCAAACCTTTTGACCTTTCTGGGCCACATTGGAAGAAGAGGAATTGCTTTGGGCCGCACATAAAATACACTAACAATAAGGAGAGCCGATGAGCCGAATGTCCGACAGGAAAAGTCAGATGGAAGCTTTTCATCATCTATTCCGATCGTGTGTAGGCCTCATCGGACTTCTTTTTTCAAAAATTCTGATGGACCTAGAAATGGAACATGTTCTAAATATTTCTGACGGAACCAATTCATATCGGGAAAACCGATCGTCTGTATGCTGTTCACACGGACCAAAAACGACGCATGCTGTGAAGCAAGTACGAGACGGAAGCTATTGGCTACTGGCTATTGAACTTCCTTTTTCTAGTCCCCTCGTAAGTGTTGTACGTCACCGCGTTCTGGACGGTCGGACTTTGGGTTGACCGTGTGTAGGAAAGACCGCTTGAATGGAATTCCATCAGAGTTCTGTCGGAGAAACCTTCAAGGTTTATTCCGATGGCAAAACCGGTCGTGTGTATGCGGCATAATAAAACTTAAAGGGGTTGTAAAGGCAGAAGTTTTTTTTATCTTAATGCATTCAGCAAAACTACATGTATCCCCTCCGGACTATGATGGCATTAAACACAATGTATGTGTTTTTTGTTTTTTTTTTTTTTTAAAAGAAAAGGCCAAGTAAAGTCACGTGGGTGCTGTGCGGTCACGTGACTTTACTTGGCTGGCCGGCTGATGTCACAGGGGAATCTCAGCCCCTCCTGCTTCTCTCCATAGAGCGGAGGGGGGTCATGTGACCGCACAGCTGCAGTGAGAGAGAAGGTATTTAGCCTTTTCATTTTAAAAGAACACATATACATTACATATACATTACTGTGATTAATGCCAGCATAATCCAGAGGGCATACCAGTAAAGTCACCATGTATACAAACACGTTAACCTTGTGGCCCTATAACAGAAAGCTGGGGCTCTCCTTATTGGAGATCAGAGATATTCATTCAAAATGGCCCCCCACAGGACTACAGGGGACCTCCACCCTCCCCCAACCACTTTCTGGTATTCAACTTCCATCTGCCTCCTTTCTAACCATCAGATATGTTTTTTTATATTTTTCTTCTTCAAACTTCATTAAGTAGAAAATATGTCACCTCATACAAATAAGCGTAAAAAAAAAAAAAAAAAAGATAGAAAATATATCAGAAATCTCTGTGCAGGGAGAGTCACATTAGGACTCACAAGTTACAATACAGCTCAACATAAAAACCTTCCCTGAGGGGAAAAAAAAATATTTAAGTTCAGAATGGATCTGCAGAACGATGGCTTCAGCAACTTCTTAAGTACAGGGGAAATGGAAGAAGAGAGAGAGCCAACTCTTGGTTGGTCCACCCCATCTATTAGACATGTGCACTGCCAAAAAATGTGTTTGTTTTCATTTTCGTTTCATTGATTTTTCTTTTTGTTTTGTTTTTTTTTTTACCGTTTTTTGGGTCATTCGTTACAGTCGCAATCCGTAAATCCGAAAATAAGAAAGGAAAAAACGAAAATTCAAAAGAATAGCTAACTAACTAATAATAACTAACTATTAAATTATAGGTATCGTAATTTCCTTTCAAACTTGGCTGTTAGTGAACGTAATTTATCCAAAGCTACGAATTATCCGAAAATAACAAGTGCCGCATCTAAACAAATGGAATGGAACAAATTAATAATAAATACTAATAATACAAAGTTTATATTATTATTATTGTTATTTATTATTATTAATTTGTTACGTTTCATTTGTTTCGATACGGTATTCATTGTTTGGGATAGTTCGTAACTTCAGATAAATTCGTATTTGTTACGTTCATAAACAGCCAAATTTGAAAGGAAATTATGATACCTATAATTTAATAGTTAGTAATAGTTAAGTTATTATTAGTTAGTTATTATTTCAGATTTTCGGGTTTTTGGAATTTCGAATTTACGAATTTTCGAATATTCAAATTTACGAATATTCTGAAAAATGTGTTAAACGGCTTTTCGCTAATTCGGATATTTCGGAATTAACGAATATGTCGAGATTTGTTAAAAAACGAATTCGGAACGAAACAAATTGCACACGTCTACCAGCTATAGCTCAGGGAGGAGTTGTAAGGAGCCAAACAATGTTGGGAGAATATACTGTAAGTGTCTGCGAATTAGAAGAAAGGGGAAACAAAAGGGGGAGAAGGAAAGGGGGGCGGAAGAAGGAAGGAGGGTGGTTCTGGGAGCTACACTGGCTTGTAAATGCAGAACAAGGGTTGTGGGATGGGTAAGGGTTCCAAGAGCAAGTCGACAAAATAAGGGGGCAATTTTTTGTTAATCCAGGGCTGCCAGATTGTAGTGTACCTTCTCACTTTGTCCTGGAGTGTCGCCTCGATCTTGGCATGTAACATCGCCTGGGTGACTCTGTTTTTAATTTTTATGTTTTAATGTTTTTAATACATTTTTTTTGCCAACCTTTTTGGACTCTTGCCTAGGAAGGCATGACGTTTCTTTGCCCACAGCCTCCTGAGGTACCAATGTCATGCCTATCAGGAGGCCAATGCAGCAGTCATCAGGGGGTTGGCTGTTTCCTTTTTTTGTTTTTGCAGCCAACCTCCTGATGACACACCAGTATCTATTTATTTCAACAGGAAGTAGGCTATAAGAACCAGGAAGAGACAGCCATGAAGTCAGAGAAGATGAAAGGGTAAAAGTGTGCACAGCGTTGGATCGAAAGAACCCCGCTGGTTTGTTGGTCATATCAGGTTTTTTTTTTTTACATAATCCAGCAAAAAAAGGTAAGGAGAGATCGGATTGGGAAAAGGGGTAGTGAAGTTCCATGGGGTAAATTTACTAAAACTGGAGTGCAAAAATCTGGTGCAGCTGTGCATGGTAACCAATTGGCTTCTAACTTCAGCTTGTTCAATTGAGCTTTGACAATAAAACTTGGAAGTTGATTGGTTTCTATGCTGAGCTGCATCAGATTTTGCACTCTCCAGTTTTAGTAAATCAACCCCAGTGGACATAAATGACAGCGAAGTTTGTAATATCTAATTAGTAAACTGCCTGACATTCAGGTCTTCCTTGGTGACAGATCCAATGTTATTCTTGCAAACCTGCAGACACTAATGCAGGTAAAACAGAACATTTCTGGGACTGTTCCTTTTTTTTATGCTCGAAAATTAATTGCAATGCATTGGAAGAAACCAACATCCCCTTCGCTTGATTTCTAAAAACGCCTCATTAACCACTTGCTGGAGCAGTTTTACTGCAGGATCACGAATATATATATATATGTATATATACGTGACCCTGCACTCCCGCCTGCAGGGGGCGCGTGTGTCGCAGTTGGGCCGCTTCTGCTGTGATTATTCAATCTGCAGGGTGCCAGGCACTCGATGTCCTCCGGCACCTGCCGATGTAAACAAGGCAGATCTCTGTTCTGACAGAGAGAAAGGTAGGATTTTGTGTTCCTGCAAAGCAGGGGATAGAATCCATCTGTTCCCTTAGTAAAAGCACGTAACACAGTATACAAAAACACTGGCTAGGCACACAGTTAACCTTTTGATCACCCTAGATGTTTAACCCCTTCCCAGCCAGTGTCATTAGTACAGTGACAGTGCATATTTTTTTACCACTGATCAATGTATTAGTGTCACCGGTCTCCAAAAAGTGTCAGTTAGTGTCCGATTGTCCGTCGCAATATCGCAGCCCAGCTATAAGTGGCTGATCGCCGCCACTGCTAGTATAAAAAAATAAATAATTAAAAATTCCATAATTATATACCACGTAGACAAAATAACTTTCACGTAAACCAATCAATATACGCTTATTGGGATTTTTTTGTTACCAAAAACACGTAGCAGAATACATATTGGCCCAAATTTATAAAGAAATTAGATTTTTAACATTTTTTTATTGGATGTGTTTTATAGCAGATAGTAAAATATATATATATATATATATATTTATATATATATATATATATATATATATATTTATAGATATATTTTATATTTATATATTTATATTTATAGATATATTTTATATTTATATATTTATATTTATAGATATATTTTATATATATATATATATATATATATATATATATATATATTTTAAAATATATCTATAAAATATATATATATATATTATTTTAAAGGCATGTATGTTTTGATTTTCTTCTATTTGGACAGCGGGACATTTGCATTTTTCTGCTATCTCTCTTTCTAATGCTGAGGCTTCCAATCCTCCAATTCCTGATAAATTTTCATAAAGCTCCATCTGCCCCATTTAAAATGGTGGTAAGTAGAGGGGGTAAGTAATTTATTTATTTTATTTGGGTACAGCGCCGCATGACTGAGCAATTGTCAGATAAAGTAACACAGTTCTGTATAGCTAAAAATGGCCTGGTCATGAAGGGGGGGAGGCAAATCTTTTGGAGGTCAAGTGGTTAATGCTAATTTGCCTCTCTACCGAGGTATGTACGATCATAGGGGGTAGAAAGAATCAGTTTCATAATTTCTGGTCCAGGTGGATGGAGGACTCCTCTACAGAAGATGACTCGGGTCCTTGATTTTCCTTCCCCCTTTTTTCCTTTTCATGCCTTTTCCATTGATTTCAATGTGCCACTTAATGGAAGATGCTCTGAGATCCTTACAAGGTGTTGTGGACTGGTTTGTGAACCATCACGGTAGGGGGTTTATTTCTTGTTAGCTTTTGGTGTGTGGTATTAATACATTTTTTTTTTTTTTTTACTCCTAGTTCCTGATGGCTGGAAAGCAGCCATTCCTGGGGTACAATGAATAGGCGATTACCACTTCAGCACCAGGGAACTGCTGGCTGCTTTCTGCACTGCACTCTCCAAATGACCCCCAGGAGCGTCATGTTTTATTGATCAGCGGTTACTAAGAGTCATGAATATGATATTATACTTTTAATCGGTCTTTGGAAGATGTAATGGAAAGGGTCCTTACTTTTTGTGTCATTACTTTGGGACAGGGGTCGGAGCAGAAGATATTGAGGAATATATTTCAGAATCTAATATACTTCTGATCGGGATTAGGGAGTAATTATAATGCTGGATGCAGTATGGGATGTGTTACTGCCCAAACCAGAATAATATTACATAACTATTTCATGATGAAAAGGCATCGCATTAAACGCGAACCGCAAAAAGAATATTATTTTATCCGCGTGCCAATATGTACGGCACATCTCTAGTAACACAGAAAGCTTTCTGCGCCCCCTCCTGCCCCTTGTGTCATTCTTGGGCAGTCTTTATTACTCCAGAGAGTGGCAGGTTATGATGCCATATACTATACTGTACTGTGAGTCCAGGCTGATGTGAGGACTGCCTGGGCTCACGTTAAGTGGGTTGAATGACGCTGGCAGCTGGTCCATCATTCAACCCAAAAAGAGGAGCTGTGCTGGAGTCTATGGAGTCTACACAAGGAAAGTACCCAAGAGGAGGTGAATATTCCAGGGAAAGTTGCTGTTTTTTTGGGCTACATATAAAAAAAATAATCAAACTGACGTTCTTTTTTAATATTGAATATGGTGCCTTTGTGCATTAAAGTGTATCTATACTGAGGTAAAACTTCCTAAATCCAATAAAGGTACCCCGAGGTTTCTGCACTTTTGTTTTGCATATTTTGACTTTATCTCCCAAAATACTGGGCCTTGACCAATGATGGAGCACTATTCCTCCCACTGATACAACGACGGGGCACTATTCCTCCCACTGACCACAACAATGGGGCACTATTCCTCCCACTGACCACAACAATGGGGCACTATTCCTCCCACTGACCCCAATGATGGGACACTATTCTTCTCACTGACCCCAATGATGGGGCACTATTTCTCCTGCTGACACCAATGATGAGGCTCTATTCCTCCCACTGATACCAATGATGGGGCACTATTCCTCCCACTGATACCAATGATGGGGCACCATTCCTCCCACTGACACCAATGATGGGGCACTATTCCTCCCACTGATACCAATGATGGGGCACTATTCCTCCCACTGATACCAATGATGGGGCACTATTCCTCCCACTGACACCAATGATGGGGCACCATTACTCCCACTGACAACTATGATAGGGCACTATTCCTCTCACTGACACCAATGATGGGACACTATTCCTCCCACTGATACCAATGATGGGACACTATTCCTCCCACTGACACCAATGATGGGGCACCATTACTCCCACTGACAACTACATATGATGGGGCACTATTTCTCCCACTGACACCGATGATGGGGGGCACTATTCCTTCCACTGACAATGATGGGGCTTTATTCCTCTCCTAATACCAAAGATAGTGCCTTGTTTACTCCCACTAACACCAATACATTTTCAACTCCCACTTGCCCAAGTCCACCCTAAAATCTGAAGGACAGTAATCTGGCCCTTTGTTTAGAAAGTTTGGAGACCCCTGTTGTAGAGGAACCTCCTGAATTACATTTGTATACTCCTATAGTGGGGAATAATCCACTTCATTGGGAGCTAAGGGATCACTGCTCCAAAACGATGAAAACCAGGGATATCTATTCCCATAAGAGCAATCCACCACCTCAACACCATGTAAGACAGTCCCAGCATAGCATTTTTTTCAAACTTTCTCTCAAAGAGTATTAGCCACTTCCAGACCGCTCACTGTAGATGTACGGCTACAAGGCGGCCGGGCTGCGCTGGATCACATACATGTACTGTACGTGATCCAGTATTTCCGGGAAGGGGGCGCACACATGCGTGCACCTACCGCCCTGGCTGTGCTGTCATTCACTACAGCACAAGCTGATCAGCGGATCCCAGACAATTATTTATGGCCGTAGCCCACAGATCATCTGAGCAAATGACAAAAGTGAGCCCTGTGTTGGTAAACAACACAGAGCTATATATACACACACAGGATAGGTGGGACTTTTTACTTCACTACATCATCCAAAAGACTGTAGTTCATATTTTTTAAAGGGTTCCCGCTACATAATATTTAAAGGGTTCCCTAAAACAAGGGGTCAGATGTAAAGTACCGGGGGGGGGGGGGGTTGAGGTGAGTGATTTTAAATTCTTGCCACATTGGATTCTATTACTTGCTAGTCTCTTGGTGGACTTCTTTTGTTGTTGGACCAAGACCACATGTTATATATACAGTATATATACTGTATATGATTTATTTTGTGCTGAATGTCATAGCAGGATACCAAAGCTAATGTCAGGGGAAAATTAATTACATCTATTTTAGGTTAAGTGGCCTCATAATACAGATTTTGAAGACATAAAATTGCATAAATAGTCTCCCATAAGGGGTTCAGGTTAAACCATGGTTTATTCAACCACCCAATTACGTCTATTGTGAGCAGTATTAAGATAAATGAATTGAACTATGGAGGGTAAGTTGTTTTTTTTTTTTTCTTTTTTTTTTTCTTTTTTGTCCAGTGTTCATTAAAAAAAAAAGTAATTAAAAAAAAAAGTATACAAGTTATTCTCTAATTTTAAAATGACACTATAATTATGTTTCTGTTACAAAGCACGCAAAGTTATTTGCAAATTTAAAAAAGGTGGGTTTTTTTTCAATGTTGTATATTTTTTTAAAGCAACACTGAAAAAAATAACATAAAAAATAAATGAAAACAAAAAAAAAAATGATAAAAATAGAAAAGAAAAATAGCAGAAAAGCAATAGCTATGCAGATAAGGAGGAAGAACTGATTAGGGTTAATTAAGGATTAATAAGAGGTTAAATAAAAGTACAATTTACATTATAAAAACATATATAGTTGTAAGGTTCCTTTGACTGATGAATAACCTTCAAAATGAATAAAATATCACATACATATATGAATGAAATAGTAAATACAATAAAAATACCTTGTTTATTTATTTATTTCAGGTACTTATATAGCGCCGTCAATTTACACAGCGCTTTACATATACATTGTACATTCACATCAGTCCCTACCCTCAAGGAGCTTACAATCTAAGGTCCCTTACTCACATTCATACATACTAGGGACAATTTTAGACAGGATCCAATTAACCTACCAGCATGTCTTTAGAGTGTGGGAGGAAACCGGAGTACCCGGAGGAAACCCACGCAGGCACAGGGAGAACATGCAAACTCCAGGCAGGTAGTGTCGTGGTTGGGATTCGAACCAGCGACCCTTCTTACTGCTAGGCGAAAGTGCTACCCACTGCACCACTGTGTATTTAATCAGTGATACTTGCAGTCTATCTGAATGTGTCATTTAACTCAAGACAGCTGATCCTGCTGTGTAATACAAAGCAATTCCTGGCTGTCATTTTTGACAGCCGGTAATTGCTGGCAATAGCAACAGGAGAATGGCTACAGAGGGAGAGAAGCAGGGCATACGTTTTTTTTTTTTTTAAGTAGGACATATCTTTTATGTTTAGAATCTTCAAGTAGTTAAGGAGTACAAACTGTTAAATTAACAAGGTGAATGTTAATAATAGCAAATAAGGTGAAGCTATGTTCTCTTTGAATACCCCTCCATGCGCCCAAAAAAATAAATTATTATTTTACTTGCGCATGACTGAACAGAGGATCACCTTATTCATTACCATTCACTTTGCAGCTTTTATTACTTTATTAAATCAGCCTACTGGATTATGATTGGATGCTATGAGTTACTGTAAGTAATAATTGGAGATCTTTATTAAATAAGGCTGATATGCATATACAAGCGTACAGGAGTATTATTTACTAAAATTGGAGAGTAAAAAATCTGGTGCAGCTTTGCACAGAAACCAATCAGCTTCCAGGTTTTATTGTCAAATATCCTGTGCCTTATTTGTATTTCTAGCTGTATTTATATTTTGCTTTGTGACACATTTCACACCAAGCACAAAGGTAGTCCCACCACACTGGCCTGTCTTAATGCATGGGCACTGCCCAGGGGCCCCAGGTACATGGGCACCCCATAATAATCTTGCATTACATTATACTTGCCAACTGTCCCGAATTTGCCAGGACAGTCAAGCTTTTTACAAAGCTGTCTTGGAAAGGCCCGGGCAGCTCCCCAGAACCTGTATTGTGCCTCTTGATCCCAGTATTGTGCCCTCCTGACTCCCCCTGTACTCTGCCCTTCTGCACCCCCCCCCCCTTTTCTGTGCCCTTTTTGTTGATTAGTCTTTGATTTATATCATGTTTATATCATGTTTTCTTACTGTTTAAAATATATTTTATTTAAAGTACTAATAAATATATGTTTAGTTCTATATTTATACTTTAATTCTTGAGAGTAGGTGCGTAAATTGGAGCAGGCCGGTAGGGGCCCCAGTGCATTACTTTGCCCAGGGGCCTATGATGTCACCACATACACACAGCAAAGGTTAACTGCTTATTTAGTCTAGGGCAGGGATCCTCAAGCTACGGCCCTCCAACTGTTGCGGAACTACACATCCCATGAGGCATTGTAAAACTCTGACATTCACAGACATGACTGGGCATGATGGGAATTGTAGTTCCTGAACAACTGGAGGACCATAGTTTGAAGACCCTTGGTCTAGGGGGTTAAAGGAATAGAAGGAATACTTTCTTAATCCTCACTTGCACAGGCTTCCTCCTCGCCATACAACTGGTCCCACTGGCCGCTTCTCTTCAGGTTGCAGCCTCTCCGACATCATTGCATACAATGCAGGACCAGCAGTCCTGCATTGTACATGAGGGCATTGAAAGCCTGCCCACATTATAGGAGTGGAGGAGAGCACTGACTGCCGAGAGAGTGAAGCATAAGTTATTTCTTCTTATTCCTCTCCCTATAGACTAAGCACCAAGTTAAACCTTGCTATGCTAAACATGCTATCAGTGTAAGACTGATCATATGGAAGATAGCTTTCAACTGCACGTGACGCACTGCATACAAGCGTATGTAAACCCAATCACCAAAATCTTATATAAGCTTTAACACATTAAAGGAAGAAGGCTTTTTTTATCTTAATGCGTTCAAAGCATCAAGGTAAAAAAAACCTTCCGCATGCATCCCCCACCAGCCCCCCTTTATACTCACCTGATCTCGATCCAGCCATGTGCAGGAGAGCAGCGGCTCTCTCTGCTCTCTCCCTCCTCATAAGCTCAGGGACAGCAGCAGCAGAAGCCCTTGGCTTCTGCTCCTGTCAATCACAGGCAGTGATGAGGAAGCAGGGGGGCGGGGCCGTGTCAATAGACGCAGACAGAGAAGCTCAGGAGCGATCCCGAATGAGTGCCCCCCATAGCAAGCGGCTTCCTATGGGGGAACTGGGTGGGGGTGAAGAGCCAAGAGTGCCAGCGAGGGACCCAAGAAGAGGAGGATCCGGCTGCCCTGTGAAAAACCCTTGCAGAGAACAGGTAAGTATAAGACATTTATTTTAAAGAAAAAAAAACGACATTTAGAATAGCTTTAATGTAATTTTAAAATGTATTTTTTTTCTGCTTAGGACTTGTTCCCCTCAGCTGGAGTGCACTCGCAATCTATATTTCACTTTTCTTTATTCTGTTTTACGCAGGCGCTGTTCTGTATTCATGTGTTGGATTATGTAAAAGTGCAACTAGAAATCATTATTGTTGCTCTTATTTGTTTGCCACTAGCACTCTCCGCCTGCGTTGCGGACAATCACCTCCGCCTGCGTTGCGGACAATCACCTATTTCCATATTTGACCGATGCCGCTGTGCCAGTTATGGTCTGTGCCTTTTTGTATGGAAATTTCCAAAAAAAATATTTAAACAGAAAATGAATTTTTAATCTACAGTGGATATAAAAAGTCTACACACCCCTGTTAAAATGTCAGGCTTCTGTGATGAAAAAGGAGACAAAGATAAATCATTTCAGAACTTTTTCCTCCTTTAATGTGACCTTTAAACTGCGCAACTCAATTGAACAACAAACTACAAAACTTTTAGGTGGAGGGAAGTAAAAATAAAAAAAAATAAAAAAATATGGTTGCATAAGTCTGCACACCCTTACACTAATACTTTGTTGAAGCAGCTTTTGATTTTATTCCAGCACTCAGTCTGTTTGGGTATGAGCATGGCACATCTTGACTTGGCAATATTTGCCCCACCCTTCTTTGCAAAAGCACTCCAAATCTGTCAGATTGTGAGGGCATCTCCTGTGCACAGCCCTCTTCAGATCACCCCACAGTTTTTCAATGGGATTCAGGTCTGGGCTCTGGCTGGGCCATTCCAAAACTTTAATCTTCTGCTGGTGAAGCCATTCCTTTGTTGAGTTGTATGTACGCTTTGGGTCGTTGTCATGCTGAAAGATGAAGTTCCTCTTCATATTCAGCTTTCTAGAAGAAGCCTGAAGGTTCCACTATTGACTGGTATTTGGAACTGTTCATAATTCCCTCTACCTTGACTAAGGCTCGCTTCACACTAATGCGTTTTTTGATGCATTTTTCAGAAATGCAGGGAAATTTTTTAACATGGGTTTTGCATGTAATAAAATTCAATGCACCCACATCCAAAATGCAAGTACTGCGTTTTTTACCGCGATGTTGCCACGATTTAAGTTTTTTTTATTTATTATTTTACACTGTATATAGCTGGTTGCTAAGGAGGGGGCCGGGAAGCCGGCCACTGCATCCTTAACAACCCGATGAGTCATCAGCTGTCAGCTGGCTTCCCGCTGAATGTCAAAAAAAATACCGGCTGAAAAAAAAATCGTGAAAAAAACAGCGTGGGGTCCCCCCCAGGTCTATACCAGGCCCTTGGGTCTAGTATGGATTTGGAGGGGACCCCCATGCCAACATTTAAAAAAAAAATGGCGTGGGGGGTCCCCCCAAAATCCATACCAGACCCTTATCCGAGCATGCAGCCTGGCAGGTCAGGAAAACATGGCAGGTCCTGAACCATACCAGGCCACATGCCCTCAACATGGGGGGATAGGTGCTTTGGGTCAGGGGGGGCTCTGCGCCCCCCACCCCAAAGCACCTTGCCCTCATGTTGATGGGGACAAGGGCCTCTTCCCGACAACCCTTGCCTGGTGGTTGTCGAGGTCTGCATGCGGGGGGCTTATTGGAATCTGGAAGCCCCTTTAACAAGGGGGCCCCCAGATCCCGCCCCCCCATGTGAATGAGTATGGGGTACATTGTACCCCTACCCATTTTCTAAAAAAAAAGTAGTGTAGTGTTAAAAAATACAGTAGACAGTTTTTGACAAGTCTTTTATTAAAAATCTTCTTCTCCGCTTCTTCCTCTGGTCTTCCTCCATCTTCTCCCGCATCTTCATCCTCCAGTCTTTTCCTTCTCCCCCTGCTTCTTCTGCCGCTCTTTCTTCTGTCTTCTTTGTCCTGTGTTCTTCTTCCTCTCCCGTGACGACCCCCCTCCGATGCTACGTCCCGCTGATCTGTCGGCGCCGATGTCCTGCATTTCTTAAATAACAATGGGGGCAAGACAATCGGATTACGTCATCCAGAGGCCATGCCCCCTTGTGACGTCACCACCCGGGGCATGATGGGATTTTTTTTTACCAAAAATATGTATCAGAATACATATTGGCCTAAATTGATAAAGAAATTAGATTTTTTTAATTTTTTTTATTGGCTGTGTATTATAGCAGAAAGTAAAAAAATATTGTTTTTTTTATTCAAATTGTCGTCCGTTTTTTTGTTTATAGCACAAAAAATAAAAAACGCAGAGGTTATCAAATACCACCAAAAGAAAGCTCTATTTGTTGGAAAAAAGGGACATAAATTTTATTTAGGTACAGCATCCCACGATGTCAGTTAAAGTAACGCAGTGCCGTATCGCAAAAAATGGCCTGGCCATGAAGGGGGTAAATCTTCCGGAGCTGAAGTGGTTAATCAAAAAATAAATGCAGTTGTTTATCATACACAGCAGGGTGAATTTACTAAAGGCAAACAGACATGGGGGTTGATTTATCAAAACTGGAGACTGTAAAATCTGGTGCAGCTGTGCATGGTAGCCAATCAGCTTCTAACTTCAGCTTCTTCAATTAAAGTGGAACTTCACTCTCCCAATCAGCATTGACTATTTTAATCCTCATGCTGCTAGCATTAGTAAGTAGACAGGAAAATATATCAAATTTACTTGTTTTAAACTTTTTGTTTACTTCTTTGTTACTTCTTCTGTTACTTCCTGTTTTTTTGCCTAGGCAAATTATGTCATGCATCCCAGGAGTCTTCAGGAGGGGAGGAGGGGCTTTCTCAGCTGAGCACACCCACCTGTATGCATGCTTGAGCTAAGGGCAGATGGATTCCAGGAAGTAAATGCTACATGAATCATCTGCCCTAACTCAAGATGGCCGCAGCTAGAAATGCTAGGGGGGGATGTTTTTCAAAGTGATTTCTCAACAAAATAAAGCATGGAGACATAGATGGATGGGGGAGTTTGCTTTGAAAATAAAAAATAAATGAACCACTTGCTTACCGGGCACTTAAACCCCCTTCCTGCCCAGACCAATTTTCAGCTTTTAGCGCTGTCACTCTTTGAATGACAATTGCGCAGTCATGCAACTCTGTACTCAAATAGAATTTGTATATTTTTTTCCCCACAAATAGAGCTTTCTTTTGGTGGTATTTGATCACCTCTGCGGTTTTTTTATTTTTTGTTAAAAAAATGAGAAAAGACCGAAAATGTTGAAAAAAAAACTGTTTTATATTTTGTTATAAAATGTTGCAAAAAGGTAATTTTTCTCCTTCATTGATGTGTGCTGATGAGGCTGCACTGATGGGCACTGATAGGCTGCACTGCTGGGCATTGATAAAGCTGCATTGATAGGTGGCACTGGTGGGCACTAATGAGGTGGCACTGGTGAGCACTAAAAGGTGGCACTGATGGATGGCACTAATGAGCATTGATAGGTGACACTGAAGAGCATTGATAGGTGGTACTGATGGGCACTGATGAGTGGCAGTGATGGGCACTGATGGGTGGCAATGATGGACACTTGTAGGTGACACTGATAGGCAACACTGCTAGGTGTCACTGATGAGGCACAGATTGGCACCACTGGTGGGCATTGATAGGTGGCACTGATATGCATTGGTGGGCACTGGTGGGCACTGGCAGGTGGGCACAGGTGAGGTGGCTGTGCCTCTTCAGGACTGATGTCCCTTTCACAGAAGCCGGTGATCCGCTTTTTTTCCCCTCACGCTGTCACAATTACCGATCTTCTGTTTACATCACGTGGTCAGCTGTCATTGGCTGACAGCTGATCACATGGTAAGGGGCCGGGATCGGGCCTTTACTCTGATCTGTGATCACCCAAGTCTCATTGACTTGGTGATCACAGAGCGCGCCGCGCGTGCCCCCTGTGGAGCATGCAAAGGGGAGGATGTCATATGACGGCCTCCCGGCAATGTAGGTCCACGCTGAAGCTGTCATTCGGTTATAGCGCAGACGGGAAGGAGTTAAATAGTGTTTATGGTTTGTTGTGCTTGGCTGCAGTGAAGATCCGCTTTAAGCTTTGACAATGAAAGCTGGAAGCTGATTGGTTTCTATGTAGAGTTGCGCCAGATTGGGCATTCTCCAGTAAATTAACCCCTGTGCACTTTGCAAGTGCAGTTGCTCCAGAGCTTAGTAAATGAGGGGAAGCTCTGCTGACTTCCATCATCCAATCATGTGCAAGCAAATATGCTGTTTCTTTTTATTTTCCTTGCATGTGATTGGGTATTTTTGCAAAGTGAAGCTTTACTTCATTTACTAAGCTCTGGGACAACTTCACAGTCTATTCGCTTTCAGTGTTTTAGCAAAAATGTCATTCAGTTCGGCTTTACACCTTCTATAAGTATATGTACTAATAGATATCAGCATGTAAAGGTGTAAGTAAATGGATCATTTCCAACATTTTCAGACTCATTTCACACACCCATCTTTGATAAATGACAAATGTAAATTAAATGGATAGTGGCATAAAAAAAAAAAGAAAAGAAATGGCAACGGTTTTCAAATGATCCAAACAAAAAAGACTTCAGGTTAGCTGTGTGCTATTTGTGATATAGCTCTCCCCTGGTTCTTCCAGCATTTTAATATTTATGTGCCTGACTTATGCTGAATATAAATGATGGCCCCGCATTTTTCCATATTGTATAGAGACTACACAATATACTGCAGGAGAAGCCTATGACTTAAGGGCATAGGGGGTAATCTGTGCAAGGAGCCGGGTTCTGATGATTAGTGAAATAAATCTTATGTTACACCAATGATAATAATGCTTAGCCTGTGAGCGTTGGACCTCCACAAATATGTCTAGCGATTTCCAATGTGAGATACTTGATAATGATAAAATAAACACGAGGCCTTTTAAGTTGTCAATTAAGCCATGTTATATAGGCCGCAAAAGCTCACTAAAAGGAAACAAACAAAAGGTTTCTCCATTGGCTTACTAAATGAATGTAAATTAATAAAAACATATACTATTTCCTAATTTGTTATTCGGCTCATGAATAATTGATTTAATGTGTTTTTTTTTAAATTCCTTTTATTAAAAAAAATTCAAAATGAACCTACTTAAATGAACGCCTATTAATGGAATTTTACCACATGCTTATATCTAGTAAAACGAGCTAAACATTATTTACCGCTGCTTTTATGTACTGGAATTACATAAACATAATGATCTCTGAATATTCCTGTGCTGTGTCATAAATAGTCAATAAGGCCTGATGTTTGATTACACATTAAACTATAGATATCATAGGACAAGGACACTAAAATGATAATACATGCACAAGGGGTTACCTTAAATTCTGCATTAGATAAGAGGAATATTGGCATTTACATATATATATATATATATATATATATGTATTTTACATATATATATATATATATATATATATATGTAAATGCCAATATTCCTCTTATCTAATGCAGAATTTAAGGTAAATATATATATATTTATATATATATATATATATATATATATATATATATATATATATATATATATATATATATATATGTTAATGGAAATATTCCTCGTATTTAGTGCATGGCCTCATAAGCATAATAGGAGCTGTGTGTGTGTGTATATATACAGTATATAAATATACATATATACACACAAACACACCTCCAAATATGTTTTTTCGAGGCCATGCACTAAATAAAAGGAATATTTCCATTAACATATCTAAAAATAAATTTACATATATATATATATATACATATATACATATATATATATATATATATATAATAAATACACACATATACATATATTTATTAATTTATTTTTATATATGTTAATGGAAATATTCCTTTTATTTAGTGCATGGCCTCGAAAAAACATATTTTCAACCGCCTATTTTGCATTGCCTTCCATTTTCAGTGTTGGTGTAAACATCATATGCAGCACATACAATCCCATTTGACAGAAGGAAGGGAAGTGTTTGTGCAAGAAAGCCTTTTTTTTTTTTTTTTTTTTTTTTGCTTCATTTTTAAGGTTAAAGTAAAATCATCTAATATGTTGAAAGCACAATGTGGAGCACTGCAGGGATTCGGAGCTGCCACCTATTAAAAAAAAAAAAAAGAGAGTCTGCAGCTGCTTATCAAATTATCTACTGATATGAGACTTCACCAATAATTCAGCCTAAATTTGTAAAAGACAATAAGAGAGAAGGGGGGAAAAAGGCAAAAGAAATCCCATTTCTAGCAAAACCAAGACCAAAGCACAGACACCAGAAATCTGTTATCTCAGAAACATTTTTGCATTAGGCGGTTTCAGGGTACATCACGAACAGATCACAGAATAGCTAAACTGCTATTCCTTTTTCATTTACAAAAAAAAAAAAAAAAAAAAACTCTTTGCAAAATAAATTTCCAGAGAGAAAGCCAAATATGTTTTTTTATCACCATGAATATGAACTATATATATTTCTTCTTTGCTTGATATCCTTAAGGATATTTTAATAGAGGAAGACCATGCTTAAAAAAATCATAAACCCGGAAAAGCAAAATGGAACAAAGTAACAAATTCATAGGATGTAACATATAGCAAAAAAATAAAATGTAACTAATTAAAAAGTAACGTTGCAGAAGCACTGGTCACTTCTAAGAGACTGAAAAAAAAAAATCTTGCTTTATAGTGCTATACAGTGCTGAATAAGTTAATGACAGATGTAAAAATTTGGAAGGGCGTGGGGCAAATGTAAAAAACTGTTAATCTTAAATTTCTACAAACCTAAGTGTCATAGCAAAGCGTGTTGGATGCATCAAGCAGAACAAGAAGAGAATGAGGAGGTGTTTGTGAGGATGGAGGGGGTCCCAGACACTTGGGTTTTTTTTTTTTTTTTCTTGAATCCTTCTGAATATATTTCACAATTCATCAGTTTTGTCTTTTCTGCCACGAGTGAGGACAATCAGACCAGACACCCATTAGATTTTTCATGCAGTTTTTTTTTTCTTGTTCATGACATGTTGGCAGGGAGGATGGCAATTCTGAAATCTTACCAAATGAGAAAAATGTCAAAAACTGAACTGACAGCTCGTCGTTGCCATGGAGATAGGGGATATTGGAAAAAAATATATATGATTCAGTTAATTCAAAAGGAATCAAGTTGGGTATTTCAATGCAACCTAATACCGATGAAAAATGAATTTTGATATTCATATTTTATTTTCCTTCTGGTTCACAGGCATGTCTGTAGCTCAGGCAATAACGAGGAGAGCTGCGAATAAAAATAGCATTAAGGATAAATGTACTATATGTGTATATATATATATATATATATATATATATATATATATATACATATATATATAAAATTTGTTAGACTAACTGTCCCAAAATGGCTTGCTTTAGGTATTCTGTATTATAAATAACCTTCAGGTTAGGCCTGTGAAGCTCTGTGGAGAGTTAATTCACAGATCATATACAAGAGAGGTAGCTAAAAAAAAAAAAAAATAACACACATTTTCTGTTTTATCTTATTATTTATGTTGGGTTCATTTTGCAAGCTTGGAGCTTCAAACAGGGGAGACCATTTGTGCTTTATGCAACACACACACTATATATATATATATATATATATATATATATATATATATATATATATATATATATACACATACAAACACAGTACCTATTATGTTTATAAGGCCTATAGCTTTCAATAAATAATAAAGAAATATTTAATTACTGCAAACTGTTTCCCTTTAAATAAATGCAGTGGTCACTCGTCCAGATTGTGTTTTTTTTTTTTTTGTTTTTTTGTTTTTATTTCTGGTGCGCCTTTTTACAATGTCTAAATTAGGTGTAAAGCTAATCCTTTAGAAAGTAACAGGTAGCAAGGGAAAATTACAAGATTCATATTTAATACCCCCTAGACAGTATTTAATGCAGCACAGAACAAATTAACAAGGGAAGGGGAAGCTTTGAAGAAAAGGCACCTATATTACACAGCCTCTCATCCTGACTGCAATATAGGCTGCGGTGCCACCTACTGTTCGTTTTGAGGTACTGCTCAATGCTATCTTTTCTTTAGATTAAGGTACCCAAATTAAATAGAAAAAAGGTAAGTAATTTTATTTGTTTTTTTTTTTGTTTTTATTAATGCAACAAAAATAAAAAAAAATCTACAAAATACACATGTATAATGCACAAATTATCCAGATATTGTAAATATGTCAATTAGGAGAACATATACGCATCCCCAAATACATAAAATTCCATGTTTAAATATACATATCATTAACAGCTAAAATGCATAAAATGCATTCATACCATGCAAAAAATGTCATAGTAACTTACAGCTAACAGCTGTATAACGATAAGCAATGTGAAAAAGATCATAAATCTGATCATTAATGGATACTGGAGGAAGTATTGGATAATGAGAAGGTATGTAACCATTGTATGAATTATATATGGAGGCCTAGTACCTCTGTAATCTGGATAATTCACTAATCCGGCATAAATCAAGCACATTAGCTATATGCTCTGTGTGCTGTGTAACGAGCGCATAGAATGCTCTAATCTAGGGTAAAAATAACCCTTTATGTTTGTTTCATGTCATTGTATTATGTAGACTTATATTTGACATGTGCGCTCTCTTCCCCCTCTAGAAAGTCATAATTCTGAAATTAAAAATGCTTAAAGTTAGAATTAGTTAGTCATTTTCCTTTCTAGTATACTATTATTATTACAACCAATTAAAAAGTATTATAATAAATACAAAAAAGTATAATATTTTATATATACATATGTGTGTGTGTGTATATATATATATATATAAAAAAAATTATATATATATATATATATATATATATATATATATATATATATATATATATATATATATATATATATATATATATATATATATGTATAATAATATATATAGGCTCTGAACTACTGGAGGTTACATTATACATCTTTTGTTCACTGCAAAGGAATTAAAAAAAAACCTGACATCTCCCCATATCCTGATAAGGTCAACCGAAGAAAATATTACTCCTTTAGTATCCTTTAGTATCAACCCTTATAAATAAAAGGTATTGTGGCCCTCAGATGTGTCAATTACTCTGCTTTTGAAAAGGCCTGAAACCCCCCTGGACTTTTTTGATTCAGGAAAAACTAATATTCTGACAACACTTTGGGGGGGGGGGGGGATTTACTAAAACTGGAGCACACAGAATCTGGTGCAGCTCTGCATAGCAACCAATCAGCTTCCAAGTTTTATCGGCAAAGCTTAAGTGAACAAGCTGAAGTCAGAAGCTGATTGGTTACCTACCATGCACAGCTGCACCAGGTTCTCAGTGCTCCAGTTTTGGTAAATCTCCCCCCATTATTACAATTCGTGCTGCAATACTTTAGCTGTGGCCCCCATGAGCTGCAATTCTTTTCATTTAAATCTTTGAATTTATTCCTTTGTAATTATTGATTACTTTGGTGTTAAAACTCTGTTTAGCCTTATAGGCGCTGTTGATACTAGCTATGCAAAACTCAATAAAAATACAATAATAAAAAAAATAAAAAAGTATAGTACGACTTCCTTATCTGTTAACAAACCACAAAATAAACACTGAATAAAAATCAGACTAATAGAAAATGAAACTTAAACAGGTATTTGAAATCAATTTGAGATAGTCGATATCCAGAAAAATAAATATAACTTATTATAAATCTAATCTATCTATCTATCTATCTATCTATCTATCTATCTATCTATCTATCTATCTATAGATATACATGCGCTAACGAGCAGGGCCCTCAGATTCCAAATTGACTACCAAATTGTATTGTAACTGTAATGTCCGCCTTCATTTTGTAAAGCGCTGAGCAAACTGTTGGTGCTGTAAAAAAATCCTGTATAATAATAAATATCTATATATATATATGTATAAAACTCTTGTTAAGTAAAATGGGTATTGTGGTATTATAACAAAACATTATCTATGCAAGAAATAAAATACTTCTATTTGAATGTATGCTTGTTAATGCATAATGATTAAAACAAAATTACCTTATTATTTCACATTTCCAGATACTAATGGGCTATTTTAATGAATGCATGTATAAGTAATCATTTTAAAATAATTACGTCAGACAAAATATATATGTTTGATTTTCATTGCTGCCATGCTGTGCCTGGTCTTCTTGGTCTTGGAAATGCTGCTTTCGAGCCAAAACACAAAGACTGGGACAATCGTACTACATACTCCTTCAATTGCCTTATGACAAACGCAGCCGGCCATCAGTTCTTGTAAAGCAGAGGCCCTCTGGGTTGTATGATCTAGCATCAGTGACTGCGAAGCCTAAATTCGGGAATCCAGTCTACACCATCGCATTCGTTATCACGCGGTGTTGACACGGTTTTGTGATGTAAAAATGGTTAACGTTTAAAAACACCCCCACACCATCAAATTTGAAAACATTTTTAATAATTTAAAAGTATATTTAAAACATATATATATATATATTCATTCAAAGTCCCAATCTCTTTTCCTTCACTCACTCGCTCCTTGCCTGTGGGTTTGTTTTAGCATATATATATATATATATATAGATAGATAGATAGATAGATAGATAGATAGATAGATAGATAGATAGATAGATAGATACATTTTTAAATGGCACAAGTAAAAATTAAAAAAAAAAACAGTAAAACATTTTAAATCTAAAATTAAAATCCTATAATAATGATAATCATAATAGTTATGATAGGATTATTATCAATTGTGCAAAGGACAGATATTTATTTATTATTATTACATTTATTTATTTCAGGTACTTATATAGCGCCGTCAATTTATGCAGCACTTTACATATACATTGTACATTCACATCAGTCCCTGCCCTCAAGGAGCTTACAATCTAAGGTCCCCTAACTCACATTCATACATACACATACTAGGGGCCAATTTAGACAGCAGCCAATTAACCTCCCAGCATGGCTTTGGAGTGCACCATATTTACATTACTGCAATAATAAAAATGGATTTCTTCAGGGATGCTCCTTAGTTGCTGGAACTATTCTGATGCTTTTTTTTTTGTTTTTTTTTATTTTTTGGGGGGGGGATTTTTGCACATATTTTTTTGCACATTCTTAGACACAGCGCTCATTGATTATACACACATTTATTATTTCAGGTACTTATATAGCGCCATAAATTCACGCAACGCTTTAAATATACATTGTACATTCACACATATTCCGATGCTACCGTATTCTGTAAAATACCAATGTGTGCTGACAGCACAACGATCGGGTTTTGATGTCGGCGCAGCGACGGTTACATATAAATAATCCAGGTTTCTGTAATAAAAATGCTACATGTATTTCCCGTGGTCTGTGCCGAGTGCGTTGGGTAGTACCCCTGGAAGTGTCAGGGAAAGAGGCTGTACATTCAGCAGTACAGATGCAGAGTAAGCAAGCAGCTATTGTAAAGTGTTTCTTTATCCAAGGGCTAGACCACACAGGCTCGCTCATTCAGAGCCCCCCACACACACACACATCATCCTTCTCTAGGGCTTTTAAAGGCTCCACAGCTTAGGCGGTCTTGCCTGATACCACAGAGAAAAGCAGGGCACCGGGCTCTGGCAACCGTCCACAATAATGGTGGGCCTTAACAGAAAGATATAAATGCACAATGCACTGTAATTGTCGCAGAAAGAGAAGCTTTGTAATCCTCTATGGCAATACACCTGACGCCGCATGGAGGAGGACGTGACGTTCATTCTAGAGAGTTGGAAGCTGACCCCCTTCTTCCTTGTGATGATACTTCAGCTACATGTTCAGCTTGACCTCAAATTCCTGACAGCTTATCATGATATAAACCTTCTCCTCCAGAAAAATGACAATGGATAGAGATATCTATAAACACTATTAGCTAAGGGAAGGGAGGGTAAGGTATTATAGTAAACAATGACTAAAATCTCATATGAGTGTCTGCTTACACTAAAATAATGGGTGGTGATCCTGCCGCGAAGGTCCTTGCTCGAGCACTTCCTGCATTGTCACTCCAGGGCTGATTTACTAAAACTGGAGAGTCCAAAATCTGGTGCAGCTCTGCATAGAAAACAATCCGCTTCCAGTTTTTTTTTATGGGTCAAAGCTTAATAGAACAAGCTGAAGTTAGAAGCTTTCTACGCACGATTGCACCAGATTTAGAATTTTCCAGTTTTGAGTAAATCAACCCCACTATCTTATGGTATGTTCACACCAGATGCAGTGGGACAGCGTTGGGTGGCTATTCCAGCACAAGTTCCACTGCATGGACAAGGCGAAAAGCTTTGGGGTTGATTTACTAAAGAGAAAAAGACTGTGCATTTTGCAAAGTGCAGTTGCTCCAGAGCAGTGGTGGCTGGTGTTTTTTTTATTGGGGGGGGGGCAAACAACCATAAACCCCCCCCCCCCCCCGAGTGGTCAGCGGCACCTCCCCCCTCTCGGTCGGTCCGCCACTTACCCCATCTAGGCAGGTGGCGGGCAGCGGCTCCATGTCCTCTCCTCCATCACGGCGGCTTCCAGAATGCTGCACCTCCCCTCCTCCTAGGCTTCCAATAGGATCGTCTGTCCTTTCAGCCAATCGGGTGACAGGTCTCAAAACCTGCTTCCTGATTGGCCGGGAGGAGGATCAGTGTTACAATAGCGAATATTTATTTGCTGTAGTAACACACCTGGGTGGGCTCCGTTTGCATTCTCTGTTCCCCGAGCCCACCCTATTTTGAAGCCTATAAGAGCCTCCGGCTCTAATCAGGTGCTTCAAAAAAGACCCCTGCCATTGTAAATCATGCATCCGGCGTCCTGCAAGGGGCCAGATGCATGGATGGGGGGGGGGGCAATGGATGGGGGGGGGCACCCGTGCATCTTTAATGAACTTATTAAATGAACGGAAACTCTGCTGACTTCCATCATCCAATCATGTGCAGGCAAAAATGCTATTTTTTTTATTTACCTTGCATGTGGTTGGATACCATTTGCAAAGTGAAGCCTTACCTCATTTACTAAGCTCTGGAGCAACTGCAACTTTGCAAAGTTCACAGTCTATTTGCCTTTAATAAATCAACCCCTTTGTCTCCTTATGTGCAGGTGGTATGCAGGAAGTAGGATGGATTTACTAAAGGCAAAGAGACATAAAGTGCAGCTGCTCCAGAGTTTAGTAAATGAGCAGTAAGCTCTGCTGACTTCCATCATCCAATCGTGTGCAAGCAAAAATGCTGTTTTATTTTGTTTCCTTGCACGTGATTGGGCATTCTTTGCAAAGTGAATCTTCATCTCATTTACTAAGCTTTGGAGCAACTGCAGTTTGCAAAGTGCATTTAGTGAATGCACCCCTGTGCACTTTGCATGTGTGATTGCACCTCTGCAAGTGTAGTTACTCCAGAGCTTAGTAAATAAGGTGAAGCTTCACTTTGTACCCAATCACTTGCAAGGAAAATTTTAAAAAACAGCATTTTTGCATTTTTGCTTGCACATGATTGGATGATGGAAGTCAGCAGAGCTTTCCCTTAATTACTAAGTTCTGCAGCAACTGCACCTGCAAAGGGCACAGGGGTTGATTTACTAAAGGCAAATAGAAATGAATATTACAAATGAAATAAATAGTGTTTTTGGTTTGTTGTGCTCGGATGCAGTGAAGATCTGCCTTAAGCTTTGACAATGAAACCTGGTAGCTGATTGGTCTCTCTATGTAGAGCTGCACCAGATTTTGAACTCTCCAGTAAATTAACCCCTGTGCCCTTTGCAAGTGCAGCTGCTCTAGACTAGAGCTCAGTAAATGAGGGGAAGCTCCATTTTGCAAAGAATACCCAATCACATGCAAGGAAAAAAAAAAAAAAGCCATTTGTGCTTGCACATAATTGGACTGAAGTCAGCAGAGCTTCCCCTCATGTATTAAGCTCTGGAGCAACTGCACTTCACAGTCTATTTGCCTTCAGTAACTCTGCCCCAGTGTGTGCAGAAAGAAAAACTGCATGCAATACTTTTTTTCAGCGCAGCAAAGTGTGAGGCAATCAAGTTCCTCTCACTGTGTGGCAGCCAATAGAACTTAATGAAATGTCTGTGATAATAAAATAAAGTTCATTTACAAAAAAAAAAAAAGTGAACAGTGCGATGCTCCGAGATCGACGCATCAGCGCTGCGCTGATCCAGCCAGACCTCACCACACACCTGGTGTGAATTAGACCTTACCTGCATAGAAGTGACCGTTTCAGCAAACACACACAGGTACGATCCACCGTTGTCACCACAAAAAAAGATTTCTTAGAAAAATATGCCATACAGTGGGGTGTAGAAAGTGGTGGCTGGAGATCAGCTGAGCTGATAGGCAACAAGGGATGAAGAAAAAAGGTGTAAAAAAAATTCTAACAAAAAAAATGTCAGTTGTTTTTTTAAATATTCTAATTTCCCAAACTAAATGTCATCCAGTTGGGATTTACATGTTTGTTTGTTTTTTTTGTTTTTTATATTTTTTTTATTTAAAGATTTTATAATGTACAAAAAAAAAAAGCAAGAGAAAAATACCAAACTGAGCCCGTTTATAAGCGATCGATGGGCCATAGCAAGTTTTAAAAAAAGGAATGACAGAAGAAATACATGGGAAACCTCTGGGAGGTAAGAAAACGTCCATGGAAAAATACATTCAGTACATCAAGGGTGAGAGTATTATCATATCTGTCCCAACAGACCTCATCGCTGAGGAACAGAATGAGGTTGAAGGGGTACAACTGCCACTTAATTTACATGTATTTTAATGTGTGGCTGTCCGGTGGACATGGAACTACAAGCCCCTGGGAATCTGGTCAGCCTTTGGCTTGTACCGCAAAAACAACTGATTTAACCACTTGAAAGCCCTGGCCTTTTCTGACATGTTTTTTTTTTGTTTGCAAGTAAAAAATCTGTAATTTTTGCTAGAAAATTACTTGGAACCCCCAAACATCATATTGTTATAGAGAATAAAATGGAGATTGTTGAAAATGTTTTACATCACGCGGTTATTTGCACAGCAGTTTTTCCAATGCAATTTTTGTGAAAAAAAAAATACACTTTAAGAAATTTGAATGCAAAAAAAAAACACAATATATAACCACATTTTTGGACAAAATATGAAAGATGGTGTTTCGCCGAATTAAAAGAAAAACCTAACATGTCGCGCTTTAAAACTGCGAACGCTCCTGGAATGGTGACAAAGTACGAGACCTAAATATCTCCATAGGTGACGCTTTGAAATATTTTACAGGTTACCAGTTTAGAGTTACAGAGGAGGTCTGGCACAAAAAATTTTGGCTATCGTTCTAATGTTCGCGGCGATACCTCACATGTGTGGTGCGAACAACGTTTACATATGCGTGCCCGACTTACGTATGCGTTTGCTTCTGTGTGTGATGGGGCGCTTTCATTTTTTTTTTTTTTTTTAAACTGTCCCATTTTTTTTTTATTTCCAATAAATATCTAAATATCTAAATATCTCCATAGATGACGCTTTCAAATATTTTACAGGTTACCAGTTTAGAGTTACAGAGGAGGTCTGGCGCTAGAATTTTTGGCTATCGCTCTAATGTTCGCGGCAATACCTCACATGTGTGGTGCGAACACCGTTTACATATGCGCGCCCGACTTCCGTATGCGTTTGCTTCTGCGTGTGATGGGGCGCTTTCATTTTTTTTTTTTAAACTGTCCCCTTTTTTTTTTTTTAATTACAATATTTATTTATTTTTTTTTATTTTTTTTTATTTATTTCCAATAATTTGTATTATATTTTTACAATAAAAAAGGGGGTTAAACAAAACATAGCGGGATTGACACATAAGTACAGTTGTCTCTCATACATAGAAAGAGCAAGAAATAAACAAAAACTCATATAAAAAGGATAGAAAAAGCAAATGCAAGTCAAATTTCACAACTGTGCTGGTTGTAGCCAGTGACATACAAGTCAGTGTATGCGACTTCAAATGTCAGAGCCCACGAGTACAAAATCTACTGCCAAACCCCCTTTTTTTTATCACTTTTATTCCTATTACAACAAAGAATGTAAATATTCCTTGTAATAGTAATCATTTATAGGTAGAGTTGATCCAGGGAATATCTGATGGCCTCTCGAGATCAGGAAGGAATATTTACCCCTGCTGGAGCAAATTGGATCCTGCTTTGCTTTGGTTTTTTTTATCTTCGTCTGAATCAACTGTGGTTATAGGATTGTGTATATAAGATTGTATTATTTTTTTCCCCCTTTTATTGGTTGAATTAGAATTAGACTTTTTTCAACCAGATTTGGGGGTCTATAAGACCTCAAATACCTCCTCTACCCTTGAAAGCAAAAGATCCAAAAAAAAAAAATGAGATATTTTGCTTTTTTTTAAAAAAAAGTTGTTTACTTCCGCCTTAGACTGGAAGTGACGTCATCATGTCACTCCGGTCCTCCTAGATCACAGAGACGATCAGAGATGATCCGGTCTCTTTTCACCTCTATGGCCAGCACAAACTGTTGAGTTATTTTTTTGGGCTCCCTGGTAGGAAAGGCGAACTCAAGCCCCACTTGTGGGCGGGGGTTAGGGGTGAATACCCCTCCTGCTGCTTCTGAAAACGATCCAGCCGCTAATTAGCCACTTGGGCCACTTTCATGAAAGTCAGCTGAAAAAAAATATTGTGGTTATGATTGATAGCTTCAGTCACAACCCCGGTAAATCACTTGCAAACCTCAACATATATATATATATATGTGTGTGTGTATTGTGGTCAGCATCTAAAAGAAAAGTAGACATTCATTAACCACTTGCCGACCAGCCGCTGTCATTATACTGTGTAGCTGTACGTCGGCTCCTTTAAGTGGGATAGCAGACATGCACGCGAGGGTGCCGATGCTCGTGGCCGGCGGTCGCGATGACCACCGGTCATGCGCAAACGCGGGCACGAGAGGCAGAACAGGGACGTGTGTGTGTAAACACAGAAATCCCTGTTCTGTGAGGAGAGGCAGATCGTTAGTTCCCAATAGCTAGAAACCATCCTCTCCTCCTCCAGTTAGTCCCTTCCCCCCACAGTTAGAACACGCTGAGGGAACACAGTTAACCCCTTGACCGCCCCCTAGTGTTAACCCCTTCCATGCCAGTGACATTTACACAGTAATCAGTGAATTTTTATAGCACTGATCGCCGCATAATTGTCAATCGTCCCAAAAATGTGTCAAAAGTGTCCGATGTGTCCACCATAATGTCGCAGTCCCGATAAAAATTGCAGATCGCCGCCATTACTAGTAAAAAAAAATAATAATAATAAAAATGCCATAAATCTATCCCTTATTTTGTAGACGCTATATCTTTTACGCAAACCAATCAATATATGCTTATTGCGATTTTTATTACCAAAAATATGTAGAAGAATACATATCAGCCTAAACTAAGGAAAAAATTTGCTTTTTTTAAAAAAAGTTGGGGATATTTATTATAGCAAAAAGTAAAAAATATTGCTATTTTTTTCAAAATTGTCGCTATATTTTTGTTTATAGCGCAAAAAATAAAAACCGCAGAGGTGATCAAACACCACCAAAAGAAAGCTCTATTTGTGGGAAAAAAAGGACGTCAATTTTGTTTGGGTACAACGTCGCACGACCGCACAATTGTCAGTTAAAGCGACGCAGTGCCGTATCGCAAAAAAATGGCCCAGTCATTGAGCAGCCAAATCTCCCGGGGCTGAAGTGGTTAAAGCGGAATTTCAGTAATTTTTTCATCTTTTCCATCTATTAAATTTTCTTTCCCTTGTTGTTTTAACTTTGGATAGTAAAACTGCCAGTAAATCCCTTATACAGCCCACTTCCTGTTCCTTGTCTGGTCAATAGCCTAGGCTTATGACATCATGCACAGCTCTCTCTCTCAAACTTGTGACAGTTTGCCAGGAAGGGAGGGGGGGGAGTCATAAGAGGGCCTATGAGGGCTGCAGAGCTGAAGGTGTGTCTGTATAAATCCAGGAAGTGAACAGGCAGCAGCTTCAGCTGCCCACAGTTAAAATGGTTGCAGCCAGACTAAGTGGAGGGAGATCTCTGCAGCATATTTGGCAAGTACAGAATCTCAGTATATATAAAATAATATGCAAAGTGGTTGGAGGGAAGCTTCAGAATGGCAAAGATGCTTTTATTACAATGGTGTGAGCAGACTGCAGTTCCTCTTTAATAAGATGGCATATCTGTCAATGCCCACACTATTGATACAATGTATTACTAAATTCTCTGCGCATTTTAGCAATTATTATCTACAGTATTTAAGAAGAGAACAGCCTAGAGAGCCCCCTGTCCTGTTCAGATTTCCTCTCCTAGAGTCAGAAACAGAAATAAACATTTTTTTTGTTTTTCGAGCTACTGGTTCCCCATTGCTGGCTGTAACAAGGGCCGCATCATTTAAAAAAATAAAATAAAAGTGGACGAGCGTCCTAAATTGTTCCATCCAGCCCGTTCCAACACACCGCAATCTTTCTTCAGCTCTGGCGGATCCTCTTCATGAGACGATCAGGTTAAGAAGGGAACGTGAATACATTTTTATCACACAAAATATGATTAAAAAGAATATAAGATACCACAGATCTTTTTTGGCATAGAATTTATTAAAACACCTGGAAAATAATGAATTTGCCTACCTAATATTTCAGGAGATTTACACACTCTGGCGGAAGGATCTTAATCTCATTCCAGGAGATTACACATGGGAGCCTCCGCAGCAGCCCCTGCTATGTACTATGCAGGCCAGCTATCACACTGCAGTCATACATAAAAAAGGGGTGGTCAGTGTCATTGTCATAGGCCTGGGTCCTTATGACAAGCGAGTGCATGAATGTGGGGACCAGATGCTAGCCTACAGACCTGAGCTTGGTAGCAGTGGAGGGGGTGCGTGGGGGGATGGACAATTCATTGCAGACGACACGCTGCTAAAATATGTGTATCCCTGGCAAGGATATTTTCTGTCCTGTGCACAAGAAAGCTATCAAATATCCCAACTTACACAGGCTGAGCACACAAAGCATATAAAACACACAAAAATGTGATTTATTTTCCAGTCGCTCGGGAGCGTGTTAGCATTTGCAAAGAGCTCAGGAATACTGATTCCCCACTGAAATCGGTCAATTATTTATACAATTTTTTGTTTCATTTAAAAAAAATAAATTAATTTAATTGTAAAGACATTTAGTAGTATGTATTATTATTATTATTATTATTATTATTATTAAATAGTTAGTCTGGTTGAAAAAACACACAAGTCCCTCTAGTTCAACCAATAAAAGAATTGTTGGTATTATTATTATTATTATTATTATTATTATATAGTTAGTTTGATTGAAAAAAAAGACACAAGTCCATCTAGCTCAACCACTAAAAAAAATTGTTGGTATTATTATTATTATATAGTTAGGTTGAAAAAAGACACAAGTCCCTCTAGTTCAACCAATAAAAGAATTGTTGTTCTTATGATTATTATTATTGCTGTTATTAATATATTTGTGACATTCACCAAAATTCATTGCAGGTTCTTCATTGTGCATGTGTTTTATATTAGAGGGAATGGTTAGCCAACTGTGAATGTTTGGTGAATATCACATTCACTGCTTTATAAATCTGTACCTGATGTTAGTATGTAATCTCTTCATACTACTTTCTACTATATACTACTACTACTAGAATGTATTTATTTAAAATAATTATACATTTATTTGCACAGTATTATATATATATATATATATGTATATTTAGGATCTAAAATAAATATTAGAAAGTGATTATCACACCTGGCCGTACATTATACAATGTTCCTATTCAATTTCCTTTAGATTTACCTTTCACTATGTAGTGCAAGGGCCTGCTTGGTTGCATACAACGTGAAAGTGTTTAGGTTTGACCTCCTATTATATCATTTCGGTAAATCTAAAGCCCCATACACACTATCAGATTTTCTGCTGATTTTTGTCTTCAGATTTACCAAAACCATGTAGTGCGAGGGCCGGCCTGATTGCATACAAATTGAAACTCCTAAGGTTTGACCTCATATTATATGTTTTTGGTAAATCTGAAGGAAAAAATCAGCAGAAAATCTGATAGTGTGTATGGGGCTTTAAGGTAAACTGTACAAGAAAACTGCATACTGCATGGCCAGCCTATGTCTATAATATTGGGTTAAAGCAGATGCAAATAGCCACTTCCTGTCAACATGTAATGGCTGCTTGGCTGCTTGGCGTTTCTGAGGGCGGGTTGTTTGATGGTG
This sequence comes from Aquarana catesbeiana, assembly GCF_042186555.1. NCBI lineage: Eukaryota > Metazoa > Chordata > Amphibia > Anura > Ranidae > Aquarana > Aquarana catesbeiana. The sequence goes on from NC_133334.1 coordinate 276,438,545, forward strand.
ATATCAGTGAGCTGTAATTTTATAATGTATGTTGAGATAGACATTTTTTGGGGGGGGGGGGGTGTCTACTAAAACTGGAGCACTCAGAATCTGGTGCAGCTGTGCATGGTAGCCAATCAGCTTCCAACTTCAGCTTATTCAATTAAGCTAAACAAAACAAACAAAAAAAAAAAAATGGAAGCTGATTTGTTTCTATGGAGAGCTGCACCAGATTTTGCATTCTCCAGTCTAATAAATCTCCCCCTTGTAGTTTCCATTGGAAACCCATGTGACAACCCATGTGACAACCCCAGAGCACAGCTGGGAGAGGGTTAAAGAGAGTTGTCACCTGCTAACAGGAAGCTCCCGAACGAGGACCTTCATGGCAGCTTCTTGATTTTGGCATCAAATTTCGATTTAGTTCTAGTCATAGTCTTTTGATTAAAATGCCATTTTAGTTTTAGATGTATTTTATTAATCTGAATTATTCTAGTTTTAGTCGTATTTTAGTTGACTAAAATCTAATGGATTTAGTTAAATTGTGATGCCTTATTTAAACATTTCTATAGAATTTCCAAACCTATTATATACTCCTGGAGTAAAAATCTAATAACATGTAGTGGAGATGGGGAAGTAAATGGAAGTGAAGGAGTGCACAGGGCAGGAGGTGTTATACTTTCAGGATGGGGAGGTGACCTGCAAGTGGGGAAGAAGAAGAAAATGGGAGTGAGGGACTGCACAGGGCAGGGTGTGTTATACTTTGGGGATGGGGAAGTACATGGGGGTGAGGGACCGCACTGGGCAGGGTGCAGTGTACTTTGGGGATGGGGAAGTACATGGGAATGAGGGACTGCACAGGGCAGGGTGCATTATACTTTGAGTATGGGGAGGTGACCTGCAAGTGGAGATGGGGAAGTAAATGGGAGTGAGGGAGTGCCCAGGGCAATGAACATGGAAATGCAATTATTTTAGTAAATATATGTCTTCTGACTTCTATCAGTGTCCAGCTGAGCACTGGTTAAAGCTTGTAAGAGGGGTTTTCATTTTCCTCTGGCTGTCTTATCAGGCTTCATGACCCCTGACCCTCTGTCTGGACAGTGCTGATCGGCCCTGTGCTGATCACATGTACCCTCCCCCTCAAAAAACCTCTCTAGCAATACACACCAAACTGAGCATGTGCAGAGCACACCCAAGTCTCTGTACTGTCAGGAGATGGATTGGGGACTGTGGGAGAAGAGGAGGATCAGAGAAGACAGGATGAAACAGCCTTTTTACACAATGCAGAGGATTAACCCCTTAGGTTCCACAGTCAGTATAACAAGCATGCTTAACAACACAGGTTGAACTTGGATGGACTGATGTTTTTGATGCATTTTTTTTTTTATCAAAGCTTAATTGAACAAGCTGATATTAGAAGCTTGATTGGCTACAATGCACAGCTCCACCAGGTTTTCCACTCTCCAGTTTTAGTAAATCAATCTAGATGTCTTTATTCAACTATAAGAATATATATATATTTAAAATAATTAACATTTAAACACAGCTCATACTTCAAATTGCATTTACAGCAAATATGATTATTACACATCAAGCAAAAATCTATTCTTGGCCTATTTCGGATCATATAACTATATGCTTAGTAAAAAGTAAAAAAAAAAAAGAAATGATTTCCTACAATTACAAACATTTCTTAACCGACTAAGGGAGGAGGAATATGTAAAAATTGAGCAACAATTAGTAAAATGTAAAGAATTCAGATGAACAGAAAAAAAAAAAAAAAATGAAAAAAGTAACAGGTACATTCAACAGTGTGAATGAATATAATGAGCAGGCGTCTTCGCTAATGACTAATTTTCTGTGGAATTAAGCATAATATTTTTTTTTCTAAGTGTCTCGGTCTAATTGAGCAAGCGTTAAAGTGTTTTATGCGGTCCCAGCTGTTCCCAGGCATATGTCTGGCTCACAGTAACAGCTTTCGTTACACATTTTTGTGGAGTGCCTTCCATGGCGGTGTGATCAGCTTTTTGCATATTTTCATGCCACATTCATAATGAAAATACCCCTCTTGTCTTTTCCGATTGCTCCCTTTTCACAGGGCATCTGCCAATGCCTGAAACTGTAGCAGGAAATTTTCGGGCTGAAGACGCAAAACATATTCCTTTCCATGATTACATTAAAAAAACCTTTTTTTTTATTTTTTATCTTTGATAACATGTTGTGCATTTCAGATTTAAATGCCTAAGGTGCTGTTTTTCTGAATGGGTAACCCTAACCAGTGTTAAAGCAAAGAGCCAATCGGGTTCAAGGAAAAGATATTATTTTATTCCACTAATTTTCTTATTTTCTTTACTTAATATTTTTTTTATATATAGATATATATAAATATAGCACCGGTTTTGTTTGCCATTCTGTGCTAAATGTTTACATTTAAACAGGCATGTCTATTAATGTGTTAAAAAACACAAGTCTTTTTTTTTAAGTGATTCTAAAGGAAATCTTTCTTTTTAAATAATATAAATAATATACTTTTTTTTTTTTAACAACCAGAATTGGTTTTTATTAAAAAAAATGGCATTGATACAATAAGTTCAGATTTCATGACAAAGCAATATAATGTGATGAGGTATCAACCAGTGAGCAATAATAATAAACTTTAAGTAATATAAATAATATACTTACCTGTTCGGTGAAACGGTTTTGCACAAAACAGCCCCTGTCCTCCTCTTCTGGGATCCGCCCCCCTGCTGGCATCCCTGGCTCTTCCCCCCTGCCAACTGTCCCCATAGAAAGGCGCTTGCTATGGAGGGCACTTGAACGTAAAAGAACCGCTGCTCCAGGTGTATAGAGATAAGGCTGATTGGAGTATTTTGCAGAGTGCTAGCCCCGGACCGCCTCTGTGGGAAACGTGGAAAGAAAGAAAGAGATGGCTGCACATCCAGAACTTCTGATTGCCTTTTGTTTTCTTGCACAAAGATAACACTAAAGACACGAAGCTGTGGTCACGTAGACGCGTTTCACACATACATCTTGTGCTTGATCATGATTAAGCACAAGATGTATGTGTGAAACGCGTCTACGTGGCTACAGTTTGGTGTCTTTGGTGTTATCTTTGTGAAACAAAATAAAAGGCAGTCGGAAGTTCTGGATGTGCAGCCATTTCTTTCTTCTTTCCTATGGGGGGTACTTATGTGGGCCCGATCCCAAGCCGCACTATGTGTGTCTATTAACATACAGAGCGTGGCTCAACCCTGCCCCTCACCCTATGTTCACTGGCTGTGATTGACAGCAGCAGGAGCCAATGGCTCCCAGGCACAGTGCTGGATAGAGATCGGGCTTGGATAAGTATAAGGGGGTGGGGGAAGGGGGAACTGCCCACAGAAGATTATTTTTACCTTAACGCAGAGAATGAATTAAAAGAGAGGTATGGGAATCAGAGTTTTTGCAGATTCATACTTACCTAGGTGGATGCTGCTCATTATGACTTTGCCTTACATGTTTTTTTTTTGTGATTTTCTTACAACCGCTTTAATGCAGAGAATGCATTAAGGTACAAAAAACTTTTGAATGAGAACAACTTTAAAGGGATAGTTCACCTCTATGCAGTCACTCTACAATCAGGGCGGCTGATAAGTACAGCCAGCCCTCCTGTACTGGGCCCAGGCACCATCAGTTCAAAAGGGGGGCCCGGCAACTGCCTTTTTTGTTGCATCTTGTGGCTCCTCTGCAGCGCTGACGGCTTCTCCTTTTTCTCGTTGCAGGGGATTAGTATCTGTGCCTCCTTCCACCTGCTCTCCGGGCCCCCCGTGTCGCCCCCCCCTCCCCCTCTTCTTCAGCTCTGCTGGCTTCCCTCCTGTCCTCTGATGCCAGCAGCTGCTGCAGGCACACACAGGAATTGTATCAGGATGGGGAGCCTGAATGAACACAGTATGCGATTAGTACCGATCACTCCTGTTTCCATTCATCACTGAAGCATATGCATCAGTGCATCAGTTTATGAATGAACAGGAAGCCTCATAGAGCTTCCCATTTATCCACTGTCCATAGCAGCGAAGGAGACTAGAGAATGTCTGTCCTCAGTCCCTTTCTCTGTCTCAAATGTGAGACATCAAGAGCCTATTCTGGCCCCCTGATATTTCACCAGAGACCCCCAACAGGGCAGTTTAAAAAAATGTAAAAAGAAAATAAATTCTAATAAAAAGTAAAAAAAGTTTATAATTCTAAAAAATATTTAGAAAAAAATTAAGGACTTTTCCAAATGTGCTTTGCTCTCTGAAGAGCAGTCAGCATGTGGGTCGCTCTTCAGAGAGCATTTGACAAGCGGTGAGGAGGCATATTGCTTCCCCACTGCCTGCTTTAACCCCGCACTAGCGCACTGCCACCTGAGTGAACGGGTCTTGTTCAATGAGGGTATATTTTCTGCCATGGCTGCAAAAGCATAGCATCGTGTCTGGGGCAGTTTAGCAAAAAAAAAAAATTAAATATTTTTTGGAGTGGGGGGCGGCCCTGTTAGGTAGGCTGTAGGGTGCCCCATGATTTCTAACAGCAGCCCTGTCTACAATAGTATTACCCTAAGTCAGGAATCTTCAAACTACGGCTCTCCAGCTGTTGTGGAACTACACATCCCATGAGGCATTGTAAAACTCTGACATTCACAGACATGACTGGGGCATGATGGGAATTGTAGTTCCTGAACAACTGGAGGACCGCAGTTTGAAGACCCGTGCCCTAAGTGAATCAGATTTTAAAACGATGCCCCTCTTCTGCTAACATACTGTCCCTGCAGGTTATTTTCAGACAGAAGCTTGCCAGAAAAATTGCAAATGCATTTCATGGCTAGGACGGAGCAGCCATTAGGAAGAGCCCTGTTGTGTTACACTATGTGATTTATTATCATTTCTCTGTGTGTGTATAACTTGGTTTACCATTGCTCTGTGTCTTTAAGCTCTGTTCCCTCCTGTCTAGCTGAGCTCTTTCTCTCACCGGACTTTGTATATCCCCTCCCCTTTCTTCTTTCTGGTATCATTCCTCGGTATTCTGCCATGCTGTACACATCTTTCCATGTGGCTTACAACCAGGGGCAGCCCATCCATTAAGGGCGCAGCCTCCTATATCCACGCCACCCCCCCTATATAGTTATGCGGCCACCCCCTATTCATGTGTCTGGCCCCTTTCAGGATGCCGGGTGCATGAATTACAGCGGCGTGGGTTTTTTTTTTTTAAACACCTGATAAGAGCCATAGGCTCTAATAGGCTTCAAAATAGGGTGGACTCGGAGCGCAGAGCATTGCGCTGGGAGCCCACCCAGGTGTGTTAGAAAAGCAAATGAATATTTGCTCTTCTAACACTGAATCGTCTCTCCGCAAATCAGGGATCGCAGGTCTGTTACACGTTTCCCGATTGGCTGAAAGGTCAGGCGATCCTATTGGACGCCTAGGAGAAGGGGAGGAGACTCGCGGCAGAAACCAATGTGATCTCAGAAGAGAAGAGGACACAGGAGACGCTGCCAGATGCCTGCCGCAGCCTGTTCCCCTGCCCGCTGTTCCCGCCGCCGATGGGGTAAGTGCCGTCAGACAGCGGGGGGGGGGGGGTTGAGGTGCCGCGGCTTACAACGTTTTTCTACCTATGAGTATCCTTCATTAAACTGAACATTGGAAAGGCTTCATCGTCTGTCTCCTCATCGTGAGTTTATTCGAGTTAAACTGTCTGAATCGATGCAAGGGATAAATAGATCGCCAGGTTGTATAAGCCCTATATGAAGCTGGAGCTTATGGCCTTGTAGTTGAGTCAGAACAAGCCCCCCTAGAATTACAGGAGGGAGCACTGTCCTCTTCCCAAGGGCTGCACATGCACAGTGCTCTCTCTCTCTCTCTACTCTACTCAGCAGCTGTTGAGCACATCGGAGCCAACAGGAGTGAGTGCACACTGTGCATGTGCAGATCTCGGGAAAAAGGCGGTGTTCCCTCCTATAGCAACAGTGGGCACTCACCCAAATGACTGTTTGGTCCTAGTACTAAGTAGACAGGACAAGTCCATGAATGGCATTTGCAGTTTTTCTTCCAGCAGACTTCTGTCTTTACGAAAATGGCCTAAAGGTAAAGTTAGCAGAAAAGAAGCATAGTTTTGAAATCTGACTAGTTTGGGTGACACTATTGTGTTATCTAAAGTGTTTTTTTTTTTTAATAGTTAACTAACCCTTTAATAGTTGTATAAAGTGTCAGACCATTTTGGGATCTATATGCATGCATAAAATAAAAATTGAAATGATAATATAATACAAGTGACATAACTGTGATGATACCTGAAGAATATCCGTATTTAAATGTCTACTTTAGAAGAAGTATCCATAGAAGTCTTAAAATGATCTCTACTGATATAGACATATGTAGAAATGTCATGAATAACCAGAGCTAATTAATGGTCAGGGTTTTGAAGGACAGGTAGCCAAGACCGATGTGAGATGTGTACTCCTAACAAAGGTTAATATGCTATTATAACTGTCACAGAATGACACTTAAATTTGTGATTTTATGGTGGTTGTAAAGGTAAGATCTTACCGATTTCTTAAATAATGAGCCATTTTCAAGCATTATGATGATATGAACTACATAAAATTTCAGTGTAAAACCATCTCACCAGGTCAAGGCACTGGAATATAATACATAGCTCAGTACAGGATAGCTCAGTAATATATATATATATATATATATATATATATATATATATATATATATATATATATATATATATATATATATAGTATAATGATACATAAACTATCACAGGTGCAGGCTAGGAGGAGGGAGTTTAGGTTGGTCACGTGTAAGCAGGTGCTGTGTGGCCTCCTAGCTGTAGGTGGTGCTGTTTCGCAGGGCTGCTACAGGAGGAGAGTGGCGGATAAGAGGAAGTTTGTTTCTCTGAAGCCTCCGTACGTGTCATCAGGATAGCAGCTGTCCAATTGGACGCTGCAACCCGGACGGCCATCTTTAGTGAGGGCAGTGCGTACAAAAAGCACTGGCTCGCTGCTTTTGACCCGCATTCTGCGCATGAGTGCAGGGACAGAAACCCAAGGAGTTAGGGATAGTGGTTGAGCGTACGGAGAGGTTTCTGGTGAGGAGGAGCAGAGGAGGTACTACTGTCATATTCAAGGGATTTCGAATTGGGCCTCCCCTCCGCCAGCCTCCCATCAGCTTGTAAGGGTGCTGAACCGCCCTGCTGCCCACCTGCCTCTCTCTCTGTTCCAATGCTGCTGTCAGTACTGTAAGCACAGTTATTGTGGTTACCAATATTTGGGCTGTGCTACAGTGAAGCTGAATTGGATACAAGTTGAACTGTCGCTGGGATTACTAGCAAATTGTTGCTGCTCCACGTGTAACTGTTACTGCTGACTACTCTAATACAAATGAGCCATTTCACCTGGTCTCTGAGTGTCATTACTCTATATTGGGTACAGATTCTGGGCCCCGCCTACACACATGACACAGGTAGTCACATGGTACAGTAAACACTCACCAAGCAAAAGACAGTTCATTCAATAGGCATTCAATAAGATTCTATGGTCAAGGAGAGAGAGGAAATGTTGTCAACAGAAGGTTCTACCTTCAGTGCATAGTCTTAAGCCATGAGCACTGAAAGTTGCAAAAAAATCAGACATGGATGGGTGTAGAGTGGGGGTCAGCAACCTGTAGATCTTAGTTTACCAGCAGATCGCGGCCAGGTGATTGGTAGATCAGTCTGGGCTTGCTGACCCGCCATCCCAGAGCACCAAACAATGTAGAGAGATTACTTGGAAAGTTGGAGCTGTAGTAGAGAGCAGGAGGGGCATAAGCCAATGACTCCTTGTGCTCATTTTTCACTACCTGCTATAACTCCTTGGACCCCACAGAAACATGCAGTTGTGGGGCACTTGCAGAGGGGCCCCATTTACTTGAATGTATCACAATTTGGCGGGCAGTAGAACACACCAAAAGCAACAGGGGGCTTAATTCCTGCTGCGGCATGTGTACACCTTTGGCTGCTGCCTCAGCAGCATTGGGAATGGTGATGATAGCAGTTTTAGACATAGTTAGGTTTTTGACTCGTTATCCACTTTAGGTGAGCAATGGGCTTTAAAAGGCTTCTGTGGATTATGGAAACCCCTGTTAACCACCATGCCCCTGTTCGTGTGCCAAAAAAATGGCCACTTATTAGCTGTATTTTTTTTTATTGTTTTTTCTTACAGAAAGAAAATTAAAATTAAGAATTTAATGCAACAGTAACAAACAATCATCCAAAATAGAAAAAGAACACAAATACAAGGATTACTAAATTTAATGAACTAAACTATATAAAATACACCTCTAAAAAAATCAAAATAAAAAGGGAAAAAAGAAAAAGTAGTACCAACTGTACCAAATGTACCGGGAATGTAGGCTCATTTTACCATATGGTTTGGGACTGCCCTTGTATTCGAGCTTACTGGTTTGAAACCACTAATTTTGCTAGCAACCCTCCAAATCCTGAATATTTGTAATGCTTTAACATTGTTTATTGGGATATATTGAAGAGGATACTCTTCCTGCAGGGAGGAAAATACTTTTACATTTATTATTTTTCTATGCTAAAAAAGCCATACTTCTAACCTGGGAGCCCGAAACTCTTCCCCCCTTCTCATTTTGGATTACTTTGATTAATAAGGCTCTTCCTAAGTATAAATGAACTTACGAAGCAAGAGGCTGCCCTAGGAAATTTACCAAAATTTGGTCCCCCTGGTTAGATTCACAGGCTACGACGGCTCCAGAATAGCCCTTGGATTTCTTGTATTCCTGTATATGTACTGTTGTTGACCATAAGATATAGCATGCATAGTTTATCTTTCGCCTTATTTTGCATTGTTTTCATAAAGTATGTGAATGTTCTGGTCTCTTCTGCAATAAGATAACTTGGTATGTATAAAATGGATCTCTCTTCCCCCTTTCTTGTGTATTTGACCAAGCTGCGTGTCGGCACGCTGTTTTGTTTAGTATGCTTTGTTGAACTACTGCTGAACTTTGGCAACGGATGTTCAAAAAGTTTAAAGTGGATGTAAACCCGAATTTTTTTTTTTTTTTATATCATAATGTAGAGTATAAGATTTCCAATCATTTGAGCCCAGTCTTGCCACAAAGAGTTAATCCAGCTCTGAGCAATCCTCTTCTATTGTTCAGTGAGAAAAATCTTGACAAACTGAGAAAAACTTTGTCAAATCCTCCCCCTTGCTGTGAGTGACAGGTGATTTACATCTCGTGCACCAGCCTAAGATACAGGCAGTGTTTTTTAATTCCCTCCCACTCCTTTCTTCAGCAGCTCTGCAAGGATTGGCTGTTCCACACCTCAGCATGATTTGGCATGCTGAAGTCATGTGGTTACTTTCCTGTCTTTTCACTGGATGTTAGAGATCATAGCAGAAGTTCAGTGTAAGAAATACACAGGAGAAAATGCATATTGACAAGGGGAGTGTAGAGGTGGGCGGGGAGTCTACTGACATCACGACTCCACCCACCGAGCTCCGGACAACAGACCCGCCCACAGAATCTGCAGTTTTTCGGGTCTAATAACAGACAGAGGGGAGACATTTGACAGGTAAAGATACATGCAGGAGGCATGTATATCCTTATAGATAACTCCTATGGCAGTAGTTTAGAAAGGATGACATTGGGTTTACATCCACTTTAATAACCCTTAAAAAAAAAGAAGCAGTGAACTTTTTATAATCTAACATATTTTGCCTGAGCAACTCAAACAGCAGAACTGTGTCGACTGGTCAGTCATTTTGCTGAAATCGCTCCACTTATCCAGAATGACAGCCATTTTATTGTAGTGGTACCACCACAACCCATAGGAACTGTTTCCCAAGGTAAGGCTCATGGATTAAGGATAAGGATTGCTATAGATAAAAAGGGAACTCACGGGTTGATTTACTAAAACTGGAGAGTGCAAAATCTGGTGCAACTCTGCATAGAAACGAATCAAGTTTCAGGTATTTTTTGGTCAAAGGTCAATTGAACAATCTGATCTAACAAGTTAGAAGTTGGTTGGCTACCATGCACAGCTGCACCAGATTTTGCACTTTCCAGTTTTCTTGCTGTTGTCCCTTTTAGTGACTTTATCCTTGAAATAACCCCCTTGAATGCAGCCCACCTGGTAAAATGTTTACCCTCATACGCGCTCTAGTGGCTTCCGGTCCTGCTCCCAGAACAAAATTAACTGGGGCTGAGTGATGTCCAGCCATTCACAGGTAGCTTTGTATTTTCTGAATGAATACAAGGCTGCCTCTGAATGTGAGAATGTGTGAACAGAAAACTAGGTGGCATCCTTGCAAATCTGGGAAACAGTTACCTGATGCCCAAAAGCCCAAAGAAGCACTCGCAGATCAAGTAGAGTGCGTTTTAACAGGAAAGGGTAGAACTTGGTCCCTAAGACTATAGTCTTGAATAATGATCTGCCTGAGCCACAAAAAAAGGTGGAGCAAGAAGCTGATCCCTCTGTGGTGACTATCGAGGATAACATGGCGAGAGTCAGTCTTTCTAGAGTAAGCATTGCTTGTGAGGTTGACATGAACAACAGAAAACTACATCCGGACAATGAAGGCAAATCTTCTTCCGATTGTACAGGAGTATGCTCTTGCATACCTTTGGCTGGTGGTACTTTAGGGTTGCTTTCTGTTGAAGCAGCTTCACAATCCCTCCAAGGTTCTATTAGGTTAACATGGTATATTTGGAACAACTTTCTATTTCTAGACTTTTTTTGACATCTCTGATTTTCTCTTTGATTTAATAGGAACCCTGCCACTTTGCAAGAAATTTAAACTCTAATATAAGCACTAAAACTCAGAATCTGCCTACCGGGTAAAAGTTCTGATTTTATCAGACTGCTTATAAAGTCTGGCCAGTGCTTCATGGGCTTGCTGCATGTGTTCCCAAACCATGGGCATGATACTATCCTATCCGACATCTAAGCAATGTGTTCAATTACAAGTTTGTGAAATTTGGCCTGCTTCCCTAATGTTTGCCCAGTATATTTAGGAGCCCCCCAGGGACATCTACCATACAAAAGTTTAAACTGGGAAAACGCAGTGGAGGACTGTATGATAACATGAATTCCCAGTCTTTTCCATTTTCAGCAACCACCTTTTGAGCATACCATTCAGGATTCTAAAGAACCATTTTACCAGCACAATAGTTTGGGAAATAGTACACTGAGGTGGGTAGGTTAATCATTTTTACAATGCTGGTATGGAAAAACGTTGAACACCTCTTTCGTTATAACCTTAGAGGACTTGTTTATGACAGGAATTGCTTCTGGGTACCGGGTGGCGTATTCAAGGACTACCAATATGTGCTGGTGCTCTCCAGCAAACTTCAGCAGTGGCCAGGCCAGATCCACAGCAACCCTCTAAAAGTGACCTCAGTTAAAGTTGAGGGTTCCAGCGGACTTTGAAAATGTGGTTGGATGCATTAATTTGACACTTGAACAAGATTTAACATACTCCAATGCCTCGTATACACTCTGTTTGACCACCCAACACATGAGAACAGACCAGATCCGACACCTTCCTTGTGTGAGACAGCGGATCCACCAACTGCTCCACAAGTTGCTTCTGTTCCTACGTTACACGATACAGTAAGTCATGGTGTACTGAAAAATTGGGTCATACGAGGCTGGCTTCTGGTTTCTGAGATACTCTTTTTATCACTTTTATATTTTGAAAATTGGGATCCTACATTTATGTTTTCCCTGGCCTCTGGTATATCTGTTATTTTTATCACTGGGACAGTTTATCTTTGACTCCCCACCCATGACCATTAGAAGGAAGTTGTCAGATTGTTCTGACATAAGGGTGTCACTATCACCCTCAATTTCAATATATTTAAAGCAGAGGGGTACCACAGGTGGGGTTGCAGTTGGGGTCTATCCTGCGTGCAAGTAATAATGTTGTGCATTAATCTTCTTCTCAACAGTGCCTGTATAATTCCAAAGTCAATGTCATTACGCAGAACCAGCAGTGTGGAACCAGTGGAATCTCTTTTGTCATCTCTTAGGCATTATTCCCACTGATCACCAATGTAAGGGGCATTCTTTTTCTTAATGACTATCAATGTACGTTGTAAGGTACATTCTCTTTCTTAATTACTAACAGTGAAAGAGACATTCTATCCACTCACCACCAATATAAAGGCTATTCTTCCTCCCACTGACCACCAGTATAACGGGCATTCATTCCACTGTAATTGGGCATTCTTCCTGCTGACTACCACTGAAAGGGCATTCTTCATCCTAAGCACCAACAACATTTTCATCCTACTGACTACCAATGTAAACGGACACTTTTTTCACTGACCACCACTGTAAATAGACCTTTTCCCACTGACCATCAATATAAGGGGCACTGGCCGCAACACCAGATTTCTCCCCACTCCCGGAGCGCTGGAGGGGAGAGCAGTGAGCTGCTGACTGACAGTAACGGCTCTCTGCTCAGAGTGGAGGAGGAAAACTGAGCAATCAGCGGTATTTTATCACTCAGTTCTCAGTACACAGCCAGCGGGGGACAGATCCAGCATCGGATCATTGCTGTATCCACCTAGGTAAGTATAATCGTTTTTTGTTTTTTTTAATTCCGTACTTCTCTTTTGAGAAAATCACTAAAACCTGTAATTTGCATTGATCTACTACAGAAGCATATCTAAATATTTGATAACACACATATATAAAGAAGGTGCTGATGTATTTTTTCCAAAGTGCAGCCCTTAGAACAAATATGTCTTTGTATAGGATGTATCCTACTCAGTTCAGTGCCCCCTTGACATTGTCACACCTTATCTAATGACCATGGGTGCCTGTAAGTAGAAGTCTGCAATGTAGAGCAGCAACCGATCAAACCTTTGATTTTATTGTCTGTCATACACAAATCGGAAAAGAAAAAGAAAATTACTGAATGAATGCTACACTTATACAGATTTTTTTATATTTTCTATAAACAAATAAAGAAACTAAAACAAGAGTCCCAGTCAGTATTGCTGCTTACACAGTAAACACAACCGTGCAATAAACATTTAAGTGGAGAAACACTTGAGCATTTAGAAGCAAATGTATGTCGTTCATAGTTTTTGGTCTCATAAATCGAATGTGTGCAGTTTCTCCAAATTGTGCCTTAGTGGACTAATGAAGCCATATTTCACAAAGGCATGTGTCATTATCCCCCCAGAACCATTTATAAAATGATCGCCGCAACAAAGACAAAGGAAAGGGCATACGTGTCATCATACAGAAAGGAAGAAATACATACAAATAATAGGTCAGGTGCAATATTGCTACAGTATAGTATAAATAATATAAGGAATGTGTCTCCCATCTGTTATTTCATAAAACATTCGGTACTGAAATCATTTCTAAATCGATGTTTCATCTCTGTCAGCTCCAGAAAATTTAAAGAAATGGCATTTACTGTACACAAAACCACATACACATTATATATATATATATATATATATATATATATATATATATATATATATCATGTAAGACGTAAGATAAGCCCAACTCTGAGACAAAGAGATACACATTGATATCCATTCTCTTAATTTCACTCAAAACAAAACCAAAGAAATTCCCAGCTCAACTTACCGACCAGCCTGCAACCAACCAAATTATCCTGTCCAATAGTTTGCATTAAAAACAGGGGTATAGTTTGCACACATTTGCAAATACATGCATAAGCTACAGAGCCCCTTCAAGGGACCCCAGTATTTTCTGTAGCCCTAACTCTACATTTTGAGAGCCTCCATAGAAAAGAGCCTGCACTATAATGGATAGGCAGAGGGCAGGTGAGCCTGGAGGAAGACCACCCCTCCTTAAAGGCACAGGGGTGCACTGGACCCCCAGCACATAGCACCATAGCAGCAAAGGCATCCAGTGCGTCCCCTTTACCAATAATTTAAGGAGGGGGAGTGCTCCCTCCAGACTTACCTGCCTTCTGCCTAATTATTATAATGCATGTGCTTCCACTGTGTAGACTCTTAACATTTAGAATACTGGGGTGCCTTGAAGGGGCTCTGCAGCTAATGTATGTATTTGCAAATCTGTTGCAAACTAAACCTCTGTTTTTAACTCATACTGTTAGACAGGATGATTCGGTTGGTTGGCAGGCTGGTCGGTAAGTTGAGCTAGGAATTCCTTTGGTGTTGTTTTGCAATACCCTTCCATGTGTTTCTTGCTGCAAAGGCCAGTTATAGGTGAGGGCAGTGGCCATTTGTTTGTACTCTTATGCAGCGTACACGCGAGCGGATTTTTCGACGACGGACCGAGTCTGGCGGACCATCCAATCGTGTGTGGGCTTCAGCGGATCTTCAGTGGACTTTTCCAGTGACTTTAGACTTGAAACAAGCTTCAAATCTTTCCGACGGACTCGAGTCCGGTCTAAAAATCTGCTCATCTGTATGCTAGTCCGACGGACGAAAACCCACACTAGGGCAGCTATTGGCTACTGGCTATCAACTTCCTTATTTTAGTCTGGTCGTACGTCATCACGTACGAATCCATCGGACTTTGGTGTGATCATGTGTAGGCAAGTCCGTTCGTTCAAAAGTCCGACGGAAGTCCGTCAAAAGTGAATGGCCGGCGGACTTTTGTTGCCGAAAAGTCCGCTCGTGTGTACGCGGCCTTTTGAACGAACGGACTTGCCTACACACGATCACACCAAAGTCCAACGGATTCGTATGTGATGAGGTACACCGGACTAAAATATGGAAGTTGATAGCCAGTAGCCAATAGCTGTCCTAGCGTGGGTTTTCGTGCGTCGGACTAGCATACAGACGAGTTTTCGACCGGACTCGAGTCCGTCGGAAAGATTTGAAGCATGTTTTAACTCTATAGTCCGTCAGATTTTCGACTGGAAAAGTCCGCTGAATGTCCGATGAAGCCCACACAGGATCGGATTGTCCGCCGGACTCGGTCAGACCAGTCCAGTCGAAAAGTCCGCTTGTGTGTACGCTACATAAATTTCACTCAGCTGCTTGGGTGAAATCTGTTTTTAAAATAACCTCCTTTTTTTTGGGGGGGGGGGGGTTATGGTAGTTTAGCTTATTCAGTGTTTTATGTTTTTTTTTGGTGTGTATTTGATCACTATTTGTGTACTGTTTGATTTTTTTTATTTTACTTTTTTTTTCTGTGAAAAAAAAAAAAAGAAATGATGAAGCTAATGAGGGGGCTATTTATTTTGCCCAAGAACAAAAGAATAGTTCAAAGGAGCTTCTGCAACTCTCCATTTACATCCAATTGCACACTTAAAATCGTTGTAAAGGTACAAGGGTTTTTTACCTTGCATTCTCTGCATTTAGGTGAGCAACCTTCAGGGTACAGCTCCCCATTACCCCCCTTTTACATCCGAGCAGCCTGTGTGACTATAGAGTCACACATGTGGGTGTATACACAGTGCTAAATGACAGCCCACTCCCTCCCCCCTCCTCCATGCCCACTAACCAGCTAAACACAATTGGGGTGGGATATTACATTTAGAATAATGGTGGCTTCACCTCCCTCTTATTCTAAGGCACAGGAGGGGCGCGACACAGCCTGTGACTGGCAGAAATCCGCCCACACCATGTTTTTGCCACAAAATAATAAATATTTGATTTCGAATATGTATTTATATGACAATTTAAAACAGTTTTTTTATATTAATTATTTATTTTTACTCTGTATTCCAAAGGCTGTTTTTTTATTTTGAACATGTGACCAGCAGCAGAGGACTAGAAGCTCCTCCTGCTTATGTTTCCCTGCAGACAGACTAGAGAGAGCTGGGTCATGTGACAGCTGGATATTGATTAGGAAAAAGGTGCTTAGATGGGTTTTTTTTTAGTCATTACAGTGCCATCATCCACATACAGAAATAGAAGGACCCATGTAAATTAAACAGTGTGTGTTAAGTATCACTTTAAAGTGAATAACTTTACACTAAGTTCACTATATGGACCATTTAGACAATTTATGTATTTATATATGGTGATCAAACATCACCAAGGTCCATGTTCATACTTCCTGAAGGCTAGTTTGTAAAACAATGGCCTTAAAAAATACACAAGAACGCATTTTAACGGAGGTGTGGGAAAGGTGAACCCAAAAGCATTGCTTATGTGGGCTGTAGACTATGTTGAGGTCAACTCTTTCTTCTGCTGCACGATAAAGATGCCCCAAAAAAGCAAGTCTGTGGACGCCTGGGCTCAGAAGAAGGCAGAAGACTGAGAACAAACTAATGGTGGTCTCCGGGACCAGGATCTGAGCCCACAACCTCTGCTTCTTGGTGAACCCCCTGAGATGCTAAACACCATCCTGACTGATTCCTTGCATTAGCTTGCCTTGTGCCTTGTTTCTGGTGAACCTTGAACTCTTTGCTCCTCCCATGAACTTCCTATTTAAGCCATACCTTTACACTTCCTGTTTGCCAGATTATTGTGCTTTCTCCAACCGATATCTTGCTCCTTTGCGTACCTGCAGCTATCCTTATTTCCACTACCACTCGGTACTAACCTTCAGTTCCTCGACTAAACTTTCGCTTGATCCCAACCTGCAACTACTTGTTACTGACCTTTGGCTTGTTACTGACTATGCTTCTGCTTGAACCCTACCTGCTATATCTGCTACTGGACCCCAGCTTGCTTACCTCCTGGTGGGGTGATCCTGAGAACCATGACCTGTTACTAACACGCAGCAAAACCCATCTCCACCATCAGGAGCTCTGGTGAATACCGGTTAGATCCTGCACCTCGGGTGAGCCTGTGTCATGTGCCAGGGTGACCTGCTTTTGTACTTATTCAGCTGGTCGGTGGTAGCCTCATCTCCGAGCATGACCCCTGACCGTGACAGGTGGAAAGGAATTAAAGGTGCAGCAAAAAAGCAGTTTTTTTTTTTTTTTTACTATTTCTGGCATATCATTTTTTATTTTTTTTTTCTTAGCTGGATATCAGCTTTCAAGGTCATACCCATGTGTTCAGGACAGACATTCAATTAACCAAGGCCTGCTGAAAGCATCAATCAGAGACCTTCTGACTGCTGGCAAGGTAATCCAGCCAATAAATTGTGAAATTAATAAGAATTAGATTAGGAGCGTGGATAAAATTCCAGGAGGCTGGAAACTCATCCTGTAGCTGGATAAGGGTTCAGGTCAGTGTGACCTTCCTATACCCAACTATACAAATATTGACTTTCTATAAGAAGTTATTTCAGTAGGAAAAGGCAAACTTCTCCCACCATCACCTTTGCGTGCCAATGTCTGGTTTTGCTGATTGGTTGCAAAGTCATCAAAGATCACATAAGTGGAAAACAATGGAGAGGCATTCCTATTCTTCACAATACAGAAGAGACACTACAGGACATCTCTCTCTTGCAGATCAGTGACCGACATTCAGGTCGGGTTCACATATGTGTGGCCGCGGTTCCCAGCATGAGGTCCGGTGAGTTTCTGTTCACTGGTTCAGGTGCAATTCAGGTCAGAATTTTTGCCTGAATTCGCACCTGAACTGGACCCAAAAAACGCACAGGCCCCTTTTGGAATTCGCACCGCGGCCGTGTTCACATGTGTGAACCAGCTCCATTGAGAGAGAGTCACATTCACCTGTCCTACGAATTGGATGCGGTGAAAAACGCATATGTAAGCCTGGCCTCAAGTAAATAGTACATCCTGACAGCTTATGCTGCTGCTGTGTTCAAATGTGATGAAGGCATGGGTTGCACATTTTTTTCAGTTTTGTCACTAGAAAAAATGTAGTCATTTTCAATTAGATTGCTGTGCGTTTAGTTTTTCAGCAGTTTGTCACTCAGTCGCTTGGGGAATGGAATTTACTAAAACTGGTGCACACAAAATCTAGTGCAGCTGGGCATATTAACCAATCAGCTTCCAGGTTTTATGGTCAAAGCCTTATTGAACAAGCTGATTGGTTATTATGCATCAGATTCTGTGTGCACCAATTATAGAAAATCTCCCCCAATAGGCTGCATTCACACCTGAGCGTCGTGTTTTTGAGCATGTTTTTTTTTTGGGGGGGGGGCATTTTTTTCGGCCGGCTCCGTTTTACCTTCGTTTTATACTTTTCATGTTCTTGGAAGTGCTACTTTATTTTTGATAAATCAAGAAGTTATACAGTATTACGCTATTGGCTCCTTTCTATCATATGTGCACTGCTGAGCCTGGATCCACTGTGGCAGGACGTATCCTCACCGTTCCTAATAGGAGCTCGTTTGTGATTTCGTTACATCTGTCTATCCCATTTGGGGTTCTGGTAAGCAGGATCTCCCTAAGGTTTGCTGCTGCCTTTATTTGGTGTTTTCCATGTATGGTGATCAGTCTCTGGCTAGATTTACTCTGCTCACAATGTTTTTCTCATCTGGTAAGCAGTTTGCACATGTGATTTGCTGCACCTAGAGAGATTTATATCTTTTCCTGGTGACTATTACAGGCTTTTTTTCCTTCTATATCTGGTAAGCAGAACTGGGTGTCATTCACGTTTTTTAACTTATTCATTCTGGTATCTACATTTTGCATGTTTGCCTGACACTCATACAATCACCCCCAGTTGTTGTCACTTACACTGGATTTCTTATGATCACATATGATTTTTTGGGATAAGATTGAGTGTTGCACATTTTTAGTTTTTGAAGTGTTTTACGTATCAGTATTACGCTATGTTTGTTTCATATTTTTTGCTAACCTCTGTGGACTGAATACGCGGGACGAGTGTGTTTATCCTGCCTCACCGGGATCGATCATCTCAAGGCCCAGGCTGGGTTTAAGCCACTTGCCCCGATTTGGCTTACTTCTGGTAAGCACATTACCTCACGAAGTGTTCCAGATTTATGCCTTTTCATCACATATTTATTTTGGATGAATTCCACGTCACTCATTTATGATAAGACTTATTTTGATTCATACAAGGGACTATTAATTGCACACGGGACTACACTTCACAATATTGGTTTTCATTATGTTGTTCGTTTATAGCGCGGTTTCTCTGTTATAAATATAAATTAAATAAATAAAAATAGAAATGAATAGAATAGAATAGAATAGAATAGAATAGAAAATAAAATAATAAAAAATAGAATAGAATAAAATAGAAAAAATAATACCGTCTTCCAAAATTCGAATTTCGAATAGAATACATGATGGACTGTCCACATGGGCACACTGAGCAGTGTGATTCGACGGATGGCTCAGTTTAAATAATGGATTGATCCATGGCTGTAGCTATATGTGCTACGTATAAAAAGGTGTTTCAGACTTTATGATTGAATGGGCCTTTTGACTGTGGTTGGTGAATGGACCATCAGAGCACCCTTGGTTAATATAGCCTTGTACAATTTACTACTCCATGTACCCCGGATTTGGTATCATACTATATTGGACATTTAGCAGATGGAAAAATCATTGTTTCCATATGACACTACCCTGTTTCCCCGAAAATAAGACCTAGCGTGATTGTCGGTGCTGGCTGCAATATAAGCCCTTACCCCCAAATAAGCCCTAGTTAAAGTCCTTGAAGGTCTTATTTACAGGGTGGGGCTTATTTTCAGGGAATAGGGCTTATATTGCAGGCATCACCGACAATCACGCTAGGTCTTATTTTCGGGGAAACAGGGTATATATGTCTGGAAAGCACATTGCTCTCTATGATGATACCAGACGCCCCCCCCCCCCCCTTGGAAGTCTATCTATCCTCATTTAGGCATGCTTTTATGCCAACAAGATAGTGAGACCTGTTCACTTTCAGACACCCCCTGATTGTGTCCTGATGAAGCAAATAGTGAAACGCGTTGATGCACAGGGGCTCACTACAGCTACATGGTGCATTCTTTCCATCTGCATCATGCAGCTTTAAATTTTTTAATTCAATGTGCACGATTTTATTCTTATTGTGTGTTGGTTCTTTTGCTCTAATGTATGATGTATAAATAAAAATAAATTTTTCTCTTTATAATCATTATTTACGGATGTGGCTATAGGAGTGTTTCTGCTTTAATTAATGAATAGAATACATTTGAATAGAACAGAAAAGAATAGATTAGAATAAAAAATAATAGAATATAACAGAAAAGAAAAGAATAGAATAGAATAGACAAGAATAGAATAGAAAAGGAAAAACAATAGAATAGAAAAAAATAGAGAGAGTATAACCGCCTTCCAAAATTCTAATTTTGAATAGAATAAATTTGAATGCCAATTCGAATGCCGATTCAAATTCGATTTCGGAATGTTCAAATCGAATTTGAAAACTAATAAACACAACTAAAAGAATTCCGAAAACAAGTTGAACTCATGTAACTAAACAAAATTATTTAAATAACAAATCAAAACATTTTTTTTTATTCTGCAGATGTCTAATGGGCTGATGGGCAAGGATTCTAAATTGTCATTTTATTGTGGAATCTGTTTAATGTGTGTGGGAAGGGTCTAGTCACATTGCATTAAATTTACTCTCCCTGTGATTAATAGCTATCCAATGACAAATGGTGGTTAATTACTATACTTAGCAATTAAAATTGGTAACAAATCGATGTTAAAAAAATGCTCATCTTACACAGGCCTCAGGGTCGGATTTCTGCATAGCTAACAAAGGCTGTGGTGTAGGGCAGCAGGGCTGACCAGAGGGGTGGCAGACAGCCAATGACACATCATGTTGCTGACTTCAGTAACATATTTCTGTGTATAGCAATGGGTTCCACGCTACTACAATGCCTACTAGTGCAATCCTGCAGGGCACAGTTTCTGCATTTTTGTTTGTGGTATATACTGTAGGCTGTGAAATTGCAGTTTGCCCATTTTGGTCTCCTATACCTTAAACCAGACAACTTGTAGAGTAAGGTGCCAGTTTGTGTTAATCATCTCTCAGCATTTTCTCCCCTATGCTCCACATGTCTGGTGTGTCCAAAGTCTAACCATGTCCGGCTCATTTACACTTGCTTTATCGCACATTAAGAGCCCTTTTACATTGGGGCGCGGGCCACGTCAGCGGTAAAGCCTCGCTAGTTTTAGCAGTGATTTACCGACACTGTGCAGGTGGGAGCGGGGCGCTTTTAAACCCCAAAGAAGGGGTTAACAAGGGGTTAAAAGCAACCGAAAAGCGCCGCTGCTGAAGAGCTTTGCAGGCGCTTCGGCAGCGTTGCCCATTGATTTCAATGGCAGGGGCAGTTTAGGAGCTGTGTATACAGCGCTCCTGCACCGCCCCAAAGATGCTGCTTGCAGGACTTTTTTTTCCGGTCCTGCAAGGGCACCGCCCCAGTGTGAAAGCACTGGGGCTTTCACACTGGGGAGGCTTGAGAGGCGCTTTACAGGCGCTAGAGCTAAAACAACTGAAAAGCGCCTTCAGTGTGAAAGGGGTCTAAAGCACCTACCGCTTCAACATGCTTTTTGATGCTTTCGGTGATGTTTTTTCAAAGCTATAACCACTTCAGTCCCGTACCATTTGGCTGCCAAATGACCAGGAAACTTTTTGCGATTCGGCACTGCACCGTTTTAACTGACAATTGAGCGGTCGTGCGACGTGGCTCCCAAACAAAATTGACATCCTTTTTTTCCCACAAATAGAGCTTTCTTTTGGTGGTAACTATTTGATCACATCTGCGGTTTTTATTTTTTGCGCTATAAACAAAAATAATGCAACAATTTTGAAAAAAAAGCAATATTTTTTACTTTTTGCTATAATAAATATCCCTAAACAATATATAAAATAACAATTTTTTTCCTCAGTTTAGGCCGATATGTATTCTTCTACATATTTTTGGTAAAAAAAAAAATTGCAATAAGCGTTTATTGATTGGTTTGCGCAAAAGTTATAGTGTCTATAAAATATGGGGATAGCTTTATGGCATTTTTATTAATTTTTTTTTTTTTTTACCAGTAATGGCAGCGATCAGTGATTTATATCGTGACCGCAACATTATGGCGGACACATCGGACAATTTTGACACATTTTTGGCACCATTGGCATTAATACAGCGATCAATGCTACCCTGTTTCCCCGAAAATAAGACCTAGCGTGATTGTTGGTGATGGCTGCGATATAAGCCCTACTGCCCAAATAGGCCCTAGCTAAAGTCCTTGTAGGTCTTCTTTTCAGGGTAGGGCTTATTTTTGGGGAAACAGGGTAGGGCTTATTTGGGAGGTAGGGCTTATATTGCAGCCATCACCGACAATCACGCTAGGTCTTATTTTCGGGGAAACAGGGTATAAAATTGCATTGATTACTGTAAAAATGTCACTGGCAGTGAAGGGGTTAACCACTAGAGGGCAGGGAAGGGGTTAAGTGTGTCCTAGGGAGTGATTCTAACTGTTTGGGGGATGGGCTAGCAGTGACATGACACTGATCGCTGTATCTGATGAGAGGGAGCAGACGATCAGTGTCCTGTCACTAGGCAGGGAGATGCTGTGTTTACACTGGCATCACCCCGTTCTTCAGCTCCATGACATGATCACAGGCACCCGGCAGACATCGAGTCCGCGGGTCCCGCAGGCACGGTGACAGAGGTCGCGGCAGGCACACACGCTGCACGGCGGGAGATTCAAAGTAACGTACAGGTACGTTACTTTGCCCAGCCGTGCCATTCTGCTGACGTACATCTGCAGGGGGCGGTCGGCAAGCGGTTAATGAAGCTTGGCAAATGCCCTGTGTGTGCTAATGTTCTATTTGTTTTAAAGGGGTCCAGTAGAAAACCAGCTGTGTAGTACCCCCACTCAGCAGATTCCAATCTCATTAGTACTCCCGTTCAGCAGATCCCCAGCTTTTTAGTACCCTCGTTCAGCAGGTCGCCTGCTCAGTAGTACCCCCAGCTCTGCTTATGCCCCACTCAGTAGTGACCCCCAGTGGTTTGATGATCCTCCTCTCTGTCTGGTCCTCGCTCACCTCCTGCTATATTGCTACCACGCTGTTCACCACGTGTGACTTCTGCTAGTTTCTCCTGCTTCGGTCCCCCAGCTCTGCTGATCCTCTGCTGCTCAGTCCTCTCTCTGCAGTCCCCGCTCACCTTCTAAAGCGTTCCCATGTTGTGCACCATGTGTGTCGTCTCTGTTAGTTGCTCCACTCCAATCCGGACCCCGCTCACCTTCCTGCTGCTCCACACCAGATGTGACGTCTGCATCAGACACTCCCAGAATATATACACATGAGCCAGAGGTGACTGCTGATGTTGTCTTTCTGGTTCGCTTGTTAGTTTCCCAGTGCATCCTGGAATATCTCATACCTGCAATACCTCCAAAACAAAGTGAAGCTAACACTGAATAAAATCCCCTTAAAAGCTTTAGGTGCTGTTAGCGAGTGTTGTCATAGACTTCTATGGAGGCTTTGGAGAAGCTTTGAAGCACCAATAAAGCAACATGGGGGATAGTTTTTTAAGTGAAGCAAATGCAACGTGTGAACAGGACTTTTATTTAGTGACAGGAGCTTTGATTGGCATTCAGAGTGCTTTAAAATGCATGTCCAATGCCACGTTTTGAAGCAAGTGTAAACGAGCCCTTATGCCGCGTATACACGATCGGACATTGATCGGACAATCCGACAACAAAATCCATGGATTTTTTCCGACGGATGTTGGCTCAAACTTGTCTTGCATACACACGGTCACACAAAGTTGGTCGGAAATTCCGAACGTCAAGAACGCGGTGACGTACAACACGTACGGCGAGCCAAGAAAAATGAAGTTCAATAGCCAGTGCTGCTCTTCTGCTTGATTCCGAGCATGCGTGGCACTTTGTACGTCGGTAGTGTGTACACACGATCGGAATTTGCGCAAATGGTTTTTTGTTGTCGGAAAATTTGAGAACCAGCTCTGAAATTTTGTGCAACGGAAATTCCGATGGAAACTGCCCGATGGAGCCTACACACGGTCGGAATTTCCGACAACAAGCTCTGATCGCACATTTTACGTCGGAAAGTCCGACCGTGTGTACGATAAAAGTTATTGTTAAGCTTAGCTGGTCAACTGTGGTCGAGGTGCTGGGGTGGCACAGGACAGCTGGCCTAAAGAAGGGGGGGAAGCAGAAGGTGTAAATCTGGTCTTGAAAAGCCTAAAGGGTAGCATTATCATTGAAAGCAAAAGCTTGGACAAAAATCAAACATCCGTAGGCTGCCTTGCAAAGTATAAATTACTTATCTGTGCAAGGAAAAGGTGTACTTTGGCAGGAAGTTGCTTGCACAGTCAGCCTCCCAATACCACCGCTGCTATAACCAGCACTGCCTGCAACTTCCTGCTGCGGACAAGTGGGAGGTCTGCCTTGGGCTGCTCATCATTCTCTATGAGCCAGCCAGAGGCAGGCCGACTGCTGCAATGATGATTATAGCAGCAGAGTTTTGGGGAGGGTGATATTTTTGGTAAAAAAAAATCACAATAAGCGTATATTTATTGGTTTGCGCAAAAGTTATAGCGTCTACAAAATAGGGGATGGATTTATGGCATTTTTATTATTAATTTCTGTTTACTAGTAATGGCGGTGATCAGCGATTTTTAGTGGGACTGCGACATTGCGGCGGACAGATCGGACACTTGACACTTTTTTGGGACCAATGACATTTATACAGCGATCAGTCCTATAAAAATGCACTGATCACTGTATAAATGTCACTAGTGGTAATCAAGGGATAGATGTGTTCCCTGGGAGGTATTCCTAACTGTGGGGGGAGGAGACTGACTAGAGGAGGAGAGAGTTTGCTGTTCCTAATCACTAGGAACAGACGATCACTCTGTACTCCCCTGTTAGAAAGGGGATATGTTTGTTTACAATGACAGATCCTCGTTCTGGCTCTCTGTGGAGCGATCGCGGGTGGCCGGCGGACATCGCGGCCGCCGGGCACGCGCATCAGCTCCCCCGCCGTGCCACGCGCGCACCTGCTGTAGCTATACAATGGACCCACGTACAGCTACGGCGATTCGCGGGAACGAGCCGACCTGCCGTAGTATAATGACGATGGCTGGTCGGCAAGTGGTTAAAGTGTGTTATACACCGATAAATACTGTACTTGCATGCATTGTTTAACAGCAGCGCAACGCATGCATTATTATTGTTGATCAGTAAATCTACATAACATCCAAAAATAGGGTGAACTGAGACAAATGGCTTCTTCTAATCAGCCAGCACCAGGACCACTTACGTATAGGAATAAAATGTCCGAGCTTTCCTTTGCATTCAGTCACGGAGCAGCAGCCCTTCCTGCCTTAGCAATTAGAATTCTATGAAACGCCAGTCCTCAGTGTAAAAAAAAAGCACAAAAGAGAATAAAAGTTGCTTAAGTTTCAAGCCACAAGGTGCCCCATTCAGGATTTTCATTACAAAGTGAAAAACACGAAGGAGGGCCTCGATTGTGCTCTAACAATGCACATCCTCTTATAATGAGAGCAAGCAGACATGTTTCCCTTTTGAAGCAAGAATTTCATACATCAGAATCACTAAAAAGCACAGCTTCTTTCCAACAGTATCTGATAAGGAGAGGTTGCACAATTTGTTTCCTTAGTGCTTCCGTGAATAACAAAGATAACGGGTCTTTTTTTTTTTTTTTAAATCACTAACAACACATTACTCAAAATAAAAAAAAAAAATTGAATCCGGGGAGAAGCCACGAGACCTCCTCTGAAGACAATATACAGCTGGGTATAGACGTCTAATTCATAAATATTACATTACTGGCACTATATTTATTTAAAAGCAGCCGGGGCAATATAGCGGCCCTCTAAATAAGCTATGCTAAAATATGCATCACGCTACCCATGTTCGCTCCCCTTCAAATCAAGCCATAAAAAAGGAAAAATAAATAAATGGAGCCTGGAGATTCTAATGGTAACGTCAGGGATTTTTTTTTTCCCCCTCCCCTCTTAATTCTATAAAATGACCCTTCAGAATGAAAGGTCTTCTGGGCAGGGCGCTGGATCTCCTTTGTGTCTGTCTGCTATAATATAAGTCACTGGTGACAAACCATTTATCTAACTCGCTATCTGCTTTGTACAGCGCTGCCAATTGACTCTATAAATAAAGTACACTTATTTTGAATGACTACAAAGAATTGTTCCACGGTGTATCTGAAAAAAAAGGGGTGGGGGGGGGGGGGGCATTGTACGGTCCGACAAATATGTTCCTTCACTTATAAAAGAGTTGGTCAGCACGGGGTTTAAACATGATAGCTTTTACGAGAGTAATTAATATTTCTCTCTCCGTTTTTATGAAACTCATTAGCGTGCGAGCACATGTGGGAGCATGACTAATTTGTTGCATGCAAAGGCCTGATGGCTCACACACAACCGGCATGGAAATGTTGAAGCTTTTGTGCTGATATTTTCAGAAGAACCCAAAAATAACTCTAATATTTTTACGAGCCCATATGGTAATGTGAGCAATTCCTGCGACCAAGGAGGAACTCGTGTTTTACGAGATTGGGGAAGAGCTTACAGATTTGTAATAAATTAGGAGAAGATGGTTATGGTATATTCATCGAAAAAGGGAACATGTCAGTTCCTCAGTTAAATCAACTATGATGTCTTCGCCGAGTCTATCATTTTTCGAGATTCGTTCTACGGCACAACACCGAATTCGTTCTTCGGGGTGCGGCGAGGTTAACACCTTGCCGGCCAGCCGCTGTCCTTATACGGTGGCAGGTTGGCTCCCCTGTGCAAATCGCCGTCGCTGTACGGAGGCCACTTTAAGATCTATGGGGGCGCACCGCCCGAGCCGATGCGAGTGGCCAGCGGCCCCTCCATCACCTCTTCATGTTTACATGCATACTAACCCCCTTTTTTTTCTATTTTACTTGCCTGGCCCTTCATACATCGTTAACCTCTTCAATAGACTTCTATACATATAGAAGAGAATTATGCTTCAAATATTTCCATGTGTATTTAAAAAAAATTTTTTTTTGTCAATCCGAGACTGTTAACCCCTGCTTCACCTGCCCCTTGCTATAATTTATTTTTCCCTAAATTGTTTACTGATTGGTCTGCTGGAAGTTCTAGTTCCATGAGCCACACCCACATGCTCTCCATTGTGTATATATAGCTGACGTCCTCTAGAGGGCAGCAGGCCAATAGAAGGTGCAGCCAGCTCCGAGTGTGTAGCTTTTCACCACTGCAGCCCTGATTGACAAGATTCCAGCCCTGCCTAGGTCCAATCAGACGCCGGTGACATCACTTCCTGTTCCACGGTCCATGCTGGTTAGTGCGGAGCTTCTTGGTTCCTTTGCTCCTGGAGAAACACTGTGATCCATTCCAGCCAGCTGCTCAATCCTTTCCAGCTATCCGGAACAGTGGTGGGACCCACAGAGCCATGGACTGCACTTTACTTTGACGAGCATGCATCTTCTATCATCTTGTAAGTGTTTTTAATCTTATCCTATTAAAGTCATCATTTTAATACTACACTCAGGTCGGCGCCTCCCCCTCCCTGTTTTTTCCTGCGATGTCCGCTGGCGACCCGCGATCGCTCCAGAGAGAGACAGAACGGGGATCTGTCAATGTAAACAGACAGATGCCCATTCTGTCAGGGGAGTAGAGAGAGATCTGCTGTTCCTAGTGATCAGGAACAGCGATCTCTCTCTACTTCCAGTCAGTCCCTTCCGCCCTACAGTTAGAAACACCTCCCTAGGATACATTTAACGACTTGATCACCCCCCT
The DNA here is from genome assembly GCF_042186555.1 of Aquarana catesbeiana. Classification (NCBI taxonomy): domain Eukaryota; kingdom Metazoa; phylum Chordata; class Amphibia; order Anura; family Ranidae; genus Aquarana; species Aquarana catesbeiana. The sequence continues at coordinate 276,466,175 of NC_133334.1, forward strand.
TCCCTGCCAGTGACATTTATACAGCAATCAGTGGCTATTTTTAGCTCTGATCGCTGTATAAATGTCCTTGGTCCCAAAAAGGTGTCAAAAGTGTCCGATCTGTCCGCCGAAATGTCGCAGTCCCGCTAAAAATCACTGATCACCGCCATTACTAGTAAAAAAAAATGAATAATAAAAATGCCATAAATATATACCCTATTTTGTAGACGCTATACCTTTTGCGCAAACCAATCAATATACGCTTATTGCATTGCTTATTTTTTTCTGGATATTTATTATAGCAAAATTAAAAAATATTGAGTTTTTTTCAAAATTGTCGCTCTTTTTTTGTTTATAGCGCAAATAATAAAAACCGCAGAGGTGATCAAATACCACCGAAAGAAAGCTCTATTTGTGGGGGAAAAAGGGACATAAATTTGTTTGTGGGTACAGCGTCACAGGGCAGCACAATTATCAGTTAAAGCAACGCAGTGCTTTATCGCAAAAAATGGCCTGGTCATTAAGGGGTGAAAATCTTCTGGTCCTTAAGTGGTTAAATAATTATCTTATCACCGGCATTCAGGCACAAAGCAATATCCTTGTCCAGCCTCTGCTTTGGTGTTGGCGATTTAAATAAAAGGAAATCATACCATTTATTTTCCACTGATAAATACTGGTCAATGAGGGCATAGATTAAAGTGATACTAAAATCTTGTTTTTCTTGTTTAAAAATAACAAACACAATATACTTACTGTAACGAGCCCCTTGCTCGCTCGATTCCACTCTCCCGACACTCCTCTGCGGCTATAGAATCAGATCGCAACATCTGATTGTTCGGTCATCCGATGCTCCGGGATTAGAACTACAGCTATGTGCCATTCTAACCCAGTTGTGATAGCTCAGAACAAACACCAGGCAGGCTGTATGTAAGTTCAACCAGGAATCTCTCTTTATTGACAGGAATACAGTCTCTTTTATACAATAAAAGAGGAGGTGCAGACCTCCTGCTCATATTACTCTAACAATACAGCTGTAACCTAATTAACCTAATTAACATGAGCTAATTAACTAATCCCTTTAGACAGCCTAGATGACTCAGACATGACCTTTAGGCCAGACTGGCCATCTTGTAGCTCAGAAACCCCAATCAACATTATCACAATAGCAGAGTTAATTAAACACAAACAACAATGGGGATCTAATGACTCTTAGATCCCATACTAGAGACTTATTTACAATACACATTTTAGCAGACAACAGACAGGTAGCTGGAATTGATGACATTAGCATTTAACAGTAGGAGTCCCAACGGTATGAATCAGTCACTATTCCAATATGGCAAATCCAGGGTCCCCAGAGTCTGTGTGTCCTGGGGGACCAGGACCCGAATCCACAGTAATACCACCTCAAGGGTCCCCAGGCATACAGCTCACAAAGAGCACCGTTCCCCCAAATGCCAGGGTCCACGATCGATCGGCAAGAGGCTAGCATTCAGTCCCCTCCAAAAGTCTCTCTCCCGGCTAGGTCTGTCACATTTCTCCCCTAGGAGACTAACGAAGGAGGAGACTCCAGACAGGTTGACTCCGAAGTTAGTCAGTAGTTCCAGTCCTCTAATGCCTGTACCCACACAGTACCTCAAACAAATTGTTCCAAACAAAGCATTACTCATCCAGCCAACCTCTGCCTCTCTCAGAGAACATATCTGTCGCTGGGGAGAGGCCTGGACTGGCCCTTCTCCCTGGAGTCCTTTCTGCCGCTGGAGAGAAGACAGGGTGTCTGGGCTCACTCCGTCATGCTGTTGGGGATCTGGGCCGACTGCCCAGCATCCCTGGGGTATATAGGTGGAGACTGAAGTCCCATCCACCTTCACAGGAAATCCATCCTCTGTTAGTAGAGGGCAGAGGCCAGCAGTACTCGGCCCTGTTGGCAGCCCTTCTGCTGGAAACCCCACACTATCTGCTCCGGCTAACTGTTGGGGAGGGAGGCCGACTGCCCCACCTCCCTGGAACTCTGTAGTTGTTGCCAGTGCTGGGCAGAGGTTGGTAGCACTCTGCCCTGTTGCCAGCACTTCTGCTGGGGACTCTGCATCCTTCGCTCCAGCTAACCGTTGGGGCAGGAGGCTGGATTCCTCCACTCCCAAACTGTGTAACTGCCATTGGGGAGGTGAGCCGGCTGCTTCCTTTTCCATTCCCTCATCTGAATGTTGGGACGATATGTCTATGGTACTGTCTCCCAGGTGCACGGATCTTTGCTGGGGAGGAAAGACCACTTCCTCCACCCTGGCCAACTGTTGGGGAGGGACGACGAACACCTCCTCTGCCTTCTCCCCCTGTATCCTGATCTGCTGCTGGGAAGTGACCACCTCCTTCTCACCCTGAGCCTCCGGAACCGCCGCAGGTGTAGGGCAGAGATCTTGGACCCTCTGTCCGGTTGCCAGCACTTCAGCTGGGGAAGTTCCTTGTAACTTCACAGATACTTCTGTTGGTGCTGGGCAGAGCACAGTGAAGTTTGGCCCTAATAACAGCTCTTCTTCTGCTGGAGGCTCACCAGGTTGTTCTTCCTCAGCAGAAAAGTCTATCAAATCCCCTGTCTCTGCAACTGGTGTCTGGGGATAAAGGTTCACCATCTCCTCTCCGTGGAACCCAGAAAATGCTATCAGTGCTGGGCAGAGGTTAGCAGAGCTCTGCCCTGTTGTCACCACTTCAGGTTTGGGAACGGCAATCTTCAGATTTTCCACTGCCGATTCTCTGGCATTCTGCTGGACAGGCACATTCCTCCATCCAAGATCATCCAATGCAGAAACAGGTTCATCAAGGTCAGTCAGCACTTGCTGCATCCACCATAAGACCTCTGCCTCCATAGCTGCGGGGGCAGGTTGGCAAAGCACACTGTTACTCTGCCACATTGTCAACTCTTCAGCCAGGATTTCAGAGTTGTCAACTGGTATTTCCTGATAGTCCCAGGCAAAGGGAGCCCCACCCTGCTGCTGAGCAGAGTCTAACAGCTGTTTGTAGGTGATCTCTAGCTCCCATTCCTGAACGGCCAGAAACTCCAAATCTTCCTGTGCCCAGTGCACTTCTGAGACATTCAGTCTTCGCTCTCTGTGCTCCATTATTTCCTCCAAACGCCACTCCCGATCACTCCCAAAGTCAGGGTCCCTGGACAGCCTCCAGTATATCAATCCCAGGCCATCGTAGTCAAAGCCTTCCGTGGGGCTGTCATCCGCTGTCCACGGGCACACTTGGGCTACATACCACTGGAGGGCTCTGTAGCTCTCGTCCAACCGCATTTCTGCCCGGATCAGCCTGCTTAACTCGGCTGTCCACTCCTGGTTCGGCTGTTCCCCCAAAAACAGCATTCGCACTTCATACTGCGACCAGTACCTCACATGGATGGAGGGGAGAACTTTTCCCTGGTGTCGCTGCTCACAGGCTAGCGCTTCCTTCCAGAGTTCACAGCGGATAGAATCAAACCATCCTAGCAGGACCTGCTCTGATACTGGTCCTCTGTGATGTATCTGCATCTCTCGCAACCTCCTTCTGAATTCATCATCCATGGTGGCTGGTATCTCTCCTCTCCTGCTATCTGGACCTTGGATCCAGGTGATGGTTTGGATGTGTTCACGGCAAGGAAGCAGGATCCCACCATTCCCTCCATGGCTCTCAAGTAAGTCTTTCAGCGTGGCTATCCTGCAGGCTGGTTTGGAGTGTCCCAGTAACTGGAGAGCAAATCCCACTGCTGCCACCAATGTAACAAGCCCCTTGCTCGCTCAATTCCACTCTCCCGACACTCCTCTGCGGCTATAGAATCAGATTGCAGATCGCAACATCTGATTGTTCGGTCATCTGATGCTCCGGGATTAGAACTACAGCTATGTGCCGTTCTAACCCAGTTGTGATAGCTCAGAACAAACACCAGGCAGGCTGTATGTAAGTTCAACCAGGAATCTCTCTTTATTGACAGGAATACAGTCTCTTTTATACAAATTACTCATATTACTCTAACAATACAGCTGTAACCTAATTAACCTAATTAACATGAGCTAATTAACTAATCCCTTTAGACAGCCTAGATGACTTAGACATGACCTTTAGGCCAGACTGGCCATCTTGTAGCTCAGAAACCCCAATCAACATTATCACAATAGCAGAGTTAATTAAACACAAACAACAATGGGGATCTAATGACTCTTAGATCCCATACTAGAGACTTATTTACAATACACATTTTAGCAGACAACAGACAGGTAGCTGGAACTGATGACATTAGTATTTAACAGTAGGAGTCCCAACGGTATGAATCAGTCACTATTCCAATATGGCAAATCCAGGGTCCCCAGAGTCTGTGTGTCCTGGGGGACCAGGACCCGAATCCACAGTAATACCACCTCAAGGGTCCCCAGGCATACAGCTCACAAAGAGCACCGTTCCCCCAAATGCCAGGGCCCACGATCGATCGGCAAGAGGCTAGCATTCAGTCCCCTCCAAAAGTCTCTCTCCCGGCTAGGTCTGTCACACTTACCTGCTCTGTGTAATGGTTTTGCAGAGAGCAGCCCAGATCCTCCTCTTCTCGGGTCCCTCTTTGGCACTCCTGGCCCCTCCCTCCTGTTAAGTGCCCCCACAGCAAACAGCTTGCTATGGGGGCACCCGAGCTGAGCTGCAGCTCCTTGTGTCCATTCCCTCTCTCACCTGATTGGATAACTAACTTGATTGACAACAGCAGGAGCAAATGGCACCCCTGCTGTGTCTCAGCCAGGAGGGAGAGTCCCGGGACGGCCGAGGCACTCGTGCACATCGCTGGATAGAGATGGGGCTCAGGTAAGTATTGGGGGGGCTTCGGGGGTCTGCTGCACACAGAAGGCCTTTTATCTTAATGTATAGAATGCATTAAGATAAAAAAAAAAACTTCTGCCTTTACAAACACTTTAAAGTGATTGTAAAGGTAAATTTAAAAAATTACAAACATGTCTATACTTACCTGCGAACCTCCTCTTTTCGGGTTCCAAGCCAGAGCTCCTGGCCCCTCCCCTCTGTCCAGTGCCCCCATGGAAAGCCACTTTCCATGGGGGCACTCATCCATGCTCGTACTTGAGCCCAGCTGCTGCCTCCATTAACACAGACAGCGGGACTGACCTCGCTCCCTCGTCATTGGCTTTCATTGACATCGCTTGGAGCCAATGGCTCCCGGTGCCCCAGCAAAGCCAGTGAGACAGGGAAGTGAGGAGAGAGGAGCTGCAGACACGCAGAGGGCTCAGGTAAGTAAAAGGGGGGTGAGGGGGGATGCTGACAAATAAACATTTTTTATCTTAATGCAAGGAATGCATTAAGGTAAAAAATGTTTAGGCTTTACAGACACTTTAAAGGGGTTGTAAAGGCATATGGTGCATTCTATGCCTGAAGGTAAAAAACCTTCAGTGTGCAGCAGCCCCCCTCAGCCCCCCCTAAAACTTACTTTAGCCCCATCTCGATCCAGCGATGTGCACGAGCCACGAGGCTCTCTCAGGTCTCTCTCTCCTGATTGGTTGAGATGCAGCAGCAGGAGCCATTGGCTCCCGCTTCTGTCAATCACAGCCAGTGAGGTGGGAGGGGGGGCTGGGCTGAGCCATGCTCTCTGTGTGTTATGAACGCAGAGAGCCAGCTCGGGAAGGAGCCCGCACCAGTGCCCCCACAGCAAGGTCTGATCTATATAATTGTATATAAAATGCACTTTTTATCTTTCAAAAAGTGTTTCCCAGTGCTAAACTTTTCATTCAAATTCTAAATTGCTGCATTTGTAAATTTTAAAAGCCAATATAAAGGAATAGTAGTGGTAAAAAAAAGCCCTTGTGGATTTAATTAACCTTTTTTTTTTTTGGTTAATTCTCCTTTAAGGGGGTGTGGCAGAGGGAGTGTCCTATGCCTACATACATTTGCTAGTAGGTGTCCCTCATTCCCATCTATAAATGTTGGGAGGTATGGTTCCATCAGCCAATCATGTGCAAGCAAAAATGCTGTTTTTTTATTTTCCTGGCACCTGACTGGGTATTCTTTACGAAGAAAGCAAAGAAAATGACTGCGACTGCACTTTCAAAGGGCACAGTCTATTTGCCTTTAGTAAATCCACACCACTGTCTCTTCCTTTTAAAGCCTTTGCACCAATGATTGTCCCAACACCAATGTGCTTCCTGTACAGAGGGGTTTTTAGAGTTCCATCCAGGATCTTCACTAAGGTAGGAGTATCATTACATATTTAGAGATCTAACCTGTCCATAATACACATACAGAAAAAGTCGTTCAGACTGCAAAGTTCAATGTGTGGTTAAAAGAATGGTATCAAGCTGAAGGCTTCTGTTATGTCATGATGGTAGATCACGTTAAACCAATGTGACCACTGACCACATTTTTTTTTACTATATCGACCAGGATAGTGCTCCTGACAATCCCGATTTCAGCAAAGCATTTAATACCATTCCACTTAATAATCTCAATAAAGAAAAAAGTTGTACAAGCTAGGATGTAACTTTTTGGTGGTTCAGTGAATACGCATTTGGCTAAAATATAGATCTCGTGTGTGTGGTTGTAGATGGGTTTGGAACAGTTACCATCAAGGCTCTGTACTAAGTCTGGGGACCAGTCTGCAGGGAGGTGCAGTCTATTTTCTCCACTGCAGGTGGCGCTCAACAGCAGCGGCAGTGCAGAGGGAGAGGAAGTCAGGAGTACAGCGGGGTTCCACTCAAATTTTTAACTTAATCTTACCCTCTTCAGTTAATAGCATAGATGTTCAAATGCCACATGAAAAATTTTTTATCGCTGTAATTACCTTTATATTGTACTTTATTGTGGCACTTCCTATCTCTCCTCCCATGGGAGTAGGCGTGTTTATTGCCTTTCCCCGGCGCCGCACTGTCTCCTGGGAGCTTAGTGTCAGGCTTCCCAAGACAACAATGATCATGCGAGTGAACAAGCTGTGAATGAACAGCATTCACTGCATCCCGGAAATCAATGCTTGTGGGCTTCACATGCCCACAAGCAAGATGGAAACAGCCAGCATCACATTTTTTAAGTTATTCTTCAGTACGAAATAAGACAGAGGCGGAAATATTACACCCAAACTGTGAGTATTATTTTGGGATTAGCAAAGTGTCTCAATGACCTAAAAAAAAAAAAAGATTGGTCGCTGGACTCCCGCTGTAACCTGTTCCTCTGGTTTCCTGGGTCATTGGGGCAGTGATCCGCTTGGATGCTGACAGTCCATCTGACTCTGGCGGCCACCTTGAGTCTATTTAATTTACCCTGACTCCTGGGTTTGTCACGCTTTCAGCGTGTGGATAGTGTAGGAACAGGTCCCCCATCTGTCAGGGACAGTATTAGCGATGGGGAAACGTTCCAGACGAGCAGGGAAAGTGTAGAGATCTGCTGATTTTCCTGGAAAGCTCCCCACTTGGGATCAGACCAGCCAGGCCGCATACCGCCCCTCCAGACAGATGCTGTCAGCTTGACTGAGACCCGCTCGGCTACACGCTGTTGTCATTTGTGAGTGTTCCCGGTTGGGCTTATTTTTCCTTGATTTCAAAACAAGTTATTTGCATTGAAGCTGTACTGAGTGTGTGTTATTGCTGCCGCACTACGCTGCACCCACCCACAAGCCTTCATTAGGGTCTAGGACCAGTCACTAGTGGTCAAGGCTCTGTACTAGGTCCTGGGACCAGTCTGCATTGGGTTCTAGGACCAGTCACTAGTGGTCAAGGCTCTGTACTAGGTCCTGGGACCAGTCTGCATTGGGTTCTAGGACCAGTCACTAGTGGTCAAGGCACTGTACTAAGTCCTGGGACCAGTCTGCATTGGGTTCTATGACCAGTCACTAGTGGTCAAGGCTCTGTACTAGGTCCTGGGACCAGTCTGCATTGGGTTCTATGACCAATCACTAGTGGTCAAGGCTCTGTACTAGGTCCGGGGACCAGTCTGCATTGGGTTCTATGACCAGTCACCAGTGGTCAAGGCTCTGTACTAGGTCCTGGGACCAGTCTGCATTAGGTTTTAGGGCCAGTCACTAGTGGTCAAGGCTCTGTACTAAGTCCTGGGACCAGTCTGCATTAGGTTCTAGGGCCAGTCACTAGTGGTCAAGGCTCTGTACTAAGTCCTGGGACCAGTCTGTATTAGGTTCTAGGGCCAGTCGCTAGTGGTCAAGGCACTGTACTAAGTCCTGGGACCAGTCTGCATTGGGTTCTAGAACCAGTCACTAGTGGTCAAGGCTCTGTACTAGGTCCTGGGACCAGTCTGCATTGGGTTCTAGGACCAGTCACTAGTGGTTAAGGCTCTGTACTAAGTCCTGGGACAAGTCTTCATTAGACTCTAGGACCAGTCACTAATGGTCAAGGCTCTGTATTAAGTCCTGGGACCAGTCTGCATTAGGATCTAGGACCAGTCACTAGTGGTTAAGGCTCTGTACTAAGTCCTGGGACAAGTCTTCATTAGACTCTAGGACCAGTCACTAATGGTCAAGGCTCTGTATTAAGTCCTGTTCTGTTTAGTCTGTTTCTCAGTGACAAAACCTAATGTTTGGTGGGCAAGGCATTTCTCTTTGTTGATGACACAAATGTGTGAAATAGGTTCGATATTCCTGGAGATGTTTGTAACATGGAACATGATTTGGTATTGCTAGGAGATAACAGTGAAACCTGCAGTTCAATATTCTCTAAACGTAAAATGACACATTAGGGGAAAAAATCCCCTGAGAGAGTAAAATATCAATAAAAGAGTGTGAATAAGTGCAGGAGGGCAGTATTTTCAATATTAACGTGGAAGTAAATTCTTTTGGGGCACTTTTACCTACAGGTAAGCCTATAATAAGGCTTACCTGTAGGAACCCTGAATATCTCCTAAACCTGTACAGTTTAGGGGATATTCACACTGCATGCAGCTGGTGACGGTGTGCATGCGCTTTGAAGGGACGGCATACTCATCCTGTCCCTTCAGAGCCCCGTGCCGCGGTCCGTGACTCCCGTGCACATGAGTGGGATTGATGTCATCGCGGCGTGGCCAATCAGATGGCCGGAGCACGAGAACCCAAAAGGAAGACCGGGTGAAGCTGGAAGCCTTCTTAGTGGTGACAGTGCGCCACAGGAGGGCTTTGGTCTATGGTAAGTATTTCATAATGTGCTAGTATGGGATGCATACTAGCACATTATTTATCTTGCGAGGTTTCATTTTAAAAAAATTGTGAGGTTTACTACCGCTTTAACCCCATTTCTCTGACCGTCTCCTGTTCCTTTACAAATTCTAATTGCCGGAAGGCGGAGGTGGGCATTAGGGTCATGAGACTGCTGTGATTGGCTGTCACAGCGGTCACATGAACGGAAAGGTCCCAATCGTAAGTATGCATCAGGAGCTTACCGATCCCTGCGGATTACTGTGCTGGCAGCATGCACGGAGTACGCTCTCAGCGCGGCAAGTTGTAAACACAGGGCCACATATATGCAGCCGCTCAGCGTCAAGGCTCATCCGCCGAGAGGCCTCTTATAAACGTATGCCCAGTGCCAAGGGGTTAAGCTAAGATCAAGAACACGGGGACATGACCTCAAAAAAACAGGAGGAAAGTCAAAACCAACCTTAGAACATATTATATTACCAAAAAAGTAGTTGATGCTTGGAACAGACTTCCAGAAGAAGAAGTGATTTCCTCTGTTTCCCTGCGTAACAACTGTTGAGATATTAGCCACACAGGGAGAGCATTGTCTTTAGTGGGTCTGACCAAACCCATTGACTTGTACTGAGAAAAAAAAACAGTAAGGCCAAACAATGGTGTCATGATATTAAGCATGGAGCTGATCCTGCATTTGTGATGAGCAAATATGGCTGCCTCCATGTGATTATATTAAGGACTGTATCATGCATAGCTCCCAACTGTCCCTGATTTCGAGTGTCTGTGCCTGATTTGGAGCAATGTCCCTCTGTCCCTCTTTCCCCCTCATTTGTCCCTCATTTTGGTCTGATCTATAAAGTTGTATAGAAAATGCAAGTGTTTTCCAGCTCTAAACCTTTCATCCAAATTCTAAATTGCTGCATTTGTAAATGTCAAAAGCCAATAGAAAGGAATAGTAGTGGTAAAAAAAAGTCCCTTGTGAATTTAATTATCCTTTTTTTTTGGTTAATTCTCCTTTATGGAGATGTGGCAGGGGGCGTGTCCAGTGCCTACATACATTTTCTAGTAGTTGTCCCTCATTCCCATCTCAAAATGCTCATAGCAGCCAAGTGGCCATGTGTAGTGCAAAATGCGTTAGTGGGTCATCTCACTCCTCTGCTTCTTTTTTTTTCTAGATGTTTTTACCCCGTTTGTGATTTTTTTTTAATAAAGGTGATTTTTTTTAGCAGTGCGGCCTTCCAGACTTTTCCTTGTGCTTCTTATCATCACTCTGACACGTCTACTGCACACTCACAACTTTTCTTCTCAAATAGCACTTGAACACTGCCGACCTCTGAGCAGGTAGCTTGAGCGTTGATTGGGGTACAGTAGTTGTGACTTGCAGGGATGTGTCAAACCAAGGGAGATAGACTGCTGCCCTACATCAGACCAAGGGAGAGGCCCTAACATGCCGAGGCCCAGTCAGAACGCGTGTTAAGACATGGGTCACCTGCTGGTGGCACTGTTGATCTCAGAGCAGGAGGGCGCAGTTCCAGCAGCCACCAGCGGGTGTCTCCCAGCAGCCATTTTATCCTAGTAATTACACTGCACCAGATACTGCCTGCTGGGAAGGTATTTATTCCCTTTCTTGATGAAGATCAGTGCTTTAGTGCTCTACCTGTGAGCTGTATCCCTGCCTGATCTTGTGTATCCTATGACTGCTTCCAGTACCCTGTTCCCTGCATCCAGAAACCGGTATCCTGCTCTGCTACCCTCGTTTTCCCGCCCCAGTTCTGATTTTGCCCTATTTATGTCCTCTATTTTTTACATAGTGTTTGTAGTTAGGTTGTTGTTGGGTTTATTTTTCACTTTTACATTGTTTATGGTTAGTTGGTGTTGGAAGGATGTTATTTATATAAATTAACTTTATTTATTCACTTGGTTTGGTTCCTGATTCCTTGAGGTGTAGCCCACTGATCTGGTCATCCCTGCTGGATACCTGCATTTGGTATCCCTTACAGGCCCTAACATAAAGCAGCAGCGGTCTTGATCGCTAGCGTCCCGCCAAGGAAGGGAAGATTGGGATGGTGCTGGAAAGCTAATAAACAATGAAAAATACGTATCTCTTTCAACACTTTTTTTACTTTTTTAAAACACAAACATTAAAGTAAATTGAAAGGCATTTTTTAAAAACAAAAAAATAACAAACATGTAATACTTACCTGCTCTGTGCAATGGTTTTGCACAGAACAGACTCGATCCTCCTCTTCTCGGGTCCCTCGCCGGAGCTCCTCCCCCTTGTCGAGTGCCCCCATAGCAAGCCGCTTGCTGTGAGGGCACTCCCACATGCTCACTCCTAAACCAGCTCTCTGCGCCCATAAGACACAGAGAGCACGGCTTAGCCCCACCCCCCCATCTCACTGGCTGTGATTGACAGCAGTGGGAGTCAATGGCTCCTGCTGCTGCATCTCAGACAGTCAGGAGGGAGAGACCTGGGAAAGCCTCAGGTCTTGTGCACATCGCTGGATCGATATTGGGCTAAGGTAAGTATTGGGGGGGCTGAGGGGGGAGCTGCACACTGCTTCTCTTCTCTGGTCCTCCACCAGTGCTTCTGGCCCCTCCCCACTGCCGAGTGCCCCCTAGCTAGAGGCTTGCAATGGGGGGCGCCCAAGCAGGCTCGCTACCGTCCCGCTGCTCTGCGTGTACATTCACACACAGAGCCATGGCTTGGACATGTCCCCTCTGGCTGTGATTGACAGCAGCGAGAAGCAATGGCTCCTGCCACTGTCTCAGTTAATGAGTTCCCAGAAAGCTGAGGCTCTGGTGCACATCGCTGGATTGCAATGAGGCTCAGGTAAGTATTGGGGAGGGGGGGGGGGGTTGAGGGGGCTGCTGAACAGAAACATGAAGGTAAAAACCTTGAGCCTTTAGAACCACTTTAAGGTACAAATTAGACTTCAAAGAGGAAGTAAACCCTAATGGATGTTACTTCCTCTTTGTTTCCCTGCAAAGGTAAAGCATAATGGGCTACTATGCATTGCATAGTAGTCCATTATGTGACACTTACCTGCAGGAGAAGCCCGCCATGTCCCCGTCTTCCTCGCTAGTAGCGAGCGTCCATTCTTCACCCCTCTTCCTTCAGGAGCCGTGAACTCCGGCTCTGTGACTGGCCAGAGTCGCGTGACGTCACTCCCGCGTATGCGCGCGGGAGCCGCCTTTAACGGCATGACCCGAGCTAGAAACGGCACAGCGTGCCCTTTCTAACTCTGGTGCATGCGCAGAAGAAATCGCCCTAGGTTGATTTGCAAATATCTCCTAGACCGTGCAGGTCTGGGAGATATTTCAAGCACCTACAGGTGAGCCGTAATCTAGGCTTACCTGTAGGTTAAAGTGGTTGTAAAGGGTTTACAACCACTTTAAGAAAACTGTACAATGAGTCCAGCAACTACATGAAATGTATTTTTGCTTTTTGATCTCCATGTTACAATCTAATGCCGTACAACCACGATAAATCAACTCTCACAATTGGAATCTGTCTTGGAAATTGGGATGGTTCACTTTTTCTTCCTGATTATGCTGTAAAAAAAAAAAAAATAAGCAGGTTCCAGGCTTTTCTGCCTAGTGAGAGAGTTCACCTGAATTGCACCGAACAATGAATAGATATGCCAGATGAACAAGCTGATCTTTTCGTGGATCTGGTCAAACCTGAACATATGATGAGAAGAAGACAGCCAGTCTAATGAGCATACCGGCTCTACAATACTTCCCTGCACAAATATAAGTACTTTCAGGTATTTCATGCACAACAATGGCACATCAAAGTAATCAAAGGCCTAACCATGTTTGAGGGGCCCTTCACAAAAAGTAGTATAGGGTCCCTTGTCACTTTAACCTCCATTTCAAGGCATTCCCACTTACTGACTGTTAAATCACCATATGCTCATGTTATGTTTGTCTGATCTAAGCAGAATCTCGCCGTTCAGGGATCTAGGCAATCATAGATTGTGTATGACTCTCTGCAAAGCCGGACAAATCTGCATGCGTATATGAGGGCAAATTAAGAAAAAAAAAAAATACAAAATGACGAGCTGCCTATTTGCCCGGCACTTTTCCGTAGTGAAAGCGTTATTTTATAATAATAGTTGACATTGCAAGAGTTTGTATAATGATTAAATTGGCGTGTTGCAATTGTAGACTTTGAAATCAATAGTCAACATTTAAGTGTACCAATAGCTTTCTAAGTCATTAAACACTTAGCGACCGCTCCATAGCAGTTTTACTGCTACAGGGAGGCAGCTGTGCGCAGGATCACGTATATATACGCGAAGCTCCACTTCCAGGTAGGAGGGGTGTGAATGCTCGTCACCGGCGGCTCGCTCCCACTGTGATTGTACAAAGCCGGAGCTGATTGGCCGGTACCACGGACTCAATGTCCGCCGTGACCTGCCGATCATCAGCCAGAGAGACAGAACTGCAGTGTGCCTATGTAAACAAGGCAGATCACCGTTCTGACAGGAGGGAAGGCATGGATCCTGTGTTCCTCTGAAGCAGGGACATAGATCCATGTCTTCCCCTAGTAAAAGCACCTCCCCCACAGTTTTGTAAAACGCTGACTAGGCACACAGTTATCCCTTTGATCGCCCTAGATTTTTAACCCCTTCCCAGCCAGTGTCATCAGTACAGTGACAGTGCATATTGTTTAGCACTGATCACTGTAAAAGTGTCACTGGTTCCCAAAAAGTGTCAAAAGTGTCAGTTAGTGTCCGAATGTCCAACGCAATATCGCAGTTCCGCTATAAGTCGCTGATCACTGCCATCACTGCCATCGTTTTTAGACGCTATAACTTTTGCGCATATCAATATATATATATATATACGCTTATTGGGATTTTTTTTTTTACCAAAAACATGTAGCAGAATAAATATTGGCCTAAATTGATGAAGAAATTACATTTTTTCTTTTTTTTTTATCGGATATGTCTTATAGCAGAAAGTAAAACATATTGTTTCTTTTTCAAAACTGTCGGTCTTTCTATGTATATAGTGCAAAAATAAAAAACGCAGAGGTGATCAATTACCACCAAAAGAAAGCTCTATTTGTGGGGAAAAAAAATGACATCTATTTTATTTGGGTACAGTGTCAAACGGCCGCGCAATTGTCAGTTAAAATAACGCAGTGCCGTATTGCAAAAAATGGCCTGGTCATGACAGGGGGGGGGGGGGGGGTAAATCTTTCGGAGGTCAAGTGGTTACATTACTGTGTCTGAATGATATATTTTGGTTTTATATACATTTTTTGACATAACACTAATAATGTATTTCTTGGATTAATTATGCAGACAAATAAAATTTTATTCATATATTTTATTTTTATTTATTTATTTATTTCTCAGCCCCCCCCCCCCTCTATTTCTGTTGGGTTCAGGTCCACTACATCTACAGGCACTCCTTTAGAAAGGGTTAATCGTTGCTCACTACCCCCCCCCCCACCCCCCCCCACCCCCCCCCCCCGTGGCCATGATATTATGGCAGATCCTCAGCTTTGTGTTGTTTCTCTCAAGGGTGCTATTGGCTCCCTAGCAGTAAATGTATACCATAGAGAGATTAGAATTTTTAATTCTTTATTAAAAAATAGAAAAAAAAGGTAGAAAATAGCAAATGCATGTGTTGTTAACAGGTCCTCATTTCTGCAGAAAGCCAATCAATTGCAGTTTGCAGGAAATAAAAAAAAAAAAAAAAAAAAAGGTAACGCGTCTATAGACGGAAATAGGTTTCTGTAAAAGCAGCCTTAAAGTCGCTTTAACGTTTCATCAACATTAAATGTGTATTCTCGGGCAGCGCGGAGCTCAAGACTAGATCTACTCATCAAACACCTCCGGGCTCGGCTATGTAATAGGAACAAATTGGCAATGACTGCCCAAGCAAGTAACACAGGCCTACTGATTTGTAGATTGATAGTGATGTCTAATGATCCCCTTGGGCAGATCAATAGCACCAATCCTCATTGCTGCCTTTCTACTTTATTGGCACTGCACAGTGAGGAGAGGAGTGTATAACATCACTTCAGGTAACTGGAATGAAAATCAGGTGAAAACAGTGAGGAAAATCGAGGGTTTCGCAATCTCCCTTCCCCGGGCTTGCCACGCAGTTGTCTGCGGCAAGCGGCCTAAGAGACCCCAAGTACCGAATAGTCCAAATAATGACTTATATAATTCCGTAGACTGGGCTTGCCACAGCATCCGGGGTGGATCTGCTTTGGAATTGTATATTATTCTGATCTAAATTTTTTTTAATATCCTTTCAAAGGAAGCCAATTGTTTTAAATAATATTTATTACACAGCAGCAAATCATGAGATTTTGAAGATATGTAAGATTCAGGTTACGCATGATTTATTTTTGGTAAAAAATAAATAAATAAATAAATAAAAAAATCGCAATAGGCGTATATTAATTGGTTTGCGCAAAAGTTATAGCGTCTACAAACTATGAGATATATTTATGGCATTTTTTTTTTTTTTACTAGTAATGGCGGCGATCTCCGATTTTTGATTTTTGGGACTGCTACATTGCGGCGGACAGAACGGACACTTTTGACACATTTTTGGGACCACTGACATTTATACATCGATCGGAGCTAAAAATAGCCACTGATTACTGTATAAATGTCACTGGCAGGGAAGGGGTTAACACTAGGGGGCGATCAAGGGGTTAAATGTGTTCCCTCACTGTGTGTTCTAACTGTGGGGGGATGGGACTGACTTGGGGAGGAGACCGATTGTTGTTCACACACAAATCCCCTTTTTCACTCTGTCAGGAGCGATCGTGGGTGCCTGGCGGACATCGTGGCCCCCCTATACTCCTTAAAGGACCTGACGTACAGCTACAGCAATTTGCGCAGGAGTGTCATTCGGCGGGCAGTCGGCAAGTGGTTAAGATATGCATGGTATAAGACATGTAAGATATAAGATACATATGATTTAAGATACGTAAGATTTAAGATACGCACGATTTAGGATACGTAGTATTTAAGATACGTAGGATTTAAGATATGTAAGATTTAGGATGCATATGATTTAAGATACGTAAGATTAAGGATATGCATGATTTAAGATATGTATGGTATAAGATATGTAAGATATAGGATACGTATGATTTAAGATACATAAGACTAAATAGATATTTACGATTTAAGATACGTAAGATTTAAGATATGTATGATTTAAGATACGCATGATTTAGGATACGCATGATTTTAAGATACTTATGATTCAAGATACGTAAGATTTAAGACACGCATGATTTAGGATACATATGATTTAAGATATGTAAGATTTAAGATGCATATGATTTAGGATACGCATGATTTAAGCTACGTATGATTTAAGATGCGTAAGGTTTAAGATGTGTAAGATACGCAAGATTTAAGATACGCAAGATTTAGGATACGTATGATTTAAGATATAAAATAAATGATACACTATATAATCGCCCTCACCAATAGTGTGATCAAATAGCAGCGCTGAATACCTAAAACATACCCTAATTCAAAAAAATTGTATATACAGTGATTGCTCAATGTGATAACTAAAAGTGATAATATTATGTGTCCATAATAAAGAACCCAACAGTGTTTCTAATGAACACTCCTCATGCAATTAATTGGTGTATAACAGCAAAAAATCAAAAAAATCAATAAAAAAGTCCAAACATAAATAGTGACATAGTAAAGTAGTAGTGACAATATCAAAATTATAATCTTCAATGATGATATCTTCCACCACACCGCTGTGAATGTGATTCCACTCCCCTTCAGCGAGCAAACTCACCAGCTTTTTTTGCCTTACACTCTCGTGTTTGGCTTGTAGGCTTTTCCCACACAGTGGGGGTAAAGTGATCACCTCCAATCAATATCCGTATGGTAAACCGCAGTATATAAGCAAATGCTCTCTCCACATGAAAGAAAGGAAAAGCGAACCAATAGTGCAGTAACGCAACACACTTTAATAAAAGTAACACTCTCCTTCACCATACAACTCACATTTTCCAATTTTCAATAACGCAAAACAGCACAGCAAAACTTAGTTATCACCAACAGCACTTCAAACGGTAACCTGGACGTATGGTGGTCACGGCGGACCCAGGTGCTCGGTGAACGTGAACACTCTCACCCGTTCCTTAGAGCCCTCCGTAGCCACTTCCCCGCTCACTCGTATGGCGCCGCCTGTCACAGCGTCCTACGTCAAGCTTCCTCGATTGCCGTATAGCCACGCCCCGACATGTTTCGTCACACCGGACTTATTCATGGGATTGGCTAGACGGACTGGCAATCTTTCTTATATATCCTCCCCCCGCATGACGCGCAATGTCAATGATACTGCGCTTGCGCGCTCCCTGTGTCCCCGTTCATACCATACGTGAACATTGCTTTTAAACATAATTAAGGGACATCGAAATTCAGAAAATTAGCTTAAAATTACTACAACATTATGACTAGCAATTCCCCACTCGCTGATTGGTGATCCCACACACCATCCCCGAGGGACGCGTGCCACCCATACTAACGAGTATTGGTGCGTTTTCTATGTGTAGTAATAGCTATAAATTGGTAATGGAGACATTGCTAGTCATAATGTTGTAGTAATTTTAAGCTAATTTTCTGAATTTCGATGTCCCTTAATTATGTTTAAAAGCAATGTTCACGTATGGTATGAACGGGGACACAGGGAGCGCGCAAGCGCAGTATCATTGACATTGCGCGTCATGCGGGGGGAGGATATATAAGAAAGATTGCCAGTCCGTCTAGCCAATCCCATGAATAAGTCCGGTGTGACGAAACATGTCGGGGCGTGGCTATACGGCAATCGAGGAAGCTTGACGTAGGACGCTGTGACAGGCGGCGCCATACGAGTGAGCGGGGAAGTGGCTACGGAGGGCTCTAAGGAACGGGTGAGAGTGTTCACGTTCACCGAGCACCTGGGTCCGCCGTGACCACCATACGTCCAGGTTACCGTTTGAAGTGCTGTTGGTGATAACTAAGTTTTGCTGTGCTGTTTTGCGTTATTGAAAATTGGAAAATGTGAGTTGTATGGTGAAGGAGAGTGTTACTTTTATTAAAGTGTGTTGCGTTACTGCACTATTGGTTCGCTTTTCCTTTCTTTCATGTGGAGAGAGCATTTGCTTATATACTGCGGTTTACCATACGGATATTGATTGGAGGTGATCACTTTACCCCCACTGTGTGGGAAAAGCCTACAAGCCAAACACGAGAGTGTAAGGCAAAAAAAGCTGGTGAGTTTGCTCGCTGAAGGGGAGTGGAATCACATTCACAGCGGTGTGGTGGAAGATATCATCATTGAAGATTATAATTTTGATATTGTCACTACTACTTTACTATGTCACTATTTATGTTTGGACTTTTTTATTGATTTTTTTGATTTTTTGCTGTTATACACCAATTAATTGCATGAGGAGTGTTCATTAGAAACACTGTTGGGTTCTTTATTATGGACACATAATATTATCACTTTTAGTTATCACATTGAGCAATCACTGTATATACAATTTTTTTGAATTAGGGTATGTTTTAGGTATTCAGCGCTGCTATTTGATCACACTATTGGTGAGGGCGATTATATAGTGTATCATTTATTTTATATCACATGAGGTTTTGATTTTAAGCAGCTGCTCAGAGGGAGGGGCTCACCCCATAAGCGCAGTGTTTGGCACACAGAAAGGGGCGTATCATCTGTGTACCATATCAGCAAGATGATTTAAGATATGTAAGATTTAAGATGCGTATGATTTAAGATACGTATGATTTAAGATGCGTAAGGTTTAAGATACGTAAGATACGTAAGATTTAAGATACGCAAGATTTAGGATACGTATGATTTAAGATACGTATGATTTAAGATGCATAAGGTTTAAGATACGTAAGATACGTAAGATTTAAGATACGCAAGATTTAGGATACGTATGATTTAAAATACATAAAATTTAGGATACGCATGATTTAAGATACGTAAGATTTAAGATACACATGATTTAAGATACATAAAATTTAAGATACGTATGATTTGAGATACGTGAGATTTAAGATACGTGAGATTTAAGATACGCATGATTTAGGATACATATGATTTAAGATACGCATGATTTAGGATACCTGAGATTTAAGATACGCATGATTTAAGATACGTAAGGTTTAAGAAACTTATGATTTAAAATACGCATGGTTTAAGATACGTATGCTTTAAGATACGCATGATTTAAGATACGTATGATTTAAGATAGGCATGATTTAGGATACGGAAGATTTAAAATACGTAAGATTTAAGATACACATGATTTAGGATACGTAAGATTTAGTATATGTATGATACAAGATATGTAAGATTTAAGATATGTAAGATATAAGATATGTAGGATTCTAAAATAATCAAACACAAGCTATTTTTAAAAGACAATAAATAAAAAAGGGGTGGTATACAGTGATAAAAATATATATAGCATTAAGCTAGGATTTAATGAAAAAGAAAAGCCAAACGGCTACTTACAATGTAAAAAATTTGTAAGCGCATATAAAATCAATTGTCGGCAAAGACAGAACAACCACCGACACTTCCAGGGTCAGGTAGGGCGCGATGGCGTCAGCGCGAAGCACCGCCCGACATGTTTCGTCACACGTGACGTCTTCCTGGAGCACATATCTTAATGGTATCATACTATTGGAACTTCTTTTCTTGTATGAATATTTTCTGCCCCTGAATGATTGGGAGGTTCCGCTGCGAGGGGTGACTACTGTGAAGAATTCATCCACCACCCTATTGCTCTTGGAGGCTAGATTCTTGCTTCCCCGCAGAGGTTATTCTGCCTGCCTGTTTGACCATCCTAGTGATAGGTGGTCTCGATCATCTGGTAAGAGTCCCAGACTACTGTATGTGGTGTGCTACTGAAAATCCTGCATCAAGTTACACTGGTGGTGGAATATACACATACACATTTTTTTCTCTAAAGACTTATGTATTATGAATATTTTCATTATCTATTCTTTGCACACCACACTTTATGATGTTTCACTTGTTTTGTTTATATTTTTTAACCACTTGCCAACTGCCGCACGCTGATTTATGTCGGCAGAATGGCAAGGGCAGGCAAAAAGGCGTACCCGTACGTCCCATTGAATTTGCCACCTAGCGGGCACACGCGCCTGCCGCGGGAGTGTGCCCGCGGGTCCCGCGAACTTGATGTTTGCCGGCGGCCCGCAATTGCGGCAAGGAGAGGCAGAACGGGGAGATGCTGTCATCAGGAGCAGTAATCTCTGTCATGTTGTAGTGAGCCCATCCCCCCCACAGTTAGAACACATCCAGAACACATCCAGGGAACACACTTAGCCCCTTGATCGCCCCCTAGTGGTTAACCCCTTTCCCTGCCAGTGTCATTTATACAGTAGTCAGTGGCTATTTGTAGATCTGATTCGCTGTATAAATGTCAATGGTCCCAAAATAGTGTACGATGTGTCCGCCATAATGTCGCAGTTCCGATAAAAATCACAGATAGCCGACATTACTAGTAAAAATAAAATTAATAATAAAAATGGCATAAATCTATCCCCTATTTTGTAGAAGCTATAACTTTTGCGCAAACCAATCAATATATGCTTATTGCGATTTTTTTTTACCAAAAATATGTAGAAGAATACATATCAGCCTAAACTGAGGAAGAAATTTATTTTTTTATATCGTTTTTAGGGATATTTATTATAGCAAAATGTAAAAAATATTGCTTTTCTTTTTTCAAATTTGTCCGGCTTTGTTTGTTTATAGCTCAAAAAAAAAAAAAAAAAACTGCAGAGGCGATCAAATACCACCAAAAGAAAGCTCTATTTGTGAGAAAAAAAGGACGTCAATTTTCTTTGGGTACAACGTTGCACGACCGCGCAATTGTCAGCTAAATCGACGCAGTGCCAAATCACAAAAATGCTCTGGTCAGGAAGGGGGTAAATCCTTCTGGGGATGAAGTGGTTAAAGACGTAAGCAATATTATTATTAGGTAAAAAATAAATAGTAAATGATATAAAGGATAGCAAAACAGTATATCCTGTTCAGAAATAATCATTTGATTACGATCCGCTAAACCTCAACAAGTTTTTTTACATGCAAAGAAATGCATAGGTAAGTACAGACCTGTTAGGATTGCTAAGGCTGCCAATACATTATAATATGAAATCAAAATTAAATGCTTTCAATTTGTATACAATAAGTCCGGCCTTGCACTACATAGTTAATGTAAAATCTAAAGGAAATTGAATAAGAAAATTGTATAATGTATGACCAATCTAAGTCAACATTAAAGCAGAGTTCCCACTGTTTAAACATTTTTTTTTTTTTTTTTAAGGATGCATTTTTTTTTTTTTTTAGCGCACTCACATTTGTGAGATTAATCGGCGCTCAATTGCCGATTTGATATATTAATATATCTTATATTTCTGTTCATTGGAAGTTTCCATAGTGCTTGTGGGCATGTGAAGCCCACAAGCAATATCTTCCGGGCTCTGGTGCAGCTGAGCGACCAGCATGCACTGCCCGTTCTCGCGCATGCGCCGTATGTATGGTGCAGCGCCGTACACTTCTGACATTGCCATCACAACGGGCGTCGTCTTCGGAAGTGCCCCCCCCACCCCGGTTGAAGCCCTGGCGCTGCCCAGTGACTCCTGGGAAATGATGACAGACATCTCCCAGGAGCAATAGCGAGTACGGGCGCCGAGGGAAGTGACGTCAGGCGCCTTGGAGAGGAAGAGGCAGATTACGAGAGACCACCTAGCAACAGACAAGAAAAGTTGAGTAAAAAAAAAAAAAAAATTTTCCACAGGTTGTTATTTAGATTTAATGCAGCTGAATAATGCAAAAATAATTTTAGGAGTAGAACTCCACTTTAAGGCCCCTTTTCACACGGGCGGTCCGACCAGGTCTGTCAGTTTTTTAGGTGGACCTGATCGGACCCAACATTCACCCCTATGTAGCGGCGGATGTCGGCGGTGACACATCTGCTGACATCCGCTGCTATCCGATCTTATCCTGTCCGCCAAGTCCAGACGGGCGGTGGTCCTATTTTAGGATAGGATCAGATGAAAACAGACGCGCGGTTATTCAATGTACAATTTTCTTTAGATTTACCAAAACCATATAATATGAGGTCAAACCTAAACACTTTCATTTCGTATGCAATCAGGCCTGCCCTTATACTACATAGTCTAAGGTAATTCTAAAGGAAATTGAATAAGAAAATTGTATAATGTATGACCAGCTTAGGTGGCTTCAAACATGCCTGGGACAAACATAGATCAAAATCTATAATCTTACCAAAAATGTTTACAAAAAAAAAATGTATAAATTAAAAATAAAAACATAAAAAAAGGCAGACAAAAAGGTTAACAAAAAAAGTACTAAAATATGTATAAATTAACCACTTGCCGCCCGCCATATAGCAGAATGACGGCGGCAAAGTGGTTTCAAAACCTGACTGGGCGTCATATTACGTCCACAGGATATTGAGCCGCTGCGCGCCCCCGAGGGCGCGCATCGCGGCGATCGCTGTTGCGAGGTGTCAGTCTGACACCCGGCAACATCGATCTAGGTAAAGAGTCTCTGATGGAGACTCTTTACCACGTGATCAGCCGTGTCCAATCACGGCTGATCACGATGTAAATAGGAAGAGCCGGTGATCGGCTTTTCCTCACTCGCGTCTGACAGACAGGGGGGGGTCTGTGCTGATTGTTTATCAACACAGCCCCCCTCGCATCCCACCCAGGACCACCAGGGAAGCCCTCCACGCTGGACCACCAGGTATGCCCCCTAGACCCTCAGGGAAATACTAATCAAAGCCCAGGCAGCTGCCAATCAGTGCCCACTAACAATGCCTACCACTGCCAGTGCCACCAGGGATGCCTATCACTGCCGTGTATCAGTGCCGCGTATCAGTGCCACGTATCAGTGCCCAGCAGTGCCGCCTATCAGTGCCCATCAGTGCCGCCCATCAGTGCCCAGCAGTGCCGCCCATCAGTGCCCAGCAGTGCCGCCTATCAGTGCTACCCATAAGAACCCATCTTTGCAGCCTTTCAGTGCCCATCAGTGTTGCCCATCAGTGCCCACCAGTGCCACCCATGAGTGCCCATCAGTGCCGCCTATCAATGCCCATCAGTGCTGCATATCAGTGCCACCCATCAGTGCCGCCTACCAGTGCCCATTAGTGCCGCATATTAGTGCCCATCGTCAGTGCCCGTCAGTGCCCGCTCATTGGTGCCACCTCATCGGTGCCGCCCTATCAGTGCCTGTCAGTGCCGCCTTATCAGTGCCCATTAGTGAAAGAGAAAACTTACTTATTTACAAAATTTTTTAACAGAAACAAAAGCAAAACGTTTATTTTTTTCAAAATTTTCGGTCTTTTTTAATTTGTTTCACAAAAAATAAAAACCGCAGAGGTGATCAAATACCACCAAAAGAAAGCTCTATTTGTGGGAACAAAATGATAAAAATTTAGTTTGGGTACAGTGTTGTATGACCGCGCAATTGTCATTCAAACTGCGACTGAAAGCTGAAAATTGGTCTGGGCAGGAAGGTGTATAAGTGCCCGGTATTGAAGTGGTTAAAACACAATGAAAAAAAAAAATAAACAAAAGGGCAGACCAAAAAAAAACTTACTAAAATATGTATAAATTAAAAAAAAAAAAAAAAAAAAAAAAAGGCGCAGACAAAAAAAGTTAACAAAAAAATACTAAAATATGTATAAATTAAAACATAATAAAAAAATTAAACAAAAGGGCAGACAAAAAAAGTTAACAAGAAAATACTAAAATATGTATAAATTAAAATAAAATGAAAAAAAAATAAATAAAAGGGCAGACAAAAAAAGTTACTAAAATATGCATAAATTAAAAAATATATAATAAAAGGATAGACAAATAAAGTTAACAATAAAAAAAAAAGAAACCTAGAAACAAAAAAAAAAAAAAACACCATAAAAACAAATACAAAAACATGCATAACTCAAAAAAAACGACAGACTCGATGGACCACACGTCTTTTTTCTGCCATCACTTTGCTATGTTTCTACGTATATAAGTGTACACGAAGGGTTGTCAATACTATACTAAAATATATCTGTCACTTAAAAATACTTTGATCTGGGTTTATTACTATTATGATGATTATGATGATGAAGATGATGATAATGATGGTGATAATTATTATTATTATTATTATTAATAATAATAATAATAATAATAATAATAATAATAATAATATTATTATTATTATTATTAAAGATTTTAGTATCAGCATATATATTGGAAAAACTTCTGATTATTATTTATTGATGAGGGGGGCAGGGTAGATGCTGAAAAAGGTAAGTAGGAGTCAAATTAGCAGGCTATGAATGCAGAAAGAATAAGGGAGGGAATATAAATCAGAAAATTCAGAAATCACTGATCTGAATACACAGATGCACTCGAATGCTCATCGCCAGCCAGCTACAAAACAGAGAGAGGAGATGCTGCACATCTCCCCAACCTCCAGTCACTCTACTTGTTCACAGAAGTCATTGGGTTTTAATCATTTCATCATTATGTCATTTCAGTACGAATCTCTGGGTCCCGCACCTTCGCTACTTTGACATGCAAATGAGTTGGCAAAAAAAAAATAAAAAAAATTGGAAAGTCACAGCAATCCCGTCAAGGAAGCATGCCCTCCAGCCCCATAATATTCTTTAACACCCCCCCCCCACCCACCCTTTCTGCACATTTGCCTTTTCAACACACATTGCTCGTGATCACAAGAAACAAGAGCGATCGGTTGAAGATCAGACACTAAGACAGGGAGGTGGGGAGAGGCATACAACACATACACGTGTCAACAACGCAGCCCAGCCGTCCCCCATTTGCATATTTACATGAGTGCCACCCTCGCATGACTTAAGCAAGGAAGTTAGGTGCTTTCCACACCCATCAATCTTCGCTCCTCCGAGGAAGCCACAATTAGACAACAAAGTAGATGCCATAAAACGCAGAAGAAGACAGAAGCCAAAAAAAAAATAAAAAAATATAAAAGCAACCTTACCACAGATGGCTTGCTTTCTGGTGATCTTTAAAAAAAAAAAAAAAAAGAAGAAAATTCCCCGCGGTTTCTTTAGATATTTTTTGAGACCTGTCCTTCAGGGTTTTTCGTTTTTGCCTCTCTTCCCCTCCTCCTCTTTCTGTGTTGTGGCTGGGTTTATGAAAAAAAAAATAAAAAAATAAAAGACAACTCCATGTTAAGTGAGCAGTCAAGGCATCATGAAGTGTACAGCTCCAGGGGGAGGACGCGAGGTGGTGTGGTCACAGTTTAATGCCTTACAAATAGCACTTAAAGTATTGTCTAAAGTGGGCAAGTGAGAAAATACATACTTCAACGATTAAAAAAAAAAAAAGCCACATTGTACTAAATTTGTAAAATCTTGTAAAATTCTGAAAAAAAAAAATATTTTTACACAGTTAACAATTGCATATGCCGGGGTTATTTCCTCAGCTTAAACATGCTAATCACTCACAATTTCACACAAGAATAAAAAAAAAAAGAAAAAAAAAAAAAACTGCATCTGCGAGGAGTTAAACAGATGTGGAGTTTCATGTTAATGACTTAAGGAAAAAAAAAAAAAAAAGATTTCCAGGGAACCAAGGGTTACACAAATGCCAAAATAAAAATTCTTTCTTTATTTGAAACAGAACTCTTGGCTTCCATCTATGGATAAATTATATTCTTTTTTTTCCCCCTTTTTTCATTTTTTTTTTGTGTTCTGAAAGAATTGTTTTGTATTCCTCCCTCATCTCCTTGAGAAAAAAAAAATAGGTAATTTTCATAATCTAACTGGAGAATGAATTACAAGATTCCACCTCTGGTTGAAATACTGTCTTTTTTAAATTTTTTTTTGCAGTACAGAAGGAAAAAAAAAAATGAAAATATGTTCAGCCATAAAGATAGTAATGTTACATTTAATGCACATGATAATAGAAAAAAATAATCTTTGAAGGGAAAGGTCCCGAAGGCCATAAGAAAGGTTGTTTGCTCCCTTTTTATTTAATAGAGGTCACCCAGTCTGGATAGCATAACTTAAATGAAAAGCTTCTTCAGTGCAGTTGGAACACGTGCCACGCGGGGTCAGCCAGTGTCTTGCATGGCCTCATCAAAAATACATAACCCGACAGCCTAATAGTATTTCACTGCATTCATTTTTGGGCAGAAGCATGGGGGGATGGTGAGCAGAGATAGGGGGGGAGAAATGAATTATATGCATTCTCAAAAAAAAAAAATATGGATTTTGCTTAAGTCTGCTTTGCTGCTTTTGAGTCTGGATTTTTATTATTAGAATAATCCACGTCTTACAATAAAAAAAAAAAAAAAGCTCTATCTTCAGGTTATAACTAATGCACCATAGTCACAGAGCATAATTCTTTTATTTTATTTTTATTTTTATTTTTATTTTTTTTTTTAATGTTCTATCTTCATGTTATAACTAATGCACCATAGTCACAGAGCATAATCCTTTTATTTATTTATTTTTTATTTTTTTATTTTTTTTTTTTAAATGTTCTATCTTCATGTTATAACTAATGCACCATAGTCACAGAGCATAATCCTTTTATTTTTTTATTTTTTTTAAATGTTCTATCTTCATGTTATAACTAATGCACCATAGTCACAGAACATAATCCTTTTATTTATTTATTTTTATTTTTTTTTACAGTCCAAGGGGGCAAAAATGAGATGCACGAAAAAGCAATATCCACCCATAATTTACACAAAATAGTTCTAACGCACCCATGTCATATTTTTCGATTTTTGCGTAGTAGTATAAAACAAATGGTGAAAAAAAAAATACACGAATAAATCAAAATTAATTTTTAAAAAATGTAGCAAATCAGGGTGGGATCTATTTTTATGAATAATAAGACCAAAGATCATTTCTAGGGCAGATAGGAAGTGTCAGAAAACAAAAGAGGACAGGTAAATGAGGTATGGGGGGGAGGCGGCTTGTCGACAGGATGGAGGAGACCTATAGCGGGCGACGGCGAGGCGTTGGGAGGAGGGATGGAAGGGGTTAATGTTGCCAATCTGTGTCAGGCAGACAGTGGAGAATATGACAGGGGACAAACAGAAAATAATAAGAGCAAGTCAGATGAGAAAATACATAAGCCCTCCTCCTAAATCTAGCCTGGAGATAAGTGACCCTACTGAGGGGAAGACAGCGTAGCAGAGGTGACCCAATGCTAACCAGCCTGTTAAGAATAATAAGGTGAGCTCACATGTAACTGTGACATTACAGCATGGGGAAATATTCCTTCTTTGTGTTTGTACAACCTCATCTTGAAATGTGTATGCCCAATGCCGGAGAAAGGAGAAGAGAAAAGAAGAAGAAAAAAAAAAAAAAAAAAGAAAAAAAAAGCCCCTCTTGAACCGCGAATGTTATTATTTATGATGAAATAGGAGTTACATTAAAAATCAAGAGTGTGCATCCTCTTAATGTTTGCAGCGGGGCACATCCATTTACATATTTACAAGGTTACTGCTACAGAATGACATTAGAACCTTGCGTTTTATTTCCCCCCCCCCCCTTTTTTTTAAGCACATCACATGTATTGTACATGTGTGTGATGATCTTTTTTTTCTTTCTTTTTTTTTTTTTATTCCCATTGTGTGATATTTATGATTTTACAAATATAACAGCCAGATAACAGAGCTCTTTGTCATTGCATGATAAGATTGTATTATTATGTGCCAGCTTACATCTCTTCATGTGATCAGTATTATATCCAATTGAAAAAAAAAAAAAAAAAAGAACTATTAGGTCAGCAGCATCATAAAAAAGAGGAAAGCACAACATATTTAAATCCTATGCAAATAGAGACGGCTGAGCGGGGTATAAGTGGAAAACCACTGCCCTCTTAGGGTGAAATGTGAGGATGACAGGCCAGCTCTTGGTTCTTTTTTTTGTTTTTTTGTATTAAATAGATGTATGCAGTCTCTGAAATTTGGATTGAACTCAAAGAGCTCCCAAAAAAAAAATTAAATAAAATAAAGTAGGTAGAAAATAATAACCTAATGCTGTTGTTAAAGTGTTACTAAACCCACAAAAGTAAAATCGGTCTGTATATGCAGTAAATCATGCTTGTTATACTCACTGTGGAACCGAAGGGGTTAATCCTCTGCATTGTGTAAAAAGGCTGTTTGATCCTGTCTTCTCTGATCCTCCCCTTCCTCCACAGTCCCCAAGCAATCTCCTGATAGGCAAAGCCTTGGGGGCAAGCTGCACATGCTCAGTTTGGTCGGTGTGTATTGCTGGAGAGTTTTTTTTTTTTCTTTGGTAGAATGCATGTGATCAGCACAGGGCCAATCAGCACGATCCAGACAGAGGGTCAGGGGTCATGCAGCCTCAAAGGACAATCAGGGGAGAATGAAAATTCCTCCCACAAGCTTTAACCAGACACTAATAGAAGTCACAAGACTGCTATATACTGCTGATGAGAAAAGGTATTTAGCTGTTTATGTTTACTAAAATAATTGCCTTTCCATGTTCTGTGTACTGTGAGAGACCAGATATAGTGACTGCAGGCTCCTGGGCTTAGTAACCCTTTAAGCTAGGGGTATGCTCCCTAAAAAAATTATATATATATATATATATATATATATATATATATATATATATATATATATATAAAAGAACATTTTAAAAAATGTAAGTAGAAAATGCCAACCTAATGCTGTTAAGTTAAGGGAAATATTGCACAATAATATCAAATGTTTTGTATTCATTTTGTATTCTGTAGATGTATGCAATCTCTGTATTTTGAATAAAGCTAAAGGGATATGCTCCCTAAAAAAAAAAAAGTAAAATAAAATAAAAATTAAGTAGAAAATATTAACCTAATGCTGCTGTTAAGCTACGGTTATGCTCCCTACAAATAAAAAATATATAAAAAAATAAAAAAAATAAAAAATAAAAAAATATTACATAATAATATCAAATGTTTTGTATTCATTTTGTATTATATAGATGTATGCAGTCTCTGTATTTTGAATAAAGCTAAAGGGATATACTACCTAAAAATAAATATTTACAAAAAAGTAAGTAGAAAATATCAACCTAATGCTGTTGTTAAGCTAGGGATATGCACCGTAAAAAAAAAATAAAAATAAAAAACGTAAGTAGAAAATATCAACCTAATTAATGCTGTTGTTAAAGCTAGGGGTACGCTCCCTAAAAAAATAAATTTAAAAAAATAAATAAATAAAAAGTAAGAGGAAGTGACATTTAACGTCACTTCCCTCATCCAATGTTATGGAGCCGAGTGGGGGCCATCTTTCCCTCACTCGGCTCCAGGCTCGTGAGGGGATAGGATCGTATCGTCTTCGCCACTACCGGCAGCTCCGGTAAACGGCGGAGACAAATAACAACAGCGGCTGGTCTGTAAGTGGTTAATAAAGATATTATGTTTTGTAACTCGGTTCGGTCTCCCGTGCCTATAAAGTCCGGTTATCTAGGCCGAGTCTGGTTTTGCCAGCCTCACACGCTTTTGTAAGTTTTTGGTATATTTTAGATTTTACCAAATAAACGGGTATTATGTTGTGTTTTTGTGCATTAAAATGAATCAAAGTGTATTTCTTCCCAACAATTTGCGTATGAAAAAACCGCGGCGCAAATATCGTGTTGCATATAAATATGCAACACCCACCGTTTTATTCTCTCGGGCCTCTGCTTAAAAAAAATATATAATGTTTGGGGGTTCTAAGTAGTTTTCTAGCAAAAATTATATTTTTTAAATGCAGGAGAGGGATGTCAGAATTGGATCAGACTGGAACTCGTTATGTTCTTGGAAAACTACATAGCTATAGGCTTCATAACCTGACAAGAAAATTGCAACTGGCAAAAGGTTACAGTAAAAGTATAAATGGATAACAAAAGTACCAGAAAGACCAAAAAAACCCATTAACAGTGTTAAATGCCCAGTTGAAGGGAATATAGGTGAATACTTGCTGGGATATTGTGATGCCTCTTTTGATCCATTAGTGCCGGATCTGGTTCCTTGCTACATGACTGGGGCAAAAACGACAGATGATCATACCATTAAGACACGCCTTTGTAAATTTTAATTTACAATAAAAGTATTAGTGAGGGCAGCACAGTGGCTTAGTGATTAACATTTCTGGTGGGCAGCACTAGGGTTGTTGCATTTGCGTTTCCTCTGAGTACTCCGGTATCCTCTCACACTCCAAAGACATGCTGGTAGGTTAAAGAGTAACTCCACTTTAGTTAAGACAAAAACAATCCCCTCTGGGTGATAAATGTACGGGGGGTTGCAGGGATTTTAGCAGATTTGGTTGCTCTGAAGAAATTGCTGTTTGCTTTACCATGTCCGGGGAAGAATGATTCTGAATATGGGAGGGTCTGGTTCATTATAATCACCTAGTTCACTTTCAGTATTCTGAAGAGAAAAGCTGCAAGGTCTGTGTCCTTTAACCCTTGGGGAGTATCCAAAACTAAAATCCCTATTGCAGGGGTGTCTAAAATGTGACTTGTGTCTTAGTGCAGACTTCTGGGAAAATCAGTGAGCCAATCACACAAGCAGGAAATTATATTTCTGGGGGGCGCTCTGTATATCATCTGTGTATAGAGTGCCTCCAGGTGGCCATATTGCATTTTACAGAAAATTACAGCGGCTGCAGATTGAAAAGGTGTCAGGGCTGGGCTCAGCCCTTCCTTCTCTGAGCCGACCGCTCAGCTGTCGGCTAATTTCCAGCTCCTATTTCTCTCCACAGTTACTCAGCTGTTGATGATATCCTGCTCATCAGTCCTGCCTACTTAAGCCGTCCAGTCCAGAGAATCTCTGCCTTCGCCTTGGTCAACATCACAGAAAGTCACTCACATCTCCTGCGATCCTGTTCAAGACTTGCTTTGCTGACATCCCTTCTGGCTCCAGATCCTGCTTGCTGTTCCACTACATTGATCCCTGACTTCTGGCTTGGCTGACTATACATTCCGGTTACTGAACTTTGGCTATGTTTTGACTACGTTTGTTCTTTTTACTTTTATTATTAAACAAGTGTGATTTAACTGTACTTCTGTCTCGGCCTGATTTCATGGTTTCTGACAAAAGGAAAGGGAATTTTTAATAACATTTAATTACAATATGACTTGTGCAGCAATTGTATATGCTAGATTTTTTTTTTTTTATTATCTACTTTTTTTCTCAAAAATTTAAGTACCCTTTAAATATCTATGGATGGTATACACACTCATTTAAATTTAAACACATATTGAATTAAAAACTGTAGACTTGAACAAAAGTTAATATAGCAATTGTATTATTATAACGGGTATTTATATATACAATGTATGCAGAACTTTAAACATATATATATTTGTACAGTATAAACACATCAGTCCCTGCCCTCAATGAGCTTACAATCTAAGGTCTCTAACTCACATTCATACATACACATACTAGGGCCAATTTACACAGGAGCCAGTTAAAGAGTAACTCCACTTTTGTTGAAAAAAACCCCACCCCTCTGGGTGATCTCTGTACATTGCAGGGATTGTAACAAACCGTGTTGCAGATTCCTACTTTTGTTATTCTGAAGAAATAGCTGTTTGTTTCTCTGTGTCCATGTGCAAAGTGAATGTGAATGGCAGTGACTTTATCATTATCAATCAGCTGCTGCACTTGCAGGGTTCTAATGGGGAAAGTGGTAGGGTCTGCATCCCTTTCGACATGCTTTTTTTTCCCCTTTGGGAATATCTCACCAAAAATGACATTTTTGTTGCGGGGATGCCCAAAAATCTGACTTGTATCTTAGTGCAGACTTCTGGGAAAATCAGTGAGCCAATCACACAAGCAGAAAATTACAATTCTGGGTGACGCTCTGTATACCATCTGTGTACAGAGCGCCCCCAGGTGGCCATATTGCATTTTACAGAAAATTACAGCGGCTGCAGATTGAAAAGGAAAGGCAATTTAATAACATTCAATTACAATATAACTTGTGTCATAATTGTATAGAATGGGGAAAATAATGATTTGCTCCCCTGCAGAAAGAAACGAAGGGTCTATAATTTTTATCATAGGTGTATTTTAAAGCGTAACTCCACTTTTGTTAAGAAAAAAACATTCCCCTCTGGGTGCTCTATGTACATTACAAGGGTTATAACAAACTTTGTTGCAGATTCCTACCTTTTGTTATACTGAATCTCTGTTTGTTCCTCTGTGCTGAGTGGGTCTAATGGGAGTGGTTTCATAATTATCCGTCAGGTGGGCAGCTGCAGAGCACTAATGAGGAAAGCTGCTGGGCCTGCATCCCTTTAGACGTGTTCCTATTGGACGCATCTCACCAAAAATTAAATTTTTGTTGCAGGGGATGCCTAAAATCTGACTTGTATCTTAGTGCAGACTTCTGGGAAAATCGGTGAGCCAATCGCACAAGCAGGAAATGATGATTCTGGGGGGGTTGGTCAGTTCACATTCTGTGTACAGAACACCCCCAGGTGGCCATATTGCATTTTCAGAAAATCACAGCGGCTGCAGATTGAAAAGGAAAGGGAATTTCTAATAACATTCAATAACAATATGACTTGTGTGGCAATTGTATACGCAATATTATTTTTTCTTTAATTGCTATTTTTTTTCCCCCACGAAAGTGGAGTTACCCTTTAACTGCTTGTCAACAAGCCACCGTCATTATACTGTGGCAGGTCAGCTCTCCTGGGCAAACCGCCGTAGGTGTACGTCGGTCTTTGCATAGGAGAAAGCAGGCACGGGTGGGAGCGTGGCCACGGGTCCGGCGGACTCGATGTCCGCCGGCGACCAGCGATCGCTTATTACAGAGGCTGAACGGGGAACTGCCAATGTAAACAAGGTGATTCCCCGTTCTGCCAGATGACATGTCAGAGATCTTCTGTTCCCAGTGATCGGGAAGAGTGATCTCTGTCATGTCCCTGGTAGCCCATCCCCCTTACAGTTAGAACACATCCAGGGAACACAGTTAACCTTGATCGCCCCCCTAGTGTTAACCCCTTCCCTGCCAGTGTAATTTTTACACTGATCAGTGCATTTTTATAGCACTGATCAATGTAATAATGTCACTGGCCCCGAAAAAGTGTCATTTGGGGTCAGATTTGTCCGCTGCAATGTCGCAGTCCTGCTAAAAATCGCAAATCGCTGCCAGTACCAGTAAAAACAATAAAAAAAAATAAAATTCCCTAAATCAATCCCATGGTTTGTAGACGCAATAACTTTTGCGCAAACCAATCAATGTACGCCTATTGTGATTTTTTTTTTTTACAAAAAAAATGTAGAAGAATAGATATCGGCCTAAACTGATGAATAAATTAGTTTTTTTATAGCAGAAAGTAAAAAAAATGTTGTTTTGTTTTTTTCAAAATTGTCAGTCCCGCTAAAAATCGCTGATCACCACCATTACTAGTAAAAAAAAAATTAATATTAAAAATGCCATAAATATATCCCCTATTTTGTAGATGCTAGAACTATACGCCTATTGCGATTTTTTTTTTTTTTTTACAAAAAATATGTAGAAGAATATATTTTTTTATATTTTTTTGGGGATATCTATTATAGCAGAAAGTAAAAAAAGTCGCAGTCCCGCTTAAAGTCGCTGATCGCCGCCATTACTAGTATAGAAAATAAATAACAATTCTAGTACATATCCCCTATTTTGTAGACGCTATAACTTTTGCGCAAACCAATCAATATACGCTTATTGCGATTTTTTTTTTTTTTTACCAATAATATGTAACAGAATACATATTGGCCTAAACTGATCAAGAAATTTGTTTTTTTACAATTTTTTTTTGGATATTTATTATAGCAAACAGTTAAAAAATATTGGTTTTTTTTTTCAAAATTGTCAGTCCCGCTAAAAATCGCTGATCACCACCATTACTAGTAAAAAAAAAATTAATAATAAAAATGCCATAAATATATCCCCTATTTTGTAGACGCTATAATTTTTGCGCAAACCAATCGATATACGCCTATTGCGTTTTTTTTTTTTTTTTTTTACAAAAAATATGTAGAAGAATATATTTCTTTATATATTTTTTTGGGATATCTATTATAGCAGAAAGTAAAAAAAAGTCGCAGTCCCACTTAAAGTCGTTGATCGCCGCCATTACTAGTATAGAAAATAAATAACAATTCTAGTACATATCCCCTATTTTGTAGACGCTATAACTTTTGCGCAAACCAATCAATATACGCTTATTGCGATTTTTTTTTTTTTTTTTTACCAATAATATGTAGCAGAATACATATTGGCCTAAACTGATCGAGAAATTTGTTTTTTTACATTTTTTTTTTTTGGATATTTATTATAGCAAACAGTTAAAAATATTGTTTTTTTTTTTTTCAAAATTGTTGTTTTTTTTTTATTTATTTTTAAACAAAAAGCTTTTATTAATGTTTGAAAATAACATTGGTACAATCATATTAACATTTGTACATAAGTTTCATGTAACAGTGAATAATTGACTTCAATAATAGAGTATTTACTGGTAAGGCCACCAAGGTGGTTTCGTATCCGACCTATTGTTATATTGATAAATTATTTGGAAATACTCTAGCTTTGTATAGAAAAAATCTATTATTTATTTTGAAAGGGAGAATAAATTTGTGGACCCCTGAGAGGTGTCCTTAGATATAGATATAGTAATAGAAATGAGGAGTAAAGAGGAGGAAAGAAAATTAAATAAAAATAAAATAAAATAAATATATTATAGGAAAAATATTGGTCTATGTATAAAATAAAAACCACAGAGGAGATCAAATACCACCAAAGGAAATCTCCATTTGTGGAAAAAAAAAAAAGGACATCAGTTTTGTTTGAGTACAACGTTGCACGACCGCGCAATTGTCAGCTAAAGCGACGCAGTGCTGTATCGCAAAAAATGGCCTGGTCATGACGGGGGGGGGGCGGGGGTAACTCTTTTGGAGGTCAAGTGGTTACATTACTGTGTCTGAATTACATGTTTTCATTTTATATACATTTTTTTACACTAATAATGTATTTCTTGGATTAATTAGAGCCAGCTGGGGGACAGACTCAGCATTGGACCGGC
Source organism: Aquarana catesbeiana (assembly GCF_042186555.1). Taxonomy (NCBI): domain Eukaryota; kingdom Metazoa; phylum Chordata; class Amphibia; order Anura; family Ranidae; genus Aquarana; species Aquarana catesbeiana. Next base: position 276,501,415 of record NC_133334.1, read on the forward strand.
GCTGCATTCACCTAGGTAAGTGTGATTCAAAAACTGTAAAAAAAAAAAAAAATCACATAATTCTATTTAAAATAAATAATGTATCAAATGTTTTAAAGAAAAAAACACAAAACACATTGGGATGCCAGTCTGAACACAATTACTGTATGTCCTTGACCCCTCGCTGATGCCATACCACAATGGAAACTATGGAGATACAGAAATGAGAAAGGAGATTTGTAAATAATAAGCCAGCGAATTAACAAGTGAATTAGAAATCGCTCCCTACAGTATGCACGATAGATAAAAACGCAAATAAAATGCTTTGTCAGAGATGCATCTGAAAATAAGAACGCGGCCTTGGTTTTCCTGGGAAAATTCCTGTGACTGACACATTGAATTGTGTATAACTGGCTGCCAATGAAGAAGCACTCAGATACAGCTTACATCATTACCGCACTTTATGGAAAACCCCTGAAGGACGTGTTAAAAAATAAAATAAATAATAAAAAATAATCTCTATATAGCCTGCAGACCCGTGCAAGTTACACTGCATAGAGCTATACTGCCAGTTCAGTGTGAAGCTCTACCTTCGCTACTACGCCGTTATTCATTACATCGTGATGGAGGTTGAATTTCAAGGAACGTTGCTTTGATGTTAATGGGGTTTTCATCCAATATCGCGGTGATAAGATTAAGGTATAACATCCTCCGAGCGACGCATACATCTTTATGCATTTTAGAGATACATTTTATGTACAGGTTACTAACAGCGGAGAATTATAACGCACCTTTCTAATCAACCGGCGTGTAATATAGTCAAATATTTCCTGCTCAGAGTTGACTGCTGCACTCTGTATCCTTCTCACAACTCAGAGAAACCTCAACACTGAACAACAAACTGAAAGGATTGCCCCATCCGCACAAGCGATGTGGATGGAGGAATCCTCTGCACTGTGCTATCGTACTCTGACAGCGGGGACTCCTCTGCTGTCAGAATACACCCATCAGTGCTGCAGCTAATTGGCTGCAGCGCTGATCAAAGGAAAATTTTTTCAACCTTAGATCGGCTTTTCTAGGAACAGGCATTTGGGTGGCAAAAATATGAATGCAATCTATACACTGGGGGGGGAGAACCTCTGGGGGAATCTAGGATGGAAAAGGACCTTGGGGTCCTAGTAGATGATAGGCTCAGCAATGGCATGCAATGCCAAGCTGCTGCTAACAAAGCAAACGGAATATTGGCATTAAAAAGGGGATCAACTCCAGAGATAAAACGATAATTCTCCCGCTCTACAAGACTCTGGTCCGGCTGCACCTGGAGTATGCTGTCCAGTTCTGGGCACCAGTCCTCAGGAAGGATGTACTGGAAATGGAGCGAGTACAAAGAAGGGCAACAAAGCTAATCAAGGGTCTGGAGGACATTAGTTATGAGGAAAGGTTGTGAGCACTGAACTTATTCTCTCTGGAGAAGAGACGCTTGAGAGGGGATATGATTTCATCTTATAAATACCGTACTGGTGACCCCACGATAGGGATAAAACTTTTTTGCGGAAGGAAGTTTAACAAGACTAGTGGTCACTCATTAAAATTGGAAGAAAAGAGGTTTAACCTTAAACTACGTAGAGGGTTCTTTACTGTAAGAGCAGCAAGGATGTGGAATTCCCTTCCACAGGCGGTGGTCTTAGCGGGGGGGCATCGATAGTTTCAAGAAACTATTAGATAAGCACCTGAACGACCACAGCATACAGAGATATACAATGTAATACTGACATATAATCGCACACATAGGTTGGACTTGATAGACTTGTGTCTTTTTTCAACCTCACCTACTATGTAACTATGTAACTAAGGAATGACCATAGATAGATCACAATTCAGCCTATCCCTGATGATCCACACCAAATTTTTATCCATCTAAAGCCAGCTTTACTATTGGCTTCTAAAATGGGATTTTTATTAGCTGACCGTAGTTTCAGGGAGGCACTTTTCTGCCTCCTCTCCACTCATATTTAAAGTGAAATTAAATTACTAAACCCAGGAGCCTGCAGTCACTATATCTGGTCTCCCACAGTACACAGAACATGGGAATGCAATTAATTTAGTAAATACAAACTGCTAAATACCTTTTCTCATCAGCAGTATATAGCAGTCTTGTGACTTCTATCGGTGTCTGGTAAAACTTGTAGGAGGAGTTTTCCTTCTCTCGTGATTGTCCTATGAGGATGCAAGACCCCTGACCCTCTGTCTGGACAGTCCAGAATTGTGCTAATCAGATGCACTCTCCCAAGAAAAAAAGAACTCTCGAGCAATACACACCAAACTGAGCATGTGCAGCTTGTCCCCTAGCCTCTGTTCTATCAGGAGATATATTGGGGACTGTGGAAGAAGGGGACTGTGGAAGAAGGGGAGGATCAGAGAAGACAGGAACACAGAGAAGACAGGGTCAAGCAGCCTCCTTTTTACACAATGCAGAGGATTAACCCCTTACAGTGCCTTGAAAAAGTATTTATACCCTTACAATTTTCCACATTATGTCATGATTTTGACAGGTACCCACTCCCACTTCCGCCTGGCGATCCGAACAGAAGTCTGGCCCCCCTCTTCTTCCTCTTGGGACATGTCACTGGTCCCAGAAGGCTGTAGGACTATTCACAAGGTGCAGCGTGGCTTGTGCATGTGTAGTGGGGGGCTGACTGTGCGGCTGCAAGGAGCCATACCAGGATTCCCACAGTTAGCATGGCAACTGAAAACCCGGTGAAGAACTGGCCCAGGTGAGGACAGTGCTGGATCCCTGGAGAGGTGACTAAAGAATCTCTTTAAAGAAGAACTAGAATTAAAAAAAAAAAAAACATGCTAGAGATTGAGTAGGAATATACAATATACGTATAGATTTTATTATTTTTACTGTAGTATGTATACATTTGCTTTTGGTTCACAGCTTTTGAATGATTGCCCTATATTGCAAGTATATTGCAAGTTTACTGTAACCCTAAAGATAAAGCTTCAAAGCACCTTTTTCCATAGCATCAGCAGGTGGGATGGCTAATTTTTTCCCGGCATATTATACAAATATTTCTATGAGTAGGGATCAATATGAAACAATTGCAGGTTAATTACTTGATGCACAGATGAAAAAAAGCTAAACCTTCAATTACTCTCAATTATAACAGCTACCAAGGCACTTGTTAACCTAATTACCGAGACACTCCACACAGGGTATCTTGTACAGCTGGTGCACGGATTAAATGCCAGTCACCCCACCCAACCAGAGGAGAACAAACAATTTTCTTTATAAATAGGAATTATTTTCATGCTATTTTCTTTTCTAACAATACACAGTCATTCTGCGCTGATAATGTTGTTTTTTTTTTCCTGCACCTTCTTTTCTATTAACCTGACTGGGGGTGTTTGTGATAATGCTTGCTTGGCTAAGATAAAAATGCATTTAAAGGCCAGAGAAACAGCTTATTTCCAGACTTATTGAGATGGGTTCCTAGCTAGTCTTAAAGCGGTTGCAAACTGCGGTAGTTTAAAAAAAAAAAAAAAAAAGACCTGTAAGACAATGGCATAATGTGCTTGCATGCATCGCATACTAGCACATTATGAAATACTTAATCAAAAGAGTGTACAAGTACACAGTACATATGGCACTCCTAGGAGAAGTGCAAAGTCCCTTGGAACTTTCTGTAGACCATCAACAGGGTAACTAAATGGATGAGGAAACTGGATGGATGGCTGAGCAGGAGAAGGGACCGAGACTGGAACCTCTGCAGCTCCCTCAGAAGATCTGGGTAGGATCGCCTCAATGTAGAAGAAAAAGAACAGCAGGGCACTGAGGTCAGTATTAAGTAAAAAACACTTTATCTAAAAAAGCAGCACACCTACACTGAAGTTGTATGAAACAGCATGGATAGGGAACACCTGAGACCAAGCAGCTGTGATCAGTGTGAGGCTGTAGACATCACTGAGCAAAAAGAGACCGAGGATGACAGGGAGCCAGCGCAAAGTATGGATATTAGCGGCGGCTTTTTAGGCTGCATGTGAGGATGACAGGATGAATTTGAAAAAGAGGGCAAAGTCCCTGGAAACGCGTCATACACACCCCCTCTCCTGACATCCAATAGGCTTTTTGACAGCTGTCATCGTCTTTATTCAATTATTTTGACAGCTGTCATCTTCCTGTGCAGACTAGAACGCCGTCGCTAATATCCATACTTTGAGCTGGCTGGCTCCCTGTCATCCTCAGTCTCTGATCAGTGGTGCCTACAGCCTCACACTGATCACAGCTGCTTGGTCTCAGGTGTTCCCTATCCATGCTGTTTCATGCTAATGTCAATGTAATTGTTCTGCTTATAATAATAAAGTGTTTTTTATTTGATACTGACTTCAGCACCCTTATGTTCATTCTCTTCTTCATGAGAGGGCTGAAATCTTTGCCTGGTCTTTCTTCTGGGTACGTGCACTCCGGCTGTGTGATTGGCTGGAGCCGTGATGACGTCACCCCCACGCATGCGCAAGGGAGCTCTCGGTTCCAGCACGAAGCCTCTGAATTTCCAGCAAGGTATGCCAGACCTTCAGAGCGCATGCGCCAGTGATGTCACTGGCTGCACCCAGGGTGAACATCTTCTAAACGGTGCTCGTTTAGGAGATATTCATTTTACCTAAAGGTAAGCCTTATTATAGACATACCTGTAGGTAAAAATCACAAAGCGGGCTTTACTACCGCTTTACTAGGAGAACATATGGTGCTGGAATGTGATGTTTACTATACCATCCCTGGAATTCGTAAAGACTGGAAAAGACAGATTTTGAGAAAGTGTCTCTCATGCATTCTAAAAGTGGCGCAGAATGTGCCAAATTCATATACCTGTCCAGAACTTGTACTTGAATTTTGCGCATGCTGCACCACTTTTGGATTGCAAGCAGTACACTTTCGCAAAATCTGTCTTGCACCAGTTTCTGTCTCTGTACGCCAAAAGAGAGCTGGTCTTTTGTTTCCACTTTTGTAAGATGTGAACTGTCAGTATTTTATTTTTAATTTGGCGCAGGCATTGCATCACAATGTAAAAGTGGCACATTTTAGACTTACCTGAATTTGGTGCACGAGTCGCTGTCAGAACCAAAAGTGTTGCAAATGCTCCACGAATTAATAAATAACAAGTGGGATTAGCCCAGAAAAGGGCGCAGCAGCTTTTCTTAATACTCCCCAATATGTTGCTAATAGATCGCTATATGTGGTTGGTTTCTGGTGTCAGCAAAAAGGAAAAAATTGTACAGTAAGCCTGTTGTATTTGTAAATGTATAATATAAGTCTTGGTATCACAGAAAGTATAAGGCTGAGCTTTTTCATTTATATGCAAAATTAACACAGGTGTGAAGAATTAAAGAGTAATTCCACTCTTGTTGAGAAAAAAAACACGCCCCTCTGGGTACAATATACAAGAACCTGGGCAAGAATCTCTCTTTCCAGCATGCCATAGCACGACAAACAAATGGATCCCATGGCACGATCTTTGGGGTCATTTGGCAAAAAGCATTGGTGCACTACTCAAAAAAATGAAAGGGTCCATAACTATTGATTGCATGTTCTGCCAGTGTACATATTTTACAGCATCGTACCGCAATGAAGAAGAAGGCATGAAGCCAGCTAAAGACTGAGTCTTTAGTCATGAATGTGTGTATAACAAGCCAGACACTCTTCCAAGACTGCCGTTAGAAATAATGGGGTCCTTTACAGACTACCTGACAGGGTCCCACCAACTGGGGGACAGTGAGTAGTGTATAGGGGTAATGAGGAGTGTATGTGGGGCTTAATGATTAGTGTATGGGGGTGGTAATTGTATTGCATGGAAGGCAGTGAGCACTATGTGGTTAAAAAGGACAGTAAACAGTGCATGGAGGCATTGAGCGATGTACAGGGGCAGTGAGCAGTGCATGGATCCCAGCCTGGAGCACCAGAGCCAATCACAGCAGGGTGGGGGCAGGACTTAATGGGGATAGCTAATCAGGGACAAAGGGGACAGTGGGAGCAGGAAGAGGTAAAGCCGGGGGAAGCCAAATTCTTTTTGTTTTACCATGTTTTTATTAAAGATTTTCAAATAAAAATACAAACATCCAGATAGGACATTATCCATTGTCTGTCTATATAAGGATAAGTACATGGGTGCGTGACTTAACATAGTCAATGCGAACAATACAAGTAAAATAAAACAGAACAATAAGAACAATAAGTATGAGGAACTCATATACTGGTGATGTTGGTCACGCCCCCAGGACATCCAGACACCCCTATTGGGATCAAGCTGTGCAGGGGATGCCATATTCTGATGATAGATTCTGACCAGGAATGAGCTCAGACGTGTTCGTACACGAGTCCAAACTTGCCTGAGCTATTCCGCCAGGATGCTGTCAAAGCGGACAGCCAATCATAGATGGCGGCGTCACCTATCATTGATTGTCCACTTTGACAGCTTCCTGGTGGGATAGCTCAGGCAGGTTTGGAATTGTGTCCGAACTCCCCTTAGTTTATCTCTATTTCTGACTATGCCCCAAGCCTGCTGGGCCCCCCTTGTTGGGGACTGGGCCTGGTACAGGATAGCTGTTTTTATCCCTATATCAGCGGCCTTGGTCTTGTCTGTCCATCTTTTGGCTAAGGACTCAAATTCATAACATATTATAGATCACCATGTTCTATTCTGATATGATATACTATACTATACTATAGTCCAGGGTTTAATGAAACCCTAAGGTTCCTCCATAGATTGCTAGAGGTTACTTAAGCAATGAGCAATTTCTGCCTCTCAGATGAGTTCCCACTGACACCGTTGATCTATTGGCTATCTGTAGGGGGGGTTATTTTCCCGATGACCACAAGTGCAAGGAACATTCCTCCCACTGACGATCACACTAATGTAAAATGAGTTGTAAATACAGTAATTTTTAGCAGGAAGTTCCCTGAGAGAAAGTTATTTCAAGGGTTCCTTTGTTAAAAAGGTTGAGAAAGGCTGGTATACCTCTGTAGCAGCTCACTGTAGGCTTATCAGGATCTTCAGTAATATGGATTCTAATTATCCAGGAAAGAGGAGACCCTGGAACTGTGGTATGAAGATAAAGCCTTTACTGCAGTATTTAGAGAAGTACAGATATCGACCCCTGTGAAGTCATGGTTCAGAGTTCGCGGCCTCAGTCGCTCATGGATTTTTTTCCCAGCCTAGCATTCCCGCATCAGGGTGACCTGACAAGTCACGCTGAATGCAGTATAATAGAACCTTTCTAATAGGAGCGACTCAAGTCGATCCGACTTAGAAAAAGGTTCCTGTACTACTTGGGGGCAGCTTCGGAGCGGCTTGCATTGACTTCTATACAGAAGTTGTTTTGCTAGCCGCGCTGAAGTCGCTCTGTATGGGGCGGCTTCAGAGTCAGGCGGGAGGCAGGCGACTTTGAAGCCGCCCTTGTGTGAACTATTTTTAGGCATTTTTTTTACCACATCCAAAATTTTCGGGTGCTCAAAGAACATAGCCCCCCGCGAATTTCAGGGGTCGACTGTATACAGGACTGCTTTATAAAGTAGCAAAGTGAATCAACATTTATATTTTCTTAGTTGCGAGTCCTCCATCTCATGTTCCTATGCCTACTGTGTTTATACATTTTTTGTTGTAAAGAAGTAACTGTCAGACCTTTCTGTTTGTTTTGTTTTTTAACACCCTAGTCATTTAACCATAATCCATATCTCCATACATCCTGACAAGTTTACAACAGATGGTGTAAGACCATAACATGATGATCTTCAACAAACTTCACAAACTTCACTGTGACAGATGATGGCACTGCATTGTCTTCTAAAAGAAAAATTTGCGCTAAGTGTACAATTATTGTGAGTGATATTGTGAATATAATGAAAATAAAACCTGTGAAGAGGTGTCCTGCGGCTGAACACTATAACCCTGATAGGGGGCACCACTAAATATGTATACAAAAAGTGCAGCGCTGGATATAAATGAACATTAGAAAAGTACTGTGCTAAATACAGACAAACACTAAAAATATATAAAATTAGAAAACTGTGCACAATAATTCACTTGAAATAAATATTGTCCATGAGTATACTTATGGACAATATTTATTTCAAGTGAATTATTGTGCACAGTTTTCTAATTTTATATATTTTTAGTGTTTGTCTGTATTTAGCACAGTACTTTTCTAATGTTCATTTATATCCAGCGCTGCACTTTTTGTATACACACTGCATTGTCTTCGATACACTGAAGAGTACGCGAAACACAGTTAAACATTATGGGCCCTTTAAGTGTCAATTTAGGGAATTAAAGCAATAAACAAAAAGTTAGGGCCCCATGCACACCACAGCAAATCATTTAGTGTGCACACAATGCGCAACCACTGTGATATTAAAGTTTTTTCTGGGTTCCCCCACTGGCACTTCTGGCTCCTCCTTTTCTCTTGCTATGGGGGCAGTTGTGTGTGCTTAGACCTCCAGAGTGCGGGGGAGAAGACACTGCAGGGGACCAGTCTAGCAGTGCAGAGGAATGGAGGATTGGGTAAGTAAATCTTCTCTTCCATGCCCCCTAGACCCAAAAGAGCAGTTAACCAGAAGGTAAATAGGATTCCTAGCACCAGAAACCAGCGTGAACCTGTGCTCATGCTCGTGTGCATTGCAAACATGCTCATTTTTCAGAGCGAAAGGGGCAATGTTAGATGTACTGTGACAGTTTGCATATATGTGCACACTTGGCACCCAGTGGTCTATCAAAACTGGTTTGTCGCTATGAGCAGCTGCTGAATGGTCTTCAGCTTGTTTCTGTGTTCTTAAGACTTGATCCGCTGTACCTGCTTACCAGTGCATGACCCAGCTTGCCTTTGGACTTCGCTTCTGCTCCCCCTTCAACTCTGACTTGTCTCTGACTGTTGATTCGGTATCGTTTGCCTGGCTATTGCTGACCTTGGCCTGCTTTCTGGACTTGCCTTGCCTACTGATTCAGTCCCTCTCTGCCTGGTTGGGTAACTGCTGCCTGTGTCCCGGTCTTTCTTCCGTCTCCTTTTCTGGTGCCAAACTGCTCCTGCTTCGTGTTCCAAGGACTGAAACTACCAGCTCTATCCACCGACGGAGTTGACATCACCAGCCAGCTGCTGCGGCACTCGTGCCACTCCTTGCCCTTACATTCTCCGTCTCCACCTTCAGGAATGTTGGGCAGGAGGCGTAAGAGAGGCATCCACAACGTTCCAGTCTTCACCAGGTACGTGATACAACCCTTGTAGTGTGGGCACAGCCCTACTACAAAGGGAGAATTTTCAAGCTTTCCTGGAGTTGGGTTTTAAAGTACGCTGGCCTGGAGGAGGCTGGCAGTGCTGAATGGAAGACGAAGCAGCAACTGCTCAGGAGTGTGGAGAGGGAGTAGTGCTTGGCCACATTTTTTTTTAATACCAGAGAGGAGTGGGGCCCTAAGGCTCCATTCACACTTCAAGATTTGGAATTGTGGGCAGAATCACAGCGATTCTGCTCGCAATTCCAAAATGCCAGACAATCACTGCACAATTATCCTCTAATAGCTCCCCAACTGCGATGCGATTATGCTGAGATTGTCATACGTCAGGACAGCAATCACATCAAACCGCGCCTTCAAAAGTCTCGTGAAGCTTGTTACCCGAAAAGGATCATGAGCGACAAACATGCATAGGGCTACTGATTTAAGTGAATGGGCTGGCCTTATGTGACACGCAAAGTCTCGTGAAAATCAAAATGACGAGCGGGATCGCAAAAGTGTAAAAGGAAACCTAAGACTAAATAAAAAATTCACGGGGGTTGACTTACTAAAGGAAAATAGACTGTGTACTCTGCAAGTGTAGTTGCTCAAGAGTTTAGTCAATTAAGGGAAACTTCACTTTGCAAAGAGTACCCAATCACATGCAAGGAAAATGTAAACAAAATATTTTTGCTTGCTCATGATTGGATGATGGAAGTCAGCAGAGCTTCCCCCCCTTTACTAAGCTCTGGAGCAACTGATTTACTAAAGGAATTCTGCAAGTGCAGTTGCTCCACAGCTTAGTAAATGAGGGAAAGCTCTGCTGACTTCCATCACCCAATCACACGCAAGCAAAAATGCCCGTTTTTTTTTTCCTTGCATGCGATTGGGTATTTTTTGTAAAGTAAGTGAAGCAGAGTGCACAGGGATTAATTTGCTAAAACTGGAGAGTGCAAAATTGGGTGCAGCTCTACATAAAAATCAGTCAGCTTCCAGGTTTTATTGTCAAAATCAGGTCCCCCCCCCCCCCCTACAAAAAAAGTGCCCAAAAGTTGCACTAGTTCTAAAGGTTGAAGTTTTTTCTTTCATGCATTCTATGCAGCTGAACAACCTTCAGTATGCAGCTTTCCCCACAGCCCCCCATATTTACCGGAGCCTGATCGCGATCCACAAGAGTAGCTGCTCTTCCGGGTCTCTGCCTGCTAAGAGGCCATAGGCTCCCACTGCTGTCAATCACAGCCAGTGAGGAGGGAGCGGGGCTAAGAAGCGAGCATGCATGAGTTCTCCCATAAGGGGTTACTATGGGGACACTCTGAGAAGAGGAGGTGCCAGGAGTGGCAGACCCGAGAAAAAGAGGACCAGGTCTGCTCTGTGCGAAACCATTGCACAGAGTAGGTAGGTATAACATGTTTGGCTTTTGTTTTGTTTTTTACATTAACCTTTAAAGTGTTACTAAACCCACAAGAGTAAAATCAGTCTGTATATGCAGTAAAGCATGCTTGTTATACTCACTGTGGAACCTAAGGGGTTAATCCTCTGCATTGTGTATGAGGGCTGCATGATCCTGTATTCTGTGATCCTCCACTTCTTCCACTGACTCCAATTCATCTCCTGATAGAACAGAGTATTAGGGGACAAGCTGCACATGCTCAGTTTGGTGTGTATTGATATAGTTTTTTTTTCCTTGGGAGGGTGCATGTGATCAGCACAGGGCCAATCAGCGCTGTCCAGACAAAGGGTCAGGGGTCATGCAGCCTCATAGGACAATCAGGGGAGAATGAAAATTCCTCCTACAAGCTTGAACCAGACACTGATAAAAGTCGCAAGACTGCTATAGACTGCTGATGAAAAAGGTATTTAGCAGTTTATATTTACTGAAACTATTGAATTTCCATGTTCTGTGTACTGTGGGAGACCAGATATAGTGAATCTCCCTTCATAAGTTTTACTTGTGTATCTGTAGTCTACCCTTTTGTTAACTATTTGAAAAGTATAGCTTGTGTTAGAAATCTTTCTTCCTCATTCAGCAGTGGGTGGGGAGCCTGGGCTTACACTGTGTGAAAGTTGATTGGAGAAAAGGCACCCCCCCCATCCCAATCCACATAGGCAGAGGAACGATGGAACATGCAGGGCTGTATTCTGAATAGACAAGCTCTCTGCTAATCCACCTCTAAGCTCCCCCCAACACAAATTTTCATCTGTTGTTATTTCATGTGTCGGAGAGCTTGTCAGAAGTGACTCTGCTGATAACAGAGGAACGGAGCACCAGAGAAAAAAGACACTTAGAGCTTTGGAGAGAGATAAGTAAACACTACAGATATATGTGCCTGGGTTAAATTTCATGAATGGGTTTACAACCACTTTAACTGAATAAGCTGCAGTTATAAGCTGATTGGCTACCATGCACAGCTGCACCAGACTGTCAGAGAACGGTTCGTAGAAGGATTGGCACACCTGCAAATGCCCAGCAAAGACCTGAAAAGATTGGCACATAGAAATTCGCCAATGCAAATGCGCATATGTGCCTGGGAAAGAACAGCCGCGAGGATTTATGTGCCAGTGTGCCAAAGCTCACGCAATGAGTGACAGATTCTGGCGCTCAGTGGCCTATTTAAAGCCAGCAGCATGAGCCATTAGTTGCTGGATGATCTTCAGCTTCCCCCATGTGTTCCTGTTCTTGATATTATTGGATTTCTTGTTACCGACCCAGCTTGCCTTTCACCTGTCTTGTCTCCATTCCTGGCTATGACCCTTGGCTTGTTCCACTGACTCCATTTCTGCCTGCAGTTCCGTGTATGACCTCTGGCTTGCTCTTCTGACTCCGCTAATGCCTGATTACCAGTGTATGACCCTGGCTGACTCCTGACTCTGCTTGCTGCCTTACTCCTGGCTGACCATCCATGCTTGACTTCTGGCCTGGCTCCTGACTCTGCTCCTGGCTCTCCTTTCTGCCAAGCCTCACCTGGTACTCATGAGGGACTCCTGCCCAGCAGTGCATCCTGGTTGTCCGCCGCCATCCAGTGGACATCTCCTCATCACCTCAGCCTGTCGCAACTGGCAACCTCTGCTTCTCTGAGCATGGCATTCCCTGTTACCACCATCAGGAGTGCTCTGTACCTAGCCGCAAGGGAAGCCCTCTCAGCACTTCAGCCTCCGACCAGGTACATGACACAGATTTTGTACAACCCAGTTTTAGTTAATTAACCCCACAGTCTGTTTGCCTTTAGTAAAGCCATCACCATTTGTTTTGATTCCATCGCTCACTACAACAGGAATACAAAGCTAAAACACAGCTCAGCCTTCATCCGTGGGCCATTTACGAATCCCCTAAAAAGCTGTGTTCAACAATACCAAATGTTCTGTCTGCCTCCTATGAGTGCTCTAGCAGACAAAAATAGTATTTCAAAATAATCTTGGATTAGAAATGCTGTAGATGAGGCACAGAAGGTGCTTAAAATAGTTTTACGAGCTGCTAATTACTTTTTTTTCTTTTCTGAGTCCACCCGTTCTAGTCTAGACCGGCGAGTTGGATGGAATTTCAATTGCTAAAATCATAATTTTCACCTGAGCCCGCGTGACCTCAACTAGTTCTCTAGTTCTGGGTAGACAACATCATGGAAATAGCGCTGTGGCAGCTATAAAAAGCAGAGGCATTTATGTGTAATGGCAGTACCTCCAAACACAATGGGGTACATTCATTAGTAGCTGGATTGAAAGTAGGCTGAATTTGTACACTGACACGTATGTACATTCATTCTCATGTATAATTCATAGTGGAAGCAATCTGGTGTGCTTATTTCCATACAATTACGCAAGGCGGTTTACACGGTACAGAACAGCTAGTTACCTGCTTGATCCTGCCTCTTGGTAGGGATTAGGTTGAATAATGTAGTTCTTCAGCATCCAAAATGAATATGTCTGCTCTTAATTCCTTATTATTAATGCTCCATCTGCAAATAGTATACTGGAAATTGGATGTAGGTCAGGTACGTGTAAATTGTAGATTCCTAGATCACAATTCTCATGTGAATTATCAAAAATTTGGGTTCTCATGGGATTTATCAAAATTTTAGTCAAAAAAAGAAAACACAAGAAAGAAAGGTGAAAAAAAAAAAAAAAATTGGTTTAAGAAGTACAAGTTGTATAATTAAACCCTGGCTTATTGACAGTTTGCCAGAGCACCGTCTATCATTAACTGCTTTTTTAATAAAAATAGAAATTTTTACCTTTTGTTCACCTTTTTTTTTTTTTTCTTTTGCACTTCAGCCCCTCAGTTGCTTCCTGTCTACATACACTTTATTCACTGACCAGTACACATGTCTGTTGACCTAGTGAACAAAATTCCCATTTTTGGTGGGTAATATACACACATGCCCTACTTATCTATGGTCCTTGTATGTGCGGGAACCTGGGGACCTGACGCCACCCCGTTTTGGTCTTGATGTGCTTGGCGGCGCATCTATTGGACCATGCTATTGCTGTATATATTTCTTTTATACTCATGATAATTCTATACATATGCACCCATCTCTCACCCCGAAGAAGAAAGGAACATAAATTTCAGAAATGCATAGGGTTGCTCGGGGTAGAAGAATTTTGGCCCTTCACCGTATCAGGGACAACATGATGTTCTAATTGATCCGAGCTTTAGGGTGCTCTAAGTATATGTATCTTTAATGTCCTCATCCGATGGATTTTATTATGTGATGAAGTTTAGACCACGTGGTCAACCTTCATTTATCTATTCCAATAAAATTTTGTATACTTTTAAACGCCTCGTACCAATTTATTGGAAAAGCCCACGAATACCGAGTGAGATGGAATGGATTGCGAAGGTGGGGGAGATCATGGCGGTGGAGGAGTGGCTTGCCACCTGTAGGGACACTCGAAAAAGATTTGACACCACTTGGGCATCGCCAAGAGACCACACCTCGGACACAGCCCCTGCCTCTTCTAGCTTGGATATTGCCTTACTGGCTTTGGCTGATCCTTAATTTGAACAATTGGTCCAAGCAAACCACACTTCCACCGATAGTAACCCTTTGGTTGCTGTCAATAATTAAGTGTTGAGTCCGGTGTGAACAGCAAGTTTCTGTTGTGTGAGCTACAGAGTTAATATATATATATATATATATATATATATCTAATATTTTTTTTTTTCTCTCTAATATTTTTCCAATATTACTGGTCATTTTTATTATGTTTCCTTTGAGAACTCATATCAGTTAAGATGGTGTTTGAATAAGCGGAGATCCTCTACTCTATCCTTGTAGGAAGAGTGTTTTTGTCCATCCACAGGGACCGATTGTCCAGGACTTATGGGAACCCTTAGGGATCCTACAACACTGATAAGGCTCATGGTTTTCGTTAATGTTTAACTGTATGTAAAAATGATGACTATTTTTCAAGGTTTTGTTATTATTTTTTATTTCTACTCTCCTTTTTTTTTTCTTTTTTTTACATTTTATATATGTTTTGTACATTTGAAAACTTTAAATAAAGATTATATGGGGAAATTGTGAAATTTGTATACTTTTTAAAATTTTTGTTACATATATCTTTACTGTTTTTCACATTCTGCCTTAAAAGTCCCAATTGGGGTAATCATTTTCTACAATTAAATGTGTTCGGGATGTTGGCAGAATCCTCTTTGTAAAAAAGACCAGTACTCCAGTGGCCGATCCCCTTCCTTTACACTCCAGGAATGGCTACATACAGGATCGGGACAAGGGGTGGGCAGGAGAGGCGGCTGCCCCGGGTAATGTGGTATCATGTGAGGTGGGAGGGCGCCACAAGGAGATCAGGGGTAGGGGATTTGTGTTGGAATTTAGGGGGGCGGCGGGGGGTAAGTATTGTTCTAGGAGGGGAAATTTGAGGGGGGGTGTGCTACGAGTTTTGATTTAGGGGGATATGTGTTGGGAGGGGGGATAGGGGGGAAGACAATTTGTTCTAGCAGGGGGGATTGAGGGGATATTTGTGCTGGGAGGAGGATTAGGGTGAGAAAGCTGTGTCTATCAGTCTTATAGCAGTTGTAGGTTTGCAGGTCCAACCTTTGTGTCTGCATTGGACTGGATGTGGTAATTGCAGATCTCTACTACTCTATATAACTAAGATGCATAACCAGGTTTGTATTTGGGTTCCCTGTGGAGTAGGACAAGTGGCACAACCAAAATTTTCATAAGACTAACCTGTAACATGGTGTTGTCCTCTTCTTTCCTTGGCTCGCTTGCTTGTTACTTGTGTTATTTTTGAAGACATAAGAGCACAGTTGTTATCAGAACAACGTTATGGTGTGGATATGTTTTCTTCCAACGTTTGAAACTTTTTCTTCTCTGGAATGATACAAGAAAGAACACCTGAAAAGTACATCAGGAATGAATAAATAGGAAAAAAATGTTAAATGAGCATTTAAAGTAGAACTACAGGCAAAACAGTTTTTTTGGATAGAGTAATGCCCTGTACACACGGTCGGACTTTGTTCGGACATTCCGACAACGAAATCCTAGGATTTTTTCCGACGGATGTTGGCTCAAACTTGTCTTGCATACACACGGTCACACAAAGTTGTTGGAAAATCCGATCGTTCTAAACACGGTGTATGATTTTTAAGTAATTAATTAGCATTTTATTGCATGACATAAGTATTTGATCACCTACCAACCAGTAAGAATTCCGGCTCTCACAGACTTGTTATTTTTTCTTTAAGAAGCCCTCCTGTTCTCCACTCATTACCTGTAATAACTGCACCTGTTTGAACTCGTTACCTGTATAAAAGACACCTGTCCACACACTCAATCAAACAGACTCCAACCTCTCCACAATGGCCAAGACCAGAGAGCTGTGTAAGGACATCAGGGATAAAATTATAGACCTGCACAAGGCTGGGATGGGCTAAAGGACAATAGGCAAGCAGCTTGGTGAGAAGGCAACAACTGTTGGTGAAATTATTAGAAAATGATGTTCAAGTTCAAGATGACGGTCAATCTCCCTCGGTCTGGGGCTCCATGCAAGATTTCACCTCGTGGGGCATCAAAGGTCATGAGGAAGGTGAGGGATCAGCCCAGAACTACACAGCAGGACCTGAGCTGGGACCACAGTCTCAAAGAAAACCATTAGTAACACAATACACCGTCATGGATTAAAATCCTGCAGCGCACGCAAGGTCCCCCTGCTCAAGTCAGCGCATGTCCAGGCCCATCTGAAGTCTGCCAATGACCATCTGGATGATCCAGAGGAGGAATGGGAGAAGGTCATGTGGTCTGATGAGACAAAAATAGAGCTTTTTGGGCTAAACTCCACTCGCCGTATTTGGAGGAAGAAGGATGAGTACAACCTCAAGAATACCATTCCAACCGTGAAGCATGGAGGTGGAAACATCATTCTTTGGGGCTGCTTTTCTGCAAAGGGGACAGGATGACTGCATCATATTGAGGGGAGGATGGATGGGGTCATGTATCGCAAGATCTTGGCCAATAACCTCCTTCCCTCAGTAAGAGCATTAAAGATGGGTCGTGGCTGGGTCTTCCAGCATGACAACGACCCGAAACACACAGCCAGGGCAACTAAGGAGTGGCTCCGTAAGAAGTATCTCAAGGTCCTGGAGTGGCCTAGCCAGTCTCCGGACCTGAACCCAATAGAAAATCTTTGGAGGGAGCTGAAAATCCATATTTCCTAGCGACAGCCCCGAAACCTGAAGGATCTGGAGAAGGTCTGTATGGAGGAGTGGGCCAAAATCCCTGCTGCAGTGTGTGCAAACCTGGTCAAGAACTACAGGAAACGTATGATCTCTGTAATTGCAAACAAAGGCTTCTGTACCAAATATTAAGTTCTGCTTTTCTGTTGTATCAAATACTTATGTCATGCAATAAAATGCTAATTAATTACTTAAAAATCATACAGTGTGATTTTCTGGATTTTTGATTCCGTCTCTCACAGTTGAAGAGTACCTATGATAAAAATTACAGACCTCTACATGTTTTGTAAGTAGGAAAACCTGCAAAATCGGCAGTGTATCAAATACTTGTTCTCCCCACTGCAACTAAAAAAAAAGTTTTCCCTTTAGTTATACTTTAACTTGCAAAAGGGGAAAACAAGCCTATGAAGCAAATTTAGAAATATAAAGAGAGATTCCACGGCAAGGCTTGCAAAGGTATGCATCATTCTTTACTCCCGCTATGTTGGCACTTTATTTTTTAACGAGTGGTTGGGGGGAGATTTATAAAAACATTTATTATTCTGCGTACAACAGTCTCACACACACGAGGGCTGTTTTTCATGGAAGCTGATAGACCTACCTGAATGTTATGGGTTGTGGGCAGGAAATGGAGAACCCATTAGAAACCCACAAGTAAAAGGAGAACATACAAACTTCATGCAGACAAAGAGCCTGACTTACTAAAAGGAAATGCTCAACAGTGGAGAGAAAGTGCCATGAAGATTATAGGAAAGCTTGTCTTGCAGGTCTGCATGAGTTTGCAGACCTTTGCGCAACCAGTGAGCGTGATCTGTTAACCGATCTGATTAAGGGTCTATGCATTGCAATCCCTGTTTACAAGTTTAATGGGGTTTAACATGAGAACCCTGACTGAATGATATTTCATTTGTTAAATAATTGTGTATTATAAACAATTGTCATCTTTTAAATTAAATTCTTCTTTTCACCCTTTTTTTCGTCCTTTGTAATATATCAGTGTTGCTGATCACCTGGAGCTTCTTTGCAGCCATTTCTTGTCTACATACAGTATAGCAGTGGTCTCCAAACTGCAGCCCTGGGGCTGGATGCGGTCCTTTGCTTGCCTTTATCTGGCCCTTGGGGCACTCTTCCTCCAACTGACACCAATGATGGGGCACTATTCCTCCAACTGTCACCAATGATGGGGCACTATTCCTCCAACTGACACCAATGATAGGGCACTATTCCTAAAACTGATACCAATGATGGGGCACTATTCCTCCAACTGACACCAATGATGGGGCACTATTCCTCCAACTGTCACCAATGATAGGGCGCTATTCCTCCAACTGACACCAATGATAGGGCGCTATTCCTCCAACTGACACCAATGATAGGGCGCTATTCCTCCAACTGACACCAATGATGGGGCACTATTCCTCCAACTGACACCAATGATGGGGCACTATTCCTCCAACTGACACCAATGATGGGGCGCTATTCCTCCAACTGACACCAATGATGGGGCACTATTCCTCCAACTGACACCAATGATGGGGTACTATTCCTCCAACTGACACAAATGATGGGGCTCTATTCCTCCAACTGACACCAATGATGGGGCTCTATTCCTCCAACTGACACCAATGATGGGGCACTATTCCTCCAACTGACACCAATGATGGGGCGCTATTCCTCCAACTGACACAAATGATGAGGCACTATTCCTCCAACTGACACCAATGATGGGGCGCTATTCCTCCAACTGACACCAATGATGGGGCACTATTCCTCCCACTGACACCAATGATAGGGCGCTATTCCTCCAACTGACACCAATAATGGGGTACTATTCCTCCAACTGACAGCAAAGATGGGGCACTATTCTTTCCACTGACACCATTAACCATCAGCCTCGGGAAGGTTTTACCCCCTTAATGACCAGGCCCTTTTTTGCGATACGGCACTGCGTCACTTTAACTGGCAATTGCGCGGTCGTGCGACATTGTACCCAAACAAAATTGATGTCCTTTTTTTTCCCACAAATAGAGCTTTCTTTTGGTGGTATTTGATCACCTCTGGGGTTTTTTATTTTTTGAGCTATAAAAAAAAAAACACGACAATTTTGAAAAAAAAAATAATATTTTTTACTGTTTGCTATAATAAATATCCCAAAAAAATAAATAAATAAAAACACAAATCTTCATCAGTTTAGGCCAATATGTATTCTGCTACATATAATTGGTAAAAAAAAAAAAAAAAAAAAAAATCGCAATAAGCTTATATTGATTGGTTTGCGCAAAAGTTATAGCGATTACAAAATAGGTGATATGTACTAGAACTTTTTTTTTATTTTCTATACTAGTAATGGCGGCGATCAGCGACTTTAAGTGGGACTGCGACATTGGGGCGGAAAGATTGGACACTTTTGACACTTTTTTGGGACCAGTGACATATTTACAGCGATCAGTGCTATAAAAATACACCAATTACTGTATAAATGACACTGGCAGGGAAGGGATTAACACTAGGGGGCGATCAAGGGGTTAAGGGTGTCCCTAGGGAGGTGTTTTTAACTGTGGGGGGAGGGGACTGGCTGGGAATGGAGAGAGATCGCTATTCCTGATCACTAGGAACAGACGATCACACTGTACTCCCCTGACAGAACAGGGATCTGCTTTGTTTACATTGACAGATCCCTGTTCTGCCTCTCTGTGGAGCGATCGTGGGTGGCCTGAGGAGATTGTCATTTCCCCCTGTGGGGATAGATCTATGGGCCGAGAGGAGGGGGGGCATCTTATACCTGGACCCCTCTTCCTTCTGGGCTGGAGATTAGACTACCTTGCTTGAGTCTGCACCTCTGAACTGACTAGTGGACAGCGCTCATGGACTTGTTCTCTACCTCCAGGATCTGTGAGTAGAGCCTAACCACTGTGCTTAAGTTTATCCATGGTCTTCAGCTGTGGATGCTGGATTTTTACAGATTGCCTAATTGTGCTTAAAACTGTCTTGTGGTCCCCAGACTGTCCTAGTCCACAGCCTTGTGTTGTATGTTACTGCAATGGTCTTCAGCTGTGTATCTACAGACTGTACTAGTCAAACGGTCCTTGTGCTGATGCCACTGATAGAGCAGTGTCCTCTGCATGTTGTGTTTGGTGTTTTGAAGTATCCCTCACCCCTCTATCTTCTCCTGTTACAAGTTTTTTCAACAATAAATTACAAAAAGACATCCCCTATACTGATTTATGAGTTGGAGAGAACAGACTATCGCTCTATGCTGTCTCTGCACTGTTTGGGTAAGAACCTGTGTAAGCTACATTGGCCCCTTTGGGGGTAGCGCTACAATGGTCGCTTGTAGTTTCCATTGGAACCCTGTGTGATAGGGTGGCAATGCATGACTAAGGCACCACAGATGTAATCATAACCCTCATAATAATAACCGCTACCAACCCCAACCCTTTTACCCCAACTAAACGGCAAAAAGCACCATGACACAATTGTTGGAGTAAAATTGGCCGTATCGGTCATTCATTAAACCAATAACAAAATATAACAAACATCCCTTAAAACAGGAACCAAAATAATAATACAAAATAACAAGGGTTGCCGATCTTTGGAGGCACCAAGTGTCAATGATCCATTTTGTATCTGCATAACTACTTACACATCCCCAGGCGCACCACGCCGGCTTGGGGACGACCTCAACATTCTGCAGATACCTCTCAGTTTTAACTTACCAGTTAACCCACCATTAACTGGCATTTCACAGGGGACTTCATACCTTAGCTGGGTTCCTAATATGATAAGCACAGCAGGTTTTTAAAACGACTCCAAAGACCCCAACAGCCAGGCCGGTAAAGTCACTTAAAGACGAACTGATCCAGTGCAGGGGCGGGTGGGTCGGGAACGTTCTTCCCCAAATGTGCCTTCAGCGGATGGCGGGAACTGTCCCAGTCTTCTTGAAGGACCCCCTTGCAGCCCCTCCTCCCCGCTGAAAATCACCAATTAGGTAAATGACCTAGCCACTTCCTACTTAACCCTATCTCTCCCCGATTACCTTGTCTCCCAGTCATGCTGGCCCTGCGCTATTTTTTTTTTTTTGCTTCGAGTTATACTTGAGCACAACTGGGAGATAGACCCAGAGTCCACAGAGTGTTGTCGCGCTACGACAGCAGGAGAACAAGGACCTTCATGGAAGGATCACCAGGTATTATTTGAATAAAAGCTCCAGATTTTAAAAAAATATTAAAACTTAGTTTAGAAATTATATTAACATTTTAAATTTTCATTTTAGTGACTGTGTTCAAAGGACAAGTCCAGCCTGAGCTCATTCGGCTGGGCTTCTCCTATGGATCACAAGAGTGCAATCCACTTTGCACTCCTGTCACCCGTTTTCAGGTCTGAAGTCCGCTCTCTGCTGGCGTCACCAAGATCAGTCCAGGCACCGCGTCATCCCGACTCTGGGAGTCTGGATCCGCCAGGTGCCTGGACTGACAGGTGTCTCAGCCTCTCAGCGAGCCGCTGAGACGGCTGCTCCCTGCCCCCTCCACAGCTCAGTTCTCCAATGAGCAGGGAGGAGCAGAGCAGGAGAGCTGCTGATTGACAGGCAGCAGCTCTCTGCTCGGGGAGGTGATAGAACCAAGCCATCGGCGGTGTTCATTGGCTCGGTTCTCAGTGAAGAAGCGGCGGAGTACAGATGCAGCATCAGACTGATGCTGCAGCCACCCAGGTTAGTATGATTATGGGATAAAAAAAAAAAAATCCCATACTTCTCTTTTAAAGATACTCATAAAAACTACAAAGTGACAAGTGCCTTGATCAATCCCTAAGGTTTGAAATGTGCCTGGACCAAAGGAGCAACGCCAAACAACCCACTTAGCATTGCAAATTGACTATACAGACTAAAACGCAGAAAAGCCTGTATGGTTTATGACACAAAAGAAAGGAATCCCAGATCAACATTTTGGATCGAAAAAAAATAAAAATCTGAATTAAACACAGTCAGTGTATGTGTGGGTTAGGCATTAAACTTGCCACTGTGATTGAAGAGACTAGCCATCAATGATCCATGCATCTAATCTCCTTGATACAGCCCCATCTTAATGGTGGAATAGGATATTACCATTTAATTGGAATACGGCACCAGGCCGCAGTCAAAATATGAGTTATTAACCTTCAGGCTGAAAGCAAAACATTCCTGACTGGCTAGTTAAATACATATATTAATGGATCTACTGGCAGATAATGGAGGTCACATATCTTGTTATTGAAGTAAAAAAAAGCAACAAGAGTAAAAATAGACACTTCTACCATGGACCTACAGTACAACACAACCATTCTTCACTTTGTTGCTTCACTTTGACTGATGGATATGGTAAGATAATGGAGGGGGCAGGGAGCTCGTAAAGGTCCAAAAAGTAACACAAAACAGCACTTTAAATCACAGTAAATATATATTACTTGCGAGCAGCTCAGAGGTTATATATGATAATGTGACACTCTAATGTAAACATTTTTTTCTTATTATCAAAAAATTATCAGCTGCTGTGCACTGATTCTCATACTTATCATTACTCATAAAGTGTCAAAAAAAAAGCGCGTAAGAGTAAGAATTATCTCCTTTCAGACATATATAAACCTGTGTAAATAACCAATAAAAACAGGAATGTGAAACATTCTGAAATACATTCACATGCAATAATCCAATATTGAAGTGACCTTATGATAAAACGGAAAACAAAAACCCACAAAAAAACAAAAAAGAGTGACAACCTGTGAAGCTCTGGTGAACTCCACGCCCAAGAGGGTTAAGGCAGTGCTGGAAAATAATGGTGGCCACACAAAATATTGACACTTTGGGCCCAATTTGGACATTTTCACTTAGGGGGGGTGTCCTCACTTTTGTTGCCAGCGGTTTAGACATTAATGGCTGTGTGTTGAGTTATTTTGAGGGGACAGCAAATTTACACTGTTATACAAGCTGTACACTCACTACTTTACATTGTAGCAAAGTGTCATTTCTTCAGTGTTGTCACATGAAAAGATAGAGGAAAATATTTACAAAAATGTGAGGGGTGTACTCACTTTTGTGATATACAATATATATATATATATATATATATATATATATATATATATACATACAATATATATATATATATATAAATATATCTATAATATATATATATATATATATATATATATACACACACTATATATATATATATATATATATATATATATATATATATATATATATATATATATTTATATGTGTATATATGATATATATATATTTTTTTTTTTTTTTTTTTAAAGACATGTATGTTTTGATTTTCTTCTATTTGGACAGCGGGACATTTGCATTTTTCTCCTATCTCTCTTTCTCATGCTGGGGCTTCCAATCCTCCAATTCCTGATAAATTTTCATAAAGCTCCATCTGACCCATTTAAAATGGTGGTAAGTAGAGGGGGTAAGTAATAAGGCAAGTCATTATGATTTGAAAGGTAGGAGGAAAAAAAAGAGGGAGATAGGGGGACCGCCAGACAGAATGTCAAAGCCCCGGCCTGGAATTTGCTTATTTAAATTCAATCATGCGGCCCCAGCCGAGACGAGAAATAGATGGCCTGCATTATGAATTTCTGATCAGACGACTGATAGGTTATAAGAGGGGACGTAATCCCATTGAGAAGGTCTATTTCTCCTAGCAAGGGCAAGTGATAGCTGCCCTTCCCAGCCATCCTATTGCTTGCCCTTTCTTTAATTCATTCACCTTCTTTATAAAAGGGGCAGAGAAATCAGAATACGCATTTCTGTGATGATAAATGCACAATAATCATTCTCCCTCGGAGATGTGCCTGTGCCCTACAAAACCAGACGTAGCTTGCCTAAACTACATATATTTCTCCCTTTTTTTTTTAAACCTAATTGCATTTTTTCCACTCCCAGCCTCTTTTACAACAATCATAAATATTGGAGAAATAAAAGATTAGCCACTGCCGCCTCTTAATCCTCATTCCCCACTTTTTATCGTATCATCCTGGCTATTAAATACAAAATGTTTATTTTTCCATCTGTGTGGTATAGTTTGGTAAATGAATGCATATATTAAAGGTGCAATCTGCTTTCTGGAAAGCAGCTGTATAGAAAACTCAAACAAAAGAAACACAAAACGTGTCCATGACGGGGACGATACATTAAAGGCTGAAACTGCTACATTTTATTCTATTTTTTTAATATTAGACAATGTTTAACTATATTATAAAGTGGCTATGGGCACATTTTCACCCATGTTTACCGTATTTCAACGATATCAAATCAGGTGATACATAACGTTTAAGGTAAACTCCAAAACAAAAATGTAATATAGTGCAGATTACTACATTTTGGATGTGGTGACTGCATTTTTTTTTTAAGGCTTTATTTTCGTTATTTTTACATGGTGTTTCTGTTATACACTGATCACTGAACACCCCTCCCCCCTCATCCCCATAACATAGAGGGGCGGGGGGGGGGGGGTTCTGTGGTTCTAAGAGATACCTGGGAACAATGTAACTGATATAAATCAGCAAAAGCAGAAAGTAAAAGAATTTACCAGCACTTCTCTTCTGGCAGGATCAACAGTCATTGAACAGATATAACAAAACACTTTTAATCATATATATATATATATATATATAGATCGTATATCATATATAAGCGGTTCTAACATTTTTTTTTTTAAGTGTTACTAAACCCACAAAAGTAAAAATCAGTCTGTATATGCAGTAAAGCATGCTTGTTATACTCACTGTGGAACCTAAGGGGTTAATCCTCTGAATTGTGTAAAAAGACAGTTTGATCCTGTCCTCTCTGATACTGCCCTTCTTCCACTGTCCCCTGATAATTTCCTGATAACACAGAGACTATGAAGTCAGGCTGCACATGATCAGTTTGCTGTGTATTGCTAGAGCAGTTTTTTTTTTTTTTCTTGGGAGTGTGCATGTGACAAGCACAGGGCCAATCAGCACTGTCCAGACAGAGGGTTAGGGGTTATGCAGTCTCATAGGACAGTCAGAAAAACCTTCTGCATGCAGCCCCCCCCCCCCTTATAATTACCTGAGTGCGATCTCGATCCAGCAATATGCATGAGAGCAGTGGCATTGCAGTAGGAGCCATTGGCTGCTGCTGTCAATCACAGTCAGTGAGGAGGGAGCGGGTCAATGAACACACAGAGCCGGCTCAGGAGTGAGCACGCACAAGTGCCCCCATAGCAAGCGGCTTGCTGTGGTGGGCATGCTGCTGGGAGGGGAGGAGCCAGCATAGCCAGTAGGGGACCTGAGAGGATGAGGGCTACTCTGTGCAAAACCATTACAGAGAGCAGGTATCTATAACATGTTTGCTATTTTAATTAAAACAAACCAAGCATTTACAATCACTTTAACAGAAAAGTAAGGGAGCAAATAAGGGATGTTTATATACACATAAAATGGTGGCTGTTGCAATTTGTTATGTCACATGTCACCGCCCCTTTCACAAAGCACACAGGAACAGAGCTGAGGACATGCCCTCCCCTGTCACCATTTTTCTCTTGATGTCAGGAAAACTTGTCAGACTCAGAAGTGATTCATGCAGATAGTAGAGGAAGGAGGCAGCAGACAGAAATGACAATTAGTGCTCTGGACAAAGACAAGTACACAGGAATATTCTTTGTTCATATTCTTTGTTCATATAGTTTACAACCACTTTCAGGCTGGGTTCACACTATTGCGAATTGGATGTGGGTTTCCCCCCGCACTCAGAATTTATATATGCGTGCCAGAGCTTTGTGTGTGTTGGCATTTGCGTGTGAGCATAGGCGACAGGGGTGATTTTACATATTTTTTCTATTTCAATGTTTTTATTAAGGTTTTATGAGAAAAGGGAAAGTATACAATTTGTACACAAACAACAGTATCAAAATAGAGGTAAGATAAGGTCCCACAGCGCAGGTGGGTGATATCAATATATAAATGGCAGGCATAACCAGCAAAATAGCATATCGTAATATCAACTATCGTAATCAATAGAAAACTTTTCTGTCACACAGAGATAAACCAACCTATCAGGGCGCTCGGAAAGCCCACGCAGGGGGCAAAAACAAAATAGCTCAGCATTTCCATAACCCACTGGCCAGTCGACGTGGGTCACGATCTCTTCCAAGTACTCCGTACCAAATAGCAAATATGGAAGCCATAGAAGTCTAAAGTAGAGAAGGGAAAGGGAAGAGACAAAAGAAAGTTACAAGGGAAGGGAAAACTGCCCAAGAGATCCGTCAGAAAGCCCACTGTCCTGATCCGCACTCTTGAAGTGTCTGAAGGTTGGTGGTATTTAAGCTGAGGGTCCCAAACACCATCAATCCTAGCAGATCTATCTTTCAGTACACTGACCAGCTTTTCATGTAACATGTTCTAGCTCATGTTCTAGGTCAGCTTACATTTCATAACCACCAAGTCTACTACCGGGTTGTTCCAGGCAGTCCCTATATCGATTTTTGCAGCAAGAAACGTAAAATAAAGAAGAGTCTGGGTATATTTGGGGATTTTGGCAAACCAGCTCATTGAGGAGGGCCACTCTGGGATTCTTTACTATGTTTACATGCGTCACAATAGATCAGTGTATGAACTCTGGGTACTAACATTTATAGGTAAAGTTGATCCAGGGAATATCTAATTGTCTCTCGAGGGATCAGGAAGGATTTTTTTTCCCTGGCTGCATCAAATTGGATCATGCTGTCCTGGGGTTTTTCACCTTCCTCTTGATCAACTGTGGGTGAAGGATTGTGTATATAGGATTGTATTTTTTATTTTTTTTATTTTTGGTTGAACTAGATGGACTTGTGTCTTTTTTTAAACCTGATTAACTATGTAAAGTAATAGTATATATAAACAATACAGGTAAACATACACTACAAACAGCGCTATTGTTGAGCAAGAAAATATAAAAAACATGCGGCCAACTACGCACAAAAGTAATTAAACAGAGAGGTATAGAGTCTGTGAAGTGATCAGGAAAATGTCCATAGGTGATAATAAAGCTGAATCACAGTGTGCGCCTTCCACCGGTCAGTAGGACTTCACCCTGTGTTAACACTCTCCCCCTAGTGGGTCAAACTCACCAAACATGTAAGTTAAAAAGGCCTCCAAAAAAAAAGGATCTCCTTAACACATCTCACTCAGTACCACTCCAGGGGGTTCAGGGGGGGGTCGCAACTCCAAACAGATAGATGACAAAGAAAAAAAGTATGCACATAGCGTAATTCTGTTTATTTAGATGAACCCCACAATCTTCACAAAACACCCCTCAACCAATATACGTACAAAATAAAAAGCAGTCAATCAAGCAAAAAGGAGTAATGCGTGTCACCATTCAGAAGATCAGCCGGCTCGGTATCCAGGGGAACAGATCACTTCCTGGTTTGTGGATCAGGCTGAGCTGGAACGCATACCTCACTTCCGGCGTCGTGTAAGCCACGCCCTGACGCGTTGCGTCATATCCTGACTTCGACAGAGATTAACTATGTAACTCTCACCCAAAACCAACAAACCTTAGCACATGACCACCAGGTATGAAACATCGTGCCGGGCTGGATTTTAAATTCTTTATTATTATTTTTGTTTATTTTATTATTTTATTATTTTTCTTACTCTTATTTAATTTAATGTTATTGTTATCACAAAGGAGTGAACAAGCCCACTTGTGATAGCTTTGGGCAGTGACAGATACTCAATGGAGACATCAGGGGTCTATCAGACCCCTGATGTCTCCCCTGCCCTCCAAGGTAGCTCATCAAACACAGACCGTGTTTGATCAAGGTCATCCTTGGTTGTAACAGTCAGGGAAGGACAGCTTTAAAACTAGAAGTGACGATTGCATTCATATTCACCGCAGCTAGGATTTCTCTTGCACGATCCTGGAAATTCCCCACAATTTCCTTTGGCCTTTCAAAGGCCAAATTAACATGGATCATGATCAATGATGGCTATTCTCTGGGATAAGCTGACCTATTTTGAGCAAGCATGGGATCCATGGATAAAATACCTTCCGGGACCCTCCTGATCTGGACAGAGGGATCCTTCTTGTTCAACACACAGCAGGTGCACGCCTTGCACTTAGTCCTTTGCACCTCTCTTTTCTGCTTTGTTCTTTTTCCCTCTTCACTAAATTTTTTCTTTTCCTCTATTCTTTTCACTTTCCATCCCTTCTTTTCTGATGCTGGTATAACTTCTAAGCAATTGTTGGTCCAGTGCGACCTCATTCCCAGATAAATTCAGGAGGGGTTTTGAAGAGGTCTACGGCGTCAAATAGGTTGATGTTCATTGCATGTTAATATATACATGGACATGGGTTTTGTTCTTATTGGGTTTTTTCTTCAGAGGACCTGTTCATGGAGAACACGTTCAAGTAGTCCATTCCCTGTTAAGGATTATGACTCGGCTACCTGACATCATAATGGGACAGGTTTTATGCTACTGATTATTAACATCTTTAATAACATCTTTCTTTTGTAATCAGTACTGCACGATGAGATGGACCAACATGTACTTACATGTTCTTTCGAAAATGTAAAAAAAATAATTATCAGAAAAAAAAAAAAACTAGAAGTGTCAAAATGATCCTCACAGAGGAGGGAACAGGGGGGGGGGGACAATTATGACAGTATATCATGACAGTACAGCTCTTAATATTACAAGATAATACACAACTAATCATACATGGTAGGACACAACTGACCACAATTTAGGAATCCCAGCTTTATACTATTTAATTTCACGTCTGCACGTAGAACTGCCTATCACTGACACTCCTGGGTTTTGATCTTTAATGTTTGGAAACATGGTGTAAACTCCTTTATGCTGAAAAATTTCAGCAGCATTCTTCTTCCAAGAAACACTGAGTCATCTTTGCAATGACAGAAATGTGGCTAAGGAACTGAAAATTAAATAATTGCTTAAAGACAGAAAAAGTTTCAAAAGTTCCACAATGAAATAAAAATTGTTAAAAGTGAAACGCAAATGAGTCCCTGGAGAACATTTGAAGATGCCATTTTTCGGTTAGTATTTATGGGTTATGATGTCTCACTAATTTAAAGCTGAACTAAAGGCAGATATATAGTATATTATGTATTAGAATTTGTAGAGTTAAAGTGTTAGTAAACCCAGAATCCTGCAGTCACTATATCCGATCTCCCACAGTACACAGAACATGGAAATGCAGTTGTTTTAGTAAATATAAACGGCTAAATACCTTTTCTTATAGCAATCTTGTCAATTTATAACAGTTCCTAGTAAAACTTGTAGGAAGAGTTTTCATACTGCACTGAGCTGTCCTATCAAAATCCAGGACCCCTGACCCTCTGTCTGGACTGTGCTGATTGGCCCTGTGCTGATCACATGCACCCTCCCAAGCAAAAAAAAACTCTAGCAATACACACCAAACTGAGCATGTGCAGCGTAACTCCAAAGCAGTGGCAGGTGGTGCTCAATTTTTTTTTGGGGGGGGGGGGGGAGGCAAAGGCGGCGATCCATAGCCTTACCTTATTCTTAGCTGTCAATCTTGATGATCCAGGGTCTGGGGGAGACCACAAAGCCCCCGGGTTGATGCTGTTCCTTGGCTCCCGTCAGCCTCCTCCCCTGCGGTAGAGGTGCGGGGAGGAGGACGATGACAAGGTGGTGGTGTTGGTGCTGGATCTGGGGTAGGGCTCCTGGAAGAGGATGTTGCTGCCCCTCCACCCCTCCACCTGCTGCTCATCGCTGCACATGGCCCGGAGCTTGCAGAGGGAAGAGGCGGGGCCGTTGCTTCTCCTCCTGGCTGAACAGGAAGCAGGTCCTGAGATCCAATTGACTGGGAGTCCTAAGACTCCCTGTTCAATCAGGTCTCAGGACCTGCTTCCTGATTGGCCAGGAGGAGAAGCAGGAAAACATTAGCGAATATTCATAAGCATGTATGGCAATACCGCGTTTCTCCGAAAATAAGACCGGGTCTTATATTAATTTTGGCTACAAAAAACACACTAGGGCTTATTTTCAGGGGATGTCTTATCTATGTCCCCTGTCTTCTCTCCCCCTTTATCCCTGTCAGCTCAGGAGTCATCATTATGACATCTTTAATCCCACAAATGGACCTTAGTTGGAGTCATTGTGGAAGTGTGTAGTCAGTTTTGTGAAAGGATTGTATAGTGTCCAGTGTGTCTCCTTTTGTAACTTTATAAAAAAAGATTGTATAGTGTCCATTGGGACTCCTTTTGTAAATTTGTTGTTGAGGGTGCCTTGTTGGCGGCGCCTCTGGGTGCTCACCTGGTCCACCGGAGCTCTACTTCTCTGCTCCGAGCACCGCCGAGGGAAGGGGCTGCTGACGTCAGCAGGGAGGGGAGGGGGGATCTCTGGTGGGTCGCGTGGGCACCCAGCAGCGCTATGAATAGGGTGATTTCGAAAATAGAGTTGAAGGGGGAGACACAATGGACATTGTGTGATCTTTTTGCAAAAAGGATTATATATTTTTGCAAGGACTTTACTGGGGCTTACATTCGGGGTAGAGCTTATATTGCAGCCCACCCTGAAAATCAGGCTAGGTCTTATTTTCGGGGTAGGGCTTATTTTTGGGGAAACACGGTATGTGTGAACTAAAAATCTCTATTTTCCATTGCATAGTTTGCTGGAAAGGGTGTATAGCAGTGTGCAGAGGGTCCAGCCAGAATTTGTAGTGTTAACATGTGGTCACACCCCTTTAGCACCTGATTGTTTATTTACATGTACAAGCTTTTGGGATTTGAGCACAGCTATGTCCTTTTTTTTTTTTTTTTTTTTGCATAGTTAGTTTTAGCCCTCACTGCTTTAAATTTTAATTTAAAGCTTAGATTTACCCTAAAATGACTGAACACGTATAAATAACGTAGAATAAATCATAACGCATAAACTATTTTGTCAGGGTGCTCCTATTGTGCTGCATTCTTGCTCCTGAGCTGAAATCGGTAGACACTTTTTTTAGTTTCTATTGGTCTGCAGATTTTCAAGGCACTATTATCACAAAAGCCAAAATGTGAACTGTTTCCAAAAGTATTCTAATCAGACAAATTGTCCTGGTAATACCAGTGATAAACTAAGATGTCGTTATTAAAACATACAATTTTCAGGCTTATTATGTTCTATCGCTGCTCATACTTTTAACAATGTAACATTATAGCAGGTATTATGCAAGTAATACAGTTTATACTGTTTTTAATCCATCATAATGTTGTTAGCATAAACTGTATAGCTATGCATGGATTTTATTAATGTTTAATGCTATTAATGTCTGTTCTCCAGTGAATGTAATTTGAGCAGCTTTAATCAGTTCATGTGAATATTGAGATCCGATGAAATGAAACTCTTTCTAATTATTGACAATGAGCATTGAATCAATCGGCATTAGTTAGAGTTCAAATTACAGCACAAAGCCAGTCCCTGTGGACAAGGCCAATGAAAGATTGGCAGACAACAGTTTAAAAAAAAAAAAAAAAAAAGACACTCAGGAATGACACAATGTAACGGCGGTAACCTCCACCTGTCCTTTAATAGAGGGCTATGTATAAATATTCAAAATATATATTTAAAAAAAAAAGTCTGAGTTGTTGCCCATAGCATAGCCTATGATTCCTTGTTCATATTTCCAAAAGATAAAAGATGGCGTCTGATTGGTCTTTATTCACCTCTGGGTTTTTTATTTTTTTGCTAAATAACTTTAAAATTTAGAGAACAAAAGTTGTGAAAAATAAAATGTGTTTTTCTTTTGTTTCTCTTATAAAATTTTGCAAACAAATAATCTTTTTTCATAAATTTAGTTCCAATTGTGTTCTGCTACATTTCTTTGGAGAAAATAACCCAAATCAGTGTATACTATAGTATTTAGTCTGTAGGAAAGTTAAAGAGTCCACAAACTATGGGATATATGGCAGAAAAAAAAAATAATTTTTTAATTAATTTTTTTTGTTATTAATTTTTTTCTTTTTATTTACCAATTTTTTACACACATTGTGACCAGAACAATACAGTATTACTATAGTGAAACTGTACTTTTACACATTATTATTGCTTATGCCAGTGAATTTCCCTGGTAGAAGCAACCATTTTTACTGAATGAAACTGTCTCATTCAGCGTTTACTATTGTCATTAGCTGGGATTAGACCTGTCTGCACCATGTGATCACTGTGACCAATTACGGCTAGGAACACAATTGTACACAATGAATGGCATGAAAGGAAGCATTCCAGGAGGACATCTTATGACGTCCACCTGGAACGATGAATGTCCCACCCAGCCGTCAATTGACAATAGGCTGGGCGGGAAGTGGTTAAAGCGTATCTTTGGTCAAGTTTTAAAATCCTTAATTTATTTTCACCTTGTATCTCTAGCCTACTCCTAATAATATGAAAGATCTTGAAATGTGTAAACTAAAGCCCCGTACACACGATTGGATTTTCCGACGGGAAATGTTGGCTGTCAGGCTGTTGGTGGAAAATCCGACCGTGTGTGTGCTCCATCGGACAATTGTTGCTGGACTTTTCGCCAACAAATGTTGGCTAGCATGTTTTCAAATTTTTCGCCAACAAATGTGTGTTGTCAGATTTTCCGATCATGTGTACACAATGGCGTAGTCAGCAAAAGTTCTCCTACTCTGTTTGATGGACATGAGGCACTTGGCAGCAAAAGCGGAGCGTGCGGGAACGTCAAATACCCTTTTAAAGGAGCCCACAAACTCAGGGTAACTCAAGACATTGTGTCTATTAACACAGATCGGGCCGATCGGCCCCACTCCCCGCTCGCTCGGCATTTGATTGACAGCAGCGGGAGCCAATGGCTCAAGCTGCTATCAATCTGCTCAATGAGGAGGGAGACAGCGGCGAGAACTGTTGTTCTCCAGCACGTCACTGGATCAGTTCAGGCTCAGGCAGTAGCGGCCAGGGTTTCCAAAGTTAGTTTGCTAAATAAGAAAGCTAATCGTAGAACAATTTATTTTTAAATAAATGATAACATGACTAACATTTTTTAACATCTTAAAGTTAAAAAATGTTAGTCATATTATCATTAATTTATAAATAAATCGTTCTATGTGTGTGCACTGTGCTAATGGGTGTCTATTAGGGCCATCAATTTTTGACAAGCATGTCATTCAAGCCTGAGGCTCTAATTGGCTTGTTTCGGGTTGTCCTCTGGGCGCAGAACCTCCTACTTTTGATTTTAGCAAATCAATATTCGCTATCGCGGCTTCCCGTCCCGGCCAATCAGGAGGCTGAAGATTTGGAACCTGGAAAGAAGACCTGGTTAACAACGGAAGCCGACAGATATCAGGGCAGCCGTGACAGCAATCCGTTTGTAGGTACCGTATATACTCGAGTATAAGCCGAGTTTTTCAGCCCATTTTTTAGGCTGAAAAACCCCGCCTCGGCTTATACTCGAGTGAATGTCAACTTAAGAAAAAATGTCCCGCAATGGAGGCGAAAAAGGGGACGGGCCATCCCGCTCATGAATCGGACCGGCGCCCCTGTGAGTTTCCCCTCCCTTCCATGCTGTGTGTGCAGCCGCATAACGATGTCCCGCCTCCTAGACCGCCTCTTGTGATAGACGGCCCAGTGATCCAATGCTAGGAATCATTGTGCCGTGTGTAATTGGAGGCAGGACATTGTTACCGCGGCTGCACGGCGATTCAGATCATGAAACAGTGGGACATCGTGACATTGTGACATCTCATTACCAGGAACTGGTAGGCTGTATTTCATGTGCACTGGCAGGCTGTATTTCATGGGCACTGGCAGGCTGTATTTCATGTGCACTGGCAGGCTGTATTTCATGGGCACTGGCAGGCTGTATATGATGGGCACTGGCAGGCTGTATTTCATGGGCACTGATAGGCTGTATATAATGGGCACTGGCAGGGTGTATTTCATGGGCACTAATAGGCTGCAAATGATGGGCACTGGCAGGCTGTATTTTATGGGCACTGATAGGCTGTATATGATGGGCACCAGCAGGCTGCATTTCATGGGCAATTTACTGGTAGCTGCTGCATTTCCCACCCTAGGCTTATACTCGAGTTAATACGTTTTTCCATTTTTTTGTGGTAAATTTAGGTGCCTCAGCTTATATTCGGGTCGGCCTATACTCGAGTATATACGGTAAGTCTCACAGTGGACCTGGATGGGTTTGTTTTCGCCCCCCCTAAAATATTTTAGCACCAGCCACCACTGGGCTTAGTTAAGAAAAAGAGGAGGCTGGGGGGGGGATCCTGCAGCAGAGAACATTTTTTACCCTAATGCATAGAATGCATAAAAAGCCTTCAAGCTTTAGAACCACTTTAAGCAATAATAAAGGGCAACTCCTGCCAAGCAGCTTGCTACACATTTGAAACCACTACACAGGAAATGTCTCAGCTGCCAAGGGATTTGCAAAGTAATGCAAATGTTCTTGTTATCCACCCACCTCTGTCAGTCAGTCAGAAACATGCAAAGTGTTATACTAAAAAACAACAGTCAGGCTTTTAGGGATGGTGGAGAATTAGTCTACAAAAGACAATTCATCACACCAAAGGCTAGTTTGTATGGTAAGGATGAAGAAAAAAGTTACAAAAAAAAAACTGCGTTCATCATATTGCCAAATAGAAGATGGTGGGCGTTTGTGTTCTAGTAGCATAGGGCCCTCATCTATCTCTCTGTCTCTCCTGCCCAAAAGCAATCTATCAGATTAAATTCTGTACTGTAAAAGTCATAGATGCAATCTCCTAATCTCTCGCGTTGCTGTTGAGCATTAGATTCAGTTCCTATTTTGGACAATTTGGTAAACGAGGCAGCGCTATTTGGATTGTTTTTTAAATATAAATACAGTTACAGTTCTAGGTCCGCATGATATGAAATATTTAATGAGAGAAAATGAAATTCAGCAGGTCTCTCAAAATCAAATAGAAGAATATTTCTTTGTGAGGAAGATGATTTTTATTAAATTCTGAATTCATATTTTTTCATTAAAAAAAATATACAAAATGTGTCAATAGTGAGGTCTGAGGAACCCCAAAATGAGTGAGGAGAATGGGGATTCATACTGAGCATAGTGCCATCTTCATTTCTCCAAAATGTGCAAGTCTGTGAAGTATATATAACCACTTGCCTATCGGGCACTTTCACCCCCTTACCGACCAGGGCAATTTTCAGCTTTCAGTGCTATAACACTTTGTATGACAATTGCGTGGTCATACAACACTGTACCCGAACAAAATTGTTTTTAAGAAACCAGTGGTGAGATGATTGGAGCTTTGTGACATGGTGCCTTATCCTGCTGGAAGGAGCCGTCAGAAGATGGGGACACTGTAGTCATAAAGGGATGGACATGATCAGCAACAATAGTCAGGTAGGCCGTGGTGGTTAAACGATGCTCAGTTGGTACTAAGGGGCCCAAAGTATGCCAAGAAAATATCCCCCACACCAATACACCCCCACCACCAGCCTGAACCGGTGATACAAGGCAGGATGGATTCATGAGCCAAATTCCGACCCCACCATCTGAATGTTGCAGATGAAATCAAGACTCATTAGACCAGGCAACGTTTTTCCAATCTTCTATTGTCCAATTTTGGTGAGCCTGTGCCAATTGTAGCCTCAGTTTCCTGTTCTTAGCTGACAGGAGTGGCACCCGGTGTGGTCTTCTGCTGCTGTATCCGATCTGTTTCAAGTTTGGATGTGTTGTGTGTTCAGAGATGGTATTCTGCATACCTTGGGTGTAACGAGTGATTATTTGAGTTACTGTTGCCTTTCTATCATCTGGAACCAGTCTGCCCATTCTCCTCTGACATCAACAAGGCATTTTCCTCCACACAACTGCCGCTCACTGGATATTTTCTCTTTTTCCCACCATTCTCTGTAAACCTGAGAGATGGTTGCGCGTGAAAATCCCAGAAATACTCAGACCAGCCCGTCTGGCACCAACAACCATGCCACGTTCAAAATCATTTAAATCCCCTTTCTTCCCCATTCTGATGCTCGGTTTGAACTTCAGAAAGTCTTCTTCATGGCACCTAGATGCCTAAATGCATTGAGTTGCTGCCATGTGATTGGCTGATTAGCAATTTGTGTTAACAAGCATCCACAATTTAGCCCCCAGCTACATCACTAGCCTAGTCTCTAAATATCAACCTACTCGTTCTCTTCGTTCCTCTCAAGACCTCCTGCTCTCTAGCTCCCTCATCACCTCCTCCCATGCTCGCCTTCAGGACTTTTCCAAAACCTCTCCAATCCTATGGAATGCCTTACCCCAATCTGTCCCCAAAGCCTTCCCTACCCACACCTAACAACTGTTTTTTCATTTTCTCCATCAGCTCACCCCCCACAGTTATTACCTTTTGTTTCCACTTGACCCTCCCTTCTAGATTGTAAGCTCTAACGAGCAGGGCCCTCTGATCCCTCCTGTATTGATTTGTATTGTAAAGCCGTGTACACACGGGCGGACTCTTCAGCATCAAAGGTCCGACGGTCTTTCCGACAGACTTTTGACGGAGTTACGACGGAATGTCGGACGACCAGACTTGCCCACACACGAACGGACTAAAGTCCGTTGGTTTGAACGTGATGACATACGAAGGGACTAGAATAAGGAAGTTCATAGCCAGTAGCCAATAGCTGCCCTTGTGCCTATTTTTATCCATCATACTAGCATACAGATGAACTGATTTTTCGACCGGACTCGAGTCCGTCGGAAAGATTTGAAACATGTTCCAAATCTAAAGTCCGTCTGATTTTCGACAGAAAAAGTCCACTGAAGGTCCGATGAACCCCACACGCGGTCGGATTGTGCGACGGATTAGTTCCGTCGGACCAGTCCGGTCTAAATGTCCGGTCGTGTGCACACGGCATTAGTGTACTGTCTGCCCCCAGGTTGTAAAGCGCTGCGCAAACTGTTAGCGCTATATAAATCCTGTATAATAATAACTGAACAGGTGTACCTAATAAAGTGGCCGGTGAGTGTATGTATGCTACATATGTGCATATCTAGTTCCCTGATTTTAGCAATTAGAATTTAGCTGTTGCATGGTAACTCAATATAAAGGATTTCAGATTTAAAATAATTTAAAAATGATTTCACGACTCTTGAAGGAACACAAAATGGAAATAAAGGGAGCATAATATATTTAGTTGAAGTTGTTCTTTTAAATGTCTGTTTTTTTTTTTTTTTTTTTGCAAAGAAGCAGAAGCTACGTGTTGTATTGAGTAAACTGGACAAACAACCCGTATCTTCGCAGTAATTAATCAGTTTATCACTTAGAGCAATTCAAATGTAAAACTGTTCTTTGCAATCCGCAGCTCTTGTTTCTCATACTTTTACTTTAAATGCCTCGGATTAATTTCAGTTTAGGGCCAGCTAGAGAACTGATACATAAGAAATATAGAGAAATTGCAATATTATATGTCCAAATGAAAATAAACCACTGGCAACAAAAGGAGCCGTAAAACTCTGCCTTTATCACAATATATAGAGTATTTTACATAGAAATGTCCAAGAAAGAGCTGGAAAACTAGATGGATTGTTTCTCGGTAAAACAAACACAACAATAAAGAAAAAAAAAAATAGTAAATGACAAACTAATGAGAGAAATAAGTGCCTTGGATAAAAGAAAACACTTTCAAACAATTTATCATAATGGGATTAAACACCTTAACGCTGTGTTTTCTTTTCTCATTGAAATGCAAGATTGTGCATTGCGAATCCTCTGTGAAATTTGTCACCCCACTCTCCTGTCAATGATAACTGAGTGCTCCAAGGGATTAAGATATGAAAATAAATGTTAAAGAAGAGACAAGAGATTGAAGAGAAATAGCTATGATTCACATTTGCCAACAAAACTGTGTTAAAAGTGAACATATATTCGTGGGAGAAAAACAAAAAAACCAAATCATGGAGCCTCCCAAGAGTGGGACAGAGTGTGCTCCAGCATTGTTATTAGTACTTCTTAGTAACATTTGGATCATTGATTATTATAGAAAGTTTGTAGTTTTTTTTTTTGTTTCTTTTAATCAAGTAACATTTTTTTTGAGGTTTATGTAAAACATTGTTTTAATGACAATAGCCATATTAACTTATCAGATAAAGCATATATGCAAACAATTGCTTGTGTGACTTAAAGCACGGAGAAATAGTAAACAGCCACATAGGTCATGCTTTACAAGGTAGAACCCTACAGTGCCTTGAAAAAGTATTCACACCCCTTGAAGTTTTCCACATTTTGTCATGTTACAACCAAAAACATAAATGTATTTTATTGGGATTTTATGTGATAGACCAACACAAAGTGGCACATAATTGTAAAGTGGAAGGAAAACGATAAATGGTTTTCAACATTATTTACAAATAAATATGTGAAAAGTGTGTGTGTGTGTGTGTGTGTGGGGGGGGGGGGCATTTGCATGGTGCCCTCCTGAGTCAATACTTTGTAGAACCCCCTTTTGCTGCAATTACAGCTGCAAGTCTTTTTGGGGATGTCTCTACCAGCTTTGCACATCTAGAAAGGGACATTTTTGTCCATTCTTCTTTGCAGAATATCTCAAGCTCTGTCAGATTGGATGGAGAGCGTCTGTGAACAGCAATTTTCAAGTCTTGCCACAGATTCTCAATGGGATTTAGGTCTGGACTGTGACTGGGCCATTCTAACACATGGATATGCTTTGATCTAAACCATTCCATTGTAGCTCTGGCTGGATGTTTCGGGTCTTTGCACTGCTGGAAGTGAACCTCCGCCCCAGTCTCAAGTCTTTTGCTGACTTGAGGTTTTCTTCTAAGATTGTCCTGTATTTGTCTCCATCCATTTTCCCATCAACTCTGACCAGCTTCCCTGTCCCTGCTGAAGAAAAGCATCCCAACCACATGATGCAGCCACCACCATGTTTCACGGTGGGGATGGTGTGTTCAGGATGATGTGCATAGCGTTTTGCTTTTAGGCCAAAATGTTCCAAATGAGCACCTTCTTCCATATGTTTGCTGTGTCCTCCACGTGGCTTCTCACAAACTGCAAACTTCTTATGGCCTTTTTTCAACAATGGCTTTCTTCTCACTCTTCCGTAAAGCCCAGATTTGTGGAGAGCACGACTAATAGCTGTGGATCTCTTCAGCCCCTCTAGAGTTACCATGGGCCTCTTGGCTGCTTCTCTGATGAATGCTCTCCTTGCCCAGCCTGTCAGTTTAGGTGGACGGCCATGTATTTGTAGGTTTGCAGTTGTGCCATACTCTTTCCATTTTCAGATGATGGATTGAACAGTGCTCCATGAGACGTTCAAAGCATGGGATATTTTTTTAAAACCTAACCCTGCTTTAAACTTCTCCACAACTTTATCCCTGACCTGTCTGGTGTGCTCCTTGGCCTTCAATTGATGTTGTTTGTTCGCTAAGGTTCTCTAACAAACCTATGAAGGCTTCACAGAACAGTTGTATTTATACTGAGATTAAATTACACAAAGGTGGACTCTATTTACTAATTAGGTGACTTCTGAAGGCAATTGGTTCCACTAGATTTTAGTTAGGGGTATCAGAGTAAAGGGGGGCTGTGTCAGAAACCATGAATCAGACTGAGACAGAAGTACAGTTAATTAAACTTGTTTATAATAATAAAAAGGTAAACAGAGTAAGCGTAGTCAATACATAGCCAGAGTTCAGTAACCAGATCGGGTAGTCAGCCAATGCCAATGTCAATGTCAGAGAGCCAGAGATCAACGAGTAGTACAGCAAGCAGGATCAAGAGCCAGAAGAGACGTCAGCCGAGCAAGTCTTCAACAGGAACGCAGGAGAAAGTCTCTGAGATGTGACCAAAGGCAAAGGCAGAGATAAAGTGAGCTGCACGGCTTTAAGTAGCCAGGACTGACGAGCAGATCATCAACAGCTGAGTCACTGTGAAGAGAAAGGAGCTGGCAATTAGCCGACAGCTGAGCGGCCAGCTCAGAGAAGGAAGGGCTGAGCCTCAGGCTGAATACAAACGCGCACCATACTTTTCACATATTTATTTGTAGAGTTTTACATGAGATTTCTAACTTCGCCAGATAGTCTGCAGATAGTCTGCCAAACACTGTTTGGGAGTTTAGCTCTTTAGAGATGCACTAGTGGATTGTTATTCAAATAGACCTCAAACTTGCCTCCTGTCAGGTACTCAGCAAATTGTTCATCACTCCACATCAAAGTCAACAGCTCCAGCTAAATGAGCTGCAGTTTTTAGGGATCTTCTTAGTCGCATGTAGACTTTGACAGGCACAGGTGATGACCCCCTCCTGGCCGCCTTGTACTTGTGAGGGTATAGCACCAGGTTCTGAGTACTGGTATTGGTTCTTAACCAGAAGAGAAGGGAGAGATCAACAAAGACCAGCATGTGAGCCAACACTAGCTGCTGTTCCAAGAATTCAAAGGCCTCCAGTTTTTTGATCCACATTCCACTTTATGCAGCCCTCCCTTCTGGCCAACCCCATGTAGGTGCTTTTTAGCTGGTGATGGGTAAAATGCCTAATGAAATGATATCCTGCCAACCCAAGGAAATCTGACTCCGATCACAGCCATTTTGAAGTCTCCATTCTTGTATGGTCTTTACTTTCTCGGGATTGGGGAGCACGCCTTGTCTGAAGATGACATGTCCTGGGGAACGCAATCTCACATTTGAATATATGGTATTAGTTGGGATTAAGGTTTAGCCCATAATGCTGCAGCCAGTCCATTACAGCATCTTATGCCACGTACACACGAGCGGACTTCTCGTCCGCCAGAACTCCAAAGGACTTTTCGATGGAGTTCCGACGGAGTTGCAACAGAGTTCCATCGAAACGGACTTGCCTACACACGATCACACCAAAGTCCGATCGTTTCGAACGTGATGACGTACGACCAGACTAGAATAAGGAAGTTCATAGCCAGTAGCTGCCCTGGCGTCCTTTTGTGTCTGTCGGACTAGCATACAGGCGAATGGATTTTTCGATCAGACTCGAGTCCGTCGGAAAGATTTAAAACATGTTTTATTTCTAGGTCCGTCAGAATTTTCGACAGAAAAGGTCCAATGAAGGTCTGATGAAGCCCACACACGATCGGAATGTCCGACTGAATCGTTCCGTCTGACCTTTTCTGCCGAACAGTCCGCTTGTATGTGCGCGGCATGAGTGTGCAAGATGGTCCTCAAATGTGGTATTAAACACTACTACATTGTTTGGATTATTCAGGATAATATCTAGGTTCATTTCCCTAAGGCAGTGTGCCCTTAGTCCTATATAGTCCTATTGAACTGGCAAAATCTCATTGGAGTAATGAAAGAGGTGTTCAACCAGTCAGCCTTGGCAACATGGATCTGTCCAAAGTTCATATTTTTGAATTGCCAAAAATCCCATTGGAGTAATGAAGAGGTGTTCAGCTAGTCAGCCTTGGCAACAAGGACCTGCCGATGCCTGCTTTCCCGATCTGTGGAAGGTAGACGACCCTCATGGTATCAGCATCCAGACGCAAAAGCAAAGGTTGATATCCCTCTTCCACACCAAGATATCGGATCCGCCCATGGGCTCCTAATTTTTAAGATCACCCCTTGTTGCCAGTTGTAGCCAGTTTCTATCAAATGTTTCATTTCCTACCCTAAATAAGGGATGAGTTGACACGAAAAAGACAAAACAAAGAGTAAAAAAACAATGGTCTGTGGTTAAAATGGTCCCAAACCCTTCCATATACCCAGTGAAGTGACTGGCCTCAGGTGATACTCAGAGGTGAAACAAATCCTCCTACAGAAATTGTACCTGTTTACCTGCAGTCTTCCCTTTTCTACTTCAAAGTCCAGAATTTATAAGCTTGTCTGAGAGTTAAAAAAAAATGGGGGTGGAGAGATGAAGTTACACTCTGCAGAACTCAGTGAGGGGAGCTCTGAGAGCTGATTGGAGGGTAGAGACCCCCTTGACACAGCTCACAGGAACAGAGCTGAGGCTATCAATCTGCTGGAGGTCCCTCCCTGTCACCTTTTTTCTCTTGGTGTCAGGGAAACTTGTCAGAAGTAATTCATGCAGATAGCAGAGGAACGAACCAGCAGACAGAAATGACAAGTAAGTGCTCTTAAGTGAGACAAGTACACACTATAGAGGGATATGCTTTGTTCATAATCTATGTCTGAGGTGTACAATCACTTTAACCACTTCAGCCCCGGACCATTTGGCTGGCAAAAGACCAGAGCACTTTTTGCGATTTGGCACTGCGTCGCTTTAACTGGTAATTTCGCGGTCGTGCGACGTTGCTCCCAAACAAAATTGGACGTCCTTTTTTCCCCACAAATAGAGCTTTCTTTTGGTGGTATTTGATCACCTCTGCGGTTTTTATTTTTTGCACTATAAACAAAAAAATAGCAACAATTTTGAAAAAAAATATATTTTTTACTTTTTGCTATAATAAATATCCCTAAAAAATATATAAAAAACATTTTTTTTCCTCAGTTTAGGCCGATACGCATTCTTCTACATATTTTTGGTAAAAAAAAAAAAATCGCAATAAGCATTTATTGATTGCTTTGCGCAAAAGTTATAGCGTCTACAAAATAGGGGATAGTTTTATGGCATTTTTATTAATTTTTTTTTTTTTTTTACTAGTAATGGCGGCGATCAGCGATTCTTATCGTGACTGTGACATTATGGCGGACACATCGGACAATTTTGACACATTTTTGGGACCATTGGCATTAATACAGCGATCAAAATCGCAATAAGCATTTATTGATTGGTTTGCGCAAAAGTTATAGCATCTACAAAATAGGGGATAGTTTTACTGCATTTTTATTATTCATATTTTTTTATTAGTAATGGCGGCGATCAGCGATTTTTATCGTGACTGTGACATTATGGCGGAAAGATCGGACACTTTTGGCGCTATTTTGGGACCATTCACATTTATACAGCGATCAGTGCAATTAAAAATGCATTGGTTACTGTGTAAATGTGACTGGCAGGGGTTAAACACTAGGGGGCGATCAAGGGGTTAAGTGTGTCCTAGGGAGTGATTCTAACTGTAGGGGGGATGGGCTATGTGTGACACGACACTGATCACAGCTCCCGATTACAGGGATCTGTGATCAGTGTCCTGTCACTAGAAAGAACGGGGAAATGCTTGTTTATATCAGCATTTCCCCGTTCTTCCTCTCCGTGAGACGATCATGGGTATCCCCGCGGACATCGAGTCCGCGGGACCCACGATCATACTCACGGAGCTCGCGGCGGGCGCGCGCCCACAAGCCGGTTCTCAAAGTGCAACGTACAGGTACGTTAACCACTTCAGCCCCGGAAGGATTTACCCACTTCCTGACCAGAGCGTTTTTTGCGATTCGGCACTGCGTCGCTTTAACTGACAATTGCGCGGTCGTGCGACGTGGCTCCCAAACAAAATTGACGTCCTTTTTTTCCCACAAATAGAGCTTTCTTTTGGTATTTGATCGCCTCTGCGATTTTTTTTTGCGCTATAAACAAAATAAGAGCGACAATTTTGAAAAAAACGCATTATTTTTTACATTTTGCTATAATAAATATCCCCCAAAAATATATAAAAAAAACATTTTTTTTCTTCAGTTTAGGCCGATCGTATTCTTTTACATATTTTTGGTAAAAAAAAATCGCAATAAGCGTTTATTAATTGGTTTGCGCAAACGTTAGAGTGTTTACTAAATAGGGGATAGTTTTATGGCATTTTTATTAATAATTTTTTTTTTTACTAGTAATGGCGGCGATCAACGATTTTTATTGTGACTGCGACGTTATGGCGGACATGTCGGACATTTTTGACACATTTTTGGGACCATTGTCATTTATACAGCGATCAGTGCGATTAAAAATGCACGGATTACTGTGTAAATGACACTGGCAGTGAAGGGGTTAACCACTAGGGGGCGGGGAGGGGTTAAGTGTGTCCTAGGGAGTGATTACTAACTGTAGGGGGATGGGCTGTGTGGGTGACGTCACTGATCTCTGCTCCGATGA
Organism: Aquarana catesbeiana; assembly: GCF_042186555.1. Lineage (NCBI taxonomy): Eukaryota > Metazoa > Chordata > Amphibia > Anura > Ranidae > Aquarana > Aquarana catesbeiana. The sequence continues at coordinate 276,545,323 of NC_133334.1, forward strand.
CAGGGAGCAGAGATCGAGTGACACTTGTCACTAGGCAGAACGGGGAGATGCTGTTTACAACGGCATCTCCCCATTCATCCGCTCCGTGAGGCAATCGCGGGTATCCCCACGGCGATCAAGTCTGCGGGACCCGCGACCCGACTCACGGAGCTCCCGGCCGGCAATGGCACGGCGGGGAATTCAAATGGACGTACAGGTACGCCCATTTGCCCAGCTGTGCCGCTCTGCCGACGTACATCGGCGTGCGCCGGTCGGGAATCGGTTAATATGCCCGTACGTGCCCTTCTGCTGACGTATATCGGCATGAGCCGGTCGGCAAGCGGTTAAGGTCAATTTGTTGGCCTGTATGACGCAGGTGACATCATATGTCAGAGAAATAGACAGACGCAAAACAAAAAGATCGAAGATAGATAGATAGGTTAATAGATAGATACAGTAGATAGATATAGAGCAAGCCAGCTTCCGTCAGAACAGCGGCAGTGCCGAGTTTTCAAACTGGAATATTTCTTTTGGATTGACATCCCTTGAATTGCTCTCCATATTCTTTTCAAATGTCCCTGACCTTCTCTTCAAGCTATGTTTGTCTTTCCTTATCTCTAAATAAGCTGAACACAACAAAAAAGTAAAAATAGTCACCAAAAAAAAAAAAAAAAAAGAAGAAAGGTTTTATCTGGGAATAAAATTGCCCGAAAATTAATATTGATATACCAAGACTCTCTTTTTTTTTATTTTACAAACACCTGGAACAGCAGGTAGACAATTCCGCATAAAATGATACTTCAAAAAATTAGCAACTGATTTTAAAACCCCGGGTACGATAATGAAGGTATCCTTCATGTTCAAGATACTGCAGATCAAGCACAAAGGGAAGGTTTCTGTACAAAATGTCTTTTCTCTTGAATAATGTTGGTTGAATACAAAACACCATACTGTATAATGCAGCTGCAAGGATATACTCGCATTTTTTTTTTCGTTTGTTCTGCCGTATAATTAAGCTTATTTTTTTTTTTTTTAATATTGTTCTCTGAATCTTTTTATCTGAAGTTGCAGCACCACCATAGCTTTCATTTCAAAGGAGGATTATCATTTTCTCCCACTGGATGGTGTTTTGTTTATTATCTTTCCTTCCTTACTATTTTATTCATTTTAATCTCTTAAGGTTGGTCAGCAAATTCCCTGAGTGCACATGACTTCCATATATTATTTTTTTTTTTTTTTGTTCTTTCAGGTCCACTGCTCTTTCCTGTAGCTTGACGTGGTTCGTGCAGGCTTCAAGTGTTATAATTTTAATAATAATTATTATAAATGTGATTTTTTTTATTATTTTTTTTTTTTTTTGTTTAGCACATCAGCTGAAAAGAGATTTTAGTGGAGGTATACTGCCCTCTACAGGAAAAAGTGAAGTGACTGGAAGGGTAGGAAATGAAACATTTGATAGAAATAGGCTGAAATCGTGTTTGAAGGTTTTGATAAAATGTATAAACCGGGTGATACGACAAGGGAGAGAATGAGGCGAAGAGTATGATGAACAAGAGATAGGAGTTCGGGGTTCAAGCTGTGCCTGTGCCTATGAGTTTTAGTAACACCAGACAGAAAACAGCGACTGGTAACCTATAATGAGAAAACCGATGCGGTATATTTATGATTGCGTCGCTTATTTTTCTGATTTTGCACCAGGCTTTTTTTTTCATTGGAAGAACCGGAGAGTTAGTAACACACGTTCACCCACTCCCAGTTACCAGATCGTCCAACCAATACCTGGATTATCTTTTTCTTTGTTGAGAAATCATATGCTGCATCGATAATATGGTCAGTGGTGCAATTACTAGCACTGGTCATTGATGGGCACTGATAGTCTGCACTGATGGGCACTGATGAGATGGAAATGATGGGCACTAATAGGCTGCACTGATGAGACTGCACTGTTAGGTGGCACTGCTGGGCACTGATAGGCACCATTGATAGGTATCATTGATAAGCACCGTTTGGCAGCACTGGTAAGCACCGTTTTGGCAGCACTGGTGGGCACTGATAGGCAGCAGTGGTGGGCACTGTTGGGACTGCACTGATAATGCCCTGATTATCATTGTAGATGTCCCTTGTACACAAGCTGGTTATCGGCTCTCCTCTCCTCTTCTCATGCTGTCAGCATGAGGAAAGGAATGCCAATAACCAGCTTGTGTTTACATCGTGAGCAGCTGTGATTGGACACAGCTGATCATGTGGTAAAGAGCCGCTGATTGGCTCTTTACCTCGATCTGTGATCAGCTGTGTCTGGAAGACACAGCGATCACAGAGTGCAGACAGGCAGTGGACGCAATCATACGACGCCCTCCCAGAACTGACTGGCCGTGCTGTAGCTGTCCTTCAGCTATAGCACGGTCAGCAAGTGGTTAATGGGCACTATTGACATGTGCCGCCACCTGTAAAACTCTGCTAGTCGAGTTAAACTTACCGCACCCGTGAAGCAAAACATCGTAGTGTACAGCGCCGTCCAGCTGTAATGGTAAGTTTTAGGTGGGTGGTCAGACGGCGGGAAAATCGCTGCTTAAATTTCCCCCTTGGCAGCTTGTGTAAAAGAGCCCTTAAAGAGAAACTTCAGTTAAAAACAGAAGTTCCGCTGTTTCTATCCCTCCCTCCCTCCTCTGACAGCAATGGGCACTTTTATTTTATTTTGGGGAACGGGTACCTAGTTTTGACAGGTACCCACTCCAACTTCTGCTCTGATTGTCTAGGTGATCCAAGCAGAAGTTCGGACCCCCCCCCCCCCCCCCCCCCCCCCCGTCACAGGCTGCAGCCTTCTTTGACAGTTCATAGGTCCAAGAAGGCTGCGGGACTGTTCACAAAGCGCATGTGCAGTGGAAAGCCGGCTATGAAGGAGTCACAGTCAGCTTCCCAAAGTCAACATGACGGCATGGGACCTGAAAACTGGTGAAGAACCGGCTCAGGTGAGGACAGCGCTGGATCCCAGGACAGGCGAGGGTCCTTTTGCCTCAGAAAAGCCTGTGGGAGCAGGAAGAGAGCAGACAGTCACAGTGCTGGATCAAGTGCGGAGAGTATTTAGGGAAGAGGGGGGGTACAACTTATGTAGGAGGATTTGTTTAATCTCTGTCTATCACCTGAGGCCAGTCACTTCTTTGGGTATCTGGGAGAGTTTACAACCACTTTAATCCTTGCAACACAAACATTGCAAAAGTAAACTTTTAGTCCCTACTATCCACAGTGGCCCTGAGCATCCTATATATAAAACATCTATATTATAATCATCAATAACCCCCATGGGCATTATGCCGTATACGACTTATCCAGCCCGTACCTTGTCATACCTGCTAGGACATCCCCTGTTGATGTAGGTATCTCTATATAGTGGGAGATTATTATTTACCAACTGTTTCCAGTATAAAAGCGTAGTTTACTTTTGCTATACTAGATGTGGATAGATATCAAATTTGACAAATGATATGGCTTAGATTACAGCTCTGTAAAATATCCTTTTGTTATCTATCTTATTCTTTTGGGGTTTTTATTTCTTCTTCTTTCTTTTTTTTTTTCTTAATTGATGGATGTAATACAGTGTGATTGGATCTTAAATCTGTATTTATATTTTGGCACAATGTGTATGATGTGTTGTTTTGTTTGTTTTTGTTGTCTGTTTATTTAGGAAATAAATACAAAGATTTATAAAAATAAAACCCAGACATTAGTTTAAGTCCGGGTTCACATATGCTGTGGCTGCAGTCCACAGCAGGGGGGTCCGGTGCGCCCTTGTTCACCGATTCAGGTGCGAATCAGGCTCGATTTTTTTTGCCTGAATTTGCACCTGAATTGGAACCAAAGACGCACAGGACCCTTTTTAAATGCAGATCGTGCCTACCCCGGAGCTGTGTGAACCGGCTCCATTGAGAGCCAGTCACACTCTCCTAATTGGAATTAAATGTGGAAAATCTGCATCCAGTTCGCATACACTATATTACCAAAACTTTTGGGATGCCTGCCTTTACAAGCACATGAACTTTAATGGCATCCCATTGTAAGTCCATAGGGTTTAGGAGTGTGTCAATGGGAATGTTTGACCATTCTTCCAGAAGCGCATTTGTGAGGTCAAGCACTAACGTTGGACACGAAGTCTCTGCTCTAATTCATCCCAAAGGTGTTCTATGGGGTTGGGGTTAGGACTCTGTGCAGGCCAGTCAAGTTCCTCCACCCCAAACTCGTTCATCCATGTCTTTATAGACCTTGCTTTGTACACTGGTGGGCAGTCATGTTGGAACAGGAAGGGGCCATCCCCAAACTGTTCCCACAAAGTGGGGAGCATGAAACTGTCCAAAATGTCTTGGTACGCTGACGCCTTAAGAGTTCCCTTCACTGGAACTAAGAGGCCAAGCCCAACCTCTGAAAAACAACCCCCCCACCATAATCCCCCCTCCACCAAATGATTTGCACCAGTGCACAAAGCAAGGTCCATAAAGACATGGATGAGCGAGTTTGGGGTGGAGGAACTTGACTGGCCTGCACAGAATCCTGACCTCAACCCGATAGACCACCTTTGGGATGAATTAGAGCGGAGACTGCAAGCCAGGCCTTCTCATCCAACCTCACAAATGTGCTTCTGGAAGAATGGTCAAACATTCCCATAGACACACTCCTAAACCTTGTGGACAGCCTTCCCAGAAGAGTTGAAGCTGTTATAGCTGCAAAGGGTGGGCCAACTCAATATTGAACCCCACAGACTTATGCCGCGTACACACGAGCGGACTTTACGGCAGACTTTGCCCGGCGGATGGGATTTCTTCGGACAATTCGATCGTGTGTGGGCTCCAGCGGACTTTGTTTTCTCAAAAGTTGGACGGACTTAGATTTGAAACATGTTTAAAATCTATCCGTCGAACTCGAGTCCAGTCGAAAAGTCCGCTCGTCTGTTTGCTAGTTCGACGAACAAAAAGCCACGCTAGGGCAGCTATTGGCTACTGGCTATGAACTTCCTTGTTTTAGTCCGGTCGTACGTCATCACGTACGAATTTGACGGACTTTGGTGGATTGTGTGTAGGCAAGTCCGTTCATTCGGAAAGTCCGTCATAAAGTCTGTCGAAAAGTCCGCCGGGCAAAGTCTGCCGTAAAGTCCGCTCGTGTGTACGTGGCATAAGACTGGGATGCCAGTTCATATGTATGTAAAGGCAGGTGTTCCAATACTTTTGGTAATATAGTATATATGAGAACCCGGCCTTAAAAAACAATCACTACGCTCCTTAGTTAGTTCTAAAAATAGTCATTGCAGCATGATCAAGCTTTGTTCTAAAGTATGAAAACAAGTCCTAAGTTAGAAGTTAATTTTACAATTGCTAAAATCCAACTTTTTGCCCAACCTGTTTCCCTTTATTTCCCAACCCTGCAGAAATGCATCATTCTGCTTCATCCAATTTGTGTAGATTTGTACCCTACTGGGCCGAGGCGCAGAATCCTGTAGCCTTCGCCAATATATGCTAATAATAACACGCATCTACATAGGTTACAAGCAAAACTCTGCGTTCTTGAGCCTCCTGCTGACTCCGCTGATGAAACAGTCTCCACGGCGCAGTCCAAGACAGAACACATTTTCATTTTCTACAAACACAGAAAGCCCTTCTTTTTTTTTTTGCTAAAAGTCCCCCAATAATTGCAAAGCTTCTGGTAACCTCCTAATGACATATACATACATATATTTCTCCGGAATAGCAAAGCAGCGGGAGATCCGGTGGAGATCTCATTTTTTTCCCACTCATAGAAATTGCTTTCCCCAATAATTGTTTCCATAGAAACCCTGAATTTGCCTGATATGGGGTGTCTTTTTTTTTTCTTTTAAATGAAATTCTCAACAAGAAATTGCTGAGTCGGTGGAGAGATTATTAAAAGGAAGGTTTCAGGATCACTACTTGATTTGCTTCATCGACACTACTCTCCATGGCTGCCTTTTAAAATGCACTTCTAATGTTTATTAACAATGCACAAATAATAGATGCAATTAGATGTATACCACTAAAAAAAAAAAAAAAGAAGTCATTAAAGTTGCTGCATAATTGCATACTTAAGCAGTAATGTGAGACAAGTGAAACAAAAAAATGCAAAGTAGTCATTCTGCAGGCAGGAGCTTCTTAGAGACGCACATTAATAATCAAGTTATAAAAAGCACTGAAGTCGGATGTGCTGATGGGAACTAATTGGGTCAGGTAGCTAAACATGCGTTTTTGCCAAAACGGCACTGAGCAATGCTAGGCAAGGATGACAAGTTTTGATGCTTTCCTCTCCTCAGAATCAAGGGATATATCCTAATTAAAGGACGACAAATGACACTGGTCTAACATTGTACAAGATATTTTTCTATTTTGCTTTGTTTCATCACATTTTGTTTTTTTTTCTTTTGCAGATTTTTTTTTTTTTTAACAAAGCCACATAAGAAACAGAAGTTTAGAGTTTGGCTCCTTCATAGAAGGAAGAAGCAGTAGTATTCATGCTAAGTAAAGGGTGATGTTAAAATGTAAATCGATACAAGATTAACACAGGAGAGATCTGAAACATTAAGCTGTGAGATAAAAGATGGCAACTTGTAAAATGTTACAAAAATGAAATGAGAGAAGCAATAAAAATCCAAGGACCACACAGGCGTTGACATCAAACCTTGCATGCGAGGAAGCTAGGATACTTTACGAATCTGGTAACAAAACTGCAGGACGGATGACAAAAAAACGACAACACAAATTAAACCCTGGGGGTTATGCATCATCATTATTATTATTATTATTATATTATTATTATACAGGATTTATACACTCACTGACCACTTTATTAGACACCTTGCTAGTTGGACCCCCCTTTTGCCTTCAGAACTGCCTTCACTCTTCTTGGCATAGATTCAAAAAGGTGTTGGAAACGTTCCTCAGAGATTTTTGCTCCATAGTGACCGGATAACATCACGCAGTTGCTGCAGATTTGTTGGCTGCACATCCTTGATGCCAATTTCCGTTCCACCACATCCCAAAGGTGCTCTATTGGATTGAGAGCTGGTGACTGTGGAGGCCATTGGAGTACAGTAAACTCTGTGTACTTTGCAAAGTGAAGTTGCCCTCTGCAAGAGCAGTTGCCCCAAAGCTTAGTACATGAGCAGAAGCTCTGCTGACTTTCATCATCCAATCATGTGCAAGCAAAAATGTGTTTTTTTCCCTGCACCTGATTGGGTACTCTTTGCAAAGTAAAGCTTTACCTCATTTACTAAGCTCTGGAGCAACTGCCCTTGCAGAGTGCAACTTTGCACAAACCGTTAATCAATCCCATTGTCATGTTCAAGAAACCAGTGGTGAGATGATTGGAGCTTTGTGACATGGTGTATTATCCTGCTGGAAGGAGCCATCAGAAGATGGGGACACTGTAGTCATAAAGGGATGGACATGGTCAGCAACAATACTCAGGTAGGCCGTGGTGATTAAACCATGCTCAATTGGTACTAAGGGGCCCAAAGTGTGCCAAGAAAATATCCCCCCCCACACCATTACACCCCCACCACCAGCCTGAACCGGTGATACAAGGCAGGATGGATCCATGCGCCAAATTCTGATCCCACCATCTGAATGCCGCAGCTGAAATCGAGACTCATCAGATCAGGCAACGTTTTTCCAATCTTCTATTGTCCAATTTTGGTGATCCTGTGCCAATTGTAGCCTCAGTTTCTTGTTCTTAGCTGACAGAAGTGGCACCCAGTGTGGTCTTCTGCTGTTGTAGCCCATCTGCTTCAAGGTTGGATGTGTTGTGTGCTCAGAGATGGTATTATGCATTCCTTGGGTGTAACGAAAGGTTATTTGAGTTACTTTTGCCTTTCTATCATTTGGAACCAGTCAGCCCATTCTCCTCTGACTTCTGACATCAACAAGGAATTTTCCTCCCCATACAACTGCCGCTCGCTGGATATTTTCTCTTTTTTGAACCATTCTCTGTAAACCCAAGAGTTGGTTGTGCATGAAAATCCCAGTAGATCAGCAGTTTTTGAAATACTAACAACAGCCCGTCTGGCACCAACAACCATGCCATTTTCAAAGTCACTTAAATCTCCTGTCTTCTTCATTCTGATACTCGGTTTGAACTTCAGCAAGTCGTCTTCCCCACATCTAAATGCCTAAATGCATTGAGTTGCTGCCATGTGATTGGCTGATTAGCAATTTGTGTACCAAGCAATTGAACAGGTGTACCAAGCAATTGAACAGGTGTACCTAGTAAAGCGGCCGTTGAGTGTGTAGCGCCAACAGTTTGCGCAGCGCTGTATAATATAAAAGGACACAATACAGCAACAATACAATTCAATACAAGAGGGTTAGGAGAGCCCTGCTCCTGGAAGCTTACAATCTAATAGGAAAGGGCTGGTGCAGCAAAAGGTAATAACTGTGAGGGATGAACTGATGGGAGAAATAGAAGCTTCAGTTATTAGCTGAAGGCAGGATAGGCTTCCCTGAAGAGAAGAGTTGTCAGGGATCGCCTAAAAGTGGACAGAGTAGGAGATAGCTGGACAAATTGGGGTAGTGAGTTCCAGAGGATGGGAAAGGCTCTGGAGAAGTCCTGGAGATGAATATGAGAGGAGAAAACAAGAGAGCTAGAGAGTAGGAGGTCTTGAGAGGAGCAGAGAGGACGGTTTGGGTGATATTTGGAGACAAGATTGGTGATGTAGCTTGGGGAAGAGTTGTAAATGGCTTTGTATGTTATTGTTAGTGTTTTGAATGTTATACGTAGGGTGAGTGGAAGCCAGTGGAGGGATTGGCAGAGAGGGTTGGCGGACACTGAACGGTTGGTAAGGTGGATGAGTCTGGCAGAAGCATTCATGACAGACTGAAGAGGGGATAGTCTGCGAATAGGTAGGCCAATGAGGAGGGAGTTACAATTGTCAAGCCGAGAGATAACAAGTGAGTGAATAGGTTGCTTAGTGGTTTCAAGAGTTAAAAAGGGGCGTATTTTGAAGATGTTACTGAGGTGAAGTCTGCAAGATTTGGACAACGAATGGATTTGGGGCTGAAATGATAGGTCACAGTCCAGGATTACACCTCGCACCCTGGCATGAGGGGAGGGACTTATGGATGTATTATTGATCTTGATGGAGAAATCAGGGGAGGGGGCAAGGGCAGGAGGAAATATTATGAGCTCAGTTTTAGAAAAACGGAGTTTGAGGAAGTGGCATCCATGCTGATATGTCAGTAAGTAATGCGGGAGGATAATAAAAACTATCATCATATAAACTATCACCTGAGATTTATCACACAAAATAAATGGGAAGTGGCAGCACACATGTGATAAATAAAGCAACACCGTTACTGAAAAAAAAAAAAATCTAAGAAAAGTTGCCTGCAAAACATGACTCGTAATACTTTCCTTTCTGTTCTTTTCAAGAGCTGTGGCCTCTGTAAGAAATTTCACATCCAACAGTTCCAGGCGTGTCAGATGCTTGTGTCCCCCACTGTGCGTTGCTATTCCTCCCACTGGCCCCTACGTCACTACGTCAGTACCTTGTAGGGACATAGGTGCCGCTGTACAGAACCACAACAAACATCAATATCTACCACAGTCAGAAGCGTGGAATGTTAAAGTGACACTTAAGGTCATTTTTTTTTTTTTTTTTTAAATAACAAACATGTCATACTTGACCTCCACTGTACAGCTTGTTTTGCACACAGTGGCCCCAATCCTGGTCTTCTGGGGTCCCTCGGCGGCTGTCTTGGTTCCTCCCCGCATCAGATAACCCCCTGGGAGAAGCGCTCTGCCGGGGGGGTTACCTTGCGGGCGTGTTCCCGAGTCCAGCATTCGGTGTCCATAGACGCCGAATGCAGGACTCGGCCCTGCCAGCCGGCGGCCACGTCATTGGATTTGATTGACAGCAGCGGGAGCCAATGGCTGCGCTGCTATCGATCTATCCAATCAACAGCTGAGAACCCCCTAGCAGAGAGAAGGCTCGTCCCCGTGGGACAAGCTCGAGGGTTCTGGTAAGTAAAAACGGGGGGGCTGGGGGGCCGGTCACTGACAGGTGTTTTTTCACCTCAATGCATAGGATGCATTAAGGTGAAAAAACACTTACCTTTACAACCCCTTTAATTTTCTACCAAAGCCCACAGCTCTTAAAGAGAACAAAGTGATGATGCCTGTTGAAGAAGGAACCATTGAAAGTCTTTTTTGGGGGGGGGAATTTTTCTTCAAGTGATAGAGACGTTTTAAAAGAGAAGAGTGGGAATAATATAAAAAATGAAACACTCATACTCACCTAGATGGCCGCAGCATTGATCCCTGCTGCAGCTTTCCCCGCTGCCTCTAGACCAAGAACTGAGTGATCAAAGATCGTTGATCGCTGTCAGTCATCTCTGCTCTGTCTCTCCAGCGTTCACTGGAGCACCAGGCTGTGGAGAGGGTGAGAGCGGCTGGCTCAGTCCTACAGCAGAGTGCTGAGAGGCTGAGCCAGCTGCCAGTCCAGGCATCTGTCTGGATCCCAACTGTAAAGCCTGGACCGGCTGAGTGACTTTAGCCCGCTGTTGGTTGAAAATGGGTCACAGGCAGTTGCGGCCTCTCCATTAGGGGCGCCCAGACGCTGCCCCCTCTCTCCACGCCACCCCCCTATACGAATAATTACCACCGGCCGCCACTGGTCACAGGAGTGCAGAACGAAATGCCAAAAGAGCATTCAAGCAGATTATGCTATTATGCTGCAGGGGACCATTTTTAGGAGTTTTACTAGCACTTTAAGTGGCTTGTGGAAAGCTTGACTCAGGCACCTGTGCCGTTTTATCCTCTTCAGGTCCGGATTATAAGGTAATAGCACCTGGCATTATTTTCTGTGTTACTCATTAGAGATCTGACTTCTGACTGTGCAACAAATGGTGCAAATTGTGACAGATTCACATAATTGTCAATAAGGAGCATATGAATCTGTTGCAGATTTGCTGCAGACAGAATTTTGTATGCCACACAATACTTACAATACAACAGGACATGACTACAAGCATTAAACATATTCTCCCTGGAGAAGAGACGCTTGAGAAGAGATACGATTCTGAAATACAAATACCTCAATGGTGATTGTAGCACAGGGAGTAAGCTATTCAGTTTCACAGAACGTAAGAAGATAAGTGGCCACTCAATAAAATTGGAGGAGAAGCGGTTCAACCTCCGTAAGGGTTTTTTTTTACTGTTAGAGCGGTAAGGATGTGGAACTCCCTTCCACAGTCAGTGATCTCAGCAGGAAGTGTTGATAACTTCAAAAAATCTTAAATGGGCATTTTAGCGAATGCAATATACAGGGTTTTGGAAAATGGTAGAGAAATAAACACACATACCTACACAGGTTGAACTAGATGGACTGGTATCTTTATTCAACCTTACCAACAATGAAACTGTAAAACTATGTCAAGGGCTGATGAAAGCTGTTTCTTGCTACAGGCACAAAGTAAAAGAAAATAATACTGGAACATGCTGTAAAGGGGGAGAGGAAGGTCTGAAGGACAATTTAGGAAATGCCGGGACATACCCTTTAGAGTAAATATGCCATGAGAGAACTACAAAGACTACAACTGCTGACCTTCCCCAGAAAAGATAGCTCTCTGGCTGTTCTGCTGACCCATTAGCTTTAATTGCTTGAGCAACTGAACTAAGTATGCAGATCAAGAAACTCATTATCTGCTTACCTGTTAAGGATCAGTGAGTCAATGTACTGAATGAAGGGGACATTTTCAGAAGGTGAGGTCAGCTATTGCAGTCTTCCTATTTCCTTTATGACAGGTTTCTTCTAAAGTACCCCTGACATGGAAGAAACCGGGAGGCTGCTTTTCTGGTCTCCTGAACATGCTAATTTCTTGGCTGCACCTGGCTTTCATGATTCTCTGACCTGGAGAAGTAAGGCATATTTAGAAAATCAGAATGAAGTTAGAAATCCTTTTCTCCTTCTTGTTCAGTGAAAGCATTGAAGCCAAAGCATCAGTATCACTGAGGAAACTGGCATTTTCTGAAGCCGAAATTAGCAATGGAAGAATAGGTGCGCCAGTGTTCACCGATTCAGGTGCTAATCAGGTATGAATTTTTGCTTGAATTCACACCTGAATTGGAACCAAAGACACACAGGACCCTTTTTAAATGCAGACCACAGCCGCCCCCCGGAGCTGTGTGAACCGGTTCCATTTGCACAATGGATGGACATAAGGCTCCTAATACCGCATACACGGGCGGACTTTTCAACCGGAATGGTCCGACGGTCTTTCCGACGGACTGTTGACGGACTTCCGACGGACTTTTGAACGAACGGACTTGCCTACCCACAATCACACCAAAGTCCGACGGATTTGTACGTGATGACGTACGACCGGATTAAAATAAGGAAGTTGATAGCTAGTAGCCAATAGCTGCCCTAGCGTGGGTTTTTGTCCATCGGACTAGCATACAGACGAGCTGATTTTTTGACCGGACTCGAGTCCGTCGGAAAGATTTGAAACATGTTTCAAATCTAAAGTCCGTCAGATTTTCGACCGAAAAAAGTCCGCTGCAGGTCCGATGGACCCCACACACGGTCCAATTGTCTGCCGGATTCGGTCCGTCAGACCAGTCCGGTCGACAAGTCCGCTCGTGTGTACGCAACATTAGAGATACATAGACAAAGAAAGAGGGAGAAAACAGGAAAGAAAAGTGACATAAGAACCAGGGAAATGGTAAACTCCAACCAGGTTATGGGAGGGTGGTATCATAGTCGCCCTCAGCCCATGAGACAAACTCTGAGGAGTATCGGAACATGGACCATGAAGTCCAGGAGAGAGAAAGCTTGTCTTCCCTTCCAGCTTCCTGAGCCAACAGACAATCCAGGTCTCTTATATGGTCCACCTCAACAGTCCAGTCCCCCAGGGAAGGCATGGTTGATCGATCTCCAGTAGTGGGGGGATCACTACTCTGGCCATGCCCAGGAAGTGTTACAATACATCTTTCTTTACAGATATAAAGGGTCCCGGAAGCGTAGACAAGAGGGCTACTTCGGGGGAGGGTTGGATAATGGTCACCATCAACTTACAGTATAATTCAAAGATTTTTTGCCAAAATTTCTTTACAGGAAGGCAATCCCACCAGATGTGGAGCATAGTGCCTTTGGATATAAAACAAAGCCAACAGGTGTCTTGTAGTGATGGAATAAAATGTTGAATAGTCAACGGGCATCTGTACCATTTAGTGACCAGTTTTTACTGGGTCTTAGTGGCTAGGGAGAGCTTGTGGAAGAAGATAAAACATTTTTGCCAGCCTACAAGAGATAGGGAGACGCGGCTCTAAATCCCAGGCCTGCATGTAGGGTGGGATGTCAGGAGAAGGAGCGTTTAGCAATAACGAATAAAGTTGGAAAACCACATGAGTTGGAGGGTCCTCCTCCAGGAAACATCCTCGAATCCCGTTGGTTGGGCAAGAATGTCTGACAAGGAAGGAATAGTATGAATATAAGACATTACTTGTTGACTCTGAAGCCAGTGTGTTGGGTGTCAGGAGAGTGACATGGAAGGGAAATCTGTTGTTAATGACAGGTCTGCTCAAATAACTAGGGCAAGTCTCCTGTGACCTCCTTATGCCAGGGCCCAAACCCTGCCACACGCAAAGCCGGTGAGAAGGCCAGGGTCCTAAAAAAGGGGTCATAGGCTCCAATGGTTTAGATAGGCCACGCATGGAATAATTTTTAGTTTTTTCCAATGTTGGGCTTTAAGCATGGAGGGTGCCATCGCAGCGGCAGTGCAGATGGAGAGGAAGTCAAGAGGAACATGTTTCTTCTATGGTTTACTGGGTCACTGGGGCAGTGATCAGGTTGGATGCTGACCGCCTATGTGACTCTGGTGGCCATCTTGGGTCAGGCAAAGTCTATTTAAGACCCTGGCTCCTGAGTTTGGGTCTCATTAGCATGTGGGTAGTGTAGGGACAGCTCACCCATCTGTCGGGGACAGTAATATGGGTAGGGAAAGGTTCCAGATGAGTTGGGAAAGCCTTAGGATCTGCCACTCTTCCTGGAAACCTCCCCGCTTTGGTATGAACCGGCCAAGCCGCATTTCGCCACTCCATACGGATGTTGTCAGTTCCGCTGAGATCTGCTCTGCTACAATCTGCTGTTCATCCGTGAGTGTTCCTGGATAGGCTGCCTTCCTGCTGGGGTTGTTGTGAACTGTTATACTCTGACTACAATACAAGTTCTTTTTATTGCAACTGGATTGTTGTTACTGCCACTGCACCACGCTGCACCCACCCACACAATACCTACATAAGGTGTGTTAAAACAGCCACTTGTAGTCTCCATCCAAAGGCCATGTGAAAAGGTGACAAAGCAGATACAAAAGTGGGAGGCAAGGACAAAGTGTTGTCTCCTAAACCTTGTGGACGGCCTTCCCAGATGATTTGAAGCTGTTATAGCTGCAAAGGGTGGGCCAACTCAATATTGAAGACTGCGATGCCATTAAAGTCCCAATACTTTTGGTAATGTAGTGTATTTTAACATGAATCTCTAATAAGGAGTAATGTGTTTTTTTCTTGCTAGGTCAATGGCTCACCCTTGCACCTCACTCACTTGCTAACCAGGATAAAGTATAGACATCCCTAGTGAACCTTTATCAGCTGACCACACAGTGGTCTTCCAACGCAGATTCAAGTGTTGCTACTGCTGCACGCTACAGGAATGATTTGAATATTTCTGTAATAAATCTGCTTGAGATTTCAAAATGAAATGCCTTATCATAAACAACACTTTTTATGCAAGCAATTATTTTTGAGCTGAGAAATATTTAATAGTTACTTTTTATTCTGTTCAAAAACAACCAAGCAAGCATCTGCCCAGAAAAAAAAGCTTGATATGCTAAGGCTACCACCCAGCCCCTACCTTTAATTTGAAATTAATAATTGATTTGTAAATCCTCAGCATGTAATGGATTACTATCAATATTTTAATACTTTTGCTGCTAATTTCATTTTTACCTCATAGTGAAAAAAAATATCCCTGAAAGGATCCATGCATTTTAAATTAGGTGACCTAAGTAAACTCTCTCTGTGTTTTCAGAATTCTATAAAAAGCAACAATCGAGAGACTGATTTTTTAAGTGCAGTCTAATGATTCGGCAATCAACGGTGTACAATCAACTCTTTCTGGGGATACAAATAAAACCATGTATGGAAAGACTATTATGTACAATGTATATATAGTTTTTACATATATTTTACATCAGAATGAACCACAGACCTAGAGTGGTCACTAAATTGTTACATATCTTCCACTGCCTAAAGCAGGCCATAGATGATTGGATTTTCTTTCCTTTAAACAATGGGTGTTCAGTGTTGATAGGGGAATTCCTCCCATAGCGCTGTTGTGTTCTGCCGGTGGAGGGGCGCAAAGAACATTCCCGGCTGGCAGAACATGATTACTGCTAGCATCTATAGCCGCCGGCAGTAATTGTATGTGAAATATCCGAGGCTACTTGTACCCAAGTTGGTCAATGGAAACTGTGGAGGACTTGAGGGCACTGGGGTTGAGAGGTTGGGGGACACTGTGGGAGGCTGGGCAGCACTAGTGGCGTTGCTATGGGGATGCAGGGGGGACAGCCCGCACCCAGGTGCCACCTGCCAGCGAGGGAGGGCACCATCAAGGTGCTGTCAGTGAAGGGTGACTGCGGGCTATGTTCCCCCACTCATTCTGCCAGAGAACTCGATGGCGCTGTGACAGGGGAGAGGCGAACTGCAGACCGTTAGACTGTTTTCCCTGCTTGCCCCCTCCTTTCTCCTGTCAGCAGTGCAGGAGAAGAGACAACGGCTCTCATTAGGCTCCTCGCCCAGCTTCCTGCCTGCTCTGTTTCCTTTCCCATTATCCACAGTGAAAGCCAATCAAAAGAGACCAGGGGAGAATCATGGAACATGTAGTCCCAGAAGATTGGCAGTCCCATTGTTGTCCACAGGGAGCAGACTACAGCTCCCAGCATGCACTATGCGAGAGAGAGAGAGAGAGAGACTGATAGACTGACTGAGACCCGGGAAAAAGCTAAGGGAGTGAGTGCTACAGGACAAAGAAAGAGAGGACTGTGCTGGGCAGAAGCCAGAGAGCCACGCTACCCAGCGCCACCAGAGAGAGAGGCACTCTGTTGGCCAGAGCCATGCTGCCCAGCATCCCCAGAGAGAGAGCTACGCTGCCCAGCACCACCAGAGAGCCACGCTGCTGCTCGGTGCCACCAGAGAGAGAGAGAGAGACACACTGTTGCCCAGCACCACCAGAATGAGAGTCACGCTGCCCAGCACCACCAGAGAGAGAGCCACGCTGCCCAGCTCCACCAGAAAGAGAGCCACGCTTCCCAGTGCCACCAAAGATAGAGCCACACTTCTGCCCAGCACCACTAGAGAGAGAGCCACTCTGCTGCCCAGCACCCCTAGAGAGAGGCACACTCATTCCCAGCAGCACTAGAAACAGGGCCACACTGCTCAGCACCATCAGACAGAGGCACGCTGCTGCCCAGTACCAAGAGAGAGAGCCACGCTGCTGCCCAGCGCCACCAGAAGGAGAGCCATGCTGGTCAGCGCCACTAGAAAGAGAGCCACACTGCACAGCGCCACCAAAAAGAGAGTCACGCTGCTGCCCAGCGTCACCAGAGAGCCATGCTGCTACCCAGCACCACCAGAGAGAGAAAGACTGCCAGGGTACAGACCTGCTACACATCCAACGGTTAGAGGACCTGTCAACCATTATCCATTGATGCTTCTAGGGACTGAGCCATTAGAAAGTGCCTAACCTGCTATCCTCTAGCACTAATACTGCCTGCAGGCCTTATTGACCGCCGCAAAATGCACCAACGAGCTCCAACGTTGAGCTGCCAGCCAGGCTGCTGGCCCAAAAATAGGAGGGGAGGTGACACCATGTTTTACCCCACCGGGTGATACCAACCTGTGAGAAGGTTGTGGAGCACTGCCGCCACTGTGGAAGGTTGAGAGGCACTATGGAAGGTGGAGGATATAGGGGATCTGCAGCTGTCTGGAGGGTTTCAGGGGGCTGGGGAGGCACAGTGTGGGCTGAAATTAGCAGATATTTCACCCTCTTGCCCCACTTTTTATCAGTACAGGCACCCACTGGAGATAGGGAAATTCTTCCTATCCCCAGTCATGGGTCTCATGACCTCTGACTGCAGAACTGCTTTAAAGCCAAACTACACATTTTGAAAATGTGTTAGAAATGGATAGCCCAGCAGTGCTATTTCTGCTTCCCCAGCAATACTCACCCTATCCCCGGCATTGTACCCCACAGCCTCACAGCTCTGCCATCCAGCATCAGCCCTTTTCTCGGATAAATGATGTCCAGTGTCATTTAACTCACTTCCTGTAAACCCAGGGTGTCAGACATGCCCCCCTGGGATCGGGTAATCAAGCCACCCTGGAATCACAGGATAGCACTGCAGGGGACAGGACTTGCAGGCAGGTGCAGTCTGTACTCACTACTGCGGGTGACACTCAACCAAAGCAGCAATGCAGAAGGGGAAGAAAGTTGTGGGGAACTTAGTTCCTCTATGACTTACTGCAGTCACAGGCAGACAGCACTCTGATTGGACGCTTGCGCCCCATGTGACTCCAGCAGCCATCTTGGGCCAGGCAGAGTTTGTATAAGACTCGCTTTATGCAAGTGGCTTGCGTAGGGACAGGTTCCCCATCTGGCAGGGACAGTGCTTAGAGGTAGTGAAAGTTTCCAGAGGTGAAGGGACAGTGCAGGGAGTACGTCTACCTCTCTTCAGGAAGCCTCCCCTTTGGGTGTGGAATGGCCAGACTGCATTCTACTCCAAGTTGCAGACGCTATCGACATCTTCAATTTTTTAACCACTGTCACAGTTTGTAAGTGACTCCAGATGGGTGGGACTGAATAACTTGTGTTGAACCTTTCTACAATATAACTTTATACCCTGACTTTGTGTGTTTACTGCCTGTCACACCACACTGCACCTTGCTCACATACTGACATCAATATGTGGTAGTGTTCCCTGCAGAATGCAGAACCGCCCACTGCAGGAGAAGATAGCAGGGAGGCGTTTGCCAGGATGCAAAGCGAGGAGGACGCACGGCTGGTAAGCTCCGTTCCTGTTATCCACCTAAACTGATCCTGTTAGGGCCTAACACCTCCTCTAGAGAGTTCTAGGAACCCCTCTCTCCTTCGATGACACTTCTGGTTCACAGCTGGCTCCTCCTACATCACCTGGTAAGCCTCGTTCTGGTTGTTTGGCCACGGGCACTCCTGGCGCCAAGGCCACGGCGGCCATCTTGCCTGCAAGGTCCCCAAAGCACACCATGTCAGCGAGCATGCAGACAGTGGCCTCAATTGTGAAACACTCTCCTGCTGATCTTCTAGCAGCCATAACTGCCTGCAAAGAGGTAGTGATTGACAAAATAGATTACTGATCTACCAACATAGGTCTTATCAGAAATGATCTGGACAAATTATTTTCACGCTTAACAGAGGCTGAGGACCGGATTGCCCAGGTGGAAGATGTGGTATTCACTGATTTCACAGAATTACATGCCCTACAGAGACAGGTCAAAGCGCTTCAGGAAAGAGCTGTCAACACCGAAAACCGCCTACACCACGAAAACCTCAGAATCCTGGGCCTACCAGAGAAGTCAAAGGGTGCGAAGCCTGCCAAATTTGATGAGACCTTTCTGGCTAATCTTCTGGGCCTACAAAACTTGCCACCCACTTTTGTGGTAGAGCGGGCTCATAGAGTCCCTCCCACACCTCTGACACCCTCTCATCCATTTCTTCTCAGACTCCTAAATTATAGGGGCTGGCATATAATCCTGGCGAGTGCCAGAAACATGCTGGATCTCCACCATGACAATGCAAAGATCTCGATCATCCTGAATTACTCTCAGAAGGTACAACAGAGGCGGCGACGCACTTTCACTGAAGTTTGCAGGAGAAGATAGCAGGTATACACTGATTTTTTTTTTTAAATATGGGGGATGGAGTTCCAGAATGCAAAGAGGAGGGAGGGCCCCAGAAAAAAAACCTGGACATCAGTGGTGGCTTGTGGCTTTTTGTTTGGGGGGGCGGCAAACACCTCAAAGCCCCCCCTTCTCGCTGTCTGCCGGTCCACTTACCCCATCTAGGCAGCGGGCATCCGCGGGGATCAGGCAGAGGCGGACATCAAGGAGTGGCGGGGATCGGGACATCGGCGGACATCAGGCTGCGGTGGGCATCGGGGCATTGAGTAGCGGGTCCTGTGTCTTCTTCTCCTCCCTCTTCCTCGTTTCTGCCCTGCGTCTCCTCCCCTCCTCCTAGGTGTCCCATAGGATCGCCTGTCCTTTCAGCCAATCAGTACCGCTTCCCGATTGGCTGGGAGGAGGATCAGTGTTGCAACAGTGAATATTCATTCGCTGTTGTAACACCTGGGTGGGCTCGTAGCGCAATGCTCTGCGCCATGAGCCCACCCTATTTTGAAGCCTATTAGAGCCTAGGCTTTAAAAAAAACACCCCCGCCACTGTAATTCAGGTGCCCGGCATCCCGAAAGGGGTCGAACGCATGAATAGGGGGAGGCGGCGGCGATGGATAGAGCATGAATGGGGGGTGGCGACCGTGGATAGAGGGGGTGCCGCTTGGGCATCCCCTAATGGACGGGCCGCCACTGCTGGACATAGACTGTCAGAGTGGAGATTCAGATTCTTGTAAATTTCCATTCATGACCAGATTCTTTTTTAGAGACATCATTTACCATCTGCATTGTTAAAGTTGAACAGAACTTAAAAAAACAATAACAGAATTGTCTTAAAGTATTTTAATTAACATTTTTAACAAGCAGTTGAATCTGAGCCAAACTTCCATCATTGCGGTTGTACACTAACAAGGCAAAAAAGTTAGAAAGATCGCTGTGTACTGGGCAAATAATGGAAAAAAATAATTTTCGTATTATAAAAGGTCACCATGACGAACCATCAGAACATTTTCAGAAACCTACACAATGTACAATATAATTAGTTCGACTTCTGAAAAATAGAGGGAGAAAGAAAACAGCAAATTTGCATTTATAATCTGCATGCTTAAAAATAGCACATTATTTATGTGTCTTTAATATAATCTCACAAATTCATAGCAATTAGAATGCTTTGTATGAGATTTGCTTAACGGGTAAATTATCAATGATAATCATAATTTGTCCTGTAAAACTTCTCGCGTGGCAACTGCAAAAACATATAATTTTCTCATATTAAAATAATATGACAGTTGCTGTAACCTGCACAATGGAAGGAACATTTCACATTAGACAGTTTAATTATTATTCAGACAACGTTAAAAACAGTAACCGCAGTTGGCAGACTTTTTGTATAACTGAATGCAAGGTATGTCCAGGAGGTTACAGAAAATAATAAGGGAAAATGATCAAAATTTGTATTTGTTTTAATACAATTTTTAAACTTGAGTTTGAAAAAAGGGATGATCAGTTAAACGCCCCTTATCAACCAGAGCATTTTTTTTTCTATCGGAGATTTGATAGTTTTGAGATAAAATGTTGTTTGTGTTTAATTTATATAATTTATGCATCTTTTTTTCTTAACAGACGGGTTTTTATTTAGTTGCTCCATAGTAGGGATGAGCACAATTAAAGTGGTTGTAAAACCTCTGAAATGAAAAATAAAAAAAAGTATATCTCTCTATTGTAGGGATGCCAAACTCACGGGCTGCATCAGCATTATGGTTGCCCTCAAAGGACCAATCGTATCTGTAAGACTAGATGTCCAAAGTACCCTTGTTCCCTTACATCAGATGTCAAGGTCCCCCCCCCCCCCCCCCCCCCCAACCATTAGAAGTCAAGAGCCTCCCACCCTTCCTTACATCACGTGCGCCCCCCCCTTATCTTGTGCTGGGAAAAAGCTGGGGACAGTGCTGGGAGGCAGAAAGTGCAGGATCTAAAGGAGGACCAGAGGAGGGCTAGAGTCAGCTGCCAAAGTCTGCTGAATGCTGACACCAGGGGAGGCGGAGACAAAAGGAAGCTAACAGAGGCGCAGGATCTATAGGAGGAGTTCTGTCCTCCTCTCTGCTGCCGACTGTTGAGACGGGGGATGGGGTGGGGGGGGCAGAGATGAGCCTCTCTGTGGCTGCATAGGGAAGTGTAAGATGTGATGGAGGTGTTCTATCATCGTCTCTGCTGCCGAGTGCTGAGACAAGGGGTGGAGGGGAGGGGGGGGCACAGATGAGCCTCTCTGCGGCTGCACAGATAAGTGCAGGATGTGACGGAGGAGTTCTGTCGTCCTCTCTGCTTCCAACTGCTGAGACGGCGGTGGAGGGGAGGGGGGGCACAGATGAGCCTCTCTGCGGCTGCACAGAGAAGTGTAGGATGTGACGGAGGAGTTCTGTCGTCCTCTCTGCTGCCAACTGCTGAGATGGGGGTGGGGTGGGGGGGCAGGAATGAGCCTCTCTGCGGCTGCACAGAGAAGTGTAGGATGTGACGGAGGAGTTCTGTCGTCCTCTCTGCTGCCAACTGCTGAGATGGGGGTGGGGTGGGGGGGCAGGAATGAGCCTCTCTGCGGCTGCACAGAGAAGTGTAGGATGTGACGGAGGAGTTCTGTCGTCCTCTCTGCTGCCAACTGCTGAGATGGGGGTGGGGTGGGGGGGCAGGAATGAGCCTCTCTGCGGCTGCACAGAGAAGTGTAGGATGTGACGGAGGAGTTCTGTCGTCCTCGCTGCTGCCGACTGCTGAGACGGTGGGTGAGGGGCAGAGATGAGCCTCTCTGCGGCTGCACGGAGAAGTATGTGGCCGTCGCATACGATCAATCGGATGAACGATCCTGGCGGATATCGCGGTCTGGCCGAGAGCGCCCCAGACCCCGGAAGTGTCAGATCACGTACCAGGTACGTGATCTGGCGCAGAGCGGCCGCCCTGCCGCAGTACATCTACGATGGGCGGTCGCTAAGCGGTTAAACAATTTGTGTTCAGTATCACTTTAAGTATTTTGGAGTGTCAAGCTAAAAAACACTCAGATGTGGATGGGGCCTTCGTCTCTATAAGCCAGACTTGTTGAATGTCAGTCTTGGGCAATCTGCAGCTCTCTTAATAGATTTTGTACTTCTAGTTGAACAGTAATTTATGGAAAAGAGATGCAATAGAAATAATAATTAGTAGATTGCAGAATATTTTGCAAGAAGTCAATTCTCATGAAAAGATTTGTTTTATTTTCTCTTACCTGCTACTTTGTGACAATGGCTTCAAGCAATAAGTACGCGTAATGACTCTTATTTATTGTGTTGTATATATTTTTCTCTTGCCAGTAGCTTGGCAACAGCAGTACTTGAGAGAATGCATCAACGTTTTATTACAATGCATCCCAAAACATATTTTTATTTCCAGCGTTATTTTTTAATGCTACGAAATCAGCGGGGGGCAACCTAAGTTACACATCCTGCTGCGGAAGCGGCTCTAGCTAACATGAAATTGCATTCTGCAGCTGTTCGGAAACCTGCAGCATACAGAATACAAAGCAGTGTTTGTAGAGATGGAACAACAGAATAGCTGAGAACAAAAGCAGGTTGGTAAAACACCCGCATGCAAAAAGATGTCCTATAAAATAACATCAGTTGTCTTATGTAGCCTCAGCCAACCTGTTCTTCAGCTGCTGAGCAACACTTGAAATACTCTTGCAGATATCTGCAAGACATTAATTGACTTCTTTGCAGTCACAAGTTGCCAAAGAGCTTCAAGTTTAGTATTTGGGGGGGGGGATACGGCACCAAACACATTTGTGACATATAATGGTGTGTATCCCATGCAGGGCTGCTGATAAGGGGGTAGTACCTGTCCACCTGTACAGGGCCCAGGCTCTATATTTTATTTTTTATTTATTTATTTCAGGTACTTATATAGCGCCGTCAATTTACGCAGCGCTTTACATATACATTGTACATTCACATCAGTCCCTACCCTCAAGGAGCTTACAATCTACGGTCCCTAACTCACATTCATACATACTAGGGACAATTTAGACAGGATCCAATTAACCAACCAGCATGTCTTTGGAGTGTGGGAGGAAACCGGAGTACCCGGAGGAAACCCACGCAGGCACAGGGAGAACATGCAAACTCCAGGCAGGTAGTGTCGTGGGTGGGATTCGAACCAGCGACCCTTCTTACTGCTAGGCGAAAGTGCAAGCGATCCCCCATCACTCCCCCTGCATTGCAACCATCTTCTCCTCCTCTCCCTCACACTCCGTCCTAGTAATTGTGTCCCCCCCCGCGATTCTCATCACCACCCTTCACAATCCTGCAGCACTGCTGGGTGTCAGGATATGGGGGGGTGGGGGAATTAAACATGTCATATCTACTGGCCCCTTCATTTTTTGAATGAACACAGTAAGCAATGTGTACCAATTGTGCCTGTGTTCATTTATAACTGAAACATAGTAAACTGTGCTTCAGTTTGTGAATGAACGAGGAGCTTCTGTACAGAATGCTTTCTGTTCATTCATTCTGCAGTGCTGCTAAGGCTGCAGAAAAGGGACTGAGGAATCTATGTCCTCAATCTCTTGGTACTCTGGCCGTGTGAATGAGTGGTTCGTTCATGCAGCTAGCCACCTGTTACTCTATGGCAGGGTTTCCCAAACTATGGCCCTCCAGCTGTTGAGGAACTACACATCCCATGAGGCACTGTAAAACTCTGACATTCATAGACATGACTAAGCATGATGGGAATTGTAGTTTCTGAACAACCGGAGGGCCATAGTTTGGAGACCCCTGCTCTATGGGGATGTAGCGGCTGTACAAACACAGCAACAGGTCCTAGTTTGACAGGTTTGAAGGTGCAGGCAGGTGGCCCAAATGCACACTGTCTGTGTTTGGTGCTGTACACCTCCACCCACATGCCTGGGGGGGGGGGGGGGGGGGGGGGCCTGTCAGGTAGTGATTTCTAACAGCAGCCCTAAATCCGTGTCCTACAATAAATTACCAATACCTTTGCACACCCACTGGTTAAATAAGATAACAAAGCACATAAAAGTTCACCCCATGCTCCCTTACAATTTATACATTGTTTAATCGGAACCCCTCCTTTTATCCAGCTCACTTCTCCTCTGCTTCATTCCATAACTGGTAAGTACTCCACCCAAACGTAACTCTTCTACCTCGCTGGACCCAATGGCATTCTCTCTTTCCCAGTGTTATGCCAATGCATTTATTTCCATTTTCGAACTCTACTATGAAAAAGGAAATTGGAAATCTCCAACTCTCAATATACTTGAAGTCAAAAACCATGTAATACGAGCTATGATACATGGGAAAATCAATGCCACCCTTCATGATTGATTCACTAAACACACCAGAATTTTGGCAACCTCGGGTAGGCTGATTTCTTGCTCAAACCTTGACATAGGGCCCACAGCCCCACCTCCTGGGCGCCAGGACCTCTGGAAACCCCATTCCTTCCCTTCTCCATCCCCACACTCGCTTCTTCCCCCATCCTTTCTTCCACTATTCTATTCTCCCACCATAGGCTGCCTATAATGTAGAGATTTCAACAGTCTCTATTTCAGGGATATGCAATTAGCGGACCTCCAGCTGTTGCAACACTACAAGTCCCATCATGCTCTGCCTCTGGGTGTCATGCTTGTGGCTGTCAGAGTCCTGCTTTGCCTCATGGGACTTGTCGTTCTGCAACAGCTGGAGGTCCGCTAATTGCATATCCCTGCTCTATTGGTTGTGAACTTGAACCACCACTTTGTAGACGAGTGGAGGGCTCAGGTGAATATTTGCTTTGCTCCACGTGCATCGAATCCTTTGCTCTCTTTTTCCTATATGCGTCTTTGTACTCCATCAGATTTGTATTAGCTGATAAGTTTGTAATCTCCAATAAAATCTTTTTGAGCAAGAAAAAAAAATGACAGAGCACAAAGATAAATACAAAGAAAATATGGTGCTATTCCCTCCAATCGGATTTCAGTCCTACATCCCAAACAAACATAGATATGAATATTAACGGGTAGCACACCATAGATGCTAATCATGAAATGTAATGGCTACACATGCAGCAAACAGCAACTCACACACTGGGGTAGATTTACTAAAGGCAAATAGACTGTGCACTTTATAAGTGCAATTGCACCCATTTTTCCACAGAGCTTAGTAAATGAGGTAAAGCTTCACTTTGTAAAGAATATCCAGTCACGTGCAAGGAAAATAATAGTAAGGCAGCATTTTTGCTTGCACATGATTGGATGATAGCTATCAGCAGAGCTTCACCATATTCACTAAGCTTTGAGGTGCAAAATGAGTGCAACTACTTGTCTATTAGTCTATTTGCCTTTAGTAAGCCCACCCCAATATTCTTACCAATAACCCTTAAAATGTATCAAAGCCCAAACGTTATTTTAACCCCCTTCACACCTACGGGTAAAACAAATCTAAAAGCCCAAGCACAATTTTGAAAATTTTACATGTGTTCGTGAAACCGTACACATCGTCATTATACCACGTTTTTTTCTAAGGACAAATTGGGCTTTCATTTGGTAGTAAATAGTTATGGATATCTCCTGTTTTTTTTTCTATTATCAAAGGAAAACTGGCCCAAAATAATAAAACTAAAATCATTTTCTTCAATTCAGCTGTATATTTCTTGTTACCACCAAAGAATGACCCAAAATAAATTCCCCTGCTCCTGACGATCGCAGCGATACCACATATGTTTATGTTATTTGTTGTTTGTACCCGTAGCACAGCCCAAAAGCAATAGTGTGCATTTTGCTTTTTTTTTGTCCTACCTAAAACACACTGACACTGATGCTAACTTAAAAAATCCTGCTCAAAATATACTGACCCTGACCTTTGACCCTGACCTTTGACTCTTACTTGACCCAAACACCAACCCTGGCACTAACCTAGATCAAACCTTGATTTAGGTATTTTTTCTTCATTGTTTTATTTAATTTTTTATCATTTTATTTATTTTTTATATTTTTACAAACACTTTTTTTCTTTCTTTCTGCATGTAAAGACAAAGATACATTGTATCTAGCTCTCCATTCACAAAAAGAAACAAAACACAGGGGCGGGCTTCACAGTGACTGGATATCCGGGTCCTGATCCTTAGTACGGGGCCCGTGGGCTCTC
Source organism: Aquarana catesbeiana (assembly GCF_042186555.1). Taxonomy (NCBI): domain Eukaryota; kingdom Metazoa; phylum Chordata; class Amphibia; order Anura; family Ranidae; genus Aquarana; species Aquarana catesbeiana. The sequence continues at coordinate 276,571,428 of NC_133334.1, forward strand.
GGCGAGACCCCGGTCTCTGTGCTGGGAGCGCATCGTGCGGTGCGCTAACAGCACAAAAGGGCAATGGACACAGTGCGGCCCCATGGAAGAAAGCCCAGTTCCGTGAGGCCGCATCTATGTGTTACATTGGCGTGAAAGCATTAGTATTTTTATAGAGTATTGAGGGATTGGAGGGAAATTGTATTCACTTTGGAAAGATTTCCTTTTACGTCCAGTTGCATCTAAAGAACTCAAAATAGGACACATGTGGCTAAAGAAAAAACTGACAGGTTTAAACCATTTTTCTACTCTATCCATTGCAAAAAAGATTAAAATTTAAAAGGATTTTTTTTTTTTTTTTTGCAAAACTGCAAAAAATGTACCTTTTCATTTCTTCAAAGCCTACTAGAGGCTCAAAGAGCGGATAAGAAAACATTTGGATCATTGTTCATTTTAATAAACAGCTTGAAACAAAAAAAGGCACAAATGTTTGGTATTTTAGCACTTCTCCGAGCATTTTATTCAGACACCTGCCCAGGCTATCATCTACTGAACCATCACTTCAATCAGAAGCCAATTAACCTACCAGCATGACTTTGGACCAAGACAGGAACCTCAAGCATCATGAAGGGACCCAATCTCTTTCTCATTACTCTCACAATATCCCCAGTTCCAACATTAATGTGATAGTTAGAGGATCGCATGTATAAAAAAAACGTAAAAAGAGCCTCTGTCTTCTGCCAGTATTGTTTCTGTCAATGTTTACAGTAAATTGTAGAATATATTATGATATTCAGGTCTGGTGAAAAAAAATAGGATTATTATTACTTTGTTTATATCAGTGCGGTCTTTAATATTGACTGGACCCTGGGCAAACATTTTCTTGCCCCCCCCCCCAATCTCATGCAGTTTCCCTCTCCACCCCCACATCCCAAAAAAAACAACAATATTACCATTACACAGGGTCCCCTCCCCCATGCTACCCCCATTATTACACAGGACACCTCCTCCATACTACCCTATCATTTCATAGAACCCCCCCACCCCCATGATCCCCCTATCATTATACAGGAACCCCCTCCCCCATACTACCCCCATCATTAGACGGGACCGCCTCCCCTCTGTCTACAAACCCCTGCATTTCCCCCACCCAGCAGTCTCACCTTGATAGTGTCCCGAGGATGTCAGGCGAACAGCGGGCACACTCCCCTTAACCCTCTGGTGAAGAAGTTCTTCAGTGAGCCGATGATCTGTGGCTTGTTGGACATGGTGAGGGAGAGGGGGTCAGTGTGACTGTGCCTGGGACTGACTGGCACTCTTCTCAGACAAGGTTTACCTTACCGAGCTGGCCAATCACCACACAGGCTGTAGACATAACATCCAACCAATCACCAGCACCCCCAACATTCAATTCCGCCCTCATCTCCTCAGTGATTGCAGGATCCACTTATTAACTATTTGCGGGCTAAAGGGGCAGCTGCTTTGGGCCCCACAGCAATGACTGGGCCCAGGGCAGCTACCCCTTTTGCCCCACATTAAAGACAGCCCTGGTTTATAAGACATGATTTATTGGGATCTAGCTGTGACCCATGATTACTGGTGATGCACTTGTGTGCTGCATACCACATGTAAATTTTCCTGAAACTGTGGCAGCTCTACTGTTAAAACCCATAGCACAAGTGACCCTAATAGTAACACCTGTCATCCCAGCAATACTAATGCTAACAACCTGAAAGTGTAGTATGTCCAATCAAAACTTTTTTTTTACTTTTGGATTCCTTCGGAGTGAAGAAGAATTCTAACCTCTATTGGGGTGGGGTGACTGTTATCCAGGACTCCACTAGAGATATTTCCCCCCTTACTAACTGTGCTGTTGGCATCAGTTTTACCAGACGGAGAGTGAGGAAAATCTCTAAGAGCAACACAGAGAGAAATAAAGTTGCTTTTTTAACCACCTCAATACTGCCGTACGTATACGTATACAACCTCGTATTGAGGTTTTTACACCGGGATGATGTTTGCAGCTACAGCAATGATCCCAGTACCGCTTTGTTCAGCAACGTGATTTTCTTTTAAGAAAACGTGATCTATACAGCCACTTGATCACTTTTACAGGCGGAGGAAAGGGTCCTGCCACCACCTTTCCCAGGCTCTCCTGTCCCACCCGATGCAACCATTTCTATTGGGTACATTACACAGAATGAGAGAACCTTCCATTGTTCCTCCCACGCTGTGACGTCAGAAACCAGAAGCAACAAGGATTTTGTCACTTCCGGTTTTGATTTGTTCATTTACAAGCTGTTACAGGTCAGGGCTTCTGCTTAAAAAATATATCATGTTTGGGGGTTTCTAACTAATTTTCTAGCATAAAAATGCAGATTTTTACATGTATGTGAAAAATGTCAGAATTTTCCTGGCAGTCAAGTGGTAATAAAGCAGTATTTCTTTTAATTGCTTTCTGTGTCCCGGTTGGCGAGTTTCCCTTACTTATAGTCTGTTGAAATATTTGTCAACTGAGACCTCAGTAGCAGTACAAACCCTTCATGGTTTAAAATCCCTACGCATTCTAATCAAAACTAAAAAGAGCCTGGAGTCTAAGCCCCAATGCTTCCTTACTTGGGCCCCTGAAGATGGGGATGGATTTGCAGCAAGCTAGAACCAGGTCGCGGCCCCCAGGAACCCAAGCGCGGCCAGGTAAGCCCAGCTGATGATGCAGAGACCACTCGCGTATGCAGAGTACAGATGACAGGATACAGAAAAAGAACTGGGAAATGAGAAGCGGTCAGGGCAGGCAAGCAAACACAGTATACGAATCCAAGGTTGGTACAGGGGAAGTCAGACAGAGAATGCAAGTAATTCAAGATAAACCAGGAGCTCAGAGAAATTGGGAAGTTGCTCAGGCAACACTGGCTGTACTGAGCATGTCTTATATAGGGAATCCATAGTAGAGCAGGGGACGCCCATAGGTGAATACAGAAGCCAGCAGCACATGTGAATAAAATCAGTGGAACCACTGCAGCAAAGAGTTTAGAATTTCACAGGCAGGAAACTGCAGGCTAAACGGTGACATTAGCAGTGGACCTTTAAGCTGAGGCTGGCAGTTCTATAGCAGTGGACCTTTAAGCCAGGACTGAAAATGGACTGAGCAGGATTCTTCGGAAGGTGCTCTTTCTTCCTATAGACACCTTCATGGACTTCCAGGCATCAAACTGGGCCAGCTTCCAAACTTGAGACCTTGGCTCTGGAATTGTAGCCTTCCCAGGGATTAGGCCTGGGAAGTAAAGGACCTCTGGGCCCTTTCCACTCTCCCCAGGCAGCAAGCCTTGGACGTAATCCATGGATCCCTCACTCATTCTCTCCAGGAAAAAACCTGGGAGGGAAGAACCCTTCTGGAAGGTCTCCTTGAATATTTATTTTATTTCCCAGAGCACATCACTGGCATAAACCTTCTGGAGCTTGGCCAGGGTTAAAGAAATATTCATAGCCCAAAGCTTCTGATTCTGATTCTGAAGAACACTCTGCAGCAACAGTCAGAAGTAAACAACATTCTGAGCTTAGGAGAAACCCAACAAATACAGAAAAGGTAAACAAATTAGAGCTCAGGTTGGCTACAGTCTAGCTGCGACAATTAATGTACCTAGGGACACTTCAACTTTGGCAGGGCCACTACATTGCATTTTTAGTTAAAATTACAAAACAATCAAAGACATAACATGGTGTATTTGATAGACCGCAAGTACATATATAAAAATTGCCCTAATTGAGCCCCCGTAGAAAATTGTGATCACTTTTGACAATTTCTTCTGTGGTTTTTCTGTTTTTATTAAATCTTTCAATAAACTGTATTGAAGCTGCCAATTCTTTGCCCAGTTTTAAATTGTCAAGTTTCTGTGGTAGTGAGCCCCTGGAAAACACCAACCCAGGGTTCTCCAGTGTGTGGAGTCTAAGCCTTAGCCTGCTTCTTCAGCAGGGTCCCTGATGGTGGGGATGGATTTGCAGCAAGCTGGAACCAGGTCACAGCCCCCAGGTATGCCCAGATAATGATTTGAAGACCACTTGCATATGCAGAGTACAGATGGCAGGAGGCAGAAGAGGATCTGGGAAACGAGCCAAGGTCAGGGCAGGCAGCGGACAAGAACAAATGGAATACTAAGCCATGGTAGGAACATGGGAAGTCAGACACTGAATATACAAAACACTAGGTAAACAGGAGCTCAGAGAACTAGGATGTTGCAATAGTGTTTGGTTGCAATAAGCAGAACTTGTATTGAAGAGAAAGTTCAATGATACAAACAGCCTGGGGTGGTGGGGGGGATAAGCACCCAACTGGGAATACTCACAGTGTGTCTGGATAAGGTAGAACTGGATGGTTCTTGAGTGTGCTGACAGCATCTGTCCGAGAGGGCAGAATGTGGCCTGGACAGTCTGCACTCAAGCAGGAGGATTCCAGGAAGGATAGCATGTCCCCAGCCTGTCCCTACTCAACTGGAACCTCTCCCTACCGCTAGTCACTCTCCCTTTCCCAATCCTGTCCACTCGCAACAATGTGCACCAATACCAAGAGCCAGGGTCTTAAAGCGTTACTAAACCCACAGCAGTAAAAATCAGTCTGTATATGCAGTAAAGCATGCTTGTTATACTCACTGTGGAACTTAAGGGGTTAATCCTTCTTATTGTGTAAAAAGGTTGTTTGATCCTGTCTGTTCTGATACTCCCCTCCTTCCACTGACCCCTGATAATTTCCCGATAACACAGAGTCTATGGAGTCAGGTTGCACATGCTCCAGGAGAGTGCATGTGATCAGCACAAAACCAATCAGCACTGTCCAGAAAAAGGGTCAGGGGTCTTGAAGTCTCATGGCACAGACAGAAAACTCCTCCTACAAGCTTTAACCAGTGCTTGGCTGGACACTGATAGAAGTCACAAGACTGCTCTAACTGCTAATAAGAAAAGGTATTTATCAGTTTATAATTACTAAAATAATTGCATTTCCATGTTCTGTATACTGTGGCAGACCAGATATAGTGAATGCAGGCTCCTGGGTTTAGTAACACTTTAAATAGACTCTGCCTGACCTAAGGTGGCTGCTAGAGTCACATGAGGCGACAGCCTCCAATCGGATAGCTTTCCCAGAGACCCAGAAAATCATAGATATAGCACCCTTGTCCCAAAGCAGGGATACAGGTAAATTTAGTTGTGCTAGGTGGTAGCCAGCCTGGCTAATTTGTAGTGTTTAGTGGTCAAATGGCTTCTTTCCTAATCCTGTTTAGCTGTGGCTTCTCCTTTTTGTCAGTAGATGGTGCTGTTGCCTTTGACATTAATATGATGAGCTACAGTGAGTTTAGGTTATGAATAAACATATCTTTTCTCAGCCAATCAGATTCACTGCTATGAATGCTGGGAGAAGCTATTTATTTGGAAGAAGTCAGGTGATCTAAGTCTTCCGCGCCCAGGCTGCGGTCTGGGTGGGATGTGTGTAAAACAGCTCCTGCTGGGTTGGCCTGAAGTCTGAGGCCTAACCATGTACTCAAGGTTCTGCAAGGGAGAGCAAGAAGGAAAGGATGAAGACCCGAGATGAAGTAGCAGAGGTCACTCTTGCATGTACCGGGGACCCATGGTGTCACGGTCCTTACCGTGCCTTGCAGACAGCCAGGCATGGTCGCGCCCCAAGTGGCTCTGGGTGGTATTGAACTCACGACCGTCTGTTCTTGCTCCTGTTTTTTTACCTCTGAGCCACACCTCAGTTCTATTCAGCCTGCTTTCCAGCCATGCCTAGTTTAGCATGAAGTACTGTGGGCGATACTCTGTACCTGTCACTCCTGGATCAGCTGAGGCAGGTTACCTAATTAGCTGGGTATAAAACCCTGTCTCACTCTGAGGGCTTGGTCAGTTCATTTTCTCATGTTTGCCAAGTGTTCCTGTGCTACTGTCTTCTGTTGCAATGTTCCAAGACTGACCCCGGCTTCAGACTAGGATTGCCACATCATCCCTTTAATCCAGGACACACATTAATTACACAGGTTCTGTGGATGATTAAGGTGGTAATTAAACTCACTTGGTTCCTTATCTGCATTCAATCAGCCTCAGAAAGGGATGATGTGGCAACCCTACTTCAGACCCTGGCTTTGTTTATCGTTATCCTGACTTGTGGAATCCCTGACTGCGGCTTTATCTCGACTATCCCTTGGCTATTCCTGTCAAGCCCCCGTGCACAGATTCACAGCCCAGGTAGCTTATCTCTTTGTTACCGTGGGCTGTGTGTATGTGCAAGGGTGAGTGTACATCTCTGCGCCATGGACTCCAACCTAGGTAAACCCTTACACATTGGGAGCCTGGGAAAGCATCAAGACGGAATCATCCATAGAGTTCCTGCACCTTCAGTGAGTTAAGCTCAGTTACCATAGGAGACAGCCTATTCCACAAAGTACAGATGTGCTGGTTCAGCTTAAAGGCTCTTTTTCCTGTACTGCTGTCTAACTTATCCCACCATTTTTTGTCTAAGGACTCTGCCAATCTGCCTCTTTGCTGATTGTTACTATTTTTGACTAAGGGTGTCCTGTGCCCTATCCACTCTGTCACTCATTTTTCCTGTTGTGAGTGTAACGACACCCCGAGTATGAAAAGGGTTAAAGTCATTTAGGACATTCCATACCCAAACACAAAGGCAGCTACCGAACACTTCTATCAGCTGAACAAGGAGCCCATACAAATAATTCTCCCCCAAATAGGAGACAAGATGCTCTGTCTTGAGGTTCAAGCAGGAATGAATCTTTATTCAAACACATGTTATACAGATCCCACTTCAAAACACTTCCCCCCACCCTTGGAAAACAGGGCGGGTTAAACTGTCCAATGACAATGGACACACAGGTCAGGTGTGTTTAACATCTCATCAGTACACAGTCTTATCAGCAGGGAGAGCTGTTGGAGGAATCCCCCCTCCCTCCATAGAGTTACACATCCTGTGATATCCAAGGCAGACAGACACAATAGAACATTGGAAAACAGCCCCACCCCAAGCTAGCACAGCAAATAGTACACAACACAATGAGACAGCACACATTATATATACATATATACAGCATTGAGTATGACTAGCACAGATCATAGTGAGGTTCTCATTCACCTTGTGCCCCTATTAGTGACTCCCATCACAATGGCATATCCAGGGTCCCCAGAGTCTGTGTGTCTTGGGGGACATGGACCTGAATCTAAAGTAATGCCACCTCAAGGGTCCCCAGGCATACAGCTCACAAAGAGCACCGTTCCCCCAAATGCCAGGGCCCATAATTGGTTAGCAAGAGGCTGGCATTCAGTCCCCTCCAAAAGCCTCTGTCCCGGCTAGGTCTGTCACAGTGAGAAATAAACTTTTCTTTGTTTAAGCATAAAAGTGACTGACGCCCAATTTCTATTTTGTTCATCACCCACCATGCCTAGTAACCTGCACCCCTGACCCTCCCTGCCTCTGAGGGTCACCACCAGGCTCCCGGAAAGTTGGGGTAAGCACTATGTAGAGGAACCATGTTCCTCTTGACTTCCTCTCCCCCTGCAATGCCACTGTGGTTAAGTACCATCTGCAGTGGAGAAAATAGACTGCACCTTGAGCATGTCTATAGGGAAGCAAACTAGGACGTGGGCTAGGAAGTGATAGAAGGGAACAAAATAAAAGCCCACAGTATATTAGGCAATGCCCATTGGTGAGCACAGAAGCCAAACAACACGTGAAAAGAATCACAGGTCTAGCAGAACCACTGCAGCAAGGAGGTAAGAATTATTCCTAACAGGTAGGAAACTGCAGGCTAAAGCGTGACAAAAATTCACAAATGACTGAATTCTGGTGTTTGATCAAACTTGTGGGTGGAAAATTGCTTTGTTTCTGGAGATTTCTTGTGCAATTCTCAATGGATGGTAAATAATTAAAATTGACACCTGTTTGGCCAGCTATAGACTTTCCGGCAACTTCAACCACTTTTGTTCAACTGATAACTGAACATACAATTAAAAGTAGCCACCTGATAAAAAAAACCTTTGAGTTTGATTGATCACTTGAGTCATCAGTCAATCTAACTGGGCTATTTATTGACATACCAGTATTGAAAAATGTATTGCAACCAGAAAAAAAAACACAGCAAAATTAATCAAAAGCAATCAGATTTATTCTGCAGGCATGATCAAAACAACTTCAATACCATTTCTTTGTGGTCAATCAAAACCATGAACTTCTGCGTTTGATCTGCTAAAGCCTGAAGTGGAGCAAAACTGATTGGGTACCTATGTGAAGCCCACGCCTGAAACTGGTGTCACCAAAGGTCCACACGAACCTGCGATATCACTAACGATACGGTTTAACAAATTTAAGAAATATGTTCTGCCCATGATTAAAACACCTCTAAGTAATTTGGATAATATTTCTACATTTGCCCACATCACGCTCAAATTCTTTTTTTTTTTTAACAAAACTTCTTCCTCTAACCGCATATTAGGCTAGGGTCATTTTTGATAGTTAGTTAGATTTTAAAAATAGTTTAATGTGTTTGAAAAGCAGCTACATTATTACCTAAACTGGCAAAACAACTCGACGCAAAAACACAATCCTTAAACCTCTCAGCGGTGTCCCAATTTCTGGTGCGGACCTGGCTATTACTATATGTTTTTCTGTCTTCTGCGTTAACCAAGCTACCTAATGTATGCACAGTGTGAAATGTTTCTAAATGAGTTAGACTTTATTGAATTATGATTTCCAGCAGTCACTAATAACAAAATTCAAATTACTTTAGCAGACAAAGATTTTTGGAGTGCTGTGAATTAACTGACTTTTTAAGAGGACGTGAAGAGCCACACACAGTGTGCATGGTAATCGGGAGGCTCTCAATGAAATACTTCAAACCATTAATTAGATATCTTGAAAAAATCGTTAAAACCAACATGCCAGGATAGCTAATGTGAGTTTTATTCCATGGTATTGTTACATTAAATCGTTCTTTTCTAACAGGCAGCTGTAGGTGGGTTTTTCAACTTTTTAACAAAGGAATATTCAAGAAGCGGTAATAATAAAAAAAATAGAAACATAATAAACAAACAATGTACAGAAACCTTTATTTATACCCCTGTGAGTTGGGTTTTTCTTAAAAAAAATATCCTTATATTGGTCCTCTTTTGGTCCCAGTTATTGCCCATTTCCTTTGTTTTACATTTCTATGTTAACAAACAATGGCATTTATATGCAGATACATATAGATACATAAGGTTACATGCTAAATCACTGTATATGGTGTCCCCTAAAACAAAAACATATTTGAACTAGAAACAGAAATTTTGGATATTTTCTGGAACTGCATTGTAAACAAGTCCATCCAGTTCAACCCACAGGAAAAAAAACAAAAACATCAGAAACCTCCATATACACAATTCAGATCCAGTCCAATCCAGTTGATCCAGAGGAAGGCAAAAAAACAAACAAACAATAAAGCGTGATTCAATTTGTTCCAGCAGGGGAAAAATTCCTTCCTGATCCCCCAAGAGGCAATCGGATATTCCCTGGATCTATTTTACCTATAAATATTAGTATCCAGTTATATTATGTGTATCTAGGGCAGTGATGGCGAACCTTGGCACTCCAGATGTTTTGGAACTACATTTCCCATGATGCTCCACTACACTGCAGAGTGCATGAGCTTCATGGGAAATGTAGTTCCAAAACATCTGGAGTGCCAAGGTTCGCCATCACTGATCTAGGGAATAATCCAGTCCTATTTAAAAGCAATCTACTGAGCTGGCCAGAATCAGCTCTTGAGAGAGTCTATTCCACATTTTTACAGCTCTTATTGTGAAGAAGCCTTTCCGTATATGGAGATCAAATCTCTTCCTTCAGACGTAAAGAGTGCCCCCTTGTCCTCTCTAATGACCTGAATGTGAATGACTCAACACCGAGTTCTTTATATATGCTATATAAAGTTTTCTCCCTATTGTGGGGTCACCAGTACGGTATTTGTAGATTGAAATCATATCCCCTCTCAAGCGTCTCTTCTCCAGAGAGAATAAGTTCAGAGCTCACAACCTTTCCTCATAACTAGGGATGAGCTTCGTGTTCGAGTCGAACCCATGTTCGACTCGAACATCGGCTGTTCGATCGTTCGCCAAATTGCGAACGATATGGGCCGTTCGCGCCAAATTCGTGTGGCGCGTCACGGCCCATAATTCACTGCGGCATTGCAGTGCATTGCTTGCTGATGATTGGCCAAGCATGCACTATGACCCGCATGCTTGGCCAATCACAGCGCCGCCTTAACAGAGAGCCATAATTGGCTAAAGCCAAGGAGGCTTTGGCCAATTATGGCTCAGGGGATTTAGTACACGCCCCACACTATATAAGGCCGCCTGCACGGCGGCCCTGTGCAGTGTGTTCCGGTGTGCTTAGAGAGAGAGAGAGAGACAGTGTCATTTCATTTGAGTTAGCTAGATTAGGCAGGACAGTCAGTCAGTTAGCTGCACTTAAAGTGTATTGTGTATATATATGCATCCCAGGTGTTGCATATATATATATATATATATATATATATATATATATATACACACTGTATTCAGTTTAGCTAGATCCGTTCCTGTTATCTTCTAGACTATTTACATTTAGTGCAGTGCGTCCTGCTCACAGTGTTCAGCTAGATCCGTTCCTTTTATATTCCTACTGACAGGCAGGCTTGTCTTGTTACAGTATTTTGAAGAAAATTACTGGTGTTCTTTTGATCCTATAAGTACCACAGTCAGGCAGCTAGACTATTTACATTTAGTGCAGTGCGTCCTGCTCACAGTGTTCAGCTAGATCCGTTCCTGTTATCTTCTTACTGACAGGCAGGCTTGTCTTGTTACAGTATTTTAAAGAAAATTACTGGTGTTCTTTTGATCCTATTAGTACCACAGTCAGGCAGCTAGACTATTTACAGTTAGTGCAGTGCGTCCTGCCCACAGTGTTCTGCTAAACCTACAAGTAAGTGGGGTGCGTCCTGCTCACAGTGTTCAGCTAAACCTACAAGTTAGTGGGGTGCGTCCACCTCACAGTGTTCAGCTAAACCTACAAGTTAGTGGGGTGCGTCCACCTCACAGTGTTCAGCTAAACCTACAAGTTAGTGGGGTGCGTCCTGCTCACAGTGTTCAGCTAAACCTACAAGTTAGTGGGGTGCGTCCACCTCACAGTGTTCAGCTAAACCTACAAGCTAGTGGGGTGCGTCCTGCTCACAGTGTTCAGCTAGATCCGTTTCTGTTATCTTCTTACTAACAGGCAGGCTTGTCTTGTTACAGTAAATACAGCTACCTGAAGAAAATTGCTGGTGTTCTTTTGATCCTATTAGTACCACAGTCAGGCAGCTAGACTATTTACAGTTAGTGCAGTGCGTCCTGCTCACAGTGTTCTGCTAAACCTACAAGTTAGTGGGGTGCGTCCTGCTCACAGTGTTCAGCTAAACCTACAAGTTAGTGGGGTGCGTCCACCTCACAGTGTTCAGCTAAACCTACAAGCTAGTGGGGTGCGTCCTGCTCACAGTGTTCAGCTAGATCCGTTTCTGTTATCTTCTTACTGACAGGCAGGCTTGTCTTGTTACAGTAAATACAGCTACCTGAAGAAAATTGCTGGTGTTCTTTTGATCCTATTAGTACCACAGTCAGGCAGCTAGACTATTTACAGTTAGTGCAGTGCGTCCTGCTCACAGTGTTCTGCTAAACCTACAAGTTAGTGGGGTGCGTCCTGCTCACAGTGTTCAGCTAAACCTACAAGTTAGTGGGGTGCGTCCACCTCACAGTGTTCAGCTAAACCTACAAGCTAGTGGGGTGCGTCCTGCTCACAGTGTTCAGCTAGATCCGTTCCTGTTATCTTCTTACTGACAGGCAGGCTTGTCTTGTTACAGTAAATACAGCTACCTGAAGAAAATTGCTGGTGTTCTTTTGATCCTATTAGTACCACAGTCAGGCAGCTAGACTATTTACAGTTAGTGCAGTGCGTCCTGCTCACAGTGTTCTGCTAAACCTACAAGTTAGTGGGGTGCGTCCTGCTCACAGTGTTCAGCTAAACCTACAAGTTAGTGGGGTGCATCCACCTCACAGTGTTCAGCTAAACCTACAAGCTAGTGGGGTGCGTCCTGCTCACAGTGTTCAGCTAGATCCGTTCCTGTTATCTTCTTACTGACAGGCAGGCTTGTCTTGTTACAGTATTTTAAAGAAAATTGCTGGTGTTCTTTTGATCCTATTAGTACCACAGTCAGGCAGCTAGACTATTTACAGTTAGTGCAGTGCGTCCTGCTCACAGTGTTCTGCTAAACCTACAAGTTAGTGGGGTGCGCCCTGCTCACAGTGTTCAGCTAAACCTACAAGTTAGTGGGGTGCGTCCACCTCACAGTGTTCAGCTAAAGCTACCTGTAGAAGGTTGGTGGTGTTCTCATACTACAGGCAGGCAGTTGATTTTGCTAGCTGCAGTATCAGTACATATATATATATATATATATATATATATATATATATATATATCCCAGCTTAGTGCAGCTACAGGCCATTAGTATGTCTGGAAGGCCAAGAAGGAGAGGCAGACAGTCACAAGCCAATAAGAGAGGGCAAGCAGGCTCTGTGTCTAGTGCTGGTCGTGGAGACGGTGCATCCTCATCAGCACGTGGCCATGGGACACGCTTGGCCTTTTTTTCGGCAGCTGGCCATGTTGAGCCGCAACATGCGGAAGACTTGGTCGAGTGGATGACCAAGCCGTCCTCATCCTCCTCATCCTCTCTCACCCATGCCCAGGGTACTTTGTCTGGCAAAGCAGCGGCCTCTTCCCTTGGCTCAATGTCATCAGTGACTCCTTCCCTAGCCCCACCATGTCCTCCTGAGGAGTCCCTCGAACTGTTTGACCACAGTGTTGGGTACATGCTCCAGGAGGATGCCCAGCGTTTGGAAGGCTCTGATGATGATACTGAGCTCAATGAAGGCAGTAACACGAGCACGGACAGAGGGGGTGCCCAAGAAGGACAGCAATCTGGCAGTCATGCTCCCCCTGCTGCATACTGCCAGGTTTGCTCCAGTGATGAGGAGGGAGGGGATGATGAGGTCACTGACTCAACGTGGGTGCCTGATAGGAGAGAGGAGGAGGAGGAGGCAGGACATCACCAATGAGGCAGGATGCCCTCCAGGGGCCAGCCTAAGGGCAGCACATTGACTGCATCACACCCCAAAGCTCCACATGTGCAGGGCGCTGCAATCTCTGCGCGTTATTCAAAAAGTTCTTTGGTGTGGGCCTTTTTTGAGACGAGTGCATCAGATCGCACCGCTGCTATTTGCAACATATGTCTCAAGCGTATCTCGCGTGGCCAAAACATCTCCCGCTTGGGTACCACATGCTTGACCAGACATATGTTGACCTGCCATGCAGTTCGTTGGCAAGCGTATCTAAAAGACCCACACCAAAGAACAAAGAGGACCTCTGCTTGCTCCTCATCAGCTGAGATTTCCAACCCCACTAGACCTTCAGTCCTCTCTGAGACCTGCACTGAGAGGAATGAAGGTGTAGAATTAGGTGTGTCACAGCCACGTACTTGTGGGCAATCTGATTTTGGTACACCGACGTCAGATTGTACCAGGCAAATTTCCCTGCCCCAGCTGCTGCACCGCCGAAAGAAGTTTGCTCCCAGCCATCCACATGCCCAACGGTTGAATGCTAGCTTGGCAAAATTGCTAGCACTTCAACTGCTGCCTTTTCAGTTGGTAGACTCTGCCCCCTTCCGTGAGTTTGTGGAATGTGCGGTTCCTCAGTGGCAGGTACCCAAACGCCACTTTTTCTCACGGAAGGCAATTCCAGCTCTCTACCAGCATGTGGAAGGCAATGTCCATGCCTCGCTGGACAGGGCGGTCAGCGGTAAGGTGCATATTACCGCTGACTCATGGTCCAGCAGGCATGGACAGGGACGTTACCTAAGTTTCACGGCGCATTGGGTGACTCTGCTGGCAGCTGGGAAGGATGCAGGACAAGGTGCCGTAGTGTTGGAGGTTGTTCCGCCACCACGCCTCCAAAATGCTAATGATTGTGACACACCTCTCTCCTCCACCCCCTCCTCTTCTTCTTCCTCCATGGCTTCTTCCTCGGAACCAGCGGTGCTCCGTAGTCGTTCAAGGGGCTACGCAAGTACGCAGGCCAAAAGATGCCATGCGGTGCTTGAGCTGGTGTGCTTGGGGGACAGGAGCCACACTGGGGCAGAGGTTCTGTCAGCTCTGCAGGGGCAGGTTCAGAGGTGGTTGACGCCACGCCAACTTAAGGCAGGAATGGTGGTTTGCGACAATGGCACCAACCTCCTCTCTGCCCTCCGACAGGGACAAATGACCCATGTGCCCTGTTTGGCTCACGTCCTTAACTTGGTGGTGCAGCGGTTCTTGGGCAGGTACCCGGGCTTACAGGATGTCCTGAGGCAGGCCAGGAAAGTCTGTGTGCATTTCCGCCGGTCATATAATGCCAGTGCTCGGCTGACGGACCTCCAAAAAGGAGTTTAACCTGCCCAAGAACCGCCTAATCTGTGACATGCCCACCAGGTGGAACTCAACGTTGGCCATGCTGCAGCGGCTGCACACGCAGCAGAGGGCCATCAATGAGTACCTGTGCGACTATGGCACCAGGACAGGGTCAGGGGAGCTTGGTTTTTTTTCCCCACGCCAGTGGGCCATGATCAGGGATGCATGCACTGTCCTGTCACCATTTGAGGAGGCCACGAGGATGGTGAGCACTGAAAGTGCATGCATCAGTGACACTGTCCCCCTTGTCCACCTGTTGGAGCACACACTGCGTGGAATAATGGACAGGGCACTTGAGGCAGAACAGAGGCAGGAAGAGGAGGACTTCCTTAGCTCTCAAGGCCCCCTTTATCCAGACAGTGTTCCTGCGTGCCCGCCGATCACACAGGAAGAGGACGAGGAGGAAGAGGAGGAGGAGGAGGAGGAAGATTGTGTCAGTATGGAGGTGGAGCCTGGCACTCAGCATCAGCAGCAGTCTTTAAGGGATCAGTCCCAAGAAACACATGGACTTGTACGTGGCTGGGAGGAGGTGGCTGCGGACCATGTCGTCCTTAGTGACCCAGAGGACTCCGGACCGAATGCCTCAGCAAACCTACGCTGCATGGCCTCCCTGATCCTGCAAAGCCTGCGTAAGGATCCTCGTATTCGTGGTATCAAGGAGAAGGACCAATACTGGCTGGCAACCCTCCTTGATCCACGTTACAAGGGTAAGGTTGCGGACCTTATCTTGCCATCGCAGAGGGAGCAGAGGATGAAACATCTTCGGGAGGCCTTGCAGAAAGGTCTGTGCAACGCGTTCCCAGAGACTGGGAGGTTACAAACTCCTGTTTCTGGACAACGTGTTGCTGAGGCTTCGGTCAGTCAAAGAAGGAGCGGTGGAGAAGGTGGCCGTCTGACCGATGCGTTCAGACAATTTTTTGGTCCGCAGCCCCAAGGTATGATCGGTTCCAGCAACCATCGCCAGCGTCTGTTTTACATGGTGCAGGAATACCTAGGGGCAAGATCAGACTTGGACACCTTTCCCACCGAAAATCCTCTGGGTTACTGGGTCTTGAGGATGGATCACTGGCCAGAGCTTGCACAGTATGCAATTGAGCTACTGGCCTGTCCTGCATCCAGCGTTCTTTCGAAACGCACATTCAGTGCTGCTGGAGGCGTGGTAACCGATCACAGGGTGCGTCTGTCCACTGACTCGGTCGATCGACTGACCTTCATAAAAATGAATGAGTCTTGGATCACCACCAGCTACCAAGCACCTGATGCTGATGTAACCGAATAATTTTTTTTGAAATCTCAGATCCCTTCAAAGACTGCCTATGCTGATGCTGAGTGACTATCCCTGAGTAATTATCCTCTTCCTCCTCAATCATCACGCTGATAGCTTGTAAGAACATTTTTGGTTCTGGGTGCCACCACCAGTGCCTAAGGCACAATTTTTCAGCCCCTGTTTAACAGGGGTGTGTAATTACGATTTTTGATGTAATACTTTGCAGCAGGGCTCGTTCCTGCATTCCAACTAGAGTGTCTGTGAGGGGTTGCAGTGTTGTGGCACCAGCACCAGTGCCTAAGGCCCAATTTTTCAGCCCTTGTTTAACAGGGGCGTGTAATTACAATTTTTGATGCAATACTTTGCAGCAGGGCTCGTTCCTGCATTCCAACTAGAGTGTCTGTGAGGGGTTGCAGTGTTGTGTCACCATCACCAGTGCCTAAGGCCTAATTTTTCAGCTCCTGTTCAACAGGGGCATGTAATTACAATTCTTGATCTAATATTTCACAGCAGAGCCCTGTGAGGGCTTACAGTGTTGTGGCCACAGCAACACCTAAGGCCCAAATTTCTGCTGAGTATATAGGGCAGGACCCTACTTTCAAACAACTAACTTACAAACGACTCCTACTTGCAAACGGAAGGAGACAACAGGAAGTGAAATCTACCCCTAGGAAGGGAAATTCTCTCCTGTAAGAGTTAATATGGGAAAAACATTTCTCCTTTCCACTGATGCTTTCCAATCCATTGGGACAAAAAGTGAGGTGAAATCTTCTGAAGAGGAGGAAAGACAGCAAAAAAAATGTCACAGGGGTGATAACCCTTCCCTATGTTTTCCAAAAAGCTTAAAAAAGATTTTTTGGCTGGAGCTAAACACGTTAAAAATGTACCCGTTCAAAATTACAAAGAGATTCTACTTAACAACAAACCTACAGCCTGTATACTGCTGTTCAGAGTATATAGGGCCTGGTGGCCCCACACCTTTCCTTATTTTAATTTGGGTGCGGGGTTCCCCTTAATATCCATACAAGACCCAAAGGGCCTGGTAATGGACTGGGGGGTACCCATGCCGTTTGTCTCACTGATTTTCATCCATATTGCCAGGAGTCAGGACCCGACATTACATTAAACCCGCAAGCAGTTTTAAATGAGATTTTTTCCTTTAAAAATGACATTTGGTGCAGGGACTGTTCTAAACACGGGAAACACGCGTCACTTTACAGGCATACTATAGACACCCCTCAGGTACGATATTTAAAGGAATATTTCACTTTTTTTTTTTTTTACTTTAAGCATCATTAAAATCACTGCTCCCGAAAAAACGGCCGTTTTTAAGTTTTTTTTGCATTGATACATGTCCCCTGGGGTAGGACCCGGGTCCCCAAACCCTTTTTAGGACAATACCATGCAAATTAGCCTTTAAAATGAGCACTTTTGATTTCGAACGTTCGAGTCCCATAGACGTCAATGGGGTTCTAACGTTCGTGCGAACTTTCGGTCCGTTCGCAGGTTCTGGTGCGAACCGAACCGGGGGGTGTTCGGCTCATCCCTACTCATAACTAATATCCTCCAGACCCTTTATTAGCTTTGTTGCCCTTCTTTGTACTCACTCCATTTCCAGTACATCCTTCCTGAGGACTGGTGCCCAGAACTGGACAGTATACTCCAGGTGCGGCCGGACCAGAGTCTTGTAGAGCGGGAGAATTATCGTTTTATCTCTGAAGTTGATCCCCTTTTTAATGCCAATATTCTGTTTGCTTTGTTAGCAGCAGCTTGGCATTGCATGCCATTGCTGAGCCTATCATCTACTAGGACCCCCAGGTCCTTTTCCATCCTAGATTCCCCCAGAGGTTCTCCCCCCAGTGTATAGATTGCATTCATATTTTTGCCACCCAAATGCATTATTTTACATTTTTCTACATAAAACCTCATTTGCCATGTAGTTGTCCACCCCATTAATTTGTTCAGATCTTTTTGCAAGGCTTCCACATCCTGCAGAGAAGTTATTGCCCTGCTTAGATTAGTATCGTCCGCAAATACAGAGATTGAGCTGTTTACCCCATCCTCCAGGTCGTTTATGAACAAATTAAATAGGATTGGTCCCAGCATAGAACCCTGGGGGACCCCACTACCCACCCCTGACCATTCCAAGTACTCCCCATTTATCACCACCCTCGGAACTAGCCCTTATAGCCAGTTTTCAATCCATGTACTCACCCTATGGTCCATGCCAATGGACCTTATTTTGTACAGTAAACGTTCATGGGGAACTGTGTCAAATGCTTTTGCAAAATCCAGATAGACCACGTCTATGGGCCTTCCTTTATCTAGATGGCAACTCACCTCCTCATAGAAGGTTAATAGATTGGTTTGGCAAGAACGATTCTTCATAAATTCATGCTGATTACTGCTAATGATACCGTTCTCATTACTAAAATCTTGTATATAGTCCCTTATCATCCCCTCCAAGAGCTTTCATACTATTGATGTTAGGCTAACTGGTCTATAATTCCCAGGGATGTATTTTGGGCCCTTTTTAAATATTGGTGCTACATTGGCTTTTCTCCAATCAGCTGGTACCATTCCAGTCAGCAGACTGTCAGAAAAAAATAGGAACAATAGTCTGGCAATTACTTAACTGAGTTCCCTAAGTACCCTCGGGTGCAAGCCATCTGGTCCCAATGATTTATTAATGTCAAGTCTCCCAAGTCTAATTTTAATTCTGTCCTCTGTTAACCATAGAGGTGCTTCCTGTGTATTTATACATGGTGATCATATCCCCTCTTATGTATTTATTCATGTTGGTCATATCCCCCCTTATGTATTTATTCATGTTGATCAGATCCCCTCTTATGTATTTATACATGGAGATCATATTAACCCTTATGTATTTATACATGGAGATCATATCCCCTCTTCATCTCCTCTTCTTAAGAGAGAATCATTTAAATATTTTTGCTGTTTGTTTTTCTTTAGGGAAAAAAACAAAAAAATTTAAGGGACCATATTTTTGGTTTAAGAATAGGTCCAGGGTGACTGAAATGAGCTCCAATAATCCCCAGGAGCCAATTAAAGACAACTGCACCATTAAAAATTTGCCAAAACCACCTGTTTTCACCCTATTAACTTTAATTGATTTTGCCAAAATAGAGACCCCCCCCCCCAATTGGTGCTGAAATTCTGGGTAAATACAACTGTTAATGTATCATTAGAGAAGTGGCCTCTCTACAGTAAAAAATAAAG
Organism: Aquarana catesbeiana; assembly: GCF_042186555.1. Classification (NCBI taxonomy): domain Eukaryota; kingdom Metazoa; phylum Chordata; class Amphibia; order Anura; family Ranidae; genus Aquarana; species Aquarana catesbeiana. The sequence goes on from NC_133334.1 coordinate 276,590,449, forward strand.
GTAGCAGAAGTACATATGTACCATCATCCAGAAATCAATATCAAAAGGGGGTTGGAAGCCTGATCCCCGGTCGCCTGACCGGGGATCAGGCTTCCAACCCCCTTAATGTGATCATTATTAATATAGTCATGGTCACTAATTTATACGTAAAGTTAAACTAATTGTTAGGTTTATGGGTAAGGTTGAGGTTAAAAGTTAGACTAAGTTAGAGTAAGATTAAGGTTAAAGAGGAGCTCCATCCGATCTCCCCATTTTTTTTTTTTGCCCTTCTTACCTGATGATGGTATCTGGACATTTCAGATACTTACCCATCCAGTGGATCCAGCATTGGCCCGCAGAGATCATCTCATTCCCAGCCACAGCTCTGTCCCATGCCGCCATGTTTTTTTCTGACTTCATCAAGAGGCCCCAGGGGTTCCCTGGGGGGGCCTCTCGATGATGCGCCAATAGGCCCCCTCCTCCTGTTCTTGAATGAAAATGTATGCCTCCTGAGATATGCGACATACATATCTGAGGAGGCACAACAGATAGTGTGCGCGTCATTCCTTGGGAGGATGAAGGTCCACTTTAAGAGAGTTTGGTTTAAATATATCTATCTATAACCAAGCTATGAATAAGCACCCACTGGTTGTGTGAAATGCGTCAGTTTTTGTTCCTGTACCTCTGTGATCTTCCTGACTATATGGATTTTAATAATTTTCAATAAAGGTGTTGCACCGGAGCCTCATCTATAGCCAATATGTTTTTTGTTGGGTGAGATTAAAAGAGAATTATTGGGTTTCCAAAAAAAAGGATACTCACCTAGGTGGATGCAGCATCGATCCTATGCTGCATCTCCCCCACCACCTATGCACTGAGAACTGAGTGATTAAAACCGCTGATCGCTCAGTTCCCTGCTCTGATCAGGAAGCATTAACTGTCCATCACCAGCTCTCTGCTCTGCCCCTCCACCGATTACTGGAGCACCTAGCTGTGGAGAGAGCGGGAGCGGCTGGCTCAGTATCCCAGCAGCTCACTGAGAGGCTGAGCCAGCTGCCGGTCAAGGTATCTGGGTGGATCCCAACTAGGATCGATCCAGCGCCTGGACCGGCTGAATGGCATGGCTGAAAAGGGGTTACAGGAGTGCAGAACGAACTGCACTCCCGTGATTAATAGGAGAACTAGGGCCAAAAAAGCTTTGGTCCTAGTTCTCCTTTAGGATCTATGTATGGGATTGTATTGTTGCTTGTGTGCCACTTGGAGAGCATCATCCTTCTTATTTGTCCTGGTGACCATTATCCCTGAGTCAGAAAGTGATGGGAAATCTCCAGAACAGGAAATGAGGAAATTAAATCTTTCAAACGGGGCAGTTGTAAAACTGTGTTCAAGTTTTGCCCTTACAAGATTCCATGATACCCATAACTGGTGGAAACATTGTGATTACATGATGGGGAACCACACAGAGTGGGAGGCTGCCACGGGCACAGCTGCCTACAAAAAATGACCATAATAACCACAGGGAACACAGGGAACTTGCCTGCAGCACGCTATTCTACAGCAGGGAAGAAAATAAAAATGCATTCAAAACCCATCTCACCAGAATATAATGTGAGTCTGACAAAATCAATTTTCTCACAAAAAATATTCATCAGATTGATGTTTACCAGAATTGAGGAACATTCAGCAAACAATGTGTCAGTCATCGACGGTTTCCTGTCTATTGGATCTATAGAAAGACAGTGGTTATTTTTAAGTTTTATAAAATTAATGATATGCTGTATTACAATTATCACGAGATTGTGTTGCTTTAGGCAGGCCATAGATGGTACAAATGATCGATCAACTTAGTACATTCAGCATGCCTATACACAGTTCTAATCTCAGCCGGTTCCTGCTAAACTGGCCTGCTAAATTGAGTGTATACTGTATGTCCAGCCTGTTTCTCTGTTCATATGCACTGGTTTTCCTCTTGACTGATTTACAAAACAAAGGATTTTTTTTTTTCAAGGTTAAAAACTATAATAAATGGTGCTCAGTGCCGGTATAAGGTCATCTAGAGCCCAGGGCAAACATACCAATTTGTGCCCCCCCAAGATGTATGAGCATTATGTGTCAGCAAAAACCCCTCCCAAAAAAAAACTGAGCACTAATCCCTCCTCCAAGCTCAAATCCTCTCTCTCTCCAAATCCCTCCCCCCCCAAAAAAATAAGCACCCCTCCTTGCACAAATCCTCTACCCCTCAAACTTCCCCTCCAATTATAAATCCTGTCCCCTCACTCTGAATCCCCCCTCCCAGCACACCCCCCCCCCCCCTCCAAATTTCCCCTCCTAGCTTCCTAGCTTAAATACTCCCCAATCATCCCTACTAGTACAAATCTCCCCTCCCCCCAGAAAAAAAAAATTCCCCTCCTAGCACAAGTTCCCTCCTCCCTATACCATATCACCTCTTCTGACACAAAACCCCCAAATCCCCCCCCCCCCCCTATCACAATCCCCCCTCTTAGCACAAATCCCCCCAAATCACCATTCCTAGCACCCCCCCCCCCCCATTTCCCCTCCTAGAACAATTCTTTCCCCACCTCACATGATACTACAGTACCTAGGGCAGCCGCCCCTTCTGCCCACCCCATTGTCCCGGCCCTGATGGTGCTTAATGTAATTATTATAAAACCGCACATGCTTTTCTGTCTACTAGACTTCTGGATTTAAATTTACCTGAGTATATTTTCTTTTCTGTGACACATCTATTTTGTTCGCTTTCCCTTTTAAACCTTTTTTTTTTTTTTTTTTTTTCTCTTTGCCACTTCAGTCGACCTTTTGAGGGGATTGAATCAATTTTGAGGATCATATTCTGAACCATCTCCCTCTCAGTGTCTCATCATTGTAGCCTTTGCCAAAATTTAATCAAAAAACTTACAAAATGTGCATCTCTTAGGGGTTAGGCTAACTCAATAACCCCGCTTGATTTCTAAACTTCATTATTTTTAATCCCCCCTAACCCCTCCCCCCTCCCTTCTCTCCAAGGTCAGCTCTATTTTACTCCTACTGGCATTAATCTAGGGCCTTCAATTCTTTCACATATCTCCAAGTTTTTTTAAATTGTTTCCACTGTTCCCAGACCGCCAGAGTCCCGTTATCTTTCTCTTCTAATTTATTTACAAGCTCCTCATTGTTATATGTTTCTTCTATCGCATCAAACCACTCCCATGTCTCAGGGCTCTCCTTCCTCTGCCATCCCCTAGGTATTAGTCTCTTAGCAGCGTTTAAGAGGAAGGGGATCAATGTCTGCTTGTATTTTTTTGTATCTCCTTCCCATCCATGAAATAACACCACCCATGGGTCCTCTGCCACTTCTATGTTAGTGATAATCTTTATTAATGCAAGAGTCCTCTTCCAAAAAATTTTTATTTTGGGGCAACTCCACCAGATGTGACCCATTGTTCCCAGCCCATGACAGCCCCTCCAGCAGAGTGCTGTTGAACCGGTCTGGTATTTACTTAGTATTTCGGGGGTTAAATAACTTCTACTTATACATTTATAATTCATTTCTGCGGACTGTGTATCAAGTGTTAAGTTGAAAGTCCTATTTAATATTTTGCTTATTATATTTTTATCTTTTTTTGTGCCCAAGTCCCTCTCCCATTTCTCTATGTATGGCGGTATCTCCACCTTTTCAGCCCCCATCAGAATTTTATATAATTTGGAAATGGTGTTTCTCGAATTTTCTGAATCACATAACTTTTCCATTTCTGTCAAATCCTCCCCAGATCTAATGGGTTGGGGTAGTTTGCTTACGAAGTGTTTCAGTTGTAGATACCGCCATTCATCTATCCCCCGTGATTCCCTATCTTGTCTAAGCTGTTGGAGTGTAATTATTTTTCCATTTTTGATTATATCTCTCACCTGTGAAATCCCCCAAAATGATTCTTTCCCTCCTACTTTTTGAGTGCCTGGTGCAAAATATTCATTGTCTTTAAGTGACAATAGTGGGGAATTGTATTTCCCAATCACTTTTTTATACACCCCGTCCCATACTTTAAATACTATCTGTGTGATTACGTGGGTATTTTTAACTAAAGTTCTGCTATGTGGAGGGTTCCAGATTATATTTCCTAAGTGCACATTACTAATTGTGTTCTCTATTTTCACCCACCCTTTTTCATTACTTTTTTTAACCCAATCTGTTAATCTTGATAAAATTATGGCCTTGTAGTAATTTCGTATGTCTGGTACCGCCAGTCCCCCGTTATCTTTACTTTGTTTTAATATCTGGAAGGGGACTCTTGCTCTTTTATTTTTCCAAACAAAATTCATCATTATTTTGTTCAATTTCCTTAGGTAAAACTGGGGCAGAGGGACCGGGATCATCTGAAAGTGGTAGGTTATCTTAGGGATGAGTGTCATTTTCAAGACATTTATTCGCCCTATCCATGAGAGCGGTTTGCTGGCGAGTCTCTTGCATTCCGTTCTAATACTGTCCAATAGAGGGATGTAATTTATGTGGTAAATCTTATCTATAGAGTTTGTTAATTGAATTCCCAGGTACTTAAGCTGCTTAGTCCACCCAAAACCAGATACCCTCTTCACCTTATCTGCTTCTGCCTTTTTCAAGTTGATGTTTAATATTTCCGATTTACCCAAATTTATTTGAAAGTTGGATAAATCTCCATATTTCCTCAATGCTACATTCAATTTCTTTAGAGAGGCTACTGGATCAGTTATATATAATAGCACGTCATCTGCAAATGCTGCAATTTTGTGTTCATCCTCCCCTACCTTGATACCTTTTATCTCAGGGTCTCTACGTATCGTTGCAAGGAGTGGTTCCAGGGATAGGATAAAGAGCAACGGCGACAGAGGGCAACCCTGCCTCGTGCCGTTCCGCATCTCAAAAGGCTGGGACATTAACCCGTTAACTTTTATTGAGGCCATGGGGTGATGGTATAATGTCCTTATCCGTTGAATCATTATGGGTCCTATTCCCATAGCCTCCAGAGTCTGAAACATGAACCCCCAGTCTACCCTGTCGAAGGCCTTTTCGGCATCCATCGACAGCAGTAGCCCTGGGGGTCCATCCTCCTTCAGCTTTTGTAGCAAGAGGAGCGTCTTAACTCCGTTGTCCCTCCCTTCTCTTTTGGGGACGAACCCCACTTGGTCCGGATTGACCAAAAGGTTTATATGTTCCTTTAATCTCTCTGCCAAGACCTTCGCGTATAGTTTTGTGTCGGTGTTGAGCAGAGAGATTGGCCTATAGCTGGAGCAGAGTGTTTTCTCCTTTCCTTCCTTTGGGATAATTGTGATAGACGCCTGAAGGGCTTCTCTGCTCATCTCGTAGCTATCTCCTAGTCCATTCATGTAATTGCAAAGCCTAGGGATTAATATTTCTTTGAATTTTTTGTAATAGAACAATGTGAACCCATCCGGGCCCGGACTTCTCCCTTGGGCTCCGCCTATTAGAGCTTTCCCAATTTCCTCCTCCGTAATTGGCTCATCAAGATGGGCCCTCGCTAGATCTGATATTATAGGTAAATTGGCGTTCTTTAAATAAATATTATTAATCTCTCTCCTGTTTTTAGATTTGGGCTCGTGCGCTTTGACTGAGTACAAGTCTTGGTAATATTCCCTGAAGGTTTCAGCTATCTTTCTAGAGGAATGTTCCATACGGCCGTTTTTAGTCTGAATCTTCTCGATGAAGTTTCTGGCTTTCTTTTTTTTTACTATTTTAGCGAGTACCTTACTAGGTTTGTTTCCCCAACAATATTGGTCTTTTATCCTCCTCCCATATGTTGTTTTTGATTCAAGTTCCAGTGCCTTTTTTAACTCTATCCTTTTGATTGTCAGCTGTCTATACATCTTGCTAGATGGCGAGCCTGTTTGTTTTTTGTGTTCCTGCTCTAGCTTGTCTACCTCCCTTGTTAAGTTCTGAATGGCCTCGTGTTTTTCCTTTTTTCTCCGGGCTCCCATCTTAATCAAGACCCCTCTAATATATGATTTATGAGCCTCCCAGAGTATAGACCCTGAGACTTCTCCATTATCATTAACAGTAAAGTATTTTTCCAGTTCCTTTCTGACTAATGCATAACCTTCCTCATCCCTTATTAACTCCTCGTTAATGCACCATTGATCCCTGGGTCTTATCTCCCCCCTTATTGTCATTTCCAGAACTACAGGGGCATGGTCTGAAAAGGTTATATTACCTATCTTGACGTCTACCACCTCCTCTATTTCCCTGTGATCTATAAGCCCCACATCTATACGGGAGTACGAGCCATGCACAGGAGAGTAATATGTATAGTCACGCAAACAAGGGTGAGTCACCCTCCATATGTCCACCAACTGGTGTAAAGATAATTTTTGTTTCACCATTTTTAATTGACCATTATTCGTTTCCTGTGTGCGGGCCGTACTGTCTATTTTTGGGTCCATACAGAAGTTGAGGTCTCCCATCAAGATTAGTTGTCCTTTCCTAAATTCTATTATTTTTTCTAAAATTTGGATAAAATATTTCATAGGGTTTTGGTTTGGAGCGTAGATGTTGGCTAGGGTGTACTCCCTTTCGTTTAATCTGCCTCGGAGAATGAGGAATCTACCTTCTGGGTCTACCATTCTATCATCTAACACAAATCTTGTTGTTTTTGCGAATCCTATAGCGACCCCTCGGGTTTTACTCGAGATGGTGTCTCCATGGTACCAGAGCGGAAAATCGCTCGAAAAGAGCTTTAACTTAGACTGTTGTGAGATATGTGTCTCCTGGAGGAAGACTACATCAGGGCCCAATATTTTAAGCTCATTAAGAACATTTCTACGCTTTCTTTTCATATTTAGACCTCTGACGTTGTACGTGATGAATTTTAAGGTGGGCCTAACTATCATTCAATATGGGTAAATACCTCATCTTTCCTTTGACCTTGGAGAGAATCCCCCTTAAAAAAAAAAATTGCAACCCCCATTCCCAGAACCCCCTCCCTCACACACCCCTCCCACCCCCCCTCCCCCCACGTGGTCCTTATTGGACCCATAGACCATTGAGGAATACCCAGATGTGAGCTCCTCTCTTGGTCACCACCTCTGAGGGTGAAGCTCTTGGTGTGCTGCTCGGCAAGCCATCACGGCTCGGTACCCAAGGAGCAATCTTGCTCCCATTTACTTCTATTGGCTTTACCAAGTTACCTCCCACCTCCCCCCCCCCCCCCGCCCGCCCCCACCTCCAGATAATTATATGTAACCTATTCCCAGATCCACCCACTTTTCACTGGCCCAGTCCGGTAGTGGGGGGGCCTGAATTTCTAGTTTTCCACAGAATTTTTCCAGGTCTCCTGGGAATCTCAGTTTTGCTGTTTTTCCTTCTCTGCTTCCTATCAGACAGGCCGGGAACCCCCATGTATATTTAATGTTTTGTTCCTTTAATAGGTCTAAGAGGGGCTTCAGATGGCGTCTTCTGGTTAGAGTATCTCTGGCTAGATCAGGGTAGACTGATATCCTGGCATCTTCATATAGAAGTGGTGTTCTTCCTCGGAGTTTTGCCCATAGATTATCCTTATCTACAAAATACCTGAATTTCACAATAATGTCCCGGCTTCTCTCCGTGCGACTTGTGTCCCGTCTACCTATCCGGTGAATCCGCTCGATTTTGGGGAATTCCCCACCCCCTAGTTCCAGGATAGGACCAAAAATGTCTACCATAATCTTTTTTAAATCTTCATCCTTCCTCTCTGGGACCCCTCTGATTCTCAGATTTTGTCTGCGATTTCTGTTTTCTTGATCTTCTAATCTGTAACAGATTTTTATTTGATTTTGGTGTATAATTTTAAGTTGTTCTTTTATTTCAGAGAGGTCCAGTTCTTGTTTATCTAATATGTCCTCAGTTTTTTCCACTCTAGCAAGAATACCCCCCAAATCCATCCTTAAAACATTTATTTCCGTTTTGATTGCTAGTTCGAGTGATTTAAACATTTCTATTATCTCGTTTTTTGAGGGGGGTTGCATATCTTGACTGCCTTCCTCCATTCGGGTATTATCTAGAATACTATCAACTGAGGAGTCCTGTCTTGAGTGTTCAGGGGTCTGTGCAACTTTTCCAGTCCCCCCCATTTTTTTTTCAGTCAGGGTTGACTTTTGGGTCTCTAAGCGGGGGTTTCCCGGGCTGCCTCCGCGATTCATATATTGCTTAATAGTACTCCCAGAGGCGGTACCGCTTGCGGAGCTATCTTTAGGGGTTTTCCGTACGCCCCCCATCCCCATCTTGGGCGTCGCTTTGTTTTTTGATTATTTTCCGTTCTTAGTTATTGAGCCTATGCAAGGGTGTTTCAGCAGGTAGTGTAAATGAGATAAAGAGACAGATAATAAATAATCGTGTATGTTATCTTAAATGTTTCTCCCCCAACGGGGATTATTCCAGGACTGATAACACTTATATTTCACGATAACTTTCACCCTTTGTAGTTACAAATATCGGGAGAGCAATACAACACATGTGAAGACAGTTATATCAACCAGTGTATTTGTATATCAAAAGATCAGAAGGGGACATTTTCTTAAGATCCTATTTGATTTCCATACCTTCCAGCGGTCTTCATCCCTTTTACAGCGGGGCTGCTGTTCCACTCTTACCTACACAGGCTTGGCTCTAGGGGTTCCTTTCCATCCTCTCTGAGCTGACAGGGGATTCGTCTGATCGATTGCCTAGGAGTGGGTAGACACAGGCTGTTTCGCTATTCCCTCTGCACCTCCGACAGCAGTGGATGCCGGGGCATCAAGACGCGGCGCTCCGGCAGCTGCCCGAATAGCAGGGCGGTGTGAAGGCAAGGGGGAGCGAGGACGGGGGCCCGGGGGAGCGCGAGCTAGGCAACCAGTGGCTATGCCTCCATTCCTCTCCTAGGGCTGCGTGCCGCTCGCGGAAGCTTCCGGCTGTTCATCCGGACCATGGATCCCGTAGCTCTGCGGGCGGCGCTCCGTGCTCTATCCCGTCTTCCCGACCTCCCATCCGCAGAGCTGCTTGTTTGATCAAGCACGCGGCCGCTAACGCTGGCCGGCCAGCACACCTCCTTCTCCTCCCCTCCCGTCAGACGTCTTACGTCATGACCCGCCCTGTACCCCCTTTTAAACCTTATACAAGTTATAGTACTTCTCTTTAGACATGTGCACTGACAAAAAAATGTGTTCATTTTCGTTTATTAGTTTAATTTCCTTTTTTTTTTTTTTTTCGTTTTTCGGGTCATTCGTTATGATCGCAAATTCATAAATTCGTAAATTAGAAAACGCGTAAATTTGTAAATTCGAAAATCCGAAAATAAGAAAGAAAATCCGAAAATTCGAAAGAATAACTAACTAACTAATAATAACTAACTATTAAATTATAGGTATTGGAATTTCCTTTCAAATTTGGCCGTTAGTGAACGTAATAAATACAAATTTATCCAAAGTTACGAATTATCCGAAATAACGAATGCTGCATCTAAACAAATGGAAAGGAAGAAATGAATAATAAATAAAAAATATATATATTATTATTATTGTTATTTATTATTAATTTGTTAGGTTCCATTCATTTAGATACGGTATTCATTATTTTGGATTATTTGTAACTTCAGATAAATTCGTATTTGTTACATTCACTAACAGCCAAATTTGAAAGGAAATTCCAATACCTATAATTTAATAGTTAGAAATAGTTAAGTTATTGTTAGTTATTATTTCAGATTTTTGAATCTTCGGGTTTTCGGATTTCTGAATAATCAAATTTCCGAATTTTGCCCAGGGGACAAAGAACTCAGCACATCATCTACATGGACAGGAGTCCAGGGACCTAAGAACATGTCCGTAAGATTTGTCCCAAATATTCATAAACTCCCCAGATAACACCATTCAGACAAGCTCCTCAGTGATTGGCTGAGCCGATAAATTTTCATTACATTTCACCTGTGTAGCAAAAACATTGTAAAAGAGCAGCATCTGTGCAGCTCTCAGCAAAGCCTCACAGAACTATGAAAAATAAAAGTGCCCAGAACATCTGCTTTTTTATTGTTGATTATTAGTCAGCATGGTTATAGAAAGCCAAAAGCACTTTGAGTGTTGCCTCTCCTGTGACAGATTCACTTTAATGGATCATATATGGAGTTCTTTGATGAAGAAATATTTGGAGAGCTTCTTGTGTTGGGTCTCTACAGTACTGCCAAATCCCAATATACCAAAAAAAAAAAAAAAAAAAAGATAAAAAAATTATGAAACATCTGTTAAAATCTTCAGGTCATTGAGGACTTCTTCCAGCTGCTTGTGTCCAATGAGAAACCTCAGAGTGATAATTTCACGGAAACAAGTCTATTTAATAGGCGAACATAATGTTCACATGTCTCCCTCTGTCCAAAAATATTTCATGGAGTGGTGGTGTCTTTAAAGTTGTGCTCCAGAAAAACAGCTAAATGCACACATGAAATGTATAATATACATGGCGGAGATGTTTTAGTTGGCATTTATATGTCATTCCATCCAATTCTGAGATTTGTTCTGTGGCAGTTAGGCAACATATAAGGCCAGTGGCGGCTGGTGCTCCATTTTTTGGGGGAGGCGGCAAACAAACCTTCCACCCCCCCAAAACCCCCCGCCAGCTCGCCAGCCCCGGTCGCAAGCCCGCCAGCCCTGCACTTACCCCATCCAGGTCACAAGCGGCTTTGGCTGCCTCCCTTGCTTCTCCTCCCGGCCTATCCGGTCGCTTCTCCTCCTGATTGGCTGGGAGGAGAAGCAGGAAGACAATAGCGAATGTTGATTCACTAATGTTACAAGTGGGTGGGCTCGGGGCGCAGCGCGTTTCGTCCAATGAGACGTTATCAAGGGGTCATCTGGCTTTGACATCTATTTATAAATAAATATTCTGTTGTAATGGTAGCTACTTGCTGTGGTGAATTTTGAATTCACTTACTGTTGGTGGCTGGTCACTGGAGTACCTTTGGAGAAGTATTCTTATGAACACCTTTTCTTTGCACCAGTCAATTTTTACGCCTCAAGTGGTTTTTTATTATCATAAGTTGTTTATTGTATATTTAGGCACTACACTATTGTTTCACATATATATATTTAGTATAACCACAGGAGCCACACCTGAATAGGATGAGTTGGCGTCCAACCAGTAATTGTAACCCTAGTTCCTATCTTTTATATTATAAACTAAAATTTCTTCAGGAAGTCACCTTTTTTAAGCCAAACTCCTGCAATGCTTTATACAGCAGCGATGTCACCAGCCTCCAGTAAAACACTACATCCAACTAACTCAATACACAATGGGGTTGATTTACTAAAACTGGAGAGTGCAAAATCTGGTGCAACTGTGCATGGTAGCCAATCAGCTTCTAACTTCAGCTTCTTCAAAGAGGCCACTTTCACACCGAGGCGCTTTTCAAGCGTTGTAGTGCTAAAAATAGCGCCTGTACAGCGCCTGAAAAGCGCCTCTCAAGCCACCCCAGTGTGAAAGCCTGAGTGCTTTCACACTAGGGCGGTGCACTTGCAGGATGGGACAGTACTGCAAGCAGCATCTTTTTTGTACACACCGCTCCCAAAATGCCCTGCCCATTGAAATCAGTGGGTAGCAGTGCCGAAGCACCTGCAAAGCGCTTCGGCAGCGGTGCTTTGCGGGCGCTTTCAACCTCCTGTTAACCCCTTCTTTGGGGTTAAAAGCGCCCTGCTACCGCTCGCACAGCGCCGGTAAAACGTGCAGAGCTTTACCGCTAGAGTGGGACGGTGTTCAGTGTAAAAACGGCCTTAAGCTTTGACAAAGAAAAAAAAAAATTGGAAGCTGGTTTCTGTGCAGAGCTGCACCAAATCAAATTTTGCACTCTCCGTTTTTTTTTGTCTGTCAGCAAAGTGCATGGGTGACAGGTGCTCTTCAAACGGAAAACGCTCTGAAAACCATTTTATTGTCAAATCTGACTTTTCTCTGTTTGACAGCAGTTATGGGAGACAAGCACTGCGCGCATATAAATATTTTTTAATGCTTTATGAGAGAAGAGTAGTAAGTACAATCCCACACAAGTTACAGTAAATGCAATAAATTGTTATGACACAGCTTTATATGAATGTAGTCCTTTTTGTTGCTTTTAGCGTTCACTAAAATATACACCGTATATTTTAAAGTAACCCATGGAGAACAAAGAAAATGAAGGATGAAATTATTATCACTGGTCAGATAAAACCCTAGGCTTATTCACTCAATCATTTATCACTTCAAGGTTACCGAGTCACCGGATTATTATTCGTGTAACAAAAAAAAAAAAAAAAAAGAAGAAGAAAAAAAAATCACTCAAGCTGAAAAAGTGACCTCAAATTCAGACTGTAGATTTCTTGAAATAAATATTTAAATATAGCTTAAACTGCAGCCTCCGGTGTTAACTCTGAGTCAAGCAAAAAAATGCTGAAAGAAGAATAGGCAGAAAGAAAGAATTTCACATTATAATGCAGACAGCTAATCCCGTTTTATTTCCACAGATATCATTACAGTAAACCATCTTTTAAATTCAATCTTCCAGCCAGTTATTCCATAATTTATCACACAGAGAAATATTTTCGGACAGAAAAAGTACTGCTAGTCTTTTAAAATGTGACCCAGTCTGGCATAACTGCCAAGATAAGAACAAGATATGAATGGCAACTCATTGTGATATTAAACTTTCTGGAAAAAAGGAAGAATTATAGGTCTATGGAGCTTATTACATAAACTAGGCTGTCAGTTTCCAGAACCAGAGTGAAGGTAAAGAGGAAAGTGTTTGTGTTCACCGCAGCAACCAATTGGAACTGTTTGTTAATTTTTGTACACTTGCTGAGCAGGTCATTTGGAGCACCTGTACTCTCGGATATTCATGCAATTATCAAATCAGCCAATCACGTGGCAGCAGGAGAATACACACAATCATGCAGATGTTCACATCAAATGTCAGAATGGTGTAAAAAAATTAATGATTTGGACTACAGCATGACAGCTGGTTTGAATATTTCTGTATCTGCCAAGATATGTACACACAGCCTCTAGAGCACCGGTGCCCAACCTGTGGCTTTAGGGTCTGCGTTGCTATGGCTATTTTAGTCATTTTTATAGTATAGATATGTGAATGGTTACATTTTAGACTATATATTGTTTAGAAGCTAAGATTCCCCTATTGATATGCTAACAAACCTGTTGGACTGGTTCGTGACTCTCAGGACAGGAAATAATACTACAGGACGGGGAGTGGGGGGGGGGGCGACTTGAACAAGACATGTGGTGAGAGACAAAGGGACAGTTGTTTGGAGAACTTTGGAGAAGCAAGAGGCAGTCTGGAAGATCGAGGATCCTGGGACTCCATCACAACGAGGAACCGAGGAGAAGTCGTAACCCCTGAGGACGTACGTGTGCACGAAACGCATTGGGGGGGTTACAAGCTGACGTCACGCTGATGTTTCTGGTTTGGCAGCTATCCTACTTGTTTATTGCAGCACTCCAGATTATATGGTGAAGTCACAAACTAGATAGCATGGAGACCTGGTGGATCATCTATTGACATGATGATTGTGATATGATGTACAATGTACTTCTGGTGAGTGCTTATATGGTGGCGGAGATATAACGACTGCTGATCTTCATGTGGTGGAAATTCAAGATTACTTACAGATTTTAATGAGTTTCACTACTGAAATTAGATGAACTCAGAGGGGTGGTGGATAATCCACCACCCCTCTGAGTTCATCAAATTTCAAAAGTGGATTAGTGGCACCCTTTTTTTCATATCTGACTTTTCTTTATTTCAGAGGACTATTATTGAACACAATTGAACTTTTTATAGTTTCATATGTTGTAGTTTTGCATATTATTTTCTTTAGATCACTCTTGGGAGGTATTTATTATGTTTCATCACTGTAAGTAACTGTTTAGTGTATTCATTTCACATACATTGTACACACTTATTTGTTAGGAAGGATAAATAGTTTGTACGTTGTAGGAATATTTTGTAATACCTTGTATGCTAAGAATTGCTTTTCCTGCAGATGCATGTGCAGCCGTTCTGTTTAGTAAAGCAAACATTAATACACTACAGAGGTTTTTAGGCTTCCTTGCTTTACTGCAATTAGTGACCTTAATAGACACAAAGCAAAACAGGGTCGTATGCGGCTTATTGGTATATGATGTGTGGCCCTCGGACCTCTGTAATTGGCAGAGGGAACATTTATTAGGGTAATAGCTCTAATCTCTTCCAGCTGCATGTAACATGTTCCAAGTTTGGTGTTGTCTTCGACAGCATCTCCCCAGCCAACAATATGTCCTGTCCACACTTTCTGACCTTCATTTCCTCTATTAGCTCTGCCGTTTCTGATAGTCCTCCCAAGCATTACATATATTGAACATTATGTGCGACCCTTTGGTGATGTCAGATGCCACATTTGAAGCCTCCTTTAGTTCATAGGTTGACAACCACTGCTTTAGAGTTCAAAACATCTAGTGAGTGGCAGATCTGTACATGGAAACAACTCGTTGATAAGAGAGGTCAGATGAAAATGGCCAGACTTGATCAAGGTGGCAGATTATGGTAGCCTTAGATAACCATTTTTTACACTGATGAGCAGAGAAGCATCTCAGAATATACAGTACAGTACATGGATCCTTGAAATTTGGATGAGCTACAACAGCAGAAGAAGACCAGATTGGCTTCCACTCCTAACAGCCAAAGACAGAAAGCTCAGACTACAGTGGACACAAGCTGACCAAGACTGGACAAATGAAGACCTGGGGAAATGTAGCGTGGTGTGGGCATCTCAACTTCTACTCAGGCACATAGATAGTAGGCCAATCATTGGATTTGAATCCAACAGAACACATTTTGAATATGGTAGAATGAAAGATTTGCAGCATAAATATGCAGATGACAAATTTGCAGAGATGATGTGATGCAATCATGTCAACATGGACCAGACTCTCAAAGAAACAATTTTGAAATGTGGAATCCATACTGAAGAACTGAGGCTTTTTTAAAAGCAAATGGATCCCCAGGAAAAGCATCCCTAAAAATATTGCTCAGTAAATGTACGAGGTGTGTCTAAAAATTTTGGACACACCTTTACTGGCTTTCAAAATAATTGCCATCCTTCACAACACACTTTGGGCAATGTTCATAAAGCTTCTTTAAATTGTCAGCAAAGGCCTCTTTAGGAATCGATCACAGAACCGAGGTCACACATTCTTGGATTGCCGTCACCCAAAAAGAGTCGCCTAGCATTGACCTTGGACTTTTGCGGGCGTCTTTTTGGGTGAAAGCCATTCCATCGATTGTTACTTGGATTCCGGATGGAACTGGTAGCACCAGGTCTCATCCCCTGTGATGATGATTAGCAGAAAGGATTCAATTCTGGTCACACATGGCAATAAAATCTCCATTGGCTTCCATCTTTTTTGCTTTCTGTTTGTCTGTCAGTTTGTGCGACACAAACCGGGAACAGATCTTCCGCTTACCCAAATCTTAGTGGACGAAGGTGCGCACTGTGTGGATGATGGATGATGGTGCGCACTTGCTAGTGCCCAATTCCTTCAACATCAATCGTCAGTCGCCGATCTAATGCCCGCATTTGTCGCACTCGTTCGATCATGTCTGGGGTTATGCTTCTCAACGGCCCACCCGAATGTGGTTCCTCCTCACTCGTTTCTTTTCCATCGTGAAAGTGTCTGAACCAGTCATAAACACATTTTCTGCTTGCGGCTTCTGTCCCATACACTTGTACCAACATCTCATGCGTCTCCGTTTTCCCCAGTTTGTAGCAGATGTTCATTCGTTGCTCCATTGCTCTGTGACCCTACCTCTCACACTGACTACGTTCCACTGCACACAGCGCCTTTACCCTGATGATCACATGTACTCCACCTTAGGTGGCACTTCTTGACGTGTCTCTGAATAGCCATGTGCATGTACGTGCTCCTGGCCCATGTTGCCATATCGTACCATTCACCAAACTTTTTAGACCCACCTTGTAAGTGTACAGCTCCATAGGGACTAAAAGGTCCTTTTATACTTGGCTGGCGGAGTTCTTAGATTCAAAGCAGCAGACACCATTGGAAGTGTAGGTGCTGCTGAAGCAAATCTTGTGCACAGGAGGGTAGGGCCTTCTGAACTTGCTCTTAGGAGCACTGTTAACCAATGAGAAAATAGACTGCAGTCTTTTTTGGAAGAAACAGGTGTGGGGTGCTCAGTGGTGGCCTGTAATGAAGGGCGCAGGGGCGCTGCCCCCCTATCCATGCGCCCATCCCCCTAATCTACATGCGGGGTGCCGGACGCATGGATTCTAATGGGGTTTTTTTTATGAAGCACGTGATTAGAGCCAGAGGCTTTAATAGGCTTCTAAAAAGGGTGGGCTCGGGGCGCAGAGCACTGCGCCCCCCAAGCTTGCCCAGTTGTGTGACAATAGCGAGTGAATATACGCCACCATGTTTTCGAGGAAGAGGAGACACAGGGGAAGCCGCCGCTCATTGCCCGGAGGAAGCGCTGCCTGCGACCTAGATGGGGTAAGTGTGGGGCTGGTGACCGAAAAATAAAAAATATACCACCAGTCGCCACCAGGGGTGCTGCTGATTAGCAGAGCAAATGTCTCTCTCATGCTAGGGAAGTGCTGGTATCTGTCTTTTCTGCACTCCTGATAGTCATGTCTGGCACAGTAACAGATTCTGAGCCTAGAAATATTCAAGATAAAGCAGCAAAGTGAAAGACTTTGTGAAATTCAGAAGGGGGCCGAGGAGTAAGCACTGTTTGTTGGAGTAAGTGAAAAGAGGCATCAGAGAGTGATCAGCTCTCAGTGCCATTTGTTCCCGGTTGCTGCCCACATAAGCAGACCGCACATTGATTTATTGCATAATAATGACTCTGATACTGTTTCTAGAACCTGCATTGTATTTATATGTAATAGTCCCAGAAGGTAATAACTGTGATGTTTATCTGCTGTAATCTTGCATCTACCCTCAGTTGCTTATATGAAGTGTCTTTTTGTAAAGATACGTTGCATGATATTGCTAAAGCATCTTTACACACACAAATAACTGTATAAAGGGACTAGCGCACTGTCAGTCAAGCCTTGGAAGGGCCGCAGGGTGAAAATAGTCACCGACACAAAAGATTTCCAATTACATGTTCCTGTTGTCTGTGGAAGATCATCCTTTAAGCTGGTCATAGATGGATCTAAGTTTTCCTGGTTCAGCAGGGACTGGCTGAATTTCGATCCATCTATGGCAACGCTCCATCTTTGGTGTCAGTGGGAGGAATAGTGCCCCATTATTGGTGTCAGTAAGAGGAATTTTACCCCATTGTTGGTCTCATTGGGAGGAATTGTGCCCTATCATTGGTGCCCTTGGGCCCCATTGTTGGTGTAATTGGGAGGAATTGTGCTCGATCTTTGGTGTCATTGGGAGGAATGCTGCCCCTTCCTTGGTGTTAGTGGGGGGAATTATGTCCTATTGTTGGTATCATTGCATGAAAATAGTACCCCAAGGGCCAAAAAAAAAAAAAAAAGCAAAGGGCCACATTTGGGCCCCGGGCCGCAGTTTGGGGACCACTGATCGATGGCCATTCGCGTTTGAGAGAAGTGGATCCGATGAATCTGTTAAGCAGCCTTATACTACTCTGCACTAATATGAACCCACATTCAGGGCAATTCAATAAAGCAGTTGCAACTCGTTTTGCTAGTATTGCAAAGTCCCGCACCAAATTCATGAAAGCCTTGCAACAGTTCCGTTGCTGTTTCGGACACGTGGAATGCATTCGTAGTTCTTAAAGTTTTACATGGTGTGGCTGTGCCAAATTCAACAAAAGTATCACCATATTGCTAATAAGGGATTACTAAGGGATTATTAAATCGACGCAGTGCCGAATCGCAAAAAAGGGCCCGGTCATTCAGCAGCCAAATCTTCCGGGGCTGAAGTGGTTAATGATACTTTTTTTTTTTACAGAGATCTATAAATCTGACCCAAAAAAAAGGGACAACTTAGGAGGAAGGCGGGACAGAGGGATAAGGTTCCTAAACAAAGACAGTCCCTCCAAATCAGGGACAGTTAGGAGCTATGTTTCCTGCTGTAGGTCGCACACGTTGCAGAAAATACTTTTATTGCAAAAGAGCATCTAAAACAAATAGCGGACAAAAGGTTAATGTCTTTTGCCTGGAGACCTCCTTTTAAATGAAACCTTGAAATAGGAACTCTTTATGGTAACGCTCACATCCCAGTCCATTATACCTGATCATCCTAAGCTCATTTCCAAAGGCAGCTCCTGTTTTCATAAATTTGAACCTATTCATTTATTTTATTTTTTTCTTTTAATCTGACGTTGCCGCACTTTACATTTTCTACAGCAGCAAGCAACCATTTAAAAATAAAAGATATGTATTCTAAAATAAAATAATAGGAGGATAGACTGAACGCGCGCTGTCTGTAATGTAATATTTGTCTATGCAGAATTGCAGTCCTTTTAACTGCCGCCGTCAAAAAAAAAAAATATTGTTACGAATGCAATCCCATTTATGTTAATTCCCTTCTCAGATCAAATTCAGAATAAAATTAGGGTGCACGGTTTGTTTTCAAAATACATACAATGTAGATGTGTTAGAATGAGAATCTGTAATGCCCCATCCTATCAGGCAAATTATTTTTTAGTTAATAACTTAAGTACACTGTTAGTGAAATTACAAGTCGCTTATGACACAATAAATATACAACAAAAAAAAAGTTGCACCATGAATTATTCAATTCTGCGACTGCAAGTTAAGAGAGGAAAGAGCACTATGGGAAAGTGATTAGCATCTGAAAAGAAAGCCATTTCCAAGCTGAAACAATCAATGTCACCTACATCTGAAGCTGCCTAGCGGTGTTTTCGAAAAAAAAAAAAAGAAAGGAAAAAAATACCATTAATATACACATTTAAGTCTTTGGAGTCTCTATAAAAGCATTTAGTATTTGATTTACATTAAAGACATTTGTTATTTTTTTTTATTTTTTTTTTCCACTGTCTGTCCCAGCTGAAAAATATATCCTCTTTAATAAACGTTTGCTTAATGTGCATTAAAACAATTTAAGTTCCATAAAAGTGATGAAGCAGAAGGAAATTCAAACTTTCATATCTTATTCTTTTTGGTGACATATTTACATAGAAAGGGAGAGTTAAGCTTTTTCTAAGTTTGGTCTATGTAGGTAGTCTACTTAAACAATTACCAGTAAATAAGACGTCAGTAGCAGAAGAAATGGTATAGGTATGAAGGTATGTGTCTAGGGTAGCCAAGTTATATGGTCCAATGCAGATTAACCACCCTAACCTCCAGAAGATTTACCCTCCCCCCTTCATGACCAGGGCATTTTTTGTGATACAGCACTTCGTTACTGACAATTGAGCGGTCGTGCGACGCTGTAGCCAAATAAAATGTATGTCCTTTTTTCTCCACAAATAGAGCTTTCTTTTGGTGGTAATAAGGAGAGCCGGCAAAACTGTAATCCTTGAAGTGTCGTTTATTGGTACATCAGAGTGACAATAAAGCTGACGCGTTTCGGCAATAGCCTTAGTTGTAGCTTATTACTGTTGCATTGGAGTGTGTTGGGACACATCGAGCCTCGGCACCTGTGAGTGGACCTGGTGTATGGATTGAGTTGTCCCTGCAGAGAGCGCTGTTACCTTTCTTCTTTTCTTTTGGTGGTATTTGACCACCTCTGCTTTTTTTAATTTTTTTTTTTTTTTTTATGCGCTATAAACAAAAAACGACCGGCAATTTTGAAAAAACAAAACAAATTTTTTTTTACTTTCTGCTATAAAAATATATGCAATAAAAAAAATGGAAAAAAAAAATCTAATTTCTTTATCAATTTAGGCCAATATGTATTCTGCTACATATTTTTGGTTAAACAAATCCCAATAAGCGTATATTGATTGGTTTGTGCAAAAGTTATAGCGTCTACAAACTATGGGATAGATTTATGGAATTTTTATTTATTTATTTTACTAGTAATGGCAGCGATCAGCGACTTTTAGTGAGACTGCAGTATTGCGGCGGGCATTCTGACATTAGCTGACACTTTTTGGGGACCAGTGACACTAATACAGTGATCAGTGCTAAAAACATACACGGTCACTGTACTAATGACACTGGCAGGGAAGGGGTTAACATCAGGGGCAATCAAAGGGTTAAATGTGTGCCTAGCCAGTGTTTTGTGTACTGTGGGAGGTGCTTCTACTAAGGAAAGGCATGGATCCCCATCCTTGCTTTGCAGGAATACAGGATTCATGTCTTCCCTCTTGACAAAATGGCGATCTGCCTTGTTTACATAGGCAGACCACTGTTCTGCCTCTGTACTAAACGATCTGTGGGCGCACATCAAGTCAGCAGTACCCGCTGATCAGCTCCCACTGTGTATAATCACAGCCAGGGCCACCATCAGGGGGGCACAGCCCATGCATTTGTAGAGGCCCCTGGTGTCCCAAGGGGTCCAGCTGAGAAGGTTGGTGCAGCGGCTCCACGTGACTGGCATTCTTTAATCAGGAGCTGCTGCTGCTCTGTATCATTGAGCTCACATCGGGCTCTTTACTGCCACCTCTGGCTACTTCCTGCATGTGCACTTCTCATGTGTGAGGGAGGGGCCAAGTGTGTACAGGTGTTGGATTGGGCCGTCTCTTTACTGGATTGGGCTGTCTCTTTAATAAATATTTGGGCATGTCCCTTTGCTGAATATATGAGGACGTCTCCTTGCTGGACTGGGATGGACTGGGATGTCTCTTTGCTGAATAGATTTGTTTTTTTGTTTTGGAGTGTTTTTTTTTCTTAGATCTGCTAGGGGAGGATAGATTGGGGGGCATTGAAAATGTAATGCAGTTAGCGTTAGTGTAGGGTCCTGCTCAAAAAAGTCTACATTGTCGTGGTGGCAGGCTTCCTATTTTTTTGGCCAAAATATAATTCCTTACTGTTAAATCTTGAAACCACTTATGACTTGGGATACACTTTTCATTTGCATATATTAAGTTGTAAGAGTGTTAACATAAAAGTGGGTGCACTGAAGAACTCATTGGGATGGCCAGTGGGTGGATTCAGTGGGCGGATCAATGTTGATGGTCAGGACCAGGTGGCCCAGGCCTAAAGCTGTGTAAGGGGCCAGAAAAAATTCTGATGGCTGCCCTGATCACAGCAGGAGCGAGCCGGCGGGCACGCACATTCGCACCCACTACCTAGAAGAGCCAGATCATGTATATATACGTGATCCGGCATAGAGGTGCCACCCTGTAGCAGTAAAACTGCTATAGGTCCGACCTTAAGTGGTTAAAGAGGAAGTAAACCCTGTAACTTATTGCTGTTTTTTTCTAATATATAAATGCTGTTAAACCTTGCCAAGCGATAGATATATAAAGTTGTCCAAAACGAGCTTTCTATATACCTTTTTTATCAGCTTTATTATTTTGGCTCTTCCCGGGTATCGCCCGTGCCATTCTTCCTCCTGTATGCTGAAGCCTTTGTAGATGTCATTTCCGCCCTTAGTTTGTTTCCCTGACAAAATCTCACGTATGCGCCATAGCGC
This sequence comes from Aquarana catesbeiana, assembly GCF_042186555.1. Lineage (NCBI taxonomy): Eukaryota > Metazoa > Chordata > Amphibia > Anura > Ranidae > Aquarana > Aquarana catesbeiana. The sequence goes on from NC_133334.1 coordinate 276,611,969, forward strand.
CGCCATAGTGTCTTATACAGTCACAAGGGGCATCATGCTGCAGCATCGTGAGGTTTCGCTCTGTGCCGTACTGAGTGTCAGATAATGGCACGGCAAGCAGAGGAAACTGAAACGGCACACATTGATACACAGTGCGCAAGCGCAGGCGACGTCACAGCACATAGAAGGACGATTTATATTGAAAGCACAACTGTGAGTGCACTTTCGCAGGCAGCGATCAGCTGCCTGTGCTATCTAGATAAGGATGAGCTAAAGTAGTAGAGGAGGGTTTACAACCACTTTAAAGCAGAATGGGCACTTCGGCAAGGTAGCAGCTATGCCCCCTCCATCCTTTTGGTTGACATTGATAAAGACTGGAGTGGGCACACACCCCATTTGAAGGGCACCTCTCCAGATACCAACTGCCTACAAGTCTGAATTGGCAGGCAGGTGCACTGCATAGACCAATTGCCCTATTCCTCTGGTTTAATGCAGGAGCCTCAAGTTACAAGTGAGACCCCAAACATCTATAAAGCCGCTAGCCTCCTGCCTAGGTTGCCTCATGGATAATCAGGCTCTGGTGCAATATTTTAAACAGCACTCACTCACACCACACACCTTACTTTCGTACACCTCTTACTTTTAAATCTTGTGTGCCATTTATCCTATCCAAAACAACTAGGAAAATTGCTTACAGAACCCTGTGATGGGAGTGCTGAGTAATAGGGCGTACACACGGACTTTGTTCGGACATTCCGACAACAAAATCCTAGGATTTTTTCCGACGGATGTTGGCTCAAACTTGTCTTGCATACACACGGTCACACAAAGTTGTCGGAAAATCCGATCGTTCTGAACGCGGTGACGTAAAACACGTACGTCGAGACTATAAACGGGGCAGTGGCCAATAGCTTTCATCTCTTTATTTATTCTGAGCATGCGTGGCATTTTGTCCGTCGGATTTGTGTACACACGATTGGAATTTCCGACAACGGATTTTGTTGTCGGAAAATTTTATCTCCTGCTCTCCAACTTTGTGTGTCGGAAAATCCGATGGAAAATGTCCGATGAAGCCCACACACGGTCGGAATTTCCGACAACACGCACCAATCGGACATTTTTCATCGGAAAATCCGACCGTGTGTACGGGGCATTACTCTTCAGTGATATCAAGGGTTCCATACCACATTAGAACAGAGTGAAGGATACTAGGGAAAAAAAGTTAAGCGACAAGAGCAGTGTTTTCCACAGTCTTTTCCACTCTGGCATGATAGATAATGTCACACAAGTGAGAGAGCAGCAAAGCACCATACTCAAAGATGGAACAGCAAATACTTTACTCATCATTGCCACCAGTGATACCACATCCTACAGCAGAGAATTAGTAGATAGCTAGGATCACCAGATGCTCACATGTGGACCACTAGTGATCTGTAGACCATACTTAGAGAAACAGTGCGTAGGCAGGCTGTTGTATTTCTGGCCCAGGCTGGGGGGGGAGTCAAATACGTGTGCTCAGTTCCCGGGCTTTTTGGTTCCATCCAGCCCATCTGTGCTATAAAAAGGGGGAAGGCTGAGGTTCAGGGGTCTTAGCCTGTGCTTGCCCTTATATTCTGTGAAGGAAGACTGTGCTGTGCCTTGCAGTCTGTCAGGGGGCACCATGGATCCGGAGATCAACCAACATCTGCAGAAAGGCAACATGGACTACCTTATAAAGGTATGCCTGGGCAGCCATTCAGTTATAGTTAGAGTTAAGAAATGGACTATGTTCACACTGAATTGTAATGTCGAAGTCGTAAAGTAAAGTTGCATCAACTGTTCTGAGCCTGGTCTGAAATTATTAAAGAGGTGGATGTTGGTTCTGGCGTATCAAAGGAACCAGGGTCTGTAAAGCTTTAGCTCACTGTCAGCTGAATCTGGGTCACAAGTATGCAGAACTAAGCGCAATCCTGTGACCCACAGAAGAAGTATGGCTAAAAAAGCTTTGTATGTGTGTTTTATGTGTGTATGTATGTATGTGTGTTTATATGTGTGTATGTATGTGTGTTTATATGTGTGTATGTATGTATGTGTGTTTATATGTGTGTATGTATGTATGTGTGTTTATATATGTGTGTGTTTTATATTTGTGCATGTATGTATGTGTGTATGTGTGTTTATATGTATGTTTGTTTATATGTGTGTGTTTTATATTTGTGCATGTATGTATGTATGTATGTGAATCTTGATCCCTAATCTAGTATGATAAGAACTGCTTTTTTTTTTTTAAGGCTCGTTCATATTAGTGGTAAGAACTGCCACTCTTCTGAAAAGTGATCAGAGCATGGATCACATTTGACAGGCGGTGAAAAAGTGGTATGTCGCCTCCTCAATGCCTGTTTTAAACACTTAAATGCAGCATCACCATGCCACATTTGCGTGCAATGCACACAGTTATGGGGCGGTTGCAGCGTGGCCTCAGATTTGGGGTATTTTTGACCCCAGATCTTTCCATAAAGTGGACCTGTCATCCTTATTTCTATTAGAGGGGATGTTTACATTTCTTGTAATAGGTATATAAGTGATAAAAAAAAAAAAAAAAAAAAAAAATTAAAGGGACAGTGTAAAAAAAAAAAAAATTCTTTAAAAAAAAAAAGAAGAAAAAAAAGTAAAGCGCCCCCATCCCTCTGTGCTCGCACGCAGAAGCGAACACATACGTAAGTCACGTACGCATATGTAAACGGTGTCCTCCACAACCCATGTGAGCTATCACCATGAATGTTAGAGCGAGAGCAATAATTGTAGTGCTAGACCTCCTCTGTAACTCTAAGCAGGTAACTTGTAAAGGTGTTCGGAGATTTTTGGGTACCGTAGTTTGACGCCATTCCACGATTTTAAAGCGTGACATGTTAGGTATATATTTACTTGGCATAACACCATCTTTCACATTTTACTAAGAAAATTGGGGTATATATTGCTTTGTTTTGTTTTTATTCATTAACGTGTATTTTTTACCAAAAAAAAATAACATTTGTAAAACCGCTGCACAAATACTGTGACATAAAAAATTGCAATGATCGACATTTTTTTTCCATAGGATTTTTGCTAAAAAATATGTATAATGTTTGGGGGTTCTAGCAAAAAATACTGATCTAAACTTGTAAACAAAAAGTGCCAGAAAAAGCCTGGTCGGCAAGTGGTTACAACAATTGAAAGTTACTTTTGAAACTACAAGTTAAAGCTTCTATGTAGCACCCTCTATTTTAGGTAGGTGCTAGAGTTAGGATTTTTGTGAGTGCAGGTAAATTTAATAAGGCCTAGCTGTAAGCTAGGCCTGTTTGTTTTGATCTGTGTGGGCTGGGAGTGGCCTAGAGTAGCAGCAGGTGACTCACATGCAGCATCACTTCTCGGTTACCGCCCTCTGGCTTCTAGAGGTTTCTGGAAGGGAGGAGGGGAAGAGAGGTGGAGCCGCCTGAGGTGTTCTAGGGAGCCCTGACCAATCCCCAACTTGGATTGGCAGGTGGCAGGCCTCCTTAAATACCTAGAGTCAGCCCTGCTGGGGGGAGTCGTCGGGTGGAAGAAGCTGCAGGTGGAGCACTAAGTTGTCGGGGGCCTTTGAGTCACTCCCCAGTCTGGGGGGGTGACCTTGGATTTGTGGGGTTCGGGTGCAAGTCGGAGCCTTTCTGAGAAACAAAGAAGGATCTGGACAGGAGGCACAGAGAGGGACCGAGAAGGACAACAGGAGCTAGTGTTGCCAGGCAAGTCTCCAGGAGGGATTCACTGGAGTACAGCCAGGAGGGCTGGTGAGTGAAAGGCATAGTTGGGAAAGCTGGGGAGGCATGCCAGAGCAGAGTGGGAGTATGCAATCTAAGATAGATATAGAGCCTGTGATGTCACGGGTAGTGGAGTCGGGCAGCTGCAGTCAGGTGGGCTGGCAGGGCCTGAAGAGGACTGAATGGGAGCAGTAGTCCACCGTAGGACAGCTAGCATTAAAAGACTATTCTTTCACTATTTGTTGCTACACTAAAGCGGCCCGCAGTCTCTGCCTGCAAATGGCAGTTGCTAAGGCCTGACAGAGTCAGAGTTGGGCCTACCATGTGCTAGCTGTGCCTGGAACCAAGTATTGTACAGGAGAGAGAGAAACAGTCTACAAATAAGCATTGTGCTAGAGGAGGATGGAGCTCTAGAAGAATAAATAGAGGTTCCAACTGATCGTCCAATTGATTCTACTATTGATTCTGGGCATCCCATAATTTCCCCTACCCTATCCAAGTTCAAAATTCCTCAATAAAATACAAAACAAACATACAGACTGTTCATTCATTGTCTCTAATTTGAATGGGAAGTGAATGACGGGCTGGGCAGAGGTGTCAGGTGGGGCCACAACTTTCAGCAGCCCCTACGGGGAGGTACCGCTACATATGAAATTTTAGTGATTGAGTCTACATCTATTTTATTAGCTTTGGCTACTTCCCATACTGACAGGAATCCTACAAATCTAACTTTCACTTTGGAAAAGGATGCATAAAACAGGATTCCCAGTACAGCCGAAAAATTCTAGCTGGAAATAAGATAAAATGGTTAATTTGCAATTCGGCTGGTTTAATGAAGAGCTTGCTGTGTCATTTTTTTCTGTGGCTCACAGTAAGCAGAAATGCATCACTAAGGCTCGGTTCACACTGGGGCGACTTGTCAGGCGACCTAGTCGCCTGACAAGTCGCCTCCCGTTCTGTGCTATGGAACCGTTCTAATCGGAGCGACGCAAGTCGCTCCGACTTAGAAAAAGGTTCCTGTATTACTTTGGGGGCGACTTGGGGCGACTTGCATAGACTTCTATGCAGAAGTCGTCTCGCAAGTCGCCCCGGCAGTCGTTTGCAGGTCGCCTCGCTGAGGCGACCTGCAAGTCGTGCCGCCCATGTGTGAACCGAGCCTAAAGGGTTTGTCATAGACAAAAAAACCCCAATAAGACAGGATTTAAAACAAAAATAAAGAAGTGTTCTGGTCTTGGCTTATCTTGTTTCCAACTCCCATCATTTATCATGCAAATAAGACCGGGGGGGGGGGGGGGGGGGCAGAGTAAAGGAAACAAGTCCTCTGTATACGGAAACCCCTCTCAGGCAGGCGATAAGATTAAATATTAGAAGGACAGGAACAGAAAATTAGCTGTCTGTACAATAACTGGGAGGGAAAACTGTTTTATTTAGCCTGAAGGGATTTTTGTTGCAAACTGACTAAATTAAAATCCAGTCTATTAAATCCGGTATCATACAGGAAAATGGCTTTTCCATGCACTTTTAGATACATTTTCATTTATCTCATTTTACGCATGATTACAATTTTAATGAGAGTTGTGCAAAAATTTCCTGGCTAATTTTAAATCTCCTTTCTCTATTTTCCACTTACTGCTTGCTGGATTAACATTTGTGATAAATTGTTGGACCAGAAAAGAAGGAGCATTACCAACCTGAAATAAATGAGTTCATTTTTGCCACTTAAAAGTGATAGTGTGAGAAAATAATGCCTGATGTCTAATTATGCTATCTGCCAACTCGATTCAGAAAGGAAATTATTTTTTTTTTTTTTTCTCTCCAATGCATATCTTTAAAGTGCATGATTCAACTTAGATTTTACTTGGATATTACCAGGAGGGACATTTAGACAAGTCTTTTTGTTGTGAATTACAAAAATAGTCCATCTCGCCCAGACCAGACGCAGAATTATCAACAGCTGACACGGCCGTATTCTGATCATAAAACTAAATACAGGACTCGGATTTATGGCTGCTATGAGCTCTGCTGCAGCAGGTACCTTTGTGCTGAGATTGCTCTGGGCTTTCCACACAAAGCTCCAACTTCACAAGTACAGCAGCTGGCTGGACACTCCATCCCAAACCAAGCTTGTTTTCCTTTTTTTTTTTGCCTATTGCAAATTGCAGAATATGAACTATGGGCCCATAGATGTGCGCAGCCTATTGCATTAGGGTGTGCACCCCCAAAGCTCAAATGTGCGTATATATATATATATATATATATATATATATATATATATATATATATATATATATATATATATATATATAAAAAAAGTAGAGCAGCGAATGGTGTCAGTAGTTTTACAATTTTTTAAATTATTTTTCACAATATTTTTTTTTTTACTAAATTTTTGTTGAAATATCAGGGGTCTAAAAACACCCATGATGTCTCGCTTTTGAGACAGAGAAAGGGACTGAGGACAAAGATTTCCCAGTCGGCTGCACAGGACAGTGAATGAACAGGAAGTGCTCTGTGCATAGCGGCTTCCTATTCATTCACATTTTGAAGCATAGTAAACAGTTTACTATGCTTCAGTTATGAATGAACCCAGTGAGTCATTGGTAATAAATAAAGGAAGAGGAACAGGGGCAGTAGGGGCGACGGCATATACTGGTACTGATCCACTGTATTTTCCTCCTCCAGCCGCTGAATGCCGGCAGGAGGAAAAGAAGGAGAAGCAGACTTTCAGTGGCTGCAGGAGGAATATACAGATCATATACAGTAAGCGTCGCCCTCCCATTGCCCCTCTTGTCCAGGTTACGGGAGTCGGCATAGAAGGATTATGGTCTACTCATCACCTGCCGATCGGTACAGGCACCTGTACCAGTTGCCAACCCCCCTGGATTAGGGTGAGCCCAGGCACACCTCCTGCGCACGCCTATGTGTGGGCCTCATTTACTGTAGGATGTTTGCACACTTGGACTTTTACACACCACCTTATGGTGTTCTTGGCACGCTATGGGTTTGATCTACCAAGGGCAAATAGACTGGGCACTTTGCAAGTGAAGTTGCACTCATTTTTCCCAGAGCTCAGTGAATGTGGTGGAGCTTCACTTTGTACAGAATACCCAATCAGGTGCAGGAAGAAAAAAACACAGCATTTTTTTGTTGTTGTTTTTGATGGTGAAAATCAGCAGAGCTTTACCACATTCACTAAGCTTTAGGGAAAATGAGGGCAACTGCACTTGCAAAGTGCACAGTCTATTTGCCTTTAGTAAATCAAACCCAAGAAGTAAATGTCAATGCATACATTTGTGCTCATAAGTTTACATACCCTGGCAGAACTTATGATTTCTTGGCCTTTTTTCAGAGAATATGAATGATAACACAAAAACTTTTCTTTCACTAATGGTTAGTGTTTGGCTGAAGCAGTTATTATCAATCAACTGCGTTTACTCTTTTTAAATCATAATCTCAACAGAAACTACCAAATGACCCTGATCAAAAGTTTACATACCCTGGTGTTTTTGGCCTGATTACATGCACACAAGTTGACACAAAGGGGTTTGAATGGCTGTTAAAGGTAACCATCCTCATCTGTGATCTGTTTTCTTGTAATTAGTGTGTGTGTATAAAAGGTATAGTTTCTGGACTCCTGACAGACCCTTGCATCTTTCATTCAATGCTGCACTGACGTTTCTGGATTCTGAGTCATGGGGAAAGCAAAAGAATTGTCAAAGGATCTGCTGGAAAACTGTATAAAACATGAAAGGGATATAAAAAGATATCAAAGGAATTGAGAATGTCAATTAGCAATGTTCAAACTCTAATCAAGAATTGGAAAACGGAGGAGTTCTGTTGAAACCAAAAAATGGTCAGGTAGACCAACTAAAATTTCAGCCACAACTGCCAGGAAAATTGTTCAGGATGCAAAGAACAACCCACAAATAGCTTTAGGTGAAATACAGGAAAACAGTGAAAACATGTGGTGTGGCTGTTTCAAGATGCACAATAAGGAGGCACTTGAAGAAAGATGGGCTGCATGGTCGAGTCGCCAGAAGAAAGCCATTACTATGCAAATGCCACAAAGTATCCCGCTTACAATACGTCAAACAGCACAGAGACAAGCCTCAAACCTTCTGGCACAAGGTCATTTGGAGTGATGAGACCAAAATTGAGCTTTTTGGCCACAACCATAAACACTACATTTGGAGAGGAGTCAACAGGGCCTGTGATGAAAGGTCCACCATTCCTACTGTGAAACACGGAGGTGGATCGCTGATGTTTTGGGGATTGTGTGAGCTACAAAGGCACAGGAAATTTGGTCAAAATTGATGGCAAGATGAATGCAGCATGTCATCAAAAAATACTGCCAGGAAGCTGCGCATGGGACTTACTTGGACATTCCAACATGACAATGATCCAAAACACAAGGCCAAGTCGACCTGTCATTGGCTACAGCAGAATAAAGTGAAGGTTCTGGAGTGGCCATCTCAGTCTCCTGACCTCAATATCATTGAGCGACTCTGGGGAGATCTCAAACGTGCAGTTCATGCAAGACAGCCCAAGAATTTAAAAGAACCGAAGGCTTTTTGCCAAGATGAATGGGCAGCTTTACCATCTGAGAAGATAAAGAGCCTCATCCACAAATACCACAAAAGTCTTCAAGCTGTCATTGATGTTAAAGGGGGCAATACACGGTATTAATAAATGGGGTATGTAAACTTTTCATCAGGGTCATTTGGGTAGTTTCTGTTGCCATTATGATTTAACAAGAGTAAACACAGTTGATTGATAATAAATGGCTTCAGCCAAACACTAACCATGAGTGAAAGAAAAGTTTTTGTGTTATTCATATTCTCTGAAAAATGGCCAAGAAATCATAAATTCTGCCAGGGTATGTAAACTTATGAGCACAACTGTATATCAACCTGTATGCATTTAGCCTGCATTTGAGTTTAAAGCGGAAGTAAAGTTCACTATAAAATTTGTTTTTTAGGGCCCCCCAGGCGGATTATGCCATAATGCGCTAGTATTTTAAGCATTTTGAAGTATAAATGAGGCCTTAAAAACTACCGAAAATCTGTTGCATGTTTCGGGAAAGAACTTTTTTTAAATCTGGCGCAGGACCTTTTAAAGGGCCATACCATCAAAAAAGTGGCACAAATGCTTTACTGAGTGCTTCAACTCTTTAGTAAACATACTTTATGAATACCCACAAAATTGATTCAAACCTGAATAAAAAAGGGTTGAAAATCAATTTCCTTTTTACGGCTCTTCATTTCCAGCACGGCACTTACAATCTTAGAAGAGAGCATCGTTTTATATTACATCACAGGTGATAGTCGGAATAAGTTAATTCATTAAAAGGAAAACAAGAGCATAGGAGAATGAGACGGTAATCTGCCGATTCTATTACATGAATAAATCTTAAAGGTGTCAACTACTTGCGTTACTTGCAGAGTGCTAATAAAACAGGTGTCTATTGGCCTCTCGGCCCCATGACTTCACATCCACAATATTTTGCTCCCATTTAGGTAAACTGCTATTCTAAACCAGCGGACGGGCTAATGACTGCTGTTTTAAAAGAAAAATGTAAAGACATATAAGAAAAAAAAAAATTTACACAAAAGACAGATAAGAAAAGCTGTTCATGGCATGCAGCAGCAGGCTTAGAGAGACAGAAAAAAGTTCGGCTGGCTTGGACTTAACAAGGTAATCGATTTCTCCTGCTATTGTTGCCAAACGATTTCATGCATGTTTTCTGTCTAGGCGTGAAGTCAGCATATGTACTCTGTTGAGTAAATTTAATTGCTGTGTATAGAAAAGAGGTGACCATGCCACATGTGTCATAAAAACATACAGTACAGGACAGGGAGCTGTACACATGGGCCGAAAGTCAGCCAGTTCCCGCTGAACCAATAGTTTTCGGCCAATTTTCGGCCCTTGTGTACCCAGTCTTAAAGAGACTGGTTAAAAGAGAAGAATGATTTTTTTTAGAATCATACTTACCTAGGTGCCCCGCTGGCTCTAAGACTGAGAACCAAGCGATCAAACACCACTGATCGCTCAATTCACAGGGCTTCCTGAGCTAAGAGCTGCCCCCCGCTCTCTGCCCCCCCCCTTGCTCACGGGAGCACTGGGCTGTGGAGTGGGCAGGAGTGGCCGGCCCAGGCTCGAGCAAGATCACAATGAAGTCGAGATCCGCCCACATGCCTGGACCGGCATCCGGCTCAGCCTCTCAGCGAGCGGCTCTGTCACGTCAGCTGACAGCAGGCTTCAGCCCACTGTCTGCTGAAAATGGGTCACAGGAGTGCAGAATGAACTGCACTCCTGTCATCCACAGGAGAAGTACAGCCAAACCAGCTTTGGCTGTACTTCTCCTTTAAGGTTTAGATGTGAACAGGGGCCGTTGAAATGAATGGGATTTTGCTTGTTGAAGGTTTTAAAGCTACAAGCTTCAAGCAGAAACTCGCTCAGGTGTGAACGGGTCCTGAAAACGCCTTAAGCTTAAAAAAGTACATGAGCTTCTTTTTGGCAGATTAGAAGCGTTTTTGGCCTCATAGACTTCAATAGAAATGCCTGACTTGAGCGTTTTCTGCTCAAATAGCAGCTTTCCATCCCTAAATTCCTCTCCCTCTCCTCCCCCTAGTGCTTTCTATTGGCTAAACAAAAGCGCCTGAAGCTGTAAAACGCTTGTAATTTGCTTCTAAAATGCTTTAAAAATCGCTGGTAAAAAGCTTAAAAAAAAGCTTTAAAAAAAACGCCTGAAAAACGCCAGTAAATCGATACGCTCAGGTGTGAATGGTGCCTAAGACCCCTTTTACACTGAGGCATTTTTCAGGCGCTTTTGGGCCAAAAATAGCATCTGTAAAGCGCCTGAAAAACAGTTCCCCTGCAGTCTCAGTGTGAAAGCCAGAGTGCTTTCACACTGAGGCGATGCGCTTGCAGGATGTTAAAAACTCCTGAAAGCAGCATCTTTGGAGCGCTGAAGGAGCGGTGTATACACCGCTCCTAAAGCGCCCCTGCCCATTGAAATGAATGGGCAGCGCCGCCGAACCGCCGGCACGGGTGGTTTTAACCCTTTTTCGGCTGCTAGCAGGGGTTAAAAGCGCCCCGCTAGAGGCAAAAACCCCAGAAAAAATGACTTTAAAGCGCCGCTAAAAATAGCGGCGATATACCGCCGACACCCCAGTGTACAAGCAGCCTAAGAGCAGGTTTGCTTTATACTGGCAAAAATATACTGCTGAATTTCAGATATCCCGACAACAATGAGAAATGCTACTGCATTCTTATCTTCGACTTCCTCCACATCGCTCCTATTGCACAAATAGAAATGTGTCCAAACATTAAGGAACCGAAGACAATAAAGTACAAGCCATGTGATCTATTAACTTTGCCATGATTGGGATTAAGCCAAAGGAACTGTTACGGTGAATTAAGACAGCTGCTAAGGCAGACATGTATTGTATGCGATATGGTTGTCAATGCAATGAGAAATGCTCCTCAACCAAGACCCCACTTAGCTCATAGCTGCTATATAAACCACAGTAAAAAACTGCCATATGTCTTCTAAGGTGGTCCGGTAAGAATCATAGAGATATCACTCTACAGTATTTAATTTCCAGTTTGATTTCTATCACATAACTGTACTATTCATTATGGGTAATATGCATACAGCCTGGTGTAGTCTCTTCCCAAGAATGAACAATATGGATACAAATGAGGGTTTAAAACTCCATTACAAAGCCCTTGAAATATACACCGTAAATGGCATTTTAATGACTTCAGTAGACACCATTTCTTCAAGCCACATAAGACTAAAAAAGAACTTTTATGAAAGTGCTAAGAACTTTTACCCAATTGATAAACACAATCCCAGATACTGAAGGAAAGGACAGAAAGCATTTGTTGACTAGAGTCGAGAAAAGTGTCTATCAACCTTATTAGGCTGAGTACACATGGATCATAAACCTTTTAGCAACGGAGTCAAAAAAGGCTGGGACTTGACCTTCCCCCTCAATTCATGGTCAGTAGAAGCTCCTCACTGTTTATGTCTAGAGAAGAGAAACTGCTTGCAAGGTAAAGCACCACCCCAGGTCGGTCCACACAATACCCATTTCAAGAATCCTTATGTAGTACTACCCCCTAGAGGGCCACTGGATTTTTGGGTCCCCATTTTTTGGGTGGTTGTTTTATTGAGGGGAAAACAACTTGGATGGAGATGAGGGAATACGGGATGCCCAACTTAAACTTGGTAGAACAACTTGAGGACAAACTTCCTTCTCTATGTACACAAAAATGCAGATCCTGGACTGTACTCCCCCCAGACTAATATCAGTCTATAGAGGATCAAAAGCAAGGTTCCTCTTTTAGGAGCTCTATGTCCCCTTGGTGAAATTAGCGCAATCTCAGACTTGCAGGAGCTGTGATTGGCCCACAGCTATCACATGGTACCTGGGCCAATTACAGCATCCTGTATCATGTGATTCGCTGTAGCCAATCACAGATCACTAGTAATCACAACTGTTATGAATGTAACCTATTCATGACAGTTCAAAAGATTGCTGTTACAGTGATCAACATTGTAACAGCAATCAAAAAGTGTAAAAAAAAAAAATTGAACATAGTGACACTGCTAAATTTGTCCAGAGCACCTGAGCTTCAAAGACCTCTGGGCATTAAAGGATTAACAATAAGTTGACCCCCTTTGTTTTCAGTTTATTCCAATGAAATCAGTATATTGGAAATGGAGTTTGTCACATAGGGGTTAACCTCCCTGGCGGTATGATTATTTCGGATTTTAGGTGCTGAAAGCGGTACCATTATTTTGCATGGAAATTTGGCGTTTTATATTGTAGGTCTGTAAATCTTAACAATAACACACTTAAATCTGTCCAAACCAGAGTCTAGTAGATATCCCGGGTATGATAAAGTTTGAAACACAAAAACATAAATTATAATATAATAAATAAAAATAAATAATTAAAAAAAATAAAAATAAATAGTAATAAAATAAAATTTCCCCACAATTCACTATCGCTCAATTCTGCAAGTGTTCTAATTTACTATCGCTGTTTTCTAGCTGGTCTAAAGCCACTTTTGACGTAAAGGGACACTTTTTGGTTGCTATGGACAATCTCCAGTTTCCAGGCAGAAAGAACAGTGTATATCACATAAAACTGCATGCAGGGCATGGGCCAAAGCACTGGGGGCAAAAGGGATGTGAAATAATTTCATACAGTACTGTAATCTGTAAGATTACAGTACTGTATGTGTTATGATTTTGACTGTTTTTTTAATTTGCCGCCAGGCTCCGCCCCCGTGCGTCGCGACGCTCGCAGGGAACGGAGCCTGGCACAGAGAGGCTTCGGAGGAGGATGGAGCCCTCGGACACTGCGGGGGACATCGCAGGATCCCGGGGACAAGGTAAGTAAGGAGGCATCAGGATCCTGCGATGTAATCCCGAGTGTGGCAAACCGCCAAGGAGGCTACAGGCAAACAGACTGTGTACTTTGCAAAGTGCAGTTGCACTCTGCAAGTGCAGTTGCCCCAGAGCTTAGTAAATGAGGGGAAGCTCTGCTGAATTTCATAATCCAATCATGTGCAAGCAAAAATTTTTTTTTTTTTAAATTTTCCTTGCACCTGATTGGGTACTCTTTGCAAGGTAAAGCTTTACCTCATTTACTAAGCTCTGTAGTAACTGCCATTGCAGAGTGCACAGTTTAGAAGCCTTTAGTAAATCAACCCCATAGGCTCTTCCAAATAGGCACTGGTTGTGCATGGACAGTGGCAAAGTAGGTTTCCTAATGCAATTTTGCTGCCCATACATTTAAAAAATGTTATTTGCTTCACTAAAACTTCAATTGTCATAGGATGGGATTATGAGTTACAGTTATACCACAAGTCTCTGTCTTTTTTTTTACAGCAATTGTGTGTTCCGCAGCTCTAAATTTTTCTACTTCAGGAAATCTCCAAAGGCCTGTAACCATACTCCTGCAAAAAATTACTAGGCTGATGCCTGGGGACTTTATGAAAAATTACTAGGTAGAGATGCTAAAGCAGCTCCAAGATTTAAAAGAACTACAAAGGAAAATATAACATGTGTAATATAAAAGATCTGATAATACTCAGAATTATATATTCATACATGATTAAAAATATTACTAGATTATATTTGTGATACATCTTAGCCTGGGTTTACAACTATGCGAATTAGATGTGCGTTTCCCCGCATCTAATTCGCATAGCAGGAGAATGTGACTGGCTCCCTATGGAGCCGGTTCACATATCTCCGGGGCGGCTGCGGAGCGCACTGCACAAAAACGCTGTGCGTCTTTGGCTCCGTTTCAGGGCCAAATTCAGGCATAGAATCGGCCCTGATTCGTCCATGAAACTGGGAACAGGGACAAACAGCGCTCCTCTGCGATCCACAGCGCGTTATAATGTGAACCCAGTCTTAAATATATAATATATTATACCTCTCCTCATGTGTCCTAATACCTACCTGTTTAATAATAAAGAATACCGAGGACCTAGACCTAGAACATCTAGGGGCTATTTATAACAAAGGCAGATTTCACTATCTCCCCTCTGCAGGACACTGCAATCTAAGGATTGGCAACCTGCAATATATGAGATGAACTATGTGTCTTAAAAAATATTTAATAAAAATTCTATATTGTATAAATACCTCCACTATCCAATTGCTTCATTTAAAGTCCCAAACTCCCCATTAGTTTTTAGTTTTTAGGCAACCTGCAATATATTCTTTTTTTGGTTTGAGGTTTATTACGGCTTTAAAGCACTGCTACTGTATACCTTTTACAAAAAACAAATAGTTAAAATCAGGGTGCTTACAATATTAAACTTGCAAAGTTTTACACCTGGACCCCAAAGGCCCCAACTTTGCCAGCCAATGGTTTTCTTTTGTTTTCACCAATCAGTGGCCAGTGGGATAAAACTGGAACTGTTATAGCAAGTTAGAACTGTCTTTATATACAGTTGAAGGTAGATGATAATTACTGTTATTGTGAATACTGCAGGTGTTTAACCACAACTCTCAGAGTCTTATTGATTTTTTGTATAACTACACTTGTTAATCCTCTCTTCTTTCAGGCTATGCTTGACCTGATAAATCCATTGAAATACCTCAAGGTGTGTCAGTAAGTGCTGGGTAAGCGAGGTGCATTATCTTCAGGTGTGCAGAGAATTCACAAAACAGTTCAGTGGCTCCTCAGGGGGTAGCGCTACACAAGCAATGAGGGTATAACTTTAACCACTTGCTGACTGCACGGTGCCCACAAGTGCTGCCAATCAGTGCCCATCAGTGCTGCCAATCAGTGCTTACCAGTGCTGCCAATCAGTTCCCATCAGTGCCGTCTGCTAGTGCCACCTATCAGTGCCACCTATCAGTGCTCATCAGTGTTGCTTATCAGTACCTATCGTGCCATCTATCAGTGCTGCCTATCAGTGCCCTTCAATGCAACCTCATCAGTGCGCACCAGTGCAGCCTCATCAGTGCCCATCAGTGCAGTCTGTCAGTGGTCATCAGTGGAGCCTCATCAGTGCCCACCAGTGCCGCCTCATAAGTGCCCATCAGTGCAGCCTCATCAGTGCCCATCAGTGCAGCCTGTCAGTGGTCATCAGTGCAGCCTCATCAGTGCCCACCGGTGCCGCCTCATAAGTGCCCATCAGTGCAACCTCATCAGTGCCCACCAGTGCTGCCAATCAGTGCCCACCAGTGCTGCGAATTAGTGCCCATCAGTGCCGTCTGCTAGTGCCACCTATCAGTGTCGTCTATCGGTGCTGCCTATCAGCGCCCATCAATGCAGCCTCATCAGTGCGCACCAGTGCAGCCTATCAGTGGCCATCAGTGCAGCCTCATCAGTGCCCACCAGTGCCGTCTTATGAGTGCCCATCAGTGCAGCCTCATCAGCGCACATCAGTGAAAGAGATAAATTACCTGTTTGCAAAATTTTATAACAAACTATGAGAAAAAATTTTTTTTTTCAAAATTTTTGGTCTTTATTTGTATATTTAGCAAAACATAGAAAAAAACCCAGTGGTGATTAAATACCACCAAAAGAAAGCTCTATTTCTGTGAAAATTGACCTGGGGGGAAGGGGGTAAAAGTGCCCAGTAGGCAAGGGGTTAAATATGTGTACAACTGGTTTATGCTACAGTTATAAAAACAGTTTCCATTTACGAATGCACTTGATAGGAGCGTAGAAGACTGAATTATCATAAGCATTTGATAATGGCGGCAACAGTGCCGCAATAAAGTTCCCCCTGCTGAAATATAATCAGAAGAATGCAGCGACGATGATATGTAACTCTAAAATCACTTGGAGGTATTTTGTGAATTCTGAAAACGTTTTTTTTTTTTTACCAGCGCAGATCGGAGATGTTTACCTAATGGAATCTATTTCTTCACTTTACCTAGATACAGCACATTATACATAAAACCGCTCAAAAACCTGACTCAGTAGAAAAAAAAAAAAAAAGATGCCTTAGGCAGACAAAGAAATAATAAATTACAATTCAAATCTACTTTCACAAAAGGAAAGAAACTGATGACCACTGCTACCTAGAACATCCAGCCAAGCATTAAAACGTCCTATCTTCTATCTAAACTTCCTTTTCAATAAGGACGTTTGATACATTCAGAGAGATATTATCAAGGAAAATCACAAAGTTCATTTTAACGATGTATCACCTATGAGTGGGACTTTCCTGCCCCCTTCTGGGCACATAAATACTCCAAGAGGGTCCCAAATGAGTAAAAAAAATTTTTAAATACTAACACTAAGGCCAAGCACAATAAAGTAGATGTAAACTTTAACTGAATACCAGTTAAGCCAATACACTGTGTGCCACAAACTACATTTTTTAAAAACACATTTTCATTTTATTTCATCCTTTGTTGCGTCTCGGTGCTTCTGATCTCACGCAGCCTAATTACAACCACTTCACTTTATTAGGTACACCTTGCTAATAGCGGATTGGACCCCCTTTATTAGGTACACCTTGCTAGTAGCGGATTGGACCCCCTTTATTAGGTACACCTTGCTAGTACCGGGTTGGACCCACTTTTGCCTTCATTCTTGGTGGCATAGATACAACAAGGTGTTGGAAACGTTCCTCAGAGATTTTGGTCCATAGTGACATGATAACATCACGCAGCTGCTGCAGATTTTCTGGCTGCACATCCATGATGCCGAATCTCAAATTCCACCACATCCCAAAGGTGCTCTATTGGATGGGATGTGGTGAGTGTGGAGGCCATTGGAGTACAGAGACCTCATTGTCCAGTGGTGAGATGATTGGAGCTTTGTGATATGGTGCATTATCCTGCTGGAAGGAGCCATCAGAAGATGGGGAAACTGTAGTCATAAAGGGATGGACATGGTCAACAACAATACTCAGGTAGGTCGTGGAGTTTAAACCATGATCAATTGGTACTAAGGGGCCCAAAGTGTGCCAAGAAAATATCCCCCCCCACCATTACACCCCACCACCAGCCTGAACCGGTGATATCCCATCCCCCCCACCATTACACCCCCACCACCAGCCTGAACCGGTGATACCCCATCCCCCACACCATTACACCCCCCACCACCAGCCTGAACCGGTGATATCCCATCCCCCCCACCATTACATCCCCACCACCAGCCTGAACCTGTGATATCCCATCCCCCACACCATTACACCCCACCACCAGCCTGAACCGGTGATACCCCATCCCTCACACCATTACACCCCCACCACCAGCCTGAACCGGTGATATCCCATCCCCCACACCATTACACCTCCACCACCAGCCTGAACCGGTGATATCCCATCCCCCACACCATTACACCACCACCACCAGCCTGAACCGGTGATATCCCATCCCCCACACCATTACACCACCACCACCAGCCTGAACCGGTGATATCCCATCCCCCACACCATTACACCTCCACCACCAGCCTGAACCGGTGATACCCAATCCCCCACACCATTACACCACCAGCCTGAACCGGTGATACCCCATCCCCCACACCATTACACCCCCACCACCAGCCTGAACCGGTGATACCCCATCCCCCACACCATTACACCCCCACCACCAGTCTGAACCGGTGATATCCCATCCCCCACACCATTACATCCCCACCACCAGCCTGAACCGGTGATACCCCATCCCCCACACCATTACACCCCCACCACCAGCCTGAACCGGTGATACCCCATCCCCCACACCATTACACCCCCACCACCAGCCTGAACCGGTGATACCCCATCCCCCACACCATTACACCCCCACCACCAGCCTGAATCGGTGATATCCCATCCCCCACACCATTACACCCCCACCACCAGCCTGAACCGGTGATATCCCATCCCCCACACCATTACACCCCCACCACCCGCCTGAACCGGTGATACAAGGAAGGATGGATCCATGTGCCACATTCTGACCCCACCACCTGAATGTCAAAGCTGAAATCCAGACTCATCGGACCTTGCAACATTTTTCCAATCTTCTATTGTCCAATTTTGGTGATCCTGTGCCAATTGTAGCCTCAGTTTCCTGTTATTAGCTGACAGGAGTGGCACCCGGTGTGGTCTTCTGCTGCTGTAGCCCATCTGCTTCAAGGTTGGATGTGTTGTGCGTTCAGAGATGGTATTCTGCATACCTTGGGTGTAACGAGAGGTTATTTGAGTTACTGTTGTCTTTCTATCATCTGGAACCAGTCTGCCCATTCTCCTCTGACCTCTGACATTAACAAGGCATTTTCCTCCACACAACTGCCGCTCACTGGATATTTTCTCTTTTTCCCACCATTCTCTGTAAACCCAAGAGATGGTTGTGCGTGAAAATCCCAGAAATACTCAGACCAGTCCGTCTGCCACCAACAACCATGCCACGTTCAAAGTCACTTAAATCTCCTTTCTTCTCCATTCTGATGCTCGGTTTGAACTTCAGCAAGTAGTCTTTATCACATCTAGATGCCAAAATGCATTGAGTTGCTGCCATGTGATTGGCTGATTAGCAACTTGTGTCACCAAGCAATAGAACAGGTGTACCTAATAAAGTGGCCGGTGAGCGTATGCACTCCATTAGTGGTTGCGTGGCATTTCTCAGCAAGGGTTTCCTGATAGTGACAGATGTGAAAATTTCATATATAATGAATGCCTTCTAACTTTAGAACTTGAGAAAGAGGGACAAGTTTTGGAAGAAAACATGCAGCATGCGCAGTGGCAAAAAAGTAGGTGTGGCTACATCGCATTGAATATTGGAGATGGTTTAAAGAGGCATGGTCCAATACAGTCTCAGACTGCCTCCTGCGATAGCTGTGGTGTAGCAATCCCAGCAGGGCCCGGCTTAGGCTGGAAATCCAGAAGTGCTGTCTTGCAGCACAAAAAGAAGCAAAATAGTAAAACATAGAGGGAATAGCCTTTGTGGAAGAGGGAAGGGGGAGGGACAAAGTAAGACATTGTTGTCCGGGTGAGTTAACCACTTGCCGACTGCCGCACGCCGTTATACGTCGGCACAATGGCAGTGGTGGGCAAATGGGCATACCTGTACGTCCCCTTTAAGAGCCGGGGATAGCAGGCGTGTGCACGCCGCCTCTGGGGCGCGTACAGCATGACCGTGCCCGCGGGACCGGCAGACTCGATGTCCGCTGGTCTCCCGGCGATCGTGTCATGGAGCCTCAGAACGGGGAAGTGCCTATGTAAAGAAGGCATTTCCCCGTTCTGCCTTGTGTCATGACAGAGATCACCGCTCTCTGTCATTGGGAGCGGTGATCGCTGTCATGTGACTTGAAGCCCATCCCCCCACAGTTAGAATCACTCCCTAGGACACACTTAACCCCTTCATCGCCCCCTAGTGGTTAATCCCTTCCCTGCCAGTGTCATTTGCACAGTAAGCAGTGCATTTATATAGCACTGATCGCTGTATAAGCGACAATGGTCCCAAAATAGTGTCAAAAGTGTCCGATGTGTCCTCTATAATGTCGCAGTCCTGATAAAAATCGCAGATCGCCGCCATTACTAATTAAAAAAAAATTAAAATGTCATAAAACTATCCCCTATTTTGTAGACGAGATAACTTTTTCGCAAACCAATCAATATACGCTTACTGTGATTTTTTTACCAAAAATATGTAGAAGAATACATATCGGCCGAAACTGAGGAAAAAAAACGTTTATTTACATATTTTTGGGGGATATTTATTATAGCAAAAAGTAAAAAATAATGTGTTCTTTTCAAAATTGTCGCCCTTTTTTTTTTAGAGAGCAAAAAATAAAAACCACAGATCACAGAGGTGATCAAATACCACCAAAAGAAAGCTCTATTTGTGGGAAAAAAAGGACGTGAATTTTGTTTGGGTGCAACGTCGCACGACTGCGCAATTGTCAGTTAAAGTGACGCAGTGCCGAATCGCAAAAAATGCTCTGGTCAGGAAGGGGGTAAAATCTTCTGGGGCTGAAGCGGTTAAAGTGTAACTAAACTTTTGTTGGGAAAAAAAACCCACCCCCTCTGGGTGATCTCTGTACATTGCAGGGATTGTAACAAACTTTGTTGCAGATTCCTACCTTTTGTTTTTCTGAAGAAATAGCTGTTTGTTTCTCTGTGTCCATGTGCAAAGTGAATGTGAATGGGAGTGACTTTATAATTATCAATCATCTGCAGCACCCGCAGGGCTCTCATGAGGAAAGTGGCAGGGTTTGCATCCCTTCAGATGTAGGGGTGCAACGGATCAAAAATCTCACGGATCGGATCGATCCTCGGATCAGAGTCACGGATCGGATCGATCCTCGGATCAGCATAAAAAACAAAAAAAAAAAAAAACACACAAATCTTGTTACACCCACCGGAGTTTTAGATTTAAAAGCCATTTTCAACACAAAACCGAGCTTATATGCATAAATACAGTATTTGTGCATATAAGCTCAGTTTTGTGTTGAAAATGGCTTTTAAATTTAAAACTCCGGTGGGTGTAACAAGATGTCCGCTTGCCCCCTTCTCACTCTATCATTATTGTAGTGTGCAGGAGTGTGGGGTGTAGCAAGATGGCGGCGACGAAATGTCACTTCCTGTCGAGACAGCGGCCACTTCCGGGTGTACCAAGATGGCCGCCGCTCCGGAGCTAGGCCGAAGCCGGGGCCTTTCCTATGGCTGAGGCCCGAAAAGTGCTCCGCGGATCGCGGGTGTGCCGATCCGCGGAGGGTGATCCGTACGGATCACGGATCGGCAACGATCCGTTGCACCCCTATTCAGATGTGATTTCCCTTTTGGAGTATCTCAACAAAAATGACATTTTTGTTGCAGGAGATGCCCCAAAATCTGACTTGTATCTTAGTGCAGACTTCTGGGAAAATCAGTGAGCCAATCACACAACCAGGAAATGACATTTCTGGGTGGCGCTCTGTATACCATCTGTGCACGGCACACCTCCAGGCGGCCATATTGGATTTTACAGAACATCGCAGCGGCTGCAGATTACAAAGGAAAGGTCATTTTTAATAACATTCAATTACAATATGACGCTCTATTTTTATTTTTTTATTTGCTATTATTTTCCCAGGAATGAGGAGTTACACTTTAGGTTCTGCTGTAAGCTGGACATACACTGATAGTTTACATGAGAACTTTTTTACAGCGTCCTCCATCCAGGCTATGGACAGATGAATCTTTTGCTACAGCTATAGTATTATGACACCTGGCTCGCTGCAACTGATTGGATGCTTGGCCTGCATCGGCTGATTGGCTGCAACTGCTTTTCAGCTGATAATTTTCTGCATAGCTTCATCAATTTTTAAATCTAAGGATGGTGGGCAGGAGGTGCCTGAAAGGTAGGGTTGCCACCTGTCCGGGATTCACCTGGACAGTCCGGGTTTTGAATCATGTGTCCGGGTTCCAGGCGGACTGAAATCCAGACACATTATTCAGACCGGGCTGTGGCTCTCCAAGTAACCAAGTTAGTCGCACACAAATCTGTTGACGTCAGGGGGCAGGTTCGGCATCACTGGGGGGCAGAGCGATGATGTCATCAGGAGCAATTTGACCACACCCACTGTTCGCTCCGGGACACGCTATGCACACCACATTACAACTCTCCTTGGGGCACCCAAAAGTGTCCCAGGCCACTAAAGTGTTCAGGTTTGGCTTGAAGAAAAGGTGGCAACCCTACTGAAAGGGCCACTAAGTGACTTTGTGTCTCAGGATCTAGGGGGGATTCATACAGTGTATGGGCAACTTTGCAACCAGCAACCGCAGAGAAAATAAACTCTTTGTCCAGAATTATGTAACATACAAAATAGCATAAAAAATGCAGGGATGCAGGACTATGTAATGTACAATACAGTGCAAAGAGGTTGAGACTATGTACAGTTACATACCACTCACCATAAAGTGCTGGGTCTAGGACTGCGTAAGATAGAGACATTGCATTGTTGGTCAGAGACAATAAAAATGCTCCCCGAGTCCAGGTTCACATTGCTGTGGTGCAGGAGTCGCAGCAATTCCTGTGCGCTTCCCACACCGCATTATAGTCCCCGCTACACGTTTCCCGCATGTGGAGCCCGACATGCAGCTAAACCCTCTGCAATAAGCCTGACTGAGTGTCGTTTTGAAGCTTTATCAACAAAACAAGGTGGGTGAAACTATTGAGAAAAAAAAAACAAATACAGATACATATAATCAGTATATGAAGTATACAGAAATACAATGAATAAGCTGAGCTGTAGATAGCGATAAGTAATGCTCACCAGTGATGCTGCATTTAAGGGATGCAAGTTTTAGTCCAACATGTGCTCTGATAGCTGGTTCCTTCTTTCAGTCTCTAAGATGGAGTCTGAGCTCCCAGGATGCACCTGTCTCTCGTCCCAGACTGAAGAATGATGGGAACTTTTGTTAAAGGTGAACAGTTTCTTGTTTCTGCAAAAACAGTACATTTGCCACTGGCTCCATCTTGTGGTCAAATCTGATATAGCAGGCATAACAACTTAACGTTAAAGTAAAGTTCCGATTTTTTTTTTTTTTTTGCGGGGGGGGGGGGGGGGGGGGGGCGGCGGCAAACAAGCCCTCCCCTGGGAGCCCAGCCGGAGCCTGCGAACCCAGAAGCAAGATGGGTGAATATGGGAGCCTGCTGCAGCTCTGAGATCTCGGCGTGGGAAGGCTTTGTTTTAGCCCTGGTTCACACTGGAGCGTTTTGACATGCAATTGCCATCAATGTCACTGTCCTAATCGGTGAGACGCAGCATCTGCAGCGCTGCACCGATTTCAAAAAGTAGTTTCTGTACTACATTTTGCGATTTTGGGCTGAGATTTACATTAACATCTGTGCAGAAACAGATTTCTCTGAAATCGCAGCCCAAATCGGGACTGACATGCGGGAGTGAAATCGAGCGAGTTCAGCTGAACTCGCACGGCTTCATTCCCGCAGCTCAGTGTGAAGCTAGGCTTAAAGGGGTTGTAAACCCTTGTGTTTTTTCACCTTAATGCATCCTATGGCATTATGGCTCCGCTCCCTCCTCCTCCACTATATGTCATGCACAGTCTGCAGGCATCTCCCGCTGTGTGTCTCCGAGCTGAGTGTGAAAACTTTGGCCGCTCTGTGAGAATAGTCCCGCCCTCCTCCTAGATCAGCTCGTGTGATAGACGCAGTGTTCTGTCTGTAGACGCAGTGTTCTGTCTATAGACGCAGTGTTCTGTCTATCACACGAGCTGATCTAGGAGGAGGGCGGGACTATTCTCACAGCACGGCCAAAGTTTTCACACTCAGCTCCGAGACACACAGCGGGAGATGACCGCAGACTCTGTAATCCAGGCACAGGCAGTGAGGATGCGATTATGGGCACGGTGAGACTGCATTATGGGTAAGGTGAGACTGAATTATGGGCACGGTGAGGCTGCCATTATAGGCACAGCAAGGCTGCGATTATGGGCACAGTGAGGCTATGATTGTGGGCATGGTGAGACTGCATTATGGGAACAGTGAGGCTGCGATTATGGGCACGGTATGTCTGAGATTATTGGCACAGTGAGACTGCATTGTGGGCACGGTGAGGCTGCATTATGGGCACGTTGAGGCTGCCATTATAGGCACGGCGAGGCTGCGATTATGGGCACGGTGAGACAGCATTATGGGCACAGTGAGACAGCATTATGGGCACGGTGAGGCTGCGATTATAGGCACGGCGAGGCTGCGATTATGGGCACAGTGAGGCTACGATTGTGGGCATGGTGAGACTGCATTATGGGCACGGTGAGACTGCATTATGGGCATGGTGAGACTGCATTATGGGCACGGTAAGGCTGCGATTATGGGCACGGTGAGGCTGAGTTTATGACGTGTGACGTCCTAGCCATGCCCTGCTATGTCCAGCTTTGGCCGTTGCCATAACAACGGTGCTAAATCACCTAAAAGTAAATGGATCTGTATGTGTGTTATAATTAATCTAAATTAGTCAATTAATCGATTAAAAAAAAAATCGATTAATCGAACACGAAAATTTTAATCACTAACAGCCCTATTAAAAAGTTACTTGTATTTTTTGAAGGGGGTCTATTCTTAGGAATGGAGGGTAACACCATGTTTTACCGCACCAGGTGACACCAACCCTAGTGATGCCACTGCCCCCCACTGAGCTATTGGGCTCTGATAGGGGGACAACACTCCCCCCCCCTGCCAAAACACACCAGTCAGTACCCACAGCCATTGGCTGGAAGCGCCGATCGGCAGACCTTTTTCGGTCATGCCCCTTCAAGAGAAGACAGCCGAACATGTGTGCGGCCCTTTAGAAGCTATAGCTGTAGATTCCTATGTACGAGTTATGAAACAATGTTATTTGTCTCCATTGTAAACGGTTAACCCAAGCACTGCGAATTGAACAGAAAAACAGCTTGTCCTCTAAACCAAAGCCGAGGAGGGAAGGATCCAATTTTTAAGTCTTACAGAAAGGTCATTGAAGTTCACAGAACTTTCATCTCCAGCTCATTTCTAAGGAAACTGAATTTTAAACTTGATCCGCCTACATGCGGGGGTTAATATAATCTATCGATGACCTTACTAAGCTATCCTGCTGCACATAAATTTAACGTAATTGTATCATCCTATTTAAGTTGCGAACTTGCTGTGGTGTATTAGCATATTAAGATTAACTCTGCAGGCTGTAATCACTCCACATTAATAAATGTACTTCCCGGGCCAAATTTGATAACGTTCCAGTGCACCCTTGTGGTGTTACCTTCCTACCCCTATAGGAGATGTGATAATATTACATTTCCAATAATCCTTATCCACTGAGCATACCGGATAACAAATTAACCTTTTCCAAAATCCAGTAAGCGGTCAAAAATAAAAATGAATTATCGCACGTTGAGGAAAAGAAGGTTTTCAAGGAATGTGACATTTCCTTATAAATGAAGAAGTATCCGGGGGAAAAAAATGTCACAAAGCAACATGAAAAATATGTATTATTCTTGTATTGTGTCTCTCACAGAATATTGGAATGCTTACAAAATAAATAGTTAGTTATCACTTACAGTGTCACTAAACCCACATCAAAAAAAAACGATCAATAACTGGTGTATTCCATGCTGTTCATGCTCATTCAGTCACTATGAGATTCCTTTTCTGCATTCTGCAAAAATCCTGGTTGATCCTGCTGCTCTCTATCGCCCCCTTCTGTCCATGTCCCTAATTCAGCTAGGGATTTTGCAGAGCAGTGGTGACAGCTCTGCACATGCTCAGTTTTCAGTGAGTTTCTATGCTGAGCATTTCCTCCCTATCACATCTGAGCAGCCCCATGTGACTATAGAGTCACAAATGGGGGCGTTAAGGTGAAAAACCTTCTGTGCTTCAGCTGCCAACCCCCCCCCCCAGAGCCCCCCTTTTTCTTTCTGAACCCAATCGTTCCAGCAACAAGCATGAGCACAGCAGCTCCAGCCGCTGTCTTGGGTCCTCATTGGAAAAATTGATAGCAGCATAAGCCATTGGTTCCTGCTGCTGTCAATCAAATCCAGTGACACGGGAGCCAGGGGGTGGGGCCAAGTCCTGGTGTCTGTGTCAATGGATGCAGCAGTAGGACTCGGGAGCGCGCCCACATGAATGCCCCAAGGGAAAGCGGCTCTCCGTGGGGGCACTCGATGAAGAGGAGGAGCCAGAAGGACTGCCGGGGGACCCCAGAAAAGGAGGATCAGGTGCACTCTGTGCAAAACCCTTGCACAGAGCAGGTAAGTATAACAAGTTTGTTATTTTAAAAAAAGAGGAACCTTTACAATCACTTTAATGCATAGAATGCATTAGTATAAAAAAAAAAAAAAAAACCTTCTGTCTTTACAACCACTTTAATCTGTGGTTCACACTAGTGAGACTTGTCATGCGATTTGACAGTTCAAAATTGCATGACAAGTCCCACTCTATTTGCAGCGATGGAACTGATCAAATCATTGCAACTCAAGTCCCAGAAGAGTTGAAGCTGTTATAGCTGCAAAGGGCGGGCCAACTCAATATTGAACCCTACGGACTAAGACTGGGATGCCATTAAAGTTCATGTGTGTGTAAGGCTAGGTTTCCACTAGTACGACTTTTCATGCGATTTGGGACTGAAAAGTCGCATGACAAGTCGTACACCATGATTTTCAATGAGTACCGTTCATATCTGTGCGACTTCAAGTCGCAGCGACTTCAAAGTAGTCCCTGCACTACTTTGGTCCCACTTTGATGCGACTTGAGGTCCATAGACCTTAAGAATACACAGGCATTGCTTCAAGTCGCGGCAAAAAATTGCGGCAAAATTGCGCGACTTTGGGGACGCAATAGTGGAAACATAGCCTAAAGGCAGGTGTCACAATACTTTTGACAATATAGTGTATGTAAGTATGGCCATCTAGCAGGTGAATCATGCTATGGCTGTCTCCTGACGAGGTGGACGCTGTTCCACGAAACGCTTAGAGACTCCAGTTCATAAATGCTCCTATTCAAAAGCAAGACCCAGAACGAAAGAAAAAAATATAGAGCAGGGTAGACATGACCAGGTGAAGAGGGAAGACAAGTTAGGGAAGGGTTAATAGGTAGAAGTGTTTTTGCAGTAGAATAGGGGGAGGTAGTAGTGGCTGGGTGGGGTACCTGGGTACCTGATTGGAGGTAGTAGTGGCTGGGTGGGGTACCTGATTGGAGGTAGTAGTGGCTGGGTGGGGTACCTGATTGGAGGTAGTAGTGGCTGGGTGGGGTTTGGGCAGCTTTAGGAGGGGTGGTTCCAGTCCTGGCATCTAGTGGGGGATTGGTGGACGCAGGAAGCAGCTTCCCACCCACCCTCCTTGTTCTTGTTCATTTTTTCATTGCTATGATGTGTTGTATTACTGGATGTCATGGCAGATGGGCGTTTTTGTTGGTCTTTGCTGGCGGGGGGAAAAAAATTTAAGTGAATGGTTCGGGACCCATCGGTGGTATGTGTCCCTCTGGTGCATTCCAGGTAATAAAAGTTTAAATGGAATATGGAAAGGGTTGCACTGAGGGTAGTTTGTTGTCTCCGAGCCGGTGTGTTGTGGCTAAAAGCCTATTATGATAAAGGTCCCGCAGTGTATAATGGAAAATATTTTTGGGTGCCTCAAAGACCAACAGGCTTATCAACTGATCTGTTTCTGTTTTAAGGAATGTTTTTCTCCTTTATGTTAATTTAAGTTTAAATTGTTAATAAAAGGCTGCTATGGCCATTTTCACTCCATTTGCTGTGTGTTCTCCGTTATTGGGATAGATAATGTGAAGTGGTTGGGGGGTGATCTGAATATGGCCTTTCAGCGAGTGTGTAAGGTTGGGAGCGTCTGTTCTACAGCCGCGGCCAAAACTTTTGAGAATGACACAAATATTAATTTTCACAAAGTCTGCTGCTACAGTGTTTATAAGGGAAATTTGCATATACTCCAGAATGTTATGAAGAGTGATCAAATGAATTGCAATTAATTGCAAAGTCCCTCTTTGCCATGAAAATGAACCTTATCCCATAAAAAAAAAACATTTCCACTGCATTTGTGAAGAAGAGTTCGGGGCACCCAAGAAAGTCCAGCAAGCGCCAGGAGCGTCTCTTACAGTTGATTCAGCTGCGGGATCGGGGCACCACCATTGTGGAGATTGCTCAGGAACGGCAGCAGGCAGGGGTGAGGACATCGGCACACACAGCGAGGAGAAGACTTTTGGAAGATGGCCTGGTGTCAAGAAGGGCAACAAAGAAGCCACTTCTCTCCTGGAAAAACTTCAGGGACAGATTGATATTCTGCAAAAGGTACAGGGATTGGACTGCTGAGGACTGGGGGGAAAGTCATTTTCTCTGATGAATCCCCTTTCCGATTGTTTGGGGTATCAGGAAAAAACCTTGTCTGGAGAAGAAAAGGTGAGCGCCACCATCAGTCCTGTGTCATGCCAACAGTAAAGCATCCTGAGACCATTCAGGTGGAGGTGGCTTCTCAGACAAGGGAGGGGGCTCACTCAGAATTTCGCCTAAGAACACAGCCATGAATAAAGAAAGGTACAAAAACTTCCTACGAGAGGAACTTCTCCCAACCATCCAAGTTTGGTGAGGAGCAATGCCTTTTCCAGCATGATGGGGCACCCTGCCATAAGGCAAAGGTGATAACAAAGTGATAACTAAGAGATAACTTACAAAACATCAACATTTTGGGTCCATGGCCAGGAAACTCCCCATACCTTAATCCCATTGAGAACTTGTGGTCAATCCTCAAGAAGCACGTGAACAAAAAAAACCCCACAAATTCTGACAAACTCTAAGCATTGACTATGCAAGAATGGGGGGTGGCCATCAGGATGTGGAAGCAGAAGTTGATTGACAGCATTCCGGGGGGAATTGCAGAGGTCTTTTTATGGGGGGGGAGCGGGTATCTAGTTTTGACAGGTACCTAGCTCCCACTCCGCTCTCGCCACCTAGCCGACTCCTCCTCTCCCCCTCCCTCCCTGCAATCTTCTGGGACACGTCACAGGTCCCAGCAGATTGCCCAGCCACTGAGAAGACGCAGCGCGACTCGCACATGCGCAGTGCGCACCCGGCTGTGAAGCCACAAGCTGTCACAGCCGGGTGCCCACACTTGCAGTGCCGGCGCCGCGGAGAGAAGAGGGAGAGGAGCGAGGGTTCAGGCGGCCGCATCGCTGGATCGTGGGACAGGTGAGTGTGGGTTTATTAAAGAGTCAGCAGCTACACTTTTTGTAGCTGCTGATTTTTAATAAACTTAAAAATGAGTGGAACTCTGCTTTAAATCATTTGACACTTATAAAAAATGCTTGTAATTATACTTCAGTGTACCAAAGTAACATCTGACAAAAAGAACTAAAAACACTGAAGCAGCAGACTTTGTGAAAATTAATATTTGTGTCATTCTCAAAACTTTTGGCCACAGCTGTACACTGGTCATGTCTTTTGCATATACTGTATATTACTTTTGGTAGTGCATGTATTTATGTGGTTGTTTTTATGACACTTATGCCCCGTACACACGATCGGACATTCCGACAACAAAATCCATGTTTTTTTTCCGACGGATGTTGGCCCAAACTTGTCTTGCATACACACGGTCACACAAATGATGTTGGAAATTCCGATCGCCAAGAACGCGGTGACGTACAACACATACGACGAGCCGAGAAAAATGAAGTTCAATAGCCAGTGCGGCTATTCTGCTTGATTCCGAGCATGCGTGGAATTTTGTGCGTCGGAATTGTGTACACGCGATCGGAATTTACGACAACGGATTTTGTTGTCGGAAAATTTGACATCCAGGTGTCAAATTTTGTTTGTCGGAAATTCCGACGGAAAATGTCCGATGGAGCCTACACACGGTCGGAATTTCCAACAACAAGCTCCCATCGAACATTTGTTGTCGGAAATTCCGACCGTGTGTACGGGGCATTATAGTGTCTAGTCTGACGTATTTTAACCGCTTGCCAACCAGCCGCCATCATTATACTGTGGCAAGGTGACACGATTCCACGAATCGCCGTAGTTGTACGTCGGCTCAGGAACTCGCTATTGCGGGCACACGCACGACACCGGAGGCGAGTACGCGCTCCCATTAGCCAGTGGGGGAGCCAATCAGTGGGTCCGGCAGACTCGATATCCGCCGGCCACCCGTAATCACTCCCTGCAGTGACAGAACGGGGATCTGCCTGTGTAAACAAGGCAGATCTCTGTTCTGACGGGAGATCACACAGATCCTGTCTTTAAGCTATGCAGGATCTGTGTGTTTCCCCAGTCACACATTCCCTCATACACACCTCCCAACATTTTGAGATGGGAATGAGGGACACCTACTAACAAATGAATGTAGCCATAAGACATGCCCCCTGCCACACCCCCTTAAAGGAGAATTAACCAAAACAAAAGGTTAATTCAATCCACAAGGCTTTTTTTTTTACTACTACTATTCCTTTATATTGGCTTTTAACATTTTCAAATGCACCAATTTAGAATTTGGATGAAAGGTTCAGCACTGGGAAACACTTTTTGAAAGATAAAAAGTGCATTTTATATACAACTATACAGATCAGACCAAAATGAGGGACAAATGAGGAGGAAAGAGGGACAGAGGAACATTGGTCCAAATCAGGGACAGTCCCTCAAAATCAGGGACAGTTGGGAGCTATGCCCCCATACAGTTTGAAAACACAAACAGGGAACACATTTAACCCCTTGATCACCTCTGATGTAAACCCCTTTGCTGCCAGTGTCATTAATACAGTGACAGTGCATATTTTTAGCACTGGTTACCGTAATAATGTCACTGGTTACCAAAAAAAAGTGTCAAAAATGTCAGTTAGGTGTCTAATCTGTCCGCCGCAATGTCGCAGTACCGCTAAAAATTTCTGATCACCGCCATTACTAGTAAAAGAAATAAGAAAAATTCCATAAATCCATCCCTTATTTTGTAGACGCGGTAACTTTTGCGCAAACCAATCAATATCCCCTTAATGCAATTTTTTTTTACCAAAAATATGTAGCAGAATACATATTGGCCTAAAATGATGAATAAATTCGTTTTTTTTATTTTTTTATTTTTTTTGCAGATGCTTTGTAGCAGAAAGTAAAAAATATGTTTCTAATTCAAATCTTTTTTTTTTTAGCGCAAAACATAAAAACCGCAGAGGTGATCAAATACCACCAAAAGAAAGCTCTATTTGTGGGGAAAAAAAGGACTTCAATTTTGTTTGGGTACAACGTCGCACGACCGCGCAATAGTCAGTTAAAGCGACGCAGTGCTGAATCGCAAAAAATGGCCTGGTCAGGAAGGGGGGCTGAAGTGGTTGAACATTATGTGGAATAAAATGTATACTTTTTTACTATTTGCTTGATTACTCTAATTTTCGGCATAACTCATCAAAGTCCCAGGCGCAGTTTTTGTTTCACACATGTATTAGGGACTGAGTCCAAGCACCTCTCGCCATTTTTATTTTTATTTTTTTGTGACGTTACAAGGAGCCAGAAAAAACACAGCAGTACTGTATGAAACTATTTCATGAAACATAGATTACGGGGCCATTAAGTAATGGATATGTATGGATTATTTTTGGAAAATAAGGATATCATTTAGTGTCACTTTTAACAGCTCCTATTTTCTTAGTCTTAACAGAAGCGAATGTTTCCAAGTAGTCTGGAAGATCTAATTGATGTCGTTTTAGACTGTAAGATGCAGGGAAGTTTTAAACAAACAATCTTCTTGCTTTAAAAGGCCTTGTTAGCGAGGAAGCAGCGCTGAATAGCACGGAAGATAATTGAAACTCTGTTGTGGCTCAGCGGGATGTGTAGGGTGTGCGTGCTTGTGTAACTCCTAACAAAGACACGTTATGGTGTGCCAGTGATAATGCGGGATTGGAAAAGCAGGAACAGTACATACAGCAATTAGCAGACGTGAAGAAACGGCAGCAATTTCCTATAGACCCGTGCGCTCTGGAAGACGTTGTACCGGTTTTTTGGTGCTCTCATTATCCATCAGAGATTATACTTTTTCACACTTCTTGTTTCTCAGCCAGATGATATTACCGTTCTTCATGTTACACGGCTCCCTGTAGATTATGCAAACGTCAGACCCTCATAATGAGCTGACAAAGAATGCATACTACACTTTTTTTTTAAACTTTTTTTTTCTTTCTTTTTTTTTTTTTTTTATTATCTAAACCATCTGTGTTTTAAAGTACACGCAAGTCTTGAAATGGACCGAGCGTTTGCTGAAGTTCCCTTTCATAACTAAGAACGAATACTGAAAACAAGGTTTGTAGTTATTTAAAGTGGTTGTAAAGGCACAAGGGTTTTTTTATCTTCATGTATTCTATGCATAAAGGGAAAAAAAACCTTCTGCTGCCCCGCCCCCAATACTTACCTGAGCCCCCCTCTCAAACCAGCGATGTCCAGGAGAGCCTTGCCTCTCTCTGGGGACTCGCACTCCTGATTGGCTTTTGGCAGCAGCGGGAGCCATTGGCTCCTGCTGCTCTCAACCACAGCCAGTAAGCCAATCAGGAGATGGAGGGGGCGGGGCTGGGTCGCGGCTTCATGTCTGAATGGAACAAAATATTACAGCGCACACATCGCAATTAACTCCTGCAAGGCTATTTAAAACACCTGAACATTTTCAAAATATATGGGGATTTAGTCACACCATATGGCCATACGGTGCTTAAAGCGGGGGTCCACCTATCTATCGTTTTTTTTTTTTTTTTTAGTTCATTCACAAACTTTTCTTCTCAGCATTACATACTCACATATTGTGTGTAATATGTCCGCCTGTGTCAGATTTCATCGGAAAGAATAACTTATATTATTCACTGCAGGTGGTTTCCATCTTCATTGTGGGCATTTGAAGCCCACAAGCATTTATTTCCTGGATGCGGTGAATGCTGTGCTCCCAGCATTCACCGCTCGTTCCCGCACATGCTCAGTGGCATCCTGGGAAGCCTGAGACTAGCTCCCAGGAGACTGTGCGGAGTCTGGGAGAGGCTAGAAACACGCCTACTCCCACGGGAGGAGAACCAGGAAGTGCAAAGAAGAATAGAAAAATAAAAGGTAATTATGGCGATTTAAATTTTTTTAAACGACATGTCAGCATCTAGGCAAGGAAGAGAATACATACAGATATTGTTCAAAATTTGGGTGGAACCCCGCTTTAAAGTGGATGTAAACCCGAATTTTTTTTTTTTTTAATGTCATAATGTAGAGTATAAGATTTCCTATCATTTGAGCCCAGTCTTGCCACAAAGAGTTAATCCAGCTCTGAGCAATCCTGTTTTATCGTTCAGTGAGATAAAACTTGACAAACAGAGAAAAACTTTGTCAAACCCTCCTTCTTGCTGTGAGTGACAGGTGATTTACATCTCTCCTGCACTAGCCTAAGACATGCATTATTTTTTAATTCCCTCCCCCACTAATTTCTTCAGCAGCTCTGCAAGGATTGGCTGTTCCACACCTCAGCATGATTTGTCATGCTGAAGTCATGTGGTTACTTTCCTGTCTTTTCACTGGATGTTAGAGATCATAGCAGAAGTTCAGTGTAAGAAATACACAGGAGAAAATGCATATTGACAAGGGGAGTGTAGAGGTGGGCGGGGAGTCTACTGACATCACGACTCCACCCACCGAGCTCCAGACAACAGACCCGCCCACAGAATCTGCAGTTTTTCACAGACAGAGGGGAGACATTTGACAGGTAAAGATACATGCAGGAGGCGTGTATATCCTTATAGATAAACCCTATGGCAGTAGTTTAGAAAGGATGACATTGGGTTTACATCCACTTTAAGCCCACTTACTGTGTCTAAGTACCCCATTGTCAGTGGGTCCTACGCTATTCATAGAAAGAAAGATTCTGCTTCTCTGAACCATGGGAGAAATACACTCCTCTATATGGGAGAAATAAAGGACTCAACCTATATCACAGCTGATCACTAATAAGAGGTAATGGCGGGGGGGGGTTGCTCCATCCCAAGGGATGTGGTCGAGATCCGTACAGTAGACAAACAAATACTTGGGGCGGCACACCTTAAAAAATGATGGTGCAGAACATAAGACCATACAAACAGAAGAAAATATTACATAGTTTTATTGTTATATTGTTTTAAATAGCCTTTCAGGAGTTAAATGTCATTTTTGTATGTGTGCGCTGTAATATTTTGTTCTGTTAGTTTGTTTGTAATTTAATACAAAAGAGTGCAAAATGGCTCTGACGACAGTCAACAAGAAGTCATCAATATCATGTTTTATGGGTAAGGAATTAAGACCTAAATCCACGGAGATCCGCCATTGGGTTTCTCGTGCATTTTCATGTATTTATTCTGTGCTGCCTGAGACATGCAAAGATAATAGAATGATCTTGTCTCAGAACATTGGTTTGGTCCATCACTTACATTCTCCAAACATGTTGCAGACACCGGGGTCCTACCCCCTCCAGATAGCAGTTCTTAACCATTTGTGGACTGCCTGCCCGCCAGGGCTTCTTTTCATCTAGAACTTGGTAGAACTCAGTTCCACCACCTCTGGCTCAGGCCCTCTGCTCCCAGCTCACTACTATTACTTGAAAACACAAAAGCCCGTCTTCTATGTTTACAAGTGACTGCTCGCCTTCCAACAGCTCCCACAAATCAGATCACCTGAGTGGCTTCCACTGAGTGAAGGATGGGGACAAGGGAGAAGCAGGTGCCCGGGGTGCAGTGCAAATGCCAACATCACAACTGGATGATCTCCCCGCAAGTGAGAGAGGTGGAACCAACTACAGTATGCAGGGAGCTGTCTGGGTGTTTCAGCTTAATACAGAAACAAAAAAAAGAGATGTGGAAGATGGTGGAGCTTTTAAGGAGATGGGGAGAAGATGAGGGCAGTAGAGAGGGGTTGCATGCAGAGGCAGGGCCAGTGCTACCACTAGGCAAACTAGGCAGCCGCCTAAGGCACACTGCTGCCTGGTGTTCTTACTCTCTTCTCTCTGCAGCAAGCAACTAAGTCTCAGCATCAGCAGGCAGCCGCCGCTCCGTGCTCACATAGTGTCAGAGGCGCAGTGGCGGCGGATGACTGTGTCTGTGTCCCAACTCCCAAATGGATGGAAGCAAGCAAACATTTATTGACGGGCACTGGTAGGCTGCATTGATGGGCGCTGGTGGGCTGCTTTGATGAACACTGGTAGGCTGCATTGATGGGCGCTGGTGGGCTGCTTTGATGAACACTGGTAGGCTGCATTGATGGGCGCTGGTGGGCTGCTTTGATGAACACTGGTAGGCTGCATTGATGGGCACTGGTGAGGCTGCTTTGATGAACGCTGGTAGGCTGTATTTGATGGATGCTTGTGGGCTGCATTTGATGGGCGCTTCATTAAAAAGGTGGGGTATACATGGGCAGGGCAAAGGGGGTGGAGTCAGGGGTGGAGCCAAGGCGGGGGGCAAAATGAGGTTTCGCCTAGGGTGTCAAAAATCCTTGCACCAGCCCTGTGAAGAGGTCAGAGCTGAAGAGGGGTAAAACGTGAGATGTGGATGGGGGATGCAGAGGTAAGCAGCTGTGGAAGAAGGCTGAATTCTGCACTCTGTGTGTAGCGCACCTCTGAACTCTGCAGTCTGTGTGTAACCCCCTCCCTGAACTCTGTACGCTGTACATAATGCACTCCTAGTATTTAATGACCCTGTTAAGACCCTCCCACTGTTAGTAAAATTTGACACTCCCACTATTTGATGCGGTTTGGAGGGTGTGTGTAAGGGGCTGGGGGGGGTCGTGATTGAGTTCCTGTACCTATTTTCCGAGAAAAAAAGCCCTGCTCCCCACAATGTACTGCAGATGGGCGGCACGCACAGGCAAAGCTACGTACCCGTACATTGCTGCTGCCTGCTTCTGGGTTTAGGGCATGTGCATGTGCGACACACCCCCCCCCCCGCCAGCACCTGCTGTGATTGCACACATCTGGAGTTTGTCAGCAGATCACCCGGCAAATGATTCATTGCCAGTACCTGCTCATTGCCTGTGTCCAATCACAGCCCAGGGCCCTGTGTTGACAATCAACACAGGGCTCTGTACAGAGGGAATGAGTAACTTTTGAGTAACTTAGAGATCTCTAAAAATCAGCACACATTAGACATAGTTAGGCACACAGTTTACCCTTTGATTGCCCCTAGATGTTAACCCCTTCCCAGCCAGTGTCATTAGTACAGTGACAGTGTATAGTATTATCACTGATCACTGTATTAGTGTCACTGGTGATGTCAGTGGCAGTTAGTCGGTCCCCCCCCCCAGCGTCAGTTAATGTCAAATTGTCCGCCACACTATCACAGTCCCATTATAAGTCACTGATCACCACCTTTAGTAGTATTAAAAAAAAAAATAATTCCGATATATATATACACCATCATTTGTAGACAATATAACTTTCACCCAAACCAATGAATATACACTTATAGGGATTTTTTTTATCAAAGACATGTAGCAGAATATTTTTTTGAAGAAATTGTTTTTTTTTTTTTTTTTTTTTTATTGGATATGTTCTGTAGCAGAAAGTAAAAAAAATATATATTTTTTTTCCTAACATTTTCGGTCTTTTTTCATTTTTATGATAAAAAATAAATAACGTAGTGGTGATCAAATATCACCAAAAGAAAGCTCTATTTGTGAAAAAAAATGACATATTTAATTTAATTTAATTTAATTTGGGTCCAGTGTTCATTGACTGCATAATTACCAGTTAAAGTAGCTCAGTGCTGAATAGCAAAAAATGAAGAGGAGTTATGAAGGGGAGCTCAAGTGGTTAGTGCATTTAGTATGTTCGCACCAATACCGGATTTTCATTGGCGAGTATGACTACTGATACTTTCGGTCAAGTACTTGTCGATACCGAGCAGTCCGAGCGACTGCGGCGGCCGTACTCCATTCGGT
The DNA here is from genome assembly GCF_042186555.1 of Aquarana catesbeiana. Lineage (NCBI taxonomy): Eukaryota > Metazoa > Chordata > Amphibia > Anura > Ranidae > Aquarana > Aquarana catesbeiana. Next base: position 276,648,576 of record NC_133334.1, read on the forward strand.
CGTTCGGGCTGTTCTGTCTTCTGTCTGTGGCTGAGTGACTGGCCCAGCCGGGAGATCGACCGGCGCTTCGCGGGTGTCCGTGAGAGAGCAGCCAAATGCGGGAGACTCCCATGACGCATGGGAAACTTAGGATGTCTGCCAGGCTGAAATCACTATGACAAGCCTGGGTTCACACAGGAGTGGTATGGGAGTGATAGGCCCAGCCGGGAGATTGCCCGGCGCTTTGCGGGTGTCCATGAGCCCGCAGCCAAGTGCGGGAGACTCCCACGACGCGTGGGAGACTTAGGAAGTCTGCCAGGCTGAAATCACTATGACAAGCCTGGGTTCACACAGGAGTGGTGTGGGAGTGATAGGCCCAGCCGGGAGATTGCCGGCGCTTCGTGGGTGTCCATGAGCCCGCAGCCAAATGCGGGAGACTCCCACGACGCGTGGGAGACTTAGGATGTCTGCTAGGCTGAATCTCACTATGACACGCCTGGGTTCACACGGGAGTGGTGTGGGAAACCACCTGCAATATGGACAGGAATCGCATTTCCTGTTCAAATCACATGCGTTTTTTTGCAGTGCGATTTTATCCCATTCATTTTGTACAAGCTCAAATCGCACCGCAAAGATGATGGTTTCGGGTATCGGAGCATTTTCAGGTACTCGTGAGGATATTCAATACCGGTATCGTTGCAACCCTAGTATTCAATGTCTATATTGTTATTGGTGAATCTAATTTGAAAAACTTTTACAATCTGATATGACCATGGTATTGGCTTCAGTCAGGAATTAATGATAACTGTGACATACAATCAGTTGTCCCTGCTGGTAAACAGGTAGCATATGTACTTCATCCATTTATCATCCCACGCGGAGAGTACTTCAAACCAGTAGGCAGACCTAGAAAGCCTTGAATCTCGAGCAGACGGGCTTTTAGGCGTAAGGAATAGGTCTTGGTTATGGAACAAAAGAACTCATTTTATCACTTGACTTTACCGCTTCAGAAAACAGCTCCTGGTGAGCCGGACCTCATGACAAATGAGAACGGTATCGTTTTTTTATTGCCACTGTAAATCACCCAACTGACAGACGGTAATAAGAATGCTTTTCAATGTTTTTTAAAGTTTGCAAGAACACATAAAATATCATGCTAGTTTACAGTACAGTCACAGCAAGTTTGCATTCAGCTGTACACAAAAATAAAAAAATAAATGAAAATCAGAAGCTTTACCTTCCTGTAATGACACTTAGTATTGCTGCAAGGAAAAGGGATGTCACTACAGCCCAATGGACTGAATGTGTGGATGTGTAACACAATATGGCTGCCTTACCTTCAGCCGACATATATGAAATATTGAAAAATACTTAACATTCTGTATGTAAATATATTTTCTAACAAGATCTGACTTAAAGGTTTTTAAAAAAAAAAAAAAAATAACAAATATGTCATACCTACCTCCTCTGTGCAGTTGTTTTTGCACAGAGTGGCCCCAATCCTTCTCTTCTGGGGTCCCTCAGCGGCGCTCCTCTTCTCGAGTGCCCCCTTGGAGAACCGCTCTCCCTCTGGAGAACTCGTGCGTGGGGGCGATTCCGTGTCCTGCTGCTGCGTCTATTGACACAGACAGCAGGACTCGGCCCCGCCCCCCCCCAGCTCCCGCGTCATTGGATTTGATTGACAGCAGCGGGAGCCAATGTCAGCGCTGCTATCAATCTATCCAATCAGGACCCGAGACAGCGGCTGGAGCTGGTGCGATCGAAAGACCAGGTTCAGGTAAGTAAAAGAGGGGCTCTGGGGGACAGCTGCGTCACAGGTGAAAAACCTCATGAAATGAATTGAAATATTAACAAAGCAGATCCCTCTATAGTGTGTGCTTGTCTCAGTCCAGAGCACTAAGTGTCATTTCTGTCTGCTGCCTCCTTCCTCTGCTATCTGCATCAGTCACTTCTGAGAAGTTTTCCTGACACCAAGATAGTAAAAGGGTGACAGGGGAGGGAGCTCCAGTACACAGCATGTCATGGACAGCCTGAGCTCTGTTCCTTTGTGCTGTGTGAAGGGGGGGGTGTCCCTTCCCGCCAATCAGCTCTCAGAGCTCTTTTTACTGAGCTTTGCAGAGTGTAACTAAAGCTAAGCACCCCCTCTTTTTCTGACAGCTCAGACAAGCTTATTAAGTTCTGGTCTTTAACCACTTGCCTACTGGGCACTTTCACCCCCTTCCTGCCCAGGCTAATTTTCAGCTTTCAGCGCTTTTGCATTTTGAATGACAAATGCGCGGTCATGCAACACTGTACCCAAACAATGTCCGCCGGCTCACCCACAATCGCTCCACAGGGAGCCAGAATGGGGATCCGTCAATGTAAACAAACAGATCCCCGTTCTGTCAGGAGAGTACAGTGAGATCGTCTGTTCCTAGTGATCAGGAACAGCGATCTCCCTCTACTCCCAGTCAGTCCCCTCCCCCCACAGTTAGAAACACCTCCCAGGGAACACATTTAACCCCTTGATCGCCCCCTAATGTTAACCGGTTTCCTGCCAGTGACATTTACACCGTAATCAGTGCATTTTTTTTAGCACTGATAGCTGTATAAATGTCAATGGTCCCAATAAAGTGTCCAATCTGTCCTCCGCAATGTCGCAATCCCGCTAAAAATCGCTGATCACCGCCATTACTAGTAAAAAAAAAAAAAAAATAATAAAAATGCCATAAATCTATCCCCTATTTTGTAGACGCTATAAATTTTGCGCAAACCAATCATAATACGCTTATTGCGATTTTACCAAAAATATGTAGAAGAATACATATCGGCCTAAACTGATGAAAAAAATAGTTTTTACATTTTTTGGGGGGGATATTTATTATAGCAAAAAGTAAAAAATATTGTTTTGTTTTTTTTTTTTTTTCAAAATTGTCAGTCTTTTTTTGTTTATAGCGCAAAAAATAAAAACCGCAGAATTGATCAAATACCGCCAAAAGAAAGCTCTATTTTTGGGAAAAAAAGGACGTCAATTTTGTTTGGGTGCAGCGTCGCACGACCGCGCAATTGTCGGTTAAAGCAACGCAGTGCCGTATCGCAAAAAATGGCCTGGTCATTAAGGGGGAAAATCTTCAGGTGCTTAAGTGGTTAAACGGGGGTAAGTGTGTTGTAGTTCACAGACTATAGCTGGGAAATGGCAATATATAACTGGTAAGCTGCAATATATCACAATTGTGTTCTTGGATTTAGTTGTACTTTAAGTTAGCGTACCCCCTTGAAGTCCAGGCCTTTTTCTGATGCTTTTTGTTGACAAGTAAAAAAATTGGTATTTTTTTGCTAGAAAATTACTTAGAACCTCCACACATCATATATATATATATTTTAGCAGAGGCCCTAGAGAATTTAAAAGCTAATGCCCTGTACACACGGGCGGACTTTTCGGCAACAAAGGTCCGACAGTCTTTCTGATGGACTTTCGACGGACTTTTGACGGACTTCTGACGGACTTTCGAACGAACGTACTTGCCTACACACGATCACATCATCTTTTTGCTTTTACTAGGAGCCTGGAAAGCATTGCATCCCTGAATAGCAGATCCATGCAGAACTCCTGCAGACTTCTCAGTGTATTTGTCTGCTCGTACCTTGTACGGGTAAGCAGATACACACTGATGGAAAGAATGAACTACCAGAGCACTCAACAGCACCATGGTAGTCCATTGAAACTACAAGCCAACAGCTGCAAAGTCTGTTTTTTTTTGGGGGGGGGGGCAGCGGCTCAGCTCCGAGTCCTCTCCTCTATGTCGGCTTCCAGCTCCTCCCCTCCTCCTCCTCCTCCGCCCAATAGGATCGCCTGTCCTTTCAGCCAACAGGTGACCAGTGTCAAAACCCACTTCCTGATTGGCCGGGAGGAGGATCGGTGTTACAACAGCGAATATTGATTCTCTGTTGTAACACACCTGGGTGGGATCACACTCTCTGGGACCCGAGTCCACACTATATTGAAGCCTATTAGAGCCTCTGGCTCTAATCGGTGCTTTAAAAAAAACAGCCCCTCCGCATTGGAATCCATGCGCCGGTGTCCTGAAAGGGGCCGGACGCATGGATAGGGGAGGCAGCGATGGACGGGGGGGTGGTGCCTGTGCGCCCTTAATGGATGGGCTTCAGCAGGGAACCCGGAAGCAGGTGGAGATCACAGGAGTAGCAGCGTGGTAGCGGTGTAGTAGCAGTGGAGTAGCAGTGTAGTCGTGGTGTAGTAGCAGTGTAGTAGTGGTGTAGTAGCGGTGTAGTAGCAGTGAAGTAGCGGTGTAGTACTGGTGTAGTAGCGGTGTAGTAGTGGTATAGTAGTGGTGTAGTAGCAGTGAAGTAGTGGTGTAATAGTGGTGTAGTAGCAGTGAAGTAGTGGTGTAGTAGCGGTGAAGTAGCAGTGTAGTAGCGGTGTAGTAGTGGTGTAGTAGCAGTGTAGTAGCAGTGTAGTAGCAGTGTAGTAATGGTGTAGTAGGACTGAAGTAGTGGTGTAGTAGCGGTGTAGTAGCGGTGAAGTAGTAGTGTAGTAGTGGTGTAGCAGTAGTGGAGTAGCGGTTTCTACGTCAGTGATTTCCAGCTTCCAGGGGCTTTGGCCAGGTATGGTACAGTATATGCTGTACATAGTTACATTGCTCCAAGCTGGACCAATGTAACTATATAAAAATAGACCCTCTTTAAATGAGAACATTTTCAGCAATTATACTCTATTGCTTATAATTCAATATATAGTTCCAACAATCTGTGCCTCCTGAATAAACAATACCCATCTGCCAGATTTTGATCTGTCTCCATTAATGACCTGAAACGAATCCTAGTTTAAACTGGAGTTTGGGAAGATATGAAAAATGATAATAATGAAAACAAATAAATGCATGAAAATGATAAATGACTCGATTATTCTTAAGAAAAAAAAAGAAAGCATAGGTTGAAGGGGGTGTATGGGGGGGGGGGAGCTACGAGGGGTGGTGGTGGGGGGGGGGGGCACTATAGCAGAACATAAGATGTCAGTGGGGGGGTACTATAGCAGAACATAAGATGTCAGTGGGGGGAGGGGGGGTACTATAGCAGAACATAAGATTGCCGGTGAGAATTCTCACAAACCAGCATGGAAATAAGCTGAAGATTTTGTTTTGATTAACTGATCGTCTTATAATGCATATCAAAGTGGCGATGTCACAACGATCTCTCTGCCGCCAGTGGCACAGCTAGTCTCCAATATATAACTTGCAGGAGATTGTTATAAGAGAAGTGTGCTTCATTATATTTAATTGGTATACATATCCATCCCATTATCAGACCACTGGAATATTTACTTTCTTATATATGACAGGAAAATATAAATATAAAGAAAATATAAAAGAAGAGAGAGGGTGGGTCAGAAGTGTTTCTGCTGAGTCCAGATTATTGTTAGAATACTTAATCCAGTTTTGAAGCAGCCGGAAAGGAATAAATCTTTTCCGTTACAGAATCGGAGATTTAAAGCAGTTTAAAGAAACATAAGATGGCCAAGAATGGTAAAAAAATAACAAGGCACTAAGGCAGCTTTTGCTGGCGAAATAATCTTCAGTCAGAAAGTTGTCTCCTGCAGTAATCATTTCCACCACTAGATGTCACCCGTTGTGTTTGGTTTCAGTGACGGCCGGCATCAGTGGACGCTCTTCATGTGAGCGCGGGCTGTCATGGACACACCTCCGGGGAGGACGTCATATTGCAGCCTGGATTTACAATCCTCCTGGACTGAGCAGTACTCACATCCTCAGTCCAAGAGGACTACACTGCGGACAGTGTAGGCAAAGTGATGTACGCGTATGTCGCTGCCTATTTCCAGGTTTGGGGTGCACGCATGCGCGGGTGTCTGTCAGCAGATCCCGGCCTTGTGCAATCACAACCCAGAGCCCTGTATTGACAAGCAACACAGAGCTCAGTACACAGGGAATAATCTCTCTGTTTTTCATCCCTGCAAAGCAGGGATGAGACACTGAGAGCTCTATTAGTAAAAGCAGCGCACTTTACACACTTTACACATTGTTAGGGACATGTTCAACCCCTTGATTGCCCCTGATGTTAACTCCTTTCCAGCCAGTGTCATTAGTACAGTGACAGTGCATATCATGGATGCTCAATCTGTGCCCCCCCCCCCAGCTATTGCAGAACTACAAGTCCCATGAGGCATTGCAGGGCTAACAGTTGCAAGCGTTTGGTCAGATTAGGTGTTTCATCAGATTAGGCGACCCGTCAGAATTTGTAACGCCCATCTTGCTACACCCCGCACACTTTAAGGATACACCGAGAAGGGGGCAAGCGGACATCTTGTTACACCCACCGGAGTTTTGGCATTTCACACTTATTTTTAACAGTAAACTCAGCTTATATGGTGAAATACAGTATTTAGAATTCCCTTCGGACTGTTTACATGTTGAATTATAAAAATCAGAGGTGTTCAGCAGCTGCTTTTAAAACTGAACATCGAAACAGTCCGTCGGATTTCTAAATACTGTATTTGATCATACGAGCTCCGATTACCGTTTTTGAATCAGAAAAGGGCTGGGGACTTGGATGCTCTTGAATAAAAGTCCTTTATTTGGTTACATGGGTGCACGGGTATAGGCTACGCTGACGCGTTTCGGCTAAGAAGCCTTCATTCAATGCTTGAATGAAGTCTTTTTAGCCGAAACGCGTCAGATTTGCCTGTACCCATGTAACCAAATAAAGGACTTTTATTCAAGATCATCCAAGTCGCAAGCCCTTTTCTGATTCAAGTACTGCATTTTGGGGCCTGAACATCCTGGCTAGAGCACCGGTTCACAGTTCATAGATCATCATATTGGCAGTGGAGCTGGGGTATCATTTTGCTTCTCTTCCATTTACTGTTACCTGTACGTCGGCCTGTGCAAGGAGGATAGCGCGCACGCGCCCACCTCCCGCACCGGGGAGCGTGCACGCGGGGGCGAGCGGACTCGATGTCCGCCGGCGACCCACGATCGCAATGGGGAGAGTCAGAATAGGGAACTGCCTATGTAAACAAGGCTATTCCCCGTTCTGCCAGATGACATGACAGAGATCTACTATTCCCAGTGATCAGGAACAGTGAACTTTGTCATGTCCCAGTCAGTCCCCTCCCCCCTACAGTTAGAACATACCCAGGGAACACGCTTAACCCCTTGATCGCCCCCTAGTGTTAACCCCCTTCCCTACCAGTGTAATTTTTACATTGATCAGTGCATTTTTATAGTACTGATCAATGTAATGGTGTCACTGGTCCCCAAAAAGTGTCATTTGGGGTTAGCTTAGATCGCAGCAATGTCGCAGTCCCGCTAAAAAAAACGCAGATCGCCGCCATTACCAGTAAAAACAATAAAAAAATAATAAAAGTCCCTAAATCTATCGCATAGTTTGTAGACGCGATAACTTTTGCGCAAACCAACCAATATACACCTATTGCAAGTTTTTTTTTTTACCAAAAATATGTAGAAGAATAATATCGGCCTAAACTAATGAATAAATTAGTTTTTTCTATATTACTTTTTGGATATGTATTATAGCAGAAAGTAAAAAATATTGTTTTTTAAAAAAAATTGTCGGCCTTTTTTTGTTTAAAGCGCAAAAAAAGACAAAACGCAGAGGTGATCAAATACCACCAAAAGAAAGTTCTATTTGTGGTTTAAAAAAAGGACAATTTTGTTTGGGTACAACGTCGCACAACCGCGCAGTTAAAGCGACGCAGTGCCGTATCGCAAAAGAAATGGCCTGGTCAGGAAGTGGGCAAATTCCTTCTGGGGCTGAAGTGGTTAAAACAATATTTTATGCTAAATGTAGATTTGCTTCTCAAATCCTATTGAATAGAATAAACGAAGGGAAAGGTAAGGAGGTCACATAAAGAGAACAAGGTGGAGGTGCGCAGATTCTCTATATACTGAAACGCTGATATTTTAAGATTCAGCCCCTGATAAATACGATCGCCTCTACTTCTTGACAATCCGTGTGCGAGGGTTGCTTGGATACCGGGTTACACAGTCTCGGCTGCAAGCTGCTGAATTAATGGTGTAATGGAGCAAAGCCGTGGAAGTAGAAATGTCTGTACTGTTGTCTACTACAAATATTACTTGCATCAATGGGCTGAAAAATGTAAATGTCAGGGTGAAAAAATAAAAAAATCCTACAGCTCCAAATAGCACATAAAGTCAGATGTTGTTCATACATTCTCACTGAAATCCTTTCAAGGTATCGGTGAATTTTCCAGGATAAGGTAGATCAGCCACATCGGTCACTTTGTCTGGTCTGAACAATGCTAACCAAAAAGAACAAGATAATAATGAGTAGCCTATAAAATTCTAAAAATACCAAAAAAAGACTTATGCTGCAACATTCACCTGTCATAAAGAGATCCCCCCCCCCCGGAGTAATTTTTTCCACCACTAGATGTCCTCAGTCTGATGGCCGGCCATCCTGGACCCACCCCCTGTCCGGGACTGAATAGTGAAAGGAGAAGCAGCACCGTGATGCACTTTACAATTAAAGGATAAGTTCACCTTTTATAAAAGAAAAAGAACGTGCATTTTTTTTTTTTCTAAGGAGCCTGCAGAGCATTGCACCTGCGATCAGCAGATGGCGAGTGCAATGACAGGATCTTGCAGACTCTCAGGATAGCTGTCTGCCCCTTACCTGCGACCAGTGGCGGCTGGTGCTCAAAATATTGTTTTTTTTTGGGGGGGGGGCGCAAACAAACTGAAAAATTCTTGAAAAAAAAAGATCAATTGCAGCCTCACTGTGCCCATCAATTGCAGCCATTGTGCCATCAAATGCAGTCACTGTGCCCATCAATTGCAGTCACTGTGCCTATCAAACGCAGCCACTGTGCCCATCAAACGCAGCCACTGTGCCCATCAAACGCAGCCATTGTGCCCATCAAACGCAGCCTCTGTGCCCATCAAACGCAGACACTGTGCCATCAAACGCAGCCATTGTGCCATCAAACGCAGCCACTGTGCCCATCAAACGCAGACACTGTGCCCATCAAATGCAGCCATTGTGCCCATCAAACGCAGCCACTGTGCCCATCAATTGCAGTCACTGTGCCCATCAAATGCAGTCACTGTGCCCATCAATTGCAGCCACTGTGCCCATCAAATGCAGCCACTGTGCCTATCAAACGCAGCCACTTTGCCCATCAAACGCAGCCACTGTGCCCATCAAATGCAGCCATTGTGCCCATCAAACGCAGCCACTGTGCCCATCAATTGCAGTCACTGTGCCCATCAAATGCAGTCACTGTGCCCATCAATTGCAGCCACTGTGCCCATCAAATGCAGCCACTGTGCCTATCAAACGCAGCCACTTTGCCCATCAAACGCAGTCACTGTGCCCATCAAATGCAGCCATTGTGCCCATCAAACACAGCCACTGTGCCCATCAAACGCAGCCACTGTGCCCATCAATTTCAGCCACTGTGCCCATCAAACGCAGCCACTGTGCCCATCAATTTCAGCCACTTTGTCCATCAAACGCAGCCACTGTACCCATCAAATGCTGCCACTGTGAAATCAAATGCTGCCACCAAATGCTGCCACTGTGCCCATCAAATGCTGCCACTGTGCCATCAAATGCTGCCACCAAATTCTGCCACTGTGCCCATCAAATGCTGCCACTGTGCCCATCAAATGCTGCCACCAAATTCTGCCACTGTGCCCATCAATGCCGCCAGTGTGCCCATCAAATTCCACCCGCTAGCCATCTGCCTTGCACTTACCCAATCTCGGCGGGGCAGCGGGTGACGGCGGAGAGCGGTGTCCTCCATGCGTCTCCTCCCGTCCTCTCCTCCTGATAGGCGTCCAATCACAGCGCCTGTCGTTTCAGCCAATCAGGTGACGGGTAACAGACCCGAGCACCTGATTGGTGGAGAGGCGGTTCAGTGTTAGGAAAACGAATATTCATTCGCTATTCTAACACACCTGGGTGAACTGCGAGCGCAATGCTCTGTGCTCGCAGTTCACCTTTTTTGAAGCCTATTAGAGCCTATGGCTCTAATCAAGTGCTTCATAAACACCCCCCCGCCGCTGTAATTCAGGCGCCCGAAAATGGGCCGGGCGCCTGAATAGGGGGTAATGCATGAATCTATCCATTGGTCATAGAGGGGGCGGCTGGAGAGAGGGGGCGGTGCCTGTGCGCCCTTAATGGACGCGCCGCCACTGCCTTGCGACACAGGCAGGCAGTTACTTGAGAGCATGAAGATCAATAAAATAGGAGAGCTCACCAGCGCCCCCTCTTAGTTCATTTAGAACTACAAGTGGTCAGCCGCAATGGCTGATGGTGCGATGAGTTCATCTCTCTGCTTTCTCCCCCTGTCAGCATGGTTTTTGTCAGCACATTGAATAAATGGGCGCCTTGTGCTGCTTCATCCACACACACTCCAGCTGAGCTCTGCTGTACAAGGACTGCAAGAGGCTTGTCAAATTCAGGTACTTACACTGTTTGTCAAAATATATTTAACCTCTTGGCGCCAGCTGCACGCAAATATGCGGCCTCTCGGCACGCAGGCCTTGGCACCGAGCCGCTGCGTATTTGGGTGCAATAGTGCAAAAAAACAGCTGTGCCGAGAGCGCACAGCCAATCACGGTGGTCACATGATCATTAACCCCCGCCTCCCAGCATTCTAAACCCCTTAAAGGGCCGGGAGGCACTGGCTCCAAGGGGTTAGTAATGTATTTATTATTACAGAGCTGTAAGTGTGTAGGAGCCAATAGGGTGACTTGGCGTGGTTGTATATATATATATATATATATATATATATATATATATATATATATATATATATAAAGAAAAAATACAGCGCTGAAAAAATGTTACAAAATTTATATGTGAAATAAAAAAATAAAAATATGGTTGTATATATATACTGTATATATATATATATATGTGTGTGTGTGTATATATACTGTATATGTATGTGTGTATGTACAGTATATATATGTGTGTATATACTGTATATGTATGTACAGTATATACATGAGTGTATATACTGTATATGTATGTACAGTATATATATATATATATATATATATATATATATATATATATATATATATACATGCATACACTGTATATATATGTGTATACTGTGTAAATATATGCATATGTGCGTGTATATATATATATATATATATATATAAAAAAAGGGAGGGATGTGTTGGGATGAGGACATCTAGGCCTCTCACTCTTGCAGCAGCCTGATCAGCAGTGGCAGACATCTTACCTCATGACGATCGTCTCCTGATCCGTGCACACACGTTTCCGCCATGACAGAGCGATGGTACATAGAAGGCGATACACACAGGGGTTGTATTTCCAATGTCTCTTCACTGAAGTAGACCGTAGAAAGAAATGTATATGTCAATGGAGGTGTTTGGGGCTCAGTGGGACTATTTGTGGCATAGCAGGCACCTTATTTGTTGGCCAGAGCAATCCACCTTGTTAGAATTGCTGTCCTTGGCCCCTGGGAGAGCACCAGCCGGGGGCCCCTGGCACTCCCCTCAGTCCTCACCTTAGCAGGTGGGCCTGTTGTATTGGAAACATTTCATACCCTGAAGTTTTAGGGCCTGTGAGAGTCTGTGAATGAGTAACCTGCTTGAAGTAGATGAAATGCTGGGCAAACGTTCCTGTCACTGAAGTCACCTCAGAAGAGTCCCAAAGTGATGTCATGCCCGACGCCATCGACAGAAATCTGAATCCCACAAACACAGGCCCTGAGGAAACTTCTATGGAGGCAAATCTGAGCAGGCTGAGTCACTTCCCTCACAGCTCCTCACCTCAGGTGTTTTCCCGCTTCTCGGCTGCTCTCCTGCCATTGGCTGAGGGAAGCCTGCAGCTTCTGTTCCACCAATCCCAACACACAGAGCAAAGGAACTTTCCAGAATTGCTAAGCAGACTTTGCTCTCCACGCAACTTTAACTCTATATATATAAATATAGTATATATACATATGGAAGTTACAGTATATGTGTGTGTATATACAGTATATAAATACAGGTATACAGTATATAAAAAAGGGTGAGAGCTGTTTGATTTGATTATCTCCCGCTCCAATCCCTCTCTCACTCACTGTGGCCCCGGGGATGGAGTAGTTGCAGTAAGGGCCGGTTCACATTTGACAGGCCAAATTGCATGAAAAATCGCATCCTATTGCCGGCAACGGCAGTGTTCAAATTGATGCGATGCCGACTTGCACTATTACATTACTACTTTTGCCGATTTTGGGTCAACAGACATCTGTGCATGAAGCCGCATAGATGTCTTCAAAGTTGCACCCGAATTTGCACTGAGATGCGGCTTTGAAATCGTGCGATTTCAGGTGAAATTGCACAATTCCAAGACCACACTTAATGTGAACGAGGGCTTACTGCTTTCCAATGCGAATTGCACACCATTCAAATAAATGGGCACACCACAAAAGTGCACGTTGGAATCACACAGGAACGCATTCCTGTACGTTTTAGGTGTGTGTTCTTACAAATACATTTAGGCTGAACTCTGAACACTGTTGCAGCGCAGTAATGCACGCACATTAACATGTTTCGCACTCAGGTGTTGTTTATTTACAGGCACACGCCACACCACAATTTCAGCGTTATGGGTGTGTTTTTGCTTACATGTTTACACACATTTTTTTATGCCTTTCTGAGGCATTTTTAGTTTCAGTGCATTTTGACCTCTTTTTTTAATCTTGACACTTGAAAAATCTTTATTTTCATTCAGGACAATGTGTGTTCCGGTGTTTGGACACATTTTGATCATTTTGAATGCGTTTCCAGGTAAGATTTTGACACATTTTCAGGTGAAAAAACATGCTGCTTTTTTTTTTTTTGGAAAGCACTGTTACTGAACGCATTGGTGTAAACTAGAGCCACTGGAATACATAGAATTTACTGTATATGCATTCTGGATGCATTTTTATAATGCACTGGAAAGCCCTAAGGGCTGGTTCACACTAGAACTTGGTGCAGGAAACCTGCATTCCATGGGTGTTTTCCGAACTGTGTTTAAAACGCATAGGGAGTTTAATCTACTGTGGTTGTCAGTGTTACTAAAAACACCTCAAATGCAGATCACAAGCGCAGTGTATTTGCCTGCACCAGTTGCATGGTACTGGATTGTTACATTATACTACAAGCCAAGGAGATCCTAAGGTGTAGATCCTCCTGCCAGGGAACCAGATTAATTGAATTAACATCAATGCTTTAGCCTAGGTTCACATTGATGCGATTTGGCATTAAATCGGCAGCTATTACCGGCAATGGCACCATCCGAATCGGTGTGGCGCCGACTTTGCGGCACCGATTCCCAAAAGTAGTTTCTGTACTACTTTTGGCGATTTCAATAGACATCTGTGCATGAAGCTGCATAGATGTCTTCAAAGTTTCACTGTGATGCGGCTTTGAAATCGTGTGATTTCAGTTGAAATTGCACAATTCCAAAACCCGCACATAATGTGCACAGATGTCTCTGAAATCGCTTCCGAAGTCGGATTGACATGCGGGAACGAGATTTCAATCCCGCAGCAGTGTGAACCCGGGTTTAAAGTGGTTCTAAAAGCTGAATGTTTTTTACCTTAACCACTTGCATTCCGGAAGGTTCACCTCCCTTCACGTCCAGGCTATTTTTTGCGATACGGCACTGCGTTACTTTTACTGGAAATTGTGCAGTCGTGCGACGTTGTACCCGAATGTCCTTTTTCCCCACAAACAGAGCTTTCTTTTGGTGGTATTTGATCACCTCTGCCGTTTTTATTTTTTGCTCTATAAACAAAAAAAGACCAACAATTTTGAAAAAAAAAACATTTTTTACTTTCTGCCATAAAACATATCCAATAAAAAAAAAAACATTAAAAATCAAATTTTTTCATAAGTTCATACCAATCTGTATTCTGCTACATATTTTTGGTAAAAAAAAAATCCCAATAAGTGTATATTGATTGGTTTGCGCAAAAGTTATAGTGTCTACAAACTATGAGATATATTTATGGAATTGTTTTTGTTTTTGTTTGTTTTTACTAGTAATGGCTGCCATCAGAAATTTTTAGCAGGACTGCCATATTGCGGCCGTCGAATCTGACACTAAGTGACACTTTTTGGGGCCCAGTGACACTAATACAGTGATCAGTGTTAAAAAAATGCACTGTCACTATACTATACTATATATAATGACACTGGCCGGGAAGGGGTTAACATCAGGGGCGATCAAAGGGTTAAATGTGTTGACTGGGAGTGCTTGCTAACTGTGGGGGAGGTGCTTTGCAGCAACACAGGATCTCCATCGTCCCCTCTGACAGAGCGCCGTGCTGCCTCTCTCGGGAACGATCGCTGGGTGATGGCAAACTTCAGGTCCGCCGGACTGGCTAATTGGCTCCCGCTGTGTCCAATCACAGCGGGGGTGGGTTGTCGGTGGCGCGCATGCGCTCCCCAGACACAGAAATCAAAATGACGTACAGGTACATGATTTCTGCTGAAGGGCCGCCCTGCCGCAGTATATGTACGTGGGGCGATCTGGAAGTGCTTAAACCCACAATAGTAAAATCAGCCTGTATATGCATGCTTGGTATACTCATTGCGTAACCTAAGGTGTTAATCCTCCGCATTGTGTAAAAAGGCTGTTTGATCCTGTCTTCTCACTTTTTCCACTGTCCCCAAACCATCTCCTGATAGATCAGAAGCTAGGGGACAAGCTGCACATGCTCAGTTTAGTGTGTATTGCAGAGAGTTTTTTTTTTCTTAGAAGAATGCATGTGATCAGCAGAGGGCCAGTCAGCACTGTCCAGACAGAGGGTCAGGGGTTCTGCAGCTGCATAGGACAGTCAGAGTAGAATGAACACTCCTCCTACAAGCTTTAACCAGACGCTGATAGAAGTCACAAGACTGCTATATACTGCTGATGAGAAAAGGTATTTAGCAGTATATATTTACTAAAATAATTACATTTCCATGTTCTGTGGGAGATCAGATATAGTGAATGCAGGGTCTTGGGTTTACTAACACTTTAATGCAATGTTCTTGATGATTAGCATGAACGAGGTGGACTTCTATAAGCTTCTGACCTTAAAAATATGTAAAATGTCCTAAAATGGGTGCAAATATCCATGGGTCAGTAATAACAAAAATGCCCACTTGTATAGTTAACAAAGTTCTGGCAATGTCTTTCTAAAATGCCAATTAGAATAACGGGTCCAGCAATATTTTTTCACTTTCCTCAACATCCTACTACAGAAAATGGAAAGATAACTCATCTACTGACAGAATCAACAGGCAATAAAAATAGTTGCAAGAGAACTGCATCAAAGGGAAACTGCTGTGTTAATCCTAGTGGTAGAATGCATCGTATTCAGTGCCTTGAAAAAGTATTCATACCCCTTGAAATTTTCCACACTTTGTTACAACCAAAAACGTAAATGTATTTTATTGGGATTTTATGTGATAGACCAAAACAAAGTGGCACATAATTGTGAAGTGGAATAAAAATGATAAATGGTTTTCAATTTTTTTTACAAATAAATATGTGAAAAGTGTGGGGGGCATTTCTATTCAGCCCCCCCCCCCTTTACTTTGATACCCCTAACTAAAATCTAGTGGAACCAATTGCCTTCAGAAGTCACCTTATTAGTAAATAGAGTCCACCTGTGTGTAATTTAATCTCAGTATAAATACAGCTGTTCTGTGAAGCCCTCAGAGGTTTGTTAGAGAATCTTAGTGAATAAACAGCATCATGAAGGCCAAGGAACACACCAGACAGGTCAGGGATAAGGTTGTGGAGACGTATAAAGCAGGGTTAGGTTATAATAAAATCTCCCAAGCTTTGAACATCTCACGGAGATCTGTTCAATCCATCATGGGAAAATGGAAAGAGTATGGCACAACTGCAAACCTACCAAGACATGACCGTCCACCTAAACTGACCGGCCGGGCAAGGAGAGCATTCATCAGAGAAGCAACCAAGAGGTCCATGGTAACTCTGGAGGAGCTGCAGAGATCCACAGCTCAGGTGGGAGAATCTGTCCACAGGACAACTATTAGGCCTCATGCACACTGGACGTTTTTGGATGTTTTTACAACAGCTGTTTTTGGCTTCAGATGTTTTTTTCTACAGTCAATAAACTCATCATGTTATCCTATGTGTCCATGCACACATAGGCTGTTATAGGCAGTTTTTGGCTGGGGTGTTTTTTGGCTTAAAAAAAAACCCCAAAACAAGTGGGTTCTGAGAGGAGTTTTCCAGCTTTTTCGTCTAAAAACACTGATAAACGCTCAAAAACGCGGCTCACCAGCTAAAGCTAAAAAAAAACTAATGCGGAAAAACGCTAAAAAAACGCAAATAAAAGCTAACAAACGCTATTATAAAAACGTTGAAAAACTCACTGCAAAGCTACTGGCATTTTTATAATGTTGTGTGCATGAGGCCTTAGTCGTGCACTCCACAAATCTGCCCTTTATGGAAGAGTGACAAGGAGAAAGTCATTGGTGAAAGAAAGTCATTAGAAGTCCTGTTTGTAGTTTGTGAGAAGCCATGTGGAGGACACAGCAAACATGTGGAAGAAGGTGATCTGGTCAGATGAGACCAAAATTTAACTTTTTGGCCTAAAAGCAAAACACTATGTGTGGGGGAAACTAACACTGCACATCACCCTGAACACACCATCCCCACCGTGAAACATGGTGGTGGCTGCATTATGTGTTGTGGGGATGCTTTTCTTCAGCGGGGACAGGGAAGCTGGTCAGAGTTGATGGGAAAATGGATGGAGCCAAATACAGGACAATCTTAGAAGAAAACCTGTTAGAGTCTGCAAAAGACTTGGGGCGGAGGTTCACCTTCCAGCAGGACAACGACCCGAAACATACAGCCAGAGCTACAATGGAATAGTTTAGATCAAAGCATATTCATGTGTTAGAATGGCCCAGTCACAGTCCAGACCTAAATCCCATTGAGAATCTGTGGCAAGACTTGAAAATTGCTGTTCACAGATGCTCTCCATCCAATCTGACAGAGCTTGAGATATTTTACAAAGAAGAATGGGCAAAAATGTCCTCTCTAGATGTGCAAAGCTGGTAGAGACATCCCCAAAAAGACTTGCAGCTGTAATTGCAGCGAAAGGAGGTTCTACAAAGTATTGACTCCGGGGGGCGACATACAAATGTACCCCCACACTTTTCACATATTTATTTGTAAAACATTTTGAAAATCATTTATCATTTTCCTTCCATTTCACAATTATGTGACACTTTGTGTTGGTCTATCACATAAAATCCCAATAAAAATACATTTACAGTTTTGTTTGTAACACGACAAAATGTAGAAAATGTCAAGGGGTATGAATACTTTTTCAAGGCACTGTATGCCATTTTATATTTTTGCCCAGAGTTGCCCTTTAACCTCCTACCTTACACGCCGCACAGAGCACAGTATCTCCGGCAACTCTAACACATTTAAGTTTTCTGCAGTAATATCTTTAAACGATTCATTTTAATTGGTTTATATGGGTTACCTTGCCTCGCTGAATAAGTCCTTTTATGTCAAAGTACCAAGTTATCACCCAGCCGGGGTAATAAAGCTGCGCAATATGTTGCCTCTATATAAATAAACGTAATAATATTAGAAACACTGTAATTCAATTTTTTAAGATGCTATAAATATTTCATCTGATCTTCTATTTGATTTTCAATTTCACATAGCCGTCCTACAATTTACCTGTATATTACATTTGCTTTGCATGTAATTGCAAATTACAAGATCATCGAGAGAATCTAACTGTGCTGTCAAACTGGGATACAATCTCAACGGAATACAATTAAGTCTGTACATTGTGCAAAATCCCGACTCGTGCCACTCCTGCGTTACCTCTCTACTCTATCAGGGGCCCGAGTCAGAGGTGTAAGAGAGGCCTTCCTCATGGAGTCAGGCTCTTCTACCAGGTACGTGACAGTGTGGGACAAACAGTGCCGGGACAAGGTCATCCAGTGCCCAGGGCAAAGATGCCAAACTTGGCCCCCCCTCTCCCTTAGGGTTAGGGTCAGGGTGCCCCCCCACCCCTGCAATGTACCATTGCGCCAGGGGCAGCCGCCCCTCCTGCCCACCCCTCGTCCCGGCCCTGGGGACAACGGATGACATTTTGGAGGAATTTCCGCATACAACACCACACATGCGTGGCTCATCTTTGAGTTGAGGGACCGCCTTAACCACTTCAGCCCCGGAAGAATTCCCCCCCCCCCCTGACCAGAGCACTTCTTGCGATTCGGCACTGCGTCGCTTTAACTGACAATTGCGTGGTCGTGCGACATTGCACCCAAACAAAATTGACGTCCTTTTTTTCCCCCCGCAAATAGAGCTTTCTTTTGGTGGTGTTCGATCGCCTCTGCGGTTTTTATTTTTTGCGCTATAAACAAAAAAAGAGCGACAATTTTGAAAAAAAACGCATTATTTTGTACTTTTTGCTATAATAAATATCCCCATTTTTAAAAAAAAAAAAAAAAAAAGCTAATTTTTTCTCAGTTTAGGTCGTTTTAGGCAGTTTTGCGCTATAAACAAAAAAACGACAATTTTGAAAAAAAAACCCAATATTTTTTACTTTTTGCTTTAACCGCTTCCCGAGCACCTCACCTAGATATACTGCGGCAGAAGGGCGCGTACAGGCAGATTAACGTACCTGTATGTGGCCCTTTACGAGGCGGCTTGCGGGGACGCACACGCGCGCCCGCCGGGAGCTCCGTGACCATGATCGCGGGTCCCGCGGACTCGATGTCCGCAGGGACACCAGCGATCGTCTCACGGTGAGGAAGAACGGGGAGATGGTAATGTAAACAAGCATCTCCCCGTTCTGCCTAATGACACTGTCACTGATCACAGCTCTCTGTAATCGGGAGCGGTGATCAGTGACGTGTCACTCCCTAGGACACATTTAACCCCTACATCGCCACCTAGTGGTTAACCCCTTCACTGCCAGTGACATTTTTACAGTAATCAATGCAATTTTTTAGCATTGATCCCTGTATTAATGCCAATAGTCCTAAAAATTTGTCAAAATTGTCTGATGTGTCCGCCATAATGTCGCAGTCACGATAAAAATCGCTGATCGCCGCCATTACTAGTAAAAAAAAAAAATTATCAATAAAAATGCCATAAAACTATCCCCTATTTTGTAGACGCTATAACTTTTGCGCAAACCAATCTATATATGCTTATTGCAAATTTTTTTAACCAAAAATATGTAGAAGAATACGTATCGGCCTAAACTGAGGAAAAAACTGAGGAAATTAATTTTTTTATATATATTTTTGGGGGATATTTATTATAGCAAAAAGTAAAAAATAATGTGTTTTTTTCAAAATTGTTGCTATTTTTTAGTTTATAGCGCAAAAAATAAAAACCGCAGAGGTGATTAAATACCACCAAAAGAAAGCTCTATTTGTGGGAAATAAAAAGGACGTCAATGTTGTTTGAAAGCCATGTCGCACGACCGCACAATTGTCAGTTAAAACAACGCAGTGCCGAATCGCAAAAAATGCTCTGGTCTTTGGCCAGCCAAATGGTCCGGGGCTGAAGTGGTTAATAAATATCCAGAAAAAAAAATGTAAAAAAACGACTTTCTTCATCAGTTTAGACCAATATGTTTTTTTCTACATATTTTTGGTAAAAAAAATCGCAATAAGCGTATATTGATCGGTTTGCGCAAAAGTTATAGCGTCTACAAAATAGGGGATAGCTTTATAGCATTTTTATTATTATTTTTTTTTTTACTAGTATTGGTGGCGATCTGTGATTTTTATCGTGACTGCGACATTATGGCTGAAACATCTGACAATTTTAATAACATTTTTGGGACCATTGGCATTAATACAGCGATCAATGCTATAAAAATGCATTGATCACTGTAAAAATATCACTGGCGGTGAAGGGGTTAACACTAGGGGGCGATCTAGGTGTTAACCGTGTTCCCTGGGAGGTGATTCGAACTGAAGGGGGAGGGGACTGACTAGCTAATAGGAACACACGATCTGTCACTCCTGTCAGAACAGAACAGGGAAGTGTGTGTCAACTGTGTTCCCTGGGAGGTGATTCTAACTGAAGGGGGAGGGGACTGACTAGAGGAAGGGACGGATCGTGGTTCCTAGCTAATAGGAACACACGATCTGTCACTCCTGTCAAAAAAGAACAGGGAAGTGTGTGTCAACTGTGTTCCCTGGGAGGTGATTCTAACTGAAGGGGGAGGGGACTGACTAGCGGAAATGACGGATTGTGGTTCCTAGCTAATAGGAACACACGATCTGTCACTCCTGTCAGAACAGAACAGGGAAGTGTGTGTCAACTGTGTTCCCTGGGAGGTGATTCTAACTGAAGGGGGAGGGGACTGACTAGCGGAAATGACGGATTGTGGTTCCTAGCTAATAGGAACACACGATCTGTCACTCCTGTCAGAACAGGGAAGTGTGTGCTTACACACACTTGTCCCTGTTCTGTGTCTCCTGCTCACAATCGCTTGTGGCCCGGTGGTCATCGCGACCGTCGGCCATGAGCATCGGCACCCCTGCTGTGCAGCTGTGCTACCCCGACCCCGCGAGCTAACGTATAGCTACGACGGCTCATGCAGGGGAGCCAACCTGCTGCAGTATAACTGTGGCGGTTGGCCGGGAAGCAGTTATTGTTTAACTTTTCACATGACCGTGGCCCCCCGCTTGGTCCTGGGCATTGGTGAGCAAGCCTTCCGGGAATTGGTGAGCATGCTTTCTGGCAAGGTGTTACCCCTGCGCTGGGATGAGTGACCCCGTTCATCGCCTGGCATAGCCTAAAAGACCCAGGGTAGGCCTCCTGTGTGACCCACACTTGGCACCCAACAAATTAATGGTTAACATGGAGGATATGACAAATACCACCACCCTACCCCTACACACTGCTCTGGCACAAACTCCATGCAGAACAAGTCCCAGCTTGCATTCAAAACCTAGTACCAAAAAGCTGTACATCAAAAGTGTTAAATACCTAAAATAACCTCTTCCTTGCTGCAAAACCTCATAAACATTTGACTGAGTATGATTAATTGCATATTGTATTCAAAATAGTCATTTCAAACACCATGCGACAGTTTCCATTCTTTTTGTTTGTGCTCCTGCGAATCGCTTATGGAGCAACTGTATGAAGATTTATGGTTGTGAAATCCCGTTCTTCTATAATCTGCTCCCAGTGCTTAGCTACTAAGATTTATAAATGCAGAAGATTTTATTATATTAGGCAAAGAGTTAAAGCTGAATTCCGGCCAAACAACCCCTAATGCACTCTAAACAATAGCTAGGTTACATAAAAAAACAAAACATCTAAAAGCTTCAAATTCTGGTCCAGAGTCTTCCTTCTTCTGGAGGGCAGGGTGGCCCTTCTTCGAGTGACCGTGTTCATGTTGTTCCCAAGAAAAAAATAATGGCTGAATAATTCTAGTTCAACAGATCAATTTTCTTGTAATGCTGGTCTGTTTCAAGGGTTGGTTTACTAAACATTTTAAGAGCCTTGTACAGAATCTTGGGGGAAGGGGAGCTATTCATTGGCTTACAGCTTTCAGCTCCTGGGTTGAGACAAGGTCCTTCAACATCGAAGGCATAGAGGTTAGAATGTGCCCACCCATGAGCAGCAAAACTATCTCAGCAGTTAAGATTGTAAATTTTTCTCTTTTTGCATCTCCTCCTGCTGAAGCTCCCAAGGCAGCCACCTCTTCTGCCTAACCCTCAACCCAGCCCTGCTCACAAATAGGTTTTCAATCGCTGTCTGTGTCTCCTAGCTAGGGTTGCCACCTCATCCCTTTAAAACCGAACACACATTAATTCCACAGGTTCTATGGCTGATTAAGGTGGTAGCAGGGGCGGACCGAAAACTCATGGGGCCCCCAGGCAATAGGAGATTATGGGGCCCCCGGGCAATAGGAGAAGATTATGGGGCCCCCGGGCAATAGGAGATTATGGGGCCCCCAGGCCATAGGAGATTATAGGGCCCACAGGCAATAGGAGATTATGGGGCCCACAGGCAATAGGAGATTATGGGGCTCCCAGGCAATAGGAGATTATGGGGCCCCCAGGCAATAGGAGATTATGGGGCCCACAGGCAATAGATTATGGGGCCACACAGTATACACACACCACACACATACAGTATACACACACAGACACACAATATACACACACAGTATACACACATAGAATACACATACACACACTGAACAAGTATTGGAGAGGCGGGGCAGCTATAATCTTGGGATTTTTAAAAAAACACAGATTTTTACATACTGTCCCTGGTTTTATTGAGGCTGGCAACCCTGATAGGGCCCCTTAGTAGCATGTGGCCCTCGGGGAGTGCCCGAATGGTCAGTCCGCCCCTGGGTGGTAGTTAAACTCACTTGGTGCCTTATCTGCATTAAATCAGCCTCAGAACCCGTGCAATTCATGTGTGTTCGGGTTTAAAGGGATGAGGTGGCAACTCTAGTGTCCCCGCTAGGGAGATTCACCCTCTCTGTTTGTCCAGTTTACCATTATCACCAGAAAAGTGAAAGAAAGTACCAAATTATGGGTTGTGACCATGTAGGGTGGGGGGGGGGGGGGGGCAGGGTGGTCATCACGTCCTTCATGTTTCCCTCCACGTTGGGTGCCAAGCAAGGGTCACATGAGAGGCCTACTGCAGGGTGGGTTCTTCTGGGCTATGTTAGGCATCTGTAACAGGATAACTTGACTGTATATGGGCTACTCTAACTTCTGTGCCATTTTCATCAATGCCCTGGGACAAGGCTGAGCCTGCCGTGAGGGAACACTCGACCTTAAAGTGTTACTAAACCCACAACAGCAAAATCAGTCTGTATATGTAGTAAAGCATGCTTGTTATACTCACTGTGGAACCTAAGAGGTTAATCCTCTGCAATGTGTAAAAAGGCTGTTTGATCCTGTCTTCTCTGATCTCCCCCTCCTTCCACTGTCCCCAATCCATCTCCTGATAATACAGAGCCCTTGGAGTAACTTTGCACATGCTCAGTTTGTTTGTTTTTTATGGGAGGGTGCATGTGAACAGCACATGGCCAATCTGCACTGCCCAGACAGAAGGTCAGGGGTCATGCAGCTTCATAGGACAGTCAGAGTAGAATGAAAACTCCTCCTACAAGTTTTAAACCAGACACTGATAGAAGTCATAAGACTGCTGTATACTGCTGATGAGAAAAGATATTTAGCAGTTTATATTTACTAAAATAATTGCATTTACATGTTCTGTGTACTGTGGGAGACCAGATATAGTGACTGCAGGGTCCTGGGTTTAGTAACACTTTAAGGCAGGCCCCTACTCTTAGAGATGAAGGTACAGCATGTACATTTTCACTGCAACTGTTCTCCAGTTACCTCTTGGTTCCCTGTGACAATGTACACCTTCTCTGTAGTATGCATTTAGAAGGGACATGCTGAGCCTTGTCCATATTCACTTGTCCAGCGTTTTCCACTACTACTCCCCAGTAGAGGAGTGGGCCCCGCTGTGCTCCAGACCGCTGGCGGAAGGAGAGCTGACAACATCTCCCTCACTGCTAGAGGCTGTTCCACCTATAACAAGTACACACTATCGACAGGCTGCTTGTTACACTTCCATTACCCCAGGTAACCACTTGTGTCTTCACACTACTCCACTCCACACCGATATTTTCATACCCCAATCTGTTAAGACCCACTCGGTGAACAGTGCGTGCCAGTTACTTGCAATACACCCCTTTTAGTAACTTCAGACCAGGTAAGGGCAACGTTTCAATACTTGAGAAAAGTGCAAAATTAACATTTCAAAGTCCAACATACAAGAGCAGGATTTTCCTACTTCCCTTCTTCTAACTACGGACCTGTGCTGCCCCAGCATACCTGCAAGATGAAGTGCAGCAATTATAAGTCATTTAGAGGCACTCTCATGCAGTTGTAAGTCCCTCAGAGACACACTCCAGTGTCGGCACCCTCGGGGGCGCACCCCAGGCACAGATGACCCCACATTCCGGCAGTGATGAGCGACATCCCTATGCTCCTTGTGGGCGCCATTCGCTGTCTCTCTCCCTTATGGGCACCGATCTCAGCTCTCTCTCCTTCTTTTCCACTGGATCCCCCTCGGTAGCCTCTCCAGCCGAACCACTGTCCCATATTTATATATCACTAGATTAGTGGGTCGGACCCAGAGCAGAACCCGCCAAAAGACCAAAGAATCGGGAAAGGCATTAACTCCTACCCTCCCGGCTGGAACAGCACCTAACTGGCTTTCAACCAGAACAGGAATACAAGGGAAATGTTCCGATTGGGACACTAGCTCTGGTGACCCTGGTGACAGCCAGGGATTCCCTCACTTTGGAGGGATTTCCTCTGACTTCCTGTTGTGGCTGTGAGACAGGAAGTGACGGGAAATCTCCTCAAAAGGACACAGTTGAAAAAAAAAAAAAAATGACAGGGTTTATAACCCCCCCCCCCCCCCCCCAATACTCTTTCCAAAATGAAAAAATGTACTTTAAAGGGACAACAAAAGGATGTGTGAGAGCCAAAGTGGCTCTTCTGTGCCGGATCACGTACCTAGTATGTGATCCGGCACTTCCGGGTAGGGAGCACGCCGCGCGTCCTTTGATTAGACATAGCACAAGCCAATCAGCAGGTGCTAGCCAATGGATGTCCACGACACCTGCTGATCGGCGAGGAGGAAGACAGGAAAGAGCTCAGCCTATGTAAACAAGGCAGAGCTCTGTCCTGTCTGTGGGGATGTGCTGTATTTTGTTTCCCTGCAAGGCACATCCTTCAGTAAAAGCACCAAACAGTACACACAAACACTGGCTAGGCAAACATTTAACCCTTTGATCGCCCTAGATGTGTAACCCCTTCCCAGCGAGTGTCATTAGTACAGTGACAGTGCATATTTTTAGCACTGATCACTGTATTAGTGTCACTGGTTCCTACAAAGTGTCAAAAGTGTCAGTAAGTGTCAGATTGTCCGCTGCAATATCACAGTACCTCTATAAGTCACTGATCGCTGCCATTACTAGTTTCTAAAAAAATTAAAATTCCAGTATATATCCCATAGTTTGTAGACACGATAACTTTTGCGCAAATCAATATAAGCTTATTGGGATTTTTTTTACCAAAAATATGTAGCAGAATATATATTGGCCTAAATTGATGATGAAATTTAAATGTTTACATTTTTTTTATCGGATATGTTTTAAAGCAGAAAGTAAAAAATATTGTTTTTTTTCAAATCAGTCTTTTTTTTTTTGTTTATAGCGCAAAAAATAAAAACCGCAGAGGTGATCAAATACCACCAAAAGAAAGCTCTATATGTGGGGTAAAAAGGAGAAAAATTTCATTTGTGTACAGCGTCGCACGACCGCGCAATTGTCAGCTAGAGCCCTTTCACACTGGGGCTGTGGCCACGTTCGTGGTAAAGCGCCGCTTGTTCTAGCGCTGGTTTACCACTCTTTAAACGGCAAAGAAGGGGTTAAAAACTCCCATGTTGCAGCGCTTCCGAAGCGCTGCCCATTAATTGCAATGGGCAAATGCGTTTTGTAACCTCCCCAAAGATGCTGCTTGCAGGACTATTCCTAACATCCTGCAAGCGCACCGCCCGGGTGGGAAAGCACTCAGGCTTTCACAGTCGGGCGGCATGGGAGGCGGTTTTCAGGCTTTATTTCTAGCGCTAAAATGCCTGAAAGCTGCCTCAGTGTGAAAGGGGTCTTAACCACTTGCCGCCCGCCATATAGCAAAATGACGTCGGCAAAGTGGTTGTGTTATCCTGACCGGACGTCACCGGGGGCGCGCATAACGGCGATCGTTATTGTGTGTCAGTCTGACACACCGCAACTCCGATCTTGGTAAAGAGGCGAGTAGAGGAGAGTCGATCGGCTACTCCTCTGACAGAGGGGGTCTGTGCTGATTAATTATCAGCGCAGCCCCCCTGAGGATACCCACACTGGACCACCAGGGACGCCACCAGGACCAACAGGGATGCCACCAGGACCACCAGGGACACCCACCACTAGTCACCACCAGGTATGCCAATCAGTGCCCACAATGAATGCCAATCAGTGCCCACAATGGATTCCAATCAGTGCCTACAATGGATGCCTGCCAATTAGTGATGCCCATCAGTACCATCCATTAGTGTACATCAGTGCCCATCCATGCCCATCCATGCCACCTATCAGTGCCCACCCGTGCTGCCTATCAGTGCCCATCCATGCCGCCTATTAGTGCCCATCCATACCGCCTTTCAGTGCCCATCAGTGCCACCTATGTGTACCCATCAGTGCTGCATATCAGTGCCACCTATCAGTGCCCATCAGTGCCGCCTATCAGTGGCACATCAGTGCCGCATATTAGTGCCTATCATCAATGCCACCTCATCAGTGCCACCTCATTGGTGCCACCTCATCGCTGCCCATCAGTGCCGCCTTATCAGTTCCCGTCAGTGCAGCCCCATCAGTGAAGGAGAAAACGTACTTATTTACAAAGTTTTGTAACAGAAACCTTCCCTCTTAGATTGTAAGCTCTAAGGAGCAGGGCCCTCTGATTCCTACTGTATTAAAGTGTATTGTATTTGTACTGTCTACCCTTAAGTTGTAAAGCGCTACGTAAACTGTTGGCGCTATATAAATCCTGTATAATAATAATAATAATAACAGAAACAAAATAAAAAACATTTTTTTCAAAATTTTCAGTCTGTTTTTTATTTGTTTAGCAGAAAATAAAAATCCCAGAGGTGATCAAATTGCACCAAAAGAAATCTCTATTTATGGGAACAAAATGATAAAAATGTAGTTTGTGTACAGTGTTGTATGACCGCGCAATTGTCATTCAAAGTGCGACAGCGCTGAAAGCTGAAAATTGGTCTGGGCAGGAAGGGGGTATAAGTGCCCGGTATTGAAGTGGTTAAAGTAACGCAGCGCCGTGTCGCAAAAAAATGGCCCTGTCATGAAGGTGGAGGGGGGGGGGGTAATTCTTGCAGAGGTCATGTGAGTAATACTGCTTTAACATATAAGGAACTAAAATAATTTGTGTGTTCTTATATCTGCTTTGAGTTCTGATTCAAATCACGGAATCGCTTTCTCTGTAATAAGAGGTTTTCAGTTTTCTGAAGCCCCCCTCTACCAGAATAGGAAGTCTGATAAAGTAATAATCCTGAAATGGGGGTTCGGCCGGGGGGGGGGGGCTTTCCAGTATAAACCTGCACATGGCACAAGGGTTTAATTCTATGGAAGTCTTCCTGGCATGCCAATCTTCAGAAAAAAAATAAAGACAAGTCCAAAGTAAGTAAAGAGCTGAAGAGTGATTGTCATATAAAGAGACAAAGGTGAATGGAGTTTACTGGTACAGTGCGCTCATCTAGTGCTCCAAATGTTAAATCTTCCACTTCTATAGTTACTGTCTGACATGATTTAACAACAGTAATACCTTATTTAACGATGTCAAAGGTTTTTCGGGGAATTGACTGTATTTCACCAACAATATATTTCTTCTTGATTACCAAGTGGTTAAAATGATTTTAAACCAAGACAGCAAAATAAAGCAGTAATAAAATCAATAAAAGGTGCTTAAAACATTCCGCCTATTAGGTAATGGCATTTAAAGTATCCGTAGCTTGTAATGGCACTTAGGATATGCCCAAAAATCAATGAGCTAAATTACTTATTGAACTAGTTAATTTGAACATTGAGTTTTATACGTATATTGATAAAACAGACAAAAGAAATCAGCATACCAAAAAAAAAAAAAAAAGAAAAAAAATAATAATCTTTTCTTAGGACCAATACCGCCCTCTAGTGGAAAAAAAAAAAAACAACAATCACAACTCCTCCAGAGATTGCGACAGTCGAGTTGTCTTTTCAGGATACTTCTTTAACGACTTCAATACCGGGCACTTTCACCCCCTTCCTGCCCAGGACAATTTTCACACTTTGAATGACAATTGTGCGGTCATGTAACACTGTACCCATATGCAAGTTTAGTCTTTTTTTTTAGACAGATTTGGCTTTCTTTTGGGGGTATTTAATCACCACTGGGTTTTATATTTTTTGCTTAAACAAATTAAAAAAGACCAAAAATTGTGAAAAAAAAAAGGTTTTCTTAGTTTCTGTTAGAAAATGTTGTAAAAAAGAAAATTTTCTCCCTCACTGATGTGCACTGATGGGCACTAATGTGGCTGCACGGATGGGCACTGATGAGACGACACTGAAGGGCACTGATGAGGTGGCACTGAAGGGCACTGATGAGGTGGCAATGATGAAGAGGCACTAATATGCAGCACTGATAGACGGCACTGATGGGCACTGATGAAGCGGCACTGATGAGGCAGCACTGATGGGCACTGATGAGGCTTCACCGATGGGCACTGATGAGACGGCACTGATGAGGTGGCAATGATGAGGAGGCACTAATATGCAGCATTGATAGGCGGCACTGATGGGCACTGATAAGGCGGCACTGAAGGGCACTGATGAAATGGCACTGAAGGGCACTGATGAGACGGCACTGAAGGACACTGATGAGGTGGCAATGATGAGGAGGCACTAATATGCAACACTGATAGGCGGCACTGATATGATGCACTGATGAGCATTGTTAGGCAGCACTGTTGGGCACTGACAGGTGGCACTGATAGGCACTGATAGGCGGCATGGATAGGCAGCACTGATAGGCACTGATTGGCGGCACTGATAGGCACTGATGAGGTGGCAATGATGAGGAGGCACTAATATGCAGCACTGATAGGTGGCACTGATATGATACACTGATGAGCATTTATAGGCGGCAATGTTGGGCACTGATAGGTGGCACTGATGGGCACTGACAGGTGACACTGATAGGCACTGATAAGGCGGCACTGATGGGCACTCATAGGTGGCACGGATAGGTGGCACTGATGGGCACTGATTGTCAGCACTGACTGGCATCACTAATGGGTACTGTTGGGGCTGCACTGTTCATCAGGGCACTGATTATCAGTACAGGTCTCCTCTGTGAGGAAATCCCGCTGATCGGCTCTCGTCTCCTCACACTCTGTCAGTATACTGTGATTCTGTGCTTGCAAAATATGCTTCAGAAATCTCCCTCCACTGAGTCTGGCTGCATTTGTTTTAACTGTGGGCAGCTGAAGCTGCTGCCTGTTCACTTCCTGGATTTATACAGACACACAGAGGCACACCTCCAGCTCTGCAGCCCTGCAGCTCTCTTTGGCCCTCTTATGACTCATCCCCCCTCTCTTCCTGAAAAACTCTCACAAGAGTGAGAGAGAGTGAGAGAGCTGTGAATGATGTCATAAGCCTAGGCTAATGGCCAGATAAAAAAACAGGAAGAGGGCTGTATAAGGTGTTTACTGGCAGAAAAAAAATGTTTTACTATCCAAAGTTAAAACAACAAGAAGGGCAAAAGATTTAATAGATGGAAAGAGGAAAAAATGACTGAAGGTCCACTTTAACTTACCAGTTCCTTTACACCCTTGGCAGAAGGCGCTCCCCTACGCTCTGGCAGTGGAATTCCCCCTCAGAGTCATCAAGTCCATTGGTCTTGACGATGTGAGGACCCCGAGCATGGGGGAGGAGACACTGCGGGGACCAGTCTAGGAGTGCGGAGGAGTAGGGAACTGGGTAAGTAGATCTTCTCTTCTCTGCCCCATAGAACTAAACGAGCAATAAAAGCGGAACTAATGGTAACTTATAAAAAAGGCAGCTCTTTAATGCTAAAGAAACATGCAATGTAACTTCTGTAATAACAAACACTTACCTGCCTGCTGGCAGTTGTCGTTTGAATACACACTGAGCTGTGCATGCGCAACTCGCCGTGCATTTCCGGCACAATGTGGCTGTGTTGGAATGACGGAGCACCACTACGTTTCCAAGTTAAGCTGTAAACCAATATGCTTTCTGGGTGCTCACGCTATGTCCTTTCTCCTCTTGGCATCCGTGGTGGGCCACCCTGCAGTATTGTAATGTGAGTTCAGGTTGATATGATGACACAGCACCTGGAGGTGTGTCCATGGCTACCTGGGCTCACAGGAAGTGGTTTTACTTGGAAGTAGACCAACACTGGCAGCAGGGAAGAGCACGGGAGAGAAGGTGAGTATTGTAGTGAAAGCTGCATTTTTTTAAAACTTCAGGCCAAGCGATCTGTCTATGAGAGTACTACAAGTTCGTGCCCCTGATGACGTCATCTGTGACTCAACTGGTAGGGCGGAGCTGGACACATGCTACCACACAGGAACGGCAGCCATCTTTGATGCTGGAATTCCAAACCGCTGTACTATGTGATATGCTGTATTGCTCCTGGATGTTTGTAAGTGCTTAGATTAATTAAATCTTCTTTTTTGGATGGTTTTACGCTGTGTGAGAGAGAAAGTTTGAGTGGAAGACAGCATTGGACTAGTGCCGCTCAAGGCTGCCTAGCGACAAGTTACTGTGTGGAGGGTATAGAGGGAATTGCTTCCAATTGTAGGTGGTGGGTGATAGACTCCATTGGGGTCTGGGGCGGCTGCCTTTCTGATAACGACAATGGAGGCATTACCACAGGGAAAACCTTGGCGATTGGAGAGGAGCGCCCGATGTCCAAAAAAAAGTCTCACTTAGTGAGTTTTATAGTTGTTTATTGAAGATAAAAGTAAACTAGTAGAGCCAACGCGTTTTGGGGGAATTGCCTACCCTCCTACTTCCGGGCTAGTATATAGAGAGAAAGATAGATGGTAAAAACCCATAGCCAGTCCATAGAATTTGTACAAAGTGCAAAGCAAAAATCTGTATTGTTAAATATAGTTTCAAGATAAATCGGGATCCTCATTAGTTTCTAAAATCATATTGTGAATGGTAAATAAAATTAAAACATATCCACATTGAATTATACATTTTAAATGTAGCACCCTGATGTTTAAGCAGAGTGGCTAATAAATTTATTTGCCAAGTGATAGTTGTCTTGGCCAATTGTTAGGAAGTCAACTGATTTCACCCCAATTCTGGAATTGCTGCACTTCTTCACTAGGTGGCCGGGTATCTGGTGACATTAGATAAGACAAAGGCATTGCTAGGACAGATTAGGAATGAGTGGGGTGTCTCAGCCAATGAGAAGGGATTTTCTTGGGTCCCTTGGCCTGCTGGGAGAACCTATTTATTTGGGTAAAGTCAGGTGATTGGGGTTCTGTGCCACCTGGGCGGCTGTCTGGGTGGACGTGTGTTGTGCTGCCCCAGGCTGCTAGGCCAGAAGCCTGAGGCCTATCCCGGGGACATCGGGCTGCTAGGCTGTCTGAGGGGCTTATCCAGAAGAAAGAGAGCAGTGCAGGGTTGGGATTGCGGCTTGCAGTCCAACCCGAAGTAATGGCTCTGCCGGCTGGGGAACCTGTTGTGGTTGGAGGTAGAGGGGAAGCTGTCGCCACTTACGGACCATCCACCTTGTTACCAGGGACCACTGTGAGTCGCTGAAGCAAGTACCGGAGCAGTATTCTCACCAACCGGGGACGGTGAAGAAGTGGGAAACTTCAGCAAATGCCAAGCCAGGGACCCAGCCCGTGGAGGTGACGCTTGCAGAGAATTATTGTGTGCCAAGCCAGGGACCGAGCAGGCCAGAGGGATGACGCTTGAGGAGTATCTGTGAGTGCCAAGCTAGGGACCCAACAGGGACGCGGGGGTGGCACTTGAGGAGCATACTGAGTGAGAAGATTGGAAGAGCTCAGGGGATCTAGTGGCAGTGGGTCAGTAAGTCTAAGTGAAAGACTGGGAGCTCAGCTGAGTGAAGTTCTACAGTAGGAGACTGTAGAGGAAGTGAAGGAGTTCATTGCAACCTTTGTTAGAAACTGTTACAAGATTGTTGCCATAAGAGACAGCGGTCCTACTCAGATGTTGTTATTCCTTTCCCTGCATGACCTGTCTGCCTATAGAAGTTTCAGAGTCTGCCAATTAACATTGCATCTACTAAAGGGTGTCCTGGCCCCAACCCTCTCTCCCACAGTTCTGTTCAAGAGACAATAAATCTCTTTGCATTCAAGAAGTGTCTGGCGCCCATCAATCTACCTTGCATTACACCCACTATTATACCTCTCAACATTTTGAGAAAGGAATGAGGGACACCTACTAGCAAACGTATGTAGGCATAGGACATGCCCCTTAAAGGGGACATAACAAAAAGGTTAATCAAATCCACAAGTGCTTTTTTTTACCACTGATATTCCTTTATATTGGCTTTTAAAATTGACAAAGGCAGCAATTTAGAAATTGGATGAAAGGTTTAGCGCTGGGAAACACTTTTTGAAAGATAAAAAGTGCATTTTATATACAACTATACAGATCAGACCAAAATGAGGGACAAATGAGGATGAATGAGGGACAGAGGGACATTGCTCCAAACCAGGGACAGTCCCTCCAAATCAGGGACAGTTGGGAGCTATGCCACCATGCCTTGTAACCCACTCTACACAGAAGGATGTCAGCCGTCTCTAACTCTGGGGGTCACCATCAGGCCTCTGGGGGCTCGGGACCTTGCTACATAAATGATACAAGACGACAAACTATGAATTAAAAAAAACCCCAAAAAACAAAAAAATTATATATCTTCATGTAAAAAACAAATGTAGTCATCAGTAATAAATAATAAAAGCAATGTATGTGTATACTAAATAATAAGACATGTCCAAACCAGTAAGACATTACAATAGATGTTGTAAGTAATAGATCATAATGTGCATTAATAAATCATTAGTGGTATACAGTATAAATATAATGGATTATAAAAAATGTCCAAACCTATTCCTTATCATCAAATTATATAGACATAGAGCATTCCTAATAAAACCTTCATAAAAAGATATTGCGGTGTCTCTTTTTCATAGGTGTGCGCAGCCTATTGCATTAGGATATGCGCCCCAAACCTCAAACACACACGCCTTTCTCTGCAGCCTCAGCTGCACTGGACAGTGAATGAACGGGAAGTGCTCTGTGCTGAGCGGCATCCTGTGCATTCACAAATTGAAGCATAGTAAACACCGTTTTCTATGCTTCAATTATGAAGGAACTTAGTGACTGAGTGTGTTTACTGTGTTCATTTAGAAAAGGAAGGGGCTGGTCAATGACATACTGACTTGCCCCTTCTCCTACTCTCCATCCTGAAACATCCCCCGGGGGGGAGGGAGAGAGGAGGGAAGCTAGCAGCACTACAGGTGGGGGAAAGGTGCAACACAGGGGGAAGCCCAGGCAGTAGGGGGAATCGGCACCTCACGTAGTGATTAGGGTGTGCCCAGGCACACCTGGCACACCCCCCCTGCGCACGCCTGTGCTCTTTTACCACATGTATATCAGTCCTGCTAAGGTAATTCCAAGCGGTGTGGCTGATCCCCACGGGTCGTGGGTTTGTATGGTGACAACTGGCTACAAACCGTCAGGCATCTCTGTCAATGAGGGGTGGTTGGAGAGAGCATTTTTTCCCTGGAGGAGACTCATCATGCACATCTGACCACTCTTATATGGAGGGTTGCATTATTTGGTAAGCCTTGCCTGTGATTGATGACACCTGGGAGACTTTGCAAGTGGATTGATGGTGGCTGCCGGAGTAGTTTACTCTTCTTCCATCACGGCTTGTGGGACTTTTAGTTTTTTCTAGTGGACTTTTTAGTATATAAGTCTATGAAAATCCCTTTTATCTAACAGTCTATGTTATTCACTGGATTTATGCATTTGGTACATTAAATAAATCTGTGTTACGTTATTACACTATGGAGAGTCTTCTTGCTTTTCTGGGTAACGTCTGATCCACCTTCCTGGTGGCTGATGCTCGAGTCTCCCTGGACATTTTGGTGTTTGGTTCCAGTTGCCCTTCCTGTGGATTTCCTTGTGAAGCAAAGTCCATTCAAGAATTTGGGGGAGATGTTGCTCAGTGGTCCTCTTTTCTAGTGAAAGTCAATTTTGCATTTCATTTGGAAATCGAGGTCCCAGAGTCTGGAGGAAGAGTGGAGAGGCACAGAATCCAAGTTACATGAGGTCCAGTGTGAAGTTTCCATAGTCCATGATGATCTTGGGAGCCGTGTCATCTGCTGGTGTTGGTCCTCTGTGTTTTATCAGGTCCAAAGTCAGCTCAGCCCTCTACCAGGAAATTCTAGAGCACTTCATGCTTTCCTCTGCTGACCAGCTTTGTTTAGTCGCTGATTTCATTTTCCAGTAGGACTTGGCACCCTCCCACACTGCCAAAAGTACCAATACCTGGTCACATGATCATGGGATCACTGTGCTCGATAGGCCAGCAAACTCACCTGATCTAAACCCCATATTGAATCTGTGGGGTATTGTCAAGAGGAAGATGAGAGACACCAGACCCAACAATGCAGATGAGCTGAAGGCCACTATCGAAGCAACCTGGGCTTCCATAACACCTCAGCAGTGCCACAGGCTGATCGCCTCCATACCACGCTGCAATGATGCAGTAATTCATGCAAAAGGAGCCCCGACCAAGTATTGAGTGCATACTATACTGTACATGGACATACTTTTCAGTAAGCCAACATTTCTGTATTAAAAATCCTTTTTTTATTGGCTTTATGTAATATTTACATTTTCTGAGATACTGAATTGTAGGTTGTCACTAGCTGTAAGCCATAATAATCAAAATAGAAAGAAATGCTTGAAATATATTACTCTGTGTGTAATGAATCTATATAATATACGAGTATCACTTTTTTAATTGAATTACTGAAATAAATTAACTTTTTGATGATATTCTATTTTTTTTTTTTTTAGATGCACCTGTATATTAATTTGTTGATATTTTTATTTTATCACCAAATTATTTTTTGAGGTTCTGTGAGTGTTGCACTTGTTGTACATAGTACTGTCAGACCTTGCACCCGACGGCGTTTAGATCTCAATGAACTGTGATCGCTCTCATAGTTCATTCACAAGCCCTGCAGCTTGTAAACAGTCAGCCTGTATTGGAGGTATGGGTTGAATGCTCCTGAGGGGAAAAAAAACTTGAATTTTACCATTTTCCTGCAAAAATATGTGCATGTAATATTTTTTCTCAAAATGTGAACCTTTAAAACGCGAAAAAATTGATAGATAGATTTTTTTTTTTTTTTACTTTTTTTGTTAATGCATTTTCTTTTTAATATTACAGTTGTATCAAACAAGTACAGTATTAAACAATGCTATGTACAAGCTGCAATGACTCCTGCAAGTTAAAACTATTTATATTTTTGTCCACTTTTCAGCCGCACCAACAGGGCAAGGTTTTTTTTTTATTAAGAAAAGGGAGAAATTAAGGACTTTGAGTGAGATGTGTGCTGGACAAAAACAAATAAATTGCACGATAAAGAGAAAGTTTATTCATATATATATATATATATATATATATATATATATATATATATATATATATATATATATATATATATATATATATACACACGGGACATGGTACATAACAGATATGACAAGCTGATGGGCATATAATAGACAATGTGAAAATTCCATTATTGCACATGATAAATAAAATTTTAAAAAAGGGTATAATATACAGGCATGATTGAGAAAAAAAACTGCATTTAAAATCTGGACGCGTTTTGTGGATGAAGTTCCACTTCTTCAGAAGAAAATGCAGAATGCGTATCTATATAAATATATTCCAAATTACTCCAATAGATTAAACAAGGATGTAGGGGGATGAGAAAACCAAAACACCCCAAAATGACTTACATATCAGCTTTAAAAATGGTCATGGGATGCTAAAACCTGATGGTTGAGGAAAGCCAGGAGATATCCCCGCCGGGAGCTGAGGGGGCGTAAAACTGCAGACAGCCAAGGCGGAGAACACCACACTCGAGGGGAGAGATGGAGAGTGTCCATGGTGAGCTGCAGGATGATGCCTGAAAACATCCACGAAACGCGTCAAGTGTTTTAAATGCAGTTTTTTTTTCAATCATGCTTGTGTATTATACCCTTTTCTTTGATTTTATTTATCATGTGCAATAATGGAATTTTCACATTGTCTATTATATGCCCATCAGCTTGTCATATCTGCTATGTACCATGTCCCATGTGTATTTATATGAATAAACTTTCTTTTTATCGTGCAATTTATTTGTTTTTGTCCAACACACATCTCACTCAAAGTCCCAAATTTCCTCTTTTTCTTAATAAAAAAAAAACCTTGCCCTGTTGGTGCCGCTGAAAAGTGGACAAAGAAATAAATGGTTTTAGCTTGCAGGAGTCACTGCATCCTGTACAAAGCATTGTTTAATACTGTACTTGTTTGATACAACTGTAGTATTAAAAAGAAAATGCATTAACAAAAAAAAGTAAAAAAAAAAATCTATCTATCAATTTTTTCGAGTTTGAAAGGTTAAGTTCACATTTCGGGAAAAAATATTACATGCACATATTTTTGCAGGAACATGGTGAAATTCATATTTTTTTCCCCTTAGGAGCATTCACCCCGTACCTCCAATACAGGCTGATTGTAATGGAATTTACCCTTTTCTTTGATTTTATTTATCATGTGCAATAATGGAATTTTCACATTGTCTATTATATGCCCATCAGCTTGTCATATCTGCTATGTACCATGTCCCATGTGTATTTATATGAATAAACTTTCTCTTTATTGTGCAATTTATTTGTTTTTGTCCAATACACATCTCACTCAAAGTCCCAAATTTCCCCCTTTTCTTAACAATTAATAGGGATGGAAGTGTATGCTCGTTTTCGACCATATACCTCATTTAAAGTCCCAATTCGCTCCTTCTATACTAATTTTTTTTTAATTATAACAGTGTAGTGAATTAAATCCTTATGTTTTTAAAAAATTAATTTAAATTGCCAAGATGGGCAATTTAGAGTCAAATATGTTTTTATTGTTTTTAACATAATATAATAAAACAATACAAATATCTTTCAGATGTCCTTATCAAGAGGTAGAACAATACAAGTCTCACTTTTCTGTAATCATTGGAAGATGGGCAATTTAGTCCTGGAGTTATAACCAAGTTTACTGAGGCATACAGATGCTACAAAAATTGGCATCTAGGCTTCAGTGATATCTGAGCATTAAAGGGTTAACGGAAGCCTTTCTCAAAGTAACGATAAACATTAAAAAGTTGCTGAATTATATTTTCAAAACAGGTTGTTTTATGATTTCAGAAAAAAATAAAAATAAAAAGCTAAAAGAGAGAAACAAATCAAAGTAGTGATAACATCTGCCAGACAAGCTATTAAGAAAATTTCCTAGTATCTTCCAATATTGACATCCCGTGTCTGACGCACTAAAATGCCATTAATGTTCTGTGTAGAACAATATAATGAGATGGGACTCAAATAATCAAGTAACACCCTGAAGCAGACAGAAGTATTTGAAGATATTTATCCCTAAGGATGCTCATCAGTTTGTCTACAGCCGCGGATGCTCATTCAATACATTTCAGACCACAAACTGATATCGAATATTTATAAGGATGTAAGTGGGCCTGCTTGTCAATAACAAGATCGACTATCAGCTTGAAAAAAAAAAAAAATTAGCAACATTATCGCATTAAAGGAAGCCAAGGTTTATCGTTATTCAAGCTTTACACAACATACACATGTCAATAGCAATGCTGATCTTAAGTCAATAGACTTTTACTGCTCCAATAGACCCTTGCAACGATTTGTCCTTACCTGAAACATTCATTGATTTTTCTTGCCTGGCTGAGCCCCAGTTAACATTAACGTATGTAAGCTGTAAATAAATATATATCTAAGTACTTCAATGCAAATTAATAACTGTAAATGGCTAGTGAATCAGTAAAACAACTAATTTACCATAACCCGTATCTCCTTCCCCACTACCCACGGTAGTCACAAGGGGCATTTCTTGGAAGGATCTTAATTTACAGAAAGAAAGGGAAAAAAAATGCAAAGGAGACAAAGAAATGGACAAGCAATTTTCTTGATCAAACTGAAGCTAATTAATGATTTATAAAAGCTGGGGGTTAAAGAAACAGTGTTGCCCATTGTAACGAAATACGGATCTGTATTTCTGTATGCTAGAAAAGACGTCTCATTCAGATTGGTTGCTAAAGGAAGCAGACTTTAACTACAATTTATTTAGTGCAGCGCTAGGAAAAAAAACAAAAAAACAGAACACATTACATCCATGATAAAAGAACCACCTTTAACCACTTCAGCCCCGGAAGATTTGGCTGCTCAATGAGCATGGGCCGTTTTTTGCGATACAGCACTGCGTCGCTTTAACGGACAATTGACGTCCTTTTTTTTCCCCCACAAATAGAGCTTTCTTTTGGTGTTATTTGATCATCACTGCTGTTTTTATTTTTTTGCGCTATAAACTAAAAAAAGAGCGTCAATTTTGAAAAAAAAAAAACACAATATTTTGTACTTTTTGCTATAATAAATATCCCCAATTTAAAAAAAAAAAGCTAATTGTTTCCTCCTCAGTTTGGATAAGTATTCTTCTACATATTTTTGGTAATAAAAATCACAATAAGTGTATATTGATTGGTTTGCGCAAAAGTTATCGCGTCTACAAAATAGGGGATAGCTTTATGGCATTTTTATTATTTATTTATTTATTTTTTACTAGTAATGGCGACGATCTGCGATTTTTATCGGGACTCCGACATTATGGCGGACACATCGGACACTTTTGACACATTTTTGGGACAATTGACAATTATACAGCGATCAGTGCTAAAAAAATGCACTGATTACTGTGTAAATGTCACTGGCAGGGAAGGGGTTAACACTAGGGGGCGATCAAGGGGTTAACTGTGTTCCCTAGTGTGTGTTCTAACTGTTGGGTGATGGACTGACTAGAGGGGATGACAGATCGTGGTTCCTAGCTATTAGGAACTCCCGATCTGCCTCTCCTCACAGAACAGGGATTTGTGTCTTTACACACACGTCCCTGTTCTGCCTCTGGTGCCCGCGATCACACGTGGCTGGCAGTCATCGCAACCGCCGGCCACGAGCATCGGCACCCCCATCGCCCAACCCCCAGGCGGCACGCGCGCGCGCCTGCTATTCTGCTTAAAGGAGCCGACGTACAGCTACAACGGCTCACGGGATCATGCCGACCTGCCGTAGTAATATGAAGGTGGCTGGTGGGCAAGTGTTTAATGATAACTACACCCTAAAAAACTAAAAATGTGTATTATTATTATACAGGATTTATATAGCGCCAACAGTTTACCCAGCACTTTACAATATAAAAGGGAGACAGTACAGTTCCAATACAATAAAATACAAGAGAGTTAAGAAGGCTCTGCTCACAAGAGCTTACATAAAATCATTTCTGAAATAAGAATGTCCAAATCTAAAAAAAAAAAAAAAAAAATTGTGTATAAAATGATTGTTGAAATAAGAAAGTCCAAAACTGAAAAAAAAAATTGTGTATAAAATGATTGTTGAAATAAGAAAGTCCAAAACTAAAAAAAAAAATTGTGTATAAAATGATTGTTGAAATAAGAAAGTCCAAAACTAAAAAAAAAAATTGTGTATAAAATGATTGTTGAAATAAGAAAGTGCAATGTAAAGACTCATATAAAGTCCTCAAAGAGTGAGTAAATGGTGAATGCAGACATAAAGGTGGTAAAATCGTCTTAATCCAATATATAAAACAGCACCGTGTGCTTAAAAGGATATCCGTGTCCAAGAAACTTCAAGCCAGTGAAGAGTCCACCCAGTTCAGAAAACACACTGTAGCTCCTTACCAAATCACTCTGACCCCTGTGTTAACAGATAGGTCTTACAGCAGTTTGGGGGGATTAAAAAATGTCATCCATTTGTTACCTCCTTCTGGTAAGTGGTTATGGAAAGATGTCATCAGGATTGCTCAAAAACAAAATATAAAGGGTGCTCCCATAGTGTAAAACCATTTAGCCAAATTTACTAGAAGATAGAAATTACACAAACAGCGCTCCTATGGATTATTGTAAATTGGACCCAGCCATCTGCCAATCAGGCACCGTGTGAGTGATAACGTCACCGTCGCAGGCTCCACCCTACGCATTTCGTCAGAGATTACATCTTCTGAAGGACATCCCCCATTATGAGTTTGTGCTTGTGACGTCCCTCCATTATTTTTTGCTTGCTACTCCTGGTAATTTCAGCTTCTCCAGCCCATGCAAAAACAAAAAAAAAACATGCCTCTCTATAGCAATGAATGGATTTTTTTTTTCACACACACCTAGAAAAGGAGACTGGCTGGAAAAAGTGCTGCAGCAGCTGTCCTCTGTCCTCTTTAAAGCCTAAATACAAAAAATCCCCCCCCCCCCCCTTCCAACTGCTACTAGTACAGCAGTGAAAACCACCGAGGGTTCAAGACCTTCCCTGATCTGTTCCCATTCTGAAAGAAATGGCTTAAGTGGGGTTTAATCAAAATGCCCCCCCAACTGTCCCAGATTATGCAAGACTGTTCTGTTTTTTAAAACATGATCCCACAGTTCTGTGAGTCCAGGATATATCCCACCATAGAAAGGAATTGGCAGCTGCTGGGCCAAGTTGTCCACTATAGAACTGACGAGGCAGGTAACAGCACACGTGGCCTTCATAAAAGTAAAAAGGCGATATTTTCATTCTCTTCCCCTCCTGAAGACTCCTGGGATATATGACATAATTTGCCTAGGAACAGAAACCAGAAAGTAACTGAAGAAATAAAAAAATTAAAACAGTGTATATGATATACATGATATACTTTCCTATCTATTTACTAATGCTAACAGTATAAGGATTAAAATAAGTCAATGTTGAATGAGAGAGAGAAGTTCCACTTTAACCTTTTTTTCATTCACGGACCCCTTTAACAATCTGATGAAATCTATGGACCCCTTCCCCAGAAATATTCACATAAACACAACTTTGCAAGCGATGAATATATGGAATTTATTTTATTGAAATTTGATTGCTTCATACCTATATGACACACACAAAGTTTGAATAAAGTAAACAATCCTAAAGCGGAACTTTACCCATAACAGCTTGTTTCTCCTTTCTGAAGAATGTTCTTTAGCAAGAAGCATACATTCCACATTAATAATTATGCCACCAAAATTAGTGTGTGCTGCAAATTGCCTCCATCATTGCTCCTGTTTCTCCTTGCTGGAGGCGGCCATTTTACTGAATCTCAGAGCCCCCGAACAGCAGTAAATCTTTGAGTGGAACTAAACCAATCAATTTAATGGTTTCAAAAAACAGTTACGTTCCTGGAATGCCGGGATTGCTGTCACATTTGCTTCTGTCCTCAACCAAACTGTCAAACCATCAAACAACCAAACTGACAAACCATCAAATGGACGGTGTTATAACTGATCACATGTGCAGCACCATGGCAGATCAAACAGAAGCAGCTTCCTTGGCTGTAAAGGATAGGAGGGTCTAATTCCACTTTATAGGGGTTGTAAACCTTTGTGTTTTTTTCACCTTAATACATCCTGTGCATTAAGGTGAAAAAACCTCTGGCAGTGACCGTCCCCCCAGCCCCCCCCGTTTTACTTACCTGAGCCCCTTCATTCAGTTGGCAGGGACGCGCTGTCCCTCTCTGCACGGGGTCCCGGCTCTTGATTGGATAGATTGATAGCAGCGCAGCCATTGGCTCCTGCTGCTGTTAATCAAATCCAATGACGCAGGCGCCGAGGGGGGGGGGGGCGGGCTGAGTCCGGCATTTGTGTCTATGGACGCAAATGCTAGACTCGGGAGCGCACCCGCAAGGTAACCCCCTTCTCGTAGGGGGTTATCTGGTAAGAGGAGGAGCCGGAAGAGCCGCCGAGGGACCCCAGAAGTCGATGTTTGGGGCCACTCTGTGCAAAAAGAGCTGCACAGTAGAGGTAACTATGACGTGTTTGTTATTTGAAAAAAAAAAACTGAAGCCTTACAATCATTTTAAGGCTCTCAGCATATTGACCTCTGCAAATTCATCAGTGCCTAAAAATGGAGAGCAACTGAGCATGTGCAGAGCAGGGTGAGAGCGTATTACTGGGTTGTGCACAGTATAGACACTTATCTTTAATGTTTTACATATTTATACCTGCAAAAGGGGCAAACCTGAAATCATCTAGCTGGACTTAATTTTCTGACTACAGTTCCACTTTAATGTCCACCACACATAGAGGTGTCTAGCAGCAGGGGGTACTCTCACTATAATTTTACCCACGGTGCAGTGAAATACACAATTAAAGTTCCACTTTAACTGTTTCCCAAAACAGTGAAATTCAAGGCATGCCGGAATTGCTAACTGTCATATTTGCTTTTGCCCTCAATTGAACTGTCAAGCCATGAAATGGCTGGTTTATAACTGATCTGCAGATCAAACAGAGGCCAAGATGGCAGCTTCCTTGGCTGTACAGGATAGGAGGGTTTAGTTCCACTTAAAAAAAAAAAAAAACTCACTCCTATTATGGAGTGGCAAAAGATGGCTGTTGTGCATAGAATGATGAAACATATTTGAATGACAAATAAACGAGTTAAGTGACATTTAGCGCTTTGGCAGCGCCGCAACACGGGCGCTTTAAACCCCGTTTTAACCCCTTCTTTGGGGTTAAAAGCGCCCTGCCACCACCCGAAAAAAGTGGTGCTGCAGCGCCGGTAAAGCGCCACTAAAATGAGCGGCGCTTTACCGTGACCGTGGGGCGGTCCCAGTGTGAAAAGGGTCTAAATTTTACAAGCCAGTATAAAGGAATAGTAGTGGTAAAAAAAAAAGCACTTGTGGGTTTAACCAATCATTTTTTTTTTTTTTTTTGTATATTTCTCGTTTAAAGGGTAACTTCACTTCCATGGGGAAAAAAAATAGCAAATAAAGAAAAAATAATATAGTGCATATAATTGCGACACAAGTAATTTTGTAATTAAATGTCATTAAAAAAAAATTACCTTTCCTTTTCAATCTGCAGCCGCTGTAATTTTCTGAAAATGCAGTATGGCCACCCGGAGTTGTTCTGTATACAGACTGTGCACTGACCACCCCCCAGAAACATCATTTCCTCCTTGCCTGATTGGCTCACCGATTTTCCCAGACGTCTGCACTAAGATACAAGTCAGATTTCAGGCATCCCCTGCAACATAAATGTCATTTTTGGAGACATACTTTCAATAGGAACACGCCTAAAGGGGTGCAGGCCCAGCAGATTTTCACATTACTGGTCTGCAGCAGCATAGTCCACTGATAATTATGAAACCACTCTCCTTAGACCCACTTCCCCACATGGGCACAGAAAAAAACGCAATTTAAAGCAACAGTGTAAAAATTTTAAAAATGAATAATTAAAAAAAAAAAGAAGTAAAGTGCTCCCGTTCTCCCCCCCCCCCATGCTACCACAAGGCAAGCGCGTGCATCGGTCCCGCATTCACGCAAAGAGCGATTGTCCCACACATGTGAGGTATCACCATGAATGAGCAGTAATTCTAGCACCAGACCTCCTCTGTAGATATAACGTGGTCACCTGTAAAGGCTTTTAA
Source organism: Aquarana catesbeiana (assembly GCF_042186555.1). NCBI lineage: Eukaryota > Metazoa > Chordata > Amphibia > Anura > Ranidae > Aquarana > Aquarana catesbeiana. The sequence goes on from NC_133334.1 coordinate 276,692,026, forward strand.
AACCTCGCCTATGGATAGTAAAATGTATGTTGTTTGTTGCCGCTGCGCGGGCGTGCGCAATTTTTAAAGCGTGACATGTTTGCTATTTACTCGGCGTTTTATACTTTCCAAAAAAAAAAATCGGGTCATGTATTGTGTTGTTTAGCATCCAAATTTTAATAAACAGACTGAAAGTAAAAAATTGCAAAACCCACCATTTTTTTCTCTAGGGCCTCTTGCTTTAAAAATATATATATAGAGAGAGAAAGAGAGAGAGAGCTAGGGGGTTCTAAGTAATTTTCTAGCAAAAAATAAAAAATGATTATCACAAAAAGTGTCGGAAAATGCCGGGTCTTCAAGCGGTTAAACCAAAATGCTTTTTTTTTTGACTAATAAGCCCTGATATAGGGAAATCCTGTTCCTTTTATACTGTTTTATATTACAATGATTTCATAATCATTCTCTATCGCACTGCCTGTACGTTAATTATCAGGGGGAACAGCCCAGTGCCTCCACCAACATGGCGCCCGGCGCCTCCACCAACATGGCGCCCGGCGCCAGGACACCCACGCCTCCACTTCCGCGCGGTGCATTGTGGGGGGCGGCCGTCACCGGAAGTGCCGTGAAGCGAGGAGCTGAGCGGTTTCCGGCCGGTGTGTTTGAGTCATTGTAGCCGGGAAGATGCCGGAGCTGGCGGTGGAAAGGGTGGTGGTTCACCCGCTGGTGTTGCTCAGTGTGGTGGATCATTTCAATAGGTGAGTGTCGGAGGGGGGAGCGCTGAGTCACAGGCCCGGGAAGAGCCCTCTAGGCCTCACAGTGACTGGGCGATTTTCTCCTCAGTGTCGGGGCCCCCGGAGGTGTGAGGGCCCTCAGGGGCCAATGACAGGCCTGTGTGGAGTCCTGAGTTGTTAGAGGGAGGATCTAAGGGGGGTGTTTTAGTGGATTTGTTTGCTATCTGTTGGCCCCATTCATACACTGGGATCCATTAGGCCCGATTCTCACCACACTGCAGGCGTCATGGCCACCACGCCAAGGTGCGTTGACGCGCGTTATTGTAAGAGGATCGGATTTTTGTTGCGCCGTGTGCTGTGACCGCCTTTCCTCTGGAATTATTGATGTGTAGGGTGCAATCGCATGCCGTGCGGCGTTGTTACAGCGACAAAAATTTCACGTGTGATTTTAGCTCCGCGTCATTCAAGGCACAACACATAAGTGTGACCAATACCAATTAGAGAAGGGGCGGTCCTTCAGTTCCAAGGGGTAACTGTCGGTCTTCCCGTCGTGCCTCTGTACCCCGGAGTAACTGTCGGTCTTCCCGTCGTGCCTCTGTACCCCGGAGTAACTGTCGGTCTTCCCGTCGTGCCTCTGTTCCTCGGAGCAACTGTCGGTCTTCCCGTCGTACCTCTGTTCCTCGGAGCAACTGTCGGTCTTCCCGTCGTGCCTCTGTTCCTCGGAGCAACTGTCGGTCTTCCCGTCGTGCCTCTGTTCCTCGGAGCAACTGTCGGTCTTCCCGTCGTGCCTCTGTTCCTCGGAGCAACTGTCGGTCTTCCCGTCGTGCCTCTGTTCCTCGGAACAACTGTCGGTCTTCCCGTCGTGCCTCTGTTCCTCGGAGCAACTGTCGGTCTTCCCGTCGTGCCTCTGTTCCTCGGAGCAACTGTCGGTCTTCCCGTCGTGCCTCTGTTCCTCGGAGCAACTGTCGGTCTTCCCGTCGTGCCTCTGTTCCTCGGAGCAACTGTCGGTCTTCCCGTCGTGCCTCTGTTCCTCGGAGCAACTGTCGGTCTTCCCGTCGTGCCTCTGTTCCTCGGAGCAACTGTCGGTCTTCCCGTCGTGCCTCTGTTCCTCGGAGCAACTGTCGGTCTTCCCGTCGTGCCTCTGTTCCTCGGAGCAACTGTCGGTCTTCCCGTCGTGCCTCTGTTCCTCGGAGCAACTGTCGGTCTTCCCGTCGTGCCTCTGTTCGGAGCAACTGTCGGTCTTCCCGTCGTGCCTCTGTTCGGAGCAACTGTCGGTCTTCCCGTCGTGCCTCTGTTCCTCGGGGTAACTGTCGGTCTTCCCGTCGTGCCTCTGTTCCCAGGAGCAACTGTCGGTCTTCCCGTCGTTCCTCTGTTCCCAGGAGCAGCTGTCGGTCTTCCCGTCGTGCCTCTGTACCCCGGAGTAACTGTCGGTCTTCCCGTCGTGCCTCTGTTCCCAGGAGCAGCTGTCGGTCTTCCCGTCGTGCCTCTGTACCCCGGAGTAACTGTCGGTCTTCCCGTCGTGCCTCTGTTCCCAGAAGCAGCTGTCGGTCTTCCCGTCGTGCCTCTGTACCTCGGGGTAACTGTCGGTCTTCCCGTCGTGCCTCTGTACCTCGGGGTAACTGTCGGTCTTCCCGTCGTGCCTCTGTACCTCGGGGTAACTGTCGGTCTTCCCGTCGTGCCTCTGCTCCCAGGAGTAACTGGCGGTCCTGCCTAGCTGGGAGTTTGGCCTCATGCACACTAAGCTCTTCTGAACGCTTTTCTCTTGTCAGGAGATAAGCTTGCTGACCGGGCCTTTAATGGAACTTTTTGTTTACAAGTTTGAATCAGTATTTTTTGCTAGAAAATTACGTAGAATCCCCAAATAAATATATTCAGTTACAGAACTACAAGTCCCATCGTGCCTCTGCTCCAAGGGGTAACTGTCAGTCTTCCCCTCATGCCTCTGTTCCTCGGAGCAACTGCCGATCTTCCCGTCGTGCCTCTGTTCCTCGGAGCAACTGTCGGTCTTCCCGTCGTGCCTCTGTTCCTCGGAGCAACTGTCGGTCTTCCCGTCGTGCCTCTGTTCCTCGGAGCAACTGTCGGTCTTCCCGTCGTGCCTCTGTTCCTTGGAGCAACTGTCGGTCTTCCCGTCGTGCCTCTGTTCCTCGGAGCAACTGTCGGTCTTCCCGTCGTGCCTCTGTTCCTCGGAGCAACTGTCGGTCTTCCCGTCGTGCCTCTGTTCCTCGGAGCAACTGTCGGTCTTCCCGTCGTGCCTCTGTTCCTCGGAGCAACTGTCGGTCTTCCCGTCGTGCCTCTGTTCCTCGGAGCAACTGTCGGTCTTCCCGTCGTGCCTCTGTTCCTCGGAGCAACTGTCGGTCTTCCCGTCGTGCCTCTGTTCCTCGGGGTAACTGTCGGTCTTCCCGTCGTGCCTCTGTTCCTCGGGGTAACTGTCGGTCTTCCCGTCGTGCCTCTGTTCCTCGGGGTAACTGTCGGTCTTCCCGTCGTGCCTCTGTTCCTCGGCGTAACTGTCGGTCTTCCCGTCGTGCCTCTGTTCCCAGAAGCAGCTGTCGGTCTTCCCGTCGTGCCTCTGTTCCTCGGCGTAACTGTCGGTCTTCCCGTCGTGCCTCTGTTCCCAGAAGCAGCTGTCGGTCTTCCCGTCGTGCCTCTGTACCTCGGGGTAACTGTCGGTCTTCCCGTCGTGCCTCTGTTCCTCGGAGCAACTGTCGGTCTTCCCGTCGTGCCTCTGTTCCTCGGAGCAACTGTCGGTCTTCCCGTCGTGCCTCTGTTCCTCGGAGCAACTGTCGGTCTTCCCGTCGTGCCTCTGTTCCTCGGAGCAACTGTCGGTCTTCCCGTCGTGCCTCTGTTCCTCAGCAACTGTCGGTCTTCCCGTCGTGCCTCTGTTCCTCGGAGCAACTGTCGGTCTTCCCGTCGTGCCTCTGTTCCTCGGAGCAACTGTCGGTCTTCCCGTCGTGCCTCTGTTCCTCGGGGCAACTGTCGGTCTTCCCGTCGTGCCTCTGTTCCTCGGGGTAACTGTCGGTCTTCCCGTCGTGCCTCTGTTCCTCGGGGTAACTGTCGGTCTTCCCGTCGTGCCTCTGTTCCTCGGCGTAACTGTCGGTCTTCCCGTCGTGCCTCTGTTCCCAGAAGCAGCTGTCGGTCTTCCCGTCGTGCCTCTGTACCTCGGGGTAACTGTCGGTCTTCCCGTCGTGCCTCTGTTCCCAGGAGCAGCTGTCGGTCTTCCCGTCGTGCCTCTGTTCCCAGAAGCAGCTGTCGGTCTTCCCGTCGTGCCTCTGTACCTCGGGGTAACTGTCGGTCTTCCCGTCGTGCCTCTGTACCTCGGGGTAACTGACGGTCTTCCCGTCGTGCCTCTGCTCCCAGGAGTAACTGGCGGTCCTGCCTAGCTGGGAGTTTGGCCTCATGCACACTAAGCTCTTCTGAACGCTTTTCTCTTGTCAGGAGATAAGCTTGCTGACCGGGCCTTTAATGGAACTTTTTGTTTACAAGTTTGAATCAGTATTTTTTGCTAGAAAATTACGTAGAATCCCCAAATAAATATATTCAGTTGCAGAACTACAAGTCCCATCGTGCCTCTGCTCCAAGGGGTAACTGTCAGTCTTCCCCTCATGCCTCTGTTCCTCGGAGCAACTGCCGATCTTCCCGTCGTGCCTCTGTTCCTCGGAGCAACTGTCGGTCTTCCCGTCGTGCCTCTGTACCCCGGAGCAACTGTCGGTCTTCCCGTCGTGCCTCTGTACCCCGGAGCAACTGTCGGTCTTCCCGTCGTGCCTCTGTACCCCGGAGCAACTGTCAGTCTTCCCGTCGTGCCTCTGTTCCTCGGAGCAACTGTCGGTCTTCCCGTCGTGCCTCTGTTCCTCGGAGCAACTGTCGGTCTTCCCGTCGTGCCTCTGTTCCTCGGAGCAACTGTCGGTCTTCCCGTCGTGCCTCTGTACCCCGGAGCAACTGTCGGTCTTCCCGTCGTGCCTCTGTACCCCGGAGCAACTGTCGGTCTTCCCGTCGTGCCTCTGTACCCCGGAGCAACTGTCGGTCTTCCCGTCGTGCCTCTGTACCCCGGAGCAACTGTCGGTCTTCCCGTCGTGCCTCTGTACCTCGGAGCAACTGTCGGTCTTCCCGTCGTGCCTCTGTACCTCGGGGTAACTGTCGGTCTTCCCGTCGTGCCTCTGTACCTCGGGGTAACTGTCGGTCTTCCCGTCGTGCCTCTGCTCCCAGGAGTAACTGGCGGTCCTGCCTAGCTGGGAGTTTGGCCTCATGCACACTAAGCTCTTCTGAACGCTTTTCTCTTGTCAGGAGATAAGCTTGCTGACCGGGCCTTTAACCGGTTCAATACCGGGCAATTTCACCCCCTTCCTTCCCAGGCCAATTTTTAGTTTTCAGCGCTGTCGCACTTTAAACGTCAATTGCGCGGTCGTGCGACATTGTACCCAAAAAAAATTGACGTCCTTTCTTCACCACAAATAGAGCTTTTTTTTGGTGGTATTTGATCGCCTCTGCGGTTTTTATTTTTTGCGCTATAAACAAAAGAAGAGCGACAATTTTGAAAAAAACACAATATTTTTTACTTTTTGCTATAATAAATATCCCAATTTTTTTTTTTAAAAACACATTTTTTCCTCAGTTTTGGCCGATACGTTTTCTTCTACATATTTTTGTTTAAAAAAATCGCAATAAGCGTATATTGATTGGTTTGCGCAAAAGTTATAGCGTCTACAAAATATGGGATAGATTTATGGCATTTTTTTAAAAAAAAATTGTTTTTATTTTTTTAGCGGCGATCGCGATTTTTTTTGGTGACTGCGACATTATGGCGGACACATCGGACACTTTTGACACATTTTTGGGACCAATCACATTTATACAGCGATCAATGCTATAAAATTGCATTGATTACTGTGTAAATGTGACAGGCAGTGAAGGGGTTAACCACTAGGGGGCGGGGAGGGGTTAATGTGTATCCTAGGGAGTGATTACTAACTGAAGGGGGAGGGGACGCACTAGGGGAGGAGACCGATCTGTGTTCCTCCGTTCTGGGAACACAGATCGCTCTCCTCAGAGCTGACAGGCTGTGGATCTGTGTGTTTACACACACAGATCCACATGCCGGCCCGGTTAACGGGCAATCGCGGGTGCCCGGCGGACATCGCGGCCGCCGAGCACACGCACCGGGTCCCGAGGAACGCGGCGGGCGCGCGCGCGCCCCCTAGACGCCCGGGAATCCCAGGACGTCATATGACGTCCACCCAGGATGGGAGATCCCATCTGGGGACGTCATATGACTATGGGCGGGTAGGGAAGTGGTTAATGGAACTTTTTGTTTACAAGTTTGAATCAGTATTTTTTGCTAGAAAATTACGTAGAATCCCCAAATAAATATATTCAGTTGCAGAACTACAAGTCCCATCGTGCCTCTGCTCCAAGGGGTAACTGTCAGTCTTCCCCTCATGCCTCTGTTCGGAGCAACTGTCGGTCTTCCCGTCGTGCCTCTGTTCCTCGGAGCAACTGTCGGTCTTCCCGTCGTGCCTCTGTTCCTCGGAGCAACTGTCGGTCTTTCCGTCCTGCCTCTGTACCCCGGAGCAACTGTCGGTCTTCCCGTCGTGCCTCTGTACCCCGGAGCAACTGTCGGTCTTCCCGTCGTGCCTCTGTACCCCGGAGCAACTGTCGGTCTTCCCGTCGTGCCTCTGTTCCTCGGAGCAACTGTCGGTCTTCCCGTCGTGCCTCTGTTCCTCGGAGCAACTGTCGGTCTTCCCGTCGTGCCTCTGTTCCTCGGAGCAACTGTCGGTCTTCCCGTCGTGCCTCTGTTCCTCGGAGCAACTGTCGGTCTTCCCGTCGTGCCTCTGTTCCTCGGAGCAACTGTCGGTCTTCCCGTCGTGCCTCTGTTCCTCGGAGCAACTGTCGGTCTTCCCGTCGTGCCTCTGTTCCTCGGAGCAACTGTCGGTCTTCCCGTCGTGCCTCTGTTCCTCGGAGCAACTGTCGGTCTTCCCGTCGTGCCTCTGTACCCCGGAGCAACTGTCGGTCTTCCCGTCGTGCCTCTGTACCCCGGAGCAACTGTCGGTCTTCCCGTCGTGCCTCTGTACTCCGGAGCAACTGTCGGTCTTCCCGTCGTGCCTCTGTACCCCGGAGCAACTGTCGGTCTTCCCGTCGTGCCTCTGTACCCCGGAGCAACTGTCGGTCTTCCCGTCGTGCCTCTGTACCCCGGAGCAACTGTCGGTCTTCCCGTCGTGCCTCTGTACCCCGGAGCAACTGTCGGTCTTCCCGTCGTGCCTCTGTACCCCGGAGCAACTGTCGGTCTTTCCGTCCTGCCTCTGTACCCCGGAGAAACTGTCGGTCTTCCCGTCGTGACTTGCTGGGAGTTTGGCCTCATGCACACTAAGCTCTTCTGAACGCTTTTCTCTTGTCAGGAGATAAGCTTGCTGACCGGGCCTTTAATGGAACTTTTTGTTTACAAGTTTGAATCAGTATTTTTTGCTAGAAAATTTCATAGAATCCCCCGCCAGAGCTCCTGGCCCCTCCTTCCTGCTGAGTTCCCCCGCAGCAAGCGGCTTGCTATGGGGACACCCAAGCAGGCTTGCCCTCTAGCTGCTGCTCTGCATGTCCATTTACACACACAGCTGCGCCCCTTTATGCTCCTGATTGGCTCACTGGCTGTGATTGACAGAAGCGGGAGCCAATGGCTCCCTCTGCTGTCCCAGCCAGTAAGGAAGTAGAGTACCTGGAGAGCTTAGGCTCTGGTGCACATCGCTGGATCCTGATGGGGCTCAGTTAAGTATTAGAGGGGCTGCTGCACAAAGAAGGTTGAAAAAAACCTTGAGCCTTTATTACCACTTTAAAGGGTTAGTTCACCTTTTTAGTATCAATTTTTTTTTCTCTTCCTCATTGCAGCGTGCATTGTGGTGCACTATGCAATTATCTAGCCTGTGGTACTAAGTTAACACCATTTTTTTCACTGAGACGTTGCAGAGCTTTGAGGGACCTCTCTGTGTTTCTCTTCCACAGAATCGGAAAGGTTGGAAATCAGAAGAGAGTGGTCGGTGTTCTCCTCGGATCCTGGCACAAGAAAATTTTAGATGTTTCAAATAGCTTTGCAGGTAAGAAGTCGCCTCCTTAGTAAGCAGCCTCATGCAGACCAGAATTGTCTGACTTTGAACTTTTGAGTTTTTATTTTTTAAAGAACAACTTCACAGTACCTGCTACCCCCAGACATGGGGAGCATGTGACTCTTTCCCTTTCCTCCCATGTGATCTGGTATTTAGTTGCACAGGAGCTAGAGCTGCACGATTAATCGTTAAAAAAAATCGGGATCTCAATTCAAACCCCCTCACGATCTTCCTCTTGCATTTCCTCAATTCAGTGCAGAGAGTTCTCTGCTCACAGCTGTCAAACAAAAAAAAAAACAGCACAACATTGTCAGTACTGGGAGATAACTATATACAAAGTAACATTTAGTTCTTATAGATCAAAGGAATGAACTTCCGTCTGTAAAGGAGATCACTCAAAGACTAAATGTTTTTCTGACACTTGCTTACAAGTTAAAATCAGTATTCTACAAAATTACTTCGAACCTCCAAACAGTAAGTGTGTGTGTGTGTGTGTGTGTGTGTATATATATATATATATATATATATATATATATATATATATATATATATATATATATATATATATATATATATATATATATATATAAAAATTTTTTAATTTTTTTTTTTTGCAGAGACCCTAGGGGAAAAAGATGGGGGTTGTTGCATTATTTTATGTCGCACTGTATTTGTATTTTAAGGCCTGGTTCACACCTATGCATTTTTAGTATCACACTACAGTCAATTTAACATGGTTTCCTATGGATGTAGTTCACATCTGTGCATTTTATGGAAAGGGATTTTTTTGGGGGGGTTTTTTGTTCCATAGACTTCAATGGATTAAAAACATGTATTGAAAAACGTAAAATTCACCTGCAATATGCAACCTGCATAGGGGTGAATCGGGCCTCAAAAAATACACTTTTAATTATAAAAAAAAAAAAAAAAAACGAAACAGTAAAGTTAGCACAAAATTTTTTTTTTTTTTTGTATAATGTGAAAGATGATGTTACGCCGCAAGAATCGTGATCTTTATTCTAAGACTCCTTTCACACTGCGAGCGCCGGCCATTAGTGCTAAAGCACCGCTCGTTCTAGCGGTGCTTTAGCGCTGCTTTTCGGCCAGTAGCAGGGTGCTTTTAACTCCAAAGAAGGGGTTAAAAATGCCCGCGTTGCGCTTCTGTATCGCTTTTCAGTTGCTTTGGAAGCGCTGCCTATTCATTTCAATTGGCAGGGTTTTTTTCGGAGCGCTGTATACAGCGCTCCCAAACAGCCCCAAAGATGCTGCTTGCAGGAGTTTTCCTAACGTCCTGCAAGCGCACCGCCCCAGTGTGAAAAGAATGGGAGGCGGTTTTCAGGCGCTATTTAGAGGCTATTTCTGTCTAGCGCTAAAACTCCTTAAAACCGCCTTAGCGTGAAAAAGGTCTAAGCAAAAAAATAGTGATTCTCATTTTAGCCAGAATCGTGCAGCTCTAACAGGAACCCGGTGCTGTCACATGGGTTCACATGACTCCTCAGCCCTTTGTAAACTTCAAGTTATGACTTAGACCCCTTTCACACTGGGGCATTTTTCAGGCGTTTTTCAGGTGCTTTTTAGCGTTAAAAGCGCCTGTAAACCGCCTGAAAGAAGCCTCATCTGCAATCGTAATGTGAAAGCCCGAGTGCTTTCACACTGGGGGGGCTGCGCTGGCAGGGCGTCAAAAAAAGTCCTACAACCAGCTTCTTTGCAGGGTGTGCCGATGGCCCGAGCCCTTTCACACTGCCAGCGCCCAAAAAACGCCCCAGTGTAAAAGGGTTCTTAAGCGTCGCTTTACCAGCATTTTTGGGGTGCTGGCAGTGTGAAAGGGCTCGGGCTTTCACATTAGGATTGCAGTTGAGGCTTCTTTCAGGCGCTTTACAGACGTGTTTTTTTTTTTTAACACTAAAACGATTGAAAAATGCCTGAAAAACGCCCCAGTGTGAAAGGGGTCTTAGAAGAGAGATGGAGTAAGCCTTTAAGGACTTGCATGACAATGCTAAAAGACCATTTTATTGTTGTTATTACTTATATAATTTAATTTCCCAGTCATGCAGGGACACACACACACATCCTAGGGCCTGTGTAGGTGTAGTCCAGTTTTGGATTATGACAACCAAAGTATCCAGTTATAACCCACATGGATATAACAATAATGAAATCTTTGGAGATAATTTTATTGGTGCGTTTTGAACCCATGAGCTCGGCACTGACAATTGCACAAACATGCCTCCCCCCTATGCCAGGGCTATTTCATTCCCGTGTTAGTTCCTCCCTTTCCAGGTACTGCTAAACCCTTGTTATGTTTTTCTGTACTCTTTCTAGAATTTTCCTTTTAAGTTTTCTTCTAGTTTTTGTTGTCTAATTACAAAATCCTTCCCACAGTTCCATTCGATGAAGATGATAAAGATGATTCGGTTTGGTTTCTTGACCACGACTATCTGGAGAATATGTACGGAATGTTTAAGAAAGTCAATGGTGAGTCACACTTCAGTCGTCTGTTTCCTGCAATTTGTTTAAACTGAAATTCAGGCCACTGGCTCACTAGAATCCAGGACATTCAGGGAATGGGAGAGCTCACAATGACAGTGGAAGAGAGAGAAAGAGAGACTGGAAGATTTGGAGCCCTTCTACAAATACCAGTCCCCTCTTGCATCACGACTGTAACTTCCAGTCTCCTGGACCCTTATGGGATGGTGTGGTTTCCAAAAGGGTCCTGTGCGTTTTTTTGGGTCCGATTCAGATGCAAATTCAGGTAAAAATTTGCAACCGATACGCACCTGAACTGTTGAACAGAAACACATGGACCCCGGGCTGCAAACCGCTGCCGCACGTATCTGAACCCAGCCTTAAAGGATATGTAAATGTTTGTTTTTGTTTTTTTTGTTTTTGAACCAACATGTCATACTTACCAGCTCTGTGCAGTTGGTTTTGCACAGAGTGGCACGGATCCTCCTCTTCTGGGGTCCCTCAGCAGCGCTTCTGGTATCTCGAGTGCCCCATTTAAGAGCCGCTGTCCCTTGGCGCACTCGTGCGGGCACGCTCCCGTGTCCTCCATTGACATAGACAGAAGGACTCGGCACCCCGGCTCCCGCGTCATTGGAGTTGATTGGCTGCGCTGCTATCAATCTATCCATTCAGGACCCGAGACACCAGCTGGAGCTGGTGTGCTCGCTCCTGTCGCTGGAAAGACCGGGTTCAGGTAAGTAAAAGGGGGGCTCTGGGGGGCTGCTGTGCTGCATCACAGGAGGTTTTTCACCTAAATGCAGTCTATGCACCTCAAGGGTTTACAGCTCCTGTAATGATTATATCTGCTTGGAGTTTAGCTGTGACAGTCAGCACTCCCTCATACTAAACCTATACCTGATATCTTTTCATTTTTCCTTTGTAGCCCGGGAGAGGATAGTCGGTTGGTATCACACCGGACCCAAACTGCACAAAAATGATATTGCAATCAACGAGCTGATGAAGAGATACTGTCCAAATTCCGTAAGTATTTCCACCACAGTGCACCCTTCTACACACGATCAGACCTACATGTTCACATGACATTGTGTCTATCCCAGGTTCTTGTCATCATTGATGTAAAGCCAAAAGATCTGGGCCTTCCCACCGAGGCGTACATCTCTGTGGAGGAAGTTCATGATGTAAGTTAACATAATTTTTGTCTTTTTAAAAGCTGAAGTTTAGTCAATTTTATATTTCATGGTCTCCTTCCCCTTCAACATGCTAATTACAACCTTTTCTGTTTTCATTATGTACTTTATTACTTTATCTCTGTGCTTGTTTATGCAATGTAGGCAGCTTGCCTACAGCTATGAGCGTGTACGGCTTTGCCTGATAGGATCGTTGGCAAATCTAATGCACAGATACAGGCTTGGAAAAACTGCTCAGAAGACGAGATTGTAACATCTGTGTCCTTTAACCCATTCACGCCGACCTAATACAAATATGCGGCCCCACTGGACTGGGCTTTTTTTCCATTGGGGCCTCATATTTGTGTATCTCTTTTTGCTGGTAGCATGCCGCACAGCGCACTCCCAGCACAGAGACCGGTGGGGTCGCATGCAAAGCTCCAGGCCCCATATGAATGATCGGGAACCAGAACTCCCAATTCCAAGTCACCTGATCACTGTGCTAGACTCTGATTGGCTATCACAGTGATCAGTCACTGTATAGCCAGTCCCCTTGTTCTGCTCTGTGAATGGAGGAGAGAGATACATCATATCTCTCGCTCTCCTTGCAGAGATGCTTTTTTTTTTTTTTTTTTTTTTTGTATAAAAATAAATAATAAAGAATAAAATACAAAAAAAAAATACCTAGATCCAGGTTAGTGTTTGGGTCAAGGTCAGAGTTCAGTGTGTGTATATATATATATACTCTGACCCCACAAAGTACCCCGAATTAGTGGGAAACCTTCACATATATTCCAGAAGGATGAAAGATGATGTTTTGTTAAAGTGATTGTAAAGCTTCCAAAAATGAAATGGTGTGTAATGGTTTTGCACAGAGCTCTCTTCTTCTCAGGTCCCCCTGCCAGTGCTCTTGCTCCTTCCCCCCCCCCCCCCCCCCGCCGTGTGCCCACTATAGAAAGTGGCTTTTTCTATGGGGGTACTAATGCTTGCTCGCTCCCAAGCCACCCTGTCGGCGTCTATTGACACACAGACAACGGGGCTCGGCCCTGCCTCCAACTCCCTTGTCATAGAATTTGATTAACAGGAGCGGTGGCCAATGGCTCCCGCTGCTCTTAATCTACCCAGTGAGGGGGGAGAGCTACAGCTCCGGATTGGACAAGAATTAGGACAAGAATTAGGGGGGATCCTCTGCAGCAATTTTTTTTTTTTTTTTTTTTTTTTTTTTTTTACCTTTAAAGCATAAAGTGCAAAAAGGTCTAAAAAAACAAAACAAAACATAGTGTTTGTAAAGGCTCCTTTTGTTATTTTTATATAAAAAAAAAATAAAAATAAAACATGCTATACTTACCTGCTCTGTTGCAGTGGATTTGCACAGAGCAGCTTCAGATCCTCCTCTTCTCGGGTCCCTCTTCTGTGCTCCTGGCCCCTCCCTCCTGTTCAGTGCCTCCACAGCAAGCCGCTTGCTATGGGGGCATCCGAGCTGAGTCACAGCTCCCTGTGTCCATTCAGACACCAAACCTCGCCCCCTTTCTCCCCTTATTGGCTAGCTGACTTTGACAGCAGCAGGAGCCAATGGCACCGCTGCTGTGTCTCAGCCAATCTGGAAGGAGAATCTGGGACAGCTGAGACACTCGTGGACATCGTTGGACAGAAAGGGACCTCAGGTAAGTATTGGGGGGGGGGGGGGGGGGGGGGGGCTGCTGCACACAGAAGGTTTTTTAATTTAATGCATAGAATGCAATAAGCTAAAACCTTTTTGTCTTTACAACCCATTTTAAGGCTTTAGAACCACTTTACACATCTTTATATTACAGTGCAGTAATGAGTAGAATTGATGAGCGTCTAATGATGTATTTTGCCTCTTCAGGATGGAACTCCAACCTCCAAGACCTTTGAACATGTAACCAGTGAGATCGGTGCTGAGGAGGCTGAAGAGGTTGGGGTGGAACACTTGTTACGGTACACAATTTTTATTTTTTTGCCTTATTCGGGGATTGTCCGTCAATATCGAAGTTCTGACGGCAGCTCATTTACAAATATATTTACAAATATACACCACCTTAATGCAATTTCCTTTTCCTATAATTTGTTAGGTGTACTAGATAAAAGAATACTGGCCACTAAACTAGAACATTCTTTAGTGATAATGTGTTTGACTCACAGAGCCAAAGCTATTAAATCGGAACTTAATGGTATCTGATCACCACAAACTGAAAACACCATTTAATTCATTTTTAATATTCAAAGCAAACTCCCCCCATCCATACATGTCTCCATGCTTTATTCTGTTGAAACATTACTTTGAAAACCCCCCCTAGCGGTTTTGGCTGTGGCCATCTTGAGAAAGGGCAGATGATTCGTGTAGCTAGGGGGGCAGCGACCTGTCAATCGCAATCTACAGGATGACCACGGGCAGATGTCTCGTAGATCGCGCTCTCGTCCCTGCCTTGCTGACCTGTGACTGGCAGGTCAGCAAAGGCATCCCCTTTGCCTATGTGCAGCTGCGGGGCGGTGGAATACCTCTGCCACCTAGGACAGCTTTTAGGCAGGAAGGTTTGGGTGGTTCTGGCTCTTCTCCGAAGGCGCCTGAGCTCATCCCCGGAGTGTATTGTGCCGTTTAAGAATGGGCTCGGGCACGTTCGGACCGAACCCGCCAGGAGGCCGGCACTGCACACCGCCAATCATAGGCAGCCTATTTATGTGCAGCTGCCGGTCGGGAATTGCCTCACTACCTATGATTGGTGGTGTGCTGTGACTACTTCCTGGCGGGTTCGATGCGAACACGCCCGAGCGCATCCTTTAGTGCCGATCTTCTCTGGCTCTCCTCTTCGGTAATCCAAGGTGCTAGTAGATGGCAAGAGGAGGTCCAGCTGGGATCAGCACTAGAAACAGATCTGGCACAGCAGCTTGCGCTGCATGAGGATTACCACTTGTGTGGTGTGGTGTGCCCTCGCCAACCCATCCTGGTAGGATCACCAGGTAAAAAAAAAAACAATGCAGCCACTACATCCAAAGGACTGGTAAGATGCAATATTTTTGTTCCTGGGATACATTTTAGGTCTGTGCATGTTTTTAGCTTTTTTTTTTTGTTTATTAATCTTGCAGAGACATCAAAGACACTACAGTGGGGACCTTGTCGCAGCGTATCACCAATCAGGTACATGGGCTGAAAGGACTCAACTCCAAACTGTTGGACATCAGGAGTTACCTTGAGAAAGTGTCCACAGGCAAACTGCCCATCAACCACCAGATCATCTACCAACTGCAGGACGTCTTCAACCTTCTCCCCGACGTTAACCTGCAGGAGTTCGTCAAGGCCTTCTACCTAAAGACTAATGATCAGATGCTGGTGGTCTACCTGGCCTCCCTCATCCGCTCGGTGGTCGCCCTTCACAATCTCATCAACAATAAGATCGCCAACAGAGACGCCGAGAAGAAGGAGGGGCAGGAGAAAGAAGACAGCAAGAAAGAAAGGAAAGACGACAAGGAGAAAGAAAAAGCAGACTCCAAGAAAGAGGAAAAGAAGGAGAAGGAGAAGAAATGATGGCGTCTCGTTTGTAGTTTTTATTTGTATGTTTGCTGGTGGCTGGATCGTGTAATAAAAGAAAAAAAAAAAAGATATTATTGCTGACCAGGCATTCCTATTTATACTATAAAAGAGTCCACGTGTAAAGCAACCTCTCTTCTGCAAGCCTTGCATGTCAGGGTCAGTTATGTAGTTCCATTCTCTTGGCCATCCTCCCTGACAGCGCACACCTGGAAGCTGTTTACAGTCGCTACCTTCATTAAAGATTTTTTCAAAAGCTGAACTTAAAGGGTAACTCCATGTTTGTGGGAAAATAAAATGGCAAATAAAAAAAAAAAAATGAATAGTCTGTCAGCGTCCAGATTATTGCTAGAATACTTATTCCGATTTTGGAGCAGCCATTTTGAAAAATTCTTTACAATGCCCAAGCACTGTTCCTAACTTTACGTAGCTTTCCGTTACAGAATCAGAGATTTAAAGCAGATTAGAGGGTAACTGCTTTCGTGAAAAAAAAAAAATTGCAAAAATTATCCAGCATTTAAAATTGTGACACAAGTCCTATTGTAATTAAATATTAATTAAAATGACCTTTTTGTTTTTCAATCTGCAGAGCTGTAATTTTCTGTAAAATCCAATATGGCCATCTGGAGGTGCTCTGTACCCCCCCCCCCCCCCCCCCGAAATGTCATTTCCTGTTTTGTGTGATTGGCTCCCTAATTTTCCCAGAAGTCTGCACTAAGATGCAAGTCAGCTATTGGGCATCCCCTGCAGCAAAAATTTAAATTTTTGGTGAGAAACTCCCAAAAAGAAGTTACATCTAAAGGGATGCAGACCCTGCCACTTTCCTCATTAAAGCCCTGCAGGTGCAGCAGCTGATTATTAATTATAAAGTCACTCCCATTCACTTTTTGCACATGGACACAAAGCAACAAACAGCTATTTCTTCAGAATAACAAAAGGTAGGAATCTGCAACAACGTTTGTTATAATCTTTGCAATCGCCTAGAAGGGGGAGTGATTTTTGCTCAACAAAAGTCGAGTTACTCTTCAGGGCAAAATGCACAGAATAAATACATAAAGGAGAGCAGTTTTACCCGCCAAAGGATTTGAACTCCTGTACACAGATTTACATTTTAGTACAGCCACTTTCTCTGCTGCAAATATGAAATACACTCCTGCCCCCCCCCCCCAGCCTGTTAATCGGTTAGTAAAGGAGCAGCCAGCAGAATGATGAGGTTACCCCTCTGCTCACTATTCCTGGTAGCTTGTTCCTTGCCATTGTGCTACTAGACAGGAAACAGTAAGAGGTTGATATGTTAAATCTAGGTACCCTAGTAGCATTTAAAGAATTATATTTAATGAATACGGAGCTGTAATACATTTTTTTTTTTTTTTTTTTTGTTTGTTTTCACTGCCTGGGGTTCAGCTTTAAAGGCAATTGCAGTTCAAAGTTATCCACAACACCATTGAGTATTTTGGAGGAGCATTTAAAATGTATCAAGTTTAGGGAGCTTGTACTTGTAACAATGTGTCATTAAAAGATTTTGTATCATCATCGATAGTTTAAGTAGTGATTTTAGTTGGAGGGTTTGAATAGGCTTTTCCATAATGTTTTGTTTGCATCTGTACAGTGCCAAATGAAACATGCAATCTGCTGATATATAAAAAAAAGTTCTTCAGAATAGTGATCTTTATTCTAAGCAAAAAAAATAGTGATTCTTATTTTATCCAGGATCATGCAGCTCTAATAAATAAATAAATATATATATATATATATATATATATATATATATATATATATATATATATATAGCTAAATTTAATTTTTTTTTACTATTTTGGATACATATATAAAATATATAATTAGAGCTGCACGATTCTGGATAAAATAAGAATCACTATTTTTTTGCTTAGACTAAAGATCACTATTCTGAACTTTTTTATTTTAAAGATTTACAACCCCTGAACATCAGTTTATCAAACAAGATGGCATTAAAATAAGACATACTCTTTTAATGGTCTCAAATTTAAAGAAATGTAATGAAAAATAATTGTAATGTGTAAAGAAATAAAAAAAAAAATACCATTAGGTTTTATATTAGGATGTTTATTTTATTATAGTACTCCCCAATACCAACTACCGATACCTACCACAGTATTTTTTTTTTTGTTTACACTTCAGCTATCAGCAATGGTACAAAGCATTAAAAAGGTTATTTTACAATTTAAGTACATTATTTTTTTTCTAATTTTGCACTTTTTTCAATGTGAAACATGTACATTCTATGTTAAAGGTGTAAAAATATTAATGAACAAAGCAAACAAAAAAGTTTTTTAATTATTGTTTATAAAATAGAAGTAAATAAAAAAATAAAAAAAAAATTCAGGAAATAATTAAATGGAGAAGACTAAGGAGTCAATAAGGCTGATTAGAGTAAATTAAGGGTTAATAAGGAATTAAATAGAGAAACAATTGAGCAATGTTGTGCTGGCTGTTTTTTTTTTTTTTTTTTTTCTGACAGATGTGAGCAGGGGAACTGCTCTGCACTTGTTGCATTAATTGTGGAAATGCTGGATTAAGATAGTGTGAGGGTGTTGAATCGAGATCTCAATCTTTTAGTGATTAATCGTGCAGCTCTAATATAATAAAATATATATATATATCCTAATTTTATTGTCTTTTGGTTACCATATGGGGCAGTCTTCATGCAGTATGGCAAAATGCTCAGTTTCAGTGTGCTGGCAGCTGTCAGATTTGGGCTGCACTGAGATCCAGCAGGGGGCAGTGTGGTTTGTATTTTACTGCTTCAGTTACCTTTTTTTATTTTTTAACTTTATTTGAAGAACACAAAGTGACGCTTTTTTTTTATGTCACCGCACAGAAGCGCGTCGGTGCTTTCCTGTTCTCTGCCACAAAAAGCGGCATGTCTGCATTTTATCACAGCTCACTGCACCGCACCTCTGGGCTTGCTTTTGCAGTGTAAATGGGGCACATAGAAAACATTTTTCTTTTCTTTTTTTTTTTTTTACTCTTTATTTAAACAATCCAGCATACACAGAGCAGTAAATCACATCAAACAGATACATGCATGAAATGACCCCAGAGAGATCCCAAGCTGTTTTCTATGTGCCCGAGAGGTGGTTGGCGTTCTAGTGCAGAAAAATGGCAGTCGCCGCATTCGTGTTTATGGATCCTGACTGCTTCAAAACAGTATATTGTATCGTACCGTCATTTTCCTTTTCTGGTGCCTCCATGGCAGCATGCATTATTATTATTATACAGGATTTATATAGCACCAGCGGTAACGCCCACACAACAGCCCATTCCCTATACATTAACAAACCGTCAAAAAAAAGAGGGGGAAGGGGATTGGGACTTTGAATGAAGCACGTAGGTCTAGAGAATTCAGTTTATTGTATAAATTAACATACAAAGGGATAATCATGAGTAAGTGTAAATCCAATACAATTATAAAAACTGGTACAATTCATAAAAATATATCCCTAACGATACATATACTAGGGACAATTTAGACCGGAGCCAATTAACCTGTCTTTGGAGTGTGGGAGGAAACTGGAGGAAACCCATGCAGGTACAGGAAGAACATTCAAACTCCATGCAGGTAGTGTTGTAGTTGGAATTCAAACCCATGAGCCCAGTGCTGCCTGGAGGAAGTGCTAACCACTTAGCCAAGGTGCTGCCCATAGGTTGATACCTCCTTCAGTGGCTGTGATATTTGCCCAAACAACTGAATCTTTTTTTTTTTGTATCTACCTGTGTCCCCCTTTCTTCTGGCCCCTGTCTCTGGGAGGGAAAGCAGTCCGTCTAATTAATGAACAGTTCCTAAAATGAAAATGTACCATTGCAATAATTTCTTTCAATTTCAAAATGTCATTTGCAAGCCCGACTGTTCCAATCTGATCTTCTTCTGCTAGCATTATATCTCTTTGAGGCTGTACAGCTTGTGGTTTGTTGCTAGTCACTTTCTGACCACTGGGGGTCAGCCAAGACTCACACTGCAAATTACTGCTGACTGTATACAACATGTGGCCATGTGACACCCAACCATCACACACACCTATGTCAGCTGGCTGCATGTCCCATTCCAAACCCATTGACATTAATATGGAGTTGCACCCACCCCTTTGAAGCTATAGCACCCTCCACTCTGTAGTGTGTCTGGCAATGTGTGTCCAGAGATGCTGATATTGGACAAGGCGGGCCGGATCATGATGATGTTCTAATTCATTCCAAAGGTGTTCAGTAGGGTTGAGGTCAGATCCTTCAACAGGCAGGTCAGTGACTCATTAACCACTTTAGCCACGGGAAAGATTTACCCCCCCCTCTAATGACCAGGCCATTTTTTGCGATACAGCACAGCGTTGTTTTAACTGATAATTGTGTTGTCCTGCGACGTTGTACCCAAAACAAAATTGATCTCCTTTTTTTCCCACAAATAGAGCTTTCTTTTGGTGGTATTTGATCACCGACAATTTAGGGAAAATTTTTTTTTATATTTTGTACTTTCTTACTTTCTGCAATAAAACATATCCAATACAAAAATGTAAAAAATTGAATTTCTTTATCAATTTAGGCCAATATGTATTCTTCTACATTCTTCTACGTGTTTTTGGTAATAAAAAAATCCGAATAAGTGTATATTGATTGGTTTGCGCAAAAGTTATCGTGTCTATATATTTATTTATTTTTTACTAGTAATGGCGGCGATCAGCGATTTTTAGCAGGACTGCGACATTGTGGTGGACAAATTGGACACTTAGACCCCTTTTAACTTCAGACCACCCGAACTCACTCATCTATGTCTTTATGGACCTTGTTTCGTACTTGTTCATATCATTTGGTGGAGGGGGGATTATGGTGTGGGGTTGTTTTTCAGGGGTTGGCCCCTTAGTTCCAGTGAAGGGAACTCTTGAGGCGTCAGCATACCAAGACATTTTGGACAATTTCATGCTCCCAACTTTGTGGGAACAGTTTGGGGATGGCCCCTTCCTGTTCCCACATGACTGCCCACCAGTGCACAAACCAAGGTCCATAAAGACATGGATGAGCCAGTTTGGGGTGGAGAAACTTGACTGACCTGCACAGAGTCCTGACCTCAACCCAATAGAATACCTTTGGGATAAATTAGAGCAGGGACTGTGAGCCAGGCCTTCTCATCCAACATCAATGCCTGACCTGACAAATGCGCTTCTGGAAGAATGGTCAAACATTCTCATAGACACCCTCCTAAACCTTGTGGACAGCCTTCCCAGAAGAGTTGAAGCTGTTATAGGCGGGCCAACTCAATATTGAACCGTACGGACTAAGACTGGGATGCCATTAAAGTTCATGTGTGTGTAAAGGCAGGCGTCCCAATACTTTTGGTAATATAGTGTATAATTGTATGATGATTCAAAGTGAAGTCATTTATTTTAAATGTAAAAATAACAAACATGTTATACTTACCTGCTCTGTGCAGTAGTTTTGCACAGAGCAGCCTGGATCCTCCTCTTCTTGGGTCCCTCGGCGGTGCTCCTGACCCCTCCCTTCTGCCGAGTGCCCCCCACAGCAAGAAGCTTCCTATGGGGTCACCTGAGCCGCTGCCCTGTGTGTACATTCAGACACGGAGCCGCGGTTCGGCCCCGCCCCCTCTCCCTCCTCATTGGGTCACTGACTTTGACAGCAGCGGGAGCCAATAGCGCCACACTGCTGTCTCAGACAATGAGGAAGGAGAGTCCCGGATGGCCGAGACTCTCCTGCAACATCGCTGGATCCAGATAGGGCTCAGGTAAGTATTAGGGAGGGCTGAGGGAGGCTACTGCACACAGAAGGTTTTTCATCTTAATGCATAGAAAGCATTAAGATAAAAAAACCTTCTGACTTTACATCCTTTAAAACAATTTATTGATATTATTTTTTTTTCTTTACTCTTTTTCCCAAAGGTTATTTTTTTATTTTATTTAGAACATGTGACCAGCAACAAAGTACTAGAAGCTCCTGCTTCTTTTGTTTCCCTGCAGACAGGCTGGGAGAGAGCTGGGTCATGTGACAGCTGGATATCGATAATAAGGTACTTTTTTTTTTTCATTAACCACTTCAGCCCCGGAAGATTTTACCACCTTCCTGACCAGAGCACTTTTTGCGATTCGGCACTGCGTCGCTTTAACTAACAATTGCGCAGTCGTGTGACGTTGTACCCAAACAAAATTGACGTACTTTTTTTCCCACAAATAGAGCTTTCTTTTGGTGGTATTTGATCACCTCTGCGGTTTTTATTATTTGCGCTATAAAAAAAAAAGAGCGACAATTTTGCAAAAAAAAGCAATATTTTTTACTTTTTGCTATAATAAATATCCCCCCAAAATACATAAAATAACACATTTTTTCCTCAGTTTAGGCCAATATGTATTCTTCTACATATTTTTGGTAAAAAAAAATCGCAATAAGCGTATATTGATTGGCTTGCGCAAAAGTTATCGTGTCTACAAAATAGGGGATAGTCTTATGGCATTTTTATTATTAATTTTTTTGTATTAGTAATGGCGGCGATCTGCGATTTTTATCGTCACTGCGACATTATAGCGGACACATCGGACACTTTTGACACTATTTTGGGACCATTGTCATTCATACAGCGGTCAGTGCTATAAAAATGAACTGATTACTGTTTAAATGACACTGGCAGGGAAGGGGTTAAACACTAGGGGGCGATGAAGGGGTTAAGTGTGTCCTAACTGTGGGGGGAGGGGCTACAACTCACATGACAGCGATCACTGCTCCCGATGACAGGGAGCAGTAGATCTCTGTCATGTCACTAGGCAGAACAGGGGAAATGCCTTGTTTACACGTGACACGATCGCCGGGACACCGGTGGACACTGAGTCCGCGGGTCCCGCGGGCACAGCCACGCCATACGATGCGGGCACGCGTGCACGCGCCAGCCCTGCCAATTAAAAGGGGGACGTACAGGTATGCCCTTTTGCCCACCGCTGCCACTGTGCCGACGTATTTCGTGGTTAAAATAATCATCATCCACATACAGAAATAGAAGGGAGAATGTAAATGACACAGTGTGTGTTTAGTATCACTTTAAGTCCAGCACTGTAGACCAGTAGTTCTGTATTATTGGGACGGTCCACCAGAGATGGCCAAAATGACCACATGACCCATAACCCCTCCAGCAATCCACAGAGATCAATGGGTTGTTTGTATGGATACTTGGGGATTGGGGGGGGGGGGGGATATGATACCATCAGGCTATAAAGAATATATTTTTTATGTGTCGAGGTGCATTGATAACCCGTTCCAAATAAATGGGCTCTTCAACATCTACCGGCATGATTTCAGTGATCTCACGATGCACCGAGCACATCTTTTTTTGGCTGATATTTATAACTAGATTTGTTCTTTCTACAAATATGTGGCTACTTTGTATTAATTTGTTCCCCATACACTCAGAGATCATTATAGGGAACACCAGTCCTACAGAAGATTTCTTCTGTCTCACATCATTTCCTCTCTAATAGGCCCTCGATTAGGGAAACTTGCTCATCCAGTTTTCACAACCTAGGCATCGGAAACATCGATCGCTGTGCCAGCAGACATGTAACTGCTTTCGTGGGCACCGGAATAATCCGTGTGTCACCTCGAGCTGCTAAAAATAGATCATGAAATCTTCCAGTGTTTTTGTTCGGCTGTTCTCATCTATGGTTGGTCCCGGCAATGAGGCCACTCTACAAAAAAAAAAAAGGACAGAAAAAAAAAAGAAGTGTCTGTGTTGTGGGTGAAAACCTAATAATTCCTTAAAGTAGGCTCTTCAGCTCCCCACTGTCACTTGTAAACATAGAAGCTTTGCTCTCAGCTTCTCCCGGATCTAACAGATCCCTACATGCACTCACGACGGGAACAGATCTCCAGAGAGAGAGAATGATCTCCCTGCAAGGTGAGGCACAGCCGTCTACATAGGAGGTACTAGGGCCATGTAAGAGAGAGTAAAGATGCAAGGAAACTTTGGGGGCATTGGAGTTGGGTTTGCACACTGTGCATTATGCATATCGCACCCCTAAACCCTGCACTCTGTACGTAGCGCACATCAGAACCTTGCACTCTGTGCATAGCATGCCCCTGAACTCTGCACTCTGTACACAGCACACCCCTGAACTCTGCACTCTGTACATAGTGTACTCCTGAGCTCTGCACTCTGTAGATACTGTACTCCTGAACTCTGCACTCTGTACATAGTGTATTCTTGAGCTCTGCACATAGTGTACTCCTGAACTCTGCTTAATTCTGCACTCTGTACACAACATACTCCTGAACTCTGCACTCTGTACATAACGTACTTCTGAACTCTGCACTCTGTACATAGCATAATCCTGAACTCTGCATGCTGTAGATACTGTACTCCTGAACTCTGCACTCTGTACATAGCGTACTCCTGAACTCTGCACTCTGTACATAGCGCCCTCCTGTACTCTGCACTCTGTACATAGTGCACTCCTGAACTCTGCACTCTGTACATAATGTACTCCTGAACTCTGCACTCTGTACATAGCGCACTCCTGTACTCTGCACTCTGTACATAGCGCACTCCTGAACTCTGCACTCTGTACATAGCGTACTCCTGAACTCTGCACTCTGTACATAGCGCACTCCTGAACTCTGCACATAGCGTACTCCTGAACTCTGCACTCTGTACATAGCGCACTCCTGAACTCTGTACATAGCACACTCCTGAACTCTGCACTCTGTACATAACTTACTCCTGAACTCTGCACTCTGTACAAAGCCTACTCCTGAGCTCTGCACTCTGTACATAGTGTACTTCTGAACTCTGCACTCTGTACATAGTGTACTCCTGAACTCTGCACTCTGTACATAGTGTACTCCTGAACTCTGCACTCTGTACATAGCGCACTCCTGTACTCTGCACTCTGTACATAGCGCACTCCTGAACTCTGCACTCTGTACATAACGCACTCCTGTACTCTGCACTCTGTACATAGCGCACTCTGGAACTCTGCACTCTGTACATAGCGCACTCCTGAACTCTGCACTCTGTACATAGCGTACTCCTGAACTCTGCACTCTGTACATAGCCTACTCCTGAGCTCTGCACTCTGTACATAGTGTACTCCTGAACTCTGCACTCTGTACATAGAGTACTGCTTAATTCTGCACTCTGTACACAACATACTCCCGAACGCTGCACTCTGTACATAACGTACTTCTGAACTCTGCACTCTGTACATAGCATAATTCTGAATTCTGCACTCTGTAGATACTGTACTCCTGAACTCTGCAGTCTGTACATAGCGCACTCCTGAACTCTGCACTCTGTACATAGGGTACTCCTGAGCTCTGCACTCTGTACATAGTATACTCCTGAACTCTGCACTCTGTACATAGTGACTCCTGAACTCTGCACTTTGTACATAGCGCACTCCTGTACTCTGCACTCTGTACATAGCGTACTCCTGAACTCTGCACTCTATACATAACACCCTGCTGAACTTTGCACTCTATACACGACACACTGCTGAACTCTGCACTCTGTACGTAGTGTAATCCTGAACTCTGGACTCTGTACCCTGCACTCTATATGTAGCACACCCCAGATAGAACTGGCCCATTGAACCATACTGCACATGTGGCCCACAATGAGTTTGACACCCCTGCTCTATAGTGTGTATTTGTCTCAATCCAGAGCACTGTCATTTCTGCCTGCTGCCTCCTTCCTCTGCTATCAGCATGAGTCAGTTCTGACAAGTTTTCTTAACATAAAAAGGTGACGGGGGGCTCCAGCACACACCCTGTGATTGACAACCCCAGCACTGTTTCTGAATGCTGTGTAAAGGGAGGTTCAGAAAAGCTGTACATATCCTGGACTTTGAATGGCTGTAGGGGAGAGCATGCCGCAGATAAACAGGTACAACTTATGTAGGAGGATTTGTTTCATCCCTGTGTATCACCTGAGGTCAGTCACTTCACTGGGTATACAGTGGGTATAGAAAGGAATCACACCCCTTTAAAATGATCACATTTTATTGCTTTGCAACCTGAAATGTAGACAGACAGTTTTTGTTTTATGGATCTTTATTTTACTCAATGAGGCTTATAACATCCAAGTGAAATATATAACACTGTGTCGAAAAAACAAAAACAGATTCAAAAACAGAATAATGTGTTACTGTACACATTATAGCTCTCTCCACGTGTCTGCAGTGACACCTATGCCGAGATCACAAGATGGGGTTTCCTCACACAGCGGAGACCTCCTCCAGCTCCTCCCCCTTCATGGGTCAGCTGACCTCTAGTTTCCACCCCCCAACGGCCATGCCCAATCTGCCCGCAGCTATGAACTTAATGGGCGGACACGGAGAGGCTAGGTGAGTGGCGCTGTGCAGCAGTGACTTGAGAAAACTGTGTTCAGTCAGTGAGCCCCCCCCATAGTGGCGGAACACCAGGACTCAGCTTGTGACCCTGGTTGGGGCACAATGGACAGCTGCAGTGCTGGGACAAGGCTATCTAACGCCCAGGGCAAAGACACCAAACTGTGCCCCCCCCCCCCAAGCTGTATGAGCATCATGTTTCAGCAAAAATCCCCCCCCCCCAAAAAAAATAGAAAATAAAAAAAACTGAGCACTAATCAGCACGCTTAGCCCTAAGCATAAGTTCCCTTGGCAAGCCAAAATTCTCCCCAAACAAAAATTCCCCCTCCTCCCAGTACAAATCTCTCTCTGCTGAAATCCCCCCTCCCACCACAAATCTTCCCCCCTTCATCTTCTCTAAGCTCAAATCCTCTCTCTTGTCAAATGTTCCCTGCTAACACAACTATCCCTCCCCCAAAAAAGCACTGTTAGCACCCCTCAAATTTCCCCTCCAAGCGCAAATCCTCCCTCAAATGTCCCCTCCTAGCACAAATACTCCCCAGTCATCCCTACTAGCATAAATCCTCCCCCCTCTTAGCACAAATACCCATCAATCATATATAAACATGGGGAAGTTTTTGGTGGGATTTTAAGGGTGCCAAGCAGAAAAGTTAATTACAGTACTCCAAAAAAACGTCCCCTTGTTTTTATATACCTTCAGGGATGTTGGTGCCACTTTTCTGACACTGTCGCCTATCCATACCACCATTTCTTACTACCTATCAATCATCCCTACTAGCACAAATCCTCTCACCCAAAAAATGTTTCCCCTTCTTGCACAAATCCGTCCTCCTAGCACACATCCCTTTCCCCCATCCCCCCATCACAAACCCCCCAAATCACCCCTCCTAAACATCCCACCAAATTTACCCTCCTAACACAAATCTTACCCATGTCACCCCCCCCCAATTCCCCCTTCTAGCACAAATCCTCCCCCCAAATTTCTTCCCTAGCACAAATGCCCCCATCATCCCTACAAGCACAATCCCCCTTTCTAATGGCCTCGGGATTTCCCATCCTAGAACTTTCCCCCCAAATCCCCCCCCCTCCTAACACAAATCCTCATCCCCCAGCACAAATCACCTCTCCTAGCACATCCCCCCCTCCAAATACCCCTACTAGAAAAAAATATTATCCTGTAACCCCTCAAATTCCCCATCCCAGCACAACCCCCCGCACCCCAGATTTCCCTTCCTATCACACTAACACAAACACCCCCCACTCCTTCCCCATATCGATCCCTATCCCTTCTAGTACAAATACTCTCATTCCCCGACCCCCCCCCCCCCTTGTGTCCCCAGTGCAGTTCTCCCATCCCTCAGTTTTCCTCAAACACACAGACCTCAGATACAGGGAGGCACATCGCTCTGTGGTGCCCTTTTTCCGAGGCTCCTCCTCATCTTGACCTGTCAGAGTTGAGGAGGAGTCTAAGAGAAGCCAATTTCTAAACCTTTCTACAGACAGCCGGCGGGACTCGGGAGAGATGCCGCTGCTGAAGGGGAAAGGTTCTATACAGTCTTTATTTACAAACTGTAAAGTCCCCATGGAAGATGGCTCCAGTGAGGAGTGTGAAGCTGGAGAGGAGAGGGGGAGCACAGCCCGCTATCTCCTCCTCTCCGTATTTGGCATATATCATACAACACTAGGCTGACTGAAGTAGTGATGCCGCTGTCACTACTCCTGTCAGCTAATAGCCGCAGAAACTCTCCTAGCAGCGCCCCCTCCACCTCCCACGCGACAGACGCCCAGGCCAGCCGCCCCCCCCCCCCCCCCCCCAAGTACGAGCCCTGGGCAGCTGCTTTGGGCTCCACAACAATAAATGGGCCAGGGGCAGCTGTCCCTTCTGCCCCATGTTAAAGGTGTCTCCACTGAAAGATTTCCTGTTTTGATGACAATCCAAAATTTCACTTACGGTGATACCGGTAAACAGGACAAATAGAGAAGGGGAATCTCCTTAATGAGGGGGGGGGGGGGGCACAGACAGCAATAAGAACTTGAAAGTCATTCTAATCCCTCTCCACTCCAGATAAGAGCTGAAGGTCGCGGGAGCCGCACATCAGAACAAGACCCGCTGTGTGTAAAGCAAGTGGCAGTCTCAGCCTGGACCCCGGCCAGGCCACGCCCTCAACGCGTTTCACTCTGCCCACTAGAGCTTACTCATAGGGATGGCATCTGTATTCTATCCAAAACTATAAAATGTTGGCTTTGATTATACTTTATTGTGTATGTATATACTTTTTTTTGTATGTAACCTTGTAATAAATCCGTCTCATTGTTCCTGTCTAGCATTGCCTTGTGACAGATTTAATGAATATCTTGCTGGTGTGTCACTGGCATGCTTATGGGTGAGAAGGCCGGGGCGAGGATGTTCGCACCCAGCCGACGGGCGCTGGAAATAAACTTTCCTTTCCCCTTGTTTTTGTGGTTAGGTGTTTTCCTTGAGTTTCTATATTTAGACATAGTAGGATTTGTTCGATTTCTTTGTGTCACATGTTGGCTGTCTTGTATTTTCTCTTACCGTTCTGCAGCCGTCTCCAGCCCACACCTTCTGGCTGCGGGCCTCCCGGAAATCGAGGCTGCTGAGTATAACTGCTTGTAATGTTTATAGAAAAGAAGTGACTGACCGCATTTTCTTTATAATACGTTTCTGTTAATTACATAAATCCGCAGCGTAATGCAGTGTTACCCCAAATCCAATCCTCAAGAACCACGGGCCGATTAGGATTTCCACTCTTCCTTCTGATGTGTTAGAGGGAAACTCAGGCTTTGCTGAGAATAAAACCTCAAGATCACCAATAGGCAGGTCAAAGATTTTGGTAACCTTATTGAAGATTCTTACTATCTTTTTTTCCTGTAAATCAGCCTTTCACAGCCTCACCGTAGACTAGAGGAAACCCTAAAGTAATACTTAGGCCTCAGGGAACCTCTGATAAAACCAACTGGTGGCCAGTAGGTAACATGTCATTTACACTGGAGGTAAGAAGACTGTCCCTTACATTGGTGATCAGTGGGAAGAATGTCCCTTACATTGGTGATCAGTGAGAAGAATGTTCCTTACATTGGTGATCAGTGGGAAGAATGTTCCTTACATTGGAGGTCAGTGAGAAGAATGTTCCTTACATTGGTGATCAGTGAGAAGAATGTCCCTTACATTGGTGATCAGTGAGAAGAATGTCCCTTACATTGGTGATCAGTGGGAAGAATGTTCCTTACATTGGTGATCAGTGGGAAGAATGTTCCTTACATTGGTGATCAGTGAGAAGAATGTCCCTTACATTGGTGATCAGTGAGAAGAATGTTCCTTACATTGGTGATCAGTGAGAAGAATGTTCCTTACATTGATGATCAGTGAGAAGAATGTTCCTTACATTGGTGATCAGTGAGAAGAATGTTCCTTACATTGGTGATCAGTGGGAAGAATGTTCCTTACATTGGTGATCAGTGGGAAGAATGTTCCTTACATTGGTGATCAGTGAGAAGAATGTTCCTTACATTGGTGATCAGTGAGAAGAATGTTCCTTACATTGGTGATCAGTGGGAAGAATGCCCCTTACATTGGTGGTCAGTGAGAAGAATGTTCCTTACATTGGTGATCAGTGAGAAGAATGTTCCTTACATTGGTGATCAGTGAGAAGAATGTTCCTTACATTGGTGGTCAGTGAGAAGAATGTTCCTTACATTGGTGATCAGTGAGAAGAATGTTCCTTACATTGGTGATCAGTGAGAAGAATGTTCCTTACATTGGTGATCAGTGGGAAGAATGTTCCTTACATTGGAGGTCAGTGAGAAGAATGTTCCTTACATTGGTGATCAGTGAGAAGAATGTTCCTTACATTGGTGATCAGTGAGAAGAATGTTCCTTACATTGGTGATCAGTGAGAAGAATGTTCCTTACATTGGTGATCAATGAGAAGAATGTTCCTTACATTGGTGATCAGTGAGAAGAATGTTCCTTACATTGGTGATCAGTGGGAAGAATGTTCCTTACATTGGTGATCAGTGAGAAGAATGTTCCTTACATTGGTGATCAGTGAGAAGAATGTTCCTTACATTGGTGATCAGTGAGAAGAATGTTCCTTACACTGGAGGTCAATGGGAAGAATGTCCTTTACATTGGTGATCAGTGAGAAGAATGTGGGAAGTAGAGAGAGATCTTCTGTTCCTAGTGATCAGGAACAGTGATCTCTCTCTACTCCCTGTCAGTCCCCTCCCCCACAGTTAGAAACACACCTGGGGAACACATTTAACCCCTTGATCGCCCCCTAGTGTTAACCCCTTCCCTGCCAGTGACATTTATACAGTAATCAGTGGCTATTTTTAGCTCTGATCGCTGTATAAATGTCACTGGTCCCAAAAAAGTGTCAAAAGTGTTCGATCTGTCCGCAATGTCGCAGTCCTGCTAAAAATCACTGCCATTAGTAGTAAAAAAAAAAAATAAAATAAAATCATTATTATAATAAAAATGCCATAAATCTATCCCCCATTTTGTAGATGCTATAACTTTTGCGCAAACCAATCAATTTACGCTTTTTTGCAATTTTTTTTTTTAACCAAAAATATGTAGAAAAATACATATTGGCCTAAATTGATGAAGAAATTTGTTTATTTTTTGGGGAATATTTTTATTATAGCAAAAAGTAAAAAATATTGCTTTTTTTCTTCAAAATTGTTGCTCTTTTTTTGTTTATATTGCAAAAAATTAAAAACGTAGAGGTGATCAAATACCACCAAAAGAAAGCTCTATTTGTGAGAAAAAAAGCACATCAATTTTGTTTGGGTACAGCGTCGCACGACCGCGCAATTGTCAGTTAAAGCGACGCAGTGCCGTATCGCAAAAAATGGCCTGGTCATTAAGGGGGCCAAATCCTTCCGGTCCTTAAGTGGTTAAAGAGAACCTGTCACCAAAAAATTATCACATAGAGGACTTTTTGTCCCCTATGTGATTAAAAAAAAATTTTTTCTTTAATTTTTTACAGTTAAAAAAATGAAAAAAATTAAAATTAAAAAAAGTTACACCCAAACATATACAACCCCTACATATATACGCATGTACAAACGTAAAAAGCACGCGTTGGGGCCACCTACTCATGAAAACATTGATTGCGATACACGTTACATATATCGCTGCACAAAATGACTCCTAACTTTTTTTTTAGCTGACTCCTAGATACAAAGCAAAGCAAGCCCTGGTTTCACCCATCACCCCGACACTTACCTACCCCCATCTGCAGTGGCATCACCACCATATACAGAGGCACGGACTGTGAAAGAGACATCGGCACCGAAATTCCTTGCTATGCCTAGGGTTACCACCTGTCCGGGGATTTGTATCATGTGTCCGGGTTTCAGTCCACCTGAAACCCGGACACATTATTCAGGCAGGAATGTGGCTCGGAACAGGGCATGACAGGAGGGTGAGGGGGCACTATGTGCTCCGCATTACTATTCTCTTTGGAGTGCCCAAAGGTGTCCCAGGTCTGTTACAATCCTATAGTGTGTACTAAAAGAAAAAAAAAAAGTTACCGTGCGCCGCTAAAGTGTTCGGGTTTGGCTTGAAGAAAAAGTGCCAACCCTACGCTATGCCCCATAAACATTCTGCAGTTCGGCTACTATTGGAAATCTGGGGGTCGTTTTATACTTGCCTAAACCACATGAAGTCGCTGGCGCAAGAACACAAGGATCCAAGCGGCGGCCATACTTGCGTCCACGAACAGGACGCACTGTTCAGACCCTTAAGGTCAACATACATTTCCCTGGAACGGTGGAGCGGGGGGTGGGGTGGGGGGGGATAAGTAAGCATAACAAAGAGAGCTTGTGCTCTGGGAGAAGCGCGCTGTGCTGGCGGGGAGAGCGGAGGGGAACTCGCAGTATTTGGCAAGCCGGCCTGAGGTTTGCATTCGATTTCTCAGCTTGACAAATGGTCTGAGGAAGGAGAAAAAAAAAAAAAAAGAACCATTTTCTGCAGAGGCGGCTTAAAGGAAAAAAAAATCCTTCCCAGTCTGAGGTTTGCTATAAGAGGATTTTTGTGTTAGGACACATTTGCAGCGAGATAACTGAAGATACAGTGGACTCTGAAGTAAGAACTGTCTGTATTGCCCAAGCAGCCAATCCACATGTAAGTATCTTTTTTTTTTAAAGTGGGAGTAAACTTCCATGTATGATTTTTTTTTTATAGGCAAACCTATAATACGGCTTACCCTGTTTCCCCGAAAATAAGACCTAGTGTGATTGTCGGTGATGGCTGCAATATAAGCCCAACCCCCCAAATAAGCCCTAGTTAAAGTCCTTGTAGGTCTTATTTTCAAGGTAAGACTTATTTTCGGGGAAACGGGGTAGGGCTTATTTGGGGGGGCGGGGCTTATATTGCAGCCATCACCAACAATCACTCTA
Organism: Aquarana catesbeiana; assembly: GCF_042186555.1. Taxonomy (NCBI): domain Eukaryota; kingdom Metazoa; phylum Chordata; class Amphibia; order Anura; family Ranidae; genus Aquarana; species Aquarana catesbeiana. Next base: position 276,723,796 of record NC_133334.1, read on the forward strand.
GGTCTTATTTTCAGGGAAACAGGGTACCTATCGGTACTGTAAATATCTCCTAAACATGCGCCGTTTAGGAGATATTTACTGTACATGCAGCCGGTGACGTCACCGGCATTCTGAAGGAATGGCCTACCCATGCCGTTCATTCAGAGACATTCCGCAAACAGCGACTCCTGCATGCATCCACAGGAGTGACGTCATCGCGGGCTCAGCCAGTCAGATAGCCGAAGCCTGCGAACCCGGAAGGAAGACCACGTGAAGATGGAAGCGCCTTCAGCGGTGACAGTGTGCCGCTTATAGGGCTTCATTCTAAGGTAAGTATTTCATAGCGTGCTAGTATGCGATTCATACTAGCACATTATGACTTAGGCTGGGTTCACACCATGCGGCTCACAGCAGGGGGCCCGGTGCGCCCTGGCTCACCGTTCCAGGTCCGGTTTCAGACCGAATTCTAGGCTGAATTCGGACCTGAAATGAACCAAAAGACGCACACAGGGCTCCTGTGCAAATTCGGAGCCGCAGCAGAGAGATGTGAACCCGATCCATAGAGAGCCGGTCAAAATCTCCTGCTATTGCGAATTGGATGCGGGGAACCCGGCCTTAAAGCGATAAGTAAACCATGTAAGACAATGGCATAATGTGCTAGTATGCATCGCGTACTTCCACATCAATATGAAACCCATTCCCCGACTGGCCAAAATGTCAGGCGAGATCCTATTGGACGCCTACCCCTGGGAGGAGCAGAGAGGAGACACACTGGAGAGGAGAGGACACCAGAGAAGCTTTCTCCAAGTCCGCCATGCTTAAGGACAGGGCTGGAAGATGGCCGCTGATCTCACCGCCCGCATCCAAGGTAAGGACAGCGGGTGGTGGGGGGGAGTTGCTGGGAGTGTTAGTGCAGTGGTGGTGGGGGGTGTTTGCCACCCCCCCAAAAAAAAACCCCACCAGCCAGCCAAGTCCCCCCCACTGCTTGTAATAGCAATCGAGCGGCTAGTTGGCTACAAGTGAGTGGCTCTAAAAAAACGGTACTGGGATGATGCCTGCAGTCGCATTCTCTGCACCCCGAGCCCACCCTTTTTTTGAAGCTTATTAGAGCCTCTGGCTTAAAAAAAAAACACCCCTGACCACCCCTCCCCCGACACCCCCCACCCCCGCCATAGGAATTCATGTGCCCGGCGTCCTGAAAGGGGCCAGGCACATGGATTGGATAGGGGGGGGGCGCGCGGCGCCCGTGTGCCCTCAATGCGCAGGCCGCCACTGGGTTGCGTATCATCCCGGTATAACCATCGAAAGTCCAGCAACGTAGGGCTAGTTAAGTAGTCAATGGCAGCAGAGAAAAATCAGGTCTCCTGCCCTTTCAGAGAGGTCTGTGCTGTGCGGCAGAGCTGTGCAAATCTCAGGACTGGATGGACAAATACAAAAAAAAAAAAAAAACGGCAAAATAGCTCCCATATAAGTATTATGTATGTGATATTATGGCTATAAATTAACTATTAATGTAATCTTTGTATGTATATGCTTTTTCAGTAGAAGGCTTGTACCTCTAGCTCAGGGATCCTCAAACTACGGCCCTCCAGCTGTTGCGGAACTACACATCCCATGAGGCATTGTAAAACTCTGACATTCACAGACATGACTAGGGCATGATGGGAATTGTAGTTCCTGAACAACTGGAGGGCCGTAGTTTGAAGACCCCTGCTCTAGCTGGACAGCATCCCCTGAAGAAGCCCGATATATGGGTGAAACATGTTGGCAATTCTATCCTTTTATGCTGTATCCACAAAATCTTGTTGATCTGTACTTGGCAATTGTGCTTTTAATAAAAAAAAAAAATTTTATTCTCTAAAATAAAAAACTTTTTTTATATATATAGTTGTTACTATTCTTCAAATTAATTTGCACCCTAAAGATCCAATTTCTTCCTTTTACATACAGCTCCCATATATAAATTACATCCGTGTATTTAACTGATTGCCGCGAGTTCAGCTTTAAATCTGTTTTATACAGGAATGTTTTTTTTTTTAGGCTATTGATCATCTTTTAGAAGATGAATCAGTTATGACTTGGCTCCTTTATACAACCGAAAATAGGTGGAAGCGTCTGCACAACGCGTTTCTGAAATTACATATAAAAATATCCCAGAGGATGTGATGGGGGACTGGCGCAGGCGGGAGGCTCTGAGCTCATTCTTCCAGCCGGGTACACCGCCACGTCTCGCCTTACACAAGGATGCTATTATGGAAGGTGAGGCGGCCCTGTCAATGCCATCCTTGTAAGGTGTCTGGCTGTGTATTTGCTCAGCAACAGCTCACATACTCCACATTTCTGCCTTACAGGAAAGCATTTCCTGCTTCTCCCCAGCTGGCACCAGACACAGCAAACCTCAAGATGAAGCAACAGAGGCCGAGAGACGGAGCAGGAGGGAAGGGATGGACTGGGGAGAAAGGAGCAGGCTGAATGCACTCACTTATATTAAAGTACAAATCACATCCACCTTTATTTAAGGCTGTACAAATATAAAAAAAGACACAAATCAATGCAACTCTTTATTCATTCATACGTCGTCTTTTTTTTTTTTTTTTTTTTTTTAATTGCAAGCACCTGAATTTTCCTACGTATTGGCCTCTTGTAAAACCCTTTACAGCAGAGCTCAGTCTGGGGGGAGGGAGAAGCGGCAGCACAAGAGTCTAATCAGCCAATAGGCAAGAGCAAGAGTGATGCTTATCAGTGTGCTGCTTCTCCTTTCGCTGTCCAGTCGCAGGCTGGGAGAGGAACGGGACCTGCGAAGGTCACGTAGCAGCAGCAGAGAAAACGTTGCCCTGGCCGACGGGGGGCTGTGGTGTGTAGCAGAGCTGTGTGAAAAATGCAGAAACTGGATTGTCAGAAATGCAAAACCTTTGGCAGCCTCCACATATGTTTTTCCCCCGTGTACTTTAGTTGTTCACCTGGAGCTCAGCTTCAAACTGGTTGTAAAGCCCAAAGGTTTTTCACCTTAATGTATTTTATGCATTAAGGTAAAAAAAAAAACCTTCTGTGCTGCAGCTCCACCCACCCCCTGCCCCGCCCCCTTTTTCTTACCTGAGCCCGATCCGACCCAGCAATGTGCACAAGCGCAGCAGCTCCATCCGCTGTCTCCCTCCTCATTGGACAGACTGATAGCAGCGGGAGCCACTGGCTCCCGCTGCTATCAATCAAAAGCTGTGACACGGGAGGGGGGGCAGGGCCGAGTCCCGCTGTCTGTGTCAATGGAAGCATCAGCAGCAGCAGCAGCAGCAGCGGGACTCGGGAGCGCGCACGTACAGGTGTCCCCAGGGAAAGCGGCTGAAGCGCCGGCAGGGGACTCCAGAAGAGGAGGATCAGGGCTGCTCTGTGCAAAACCATTACACAGAATGGGTAAGTATAGGCATGTTTGTTATTTAAAAAAAAAATGTAAAGTTTACAACTACTTTCTGACCACTACAGAGCAAATAAACTGCTACAGAGTATCCGTTCCGTGCAGAATCACATATATCTATATATATGTATATGTGATTCTGCACTTCCGCCTAGGGGGCGCTGGCGGTACGCTTCTGCTCTGATTACTCACCCTGCACAGCTCCGAGTATGTAAACAAGGCAGAGCTCCCTTCTGACGGGGAAAGTGATGGATTTTGTGTCCCTGCAAAGCAGGAAATAAAATCCATCACTTTCCTTAGTAAAAGCAGCACACATAGTACACACAAACACTGGCTAGGCACACATTTAACTCTTTGATCACTCTGGATGTTTAACCCCTTCCCAGCCATTGTCATGAGTACAGGGATATTTTTAGCACCGATCACTGTATTAGTGTCACTGGTTCTCACAAAGTGTCAGTGTCCAATTGTTCGCCGCAATATCACAGTCCTGCTACAAATCGCTGATCGCCGCCATTACTAGTATAAAAATAAAAACAAATTCCAGTATATATATCCCATAGTTTGCAGATGCTATAAATTTTGCACAAACCAATCAATATAGACTTTTTAATTTTTTTTTTTACCAAAAACATGTAGCAGAATACCTATTGGCCTAATTTTAAGAATAAGTTTTATTTTTTTTTTATTGGGTATGTTTTATAGCAGAAAGTAAAAAATATATATATTTTTTTCAAAATTGTCAGGCTTTTTTTGTTTATAGCGCAAAAAATAAAAAACCTCAGATCAAATACCAACAAAAGAAAGCTCTAATTGTGGGGAAAGAAAGGACATCAATTTTATTTGGAAAGAGTGTTGCATGACCGCGCAATTGTGAGTTAAAGTAACACAGTGGCGTAGCGCAAAAAATGGCCTGGTCATGAAGGGGGGGGGGTAAATCCTCCAGAGGTCAAGTGGTTAAGGGAAGTGGAAATCTACAATGGCCTTTCTCAGGTCCATAAAGACATTGATGAGCGGGTTTGGGGTGGAGGAACTTGACTGGCCTGCACAGAGTCCTGACCTCAACCCGATAGAACACCTTTGGGATGAATTAGAGCGGAGACTGTGAGCCAGGCCTTCTCATCCAACATCAGTGCCTGACCTCACAAATGCACTTCTGGAAGAATGGTCAAACATTCCCATAGACACCCTCCTAAACCTTGTGGACGGCCTTCCCAGAAGAGTTGAAGCTGTTATAGCTGCAAAGGGCGGAGCCAACTCAATATTGAACCCTACGGACTAAGACTGGGATGACATTAAAGTTCATGTGCGTGTAAAGGCAGGTGTCCCAATACTTTTGGTAATATAGTGTGTGTTTGTATTTTGGCATTCAGCTCTACTTTGTATGATATCTTAGCGCTGTTTTTGCTCTTAAGACTCCTTTCACACTGAGGCGGTTTTCAGGCATTTTAGCGCTAAAAATAGCGACTGAAAAACGCCTCCCATTAATTTCAGTGTGACTTTTCACACTGGGGGGCGGTGCGCTTGCGGGACGCTAGGAAAAGTCCCGCAAGCAGCATTTTTGGGGCGGTTTGTATTTAGCGCTCCCAAAACACCCTGCCCATTGAAATGAATGGGCAGCGCTTCCAAAGCTCCTGAAAAGCGCTTCCAAAGCACCGCAACGCGGGCGTTTTTCACCCCTTCTTTGGGGTAAAAAGCGCCGTTTAAACAGCGCTAAAATGAGCATCGCTTTAGCGCTGACGCGGCCCCAGTGTGAAAGGCGTTTTATTGTTCTATATCTGTAAGGCAGTATTACTCGAATGGAATACGGTAATGTTACATGCCATTTTCTACACTCCATAAAAATATTGAACAAGAATACAATGATCACTGCTGGCAGCTATACCCACCGGCAGTTATCGGGCAAAAAAAAAAAAAAACAGGACAGGCTGGTTGTACTGCAGTTGATCGATGGATCAACTGCAGTACAACCAGCCCTGCCCATGGATGGATCGAAATTCAGTTAGTTCGCTGCTAAACCCCCAAACATTGATCCGTCTTTAGTACATCACGGACATGTGTTGCGTTGCCCGGAAAGGGTAAGGTGCAGTATGTGATCCACCAAGGTGCATTGGCAGCCTATTCAAAAGGAATGACCTGCCTTAATGTGATGTGCGTTTACATGTGAGCAGTAACAAAGGTATGAAGCTGACCTTCTACTGGGTCTTTTTTTTTTTTTTGCAGGAAAAAAAAAAAAAAAGCCTGAAAGACACAAAAAAAGGTCTGAAAGCCATGAAAAAAGTCTGAAAGCCACGAAAAAAAGTCTGAAAGCCACAAAAAAAAAAAAAAAAAAGCCTGAAAGACACAAAAAAAAGGTCTGAAAGCCATGAAAAAAGTCTGAAAGCCACGAAAAAAAGTCTGAAAGCCACAAAAAAAAAAAAAAAAAGCCTGAAAGACACAAAAAAAAGGTCTGAAAGCCATGAAAAAAGTCTGAAAGCCATGAAAAAAGTCTGAAAGCCATGAAAAAAGTCTGAAAGCCACAAAAAAAAAAAAAAAAAGCCTGAAAGCCAAACAAAAAAGTCTGAAAGCCACAAAAAAAAAAAAAAAAAAAAAAAAAAGCCTGAACGCCACAAAAAAAAAAAAAGCCTGAAAGCCACACACAAAAAAAAAAAAGGCCTGAAAGCCACAAAAAATAAAAATGAAAAAAACCTACACCTTCAGTGGATTTCATGTGCAAATTTTAAATTAGCTTGAATAGCAAATTGGGTGACAATATGGTCGTAAGTAGCAGCAACAAGATGATTGGGATTATAGCGGTGCCCACAATTAGGATACATTTTGTATGAAAATAAAAAAAGTTTATTCATATAAAATTACAACAAATATTTGGGTTCAATAAAAAAAAACAAAAAAAAAAACAGTATAATACATATCACCTTAGTGGTCACTGGTGTCCATATAAAGAAGGTGATCAATATTTGGTGTTATATTCCAACATGTTTCGCCAACATTGGCTTCTTCAGGGGGATTTCTAAGGACCACCAATTTTCATAGAGCTCCAAAGAGACATTAAAGAAAAATCACCAAGTCCACAGAAATATGGGGGGGGGGAGGTTCTGCGCGATTACAGGAGACCAGGAAAGCTCTGATATAAACACGGATTAGTACAGGGGCGCCAGCAACTAGCAGCAATCACAAATGCTTATCATATATTGATCACTCTTACTTTGCAGCACAAGATCAGAATGGTCCAGCAGTGACCACTAATGTGATATGTATTATACCTTTTTATTGAACCCAATATTTGTTTGTAATTTTATATGAATAAACTTTTTATTTTCAGATATATAGCCCCCATAAATAATTGCATTTCACAAACAGAGCACACACTTCTTATACAAACCTGTGTTTATTGCACAAGAAAGTGAGCATCACGGATGCAGAGACCTATACAAATCTCTGGGGATTACTCCAAAGCTTTTGCAAACAATTATTTTTTTTTTTTCTTTTTATATAGATATATATATAATATTTATATGCCATCCTTTATTATATACACACTGTACAATCTCTGTAACTGAACACAATTAAAAGATTATTTACTTAAAAAGTAGAAAATGGAATAGACCTGTACAGAAAGGTTCGGAGAATCGGTAACATAAAATTGATATTTTGTTTGAAGATTCAAGCAGTTTGAGTTCTTTATACAAATTCAAAAACAACAATTGCCTTTTGGTCGGTGTTGATTTACACCAGGGGGTTAGGCACAACCCGGAGGCCCTCCAGCTGTTGTAGAACTACATTTCCCATGAGGCATTGCAAGGCTGGCAGTTACAATGACTCCCAGAGGCATGATGGGACTTGTAGTTCAGGGGGGCCCCAGGTTGCCTACCCCTGATTTACAGGATATCGATGAGTTTCTGCAGGATAACGCTGGAGGAAAACAAATAATGATAAGCTATAAAATGTAAAAAGAAAATGTATCTGCATTGCCAACACTGGCCAATCCAAAGACAGCTTTCACATTTTAATTTGAAAACTGTTAGCTGATTGGCTACTCTGGGTAACCTATCCATAGCTTGGATTCCCTGCTTAGAAGCATGACATGCATAGCTATTCTATAGGTGACATATTCTGGTCAATGACTGTTGTGATAAAAGTCTCGCTGGTGACATCTTCTAGGTTGTCTCTCGTGTCCCTGTCCATCGTGGAATCCTCTATCTTCACATCTTAGAGTCTCGTTCACAATGGGGCCCTGTGTGGGGGCCACATTTACCCGCATTGGGGATGCACAAGTGTTCCCTGCATCCCTGTGCGAGCCGGCCCATTGGTGTCAACTGGGACACAGCCGCTGCTCCGAATGCGACACCCGCGAGCGCCCCGTGTATGGCCACAAAACGCAACCCGTGTGAACCAGTCCTGAGTGGTTTGCTGGCCTGGAACACACATGCAGGTTGGGAGGTCACACTCACTTAGACTGGATCAATAAATCACTAAACCATCCAGCTAGATATTTATCATGAAAACCAGGGAAGTGGCAACATAAAAAAAAAGAGGTTGTGTGACATCACCTGTGTTTTGATCATTTAAAAAAAAAAAAAAAAAGAGTATTGGTGACTCACTGATAGGTTGGTTAGGCGCAAAGTTCTTACAGGCAGCTCTCTGTCCAGGGGGTATCCCTAGGGGCCCCTGAAGTGATCAAAATAGTACGAGAGGGCATAACTTTTTTTAATAACTTACATGGGTAGTTCAAATTTCACATGTACCAACATGTACCACATGTTTCCTCTATAACAGGGGTCTCCAAACTGCGACCCTCTGCTTGCTTTTATCCGGCCCTTGGGGCATTATTTCCTGCCACTGACACCAATGATGGGGCACTATTCCTCCCACTGACACCAATGATGGGACACTATTCCTCCCACTGACACCAATGATGGGGCACTATTCCTCCCACTGACACCAATAATTGGGCACTATTCCTCCCACTGACACCAATGATGGGACACTATTCCTCCCACTGACACCAATGATGGGACACTATTCCTCCCACTGACACCAATGATGGGACACTATTCCTCCCACTGATACCAATGATGGGGCACTATTCCTCCCACTGACACCAATGATGGGACACTATTCCTCCCACTGACACCAATGATGAGACACTATTCCTCCCACTGACACCAATGATGGGACACTATTCCTCCCACTGACACCAATGATGAGACACTATTCCTCCCACTGACACCAATGATGGGGCACTATTCCTCCCACTGACACCAATGATGGGACACTATTCCTCCCACTGACACCAATGATGGGGCACTATTCCTCCCACTGACACCAATGATGGGACACTATTCCTCCCACTGACACCAATGATGGGGCACTATTCCTCCCACTGACACCAATAATGGGGCATTATTCCTCCCACTGACACCAATGATGGGACACTATTCCTCCCACTGACACCAATGATGGGGCACTATTCCTCCCACTGACACCAATAATGGGGCATTATTCCTCCCACTGACACCAATGATGGGACACTATTCCTCCCATTTATACCAATGATGGGGCACTATTCCTGCCACTGACACCAATGATGGGGCACTATTCCTCCCATTTATACCAATGATGGGGCACTATTCCTGCCACTGACACCAATGATGGGGCACTATTTTCTCCCTCTGACACCAGGACATTTTCTACTCTCACTGGCACACATGGGGGGGTGGGTGTAACTAAGTAAAATAGAAGTACATTTGTACTTCAAATCAATTTAATTTCATACAATTTGGAGATCCCGATGAGAAACAGGAGAGAGGCTCACCATGTGCCCAAACTTTTATCACACCAGAGACACCAAAAACTTTTCAGTATTTCAGTAATGTAGTAAAGATTGGAATTCTACCAGCAATGCAGCTAATCAGATAACATTAAAAATAATTTGGAACCTTTTTTTTTTTTTTTTTAAAGTTTTTCTTCTACGTGAAAATCGATACAATCTTTAAAAGACTTCCACAATGAAATTCACTCATTGTTTTTTTTTCTATTAAAAACACAGAAGATAAAATGCCTGTAAATATAATTCAATAACAAAACAGAATTATACTAAAAAAAGAAAAAATGATATTAATAAGGTGCTCACACTAAAAAATGATTTTCTTTAATAACAAAACGCAGTAAAATATGTTACAGCTGCTGCCTTAAGCTGTAGGACTGCGTATGAAAGGACTGCCAGCGCTTGTGGTACGTAAATGAATGTCATCCAATGTTAATTGTTCTTTTTGGGTTGAAGACGAAGGAGATCGAAGATCTGTGAAATTTATGCATACGGGATCGGCCATGCTCCACCATTAAAGTGGTTGTAAAGGCAGAAGATTTTTTTTTACATCATTGCTTTCTATGAAGTAAAGTAAAAAAAGCTTCTGCATGCAGTTTCCCCCCCCGAAATACATATCTGAGCCCGATCTCAATCAATTGATGTGCATGAGAGCTGAGGCTCTCTTCCTCCTCATTGGCTCCCACTGCTGTCAATCACAGCCAGTGATTGGGGGTGGGGGACGGGGCTCAGCCCTGATCTGAAAGTCTTATGGACACACAGAGCGAGGCTTGGGAGCGAGCATGCATGAGTGCCCCCATAACCAGCGGCTTGCTACGGGGGCACTCGGTGGGGGGGGGGAGCCAGGAGCTCAGGTGGGGAACCTGAGAAGAGGAGGGGATCAAGGCTGCTCTGTGTAATGGTTGTGGTATGCACCAATTTTTGGTACCGTTTTGGTAAATGCACATTTTTTTTTACCTGTGCGTTTATTATTTTTTTGTAAAAGGTAAAAAAAAACTTAGCCTTTAATGCTGGTTTTCTATAGATTAATGCACCTAAAAATGAGCTGTGAATGAATGCAGCACTCTATTAAATCCATTCATCGTGCTAATGAGGGAAAAGTGTGCTAGAAGGTCCCATTCATGATTGGGCTCCAGTGAGATGGTGGCAGACCATTGGTCAGCTCCAACTGTCTTGGAAGCCTTTCCCATGATAAGACGAGGATAGCATAATTGTTGTTCATCATTAAACTTGTGTACCAGAAGCGTTGAGGTCCATTATGAATACGCAGCCTAACGATGGCCAGAAAACGTCAGATTCTGTTCTATCAGGTCAACAAAATTTCCCATTCATTATTTAAATAATTTTGATAATTTATTAATTATAATAAGCTGCAGCTATGAAAATAATAACAATGACTTTTGAATTTACATTAAAAAACCTAATATGAGATTTTATTAAATTGGTATCTATTTTAGGTAATAGGTTTACAGTTTTATCTACCATGGGGCAGCCACCTGAGTTGGTTATCCTTGGGCAGAATGAACAACAATTTCATGTCCATGGGTCTTCCCAGATGACCAATCAATTTGGATTGTCAAAAAAAAAAAGTCTTTTTGCGCCCAAAGATAAGATTCACTGTAATATTCCCAACGCACACGTACCTGGAATTGGTCTGTTCGGTGTCAGTGGGTGCTGCAGCTACTGGAAACCGTAGACATTCAAAGCTTAAAGGATGTCACCAGCAGACCAAGGATTCTCCAAACGGGTCCAAAGTTTTATTCAGCGATCACAGCGACCGCCGAATAAAGCTTTGGACCCTGTTTGGAGAATCCTCGGTGTGCTGGTGACATCCTTTAAGTTTTGAATGTCTACGGTTTCCAGTAGCTGCAGCACCCACTGACACCGAACTGACCAATTCCAGGAACGTGTACGCTTCTGGACCCATTTGGAGAATCTTTGGTGTGCTGGTGACATGCTTTCAGCTTTGAATGCCCAAAGAGCCACCCCCCCCACCCCCCGCATTTAGAACTGCGCTCTGCCTCCTCCCTCATTAACCAAATTCCTCTGTTAGGTCAGCAAATTCACCCTTACAGATTCACACATGGTGTACTGAAGCCTGTGAAGGGTTGTGTTACCCACATGTGGAATCATGGGTGTTCTGTGCATCCCTGTGCAGGCAGTTACATTGACGTCAATTGGGATGCAGTGGCTGCACAGACACAGCTGCTGCTCCCAAAGAGGCATCTATGTGGGTGCTGCTGCGTGTCCCTGAAAGCAAACTGTGTGAGTTCCTGGCCACTTGGATGTCACCATGGGAGCAGCGGCTGCATCCATGCAGCTGCTGCATCCCAATTGACATGAATGGGACAGCCTGCATGAAGATGCACGGAACACCTGTGCATCCTTGTGCATGTACACATTGCCTTCCATGGGTGTATGCTTTATTATGCCCCCATCTGAATGAGGTCTTAATGGACCGCTAGGGATTCATCCATACAGCCCCTCCATATCCCACTACCCTCTATGAGCAGCACACTAAACTGTTTGTAAATTTGGCTGATATGATAGATTAAAATCTGATTGTGTGTGGCCAGATTTAATAGGCAGTGCAAACAAAATCCGTAAAAAAAAAAAAAAAAAAAAAAAAAAAAAACATAAAAAAAAATCTAAAAATACAATAAAGCCGTAATTTCCTATAAACGGTTACTCGCACTCCATCGCTCCGCTCAATATTCGATTTTTGTTTAAGTACATCTTTCAGACATCATTTTGTGGACTGACCCCAAAACTTGATAGAAATAAGTGACAGTACTGAGGAGCAGAGTTCCCTTTGTACCAATGAGGTCATTAGTGCCTACAGCAGGGGGTCTCAAACTGGCGGCCCTCCAGCTGTTGCGGAACTACAAGTCCCATCATGCCTCTGCCTGTGGGAGTCATGCTTGTAACTTTCAGCCTCGCAATGCCTCATGGGACTTGTAGTTCTGCAACAGCTGTAGGCCAGTCTGGGACCCCTGGCCTACAGGCTTACAATTTTTGGATCACCTAGCAGAATGGCTGCCTACACCGCTGAATGTCCCAGGTCACGGTAAAAGAACTATTCTGCCCAAAACTGGCTACTAAGATTTTGTGTGGAGTTGAGAAGCATTCGATCCCCTGCCTTGTCTTCACTGCGATCCAAAACTGTGCCAAGAGGTCTTTCCTCCTCAAAACAGCCACAACAGGCCATGAGTTTGGATGAAAGCTGAGCTACTGTTGTCACCACTCACAGTTTTATTTTTTACCTATGGTGAATCCACTATAGAGCACTTGGGCACCCTCTAGTGCAGTGATGGAGAACCTTGGCACCCCCAGATGTTTTGGAACTACATTTCCCATGATGCTCAACTACGCTGCAGAGTGCATGAGCATCATGGGAAATGTAGTTCCAAAACAACTGGGGTGCCAAGGTTCACCATCACTGCTCTAGTTCATGGGGTGCTAAACCTCTGGCCCTCCAGCTGTTGCAGAACTACAAGTCCCATCATGCCTCTGCTTTTGGGAGTCTTCCTTGTAACTGTCAGGCTTGCAATGCTTTATGGGACTTGTAGTTCCACAACAGCTGGAGGGCCACAGGTTGAGCACCCATGCTCTAGTTGATTCTCCCCAAGTGTAAATGGAAATGGCATAAGCTGGAGACAAGAGTGACTTAGCTTTAAAAAAAAAAAATCATTAGCGAAGCCTTGGCAGAAGGATCAAACTTTTTTTTTCAATCCACCAACAACAGAGGGATATATATATTTGGGTGGAGTTGCCCATAAGATTTCAGATGCCTAGCAAATACCTTAAGACAAGCCTAAAAATTAAAAAAAATAAAATCAAAATGGCAATGGACCAACACAACCGACTGAGTATCATAGAGGCGCAGGGGGGTGTGGACAACGCTTTGGGGGCGTGTCAATCTCACAGCTGCAGCCTCTGACCATGGAACAGCCGTATTTTTGCATCCACACTAGGCCTTATATAAGGAACCTGGTGCCAGGGAAGAATCCGCCTCTTCCTTCGTCTGCCACTGCAGCTCAGGAGATGTTATTCTTGGCCAAACCCTTCCGTTTCCTCAATGGCAAAAAGGAGCTTTTCTTTCAGCTGTTCGTAGCTTTTATATGGAGGCAGGTCCAGTCTGTTGAAGCTGAAAGCAGAGGACGACATGATATGAAACCCTGTGAGATTTTTGTTTTTTTTTACACAAGTCTGACTACATTAAATGCTATTCTAGATTTAGGTAGGTACTAATGGGTTGAATGACCTACCAGCTAAAGCAGAACAGCTGAATGCACAGCTAAAATACATATATAGGAGCTGTTTATCGCGAAACGGATATGGTTCATGGGTAATTTTTCTTCCTAAAGCCTATTTTACACAAAGCTTTTACAATGCATTTGCAGAGCTTTCAGCAAGTTTTGTTGTTCCCCATGATTAAGCTCCGGGGGGGGGGGTTAACACGTTGGGGGCGTGGCCTGGTCGGAGAACAGGCTGAGATTGCCACTGCAGTAGGACACTAGATGTGCGACTTCAAGGGGTTATCCTTCCTTTCTTGTAGATATTGAACACAGATCCTACTGGGAGTGCCGACCGTCACTTTAAACAAGCTGCTAGCAAGCTTCAGCATTTCTTGAAGCTTGTTGAAAGCCTGCTAGCAGCTTGCAATCAGCAGTCCCATTAAGATCTGTTTTCAGCAAACGTTAGCTGAGTGTCAAAGCTGGCAGTTTACAATGCTCTTGAAGCCCATGTGAAACAGGCCTAAATGTTATTTTAGATTTAGGTAGGTACTAATGGGTTGAACCACCTACCCAGCTAAAGCAGTACTCCAGGCAAACAGCTAAATGCACAGATAAAATACATATATGGGAGCTGTTTAAGAAACAGATGTTTCATGGATAATCACCACATTTTTCTTCCTAAGACCTATCTTACACAGGATTCAGCTTGTATAAGAGCAGAGTGAACAGCAAGCTTTTACAAAGTATTTGAAGCTTTTAAAGTACCACCCCGCTCCAGTTTGTAAATATCGAAGACAGATCATATGGGACTGTCTCTGTAAACAAGTTGCTAGCAGGCTTCAGAACTTCATGAAGCTTGTTGAAAAAGCCTGCTAGCAGCTTGTTTAAAGTGGAAATCAACATTCCCATTAGGATCTGTGTTCAACATTTACAAACTGGAGCTGAGAGATGCTTTAAGCTTCAGCAAAGCTCTGTCAAAGCTTGCTGATCACACTGCTCTTATACAAGCTGAAGCCTGTGTGAAACAGTACCATTCAGCTCAAATTTTGTAAATCTTGAACGCAGATCCTAATGGAAGTGCTGACTGTCACTTTAAACAAGCTGCTAATAAGCTTCTTATTGAATGCCCGCTGAAGCCTGCTAGCAGCGTGTTTAAAGTGACAATCTGCACTCTTATTAAGATATGACCTGAAGGGCGCTTTAAAGGTTTGGAGAAAGCTGCTTGAAGCTTGACAAAAGCTTGCTGAAAGTTTCATAAAAGCTTGCCGTTCACCCTGCTTTTATACAGGCTGAAGCCCATGTGAAACTGGTCAAACTCTATTAATCTCACTGCTGGAGTCCTCAAGTGATATGAGAAGCCAGGATGTGCTTCAAATTTCCATCATCTCTACAAACGTGAAATACAAGTACTAGGATTTTATCATGCTGATCCAATAAAGAGACAGTCATATGTTCTTCGTAGGTTAGCAACAACCTGGTTCTCTTTAACCACTTGCCGACAAGCTCACGCAAATTTACTGCGGCAGGTGGGCAGTGCTGCGCAAATCGCTGTACCTGTAGGCTGCTCGGGCGGGCGCGCTCCACCACCGGGAGCGTGCCCATGGGTCGGACGGACTCTATGTCTGCCGGCGACCCGCGATCACCTAGTACAGAGGCAGAACAGGGATCTGCCAGTGTAAACAAGCGGATCCCCGTTCTCACAGGGGATATGTCAGAGATCTACTGTTCCCAGTGATCGGGAACAGTGATCTCTGTCATGTCCCAGTGAGCCCGCCCCCCCCTACAGTTAAAACACACTATGGGAACACACTTAACTGCTGACACACTGCTAAAGAAGGTCAGAGACCAGCTCACATGCTACCTGCAGGTATAGCTGTACATCAGAAATATGCTGCAGTAGGTTGGTAGAAATTGATATATATTATATGATACTACCAAAGATCACTGACAATACAGCCCCTTTATTAATCAATGCTCCAACTTAACTACGCTGAAGGGTTGCACCAGCAGTACAAAAGGGCTACATGTTGGGCACCGGGACCTATGCTATGGGTCTTACCAGGTGTGACTCCTTGGCAGCCAAGTGTCTTTGCCAACTTTATCAATGCAAAACTTCTGGTGTCCATTACTTCCTGCAAGACACAACCGGAGAAGTCAGAGCTATACCAGCAGCAAGGGTGAGTGAAGAAGTGAACAAAGAAAGCAATGTAAAAATAAAATATGACAATGCATAAAACACTGCTATACATGTTAGTGCTTTACAGAAAAATCCTTCAATTAAATGAAATGCTGTTATAAAAAATAAAAGATTCAGTGCCAGTGGTCCCTAATGAAATGAATGCATAGGGTAGGGGAAGACAGGCAGGAAAGACATGCTCAGCATTCCTTTAGGCTTGTCTGTTCCCTAAACATCAATGCCTGCCACTGGTTAAAAGGTGAAGTATAGCCAAAGCTATTTTGGCTATACTTGTCCTATGGATCACAGGAGTGCAGTTTGTTCTTCACTCCTGTGACCCGTTTTTGGCCGACAGTGTGCTAAAGCTCGCTGTCGATGGACGTCACTCAGCCAGTCCAGGCTCTGGAAAGCTCCCAACTTTACAGTCAGGATCCATCCTGATGCCTGGACCAGCAGCTGGCTCAGACTCTCAGCATGCTGACAGCCTGAGCCAGCCCCTGCCACTCCCTCCCCAGCCCAGCGCTTCAGTGGGCGCTGAAGGGGCAGAACAGAGAGCCAGTGATGGACAGTCTCCCTGCTCAGATTGGAGCGGGAGAACTGAGCGATCAGCAGTGCTTGATCGCTCAGTTCTCAGGGTAGAGCCAGCGGAGGGCAGCTGCAACTGGCATCAGTGCTGCAGCATATAGGTAAGTATGTTTTTTTTCTGTTTGGTATTCCCGAACTTCTCTTTTAAGAAGCATGCACATCTAAGGAGTTGCCAGAAAAGTAACTGTATGCAAAGATCCCTGTGTCTGCAGTTTCATCAGAAAAGAGAAGAATATTCAAGCTGGAGGGATGTCTAAAAACGTCAGTAAATCTTTAAAGAACAGCAGATGAAAAGATAAGAGTGTGGGTGCTTGTTCTGCCTAGATATATTAAAGTAAAGCATTCAATAGAGATGAGCTCTGGTGTGTTTGAACACAAGTCCGAACCAGCCTAAGCTAATCCACCAGGAAGCTGTCACTGTGACTAGCCAATCAGAAGAGAAGGAGGCTGCGGGAAGGGGAATGCCTCCATCGCTTATGATTGGCTGTCCACAGCGAAAACTTCCTGGTGGGATAGCTCAGGCTGGTTTGGACACTTGAGCTCATCTCTAGCAGAAAATAGGTGAACATTTATTACCCTCCTACAGGCAAAAGCAGGGATCTTAAACCCTCACTTAAAAGAGAAGTATGACAAAAGCTTCTATGGCCATACTTCTCCTGTGGGTCACAGAAGTGCACTTAGTTCTGCACTCTTGTGACCCAGTCATCCAACAGTGGGCTAAAGCCTGCTGTAGGCTGACATCACTCAGCCGATCTAGGCTCCGCAAGGATACAGACTTTAATGTCGGGATCCACCCCGATGCCGGCAGCTATCTCAGCCTCTTAGCAAACTGCTGAGAGCCTGAGCCAGCTGCTCCAACCCCCTCCACAGCCCAGAGCTCCAGTGAGTGCTGGAGGGACTGAGCACAGAGCGGTGACTGACAGTCACTCAGAGTGGACCTTAGCGATCAGTGGTCTTTGATCACTCAGTTCTCAGTGAAGAGTCAGTGGGGGACAGCTGCAGCTCGGATGTTTGTTTATCTTGGAATCCCGCACTACTCTTTTAATCTTGCAGCCTGCCA
Source organism: Aquarana catesbeiana (assembly GCF_042186555.1). Taxonomy (NCBI): domain Eukaryota; kingdom Metazoa; phylum Chordata; class Amphibia; order Anura; family Ranidae; genus Aquarana; species Aquarana catesbeiana. The sequence continues at coordinate 276,741,070 of NC_133334.1, forward strand.
ATTCCAGCCAACAGAGAGGACATGCCAGAAGCCCATTTAGTACAGAATTCACCTGAGAGCTAAACTGAATTTGAGGCATGTGAGTGGCATTATATCGCTTACGAAAAGTGGCAGGTAGCAGGAGAGAATGCTGGGAGCAGTGGCTTATTACTGGCACACACCATAAGTGCCGATGTTTTTTTAATGATGTCACAGCAACAAGAAATCTGCTCCGTAATGTGGCAAAACAGAAAGGATAAAATGGCCACTGAAAAATATAAAGGCACAGAAGGAAAAAAAAGCCAAAAAAAAAAAAAACCTGGACTCTAACCTATGAGCTCTGAGAATCCGCCCACAGGAAGGCGGCAGGTTCCCGTCACAAACTGCAGCAATCTGATCCGCTTCTCGTTGTCAATTTCTTTCACCACCTGCAAAGAGACACATGAGCCTTAAAGCTGAACACTACATGGTCATTGTACATAATCAACTACAGTCCATCATTTCATTTTAACAGACTCCACTCCTCCAGGAAGTCTTTCTATAAGATTTGGAAGTGTCTAAGGGAAATTTGGGCCCATCCAACCAAATGAGAATATGTGAGGTCAGCTACCAATTTTGGATGAGAAGACCTGGCTCAGTGTCTGCATTCCAATTCACCCCAAAGGTGTTTATTAGGGGTGAGATCAAGTTTCTTTAAGCTTGGTACACACTATAAGTTTTTTTTGTCATTCAGAGCTCAGGAAAAGATCATGTACTAACCATGCAATGTTAGTACAGAAATCTCCCCGCTGAGCTACTGTATTCAGACAGGGGGACGCCAGAACACACCGGTCAATACGCTCAGTCATTGGCTGAGAGCGCTGATCGGATGCGGATCGGAAGACCTTTTTTGGGTCATGCCCCTTCTTCAGAAGACACGCGTTTGACTGGCTTCTGTCTGACCATGCACCCGGTTTCTATTGACCCGGACGATACTGTCCGATATTTGGCCCGTGTGTACGGGCTTTTAAACTGGTTCTAAAGGGAGAAGGTTTCTTACTTTAATGCATTCTCTGCATTAAGGTGAAAAACCTTCTACATGCAGCGCCCCCCCACCAACTCCCTCTTATACTTACCTGAGCCGGGATCTCGATCCAGCAATGTGCACAAGAGCAGAGGCTCTCTCCATCTTCATTGGCTGACACAGCAGTGGAAGTCATTGGCTCTCATTGCTGTCAATTACAGCCAGTGAGGAGAGAGCAAGAGGGTGGGGCAGAACCACGCTCTGTGTGTCAATGGGCTCACAGAGAGGGGCTCAGAAGCAAACACGCGCGAGTGCCCCCAGAGCAAGCAGGTTGTTATGGGGGCACTTGGTGGAGGCGGGGGAGTAAGAGCCGCTGGCAGTGGACCAGAAAAGAGGAGACTCCAGTCTGCTGTGTGCAAAACCATTACACAGAGCAGGTAAGGATAAAATGTTTGTTATTTTAATAAAAAATAAAAAAAAGTAATTGACTAAGTAATGACTAAGTTCCTCCACACCAAACTTATCCAACCAAGTATTTATGGAGCTGGCTTTGTACACAGGGGCACTGTCATGGGGGCTTTCCTCAAATTGTTTCCACAAGTTGGGAAGTGTATTATTTTTTAATGCTTTTCCATGAACAACCCCCTTATTTTAGACATATATAAGCATCTGAGTTCTCTGCACCCACCTGCCAGAACCACTGGACCTGCTTGCTGTTTTTTGTGTAGTGCCGATAGATTGTATTCTTTTGCCAGTCATTCATATCGATCTCCTGCATACCACACAGCATGAGCTGAAAGACAAAAAATAGGTTTAATATAATCAGTAACATTTCATTTTAACCACTTCAATACCGGGCAATTTCTCCCGCTTCCTGCCCAGGCCAATTTCCAGCTTTTAGTGCGGTCACACTTTGAATGACAATTGCGCGGTCACGCAACACTGTACCCATATGAAACTTTTCTCATTTTTTTTTTTTACACAAACAGAGCTTTTTTTGGTGGCATTAAATCACCACTGGGGTTTTTTTCAGTTTTCGCTAAACAAAAAAAGACCAAAACTTAAAAAAAAAATAAAAATGTATTTTTCTTTGTTTCTCTTAAAATAAAATTTTACAAATAAATAATCTTTCTTCATAAATTTAGGCCACAATGTATTCTGCTCCATTTCTTCGGTGAAAATAACCCAAATCACTGTTTATTATTTAGTCTGTAAGAAAGTCCACAAACTATGGGATATATATCTGAAAATCGAACGCTCCTGATGTGCTGATGGCCGATCTCATTTTTTGAGGCCTGAAAATGCCAGGACAGTACAAATGACCCCTTTTTCAAAATTAGACAGTCTAGGGCAGGGGTCTCAAACTGGTGGCCCTCCAGCTTTTGCGAAACTACAAGTCCCATGAGGCATTGCAAGGCACAAACATGACTCCTACAGGCAGAGGCATGATGGGACTTGTAGTTTCGCAACAGCTGGAGGGCCAAAAAATCTCACAGGGTTTCATATCATGTCGTCCTCTGCTTTCAGCTTCAACAGACTGGACCTGCCTCCATATAAAAGCTACGAACAGCTGAAAGAAAAGCTTCTTTTTGCCAGGGTATTTAGTAAGAGGCATGGCGAGTTTTTTTGAAGTTGTAATTTTTTGTCACAATTTTTTGGAAAATAAAGAAATAAAAATAATTGTTGTTTTTTTTTACAATTTTTCTTTTTGTTTTTTACATACTGTCACCAGTGCAGTATAGCGTCATCATATAACTGGTGTGGCGGTGATCAGGGACACTGACCACTGAAAGTATGTGAAATAAAAAAATACTAATTTAATAACCCCCCCACATTTTCTGGGGAACAAACCTGGAACACTTCACTCTGAATTTCCTGATGTACATAGTTTCTCCAAATCAGAAAGTACTAAAGCCAATCACCATCCAGACAAGTAGCATTTTTAGAGAGAGGTCAGCAATGGCTGCACCCGTCTTCCTCTCAGCACAGGTTTCCTTTGAGGACACGCTAGTGCAGTGATGGCGAACCTTGGCACCCCAGATGTTTTGGAACTACATTTCCCATGATGCTCATGCACTCTGCAGTGTAGTTGAGCTTCATGGGAAATGTAGTTCCAAAACATCTGGGGTGCCAAGGTTCGCCATCACTGCACTAGCGTGTAGACAGGCCTTACTAAAGTAGACAACTCTCATTTAGTGAACCTACCTCCAGTTCCTTCTCATCAAAGTACCGCAGCCACTCCAGGGGAACGACTTCATTGAAGCCATCCAGAAACGCGTTAGTCTGCTCCTCCACCCCACGTGTGAACCTCCAGTCTGTAAGGAGTCTGCGATAGAGAACTGAAAGTTACATCTCTGCTAGGGACAACGCTTGTATATTCCAGAATCCAGCATATAACATGAGGTACTCGCAAATAAAACGACAGCAGCCCAATCAGGTGAGGTTTAGCTGGACTGGGCGACAGTCTCACTGGCTGATGTCACCGTTATTGGACAGCTACTGAACGTCCAACTAGTATATACGGGCTGCTTTCCAAAGTCTCTGAACAGTTTCAATTCTTAGTGTCTTAAAGGATATCTAAAGGTAATTTTTTTTATTTTTATTTTTTAAAACAAACATGCCATACTTGCCTCCTCTGTGCAGTTAGTTTTGCACAGAGTGGCCCCGGTCCTCTTCTTCTGGGGTCCCTCAGCGGTGCTCCTGGCTCCTCCTCTTCTCCAGTACCCCGTCGGAGAAGCGCTCTCCCTCGGGGCTCCCTTGTCCTGTTGCTGCGTCTATTGACAAAGACAGCAGGACTCGGCCCCGCCCCCCACGTCAATGGATTTGATTGACAGCAGCGGGGGCCAATTGCTGCGCTGCTATCAATCTATCCAATCAGGACCCGAGACACCGGCTAGAGCTGGTGTGCTCGTTCCCGGCACGGGAGAGACAGGGCTCAGGTAAGTAAAACAGGGGGCACTGAGGGGCTGCTACACTAAAGGAGGTTTTTCACGTTAATGCATTAAGGTGAAAAACCTTGAGGGTTTACAACCCCTTTAAGGTGTCCAGACATATACGTGAGACAGCAATAAACAGCTCAGTCCAATCGCTCATTGCAATGCTTGCTTGAGGATTGAGCATAAAGTTTTTTTGAGATTCGAGGCATTTATTACTGCTGAGTGAGATTTTCTAACTTCCCATTGTGTGCCAAAAAAGATTTTAAACAGGTACTTTAAAGCTATGTAAAAGAGGACGCTGTCGCTAATGCCTATTGGCTATATTCAAGTGATACTAAAAGGTATAAAAAGAGTAATAACTCTCTCAAAAAAATGCGGACTTTGTGGGTATAACATGAGGCAGTAAATATAAAAGTGTATCTTTATTACAAAATTGTTAAAATGACATAGAAATTACAAACAACAACACCCTTTACTTGACAAGGTCGACAGATACCCAATAGGAAAGACGTGGAAGCATGGGTCCTTTCAATAAGTTGGTGAAAAATCCATGTATTGTGCAGAAGAAAGGTACGTATATAGATCAAGGGATTAGGTCCATCAACTCAGGACAAGCAAGCATGGAGGAGTTCATGGACCTAATCCCTGGATCTATACGTCTCCTTGAGTGCCCCCACACAGAATCGCTTTCCACAGGGGCACTCGTGCGGGCACGCTCCCGAGTCTCCCTGCTGTGTCCAATGACACAGACAGCAGGACTCGGTCCCGCATCATTGGATTTGATTAACAGCAGCAGGAGCCAATGGCCAAATCCAATGATGCAGGACCGAGTCCTGCTGGCAATGGCTGCCAATGGCTCCTGCTACTATCAATCTATCCAATGAGGACCCGAAACGGCGGCTGGAGCTGTTGTACTCGGTCTCGTCATTGGAAAGACCTAGTTCAGGTAAGTAAAAGAGGGGCTCTGCACTACAGAAGTTTTTTTCACCTTAATGCATAAAATGCATTAAGGTGAAAAACCTTGAGGGTTTACAACCCCTTTGAGTTTCCAGGCTCATTAAGATCTATGGGAACGCTTCTGAATTGCACGTGCTCAGTTGTGTGCAGGATTTCAGCAGGCATTGTCCTCCTACTACAGGAATTGCCACCCTTTTTCTACTATGTATTGGTCAGCACTGATATCGCAGCTGCGACAAAAATCTGAGCCTGAACCTTGCAAATTCGCATAAGAACTGCATCAAAAATGCACCTGAACTGCTGAACAAATGTTTTTTTGTTTGCAGTGAAAACGGACATACAATTCACACCGGACGCATGTGATCCCAGCCTTATGGACATGCAACTGTCAGAGTTATTTCAAGCTACATACGTGATAAATTCTTCTTTATTCTCCTCCGTCACGCAGATGTTTTCCCCGTCCTCTTTCAGTTTATGAGAGGTCACTTCTCCTAAGATCTCCATGTCCTGCACAAAGTACAGCTCCAGGTCACACTCCTCCAGATTATTCTCCCTGCAGAGGACAGAGGGGATAACATTTTTGGTTAAAATATAAAAGATGAGGTTGCATCGAGAAATAGATGCCTAACATTCCATGTTTTAAAATAGTGTGCGCCCGCGATATCGCCAAAAAACTATGGTGCCCAAAAATCATCATAGGTGATGCTTTAAAAGCCGTTACAGCTCATCAATTTAGAGTTACCTAGGAGCTCTTGTGTTAGAATTATTGTTCTAACTCTGACGTTCGCAGCGATATGTCACATGTCTAATGCGACACACATGCACCCTTTTGCGTTTTCGCAGGTGTGCAGGGCAACGGGGGTTTTGGCAATTTAAAAAAAAAAAAAAATGTTAATATATTTTATTACCTTTTTTTTTTTTTTTTACTTTTTTTTTTTACTTTTTCCTTTTATTTCACATACACATTTCAAACCCCTATGTGATAGCATTAGGCAGGTGACAGTTACTCTTTTTGGAGACATTAGGGGTCTAATACCAATTTCCCCCCGCCCTTCACACCATCTAACCAAGCACAGTTTTGCTTGATTAGATGTGTCTCCTGACTGTTCTGGCCAAGAAAGTCTGAAAATGAAACTGGAACAGACCAGTGGCGTCGCTGGGGGGGGGCTGCACCCAGGTGGCACCAGTGGGTAGCATCACTGCTAACACCGCCCTACACCGATCTGCTCCTCGCGGCTGTATCTCTCAGTGAAGTGGACCGAAGCCGCCTCCCCCTCCTCTCTGTTTACATCCACACAGGAGGAGGAGGAGCCCGAGGGATACACCACTATGACTGTATATCTGTCCGCGCTGTTCTGAGGTCTGTACACTACTATATGTAGATGGACATGTGCAGGGGGGGGGGGGCTATGGGAGGGGAGAGGGGGTCTAAACTGAAGGGGGGGGAATTTGCACTCTGGGGGTGTCTGCACTGAGGGGGTGTCTATACTGATGAGGGGTCTGTACTGAGGGTGGGGGGTCTATACTGAGGAATAAGGATGGGCTCGTGCATGTATTCGCAAACCCCATTTGCCCGAGCCCGCCAGGAAGCTGGCACTGCGCAGCGCTGATCACAGGCAGTGAGACATTTCCTGATCCACGGCTGCACAGATCGGGAAATGTCATACTGCCTGTGATTAGCGTTGTGCAGTGCCGGCTTCCTGGCGGACTCGGGCATGTGGGGTTGAGAACACGCCAGAGCCCATCCTTACTGAGGACAGGGGGTCTGTACTGAGTGAGGGGGGTCTATACTGAGAGAGAGAGGGGTCTGTACTGAGGGGGGACTATAGTTGGTAGGGGGGGGGGTTGTGACACCAATTTTTTACGCACCGGGTCACACCAACTGTAGTGATGCCACTGGAAGAGACATCCCATCCGGTTTCATTGCTCGCATGTGAGATGGAGGTATGGATTTGCCTCGGTCTCACTACAGTCTCTCTCTCCCCGCCAGCGGGTGTGTTCCTGGGTGTCAATAAGCACGGGAACCACAAAAGGAGGGCGGGTCGTCGGCGGGAGGGAGGCACCGCGCGGCCGGCTGTGTGAAAGTGGTCGGCAGCTATAGGGATGCCACATCACTTTTAATTTGAAGCAGGTCGCTGGCTCTACAAAACCCACACAGGCTGATGGCTGCTACTACAGCCATCAGCTTGTGATTAAAGGTTCACTCTTTGGACGTACATAGTACACCCAAAGAGCTGAACTGGTTATGAGAGGCTCTCACTCTCCCTGCTGGATCGTTTATTTTAACCACTTCAGCTCCAGATGGTTTTACCCCCTTCATGACCATTTTTTTGATATTCAGCACTGCGCTACTTTTAACTGGTATCTGCGCGGTCATGCATCACTATACCCAAACAAAATTTATATCATTTATGTTTTGGCCGTGATGATGAAGTGGATAATGTGCAGTCCCCAAAACACATTGGATGTAGCAACGTCTAAAGTTTTTAAATGAACTTCATCTTGGACTCCAAATCATGGTGTGGCGTTTTGATTTTCATGCTTAGACACATCTATAAGGCAGATAAAAATACAAACCTATCAAGAACACCAGAAGAAAAAAACAAAAAAAGAGATCAATGGGGTTGATTTACTAAAAGCAAACAGACTGTACACTTTGCAAGTATAGCTGCACTCATTTTCCTTAGTAAATGTAATGCGGTGAAGCTTCACTTTGTAAAGAATACCCAATCAGGTGCAAGGAAAAACAAAAAAAAACAATTTTTGCTTGCACATGATTGGATCATGGAAATCAGCAGAGCTTTACCACATCTGGGGAAAATAAGTGCAACTGCTCTTGCAAAGTGCACAGTCTGTTTTCCTTTGGTATATCTACCCCAATGAGGCTTAGCTGCACTCACTTGATCCAGATAACAGAATTGTAGAACTCGGGGTCAATGGACTCCAGGTCTTGCAGCGTTGGCTTCTTGTTAAGCATCCTCTTGTAGAACGGCAGGGTAAATCCGGTGTCTATGAACTTGCCGTGGTAGAGAGCCTATACAGGAGGGAACCACAGAATTAAAAATTGCAATTTCAGGAACAATAGATACATCATCCGCCCAACACAATGGGGGTTGATTTACTAAAGGCAAATAGACTGTACACTGTGCATGTGCAGTTGCTCCAGAGCTTAGTAAATGAGGGGAAGCGCTGCTGATTTCCATCATCCAATCATGTGCAAGCATAAATGCTGTTTTATTTTCATTTTCCTTGCATGTGATTGGGTATTCTTTGTAAAGTGAAGCTTCACCTCATTTACTAAGCTCTGGAGCATCTTCCCTTTTAGAGGGCAACTGCACCTGCAAAGTTGCCTTTAGTAAGGACCAATTCACTCTACAACACAAAGCGGTAGGAGCAATTCGCCGCTCTGGCCACGCTAGGGGGCAGTGTGGTGCGCGATTTATTGTATCGCACGCTGCTCTCTTTGTTTTTTTTTTTTTTATATGAGCTTTATTTGAAGTGGACAAAACGTTCACTTCATTCGCTGCAATGTCCGGTGCTGCACAGCCTGACACTGCAAGTGCGACTTGGTCCAGTGCGCTGCGATAAAATGCAGCATGTCTGCATTTTATTTTAGCACGCTGTGTTGTAGTGTGAATGGGACACATAGGAAACAATTGTTTCCTGCGGCGACAGACATGTTACCATGCGATAAATTGTCTGTCGCCACACATTAGGGATGCGCCGATACCTTTTTTTTTACAATGAGTACCGATACTTTTTTTTTAGTACTCGCCGATACCAATTACCGATACCTACCGCAACTGTTTTGTTTTAACTTCAGCTGTCAGCAATGGTACAAAGCATTGAAAAGTTATTTACAAATGAAATACATTGTTTTTTTTTTAATTTTGCACTTTTTCAATGTGAAATGTGTAAATATATGTTAAAATATATGTGTCAAAATATTCACTAACAAAGCAAACAAAAAAAAAAGTTTTAATTGTTTATCGTTTATGAAATAGAAGTGAACAAAAGAAAAAAAGCAGGAAAATAATAATTAAATGGAGGAGAATAGGGAGTTAAATAAGGCCGATTAGAGTAAATTAAGGGTTACTAAGGGGTTAAACAGAGAAACATTTGTTCATCCCTTTGATCTGTAGATGAAGAAACAGAAATATACAAAAAGAAACAATGTTTCTTTTTATTTTAGTGTTTTAGCATTGTTAATAAACATTGTCGGCTGCTTTTTTTTTTTTTGACAGCTCCAATTACCGGACTTCTTTAACACAGAGGAGACTCACTGACAGCTCAAAGAGCCGAGCCTGAAGGTATTGGTTTCAAGTATCGGTGCATTTGCACGAGTACTGATACTTGTGCAAATACTAGGTATCGGCACCGATACTAGCATCGGTGCAACCCTACCACCAGGGCTTTTGAACCACAACCTCTGGCTCAGACCCTTTGGTGCCTGCTCACCACAATCACTTGTAAACACAGAAGTCCGGTTTCTGTTTTTACAAGTGACAGCTCCGCACTCTGTGTACAACCCTCATGAAGTCTGCACTCTGTATGTAATGCAATCCTGGTATTTAATGCCCCTTTAAGACCCTCCTAATGTTTGTGAAATCTGACCACACCCACTATTTGATGTGATTTGGAGGGCGTGTGTGTGTGTGTGGGGGGGTTTTGGGGGGTCGTGGTTGAGTTCCAGCACCTATTGTTTGAGGAAAACAAAGCTCTGCCTACCACACATAGTATGAATTGTCCCCAAATCCACCCCGAAGTCTTCCGCTTACCATAGCGATGAAGCGGCCAATGAAGCGGAAGTAGGTCAGGTGGTCCGGGTTGATGGACGAGGCCGGGTTGATCTGCAGGCAGTAGTTGTTCTTCCCCGCGTATTCGAAAAGGCAATACATGGGATTCAGAACCTCGTGGGACAGTAAAAAGAACCACTCTCTGATGAGGGTCGAAAGGGGTCCATCGGAAAACAAGAGAGTCGGGGAACAAAACAGAAAAAAATGACGAAAGGACGGGTTTGGGTGGGGGGTAACAAGGTGGAGATGACAAGGAGAAAAAAAAAAAAAAAAAAAGCACAATTTAGACAATAGTACAGAAAATTGGCTTCAATCTGTAATCCTGAGCACGGACCCTAAAGTGTCTCTCCAGTTCTGTAACAGATACTATGAAATCTATAATTGTCATATCAATCCATTGTGACCTCCAATAATAAATTATTGTCCAGACCTATCAAATTAAAAAAATGACAAATTCTCTTTCCGGAATGGAAAGCCAAAACCCTCGGGTCACATTACATGCTGCTTGGTATATAAAATAAATCATTTCCCAGCATCTGTATAAATACAAACATTGTATTCAGTGTACTAAACCATTTCGGTGAACCTAACCTCCTAATGTTAGGGGACTATAATGCATATTTTTATACCGAGATAGGCAAGATTCATATCGTTTGCAAAAAGCTTTTATGTATCCACCTATCATTTTATCCAAAGCTGGAGTTTCACATTAGGTAATAACATACAGAAGACGTCACACAGCTTATCTAAGGGGTCATTTACCCAAAACCCAGAAGGGAGTATTCTGTCCGCTGACAGGTTGAAGGTTGAACGATTTCCATGCTGAGAGCTCCCCGTATCCTGTCCGTGGTTCTACCCTGTGGTAGAACAGCTTGACGTCACCTACCATAGGGTAAAACCACTGGGAGGACACAGAGAGAGAGAGAGACACACACAAGAGCCAAAGGACACCGAAGATGCAACACCACACACGATGCAAGTACCGAGGGATTTTCAGAAGACCCCCGAAAAGCCAGTGAATAGATATCAGAACCCAGAACCAAGAAGGACACAGAGGAGCTGAACCACTATCCAGGAGATGATGAGCTGTATAAATTCATTGACAGAGAAACCAAACAGGAAAAGGAACCTCAAATGAACCCTTATGGCAACCAAGAGAAAAAGCCATAGGAAAAAAAAATAAAACAGTAGCAAACACAGACTAACAATAGACAAGAAAAAGAAATCAGTTGGAGCCCTAAAGGGAAACTATAGCAGATTTGTACAATAATATATGACTAAAGGCAAAACTTCTTTTTTTATAGTTTTGGATAGAGTAGAGATGGATTAGAACCCCTGTCAGTTTTTATTGCTGTCTGTGTCCCCATTAGGAAGATTCACCCTCTCTGTTTGTCCTGTTTAGCATTCTCATTGAAAGTAAATCCCAGATTTTGGGTTGTCAACCAAAAATTTTAAGAGGGGAAATCTTCCAATGAGGACACTAGTTCTGGTGACCTGGGGGGGGGGAGCACAAGAGATTCCCTTAAATTGGTTGTAAACCCTTTACAAGTACTTTAAACTACAGGCAAGCCTATAATTAGGCTTACCTGTAGCCATAGGTGTGTGCAGCCTAATGCATTAGGATGTGCACCCTTAAGCTCAAACACACATGCATGTGTATGTATCTAAATATATATGACTCCGGCACATTGATCTCCCTGCTGGCACAGTGAAAGAGAAGAGCATAAACACTTCTCTTATGGCAGAACCGGTAAGAGGGAGATCTTTTCCGCGTTCCTGTTGCTACACAGAGCGATAACACTAATGCACATGGGGTGATTAGGGTGTGCCTGGGCACACCCGGCACACCCTGTGCACACGCCTATGCTTGTAGCTACACTGGATATCTCCTAAACCGTGCATGGGAGTGGAAAACTCCCTGTATTTGCATGTGCCGACGTCATCGGCACATGCGCACTTAAAGTGGAGGGCCACCCTAAAAAAAAAAAAAATTACATCAAAATGTTCCTAACAATCTGGAGAAAAAAAATGAAAAAAAAAAATTTTTTTTTAACTTACCAGAAATGGCTGTTGCTAGGCAGATCGTCCTAATCATCTGCCACTTCCTACACCGCGGTGATCTTCAGTCTTCTCCTCCTCGCGTTGTCTTCTGGGGAATGGGGGGCACTGTGTTCTGGGAACTGTGTGTGTGTCCCACAACACAGCGTGCCTCATTCACAGAAAGCGCTGCGTGACTCGCGAATGCGCAGTAGGAAACGGGCAGTGAAGCCGCAAGGCTCCACTGCCTGTTTCCCTTAGTTCGAATGGCGGCGCCGGGACCCGAGAGCCGAGGGACGGGTCAGACTTGGGCGGCCGACATCGCGGGCACCAGGGACAGGGCCGACATCGCGGGCACCAGGGACAACGTGCCGTTGCGTCAGTTGTACTTTGCCATCACCTGCGGCATACGCGGGAGTGAAGTCATCGTGGCTCCTGCCAATCACAGCGCTGGAGCCGCGATACCTGGACGTAACCCCCTCGGGGAGATGTCGACTGCTGGAGCGGTGAACAAGGACCGCTGCAGGGGCTTCGATCTCGGGTAAGTAATTCATAATCATAATGAGCTAGTATGCTATGCATACTAGCTCATTATGCCTTTATCTTGCAGGCTTTTTTTGGGAATTGTTAAAAAGGGTTTACAACCACTTTCATTTGCAGAGATTTCCTCTCACTTCCTGTTTTGGCTATGGGACAGGAAGTGAAGGTAAATCTCCCCAATGGGACACAGATGGCAAAAATAAACCTTACAAGGGGATATATTACTCGATTCAAAATGTCTATAGTTCTACTTTAAAAAAAAAAAACAAAAAAAAAATCTTCAGTGCAATTTTAGGATTTCTCCCCAATGCCATTTTTGTGAATCAATTTAGGTCTAAGCTGACCGTTCCCTGCAGTGAAGATACAGGAGCAAATAACAATGCTCCAAAAGAGACAGCTTCTATATGCCGCAAGCAAATATTACTGCCTGCTATAGATTCCCTTCAATGACAGCTCTAAATTGGTAGAGATAGCGCCTTCTTACCTGGCAATACCGCCGTAGTCCAAACCCTCTTCACCGCGCATAATGATGTAAAGCCTACGGCGGAGATCGTACGGCTTCATATTCATGATCTGGGAAGGTTACATGGTGTTAGAAGAACAATGGTCTCCTTTTTTGCAAGCTCAGCATTTATCTGAAGACATTGCACAAGCGAAAAGTCACCCTGATTAATGTGACTAAATGGTTGGGCTACTCCCTACTGATTCAAATCATATCTTACTGAGGCCTATACAATGTGCTTGTCTACACCGGGGGTTACATAGTTACATAGTAGGTGATCTTGAAAAAAGACACAAGACCATCAAGTCCAACCTATGTGTGTGATTATATGTCAGTATTACATTGTATATCCCTGTATGTTGCGGTCATTCAGGTGATTATCTAATAGTTTCTTGAAACTATCGATGCTCCCCGCTGAGACCACCGCCTGTGGAAGGGAATTCCACATCCTTGCCACTTTTACAGTAAAGAACCCTCTACGTAGTTTAAGGTTAAACCTCTTTTCTTATCATTTTAATGAGTGGCCACAAGTCTTGTTAAATTCCCTTCCGCAAAAAAGTTTTCTCCCTATTGTGGGGTCACCAGGATGGTATTTATAAGTTGAAATCATATCCCCTCTAAAGCGTCTCTTCTCCAGAGAGAATAAGTTCAGAGCTCGCAACCTTTCCTCATAACTAATATCCTCCAGACCCTTTATTAGCTTTGTTGCCCTTCTTTGTACTCGCTCCATTTCCAGTACATCCTTCCTGAGGACTGGTGCCCAGAACTGGACAGTATACTCCAGGTGCGGCCGGACCAGAGTCTTGTAGAGCGGGAGAATTATCATTTTATCTTGATCCCCTTTTTAATGCCAATATTCTGTTTGCTTTGTTAGCAGCAGCTTGGCATTGCATGTCATTGCTGAGCCTATCATCTACTAGGACCCCCAGGTCCTTTTCCATCCTAAATTCCCCCAGAGGTTCTCCCCCCAGTCTATAGATTGCATTCATATTTTTACCACACAAATTCTTATACCTTCCTCCGAAAGTTTTAGAGAATTTAAAGTGGAGTTCCAGGCAAGTTAGATTGGGTCAGCTTACTGGAATGTATGTATATGTCACCGTAGAGCTAAGGATTCAATGAGATCTCAAGGTGGTGTCATAGGTAACCATTCATATATTGACTGCCATCAATGATAGGTAAGCTTAGCCAATGCTGCCTTCCTCAGACCGGGGGATCCAGTACCATAGGCAAAAAACAAAAGCAAAAATGAGCACCGGCCTAGTGCATTACATACATTTACTGATATAAAAAAAAAAGAAGTGCATAGTCTCAATAGTCAAAGACAGAATTAGCAGTAAAAGCATAACGTGGCAGGGAAATTTTTGTTAAAGATGACAAGCACAGGACCCTGATGTCAATCAGACTTGCAAGCTGACACGTTTCAAGGGACCTACCTTCTTCTTTTATTTTTTTGCTCTGAAGAAGAGGGCATGTCCCTTGAAACACGTCAGTAAGTCTGAGTGACAGGGTCCTGTGATTGTCACCTTTAACAGAACTTCCCTGCCACTTGGATTGTGCTTTTTACTGCTAATTCTGCCTTTGACTATTGTGACTATGCACTTGTTGGTTTTAATCTCAATAAATGTATGTTTGGTACTGCACTAGGCCTTTGCGCCTTTCTGTATTTTGCATTGGGCCAGCTTACATGTAATGTCCAGAAGACAGCTGGGGCTGCTAAAATTCTCAGTGTGTATTCTGGGCCAGATACAGTGTGAACTTTGATCTTCTGGTTGCTGCTCCTGCACCTACCCATCCCAATAGAGGAATGATAAGAGTCGTTCATCTGGCACCTCGTCCATTTAAAAGAAGGATTTTGTTATTTTTTAATGAATACAAGGAGTTCTGTGATTGGACAAGGTGGGGAGGAAGGGCAGATGAAAGCCACAATTTGCCTTTGTCCAATCATAGAACTCCTCGCATTCACTAAAAATAACACAAGATATTTTCTTTATACACAAGGGACCGAGAGAGCGACCCCCTATCATTACTGTACAAGCCTGGAATTCACAATAGACAGCTAGGTAACTAAGCTGGCCCAATCTAACATTTCAAAAGGAGTTCCACCTTAAAACAGATGAATGGGTTGTTTTTTTTTCTTTGCCCTTCCGCCGCCGCCCCCTGTCCATGTGTCCAGCCCCTTTCAAGACGCCCCCTGTCCATGTGCCCAGCCCCTTTCAAGACGCCCCCTGTCCATGTGCCCAGCCCCTTTCAAGACGCCCCCTGTCCATGTGCCCAGCCCCTTTCAAGACGCCCCCTGTCCATGTGCCCAGCCCCTTTCAAGACACCCCCTGTCCATGTGCCCAGCCCCTTTCAAGACGCCCCCTGTCCATGTGCCCAGCCCCTTTCAAGACACCCCCTGTCCATGTGCCCAGCCCCTTTCAAGACGCCAGGCGTATGAATTACAATTGCGGAGATGGGGGAGGGGGTGTCTTTTGAAGCACCAATTAGAGCCAGAGGCTCCAATAGGCTTAAAAACAGGGTGTTGTGTGACGACAGCGAATTAATTTTTGCTATTTTCACGCTAAAGTTCCTCCCCGGGAATCAGGAGGTAGGTCGTGAGACCTATTTCCTGATTGTTCCTTTCAAAGCTAGGCATCCAATGAGATCGCCTGACGCTTTGGCCAGAGAGGAGACGGAAGAGGCCGCGGGAGGAGCGGACATTGGAGCCGCTGCCCGCACGGCAGGAGAGGATGCCCTAGCCCTAGATTGGGTAGGCTGGCGCGAGGGGATGTCTGTCAGTCCCGCGGGCCGGGCGGGGAGTTCTGGGCTGGATGCATTTCCATCCCGTGCCGCGGGCCGGGGGGTGGATGTCTGTCAGCCACGTGCCATGGGCCTGGGAAGGGGGGGTGGGTGTACTTGTTTGCCACCCCCCCCAAAGGAAAACCTCACCAGCCGCCACTGATCCTGATTCCTATGTAAACACTGAGTTATAAGAGACTGAATAATAAAATAATAATATATACATGACACAGTGATAAATATAGTTCCCTGCACAGAAAATCTGAAGAATTGGTGATAATCAAAACACAATCTCCTGTATTACCTGCTGGAAAGAGTCTTCAAACAACGTCTGTCGTGATACACTGATCTTCACATGACTGGGGAGTGTGTTTGACTAAAGGAAAAATAGAGAGGAAATAAATAACTCATGTATGCTATCAAGACACTAACAATGGTGGGTTTGTAGTTTGCATTGAAGAGATGTACTGCATGCAGGTTTTTTTTTTCTTTCTTTTGCCCATACATACACTTTAACTTAGACATCAAAGTATAGTTTGTAGTGACTGCGCTTATTGCACAATATAAGACCTGCTAGAATTCAGTCCACTAATTTCTCAACCACAGTTCGGCCACAAAGAGTTAAAGCCTCTCAGAGACCCCCTCTCACATACCGGCAGCTCGTTGAGAACACAGAGAGCTTCAGAAGGAGTCGCTCTGTTCAGAAACCGGAAAGCACAGGGGGTGACATACAGGTAGAGGAGAGAGGGTGTTAGCTTGCTGGGACAATCAGTTTTTTTGGGGGGGGGGGGGGCATGACCTCCTTTAGAAAGCAACTTGATAAAGGAGGCCATGTCCCCGAAACTCATTGTCCTGAATTGCTCTGTGTTCCCGACCAGCAGTCAGTACAGCAGAGCACCGCTCCAGCCTGTCGGCTTCTCAATCAGCCCGGCGTGCTACGGAGTGTCAGCTGCCAGCAACATATCCAGGAGGGCGAAATAGTAATCTCGTTGTATGATGATGATGAGTCTTTGATATGATTACGTTTTATTGGATCTTAAAGTAAAAAGGAGTTACCTGCACTAGGGTCTTCAAGCTCTTTTATTCTGTTGATTTAGTATACACTTTAAATCAGGGGTCATCAAACTACGGCCCTCCAGTTGTTCAGCAACTACAATTCCCATCATGCCTAGTCATGTCTGTGAATCTCAGAGTTTTACAATGCCTCATGGGACGTGTAGTTCCACAACAGCTGGAGGGCCGTAGTTTGAAGATCCCTGCTTTAAATCAAGTCTCTCTTGACAGTAAGAGAATTGCACATTGAAGAACTGGTCCGGTTTATGTACTTTAGGTTCTCCACCGTGATTACTTACATGGCACAGAAACCTAAACTGATGATATTTCCAACGAAAGCTTCTACTTCGGTCATAGGCTCCGGGTGATCCTCCAGATTTAACCCTTTAGAAAACAAAGAATATATTTTTTTTTACATGAAAGCCATACCCCCTCTGTTATGAGTAGCCGCAGCCCCTGCACCCTTTCTTGCCCATAACCTGCAGATAATTTGGAATGCCAGCTACGGTGTGTTGCCACTCCTCCTGCTCAGTACCCAATGGCTGAATGGATCTAAACCTAAAACAGAAGAGGAGATCGGCTCCTACAGAAAAGTTGGCGCTTTCCTTCCTGTTTCAATGTCAGTCGAGCCGGTGGGGGGCCGGCACAGACGCACCAGAGTTTACACTGCCTACCAGGAATCTAAAGCTGGCCATGGACAGATCGAAATTTCAGCAGGAACCAGACAAATTTTGTTCCATCTATGAGCTGGCTGGTTGTACCCCACTCCCCCCCCCCCACCACACCAAATAAAGTGCCATTTGTTAATGAGACGTGGGGAAGGAGGCCTTAACCGCTTGCCGACCGCCGCACACAGATGTACGTTGGCAGAATGGCACAGGCAGGCAAATGGCCGTACAGATACGTCCCTTTAAATTTGCCGCCTATCGGGTTCTCCCGCTGTGGGAGCGTGCCCGTGGGTCCTGGGAACTCTATGTTCGCCGGCGACCCGCGATTGCGGTGTGGGGAGGTAGAACAGGGAGGTGCCTATGTAAACAAGGCTCCACTGCTCCCTGTCATCGGGGGAAGTGATCGCTGTCATGTCAGTGGAAGCCCATCCCCCCCACAGTTAGAATCACTGGACAATGGGTTCAAAATAGTGTCAAAAGTTTCCGATGTGTCCGCCATAATGTTGCAATCACGATAAAAATCGTAGATCGCCATTACTAATAAAAAAAAAAAAATTCATTGAAAAAATGCCATAAATCTATCCCCTATTTGGTAGATGCTATAACTTTTGCACAAACCAATCAATATAGGCTTATTGCGATTTTTTTTTTTACCAAAAATATGTAGAAGAATACATATCGGCCTAAACTGAGAAAAAAAAATTGTTTTTTTTTATATATTTTTTTGGGGATATTTATTATAGCAAAAAGTAAAAAAATATTGCTTTTTTTTTCAAAATTGACGCTCTTTTTTTGTTTATAGCCCAAAAAATAAAAATCGCAGAGGTGATCAAATACCACCAAAAGAAAGCTCTATTTGTGGGGGAAAAAAGGACGTCAAATTTGTTTGGGTGCAACGTCGCACGACCGCGCAATTGTCAGTTAAAGTGACGCAGTGCCGAAGCGCAAAAAGTGCTCTGGTCAGGAAGGGGGTAAATCCTTCCGGGGCTGAAGTGGTTAAAGCGGAATTTTTTCTTTTGGGTGAAGTTCCACTTTAAGCTGGCCATAGTTGGATCGAAATTCAGCTGAAATATCTGTGAGCAGCTGAAATTTCAATCCATCTATGGCCGCTCCTGTTTTACAGAAGTAGAATTAAAGATTTACTTTTTTTTAACAGGATGTTGGAAAATGTTCATTCCATCAGCGGCTGCAGTGCTGAGCAGTGCTTCCTTATAGTGTAGGAGTCCCCGCTGTGTTATTGTATTCTGAGGATTCCTCCATTTAACTCAATTATGTGGATGTGAAAGTCCATTTTGTTTCTTTTTTTTTTCGAAAAAAAAAAAAAAAACATGATCTATCTATATAGAGGCCGGCCTTAAACTGTAGTTATCATACTTACCCTGAGTCAAAGCCAGGCCTGGGATCCTTAAACGTTGTGGTACGAGAGTTGTGATCCACAAAGTAGCGAACTCCCTCGTTGGTATATTTCATTTCCCATCCTGGAGGTAGTGCTGGCTCCTGGATCATACTAAAAAAAAAAGACAGAAAGGGATTACACAGGGGTTCTGCTGTCTAGACCAGACATTCTCAAACACGGTTATGTGAAAATCTTAGGGTTCCTCCAGAGGTTGCTAGAAGTTCCTTGAGTTGTAATTTATTGACCTCCTAATGGATGGTGCTTGTAAAGTTTTGGGTCCAACACCAATTGGCGAAGCCAACAGCATGACAGCAATGACCTTTTTAGCTGTTTGTAAGGATGGCAATTCTGACACCCACTTTAAGGGACCACCAAAAAATATATTTTAGCAGGGGTTCCCCGAGACCTCAAAATTATTTCAATGGCTCCTCTGGGGTGAAAGGGTTGACAAAGGCTGATCTAGATACTGGACCACAATCAGAACCTACATTAGACAGGTTTACTGCTCTGCTGGAGAGGCACTCTGGGATCTGAGGGAAGTGAGAGGCACCTACAGCTGCTATGCCCGCCCCCTACCCTATTCACAGAAGCCTTTGTATTTTGTGAATGTGTTCACATAATACAAAGGCTTCTGTGATTGGTTAGGAGGAGGGGCGGGCATAGCAGCTGCAGCAACTCTCCTGTTCAAGATGCAGAGCTCAGAAGAATTAGCATCGATCTCCCTGAACTACAGCGATAAAAAGCCGTCCTCCAGGAGTACTCTAACGCTGTCAGATATAATTATTAGAGCTACGCCCAGGAGGTTTCATGCACCTCCTTGGACTTAACTCATAGTGTGCCTTCATTTTTTGACAAAGAAGCTGAATTCCTGGAATTTAGCTTTCGGATAAGTGTATTTCAATTATTTGTCTGGTGTTCAGCTCAAATGCAACAATTTTATATCTAACTTTCATGCTCTTCTAACTCAGGGGTCTACAAACTTTCTAAACAAAGGGACAGTTTACTATGATTCAGACTTTAGAAGGACCGGACCGTAACCAGTGGGAGTAGAAAATGTCCTGGTGTCGGTAATAATGCCCCATTATTGGTGTCAGTGGGAGGGATAGTGTCCCATCACTGGTGTCAGTGGGAGGAATAATGCCCCGTCATTGGTGTCAGTGGGAGGAATAATGCCCCATCATTGGCATCAGTGGGAGGAATAGTGCCCCATCATTGATGTCCGTGGGAGGAATAGTGCCCCATCATTGGTGTCAACGGGAGGAATAATGCCCCATCATTGGTGTCAGTGGGAGGAATAATGCCCCATCATTGGTGTCCGTGGGAGGAATAGTGCCCCATCATTGGTGTCAACGGGAGGAATAATGCCCCATCATTGGTGTCAACGGGAGGAATAATGCCCCATCATTGGTGTCAGTGGGAGGAATAATGCCCCATCATTGGTGTCAGTGGGAGGAATAATGCCCCATTGTGTCAGTAGGAGGAATAGTGCACCATCGTTGGTGTCAGTGGGAAGAATAGTGTATCATTGTTGGTTTCAGAGGGAGGAATAGTGCCCCACTGCGTCAGTAGGAGGAATAATGCCCCATTGCGTCAGTAGGAGGAATAATGCCCCCCTGTTGGTGTCAGTGGGAGGAATAATGCCCCATCGTTGGTGTCAATAAGAGGGATTATGCCCCTTTGTTAGTGTCAGTTAGAAGAATAAAGCCCCGTTGTTGGTGTCAGTGGAATAGTGTCCCATTGTTGGTGTCAGGGGGAGGAATAATGTCCCATTGTTGGTGTCAGTGAGAGGAATAATGCCCCATCATTGGTGTCAGGGAGAAGAATAATGCCCCATTGTTGGTGTCATTGGGAGGAATAGTGCCCTCCTGTTGATTTCAGCAGCAGGAATTATGCCCCACTATTAGCGCCAGTGCGAGGAAAAGGGCTGGATAAAGGCATGCTGAGGGCCGCATCCAGCCCCCAGGCCACAGTTTGGAGACCACTGTTCTAACTGAACATACTGTGTCATGTGTTGCCAATAAAAACTACTCAGAACTTCTTTCTCATACTGTTACTGAAGGATAGATAGCAACAGCAACCAATTTTGGCTACTATGGACAACAAAGATGTTTTCTCCTCAAGTCGTAACTCAGGAACCTCTGATGATCAATACTTCTCATTTCATGTTCTCACCCCTGAGTGCGCGGATCCTCCCATTGTGTGGTTCTCGTGTTGTGGTTCACGTAATAGACTCTCCCATTGTCCTGTCGCTTCTCTAAAAGGGAGAATAAAAAAATGAGAAAAAAAAAAAAACATTACTAAGAATAAGGCGGATGGGCCTATCTGGCCATTCAAGTTACTAAGGTTAGGAGAAAATAAACCAAAAGCATCTAAAAAGAATTAAATGTCATACTGTTCAGTCCACATCAAAATCCACCCACAACCTGAACGGAGCAGAGCTAAGGTTTTAGAACACGTGAATTTCTCTCTTCACCATATTTAAAAAAAAAAAAAAACCCCAAGCCCGCAAGATTTCAAAATAATATTCCTGTTAAATTCCAGTCCCCAGCCCGTTTCTGACAGTGTGCGCCACCACCCCTGCCTCCGTTCTCGCATTAAAATAAATCTCTGTTAACCAGAAAAGCCACAGAAAAAAGAAAAAAAAAAACAGCAGACAGAAATTTCTGGATTTATACTCACATAGCGTACAGAGTGGTCTAGAAGCCCCCAAAATCCTAAACCATACATAGCTTGGGGTGCCTCTCTAGTCATGCAACCAAAGGGTCCGGTGACTCCTACTGTTGGGTGCAGGCGGAAGAAAAGAGCTCTAAAAAATATCCAACTGCCGCACACGAACTCAAGTGCAAGATAGTAAACAGCTTCAGCCCGGCTCCATCCAGGACATGCCCCAACGCATTTCGTCCAACCCACAGGGCTTAGTCATGGAGGTCCATTTCCTAAAGTCACACAGATATCTACTTCCTCTCACACCTCAGCAGGATTATTCCGAGTATGGTCGGCATAGGTGTGAATGTTTAAAACAAAAAACAATGTTCCTAGCATAATTTGTAATTATTAATGACAATGGAGGAAGCAATATTTTCTCATTACAAGCTGAAGCTCTGCTTCCTGCTTTGTAGTGCTACACAATGGATGTACCTTACTGCTCCTTCTCACAATGCAAATCTATCAGTTGACCGACTCACTGAAAACAATGCACTCCCCGTGTATCCGAACCTGAGTCCAGCTACTAAGAGCTCCCTCTAGTGGATAATCTACAAATGTCTACATTTATTGCAGTAAATAAAAAATAGAAGAGTAACAATCCAAAATTGTTATATAAAAAACTACTAAGTGATCAATGATAACTCAGCTATGCAGTCACTGAAAACACACTATATTCACAGACGAAACTTAATTACAGCTTTTTGGTAAAGCCCATCATTCTACCATTTTCAGAAAAAGAAATGAGGCCTTTAAAGAAAAGAATACAGTCCCTACAGTCACATATGTTTTAGGGTTGCTTTGCTGCTTCAGGCACTGGATGTCTTGACTGTGCGCATGGCATTATGAAATCTGAAGACTACCAAAGACTTCTGGGGTACAATGTAGAACCCAGTGTCAGAAAGTTGGGTCTCCGTCAGAGGTCATGGGTCTTACAGCAGGACAATGACCCAAAGCACGCGTCAAAAAGCACCCGGAAATGGTTTAAGACAAAGTGCTGGAGGGTACTGAACTGGCCAGGAATGAGTCCAGATCTAAATCCCATAGAGCTCCTGTGGAGAGATCTCAAAACAACTGTTTAGAAAAGAAACCCTTCCAATCTGAGAGACCTGGAGCAGTTGGCCAAAAGAAAAGAGGTCCAAAATTCCAGTAGAGAGGTGAAAGAAACTCATTGATGGTTACAGGAAGCCATTGATTTCAGTTCTATTTTCCAAGGGTGTGCTACCAATTATTAAATTGCGGGTGACAATAATTTTCTCCAGGTAATTTTTGGAGTTTTTTGAGTGGAATGTGTCAGATTTGGCTTTTTGTTTTTCCATTTTTTGTGTCATAACAATACAAACGAAAGAATTAAACACGAGAATCCCTAAACATTTGTAATTGCAAACATTTTGTGGGCGAAGTGGTGCATTATCTAACAGAAATGCGGAGGGGTGGGGGGGCAATATTTTTGGTCATGACTGTACATATTAACAGTATTGGAACGCCTGCCTTTATACACACATGAACTTTAATGGCATCCCAGTTTTAGTCCATAGGGTTCAATATTGAGTTGGCCCACCTTTGCAGCTATAACAGCTTCAACTCTTCTGGGAAGGCCTTCCACAAGGAGTGTGTCTATGGGAATGTTTGACCATTCTTCCAGAAGGGCATTTGTGAGGTCAGGCACTGATGTTGGATAAGAAGATCCTGGCTCGCAGTCTCCGCTCTAATTCATTCCAAAGGTGTTCTATCAGGTTGAGGTCAGGACTCTGTGCAGGCCAGCCAAGTTCCTCCACCCCAAACTCGCTCATCCATGTCTTTATGGACCTTGCTTTGTGCTCTGGTGATCAGTCATGTTGGAACAGGAAGAGGCCGTCCCCAAACTGTTCCCATAAAGTTGGGAGCATGAAATTGTCCAAAATGTCTTGGTATGCTGACACCCTAAGAGTTCCCTTCACTGGAACTAAGGGGCCAGGCCCAACCCCTGAAAAACGACCCCCCCCCCACCATAATCCCCCCTCCACCAAATTATTTGGACCAGTGCACAAAGCAAGGTCCATAAAGACATGGATGAGCGAGTTTGGGGTGGAGGAACTCAACATTGAACCCTACGGACTTCTGCCCCGTACACACGGTCGGATTTTCCGACTGAAAATGTGCGATCGGAGCGTGTTGTCGGAAATTCCGACCGTGTGTGGGCTCCATCGGACTTTCTCCATCGGATTTTCCGACACACAAAGTTTGAGAGCAGGCTATAAAATTTTCCGACAACAAAATCCGTTGTCGGAAATTCCGATCGTGTGTACACAAATCCGACACACAAAGTGCCACGCATGCTCAGAATAAATAAAGAGATGAAAGCTATTGGCCACTGCCCCGTTTATAGTCCCGACGTACGTGTTTTACGTCACCGCGTTCAGAACGATCGGATTTTCCGACAACTTTGTGTGACCGTGTGTATGCAAGACAAGTTTGAGCCAACATCCGTCGGAAAAAATCCTAGGATTTTGTTGTCGGAATGTCCAACCAATGTCCGATCGTGTGTACGGGGCATAAGACTGGGATGCCATTAAAATTCATGTGCGTGTTAAGGCAGGTGTCCCAATACTTTTGGTAATATATACACTGCATATTAACTGTTTGCCTGAAGTTCACCTTTAATAAAAAACATTCTTAGGACACCAGATTCGGAATTCTTGTGTACCGTGTGGACCGATAAGTAATATTTAGGTTAGGCAAAGGACCTTGAGAGTGTCTTCACTTTTCATTTGTGACCATTTGTGCACAGGGGTCATCATGCAGTTTTGGAGGAGCTGTAAGGGGGGTTTGCTTAAATGCATCAGTGCAGATCACATACAGCAATGTACTTCTGCCACATTTCATTTAATATATGGCATTTTAAAACAGAACTGCAGATGCAGCCGGAGATTTGCTCAGGCCCAGGCTAATTGCAGACTATCAAGTCCGCTCTCCTAACCTCAGCCTCACCGCACATTGCCCGACACACTATATATAAATCTCATCCTGCCACCCACACATGGCAGCGACCCCACAACTCTCCCAGAAGACCTATACACTCTTCTAATTATATGATTTAAAGAATTCCAATATCATAAAAAAGCAGGATACTGTTTGAAAATCTGTTAAAATCGCTAACTGGAGCCAATTAAAGCTAAACTCCAGGCAAGCGGCTAAATACAGTACACAGTTGAGAAACATATATATAGATCTATATATCTCTATATATAGATCTATATATATAGAGATATACATATATATATATATACACTCTCTGTTTTATCAGCCAAGGATTTGTAATGATGCCAGACAGAGCTGCCAGATTGGTGACTTCACTATTCCACCAACCCTTGGAAAATGAAGCAGCAGCAGCACACTGATGAGGTCATCATCTCCCTGTGCTTGTCTCTCCTGTAAGCATGTTACCAGTGCTAGACTGACAGCACCAAATACAACAAAAGAGACATTTTTTTTTTTTTTTTTATAAAATACCGTTTTCATTTTTTTTTCTTTTACATTCCAAACCCTGTGCCTCCGATGCTCAGCACTACGATCTCCAGGACAGCACATCTCTTTCAGTATGTGTGTGTGGACATTTGTTATTTGCGTTTGATTATTTTTTTTTTTTTTTAAGTGTATGTCTGATCAAAATCAAACAAAGCAATAAAAAGCGAATTCTTCCCCGCTGTATGTAGAAATTACAGTAGAACGATAGGCAAAACGTTTTTTTTTTTCATATTGTATAGAGTAAGGGAAGGTCCCTTGTCCTTGTTTTCCATTGGGGAGATTTACCTTCACTTCCTGTCCCAAAACAGGAAGTGAGAAGAAATACCTGCAAATAACGGGAAATCACTTAGTTTTTTTTTGTAGTGGGTTGCCATTGCATTGTGCCACTAAACCTGTGAACCATTAGTACTTCCTGAGTTCTTTTTAGCGGAATATAATATCTATAATATATAGTAGAAAAACTATTCCTGAATTACCACAAAATCATCTTCCCCTTCCAGTACAAATCTCTGTGGCCCCCTCCCAACACAAACCCTCCCCCAAATTCTAGCACTAATCCTCTCGTCCCTTCTAGCACAAATCCCGCCCCCTCCAATCCCCACACCCCTCTTCTAGCACAAATCCCCTCTCATCCCAATACCACCCTGCTAACACAATCCCCCCTCACAGCACAAAGCCTCTCCCCTTCTTCTTCTAGAAATCCTGCCCCCTCCAACCCATACCCCCCCTTTCTAGCATAAACTCGCCTCCCCCCATCCCAATCCCACCCTCCTAGCACAAATCCCGCCCCCTTTAATCATCCATCCCACCTCTAGTACATCCTCTTAACCCCCCCCCCCCCACTATAAGTGCAACCCCAGCACAAATCTTTGTTAAATGCAACCCCCACCCCCTCCAGGTCATACAGCCCTCAACCGAATTTCTCCTTCCTGAAACTGACTTCAAATCACTGCAGCTCAATACAGGGGGGCGTTCCTCTTTCTGGCTCCTCCCCCAGAACAAGTCTTTGTCAACTGTCACCCCCCTCCAGGTCATATGGCTCCCCTGCCCAATTTTCCCTCCCTCAAACTGACCTCAGATCAGTGCAGCTCAACACAGATGCGGGGATCCGGTGCCCCCCACAGGAGATAAGGGGACAGGTGCCCAGTGGTAGCATGCCCCTGCCAGATGAAATTGTGGAACCAACACGACTCCAGATCCATGGGACGCTGGGATGTTGTTGAAATCCCAGCACAGTCCCGTGGGATCCTGGACTGTTGGGAGGTATGATTTTGCTTCCCTAAGAATTCTGTGCCCAGGGCAACTGCCCACGTGGCCCAGTCCACCCTATGCCACTGGGTTTTTTTTTACTTTACAAGTCCAGAATGCTAAAAGCTCCCTCTGTGTTACAAGAGTGGAGAATGTTCTTTGATGATCTACTCAGCAATGGCAAGCTATATAAGACGTTAGTTGGGGGGTCGGACATATCCCAGGTGCAAGGTCACCAATGTGCCTAAGCAAAAAAAAAAGACATTTAAAGCGGACCTTCAGTCATTTGTTCAACTTTCCATCTATTAAATCTTCTGCCCTTGTTGTTGATTTAACTTTGGATAGTAAAACATTTTTTTTCTGCCAGTAAATCCCTTATACAGCCCACTTCCTGTTTCTTGTCTGGTCATTGGCCTAGACTTATGACATCGTGCACAGCTCTCTCTCTCTCACTCTCCTGAGAGTTTGCCAGGAAGGGAGGGGAGATGAGTCATAAGAGGGCCAATGAGAGCTGCAGGGCTGCAGAGCTGGAGGTGTGCCTCTGTGTGTCTGTGTAAATCCAGGAAGTGAACAGGCAGCAGCTTCAGCTGCCCACAGTTAAAATGGCTGCAGCCAGACTTAGTGGAAGGAGATTCCTGCAGCATATTTGGTAAGTACAGAATCAGAGTATAAATAAAAATAATATGCAAAGTGGTTGGAGGGAAGCTTCAGAATGGCAAAGATGCTTTTATTATGAACTATGTGAGCAGACTGCAGTTCCTCTTTAACTTTTTCTAATTGCTAGTGCTGGTCATATTGGTTGACATTAAAAAAAAAATGCCCACCGGCTCCAAAATTGGACTAAAATGCTCCTGAATTATAAACGAATGCCCACCACTGCTTTAGAGACATTGCCCAGATACAAACACAAATGTAATGCAAGGATCTGAGTTTGGCGAGATTGTAGCAGAGTCAAAGCAGTTGAAAACATTCTGCTTTTACTAAAGTGAATTATGTGCCTGTGGGGAGGAGTGGGGGGGCTGTAGGGAGGAGTAGGGAGGAGTGGGGGGGGGGCTGTGGGGAGGAGTGGGGGGGGCCAGTGGGGAGGAGTGGGGGGCCAGTGGGGAGGAGTGGGGGGCTGTGGGGAGGAGTAGGGAGGAGTGGGGGGGCTGTGGGGAGGAGTGGGGGGCCAGTGGGGAGGAGTGGGGGGGCTGTGAGGCCGGGCTTATCATATAACACCTACATAAACTTTAAGCCGAGGGTAGCGGCCAAACTATTTTTTTTTTTCAGCCAATGAATGTCTATATAAATTATTGGGCATACACAACGCTTACTGTTTTAAAAAGTACAGTCTTAACTTCCTGCCCACACCACTCACAGTCAGAGCAGCCTCTAAGCCAGGCGTTGAGTGGCGAGTCTCATAGGACGGAAAACGAAACTGGCGCGCGCCCAAACAGAAGCACGGCCATGATGTTACGGCTTAGAATGAGGGCTTGTTACAGACTCAACTCTCCTACGGAGCTTAAAAGGGAGCCAATGGGCTGCTTTCTCTGCACACACATTTTTACTTCATATCGTAACGTCTTCATAAAAGTCTTTTTTTTTTTTGTGAGTTTTATATGAGCCATGAGAATGTTATTCCATATTTAGATTCATATATACTCCCTCAAGTGGCTACCTGTATCTTAGAAATAAACAATTGAGATAAAACTAAAGCGGTTCTAAAGGCTTTTTACTATTATGCATTCTATGCATGAAGTTAAAAAAACTTTCTCTGTGCAGCCCCCCCCCCCATATACTTACCTGAGCCCCATCATGATCCAGCAATGTGCCCCAGAGCCTCAACTCTCTGGGTACTATCCCTTCTCATTGGCTAAGACAGCAGCAGGAGTCAATGGCAATGACAATTTCAATCACAGCCAGTGAGCCAACGAGGAGAGAGAGAGAGGGCGGGGCTGTGGCTCTATGTGTCAATGGACACGCAGAGCAGTGGCTCGGGAGCGAGCCTGCTTGGGTGCCCCCCACTGAAAACTGCTTGCTCTGGGGGCACTCTGCAGGAAAGAAGGGCAAGGAGCGCCAGGGGAGGACCTGAGAAAAGGAGGATGTGGGGCTGCTCTGTGCAAAACCATTACACAGAGCAGGTAAGTATGACATGTTTGTTATCTTTTCTTTTTTTAATTGTCTTTAATATCACTTGAAGGTTTTTTTTTACCTTAATGCATTCTCTGCATTAAAGGGGTTGTAAACTCTCGTGGTTTTTCACCTTAATGCATTCTAATACAGCTGCTTCCTATCCGACATTGGTTGCACGTCCGTGTCCATGAACAGGGCCATGGATAAGGGGGTACCACCAGTCCTGCTGTACAGGGCCCAGGCCAGCAGGGGGAAGGCCCAGGCAGCAGGGTGAATCGAATGTGAGCAGGGAGGGTGATCGGCACAGCAGGGGAGCATTTACTGGAACCGATCCCCTGTATGGCACTCTCTGCAGCAGCTGAAAGCCGGCTTCTTCTCCTCTCCCTCCTGCTGGCTTTCAGCTGCTGCAGAGAGCCATTCAGGGGATCAATTCCAGTAATTGTCCCCCACCTGCACTATTAATCCTCTCTGTGCACTATACGTTACCCCCCTGCTGCCCAGGCCCCTCTGTGTGCCCCCACTCCCGCAGTGCTGCTGACTTCCCTCCTTAAGCAAACAAAAAGAAAATTGCTTGATTTTCCCCCCATCAACACAGCCAGTCCCTCCCACACCGCTATTGTCTTCTTAAAGTGGGAGTTTTCTCCACTGTCAGAATACAATGATCACTGTTGGTAGCTATAGCCACCGGCAGTGATCGTCCAAGAAAAAAAAAATGATAGGCTGGTTGTGCAGAAGTTGATCACTTCCTACAGATGGATCAAAAATCGACTGATTCAGTTAAACCGGTCGAATTTCGATCCGTCTATGTCCAGCTTAACTCTCCGTTTCATGCTTATGTAATTCTCAAGCTCCATTTGTGGGTCATAGAGGTGCTGTCAGAATGCAGTTAGCATGTGTTCATGTGTTCAGGCAGAGCTGCAAATCCTGCTTAGGGTTAAGGTGACACCCACCTCACCCACCATTGCAGCTACAATCAGACCCTGCAGACAGCATACATAAGGGGACGATTTAAGGCTCCATTCACACTTGTGCGACTTGTCATGCGACTTTGGACATCAAAGTCGCATTGACAAGTCACAGCCCATTCTTTTCAATGGCACCTGTTCAAATAGGTGCGAGTTACTTATAAAAAAATGTATTTTATTTATTACTGGTACTTATATAGCGCCGTCAATTTACGCAGCCCTTTACATATAAATCATACATTCAAAATCAGTCCCTGCCCTCAAGGAGCTTAAGGAGCTTACAATCTAAGGTCCCTAACTCACATTCATACATACTAGGGACATTTTAGACAGGAGACAGTTATCCTACCAGCATGTCTTTGGAGTGTGGAAGGAAACTGGAGGACTCGGAGGCCCACGCAGGCACAGGGAGAACATGCAAACTCCAGGCAGGTAGTGCCATGGCTGGGATTCGAACCAGCGACCCTTTTGCTGCTAGGCGAAATTGCGAACCACCTAGCCACTGTGCTTTTTTACACAAAAAAACATAAATTGCCCGTGGGACTTTTTATGAGGCGCAACACACTCAATTGTAAAATCAGCCGTGGCGGCCCGTCCATTAGGGGTGCCAGAGCGCCGCCCCCTCTATCCATTTCCGCCACCCCCATGCTCTATTCACGGCTGCTTTTTTGCAGGACACCGCCACACCCTATTAATGCATCCGGCCCCTTTCAGAATGCCGGGCGCGTGAATTACAGCGGCGGGGGTGTTTTCTTTTTAAAGCGGAGTTCCGCCGAAATTTTTTTTCTTAAAAGTAAGCAGCTACAAATACTGCAGCTGCTGACTTTTAAAATATGGACACTCACCTGTCCAGGGCGCCCGCAATGTCCTCACCCAAAGCCGATCTGTCTCTCGGGTGGAGGCGCCGCCATCTTCGGTAAGGGAATCAGGAACCTTGCGGCTTCACAGCCTGGTTCCCTACTGCGCATGCGCGAGTTGCGCTGCGCGATCCTACTGGTCCCTGCTGTCTTCTGGGGCCTGTGTGTCTCCCAAAAGACAGCGGGAGTAGGGAGGAGGGGCCGGACATGGCGTAGATCACTGCAGAGCCTGCAGTGATCTATGCCCGGAAGTGGGAAAAAATACCTGGATTATACCGGTATCTTCTGCCCCCTCCCCCCTGAAAGGTGCCAAATGTGACACCGGAGGGGGGGGGGAATCCGATCAGCGGAAGTTCCATTTTTGGGTGGAACCCCGCTTTAAGCACCTGATTTGAGCCAGAGGCTCTAATAGGCTTTCAAAATAGGGTGGGCTCGTGGCGCAGAGCATTGCGCCAGGAGCCCACCCAGGTGTTACAACAGCGAAAGTATATTCGCTATTGAAACACTGATCCTCAATCCTGCCAATCAGAAGCAGGTCCGGGACCAGGTTTCCAATTGGCCAAAAAGAAATGAGTCCCAATTGGCCGCCGAGGAGGAAGAGGGAGGAAACGGAAGCCTTCACGATGCCCGTGGGGAGCCAGGGAAGGGAAAGCCGCCGCCGAGCAGGGGAAGTCGCCGGTGAAGCCCGGGAGAGGCACTGCTCACCACAGAACCATAGACTGGGTCTGTTGCACTTACCCACCCGACCGACCAGGGGGGTGGGTGTTACTGTTTGCTGCCCCCCTAAAAAAAATTACCACCGGCCACTGAAAATGAAACAGGTAAAGATTTATTTGTAAATACAATTTCAACAGATCAACAGTAACATAATGCCATGTAGTCAAGTAGATTGGTCTATATATATATATATATATATATATATATATATATATATATATATATATATATATATATATATATATATATATATATATATATACGTATTAATTCCATATCCAGGTACAGTGTTACAGAGATCAATCAATAATAGGTGTGAACTTTTCTTGTGTATATTGAATTGGGATGGAGGCGCCTCACGGGGCACACCCAACCATATTTTGTTAGATAGTTATTATTTTAAAAAAATAATAATTTGATTTATTACGTTTTTCCTGCAGAGGTGCCCTGGAAGTTTTGCTGGTTTTCCAACCTGACCGGTTGTACCATCTGTTAATAGTGTTCGGTATTTTTACATTTTAAGCTATTGGGCGACATTTTGAATTGTTTTGCCAATACTTAATTTAGAAGTCTGGGCATCTCAATTCCTAAAGACAACTTTGAGAAGACAGCAGATTATTGGGATACCACATACACCATAATGAACTTTTAACTAATATACATTTTTTTTTTGTTTTGGGCTCTAAATAATCAAAGTGCTGCTAGGTCAGAGACTGGTGTATATAAGTTTCAAGAGTCAATAAGCCCCATCTATGGACTAGTGGTAAATTTTATCCCAGTGATAGA
The DNA here is from genome assembly GCF_042186555.1 of Aquarana catesbeiana. Taxonomy (NCBI): domain Eukaryota; kingdom Metazoa; phylum Chordata; class Amphibia; order Anura; family Ranidae; genus Aquarana; species Aquarana catesbeiana. The sequence continues at coordinate 276,772,613 of NC_133334.1, forward strand.
AACTTTAGAGCCAGCTGTAGATTTTAAGGTTGATTGGCGACAAAGCTCCAGGGAATTTTCCAGCCTTATGCTAGGTGATAAGAACTGAGTCTTTAATGCACAAAGAGGCCCGTTTTGTGGTACAGTCCCTCAGAACTAAAAAAACATGGAAATTTCCAGGGGTATAAATTTCCTTTGGACAAAACCTCAAAACCTGGAATGGTTTGAAAATTGGGGACAGTTAGCCCCCAGCGCACTCAATCAATGACAAAGTGTCCCTGGAAAACTTTTCAAAACAGTTGGCAAGCATGCAAAGCAACCAGGAGCACACGCCAGCCTTGGATCAGAAGAACTTCTGGCTTTAAATGTGGATTGTTATACCATCCAGAAGCAGAATAGGACACACAGTCTTGCTCGTCATCTACAACCAGCTTGGAATATTGGCTTGGAGCTTAAGCTAACTCAGGCATCTATTACACAATGAAAATCCTGTTCATACTCTGGAAGTATTTTGGTTTATGGGTACGTCTGTACTGGACCGAGCAACTTTGTTCGTCTATTGGTTCCAAGCAATTTCACACTCTCAATAGCGGTGATGTGTGTGGAAAAACACCCAACCACACCCTGAGCAGACGGTGGCTCCAGCCTGTTTACAAAATCCAGAGAGAAGTGGAATGGAGGGGATGTTGTTTATAGCAACCAGGCAAGTTTAAGATTTATTCTCTAAGCTGCCCTGCAAAAATAATTAACGTGAACTGGCAGGTCATATTCAACAACCAGTTGGTGGGAGGTATTGACACAAACTATGCAATTAATCCCACGTGGACAAATTCCGCCAGCACAAACCTAGGGTCATTTTAGCTGCATGGACTTTACGAGGAAAGATTGAGGTTCTATGGACTGTGCATGTAGTCAAAGAATTATACAGGCTCGACCCGGTTACATTTGCAGGCGTTGAGTATTGGAGGACATACTATATGGAGGAGTTTTAGGTCTCACGGGAAAGATTGCAACCATTCAACCCCAATCAATCTACTGGCACGCATTGGTTCATGTCACAGTCATACACTGGACTGTAGGACTTTCTATAGGAAGGCTGCATTAGATTGCATGGATTCACAGGGGTTGATTTACTAAAACTGGAGAGTGCAAAAACTGGTGCAGTTGTGCATGGTGGCCAATCAGCTTCTAACTTTAGCTTGTTCAATTAAGCTTTGACAAGAAACCCTGGAAGCTGATTGGATACTATTATTCACCATGCACTCTCCAGTTTTAGTAAAGCAACCCCACAGTTCCAGGGTTGACAAACTAGTCTCGGGTATATACAGGTGGTCATAGCGATCACATGCCTTGGTGATTGGAGGCCTATAATTAAGCAGACCTACCTAGCAGGGGATATAGAGTTTTTAGTGGTCATCTTCTCCCCGGGGGAAGTGTGGAGGAGGGGGGAGGGAGGGATTTCATGTTGGACTGACACATGGGTTTTTGTAATATGTGTCCATGATAGCACTTCAATTAAATATAATATTTTGTGGTAGCCTGTGTAGGTGCCATATCCTGTTTTTCGGTTTAGGAATGGACACAAGCATATAGAGTTGGAACATTTGTTGAAGGACTACAGTGTCTGTGGTTAGGCTGCTCTCAGACATGAGATGGTCTTTTGGGGCATCTTGCACAATTTCCAGGGGACATTAAAGAACAGCTCCACACTAACTAGAGTTCAAATGTTTTTACTCCATCATAGGAATCCAACGTAACAAGCCAACGTGATTTGGGGATTAAAGGCATACCTCCTTTGTCAGGGCTTAAAATGCTATACAAGATTGAGCAAAAGGAGTCCATTGGAATTGTGGATTCTGGGGTAAACTATTTGCTAGGGGGAAGGCTTCAGCAGCTAAAGGCTTTAAAAGTCTCAAAACCAGCAGATAAAGAATATCACCTATATTGTTCCCGCAGTATAAGACAAGAGCTGGCAACATTTGCTTGTACCACTCAACCCTCCAACTCCTGAATCTGAGGACAAGCGACCTTGCAATTTTATTCAAAGCTGTACATAGTTCCTAAGATTGGCTGTCCTAAAGGAGATCAAATCCTGCCTACATGTCTGACACCCCCCAATGTCTATGGTTGGGCTTTGTGCGGCCAGAGATTGGCAGATAGCCATCTGAGAAAAGGTGTTATCTATATTGTTCCCACACTACTGGCAACATTTGTTTGTGCCACTCAGCCCTCCGACACTTGTATTGAGGACAACTGACCTTGCAAGATTTTTCAAAGCTCTACATCAGCCTTTCTCAACCTTTTCAACACAGAGGAACATTTGAATTAGCTATCCCGTCTCAGAGAACCCCTGCTATGAATTCTGATATCTACAACTCATGATACATTAGTGTGATGGTCAGTGGGAAGAATGCTCTTTACACTTGTGGTCATTGGGAAGAATTACCCCATTACAGATACCTAAAAAGATCAATGGTGTCAGTGGGAACTTATCTGAGAGGCAGAAACTGGTCATTGTCTAAGGAACCCCTAGAAACCTCTGGAGGAACTCTAGTTGAGAAACCCTGCTCTACATAGTTCCTAATACTGGCTGTCCTAAAGGCAATCAAATCGTGGCTACATGTCCAACCACCCTCCAATGTCTATAGTCGGGATTTGTGTGGCCCGACCAAAGAATTTGCAGATATCTGTCTGAGAATGATGGATAATGACAAACCTCAAATTCCACCACAAAATGGGGTACAATTTCTGTGATAGGTAGGCATGGAATAAGATGCATAATATATGCCCCTAGAAAGTCATAAAGTGCTCCTTGGAATTTGGGCCTCTCTGTGTGGCTAGGCTGTGAATAGTAGGATTTCTAAGGTTCCAGGAAATGTTGGCAAGTGACAAGGAACACTTTGGATGCTCTAAAGCAGGGGTCTCCAAACTTTCTAAACAAAGGGCCGGACTGTGATAAGTGAGAGTAGAAATGCTTTGGTGTCAATGGGAGTAAACAATGCTCCATCATTGGGGTCAGTGGGAGGAATAGTGCCACATTGTTGGTATCAGTGACAAGAATTATGCCCCGTTGTTGGTGTCAGTGGAAGGAATAGTGCCTTGTATCGGTGGAAGGAATAGTGCCACAATCCTGGTTTGTCGAAAAATTTACTAAGGCGAGGAACTATCTGTGTTAAATATTTCTGCTCAACTGCCAACTGGGATTAATCCAGCACTGGAGACATTTTCATGCTCGCTCTTCTCCATAACCTCAACCATGCACACTTACTTGAGTGATCCATGCATGCAAGACAAGTTTCTGTATGACCTTCCTTTTATGTTTACGGTACACCAGGCATGGGTCGTTTTTTAAATTAAGTATTAGGCAGCATTTTCCAGATCATAGAAAGAGCAAATAGCTTAGAAAATTCTAGACAGTATACCCCATACCTGACATTTTAAGGCATATGACCTTTTACAGGCTGGCTTGTCTAATTCTTATTAAGTGTAAAACTTTCACCCACATCAAAACTGATCACGGACAGCGTCTTATTTTAATGAAGTCAGCACAAGACCTTGAAGACTGGAAAATGTGACTGAGTTAATAAAGCAGTTATTTTGTTTCTAGAAAAGACTAATACTAGTACCTGTGTGACTACTATAGACAAAATTCTTACTTTTTTTTTTACCTAGTTTTTATACATTTTTTTTCCAATGTATCTGGAAAAAAGTCCAGCGGAGAAATTATTCTGGTTATTCTGGAAACAAAGAACAAAAATCAGATCCACGGTGTATTTTCCTCTAGTGATGGAAATGATTCAAGCATCGTTGGTGACAAACCGCCACATTCTGGATGCAGCGTGACCAACAGTAGATGCGAGAAAGAAAACGCCTTTTACTAAAAATCTTCTATCCTGGTGCCAACATGGCAGAATGCATGTGGTATGCTGCCATGGATTGGCGCCAGGAAAGGAGAATTATGGTAAGTATTTGATACCTTCTCTTCCTTCTCACATACAGAGCAGAAGGCTGCAGGAGTGCAATGTATAGCACCCTGCATTGCTGCTTTGCAGGTAGTGATAAAGACATAGTGATACAGCCGACAAGGCTGAAACGCGTCAACTGCTGTACTGAAATGGATAAGAAGTAGTTCTGGACAGCCGCACTCCGAATATGCCTTTCGTTCAAAAACTACAAACAAAAATACATGCCACAGCAGAACAAAAGAGCTAATGCGTTTCACACTATATGTAGTGCTTAATCATATGATTAAGCACTACATATAGTGTGAAACGCGTTAGCTCTTTTGTTCTGCTGTGGCATGTATTTTTGTTTGTAGTTTTTGAATAAAAGGCATATTCGGAGTGCAGTTGTCCAGAACTACTTCTTATCCCTTTGCTATATGCATTGCCAGCACCTGTGGCTTCTCAACTGGTGAAGAGATTTACTTTTGGTCGATCCTCCTGGAGCGGTGATACCTCCCTTCTCTATGCTGTACTGTAATTATGCCCTTTGTGGAGCATTAATAAATGGAAGATTTTTAAGAGCAATGGACGGAGTTGCAGATTGCTTTCTTGGATGATTTTGCTTGCAGCTGTGTGACTGTGGATCGTGCACCCCTCGGGGAGGGATTTCTCCTCATGACTGGGTTGTAGCACCATACCTTCTAATCTAGTGCATGGGTCTCCACCAAACTTTCTAATTAAAGGGCCAGTTTACTCCCCTTTAGATCTTAGGGGGGGCTGGATTGTGGTCCATGGGAGTAGAAAATGGTACCAGTGAAAAGAATAGTGCCCCATCGATGGTGTCAGTGAGAAGAATAATGTCCCGTCTTGGTGCCAGTGAGAGTAATAGTTCCTCATCATTGGTATCGGTTGGAGGAATAGTGCCTCATCATTGGTATCAGTTGGAGGAATAGTGCTCCATTCATTGGTATCAGTGGAAGGAATAGTGCTCTATTCATTGGTATCAGTGGAAGGAATAGTGCCCCATCATTGGTGTCAGTGGGAGAAACAGTGCCCCAAAGGCCGCATAAAGGCAAGCAAAGGGCCACAGTTTGGAGACCACTGTTCTAGTGATAAAGACGCTACCCAACTATGAATGTGGAATCAACCATGGGACTTATTGTGAACTTTCAAACAATACGATCTCTCTCTCTGTATCAGTGGGAAGAATAGTGCCCCATCATTGGTATCAGTGGGAGGAATAGTGCCCTATAATTGGTGTCAGTGGGAGGAATAGTAACCCATCATTGGTAACAGTGAGAGGAATAGTGCCTCATCACTGGTATCAGTTGGAGGAATAGTGCCCCATTCATTGGTATCAGTGGAAGGAATAGTGCCCCATCATTGGTATCAGTGGGAGGAATAGTGCCCCATCATAGGTGTCAGTGGGAGAAACAGTGCCCCAAAGGCCGCATAAAGGCAAGCAAAGGGCCACAGTTTGGAGACCACTGTTCTAGTGATAAAGACTCTGCCCAACTCTGAATGTGGAATCAACCATGGGACTTATTGTGAACTTTCAAACAATACGATCTCTCTGTGTGTGACCAGATTTAGACAACTGCAATGGCAAAACCATCTGGAACTCACATGAAAAAGTAGACGATCCCATATTTTTTTTTTCACATAAAAGCAGGTGCAGGTTGAAAGGCAGCCAAGGAATAAACAATTACTGCTAGTGAAGCTGTGCCTCGGGGTCTTACTTAAACATTCTCAGACAGGACCGGGATGCTTCCAACATCTACATAACTACACAACAACTGCTGGCAAGACACAGCCCCTCTGTGCTCGGCAATTACCATTTATCAACTTTCCAAAGATTTAAACTGCAGATTCAAAAACCCGCCAAGCTACCAATTTGGAAACTGATCATTCTCCTCCGAGCAAGGGGCTCCTTGGTCAGTCTCGGCATCGGAGAACTTCCCACAATGCCTTGTTTCTAGTGACTTTACAGAAGACACGGATCAATACACACAGCATTTGCCGATGACCTATGTGTTCTATAGCTCTGACCACTTGCAGCGTACGAGTCGAATGTCTGAACATACACGGAGCGGGGGAGGTGCTCAGTCTATAATTTTGGTTTTACTCTTGGAGCACTGCCTATGCAAGTCATTTTTTTTTTCTTAAGAAAAATGCTTAAAGACACAACTCTATTTAACTTTAAAAAAAAGGGAGCCTGCAACCAGCAACCTACACAATACAAACCAGAAAAGGTTGTTACTTGGAGCTATGAAAATACCACCAGAACTACACATTCACCTGGAATTTCGTACACCCGTCACTACGCCAATGAGCCTCCATACACCCACAACTAAACCAGTAAACTCTAATAATATTCACACACAAAAACAAAAAACAAATGGTTTACTGATCCTATACACACACTTACCAAAATGCCACCCCTGGATATTCACGTAGTCAAAGCCAAGCTTGTCCCTCCAACCACTATATCAGCACCTACTCTCCTCACCTGAAGCACAACCAACGTTGGCCACATTACTCTACTCAACTTGGGACCTCACACACCCAGCATAATGCATTGCACCAACTCAACCCACGCAGGCAATTATACTACTGGACCAACATACATGAACATTGAGACACTTACTATGAAGACTGAAACAATCAAATTAATCTTCTAGACACACACACACTCATTATTAAGGTGCAAACGTATCTATTGAAACCTATACAAAGCCTCTTATCCTTCTTGAGCTCCGCACACTTCTTCTATCTCTAGATCTACAAACACAGAATGACCAGTATATACCCCTCAACAAGTCAATTACTACACCAGGGAACGACCAGTATACACCCCACAACAAGTCAATTACTACTCTCGGGAATGACCAGTATACACCCCACAACAAGTCAATTACTACACCAGGGAACGACCAGTATACACCCCACAACAAGTCAATTACTACACCAGGGAATGACCAGTATACACCCCACAACAAGTCAATTACTACACCAGGGAATGACCAGTATACACCCCACAACAAGTCACTTACTACACCAGGGAACAACCAGTATACACCCCACAACAAGTCACTTACTACACCAGGGAACAACCGGTATACACCCCACAACAAGTCAATTACTATTCTCGGGAATAACCAGTATACACCCCACAACAAGTCGCTTACTACACCAGGGAACAACCAGTATACACCCCACAACAAGTCACTTACTACTCTAGGGAACGACCAGTATACACCCCACAACAAGTCAATTACTACTCTAGGGAAAGACCAGTATACACCCCACAACAAGTCAATTACTACTCTCGGGAATGACCAGTATACACCCAACAACAAGTCAATTACTACTCTAGGGAACAACCAGTATACACCCCACAACAAGTCAATTACTACTCTAGGGAACAACCAGTATACACCCCACAACAAGTCAATTACTACTCTAGGGAACAACCAGTATACACCCCACAACAAGTCAATTACTACTCTAGGGAACGACCAGTATACACTCCACATCAAGTCAATTACTACTCTCGGGAATGACCAGTATACACCCCCACAATAAGTCAATTACTACTCTAGGGAACGACCAGTATACACCCCACAACAAGTCAATTACTACTATAGGGAACAACCAGTATACACCCCACAACAAGTCAATTACTACTATAGGGAACAAACAGTATACACCCCACAACAAGTCAATTACTATTCTCGGGAATAACCAGTATACACCCCACAACAAGTCGCTTACTACACCAGGGAACAACCAGTATACACCCCACAACAAGTCGCTTACTACACCAGGGAACAACCAGTATACACCCCACAACAAGTCACTTACTACACCAGGGAACAACCGGTATACGCCCCACAACAAGTCAATTACTACTATAGGGAACAACCAGTATACACCCCACAACAAGTCAATTACTACTATAGGGAAGGACCAGTATACACCCCACAACAAGTCAATTACTACTATAGGGAAGGACCAGTATACACCCCACAAGTTAATTGCTACTATAGGGAACGACCAGTATACACCCCACAAGGTAATTGCTACTCTAGGGAACGACCAGTATACACCCGTAACAAGTCGCTTACTATTCTAGGGAACAACCAGTACATACCCCACAACAAGTCGCTTACTACAAAAGGGAACAGCCTGTACACACCCAGAAACAAGTTGTTTACTACTGTAGGGAACTAGAATACTCCCCAGAACAAGTCAATTACTACTCTAGGGAACGACCAGTATACACCCCACAACAAGACGCTTACTACACTAGAGAACCAGAATACACCCCACAAGAAGTTGCTTACTACTCTAGGGAACAACCAGTACACACCCCACAACAATTAGCTTACTACACTAGGGAATGAATAGTACACACTCCGCAACAAGTCGCTTACTACTCTAGGGAACAACCAGTACACACCCCGCAACAAGATGCTTACTACAATAGGGAACCAGAATACACCCTGCAACAAGTCGCCTACTACTCTAGGGAACCACCAGTATACACCCCACAACAAGTCGCTGACTACACTAGGCAACAACCAGTATACACCCCACAACAAGTCGCTGACTACACTAGGGAACAACCAGTATACACCCAAAAACAAGTCGTTTACCACACTAGGGAACGACCAGTATACACCCGGCAACAAATCGCTTACTACTCTAGGGAACCAGTATACACCTCACAACTAGTTACTTACTACACTAGGGAACGACCAGTACACACCCCACAACAAGTCGCTTACTTCTCTAGGGAACGACCAGAATACACCCCACAACAAGTAGCTGACTATTCTATGGAACAACCAGTACACACCCCACAGCATGTCTCTTACTACTCTAGGGGGTTAAATGTAACTCAAACCAAAAGTAAATATACCCATCACTGGGCTACTTACTGCTCTAAAACTCGTTTGTGTGATCATCCAAACATATCTAACTTTCCAGGACCTGCAAGGACCCAAAATTGTCCTACTTTCTCCCCTGCAGATACTACTAAGCCAATGTGCTCATATGCAACTATATATACTCAAAATTGGGCCAGCTATCATCCTGGACCAGCATACTTCTAACATAAAGCTGTTTTCATTCCTTCCCATAAGTATACACCCTATTATTGGTTTAGAGATACAAATAAGCATTGAATCTGAAAAAGTAAAATCAATACGATACTAATAATTGTCTAACTCTAAAAGATTTAACAGTCCTGTAGATCAAAAACCAGAATTCAAGATCCGGTCAGTATGTTGGAGCAGCCAACAATATCATTTTTTTTAGAACCAGAATATATATATATATATATATATATATATATATATATATATATATATATATATATACTGCTATATACTAGCACACCACCTGTAATGTTTTTAGGGGCACTGACTACCTGGCCACAGAGATTGGTCCAGCCTTACTATAGCTCCCTTATTGAAACATTATACAAATCAGAATCAAAATGGCACAAAAAAAAAAAGTATATAAGCATACAGAACAAAAATTTTTAAAAATTACTTCCATTTGCTTTTAACAAATGGGAGTTACTTACACAGTACAATCACTTCACACATGGCAAACCAATGGACTTACTGGCACAGTTATCAATGCTAACCAGATTCCTAATCTCATTTAAAAGATGAAAACTGATTGGTTCTTATATCCATTGATCTCCACTTCTTTTCCAAATTACAAATCAGCCTCATTGCACTTTTTAACATTTGTAAATACTAGAATATTGATATTTTAACATGCACTTAGAAAGTTCAATAAAAAATTAATCAAGGAGCTTTGGCTTACCCCATCCATTGGGTAGAGGTCCGAGAGGATCATTGTCTGGTGCGGCGGACGGGGACTGCGAACAGAGAGACAGCAAGGCAGAAAGTGAGGGAAGGGAAGCAGGTAACTAGGTAGGTCCCCTCTAGTGACAGGGCAGTGCTGGACTGGAGGCTGCCCCCGAGCAGGAGATGCCATGTGCTTCGCAGACGTCCCCAGCTGGACTCAGCTCTCACACGTCCGACTTGCTCCCAAAACCAGAGGGGAAAATATTGCAGGCCTTTCAAATGAAATCATTCCCACAAGCCACCAGTAAACGCCCAGCTCTTCCCGGCTCTGGGCTCAGATCCTGGCCCCCCTTTCCAACACAGACCCCCTCTCTTCTCTCTTCTCTTCTCTCACCTCCTCCCCTCCCAAAACCCAAAAGCCCGTCCCTTGGCAGAGCGGTGAGCAAGAGTAGCCCAAACTGAAGGAATATTCAGCAACTTATAGGCACAGCTTGCTACCCCCCTTCCCTTGGATCCTGGCTTACAATGCACCTTTCTTCTCCTGCAGTGAGGGGATGCTTAGAGAGAAGGAAGGAGGTGTGTAAAGGGGGGGGGGGGGGGTGTGAAATTGCTGGGAGGTGCAGAAGGGGGGGGGCGACTGCTAATGTTTATATAACTCTCCCTCACTTGACCAGCTCCGAAGTCCCCCGGGGGGGATACAGGACCAATCTCCACTGTGGGCAGCTTGTGTCGACCTCCCGAAAGGATCCCCCACAAAATACCAGCAGCAGTTGTGAAAACACATGTAATGGGCATTTGTGCATTCTTATTCTGATGAAACAGAGACCCGTTGCACTATTCAATCGTCTAAGAAAAGGAATCTTTTATGGGGGGGGGGGGGGGGGGGAATGTGTGGCATGTATTTCCATTGCCTGCCCAGTCATCTCATTCATCTGTGTGCTAAAGAAACAAATATATATAGGCACAGCTTGAAGGGGATATTAAGAAAATAGAACATACATAAAACCCGGCCATTCCAAAGCTTTTGGTAATCACGTAACTCACACAAAGGTAATAAATACTGCTTTTAACACGTGTGCGTCAAAAGTGCGCAGTTTTGTCATTTTTAGCTCTAATTGTGTGTGTGATTTTTTTTTTTTTTTGTTCTTTTTTCATGCATTATCCAACGTTGAGAATAAACTTTCAAGAATATTAGAGCCCTTTCACACTGGGGCGGTAGCGGTAAAGTGACGCTTTTTACCGCCGCTAGCGGCTGAGGAAAGGGTTAAAAGCGCCCGCGTTGTGGCGCTGCCCATGCGGTTTGCAGGTGCCTCCCATTCATCTCAATGGGCGGGGCGTTTTGGGAGCGATGTACACACCCGCTCCCACACCGCCCCAAGGATACTGCTTGCAGGACTTTTTTTTTTTCCCGCCCTGCAAGTGCACCGCCCCCAGTGTGAAAGCGCTCGGGCTTTCGCACTGGGGTGGCTTGAGAGGCGCTTTACACGCGATATATTTAGCGCTAAAACGCCTAAATAGCGCCCTCAGTGTGAAAGGGGTCTTAATGGTACAGAAAGGGTTTGTCATGTCATTCAGCCGGGCGTAGATAAGTTTGAATTTCGTCCGATTCAGTAGGGACCGGCCGAGATTCGAACCATCTATGGGCAGGCTGATTGTTCGATTGTAGTACAATTTGGGTACGACCAGCATGTCGGATTTTTCATGCGATTATAGCCGATGGCAATAATCACAGTGTTCTCCCCTTCGCCGCGGCAAAGTCAACCAGAAGTGGGAGCAGGTACCTGTTAAAACCAGGTACCAGATCCCCCTGAAAGGTGCCAAATGTGGCAGTGGAGGGGGTGGGAGGGGGGTATTAATAAGTGGAGCTTCCCTTTTTTGGGTGGAGCTCCACTTTAAAGCAGAGTTCCACCGAAAAATGGAACTTCCGCTTTTCTGGGTCTCCCCCCCCCCAAAGTGACATTTGGCACCTTTCGGGGGGAGCAGATACCTGTCTAATACAGGTATTTTGCTCCCACTTCCGGGCATAGATACCTGAGCCACCCACGGGTATCTACGTCACTTCCCATTCCCCCCCCCCCCGCTGTATTCTGGGAGACACACGGGTCCCAGAAAACAGGAGGGACCAGTGGGATCACGCAGCGCGAGTCGCACATGCGCAGTAGGGAACCAGGAAGTGAAGCTGCAAGGCTACAGAGAGAGAGAGAGAGAGAGAGAGAGAGAGAGAGAGAGAGAGAGAGAGAGAGAGAGAGAGAGAGAGAGAGAGAGAGAGAGGAAGGAGAGAGAGACTCATTTCCTGGCTGCAGGACATCCAACTTCATCTGGCTCTTTCCTCTTCAGTCTTACCCACCCCTTCCAATCATAAAGGGGCATCATCATCATGTGTGCATTATTGAGGGTAGTCTGCAAATGCCCCCTCCTCTTGACTGACACCTGCCCCTTGAAGGCATTTTGATATTTGTACAAATCCTCCTAAGAGCCAGCCCACCGCATGAATACTTCTGAGACGAGTACTGAGCTAGGGTGCTGTGATGTTTTCAAAAAGCTACAGGCCCCTCCCACCAGCCACGATCTGCATGCCCTGCACAGGGAAGCATAGAGACCCAGTAATTACATCACTGGATCTACTATAAGGTTACAGAGCCTTGAAAAAGTATTCATACCCCTTGAATTTTCCACAATTTGTTATGTTAAAATACATTTACATTTTTGGTTGTATTGGGATTTTATGTGATTAGACCAACACAAAGTGGCTCATAATTGTGAAGTGGAAGGGAAATGAGAAATAGTTTTCAATTTTTTTTACAAATAAATATGTGAAAAGTGTATTTAGCCCCCTTTACTCTGATACCCCTAACTAAAATCTAGTGGAACCAATTGCCTTCAGAAGTCACCTAATTAGTAAATAGAGTCCACCTGTGTGTCATTTAATCTCAGTATAAATACAGCTGTTCTGTGAAGTTCTCAGAGTTTTGTTAGAGAACCTTAGTGAACAAACAGCATCATGAAGGCCAAGGAACACACCAGACGGGTCAGGGATAAAGTTGTGGAGAAGTATAAAGCAGGGTTAGGTTATAAAATAATATCCCAAGCTTTGGATATCTCACGGAGTTCTGTTCAATCCATCATCGGAAAATGGAAAGAGTATGGCACAACCGCAAACCTACCAAGACATGGCCGTCCACCTAAACTGACCGGCCGGGCAAGGAGAGCATTCATCAGAGAAGAGCCAAGAGGTCCATGGTAACTCTGGAGGAGCTGCAGAGATCCACAGCTCAGGTGGAAGAATCTGTCCACAGGACAACTATTAGTCGTGTTCTCCACAAATCTGCTCTTTATGGAAGAGTGACAAGAAGAAAGACATTGGTGAAAGAAAGTCATAAGAAGTCCTGTTTGTAGTTTGTGAGAAGCCATGTGGAGGACACAACAAACATGTGGAAGAAGGTGATCTGGTCAGATGAGACCAAAATTCAACTTTTTGGCCTAAAAGCAAAATGCTATGTGTGGGGGGAAAACTAACACTGCACATCACCCTGAACACACCATCCCCACTGTGAAACATCTTGGTGGCAGCATCATGTGGTGGGGATGCTTTTCTTCAGCAGGGACAGGGAAGCTGGTCAGAGTTGACAGGAAGATGGATGGAGACAAATACAGGACAATCTTAGAAGAAAACCTGTTAAAGTCTGCAAAAGACTTGAGACTGGGGCGGAGGTTCACCTTCCAGCAGGACAACGACCCGAAACATCCAGCCAGAGCTACAATGGAATGGTTTAGATCAAAGCATATTCATGTGTTAGAATGGCCCAGTCACAGTCCAGACCTAAATCCCATTGAGAATCTGTGGCAAGACATGAAAATTGCTGTTCACAGACGCTCTCCATCCAATCTGACAGAGCTTGAGATATTTTGCAAAGAAGAAGAATGGGCAAAAATGTCCTCTCTAGATGTGCAAAGCTGGTAGAGACATCCCCAAAAAGACTTGCAGCTGTAATTGCGGAGAAAGGGGGTTCTACAAAGTATTGACTCCGGGGGGCGCCATACAAATGCCCCCCCACACTTTTCGCATATTTGTAAAAAATGTTGAAAACCATTTATCATTTTCCTTCCACTTCACAATTATGTGTCACTTTGTGTTGGTCTATCACAGAAAATCCCAATAAAATCCATTTACGTTTTTAGTTGTAACATGACAAAATGTGGAAAATTTCAAGGCACTGTAAACTTCAGCTTCCGTGTTTGAGGGCAAGTCTAAATGCCGCGTACACACGATCGGACATTCCAACAACAAAACCGTGGATTTATTTCCGATGGATGTTGGCTCAAACTTGTCTTGCATACACACGGCCACACAAATGTTGTCGGAAATTCCGAACGTCAAGAGCGCGGTGATGTACGACGAGCCGAGAGAAATGAAGTTCAATAGCCAGTGCGGCTCTTCTGCTTGATTCCGAGCATGCGTAGAATTTTGTGCGTCAGAATTGTGTACACACGATCGGAATTTCCCACAACGGATTTTGTTGTCGGAAAATTTGAGAACCAGCTCTCAAATTTTTGTTGTCGGAATTTCCGACAACAAGCTCCCATCGAACATTTGTTGTCGGAAAATCCGATCGTGTGTACGCGGCATGAGGGTTAAGCGTTCATTTTAGAGACAGTGTGAATGGTTAGATTGAGCGGTAGGGTCAAATCAAATGTTACGCTGAAGGGTCAGGGGGAAATTGTAATTTATTTTTGTCCATTGTTAAACGAAACCCTCTGAACATAATCCCTAACACTAAAGTAACTCCTTCTATGGGATGCTCTCCTAAACAAGTTCTGGTTGCAATAGTCCCAAACTCAAAGTGCATATTCTCCAGCTCTTAACACTGTTGGTTCAAAAGGAGAGGAAGAATGGACAGCATGGAAGAGATAGTGGACTGTGAGAGATAGAGGAAAAAAAGAACGGAGATGGAGAGGAAAGAAAGAATAAAGAGAGCAAACAAAGGAAAAAAAACAAAACAAAGTAAAGAGGGAGAAAGGATGCGGGGGGGGGGGGGGGGGGATGTGAAAGGCAATGCAAAATAACTTACAGGTACCTTTACAGGCTTTATGTACTCAGCAAACTGGCAACTGCAAGAATATACTGCACCTTCACCCCTTCGCTCGGACAGTACGAAAATATGCGGCCCCACTGGACTGGGCTTTTTTCTGTGGGGCTCCAGATTTGCATATCTCCCGTTGTTCTGGGAGCACAGAGACCGGGGTCTCACAGAGAGCCCTGGGACCCGTACTAACGATCGGGACCCGGAATCCCCAATTTCGGGTCACCTGATCGCTGTGATAGCCTCTGATTGGCTATCACAGCGATCAGTCACTGTGAAACCTGCCCCCTGTGTTTTCTTTATCTGTGAATGGAGGAGAGAGATACTTAGTGAATGAAGGAGAGTGGTTCGAACAGCGCAGAAAATTGTAGGATGTGAACTTGTTTCGCTTGAAGAAATATATGAGACTCGTTGCCTTTGAAGAGCAGGAAAAATAGTGAAAGACCTGACTCATCCTTAGATTTAAAGTGGAGTTCCACCCACTTTTACAACTCTTCAGCATCCCTCACTAAACTGTGCACTGTAAACGAATTGGATATTTTTAATTTTTTTTTCTCAGCACCTACTGTATATCTGCTGTATTCATTTTTCACTTCCTCCTCCCTGGCCGTGGCCCATCGCATCATTTCCTGTTTGCAATGCCTTCTGGGAAGGGGCGGCAACTTCCTCTGACACTGCCGTTGCTATGGAAACCTGACCTGAAACCTATTACACTGCTTGTGCTGCACTGAGCATGTGCAAGATCTGCAAGGATGAGATCCAGGAAGAAATACAGTCTGGCTTCAGATGCCCACACTTAAGATGGCCACGGCCTGCTGCAAGTTTATAAAATAACAAACTACTGCTATAAACTAACAAAACAGACCTTAGTTTACAGACTAACTTTACTAGAATACATTAAGCTTGTGTATTATGGGGTATTTTTATTTAAAAAGTATCATTTCACCACTTTAAAGAGAGCTTCTTTCCCAGGCATGTTAAGGCTATCAATGCAGGAATGAAATGAAAGAGGTTACATAGTTTTATTTTTTGTCTTGTTTAGTTTTTTTTAAATTTTAAGGGCACTTTTTATACCTTTATAATATGGGGACACTTTTATATGTTTATATATATTATACACTTTTTGGTATAATTAAATCCTATGTGGTAAATGCATGGTTTAAAATTGTGATGTATGAATAATGCGTGAAGTAGAAATGTAATTTCATTGTGATTTGTTTTACCATGACAATACATTTTATCTTATCTTGCAGAAAAAAAAAAAAGTGTGTGTAAAAAAAAAATAATAATAATAAAAAAATAAAATTGAAAAAAAAAAAAATAACAAAAAAATACATAGATTAAAGTGATATTAAAGTATCATTTTTTTGTGTTTCAAAATAACAGACATGTTATACTTACCTGCTCTGTGTAATGGTTTTGCATCTTCCTCTTCTCGGGTCCTTTTCGGCGTTCCTGGCCCCTCCCTCCTGTTGAGGGTCCCCACAGCAAGCAGCTTGCTATGGGGGCACCTGAGCCAAGCCGCAGCTCCGTGCGTCCATTCAGACACTGACCTGTGGCTAGTCCCCACCCCTCTCACTCTCCTCACTGGCTCACTGACTTTGACAGCAGCGGGAGCCAATGGCGCTCCGCTGCTGTCTCAGCTGATCAGGAGGGAGAGTCCCGGGCAGCCAAGTCTCTCCTGCAACATCGCTGGATTAAGATGGGGCTCAGATAAGTATTAGGGGGCTGAGGGGGAGCTGCTGCACACAGAAGGCTTTTTTATCTTAATGCGTTAGGATAAAAAACCTCTCTGTCTTTACAACCAGGCTTTAAGGCTTGATCTAGGTCAGTGCCAGGGTTAGTATTTGGGTCAAGGTCAGGATCAAAAGGTCCGGGCCAAAGGTCAGAGCCAGTATTATTTTTTTTATTGACAAGATTTTTTTTTTTTTCAGTATCAGTGTCAGTGTTTTAGGGAGGATAAAAAAAAAAAAAAAAAAAAAAAAAAAAAGCAAAATGGCACTATTGTTTTACGGGTACAAACGACAACTAACATTTGTGGTATTGCTGCGATCGTCAGGAGCAGAAAAAATTATTTTGGGTTGTTCTTTGGTGGAAGGTTATGGTAGTAGCAAGAAATATACAACTAAATAAAAAAAAATTATATTTTTTACCATATTTACCATATTTCCAATGGTAATATATCCATTACCATTGGAAATATGCAAAAAGGTACCCCCCCCCGGTACATTGGGACTTTAAGGGCAACTCATATATTAGACAAAAAGATCTATAAAAGGTAAAATTTTATTGAATACATGGATAAAGGCTAGGTGTACATATCAACACTAAAAAAAACAACACATAAACATAGTAGAATAATTGCTGGTATATAGATAGTTGCTGCAGTGATATGTCTTCCCCTAAGCTCAACGCGTTTCAGGAGAAACTTGAATCCCTTCTTCAGGGATATTTAAGAGAAGACATCACTGCAGCAACTATCTGTATACCAGCAGTTATATTACTATTAATTTTACCTTTTATACATATTTTTGTCAAATATACGATATATATGCCCTTAAAGTCCCAATGTACCGTGGGGGGGGAGGGGGGTAACTTTTTGCATATTTCCAAATTAATAGGGATGTTGGCAACAATCTTTGGGTCTTTCTGGTGGTTTTAAATTCTCTACTATCCATTACCATTTACCACCAAAACAAAGCCCAATTTGAAAGAAACGCGGTATAATCCACCTGGATGCACAAAGTAGTTGTGATATGTACAGTATTACTAACACATGTCAAAGTTGAAAAATTGTGCTTAGGCATTTAGATTTGTTTTACCGTTATGCCCCGTACACACGATCGGAAATGCCGCCAGAAAAACTCAGATGAGAGCTTTTGGTCGGAAAATTGTGACCGTGTGTATGCTCCATCGGACTTTTGCTGGTGGAATTCCAGCCAGCAAAAGATTGAGGGCAGGTTCTCTATTTTTCGGTCGGAAAAAGTTCATATCCGAAAAAGTGATCGTCTGTATGCAATTCCGACGCGCAAAAAATCACGCATGCTCGGAAACAATTCGACGCATGCTCGGAAGCATTGAACTTCATTTTCTCGGCTCGTCGTAGTGTTGTATGTCGAAGGTTCCCATCCGTTTTTTCTGATGGAATTTCTGATCGTGTGTATGGGGCATAAGGCACGAAGGGGTTAACTAAAAATATAAGACACCTTACCATTTTATTTGCATGGCGTGTCTTACCTGGTACAGGTAGCGCTGACTCAGCTGCTGCATTGCCCCCTGCAACTGGTTCCTCTGAGTCTGCCATTGCTCATAGTTGCGGACGTACTCCGCCGTAGGTCTCTGCCAAGTAGTGGTGCGAGTGTTGTGGTCAACATAGTAGTATCGCCCTCGACTGTCCACCCGCTTTTCCCATCTGTGTGGAGAAAACACAAATGTTTAGTTGCTGCAAGCACTGAATAGGCTTTCTACAGCAACCCCCCCCCCCCCTCCACCTGCATCGCTGAGGGGCACATAGCAGCGACATGGAAAGCAGTTATGCTACAAAGTGTGAGGTCTCACCCAGGTGGCAGAGGTCGTTCCCACGTGGTGGTCTTTGTGTTATGGTCTACGTAATAAACACGTCCATTGCTCAGCATTCTCTGCTCCCACCTAAAACAGAAATGAGGGTTTTAAAAGGAGAAATTATTTATTCAAATGCATACATAATAAAAAAAGAACTAAAAATAACAATGGCATTCAAGAGCTTTCACCAATTGTGCCCCCATTTATGTTTAATCCTATTTATTCAATTTTCAAAGGCATACAGTGGATACAAAAAGTTTACACACCCTTGTTAAAATGTCAGGTTTCTGTGATGTAAAAAAAAAATGAGACAAAGATAAATAATTTCAGAACTTTTTCCACCTTTAATGTGACCTACAAACTGTACAACTCAGTTGAAAAACAAATCAAAATCTTTTAAGGGGGGGGTGTAAAACTAAAAAACTAAAATAATGTGGTTGCATAAGTGTGCACACCCTCCTATAACTGGGTAAAAACAAGGGGGATAGTGGCGCTGTCACTTGGTATGCATAATAACAAATACCAGTGACGTGATCGCGCCCAACTCCTGCGTTTCAACATCGTAGTACAGCTTCAATCAAGCCTTGGTTTCAGCTCCCCGGAAACCCCGCTGGACAGGATTCTCCTTCACTGGAAAGGCAGCAGTAACGCCAAAGCGCTGGACGGACGCCACATCAGTGTGGATAGGACAAGCCGGATTTCCATATTTTAGATGTAAGTGGATAATTGCACCTGTAATCTATTAAACGCTACTAGTTCTAACCTGGAGGTGCTTTTTTTCTTCTTTTTCCTATAACTGGGGGTGTAGCTGTGTTCAGAATTAAGCAATCACATTCAAACTCATGTTAAATAGGAGTCAGTACACACCGGCCATCATTTAAAGTGCCTCTGATTAACTCAAAATAAAGTTCAGTAGGTCTTTCCTGGCATTTTCTTAGTCGCATTCTACAGCAAATACCATGGTCCGCACAGAGCTTCCAAAGCATCAGAGGGATCTCATTGTTAAAAGTTATCAGTCAGGAGAAGGGTACAAAAGAATTTCCAAGGCATTAGATATACCATGGAACACAGTGAAGACCGTCATCATCAAGTGGAGAAAATATGGCACAACAGTGACATTACCAAGAACTGGACGTCCCTCCAAAATTGATGAAAAGACGAGAAGAAAACTGGTCAGGGAGGCTGCCAAGAAGTCTACAGCAACATTAAAGGAGCTGCAGGAATATCTGACAAGTACTGGCTGTGTGGTGACAACAATCTCCCATATTCTTCATATGTCTGGGCTATGGGGTAGAGTGGCAAGACGGAAGCATTTTCTTTACGAAGAAAAACATCGAAGCCCGGCTAAATTTTGCAAAAACACATCTGAAGTCTCCCAAAATCATGTGGGAAAATGTGTTATGGTCTGATAAAGCCAAGGTTGAACTTTTTGGCCATAATTCCAAAATATATGTTTGGTGCAAAAACAACACTGCAGATCACCAAAAGAACACCATACCCACCGTGAAGCATGGTGGTGGCATTTGGGGCTGTTTTTCTTCAACTGGACCAGGGGCCTTAGTCAAGGTAGAGGAAATTATGAACAGTTCCAAATACCAGTCAATATTGGCACAAAACCTTCAGGCTTCTGCTAGAAAGCTGACAACGACACACAGCATACATCCAAATCAACAAAGGAATGGCTTCACCAGAAGAAGATTAAAGTTTTGGAATAACCCCGCTAGAGCCCAGACCTGAATCCCATTGAAAATCTGTGGGGTGATCTGAAGAGGGCTGTGCACAGGAGATGCCCTCACAATCTGACAGATTTGGAGTATTTTTGCAAAGAAGAATGGGGCAAATATTGGCAAGTCAAGATGTACCATACTGATAGACTCATCCCCAAAAAGACAGTGCTGTAATAAAATCAAAATGTGCTTCAACAAAGTATTAGTGTGAGGGTGTGCACACTTATGCAACCATATTATTTTATTTTTATATTTTTACTTCCCTCCACCTAAAAGATTTCAGCTTGTGAAGCGGTGTTAAAATCCTGCTTGCTGCATTTTTGGTGCATATTTAATCAGCACCTCCCCGTTGAAATGCATTGAAAACGCAGCAAGAATGCATCAAAAATGCGCCCGTGTTGTGACCTTTTTGCACAATACAGAGGATTAACCCCTTAGGTGGGATGAAAAAACAAGAAGTTGACCCAATTTTTGAGCTTACACAGGGTAGAAGACTCTCTCCCCACCCCCCATGTAATGTAATGGGGGGGCCAAGCACAAGGAACTTCCTGTGGGAGGAAGAGTACAGAGTCACATGATACACGATACCTGGAAGTACTGCATATTTTATCTTAGCAAATAAGTGAGTGGCGGGTAAAAAGGGTAAAAGGGAGCGAAGGGTAAGAGAGTACTGCGCAGGATTGAAGGTGTTACATAAAGAGAACCTGTTGCTTTTGCCTTGAAAGCTTAAACCACATGTTCATTTTAGGCCTGCAGACTCTAGCATGAGCAGACAGCTTAGAAATGAAGCTACACAGCAGCTAGACTCCCACCATTAATGCAGACTAACTAGGCAGATTGTTATGATGCATTCATGTATATGATAAAAATAAAATCGGCTTTGCCGACTTCCTCTCCACCGCGTGGAATGTTCTAATAAATTACAAAATGTAATTAATGTACAGAATCTTCTCTCAGGCTCAGTGCTGCTGACAAAATAAAACAACCTTGTGCAAACAGATGCCAGGAGGGCTGCCAAGTCGCAGTGTAACCTGGTGAGTGTCTGCCACTGCGGCTTTGACTGGAAATTCCGTCATCCTCGTGCCTGTGTCCTGTCCAGCCCCACAGCAAAACTGGCACCGACATGTGAGTCGCGCCATGCCCCCCTGTCCTGCATGCATTTCGTCTGCTTCAAAGCCTGACACGGTTTACCTCCCATGGTGTAGCGGTCTCCTATGGATGCTTGGCTGAGCCGATACCAAATCTACAGTTCTACAAAGAAATAGTGACATTGCCGAAAAGTCCCCACTCATAATGGTGACAATTCATGGCGAGCACTGAATATAATAGGTTCAACTGACAATACAGCTCCTTGAATAGTGTGCAGGTGACGGGTAGAACCTGATGCATATTATATAACATAGGGCTGAAATAAATGTAGAACCATGTCTGGGGGCAGCAATTAGAACTTTTCAGAATTTACCTTTTAAATTTTCTTAATTGTTGTGTAGAAAGAGACTACCGATATCAAGTTGTTTACTAGGACCTTTCCACTTGCTCTGTTCCAGCGCTGCAGCATCCAAGCCTTTGCTCTGTTCTAATGCTGCAGCCTCCAAGCCTTTGCTCTGTTCTAATGCTGCAGCATCCAAGCCTTTGCTCTGTTCTAATGCTGCAGCCTCCAAGCCTTTGCTCTGTTCTAATGCTGCAGCATCCAAGCCTTTGCTCTGTTCTAATGCTGCAGCCTCCAAGCCTTTGCTCTGTTCTAATGCTGCAGCTTCCAAGCCTTTGCTCTGTTCTAATGCTGCAGCCTCCAAGCCTTTGCTCTGTTCTAATGCTGCAGCCTCCAAGCCTTTGCTCTGTTCTAATTCTGCAGCATCCAAGCCTTTGCTCTGTTCTAATGCTGCAGCCTCCAAGCCTTTGCTCTGTTCTAATGCTGCAGCATCCAAGCCTTTGCTTTGTTCTAATGCTGCAGCCTCCAACCTTTGCTCTGTTTCCGTGCTGCAGCATCCAAAACCTTATGCTGTGTACACACGATCGGACTTTCGACGGACTGAATCACGTCGGACTTTGACGGACTTTCGACTGACTTTTCGACGGACTTCTCTACACACAATCACACCAAAGTCCGATGGATTCGTACGTGAAGACGTACGACCGGACTAGAATAAGGGAGTTGATAGCCAGTAGCCAATAGCTGCCCTAGTGTTGGTTTTCGTCCGTCGGACTAGCATACAGACAAACTGATTTTTTGACTGGACTTGAGTCCGTCGGAAAGATTTGAAACATGTTCTAAATCTAAAGTCCATCACATTTTCAACAGAAAAGGTCCGCTGCAGGTCCGATGAAGCGATCATTCCGATGACGGATTAGTTCCGTCTGACAAGTTTGGTCAAAAAGTCTGGGCGTGTGTACACGGCATAACTCTGTCCCAGTGCTGCAGCATTCAAACCTTTGCTCCCTTCCAGTGCTGAAGCCTCCAACCTTTGCTCTGTTTCAGTGCTACAGCCTCCAACACTTGCTCTGTACCGGTGCTGCAGCCTCCAACCCTTGCTCTGTTCTAATGCTGCAGCCTCCAACCCTTGCTCTGTTCTAATGCTGCAGCCTCCAACCCTTGCTCTGTTCTAATGTTGCAGCCTCCAACCTTTGTTCTGTTCCAGTGTGGCAGCCTCCAACTCTTGCTCTGTTTCAGTGTTGCATCTTTCAACCCTTGCTCTGTTCCAGTGCTGCAGCCTCCAACCTCTGCTCTGTTACAGAGCTGCAGCATCCAAACCTTTGCTATGTTCCAGTGCTGCAGCCTCCAACCTTTGGTCTGTTCCAGATTTGCAGCCTCCAACCCTTTCTCTGTTCCAGTGTTGCAGCCTCCAACCCTTGCTCTATTCCAGTGCTGCAGCATCTAAACCCTTGCTCTGTTCCAGTGCTGCAGCCTCCAACTTTTGCTCTATGTCAGTGCTTCAGCCTCCAACCCTTGCTATGTTTCAGTGCTGCTCCAACTTTTGCTTTGTTTCAGTGCTGCAGCCTCCAACTTTTGCTTTTTTTCAGTGCTGTAGCCTCCAACCTTTGCTCTATCTTAGTGCTTCAGCATCCAAACCTTTGCTCTGTTTCACTGCTGCAGCCTCCAACCTTTGCTCGGTTCCAGTGCTGCAGCCTCCAACCTTTGCTCTGTTATAGAGCTGCAGCATCCAACCTTTGCTCTGTTCCACTTCTGCAGCTGGACTCTTCAGCATTTAACACTTGGAAGTGTCAGATGCCTGTGGTAAAGGATGGTAAAGGAATTTCCCTAATGCAAACCTTTAATTGAGCAGTCTTCTGATGCCCTGGGGTCCTCTTCTCCCTGTGGTGCTAGGTGGCCTTTAATACTGCACAGTGGTGCCCCCAATAAAATGTCAGCACTATACTGCAAGCCCGGGCCCACATGGTATTGCACCCCCATGAGATGTGCCTATGACAGCCAAAGCTCACGGGAAGTGGTGTGACTGCTTTACAGAATAACGTTTTTGGATGCACGGGATCAGGATATGGCACTGACTGACACTGGCTATCGTTTAAAAAATAATTCCAGGCCTTGGTATTTTATACAAAGTTACATTTTGGTCCAGTTTGGTGCAACGTAACTATGTATAAACCATACCTGGATGATGCTCCTGTAAGCTGAAAATCACTGAAGTAGACGCCACTACTTCAGTGATCTCCACCTTGCTTCCATGTCGCAAGGGTCAGCTGCTTGGCACAGGCACCGTTCAGAAAATGCTTTGCATTGTCACCGCCCTGCCTCACCACCTCATCCAATCAGAGAACACTTTGCATCCATTCAGGAAATGCAAAGCATTCTTTTAATTGCGCCCGTGTCACAGCAGCCAACCTCTGGTGTTCAGTAAGCAGCAGCCACTCTGCCCAGGCCCCGGAAGCAAGTGGAGATCAGTGGTGTAGCGGTGCCTACTTCAGTGATTTCTAGCTTTCAGGGGCATTGGCCAGGCACGGTATATATACTGTACATAGTTTTATTGGTCTGAGCTGAAACAATGCAACTATGTATAAAATATCCCTGCCTGGGATTATTCTTTAACCTGGAAGCTGACCAGCACTGGACTTTGGGAGTAGTAAATTTGCAGCCCCATAGAGAAGGTGAATATAACAGTTTGGAGCTTCTTTTTAAATAAAATATTTTGTAACATGGTGGACTCCACTTTGAAGAAAAATACATGACCCTCGCTAAACTGCAAAACACAGCATCCTGTGGTCGGGCCGGTGCTCTGGCTGAATTGTCTCCACACTCCAAACAACAGGATTAATAGTAAATTCTAGCTGTCTACTCGGTATAGTCCAATAAAGTGTCATTCTTTATTCGCTACATGGTAAAATACAAAATGTAACAGGCTAACACATTTCGCTTGTGACCGCCTTTCTCATAGCTATCAAGAAGGCTATCACGGCTGAAACGCGTTAGCCTGTTACATTTGGGTTTTTACCGGTAAACATCGCGGGTGCCGGCCACACGCAATGGGCTCCTCAGTCAGCGCGCACGCTCCCTGTAGCTGTTGAAGGGAACACCGTACAGCTACAGCGATTGGCGGGAACGAGCCGACCTGCTGCCGTATAATGACGATTGCTGTTCGGCAAGTGGTTAAAGCGAATGGGACTGTCGGTGAGTCAACAGCCGGTCAGAGGAGGAGCTGCTGCGGGACAGAGATGCCAGTTGTTTTTTAAAAATGATGATTTAAATCGAGTTGTTATTAAATCAAGCCTTTTTACTAGTGATTTAAATCGTGATTTAAATGGACTTGATTCAAAATCAAATCCACCCTGCTTTAACTGTCTACTTCTTTGTTTTTAGTGAAATGACCATCCTGACGAGGAACGTAAATAAAATAAGGAACGCACTGAAGTAAATCATACATCGTGGTGAAATCATTCCCGAAGTATTTTTTTTAAAAAACTCTGTAATTGATTACACCAAAGCCAGACAGACAGCATAGCAGAAGAAAGACAAACATGGAGGTCAGCAGGGAAGATTGAGCTCTGGTTTGGAGGTGCCCTGTGGGTAGAGCGATTCTGCCCAGTTCCTCTATGGTCAGGGCACAGGGCTGCAATACATCTGCCAAGGAGCCTCTCTTAACTGCAGGAGGAAAACCGCTGCCTGAGTGCCAGAGTGACGGACACACATAAGTTGCTTTGTGCTAAGGCAGAACAGCGAACGGCAGCCAACTCAGGAAAAAATAAATAAAAAAAATTAATTTTGCACATCGTACCCACAATCTGCACCTTGCTAACGCCGTGGTGAATGTACATTGTGGGGGGGGGGGGACGTAAAGGCGTAACACGCGACTCGAGACACACTTTGTAGAGAAGAAGACAGGAGATGCAAATAATAAAAAAAAAAGAAAAAAAAAAAGGAGAAGCAATAAAAATGGCTGCTGCGGAGCCAATGTTTGCCTTTCCATTCCACCTCGTCTTTCCGTCTGTGTGTTCCACGTTCTCCGTCTACCTTCTGCCTGGCTCATCTCACACATCCCCGTCCTTGGGGTTTTGGCCAAGAAGAACATTTCTGTGATTGACACCTTTATTATTTACCTACTCGGCGCTGCTGTCCAGCTCAGATGCTGGGGGATTAAAGGTGCAACAGTCTCCAAAAATAATCAAGCTGAACCCCCGGGGCAAATACACAGACAGAATACAAAGATCGGAGCTGCCAAAAGGATTTGTGCTCATGTTCATCCAGTTCTGTGATTTACACAGCTCTATCACAGCACATCATATGTCTGGGCGGAAGACCTGATTTTTCTAGGCTGCTGTTAGTAACACTTACAGGCCTTGTCACTTTCAATGCAGCTGAATGGACTGTGATGGAGAAAACAGTAGACTTAGAAGCCCATGTTTCTGCTCTCTCCTCCTATCAGCGAGTTCCTCTTTAGTGCTGCATTAAAGTGGTTGTTAACCCTCTCTAGTGACTTTTACCTATAGGTAAGCCTAGAATAAGGCTTACCTATAGGTAGTGGAAATATCTCCTAAACGGGCGCCGTTCAGGAGATTTTTCACTTGCAGTGCGCCGATGTCATCATCGGCGCATGCACTGTGAAGAAACGGACCTCCGTGCCGTCTCTTCCCCCAGCGTGTGCCGTTACTGATGCACGGGAGTGACGTCACGCGGCTACGGCCATTCAGAGAGCCGGAGTCCGTGGTCCCCGGAAAGGAAGAGGGGTGAAGATGCACGCAGCCTGCACAGGGGACAGCGATGGATTTGTTTGCAGGTAAGCGTCACATAATGGGCTAGTATGCAGGCTTTGCAGGGAGCAAAAGAGGAAGTAAAACCCATCAGGGTTTACTTCCTCTTTAAAGGGGTCGTAAACCCTCAAGATTTTTCACCTCCTGTGATGAAAAACCTCCTGTGATGCAGCTGCCCCCCCACAGCCCCCTTTTTACTTACCCAAACACGGTCTTTTTAGCGACGGGGCAGAACACAGCAGCTCCTGCCGGTGTCTCGGGTCCTGATTGGATAGATTGATAGCAGCGCTGCCATTGGCTCCCGCTGCTGTCAATCAAATCCAATAAGGCGGGAGCCTGGGGGCGGGGCCTGAGTCCTACTTTCTGTGTCAATAGACGCAGCAGCAGGACACGGGAGCGCCCCCGGCATGAGTGCCCCGAGGGAGAGCGGCTCTCCAGTGGGGCACTCGAGAATGGGTGGAGCCAGGAGCGCCGCTGAGGGACCCCAGAAGAGGAGGATCGGGGCCACTCTGTGCAAAAGCAACTGCACAGAGGAGGGAAGTATGACATGTTTGTTTGTTAAAAATAAATTAAAAACGTTTTACCTTTTAGATATCCTTTAAGACACTGAAACTGCTCAGAGACTTTGGAAAGCAGCTATATATACTAGTTGGATGTTCAGTAGCTGTCCAATAATAGTGACAGCAGCCAGTGAGACTGTCTCCAGCTAAACCTCGCCTGATTGGGCTGCTGTCATTTTGTTCAAAACCAACTGCACAGAGGAGGGAAGTATGACGTTTTTTTTTAAAATTCGATATCCTTAAAGGTAAAAGCCTTCTGCAAGCAGTCCCCCCCCCCCCACAAACACACCATACTTTCCTGAGACCATTGTCAATCCAGCACTGTACCCAAAAGCAGCAGCTTTATCTCCTTACTGGACATGTCAGCAACACCAGTGAGGCGAGAGCGGGGCTAAACCGGGCTCTGCGTGTCAATGGACACACAGAGCCTGGCTTGGAAGCGAGCATACACAAGTGTCCCCCAAAGCAAGTGGCTTACTAAGAGGGCACTCAGAGGGGAAACAGCCAGGACCACCAGTGGGGGGACCCAAGAAGGAGGAGGATGGGGGCTGCTCTGTGCAAAACCATTACACAGAGCAGGTAAATATAAAAAAAATGTTTTTAGAATCAATTTGAAGCTTATATGAGATTTTGTTTGATTGGATTTTTATCTACTTTAACCACTTCAATACCGAGCACTTTCACCCCCCCCCCCCCCCCCGGCCAATTTTCAGCTTTCAGCGCTGTCACACTTTGAATGACAATTGCGCGATCATGCAACGCTGTACCCATATGACATTTTTTATCTTTTTTTTTTTTTTAAGAGACAGAGCTTTCTTTTGGTGGTATTTAATCACCATTAGGTTTTTTATTTATTGCTAAACAAAGGAAAAAAAGAATGAAAATTGTAAAAAAACAAAAAAAACCCTTATTACGTTTTTGTTACAAATTTGTTTGCAAATCAATTTTTCTTCTTCACTGATGTGCGCTGATGAGGCTGCACTGATGGCCATTGATAGTCTCCACTGATAGTGCCCCGATTATCAGTGCAAACAGTTTGCTGACAGCCTTGCCGATTATCAGCACCCCTTCCCTCACACAACGTAGATATTTGCCAGCACAGCGAGGATCAGCACAAAGTGGCGTCCAAACGGTTTAGTTTATTGCATGATCACAACACAAGAAGGTGCAACGTTTCGGAGTCACGCAGGACCCCCCCTCACACAGACACAGTGCATGATGAAGGGACTACCAATAACCAGCAAGTCTGTTTACAGGTGATCAGCTGTGATTGGACACAGCTGATCATGTGCTAAAGGCCCGCTCGCGATTGGCCCCTTTATCCATGATCTGTGATCAGCTGTGTCCTAAGGACAAAGCACACACCTAGGCAAGGATTATTGCCCCACCCCCTCTCCTCCCGCAGTCTCCTGGAACACGTGACATGTCTCCGGGGAGGCTGCAGGATTATTCAGAAAGCACATGTGCAGCGGGAAGCCGACTGCGATTCCTCAGGAAGCCACAGCCGGCTCCTGCATCCAAGATGGCAGCGCCAGCGACCCGCAGAGGTAATTAGAACCGGCTGCCGACTGGACTCCAGGCTCTGGAAAGCACCTTATTTTTAGTATTTGTAGCTGCTGACTTAAAAAACAAAAACAAAAAAAAAAACAAAGCTGTAGTTCCTTTTTAAAGAGGTTGTAAACCCTCGTGGTTTTTCACCATTTTTTGCATTAAGGTGAAAAACCTTCTGTAGTGCAGTTGCCCCCCTTTTACTTACCTGAACCCGATCGTTCCAGCGACGGGGAGGATCACAGCAGCTCCAGCCGCTGTCTCAGGTCCTCATTGGCTCCCGCTGCTGTCGATCCTATCCAGTGACACGGGAGCTGGGGGGGTGGGGCCGAGTCCTGCTGTCTGTGTCAATGGCCGCAGCAGCAGGACTCGGGAGTGCGCCCGCACGAGTGCCCCCCATGGAATGCGGCTCTCCAACGGGGGAACTCGAGAAGAGGAGGAGCGCCGCTGGGGGGACCCCAGAAGAGGAGGATTGGGGCCACTCTGTGCAAAATCACTGCACAGAGGAGGTAAGTATGACATGTTTGTTATTTAAAAAAATTAAAAAACCTTTACAACCCTTTTAAGCCCGCAATCACTGAGAAGACACAAAGGGAAATGCTTGTGTTGCTCTTGGAAACAAAGACATGAATCTACAAGTAAGCTGAGCCATAGTTGTGTCATCAGAAACACAATAAATACAAATCTACAAACCGGTAAATCCTCTTCAAAACTCTATTTTTAAATCCATCATCTAAATATTGAGTTAAAAAAAAATAAAAAGATGATAAAAAGAAAAGTAAAATAACATTAAAAAAAAAAAAGTAAAATAAATGTTTCTTTTCAGCCAGCTTTTTACAAAGTGGTTTATTTGCTCACCCTCAGCCTTTGAAACTGAGCAGGAACCAAATCTCCTTGCAACATCCCATGTAGGATACACGGGACCAGGAGCTCAGTGCGCTCACATAAAGGGGGTTTTCACAGTTCAGGCAGAAGTTTTCCAGGAGTTGTGAGCAGGAAATGTCCAGTGTAGAGAACAGAGCCCCTCACAGAGCCCTACATAAAGAGGCAGTGAAAGCACAACACTAATTACCTGTGACTGACATCGTGCTCAGCCTCTGACCTCACCCACCAAACAAGCACTCCTGGGCCTCCGGTTAACCCTTCTTTGTACATAAGACAACGCGGGGACGGTTAACGCCCCTCGCACACAAACAAACACACAAAGCGCCACACACCAGGGCAAGGCTCCCGGGGCATCATCATAATGCAACTATTTATCTGCAAAGCACTCCAGATGTTGAAGCTAAAGGACAGAACCGCAAGCGTGTGCGTGTGTATATATATATATATATATATATATATATATATATATATATATATATATACAAACACATACATATATACTTTCTGTAGAGCAGTGGACGGTGTCAGTAGAGCAGTGGACGGTGTCAGTAGGGCAGTGGACGGTGTCAGTAGAGCAGTGGACGGTGTCAGTAGGGCAGTGGACGGTGTCAGTAGAGCAGTGGACGGTGTCAGTAGGGCAGTGGACGGTGTCAGTAGAGCAGTGGACAGTGTCAGTAGGGCAGTGGATGGTGTCAGTAGGGCAGCGGATGGTGTCAGTAGGGCAGTGGACGGTGTCAGTAGGGCAGTGGACGGTGTCAGTAGTGCAGAGGACGGTGTCAGTAGTGCAGAGGACGGTGTCAGTAGGGCAGTGGACAGTGTCAGCAGGGCAGCGGACGGTGTCAGTAGAGTAGTGGACATGTCAGTTAGGTAGAGGACGGTGTCAGTAGAGCAGTGGATAGTGTCAGTAGGGCAGTGGACGGTGTCAGTAGAGCAGAGGACTGTGTCAGTAGAGCAGTGGATAGTGTCAGTAGAGCAGAGGACGGTGTCAGTAGAGCAGTGGACGGTGTCAGTAGAGCAGTGGACGGTGTCAGTAGGGCAGTGGACGGTGTCAGTAGAGCAGTGGACAGTGTCAGTAGGGCAGTGGATGGTGTCAGTAGGGCAGTGGATGGTGTCAGTAGGGCAGTGGACGGTGTCAGTAGGGCAGTGGACGGTGTCAGTAGTGCAGAGGACGGTGTCAGTAGTGCAGAGGACGGTGTCAGTAGGGCAGTGGACAGTGTCAGTAGGGCAGCGGACGGTGTCAGTAGAGTAGTGTACATGTCAGTTAGGTAGAGGACGGTGTCAGTAGAGCAGTGGATAGTGTCAGTAGGGCAGTGGACGGTGTCAGTAGAGCAGAGGACTGTGTCAGTAGAGCAGTGGATAGTGTCAGTAGAGCAGAGGACTGTGTCAGTAGAGCAGAGGACAGTGTCAGTAGAGAAGCGGACGGTGTCAGTAGAGAAGTGGACGGTGTCAGTAGAGAAGTGGACGGTGTCAGTAGAGCAGTGGACGGTGTCAGTAGAGCAGTGGAGGGTGTCAGTAGGGAAGTGGATGGTGTCAGTAGAGCAGTGGACGGTGTCAGTAGGGCAGTGGACGGTGTCAGCAGGGCAGTGGACGGTGTCAGTAGAGCAGTGGACGGTGTCAGTAAAGCAGTGGATAGTGTCAGTAGAGCAGTGGACGGTGTCAGTAGAGCAGTGGACGGTTTCAGTAGGGCAGTGGATGGTGTCAGTAGAGCAGTGGTCGGTGTCAGTAGAACAGTGGACGGTGTCAGTAGAGCAGTGGACGGTGTCAGTAGAGCAGTGGGACGGTGTCAGTAGAGCAGTGGATGGTGTCAGTAGGGCAGAGGACGGTGTCAGTAGAGCAGTGGACGGTGTCAGTAGGGCAGTGGACGGTGTCAGTAGAGCAGTGGACGGTGTCAGTAGAGCAGTGGACGGTGCCAGTAGAGCAGTTGACGGTGTCAGTAGAGCAGTGGACGGTGTCAGTAGAGCAGTGGACAGTGTCAGTAGGGCAGTGGACGGTGTCAGTAGAGCAGTGGACGGTGTCAGTAGAGCAGTGGACGGTGTCAGTAGAGCAGAGGACGGTGTCAGTAGAGCAGTGGACGGTGTCAGTAGAGCAGTGGACGGTGTCAGTAGAGCAGTTGACGGTGTCAGTAGAGCAGTTGACGGTGTCAGTAGAGCAGTGGACGGTGTCAGTAGGGCAGTGGATGGTGTCAGTAGAGCAGTGGACGGTGTCAGTAGAGCAGTTGACGGTGTCAGTAGAGCAGTGGACGGTGTCAGTAGGGCAGTGGATGGTGTCAGTAGAGCAGTGGACGGTGTCAGTAGAGCAGTGGATAGTGTCAGTAGAGCAGTGGACGGTGTCAGTAGAGCAGAGGACGGTGTCAGTAGAGCAGTGGACGGTGTCAGTAGAGCAGTGGACGGTGTCAGTAGGGCAGTGAACAGTGTCAGTAGTTTATTTTATATCTATTATTCTATTTTTACAATTTTTTAAAATTATTTTTCTACAATATTATTTTTTTATGTTTACAATTTTTTTTAGAAGCCCCATTGGGGGTCTTTGGTGAAATATCATTGATCTAAACAGACCCCTGATATCTCACTTTTGAAACAGAGAAAGTGACTGAGGACAGAGATTCTCCAGTCCCTTTCTCTACAGCCTCAGCTGCACTAAACAGTGAATGAATGGGAAGTGATCTGAGCATTCACAAACAGAAGCATAGGAAATACAGTTTATTATGCTTCAGTTATGAATGAACACAGTGAGTGATCTGTACCGATTACGAACTGTGGCTAATCAGACAACACAGGGGTCGGTAAATGACATATTTTACATATTTACACCCCGTAACCACACCTATGGCTCAAATGTATATGTACAGTATAGTAAAAAAGTTGTTTAATGGTGTGCCGACTCTTCCATCTACCGGTACAGCAAAATGAGGGGGCTGCATTCTTTGAAGAGGTATTAAACCCAAAAGCAAATATTTATTTTATTGCAGCTTACCAATTCTCAGATGTGATGGCTGCATTCGTTTTCTTTTTTAGGCTTTCTTACCTTTATTTTCACCCGGTGATCCAGTCAGTAAGTCTGTTGCACAGAAGGGTTTGGCAGGTGATACACAGGCCCCTAAATGCTGTATTAAGGTTTTACCTGAAAGCCGTCTTCCACCCAAGACACAGTCAGGCTGTTGTGTGCATCTGACAATCCACTACAGTCATATACAACCCAATGGTCATGTCTAGTCACAGTTTAGATCAGGCCCAGGTAACCTGCAGCCATCCAGCCCCCTGGAGAACTACAAGTTGCTATAGGTCTCAGTCCCAGCGTACTGCCTTCATCTAGCTGCAGAAAGTCCAGATCTGCTGGGGATACTTCTCAACTCTCCTGCATGCCGTTAAGCAGGATTTAATGTGCTGGCTTAAATTCTAACAAACTATTATTCAGGTTTTCTAAGCTATGAGAAATATTGCTTTTGCACAGAGCAGCCCTGATCCTCTTCTTCTGACGTCCCCCGCCGGTGTTCCAGACCCCTCCTCTTCAGCAAGTGCCCCCATAGAAAGCCGCTTTCCATGGGGGCACCTATGCGGGCTCACTCCCAAGCCGCCTGCACATCAGTGAATCAGATCTGACTAAGATAAAAAAAAGGGGGGGGTGGTCTAGGGGGGATCCTGCAGCAGAGAAGGTTTTTACCTTAAAGTAACTGTAAACGATCACCTTGTAAAACAACCCGTTTAAAATCAAAATGAAAGGCAAAACATTTTTGTTTAGATATTAAAATAACATTCTAAATACCTTTTTTCCCTTTTTTTTTTCTAATGATCACATTCCCTCAGTTCTCAGCTGCAGAAGATCTGGGAGGAGGAGAAGCAGCAGCACACTGAGCTTCCCAGTGAATGGCTGTGCAGCGGGGGGCATGTCAGGACAAGTCTGATCATTGAAGGAGAGTACACAGAGTTCCCAGCACAGCCAGGGAACTGACCACAATGTGCTCTCCTGCTTAGTGTGGTCAGTTTTTAATAGAAAAGCAGAGGGACTGGTGGGATCACCAGGGATTTCACACAAAGGAAGCAATACAAAGAGATGAGGAGACCTTCTCATACAAGTACATGGTACAGCAGCCACATATCAGGAATATGAAGTGTTGGGGTAACAAAAGCTTTAATATAAAATGCATCAAAACCGCAGCAGCCCCCCAAATACTTACCTGAGCCCCATCACAATCCAGCGATGGGCACGAGAGGCTTGGCTCTCCAGGGACTCTCTCCTCATTGGCTGAGACAGCAGTGGGCAAGAGGAGGGGGCAGGGCCAAGCCACAGCTCTGTGTGTGAATGACCCCCCCCCCCCCCAGAGCCAGCTGCTTGCTTTGGGGGCGCTCAGCTGTAGAGAGGGGCCAGCGGGGAACCCCCCGAGAAGGGGCCCTGGGGCTGCTCTGTGCAAAATCACTGCACAGAGCAGGTAAGTATGACACGTTTGTTTTTTTTTAAGCCACGCCTTTAATAGCCTTTATAGCCTTTAAGGCTTTAGAACCACTTTAAACGTTAATGGTTCACTGTTCAGCTAGGAAGGAACAATTATTTTTTCAAACTTCTTTGACAGACTGTCTCTCTTAGAAGTTATCCTGTGAGGTTTTCCATAGACATATCATGAGTAAGTTATAGCCTTGCATTGAGGAAGAGTGAAGCACAACTGCTGTGCAGCACTACAAAGCAGGAAGCTGAGCCTGCAAAAGTAATAATCAAATATGGCCGCCTCCATGTTCATAGACAACTGTCAACTATAAATAAGCCACCACCAGCGCTGATCGTATTTATTGTCTTGGATGCTCAGATAGTGAGATCTCTCTGCTCTAATTCCCAGATCTGTTCCTGTCCACTTGGGAGTTTTGGTCTCCCCCACTCACCTTTGTGTGTTTCAGCTCTTCTTCTTTTATTCTTCATATTAAAGAATAAGTTCATATTTAAAAAAATAAAAATAATAAATGCACATCTTTTTGCAGGTAAAAAAAAGTACATGTATTATTATTTTTTTTAACTACTGTGTTTCCCCGAAAATAAGCCCTACCCCGAAAATAAGCCCTACCCCGAAAATAAGCCCTAGCGCTATTTTCCAGGAGGGCTGCAATATAAGCCCTACCCCAAAAATAAGCCCTAATTCGAGGAGATTGTGTGCTTTTCGAGGAA
Source organism: Aquarana catesbeiana (assembly GCF_042186555.1). Taxonomy (NCBI): domain Eukaryota; kingdom Metazoa; phylum Chordata; class Amphibia; order Anura; family Ranidae; genus Aquarana; species Aquarana catesbeiana. The sequence continues at coordinate 276,807,072 of NC_133334.1, forward strand.
ACGCTGTATAATCCTGTTACGGCGGTGTGCTGTGTGTGTCTCTAGCGGTGTCAGGTGCCTTTGATACACAGCGGTGCTCAGCCGATCTCCCCGCTGGTCTCCTCTTCTCCCGCCTATCTGCGGGGGATCTCGCCCCCCACCCCTCCCTTCTCAGGTCACTGAAGGTACGGTGCAGAGCCTCTGCAATCAACATGTCATACTGTGTGCGGCATGCAGCATGGATACTCCTCTCTCCACACGGCATTTACAGATTTTTTTTTCTTCACATGCTGGCTGGTGTGCTCTCTTCCCTGCTTCGAGCATTGCAGAGGGAGGGGGGCTGGGGTCCCTCGCTGGCGGCTGGAGAGAGGTGGAGGAGAGTTGAGGTATTTGGCACTGTTAGATTGCAGGGGCACACACATTCTGTATTGTGTACTACTGTAAAAGAAAGGATTTGGGCATTTTAAGTTTGTTCAAACTGGGATTTTCCTGGCAGGCAGGGAGAGAGAGAATATATTAAGACCTACCCCGAAAATAAGCCCTACTGGGTACTTTGTTGCCAAAATTAATATAAGACCCGGGCTTATTTTCAGGGAAACACGGTAGGAGCCTGGAAAGCATTGCTGATGGTGGGTGCCATGCAGGATTCTTGCAGACTTGTCAGGGTATCTGTCTGCTCATACCTGGTATGGCGAGGCAGTTACACACTGACAGGAAGAGACAAAGAACTACCTAGAGCAGGGATATGCATTTAGCGGACCTCCAGCTGTTGCAGAACTACAACTCCCATGAGGCATAGAAAGACTCTGACAGCCACAAGCATGACACCCAGAGGCATGATGGGACTTGTAGTTTAGCAACAGCTGGAGGTCCGCTAATTGCATATCCCTGACCTAGAGCATTCATCAGCACCATGGTAGTTTGTTGAGAACTACAAGCAGACAGCTGCAAAGGCTGTCGGTACTTGTAGTTTACCATTCGCAGAACTCTGTGAATGAATGGCACAGCTAAGCGGGCGGAGCTCAGCTTGGCCAAGTTTTCTTTTTAAAAAGTGACAGCGAGCGGGGGGGGGGAGAAGATCCCCTGCTTGCTGTCACTAGATGTAGCGGATTGGGGAGTGGGAACATGTTACATTTTTCAACCTAAAAAAATTAAAGGTGAACTTATCCTTTAAGGGTGGACTTTAATGCCCACCCGCTGCACATATGCATTTCTGTGCTGAGAGCATGCTCAGTGCGCGCTCCCAGCACAGAGACAGAGATGTCAAAGATATCTCCGACTCCCCACTAATAATCAATAGCGGTTGGGACTGGCTCCCGACAATGTGGCCACTGTGACAGCCAGGCCGTTCAGAACTTTTTTAAGGGAAACCAGGGCGGGCGGGAAGGGGTTAATGAGCATCCTGCAAGTCTTACCCCGTTGGCAAGCCGTCTGAAGATGGAGTGGCTGCAGTCGATTGCAATGAGTCGGGTCCGGAGGACTCCACATTTGGCCCGGGAGGTAAGCCTAAACCTGGAGGCGGCGTAGAGCTGGTTACATTAGTGGATAAGGTTCCGCCTGAAGAGACTACATCGATGACCGCGGGGGTGTGGGAATGATCCCCGTTCACTGCAAATATAACAAAAAAAAACAATTATACGCCATTTGGTGTAAGAAGAATCCTTGAGTAAGAAATACTTGCTATCTGAATACCGTATATTCTCGAGTATAAGCCGAGTTTTTCAGCACATTTTTTTGTGCTGAAAATGCCCCCCTCGGCTTATACTCGAGTCAAGCACTTTTCTGCAGCAGAGAATGACATTTTCCGAACCGACTTTGGGGCCACTTGGTGCTAGGAACCCCAAATTTGGTGTGCAAGCCCAGTGGCGTAGAGGTCCTGAGGACTCCACATTTGGCCCAGGAGGTAAGCCTAACCCAAACCAACTTTGGGGCCCCGTATCTCGGGGCCACTTGGTGCTAGGAACCCCAGCTTTGGAAATGTTGCAGTGCTAGTTCCACTGGGTTTGCACACCATCTGGGGTTCCTAGCACCAAGTGGCCCCAAGATACGGCGCTCCAAAGTCGGTCAACTGTGTCCATCTGCAGCAATGTCATTTCGGGACCCTTTGGGTCCAGAGACCCCAAATTTTGGCTGCAGCTAGGGGGCATCTAGGAACCCTTAACTACCCAGTTTGAAGTTCGGGGGACCTATGGCTGCAAATAGGCACAGTGAGGCTGCAAATGGGCACAGTGAGGCTGCAGATGGGCATTGTTTACCCAGCTGCTGCATTTCCCACCCTAGGCTTATATTTGAGTCAATACGTTTTCCCAGTTTTTTGTGGTAAAATTAGGTGCCTCGGCTTATATTCGGGTCGGCTTATACTCAAGTATATACGGTATATATTTTTGTATGTCTCTAAAAAAAAGTTCCGCAACAATCGTTTCAAAATATAAACTTAAAATATAAAATAAAGAAGAACTCCGAACAAACAGAAAAAACATAACAGAAGTGCAGAGAATGCAATAGAATGAATGATTCCGTTCGAATAGCCTCATAATTCGCACAATCCTCCGCCCCAATGCAGGGCCACACAGGTGACCCCTCTACTTCCCGTTTCTGCTTTGCATCTTCTTGAGTCACCTGCCAGGTCTCTGAACAATGAGGCACCATCAGCACATCAACGTATAACTGCGGCGGCTGGTCGGCAACTGGTTAAAGTGGTGCTAAAGGCAGAAGTTTTTTTATTTTTTCTATTATCGTAATGCATTCTATGCAATAAGTTAAAAAAAACCTTCTGTGTGCAGCGCTCCCCCCCAGTCCTCCTAATAGATACCCGAGCCCATCTCTATCCAGCGATGTTGCACGAGAGCCTCGGCTGTCTGACATTCTCCCTCCTGATTGGCTGAGGCATAGCACCGGGCACCATTGGCTCCCGCTGCTGTCAATCAAAGTCAGTGAGCGAGTGAAAAGAGAGAGGGGGCGTTGCCAAGCCACGGCTCAGTGTCTGAATGGATACACAGAGCAGCGGCTTGGCTTGGGTGCCCCCCATAGCAAGCTGCTTGCTATGGGGGCACTCGGCAGGAGGGAGGAGCCAGGAGTGGTGGCTAAAGACCTGAGAAGAGGAGGATCAGGGCTGCTCTCTGCAAAACCATTACAGAGCAGGCTTTAACCGCTTCCCGACCGCTGCACAATGATATACGTCGGCAGAATGGCACGGGTGGGCAAAAGGGCATACAGGTACGTCCCCGTCAAGAAGCGGCACTGCGGGCGCACACGCGTGTGACCGCGGGTCCCGCGGACTCGATGTCCACCGGGTGCCTGTGATCGTGTCCCGGAGAGGTAGAACGGGGAGATGCCTTTGTAAACAAAGCATTTCCCCGTTCTGCCTTGTGTCATGACAGAGATCACTGCTCTCTGTCATCGAGAGCAGTGATCGCTGTCATGTGTGTTGAAGCCCACCCCCCCAGTTAGAATCACTCTCTAGGACACACTTAACCCCTTCATCGGCCCCTAGTGGTTAACCCATTCACTGCCAGTGTCATTTACACAATAATCGGTGCATTTTTATAGCACTGATCGCTGTATAAATGACAATGGTCACAAAATAGTGTCAAAAGTGTCCGATGTGGCCGCCATAATGTCACAGTCACGATAAAAATTAGCGGATCGCCGCCATTACTAATAATAATTAAAAAAAAATGTATAATAAAAATGCCATAAAACTATCCCCTATTTTGTAGACGCTATAAATTTTGCGCAAACCAATCAATATATGCTTATTGCGATTTTTGTTTTACCGAAAATATGTAGTAGAATTTGTATCGGCCTAAACCGAGGAAAATAAATGTTTTTTTTTATATATTTTTTGGGGGTATTTATTATAGCAAAAAGTAAAAAATATTGCTTTTTTAAAAAATTGTCGCTATTATTTTGTTTATAGCACAAAAGAACGCAAAGGCGATCAAATATCACCAAAAGAAAGTTCTATTTGTAGGGAAAAAAGGACGTCAATTTTGTTTGGGTACAATGTCGCACGACTGCGCAATTGTCAGTTAAAGCGACGCAGTGCCGAATCGCAAAAAGTGCTCTGGTCAGTGTCACAATGTACCATTATACCCAAGCAATTGGTCTGTACAGTTGCATTGCAGAGTGTGTGACCCACCCCGGTCTGTATTCTTACCAATCCCACTTACCCAGTACAGTGATATCGCTGGCTCCATTCTGGCCTTTGACTGACGAGTTGTTTTCTGCATTCTGAGAGTTGCAATCCCTGTGCAGATAAATGTGGAATAAAATATGAATAATAAAAAAGGCAGCACTACTTTCGGCATTTCTAAAACTTTACACAACTAGTACACATATTTTCTTCAAATACTCAGGGAACACATAGGGGTTGATTCACTAAAGGCAAATAGACTGTGCACTCTGCATGTGCAGTTGCTCCAGAGCTTAGTGAATGAGGGGGAGCTCTGCTGACTTCCATCAGCCAATCATGTGCAAGCAAAAATTCTATTTTCTTATTTTTCCTTGGATATTCTTTGTAAAGTGAAGCTTTACCTCATGTACTAAGCTCTGGAGCAACTTCACTTGCAGAGTGCATGGCCTATTTGCCTTTAGTAAATCAACCCCCAATATCGAGCATAATACTTGGCAATGAGGCTTTCCAGATATACGGTTTATCTTTATTAAAGAGCTTCTAAAATCTTAGAAACAATCCCAAAAAGTTGGGAGCATGAAATTGTGCAAAATGTCTTGGTATGCTGATACCTTAAGAGTTCCCTTCATTGGAACTAAGGGGCCAAGCCCAACCCCTGAAAAACAACCCCAAACCATAATCTCCCCTCCACCAAATGATTTGGACCAGTGTGCAAAGCAAGGTCCACAAAGACATGGACGAGCAAGTTTGGGGAGGAGTCCTGACCTCAACCCGATAAAACACTTTTGGGATGAATTAGAGCGGAGACTGCGAGCCAGACCTTCTTGTCCAACATCAGTGCCTGACCTCAGAAATGCGCTTCTGGAAGAATGGTCAAACATTCCCATAGACACACTCCTAAACCTTGTAGACGGCCTTCCCAGAAGAGCTGAAGCTGTTATAGCTGCAAAGGGTGGGCCAACTCAATATTGAACCCTACGGACTAATGCCCCGTACACACGGTCGGATTTTCCGATGGAAAATGTCCGATCGGAGCGTGTTGTCGGAAATTCTGACCGTGTGTGGGCTCCATCGGACATTTTCCATCGGATTTTCCGACACACAAAGTTGGAGAGCAGGAGATAAAATTTTCCGACAACAAAATCCGTTGTCGGAAATTCCGATCGTGTGTACACAAATCCGACGGACAAAGTGCCACGCATGCTCAGAATAAATAAAGAGATGAAAGCTATTGGCCACTGCCCCGTTTATAGTCCCGACGTACGTGTTTTACGTCACCGCGTTCAGAACGATCGGATTTTCCGACAACTTTGTGTGACCGTGTGTATGCAAGACAAGTTTGAGCCAACATCTGTCGGAAAAAATCCTAGGATTTTGTTGTCGGAATGTCCGAACAAAGTCCGACCGTGTGTACGGGGCATAAGACTAGGATGCCATTAAAGTTTATGTGCGTGTAAAGGCAGGCGTCTCAATACTTTTGGTAATATAGTGTATATGCAGATGTGTGGGCCACAATTTTCGTGGACACAGCAGCCCATTCAGTTTCTCCTGTGAAACCATAAAGTGAGGGTAGCGAAGGTGCAGCCGAGACATCAGCCAGGTAAATGTTTTGGGATGGGAATTGGTCGGAAAAGTACTGGGTAATTTTTTACCTTAATGCATGAAGGTAAAAAAAATATATATATATAGACTTTATAATCACTTTAAATAAAAAAAATAACTAAAAAAAAAGGAAACAAAAAAATTAGATCTCATTTTGACTACTATTTTTGGAGAGAAAAACAGTAACAATGAGCAAGTAAAAGGCTCGAGCTGGAAAGGAAAGGACTCACAAGCCAGAGGAGACATTTTTTGTGCATATAAAGCCAAACTTTCTTTATAGAATAGTTAAGACCCCATCAGTATGTTGTTTTTTTTTATTTCCTTAATTTTTTTTTTTTTTGTTATTTTGCTGTTGGGGAGATTTCTCTTCATTGTTGTTGTAAAGACACAAAAGAACAGTGAGAGGAAATCCCTCAAAAGTGAAGGGAAATCCCCTTTAGACTGTTGCTACTTGGGGGGCAGGTGTCTTTATTGAGGTTTTTCAACTTCACCCTTTTCCCCGGCAGCAGCAACCCTAGACTACAAGGCTGCCTCTTTCCTACACATATCAGAGTTCTTCCCAAAAAGAAAGAGGTTGGCTGCTCCTACATAAGACACATCACGCCTAGTACCCCCCGCCTTCCACCTGGGTGACTGTAGGCAGCTGTCTATGGCCACTGTAGGTCCCGTGAGGAGAATAATGATTTGATCCCCTGCAGATTTTGTAAGTAAAGAATTGAAGGGTCTATTATTTTTATTATAGGTGTATGACAGAATATCAACCAAAATTCCAGAAAAAAAACACACGATACAAATGTTATAAATGGAGTTGCAGTTCAGTGAGTAAAATAAGTATTTGATCCCCAAGTAAAACAAGACTTAGTAGTTGGTGGAGAAACCCTTGATGGCAAGCACAGAGGTCAGACGTTTCTTGTAGTTGGTGACCAGGTTTGGACACATCTCAGGAGGGATTTTGGTCCACTCTTCTTTACAGATCTTCTCTAAATCCTTAAGGTTTCTTGAAGTTTCAGCTCCTTTCATCAATTTTCTATTGGATTATTATCTGGAGACTAGCTAGGCCACTCCATGACCTTAATGTGCTTCTTTTTTAGCCGCTCATTTGTTGCCTTGGCGGTATGTTTTGGGTCATTGTCATGCTGGAAGACCCATCCATGACCCACCTTCAGTGTTCTGGCTGAGGGAAGAAGGTTCTCCTCCAAGATTTTACAACACATGGCCCTGTCCATAGGACCCTCAATACGGCAAAAGTCGGCCTGGACCTTTAGCAGAGAAACAGCCCCAAAGCATCATGTCTCCACCTCCGTGCTTGACTGTGGGGATGGTGTTCTTAGGGTCATAGTCAGCATTTTTCTTCCTCCAAACACGGCGAGTCGAATTAATGCCGCAGAGCTTCATTTTGGTCTCAGCTGACCACAGAACTTTCTCCCAATCCTTCTCTGAATCATTTAGATGTTCATTGGCAAACCTCAGATGGTCCTGTACATGTGTCTTCTTGAGGAGGGGGACCTTGTGGGCTCTGCAGGATTTCAATCCATGGCGGCGTATTGTGTTACCAATGGTTTGTTTGGTGACTGTGGTCCCAACTGCCTTGAGATCATTCACAAGCTCCTCCCGTGAAGTTCTGGGCTGATCCCTCACTTTTCTCATCATCATCCTCACCCCATGAGGAGAAACCTCGCATGGAGCTCCAGACCGAGGGCGATTTATGGTTGTTTTGTATTTCTTCCACGTGCAAATAATCGCTCCAACAATTGTCTCCTTCTCACCAAGCTTCTTGCTGATGGTCTTGTAGCCCATCCCAGCCTTGTGCAGGTCTACAATCTTGTCCCTGATGTCCTCTGACAGATCTTTGGTCTTGCCCATGATGGTGAGGTTTTAATGGAAGAAAGAGTTTCTGTGGACAATGTCTTTTATACACATAACGAGTTGTCGTTAGGAGCTCCTTCTTCCATTGACAGGACTAATCTGTGTACCACATGAGCACCTACTGTAGCCAGTCTGTGGGGGGCAGAATTACTGTTGGTTGGTAGGGGATTAAATACTTATTTTACTCACTGAACTCACTAACCCTAACTCCATTTATAACATTTGTATCATGTGTTTTTTTTCTGGATTTTTGGTTGATATTCTGTCTCTATCATTTAAAATACACCTATGATAAAAAGTATAGACCCTTCAAGTGGGCAAACTTCCACAGTCTGCAGGGGATCAAATCATTATTTTCCCCACTGAAAACAGTGAATAAGAACGGGATTTGCCCCCTCTCACTGCACCAGAAGCATTAGGACGTTATGCAAGGGCTGCTGGGAGTTGAAGTCCAGTGGCCCATTGTCACATGGAGGTGGATGAGGAAAAGCGCCACTGATACTCTAGGTCCGGGTAGGCAACCAGTAGCTCTCCCAGCTGTTTGCAGAACTACATTTCTCATGAGGCATTGCAAGGCTGGCAGTTACAATTACTCCCAGAGGCATGATGGGACTTGTTCTGCAACAGCTGGAAGGGAACCAGGTTACCTATCCCTGCTCTAGGTCCACATCCAGAATTGAGAAAGATGGCGGCCACATAGCTGCAGCTAGAAATGCAAAAGTAAAATATTTAGATTTAGGTCATTTTTGATAGGTTGGTTTAAGTGATGGAAAGTTTTACAGATTTTTTTGTTTTTTGGCTTCAGATCTGCTTTAGGCCCCTTTCACACTTGTGGAACCTGACCTCGACCTTGACACAACTTGAGGCAATGCCTGTGTAATCTTGAGGTCTATGAGGCAATGCCTGTGTAATCTTGAGGTCTATGGACCTCAAGTCTCATCAAAGTCGGACCAAAGTAGTGCAGGGACTACTTTGAAGAGTACTCATTGGAAATCATGGGGTACGACTTGTCATGCGACCTTGCAGTCCCAAATTGCAGGTCAAGTCGCACTAGTGTAAAAGGGGCCTGAACTGGACACAAAATGTTTTGAGCATATTTACACTGTAGCCCCGCCTCACCGTATTCGAATGCAACTCTCAAGATTTTAACGCTTTGGACCCCCCCACCCCCCCGGTATACATTAAAAATCAGAGAAGCCCCATACACAAAGGCCAGTGTATCTCCTTCCTGAGAATGGAGGTGTGGCTCTTTGTGTGTGCTCAGCATGTGTCCGGGGAGAATTCTGGATGTGGGGTGAAAGAAACAATGACCCGAGGCACTAGCACCTCAGAGACAGAATTCACCAAGACATTCTACAGAGCAGTGTGAAATGAGAGAAGACAACGTGTGAGCTGACAAAGAAGGGCGCGACGTACTGAAAAAAAAAAAAGAAAGAAGACAAATAAGAGAGATCTCATATCTAAAGCATAACTCCACATTAAATGTCCTTTTAAATTGTGCGTTCGGACCAAGCTGGCCCAAACAAACTATTTATTGCACTAACAGGTGAGCTTTCCGGGAGCGCTGTATTAGGTCCCCCTTCACATATCGCCTAGCGGGGACGAGCGTTAGAAAACAGAGGTACACATTAAAATATGTGTCTTTTTATTTTAGAGCATAGGTCCCCTTTAACCACCTCCGGAGGATTTACTGCCCCCCTCCGCCCCTTCACGACCAGGCCATTTTCTGCGATACGGCGCTGCGTTACTAATGGACAATTCCATAGTCATGCAACACTGTACCCAACAAAAAATGTATGTCATTTTTTTCCCCCACAAATAGAGCTTCTGGTGGTATTTGATTACCACTACATTTTTTATTTTTTGTGCTATAAATAAAAAAAGCTGACAATTAAAAAAAAAAAAAAAAAAACAACAATATTTTTAACTTTCGGCTATAAAACATATCAAATAAATAAATATATAAGAAGAATATATATTATTAAAAACTAATCATAATAATAATAATAATAATAAATAAATATAAAATAAACAATAATATATATTATTATTATTACTACATAATAATAATTGTAATAAATAAATAAAAAACATTGGATATGGCCAATATATTTTCTGCTACATATTTTTGGTAAACAAAATCCCAATAGGCGTATATTGATTGGTTTGTGCAAAAGTTTTAGCGTCTACAAACTATGGGATATTTATTTTATTTTTTATTTACTAGTAATGGCGGCGATCAGCGCCTTATAGCGGGACTTAGAGCTGCACGATTCTGGCTAAAATGAGAAGCACAATTTTTTTTGCTTAGAAGATAGATCGCGATTCTCTCACGATTCTCACATGATTCTCGCGGCGTAACATCATCTTTCACATTAAAACAAAACAAAAAATTGGGCTAACTTTACTGTTTCGGGTTTTTTTTATTCATTGAAGTGTATTTTTTCCTAAAAAATTGCATTTGAAAGACCGCTGGGCAAATACAGTGTGACATAAAATATTGCAGCAATTGCCATTTTATTCCCTAGGGTCTCTGCTAAAATATATATAATGTTTGGGGGTTCCAAGTAATTTTCTAGCAAAAAAATATTGATTTAAACTGAAAGGGGTGTTCCGGCCGCGAAACTCTGTAGCTGCTGACTTTTAATAAGGACACTTACCTGTCCAGCGAGCCCGCGATGTCGGCCCCCCCGAGGCCAATCCGTCCATCGTATCGGCTGCCGGCGCCTCCATCTTAACGAAGGGAAACAGGCAGTGAAGCCTTGCGGCTTCACTGCCCGTTTCCTACTGCGCATGCGCGAGTTGCACTGCGCTTTGTGAATGGCCCCGTTGTTTTCTGGGACACACACATGTCCCAGAAGGCAAAGGGGCCGCTCGCTAAAGAGGGGGAAGCGCCGCGGAATAGGAAGAGGCAGATTAGGAAGACTGCCTAGCAACAGGGGTTTCAGGTAAGTTAAAAAATTTTTTTTTTTTCAAATGTTTTTTTTTTTCAATTTTTTTAAAGAATATTAATGCAATTTTTTATTTTAGGGTGTCCCTCCGCTTTAAGAAAGACGTGTCAGAAAAAGATTTAGACTTTAAGTGGTTGGTGTCCCTCCGCTTTAAGAAAGACGTGTCAGAAAAAGATTTAGACTTTAAGTGGTTAAACTTCCTGCATTTACAGTTGTTGAAAACTTGGCAGACTGCCAGATTATTTATTTACACAGAAGTTCTATCCCTTTGATCTAAGAAGGAAGCTTAGTTACAATGTTTCAAGTTAAAGACTTGGCAGACTGTCGGGATGCTTTCTTTTGACAGCTGAGTGAGCAGATAAAGTCTCTCCACATGTTTATATGAAAGAATCGGCAAAATCTGCAGGAGAGATCGTGGGGGGGGGGGGGGGGCTAAATCGAGATCACGATTTTTTTAACAATTAATTGTGCACCTCTAGCAGGACTGTAATATTGCAGTGAAGATTCTGACACTAAATTTGCGCTATGAACAAAAAAAGATCGACGATTTTGAAAACAAAACAATATTTCTTTCTCGAACATCACGGGACACAGAGCCACAGTAATTACTGATGGGTTATATAGGTATCACTGGTGATTGGACACTGGCACACCCTATCAGGAAGTTCAACCCCCTATATAATCCCTCCCCCTTGCAGGGATACCTCAGTTTTTACGCCAGTGTCTTAGGTGATGGACGTGTAAAGATGTCCTGTGCTGAGCTCCAAAGGGAATATCCTAAGATCCTATACTGGGGCAAGCCAGGCGAACCGGATCCATTCAAAGTGTCTTTTCATGGCCGAATTGAATGGTACCCGGGCCTCGTGTCCGAAGAAACGAGGTTTTACCCGTAATGCTTCTCTTTTTAGAGAGCTGGACCCCGCAGATCAGAAAATGGCTTTAAACTTCCTAATTTCTGGCGAGGTGCTTTACGGTCCCAGAACTGTTGGATCCCCCTACTGATGGGGGCCCCAGTCTCTGACGGTTTTTTCAAACGGAACCCACCGTGAGAGGTGAAGATTGGGTCTGTGTAAACGGCACCCTGCGGCTGGATAAGGTAAGAGGAGATTCCACAGAATTTTTGAGTTCTAGTGGCTTTTCTCCTTTAAGGTAAATGCATGCTATGCCTATTGTGACCACCGGGGGCTGCCAAGAGCACAAACCTACACATGCTGAATGTCTGTCTCAGGTGTTGTAATCGCTGTGTATGTCCCAGCGTATCAAGCAGGCTGCAAGCAGGTAAGGTGGATGGGGGGATTTCTCATGTTTGAATGTTCCCCCCCAGGCTAGAGAGGGGCCACAGGGGTCTAGAAAGTGGTTATACCACCCGGGCTCTGTGGCCTAATGGCCACCATCTCTGAAGATAGCCGTTCAGGCAAATCTTGTTACCAGTCTCCCTCCTTCCCCCCCCCATCCCCAGCCTTTTCTCCAGAGCATGACAGGAGAGTCGGCAGTGCGGGAAGCGCTCGTTTTTTTTTCAAAACTCGAGGGGGGGGGGCGGTAGAGGAGGGGGCGGGATGTCAGCACAGAGTGTTTAGACTCCCACTCAGGCCAGCTGCAGGCTATTAAAGGCACTCTGTACAGGTGCACTCAGCCTTCTGAGAGACACAGAGCTGACGGTCGCATGTAAGGTGGGACACAGGCATTCTCCTAGGCAGCATTTACTGAAGTAACACCAGACTGAGCATTGGGTAGCAAGGCTTTTAGCCAGACTACATTGCTCAGCGGACAGTGTTCATTTGTATACCTCACACCTTGTTGCTTTGCACTATGGGTAGAAGAGGTTCAAGCACCCCAGGAACCAGAGACACTAGGGGATCTCGTTCAGGTTCTGAGGGCCCCCTGTCGGCAGCATCCTTCCCCCCTAAAGATGGGCCAGGGACGGCTAGCCAGGGAGAGCCATCGGGGTCAGGGGCTACACCTGCTTCTGGCACTTCAGCCCCTGTATATATTACACAAGAGGTTTTTTCCTCAACCATTAATGGTCTAGAGGAAAGATTAATGGCCGTGATTACGTCTTCACTCAGTGGAAGAAAACGCACTAGGCCTTCCTCTGTTCCCCAAGACCCTCAGACAGAGGAGCTCTGGGATAAAGGAGATGAATCCCTTTCAGAGGATCAGGATGGGATGGATGATTCCTCTTCGGAGGATTCAGGTGGAGAGGGACCCTCTGCGACTTCCCAAGAGGAGAAAGTCTTAGTGCAGATCCTCACTGGATTGGTCCGCTCCACATTTAAGTTGCCCATACCTGAAACTGCTAAAGAATCCTCTTCTGCTTTGGGGTCACTGAAACCTTTCCAAGCAGCACATGCTTTTCCTGTTCATACTTTACTTGAAAAGCTTATTTATTCTGAGTGGGATCACCCAGACAAACGTTTTTTTCCGCCGAGAAAGTTTTCAACACTTTATCCGATGGAAGAAAAGTTTATTAAAATGTGGGGAATACCAGCTATTGATGCCGCCATTTCCTCCATAAATAATAGCCTGACTTGTCCTGTAGACAATGCTCAGATGCTCAGGGATCCTGTAGATAAAAGGATGGAATCCCTATTGAAGGATGTTTTCTCCTTAGCAGGATCAGTGGCCCAACCTGCAATAGCAGCGATTGGAGTCTGTCAATACTTAAGAGACCATGTTAAGCAGGTCATCAAAGTATTACCTGAACAGCAGGCCCAGGGGTTTGCTAACCTTCCAGCGGCCTTATGCTTTGTGGTTGACGCCATTAGAGATTCTATCGTGCAAACCTCCCGTCTTTCACTGGGGTTGGTGCATATACGTAGAATCCTATGGTTGAAAAATTGGTCAGCCGAAGCACCATGTAAGAAGCTACTGGCTGGGTTTCCATTTCGTGGTGCAAGGTTGTTTGGAGAGGACTTGGATAACTATATCAAGAGAATCTCTTGTGGGAAAAGCACTCTCTTACCTGTCAAGAAGAAGAGTAAGCGTCCCTCTTTCAAACGGACTCTTTCCCCAGCGCCGGGGGCTTCAGCCTCCAGGCAGTCTCGACGGCCGCCTCCATCGGGGTCCAGAGACAAGAGTCAACCCCAGGGACAAAAGAAGTCCTGGGGAAAGAAGCCTACTAGGCAAAACACTAAGACCTCTGCATGAGGGGGCGCCCCCGCTCACTGGAGTGGGGGGAAGACTGCGACAATTCTCAGAGCTCTGGCAGGAGGACTTCCAGGACAGATGGGTAGTCTCCACGGTAACCTTAGGGTACAAGCTGGAGTTTCAGGAATTCCCTTCTCCTCGGTTCCTCAGATCAAATGTTCCCAGAGACCCAGAGAAGAAGCAGTCGCTCCTTCTAGCGTTAGAGCGACTTTTGTCGCAGGAGGTCATTATGATAGTTCCCGCAAAGGACCAGGGATTGGGCTTCTATTCCAACCTTTTTACGGTCCAAAAGCCAAATGGGGATGTCAGGCCCATTTTGGACTTAAGGGATCTGAACCGATTCCTAAGGATTCAATCCTTCCGCATGGAATCAATTCGAACAGTAGTTCCCACCCTGCAGGGAGGAGAATTTCTGGCATCAATAGACATCAGAGATGCATATCTGCATGTGCCCATTTTTCCTGCTCATCAGAAGTTTCTGCGCTTCGAGGTAGGAGGGCGCCATTTCCAGTTTATGGCTCTGCCCTTTGGGATAGCCACTGCACCTCGAGTGTTCACAAAGATCTTGGCTCCTCCTCTGGCCAGATTAAGGGCTCAGGGTATAGCTGTCATAGCATACCTAGACGACCTGCTCTTGATAGACCGGTCGGTAGCCTCTTTGAATGGAAACTTGAGGACCACGGTCAGGTATCTAGAACACCTGGGTTGGATCCTCAACTTAGAAAAGTCTTTCCTAAAACCAGTAAGAAGACTGGAATATTTAGGTCTGATTATACATACAAGCCAGGAGAAAATATTTCTACCCCAGGCAAAGATCACTGCTTTGAGAGAGCTGATTCTGACAGTAAGGACCAAGAAGGGTCCCTCAGTCCGCCTTTGTATGAGGCTACTAGGGAAGATGGTGTCTTCATTCGAAGCAGTTCCCTATGCTCAGTTTCACTCAAGAATGCTGCAACACAGTATTCTGTCGACCTGGAACAAGAAGGTTCAGGCATTAGACTTTCCGATGCACCTGTCGCATGCGGTGCGTCAGAGCCTCAATTGGTGGCTCATACCCGAAAACCTGCAGAAGGGGAAATCCTTTCTACCGGTTACCTGGACGGTGGTAACAACAGATGCCAGTCTGTCAGGTTGGGGAGCAGTTCTGGAACAGGCTGCGGTCCAAGGAGTATGGTCCAAGACAGAGAGGACCTTACCCATCAACATTCTGGAGATCCGGGCGATACATCTAGCTCTAAAAGCCTGGACTATCAGGCTACAGGGTTGTCCGGTCAGGATCCAGTCCGACAATGCCACAGCAGTGGCTTATGTCAATCATCAGGGAGGCACCCGGAGCCGAGCTGCTCAAAAAGAGGTGAACCAGATCTTAGTCTGGGCAGAGATGCATGTGCCATGCATATCGGCAGTTTTCATCCCGGGAATAGAGAATTGGCAGGCGGACTATCTAAGTCGCCAGCAGTTACTTCCAGGGGAATGGTCTCTGCATCCCGACGTCTTTTGGGCCATATGCCAAAGATGGGGGGTTCCAGATGTAGATCTCTTTGCATCCCGATTCAACAAAAAGATAGACAGATTTGTGGCAAGGACAAAAGATCCTCTTGCATGCGGGACGGATGCGTTGGTGATTCCGTGGCATCGGTTCTCACTGATTTACGCATTCCCGCCTATTCTGCTACTACCACGACTCCTTCACAGGATCAGGCAGGAAAGGAAGTCGGTACTTCTGGTGGCCCCCGCTTGGCCCAGAAGGACTTGGTATGCAGAAATAGTAAGGATGACGGTAGGTTCCCCGTGGACACTACCGGAACGCCCAGACCTGTTATCTCAAGGTCCAGTGTTCCATCCTGCCTTACAAACGCTAAATTTGACGGTTTGGCTATTGAGACCCACGTTCTGAAGAGTCGTGGGCTCTCAGGTCCTGTCATATCTACCTTGATTAATGCAAGGAAGCCAGCTTCCAGGATGATTTATCATAGAGTCTGGAAAGCTTATATAACCTGGTGTGAATCCAGAGGTTGGCATCCCAGGAAATATGTCATAGGTAGAATCCTTGATTTTCTACAGATGGGATTAGAGATGAAGCTGGCCTTGAGTACCATCAAGGGCCAGGTCTCTGCTTTATCAGTATTATTTCAGCGGCCACTTGCTTCGCATTCTTTGGTCCGAAACTTTATGCAGGGGGTGATGCGTCTTAATCCTCCGGTTAAAGCGCCCCTAAACCCCTGGGACTTGAATTTGGTCCTGGCTGTGTTACAGAAACGGCCTTTTGAACCAATAAGTCAGATTCCTTTGGTCTTGTTGACAAGGAAATTAATTTTTCTGGTGGCCATCTCTTCTGCTAGAAGAGTATCAGAATTAGCAGCTCTTTCCTGTAAGGAGCCTTATTTGATTATACACAAGGATAGAGTGGTACTACGCCCTCATCCTACTTTTTACCGAAGGTGGTTTCTGATTTTCATTTAAACCAAGACATTGTTCTACCTTCCTTTTTTCCAGATCCCTGTTCTCCGGAAGAGAGATCTCTACATTCGTTGGATGTAGTAAGAGCAGTTAAGGCCTATCTAGGGGCAACTACTCAGATCCGCAAGACGGATGTTTTGTTTGTGCTGCCAGAGGGTCCCAATAGAGGACAGGCAGCGTCAAAAGCTACCATTTCTAAATGGATTCGACAGTTGATCATTCAAGCTTACGGTTTGAAACAGAAGATTCCTCCGTTTCAGATCAGGGCACATTCCACAAGGGCTATTGGTGCTTCTTGGGCAGTGCATCACCGGGCCTCTATGGCTCAAATCTGCAAGGCCGCAACCTGGTCTTCAGTTCATACATTCACCAGATTCTATCAGGTGGATGTGAGAAGGCATGAGGATATCGCCTTTGGGCGTAGTGTGCTGCAGGCAGCGGTACAGGGTCCTCAGGTCTGATTGCACCCTACTTGGTCGTGGTTCCCCCCCCTCAGGTAGCATTGCTCTGGGACATCCCATCAGTAATTACTGTGGCTCTGTGTCCCGTGATGTTCGAGAAAGAAAATAGGATTTTTTAAAACAGCTTACCTGTAAAATCCTTTTCTTTCGAAGGACATCACGGGACACAGAGGTCCCACCCCTCTTCTAATACACTATATTGCTTGGCTACAAAACTGAGGTATCCCTGCAAGGGGGAGGGATTATATAGGGGGTTGAACTTCCTGATAGGGTGTGCCAGTGTCCAATCACCAGTGATACCTATATAACCCATCAGTAATTACTGTGGCTCTGTGTCCCGTGATGTCCTTCGAAAGAAAAGGATTTTACAGGTAAGCTGTTTTAAAAAATCCTATTTTTTTTACTTGCTGCTATAAAACATATTCAATAAAAAAAAAAATTGAAAAAAAATCTAATTTCTTCATAAAAATTTAGGCCAATATGTATCTTGCTACATATTTTTTGGTAAAAAATCCCAATAAGTGTATATTGATTGGTTTGTGCAAAAGTTATAGCATCTACAAACGATGGGGTATTATTTATTTATTTTTTTTACTAGTAATGGGGCGTTCAGCGACTTATAGTGGGACTGCGATATTGCAGCGGACATTCTGACACTAACTTTGCCCTATGAACAAAAAAAAAAAATATTGCCAATTTTGAGAACAAAACAATATTTTTTTGCTTTCTGCTATAAAACATATCCAGTTAAAAAAAAGTTTAAAAATCAAATTTCTTCATAAAAATTTAGGCCAATATGTATCTTGCTACATATTTTTTGGTAAAAAATAAAAAATCCCAATAAGCGTATATTGATTGGTTTGCGCAAACGTTATAGCGTCTACAAACTATGGGATATATTTCTTTATTTTAATTTTTTTTACTAGTAATGGAGGCGATCCGCGACTTATAGTGGGACTGCGATATTGCGGTGGAGATTCTGACACTTTTTGGGGATCAGTGACACTATCACAGTGATCAGTGCTAATAATATGCCCTGTCACTGTACTAAATGACACTGGCTGGGAAGGGGTTAACATCAGGGGCGATCAAAGGGTTAAATGTGTGCCTAGCCAGTGTACTACAGTGTAGGAGGTGCTTTTACTAGAGGAAGAGATGGAATTTATTCCCTGCTTTGCAGAGACACAAATTCCACCACTTCCCTCCTGTCAGAATGGGCGATCTGCTTTGTTTAAATAGGCAGATCTCAGTTCTGTGTCTCGGCCTGATGATCGGCGGGTATCGAGTCCACGGTACCCGCAGATGCGCGCCCCCAACCCGGAAGAGTCGGACCACATACATACATGTGATCCGGTGCAGAGGTGCCACCCTGTAGCAGTAAAACTGATACAGGGCAGACCCTAAGTTGTTAACCGCTTCAGCCCCGGAAGGTTTAGCTGCTCAACGACGTTACACCCAAACAAAATTGACGTCCTTTTTTTTGCCCACAAATAGAGCTCTCTTTTGGTGGTATTTGATGATCACCTCTGCAGTTTCTATTTTTTGCGCTACAAACAAAAAAAAAAGAGCGATCATTTTGAAAAAAAAAAAAAACACAATATTTTGTACTTTTTGTTAATAAATATCCCCAATTTAAAAAAAAAAAAAAAAAAAAGCAATTTTTTTCTCAGTTTAGGCCGATATGTATTCTTCTACATATTTTTGGTAATAAAAATCGCAATAAGCGTATATTGATTGGTTTGAGCAAAAGTTATAGCGCCTACAAAATAGGGGATAGATTTATGGCATTTTTATTATTATTTTTTATTTTTTACTAGTAATGGTGGCGATCTGCGAATTTTATGACACATCGGACACTTTTGACACATTTTTGGGATGATTGACAATTATACAGCGATCAGTGCTATAAAAATGCACTGATTACTATATAAATGTCACTGGCAGGGAAGAGGTTAACCCTAGGGGGGCGACCAATGGGTTAAGTGTGTTCCCTGACTGTGTGTTCTAACTGTAGGGGGAGGGGACTGACCTAGAGGGGATGATAGATCGTGGTTCCTAGCTATTTAAAGTAGAACTTCATTCTCTCAATCAACATGGACTATTTTTAATCCTCACGCTGCTAGCATTAGTGCATAGATAAAGTATAATATATTTACGTTTTATTTATATTTCTATATATATATATAGATATCTTATATCTATATATTTATAGATATATCTATAAATAGATATATCTATATATAGATATATCTATATATAGATATATAGATATATCTATATATAGATATATAGATATATCTATATATAGATATATCTATATAAATAGATATATCTATATATAGATATATCTATATATATATCTATATCTATATATAGATATATCTATATATAGATATAGATATATATATCTATATCTATATATATATATCTAGCTAGATATATATATATATATATATATCTAGCTAGATATATATATATATATATATATATATATATATATATATATCTATAGATCTATAGATAGATAGATAGATAGATATCTATATATATATATATATCTATATCTATATAGATATAGATATATATCTATATAGATATATAGATATAGATATATATCTATATATATATAGATATCTATCTATATATATATATCTATATATATAGATATAGATATATATCTATATATATATAGATATCTATCTATATATATATATCCATATATATAGATATATATATATATAGATAGATATCTATATATATATATATATATATATATATATATATATATATATATATATATATATATATATATATATATCTACACACACACACACACAGTGAAAGAAAAAAGCATTTGATCCCCTGCTGATTTTGTACGTTTGCCCACTGACAAAGAAACGATCGGTCTATAATTTTAATGGTCGGTTTATTATAACAGTGAAAGACAGGATAACAACAAAAATATCCAGAAAAACGCATTAAAAAAAAAAAAGTTATAAATGGATTCGCATTTTAATGAGTGAAATAAGTATTTGACCCCACAGAGCAGGTAAGTATAACATGCTTGTAATTTTTAAATAAAAAAAGGAAAAAAGGAGACTTTAGAATCATTTTAAACCCAAAACCAAAAATGTCATATATTGCAGCTCACCAATCATTAGATGTGGTGGCTGCATTCATTTTCTTTTTTTTTAGGCTTTTTCCCCTCTGCTCCCCCCCCCCCCCCCCCGATGATCCGTCCAGTATCACACCTCCTGTATTAGAGCGCCCCCCACTCTGGATGAAGGAGCACAGTGGGCACTTTTGAACAGCAGCATTGTACATCTACATCTGGGGCGGAGGGGAGCGATAGATGTACTAGCAGATTTAGATACACTAACAAAATGAAGCCAAACTCCAGGGTCACACTTGCATTTAAACAAGCGGTCAGAGCAGTTTTGTTGCTTTTTGGATAAAGGTTTTACATGAATAAATAAAAGTCGATCGTTGTAAGCACCCCTTGTCAGTGTTAAATGGTTTGTCTCAACACTGTTAACGGCTACATTCGCAGGGCAGCTTGTTTTTTTAAAAACAGACTTACTGGTGAAAATAAAAGAAAGAAAGCCTAAAAAAAAGAAAACTAATGCAGCCATCCCATCTAAGAATCAGAAAGCTGCAATATAAGGAATATTTGCTTTTGGGTTTATTACGGCTTTAAATTGTGGGGGGGGGAGGGGGATGGATGATCCACAGATTCATGCTCTCTCTTTGTATATACAAGTGTGTGTTTATGAATTCCGGGATCTTGAAGTGATGCACACACACCTTATATACATCTAGACATGAAGCTTGGAGCTATAATGAAAGCCGCCTTTATGATGCGGAAGGTGAACACAAGTCCATTGAATGGATACAATGAATGACATGGATGTGAGAATACAGACCTGACTTTGTCCAGAGCGAAGTGACCGTTCTCGAATATCATCTCGCCGTCCGACGTTTCTGTATGGAAAGAGCGACACGGTCACCGGGGTGTGGACACCAGCACAGGCTCTTGTTCACTCACACTGGGGGGGGGGGATTTACTAAAGGCAAATAGACGGTGCACTTTGCAAGGTGCAGTTGCTCCAGAGCTTAGTAAGGCGGCATTCACACCTGAGCGTAGCGTCTTTGAGCGCTTTTCCGGCATCTTTTCGCGTCTTGCGTGTTTCTATGCAGCGTTTTTGGGCTTTGGCTTTTTTTTTTTTTTTTTTATTAGCCAATAGAGAATCATTTGTTGCTAGGTAGTTCAGCTTTTTTAGCTTTTACATTAGCTTTTTTATCTCTTCTTTTATTATTATTATTAATTTATTAGAATGTTTTTTCGTTAGGGTAAGGGGTTCGAGTTCAGTTTAGGTTAGGATTAGGAGTTGGGGTTATGTATTATTATTTTATTTATTTTTATTTTATTTATTATTATATGAATAATAATAAATAAATGTAAAATAAATACACAAATAAATAAAAAAACAAATACATTCAATAAATTAATACTAAGTAACAATAAATAAATAATTAACCTTTAGCTTTAACCCTTACCCCTTAAAGCGGAGTTTCACCCAAAAATGAAACTTCCACTTTTCGGGAATCCTCCCCCCCTCCGGTGTCACATTTGGCACCTTTCAGAGGGGAGGGGGGAGCAGATACCTGTCTAATACAGGTATTGTGCTCCCACTACCAGGCATAGATACCCGAGTCACCCGTGGGTATCTACGCCACTTCCGGCACCTTCTCTGCCCCCCCCCCCCGGTATCTTCTGGGAGACACACAGTTCCCAGAAGACAGCAGGGACCAGTGGGTTCGCGCAGCGCGAGTTGCGCATGCGCAGTAGGGAACCAGGAAGTGAAGCCGCAAGGCTTCACTTCCTGATTCCCTTACCGAAGATGGCGGCAGCAGCACCCGAGAGCCGAGGGAGAGATCGGCTTCGGGCGCCGACATCGCGGGCGCCTTGGACAGGTAAGTGTCCTTATTTTAAAAGTCAGCAGCTGCAGTATTTGTAGTTGTTGACTTTAAAAAAATAATAATAATTTGGTGGAACTCCGCTTTAAAATAATAATAAATAACCAAACACCCCAACCCTAACACAAAATAAATAAATTATTAATATAACAACAGTAATGTATTTATTTATTTTTTATTATAATTATTAATATATTATATATTATTATAATATATTAATAATAATAAAAATAATAATGTATTTAATATTTTTTAAGGTTAGAGGTTAATTATTATTTATTAATGTATTATTACTAATTATTCATTTATTTTACTTATGTATGATGATTTTTAGCTATTTGTGTATTTATTTTACGTTTATTTAGTCATATATTATTATATTTCATTTGTTAAATTTTTCATTTGAGCAGAAAATCGCACGACAAAACGCACAAATACACACAAAAACGCGCGAATGGCATGTTTCCATTTATTTCTATGAGAATAGAAAGGCGCCAGAAACACCCAAATCTGCCCGATCCGAGCGACGAAAAAAAGCTCCAGAACTTGTTTGAGCTTCAGGCGTCATGGAGTGGATATGTGAACCGTCTCCATAGAGAATCATTGATTTATCCATTTTTTTCTCCTCCAGCGTTTTTGAGCTTCAAGCTACAAAACGCTCAGGTGTGAATGCAGCCTAAATGAGGGGAAGCTCTGCTGACTTCCATCATCCAATCATGTGCAAGTACAAATGCTGTTTTTTTTTGTTTCTTGCATGTGATTGGGTATTCTTTGCAAAGTGAAGCTTCCCCTCATTTAGTAAGCTCCTAAGCAACTGAATCTGCAAAGTGCACAGGGGTTGATTTAATAAAGGCAAATAGACTGTGCACTCTGCAAAAGGGGAAGCTCTGCTGACTTCCATCATCCAATCCTGTGCAAGCAAAAATTCAATTTTTTTTAGGCATGCACGATCTATGGGCTGCCCAAAGAAAATAGGGTTTACAAGGTTTTGCTGATAGAAAAAAAAAAAATGGACACCAAAAAACGCGTTATTTTGTCCCGATTTTGAACCACAAAGTCCGAGGACTCTCCCTCCTGATTGGCTCAGACACAGCAGCAGGCATCATTGGCTGCTGCTGCTGTCAATCGAATTCAGTAAGCCAATGAGGAGAGAGTGGGCGGGGCCAAGCCACAGCTCCATTCCTGAATGGACACACATCGCAGCGGCTCGGTTCGGAGGGAGGGGCCAGGAGCACCGGCAGGGGAAATGAGAAGAGGAGGATCGGGGCTGCTCTGTGCAAAACCATTACACAGAGGAGGTAAGTATAACATGTTTATCATCTTTAAACAAACAAATAAAATAAGACTTTAATATCACTTGAAAGGGACGCATTTTTCTTGCGCTTTTTGTAACGCAAAGGCGCTTCAAAAACTATTATTTAAAAAGTCGAATACAATTATATATAAAAATACAAATATATTTTTAAAAAACTGTCCATTTTAGTTTCGGTTTTCGCCCAAGTGCATCCTGAATTTTCATTTTTTTTTTTTTCTTTTTTTTTTCCTTGCATGTGATTGGCCATTCTTTGTAGAGTGAAGCTTCATCTCATTTACGAAGTTCTGTAACAACTGCACTTGCAAAGTGCACAGTCTATTTGCCTTTAGTAAATCCACCCTACTAGGGTAAGGGTAGAGGAGCCGCACGTGTTGTGTACTCACCATCCTCGGGCGCTGATCCCGGGTCCACACAGGCCTGGTCCCGCTCTAAGTCCCGCTCTATGCTCTGCTTCCCTCTGGACTCTGCGCTGACTCTGTGCTCTGCCTGGATGCTGAGCCGCATTGGGGTGTTCTTCACTGCAAAAGCAAAGAGAGCAGCAATGTTCACAAAAAAAATGTACAACCGTCTAGCAAATACATTTTGCAAGCAGGATGGATAAAAACCAATGATTTAAAAAAATAAATTAAAAAACAAAAATCTGATTTTTTTTCAAATTTATTTTAATAAAATGCTTTTGGAGTAAAAAGATAGTTTTCTATTCACATGACAAAAAACAGTGAATGGTTTCCTTTCATGCAGGGTGGATATAAATCAATGTTTTATTCTTTTATCCCATTGTTTTACAAATCTATGCACACTACAAATTGTACGATTGAGCCCAGGTTCACATTGGAGCGATTTGGCATTCGATTTTACATGCCAAATCGGTGGCTATTGCCGGCAATGGCACCGTCCGCTGACTTTGGATTCCCCAAAAGTAGTTCCTGTACAGGGGCGGACTGATAACTCATGGGGCCCCCGGGCAATAGGAGATTATGGGGCCACACAGTATACAATCACACAGTATACACACACACACAGTATACAATCACACAGTATACAATCACACAGTATACACAGACAGATGTAAAAAAAACACAGATTTATACATACTGTCCCTGGTTTTACTGAGGCCGGCAACCCTGATGGGGCCCCCTAGTGGCCCAGGGCCCTCGGGCAGTGCCCGAGTGGCTCAATGGTCAGTCCGCCCCTGTTCCTGTACTACTTTTGGCAACTTCGGGGGGGGGGGGGTGATTAGTATAGACGTCTGTGCAGGAACCCGCACAGATGTCTGTCAAATCGCCCCTGAAGTCGGACTACATTGCCGTGTTGAAATCAGCTGAACTCGCACGATTTCTAACCCGCAGCAATGTGAACCTAGGCTCCATCGGTTCCGATATCGCTGTTTTACTAACCTGACAGCTTATTACTCTAAATACGAAACCTGAAAGGGGCTGTAAACCTTTGTGTTTTTTCACCTTAATGCATCCTATGTACGACATCTCGGCGCTGGAGCAGCTGCGTTTCAAGGTAAGTTTCACATAATGTGCTAGTATGCCATACATACTAGCACATTATGACTTTACCTTGCAGGGGGAAAAAAACAAAAAAAACGTCCAGCCATACACCACCGTTTTCATATGCGGGCGCTACTCACGTATGCGTTCGCTTCTGCGCGCGAGCTCGCCGGGACAGGGCGCTTTAAAATTTTTTTTTTTTTTTCTTATTTATTTTTTCACTGTTTTTAAAAAAAAAAAAAATTTGGATCACTTTTATTCCTATTACAAGATATGTAAACATCCCTTGTAATAGAAAAAAGCATGACAGGTCCTCTTAAATATGAGATCTGGGGGTCAAAAAGTCCTCAGATCTCATATTTAGACTTTAATGCAAAAAAAAAAAAAAAGTCGTTTGAAAAAAATGACACAAAAAAATTGTGCCTTTAAGACAAATGGGCGGAGCTGACGTAATGACGTTGCTTCCGCCGTCCTATGGTATGGAGACGGGTGGGGGCCATCTTAGCCTCACTCGTCTCCATACCTAGGAAGTGAGAGGACCCGATCGCCTCCGCCGCTACCGGCGGCTCCGGTAAGCGGCGGAGGGCGCGGGAGAGCGGCCGGAGGGGGGGTGGGCACCTCTCCCACCGCCGATAACGGCGATCTCGCGGCAAACCCCCAGCAGAGACCACCATTATCCTGTACAGAACCGCCGGCCCTAAAGATGGATACCTCGGTTGTGGCAGCAGCTGTTGCCGTTACCGAGATATCCATCTTCAAAGTGATGACGTATATGTACAGGAGACGGTCGGTAAGTGGTTAAAAAAAGAATAAAACATATTCTTTACAATCGCTTTTAACTTTATCATAAAGGGGTTGTAAACCTTCGAGGTTTTTCACCCCAATACATTCTATGCATTAAGGTGAAAAACCTCCTGTGATGCAACAGAGCCCCCCTTTTACTTACCTGAACCCGGTCTTTCTAGGCTGCAGTTAGTAAAACTTACAGGCTTTGTCGCTTTCAATGCAGCTGAATGGACCATGATGGAGAAAACAGTAAACCTAGGAGCCCATCTTTCTGCTCTCTCCTCCTATCAGCAAGTTCCTTTTTAGTGCTGCATTAAAGGGGTTGTAAACCCTCGAGGTTTTTCACCTCCTGTGATGCAGCTGCCCCCCCCCGAGCCTCCCTTTTTACTTGAGCAAAGTCCAGAAGTAGCAGAGAGAGAAAAATATCACCACACTGAAAGAGGTCTGTGAGGAACAAACACTTTCTCCATGCTGAAAGTAACAGGTAATTGAGAGGTAAACGAGAAATCCTGGACAGCCGCACTCAAAAGTAATCTTCGATCTTTATTTAAGTATAATTAAAAAATACATGCCACAGCATCACAAAGCAGGAAAGTTGACGCGTTTCACACTGTAGTCAGTGCTTAATCATAGCTGACGAGCTATGATTAAGCACTGACTACAGTGTGAAACGCGTCAGTTTCCTGCTTTGTGATGCTTTCCTGCTTTGTGATGCTGTGCCATGTATTTTTATGATTATACTTAAATAAAGAACGAAGATTACTTTTGAGTGCGGCTGTCCAGGATTTCTCATTTACCCCTCCCTTTTTTACTTACCTGAACCTGGTCTTTCCAGGGACGGGGACGAGCACACCAGCTCCAGCCTCTGTCTCGGGTCCTGATTGGATAGATTGATAGCAGCGCAACCATTGGCTCCCGCTGCCGTCAATAAAATCCAATGAGCTGGGGGCGGGGCCGAGTCCTGCTGTCTGTGTCAGTGGATGCAGCAGCAGCAAGACACGGGAGCGCGCCCAGCACGACTCCCCATGGGGGAGAGCGGCCCTCCAACGTGGGCACTCGAAAAGAGGATGAGCCAGGGGCGCTGCTGAGGAACCCCAGAAGATGAGGATCTTCTGTGCAAAACCAACTGCACAGGAGGAGGTAAGTATAACATGTTTGTTTAAAAAAAAAAAAAGGAACCTTTAGATATCCTTTAATAAACACGATCAATCTGCGTGCGTTTGGATGCACGAGGATCTGGGAGTACACCGGTTCAGCTCACATGCAGAAAGGTTGGCGTTTTCGGATGATGGTATAGGTGTATAGTGTGCGGATTATGAGTTTTGATGAGGTGTGTCGCGTTGCTCTGAATGGTTCTTTCTGCAGCCGCCATGCAGACACAGAGCTCATTGTGCGCGCGGCTCCCCTTCTTCTAATGACACTAATGACTTGGAGGAAGTCAGGCTGCCCAGAGCAGACTCCGCTGCATTTACAAGGTGTATCAAATTGGGGGAATTAGCCCCCTCCTCCTCGCTCGCTTTACACACACCTCTCTGTTCTTGAAGTTAAATAAACACAGCCTTGGAGAGAAGAAGAAGAAGAAGGGGGGGGGGGGGGTCCCAAGACACAGAGGGGCATTCTATACCCCCCTCGGCAGCGTACAGCAACGCTCTGTATCCACTACATGGCTGCTGTTTGTGGAGCCTTCGCTGCACAGAGAACGAAAGCCAATTATACTTTTTATTTAGGAGGGGCCGCCCAGGCCAATTGGGGAAGGGGGGGGGGGACAAAGCTTTCCTTCACTTAGCCCAGTTTAACCTCTCAGGTCTCCGAAAAACAGGGGGACGTCAGCCTTGGCACGAAACCAGAGCGGGGCTGGCGAGGCGTGCCGATCACCCCCCGTGCACGTGAGCTACTGGCAAGGCTGGTGACCTCCGAACAAATACGTCTCAAGGTGCCCATAGGTGTTCTGGGCTTTAAAAAAAAAAAAAAAGGCCAAAATCTGACGCCCTCCCTGCCCCCTTGGTACACCGGGGAAGCTCATAAACCACTTTATATCCTTCAGGATTATGTACAACCACCCAAAACTGCAGATGGCAGAACGGAAAAAGGCGCAAATCTAATTCTCCATTCTAGGGAGCCCCGTGTAACCGAAATGAAAGCACGCAGACATGCAATACTTTCCGGTTTCCATAAAGGAAGAGCGCAGAGAGCTTTACTTTCTACAGCCTTGCAAATATAATTTTTTTTCAACTGCAGAGATTAAAAAGTGAACAACTAAATCACTAGATCATTAAAGTGGTTCTAAAGGCAGAAGGTTTTTTTTTACACCAATGCATTACATGCATGAAGGAAAAAAAAAACCTTCTGTGTGCAGCAGCCCCCCTATTACTTGAGCCCCCCTCTCGATCCAGCCATGTCCGTAAGAGCCTTAGCTCTCCGGGGACTTGCAACCCTGATTGGCTTTTGGCAGCAGCAGGAGCCATTGGCTCTCGCTGCTGTCAATAACAGCCAGTGAGCCAATCAGGAGACAGAGGGGGCAGGTACTCGCTACCACTTCCATGTAAGGGCGCCACTTCGCCCTACGTCATTTTCGGCCCCTTCTCCTTCTCCCCGCTGCCTTCTGGGAGACACACACAGGTCCCAGAAGACAGCGGGAACCATTCAGAAAGCACAACATGACTCGCGCATGCATAGTAGGAAACTGTAAGGCTTCACTTCCTGTTTCCATTAGTAAGGATGCCGGTGCCAGCATGACGGCTACAGCGTGGTCAGGTAATTCTGGGAGGGCGTACAATGACATCCTCCCAGAATCCCGCACCCAGAAATGTCCGTGACCGTCGGGTCCTCCGGACCCGGCGCTTCACGAGACGGGGTAAAGGGCCAATGACAGCGGCCCTTTACCACGTGTTCGCTCCGTTCAATGACAAAGCGATCAGTTGTCGACAAACCGGAGCATGTCCGGGTAAGCTCCTCCCCTCGCACCGATCGGTACAGTGTGCGAGGAGAGGAGGGAGCCGGGTGCAGCAGAGCTGTGGGCTGGATCTGAAGTGCCCACAGCGCTGATCTGTGTCCATCCATGGTTCATCCATGCCTCATATATGCCCATCTATGCTCCATCCATGGCTCATCCGTGCCCATCCATGGCTCATCCGTACCCATCCTTGGCTCATCCGTGCCCATCCATGGCTCATCCATGCTTCGTCTGTGCCCATCCATGGCTCATCCGTGCCACATCAGTGCTCATCTGTGCCCATCCATGGCTCATCCATGCTTCATCTGTGCCCATCCATGCCACATCAGTGCTCATCTGTGTCACATTCATTCACATCAGTTCTCATCCATGCCACTACAGTGCCATCACTGTCTCACAAAAGTGTAATAGGTAGTCAAATACGATTTGAAATTGATGCCCTTAGAACACCTGATGGCGCTCCCTGCATGTTGGGCCTCTGTATGTGGCCAGGCTGTGGAAAACGCCCATACATGTGGTATCGCCGTACTCAGGAGGAGTAGCAGAATATAGTTTGGGGTGTAATTTTTGCTATGTACATTTGGGGGGTATTTGTACTGCCCTGGCTTAAGAAATGAGATTTTATAACAGAAACAAAGAAAAATGCAGTTTTTTTTTTAAAAGTTGGTCTTTTTCATTTATAGTGCCAAAAAATAAGAAACCCAGCGGTGATTAAATACCACCAAAAGAAAGATCCATTTGTGTGAAAAAAAGGACAACATTTTCATATGAGTACAGTGTTGCATGACTGAGTAATTGTCATTCAAAATGTGAGAGCGCTGAAAGCTGAAAATTGGTCTGGTTAGGAAGGGGGTTCAAGTGCCCGGTGGGCAAGTGGTTAAAAGTCCGCAGCTACAGTATTTGTAGCTGCAGACTTTAAATTTTTTTTTTTAACAGGCTGGAACTCCGCTTTAATACCGCTTGAGCCTGCGTTCACACTCTTGCGATGCGAGAATCAGCATGATTTCAGTGCGGTTTCCTGCATCGAATCTCCCCTGCAGGCAGTTCACAATGCCCTCTACAGACAGCTGCGGGTGTCAATACAAAGTTAATGACACCCCCAGATCAGTGGGTCCGGACAGGAATGCGATCCGATTCCAGTGTGGCAATAGCAATTAGTATTTCAAGTGCTGGAGGTCCCTCATGTTTTATATGTTTATTACAGCACTACTTTGGACACTCATAATTGGTTAGGGTTTTCCCTTGAAGAACAAGGTTAGGACTCAGAGACTGGAATAGGGACCTGCTCCAAAGGTCAGAAGGCCTGTCCCTAGAGGTCAAGGGTCAAGAGGCGTGGCTGACCCACTCCCAACTTAGTCGGGGAATGAACAAGTCGGGGAAAGCTTCGTTTGCACAAAGCGCTTTCCCCGACTTGTTCATTCCTCGACTTAGTTGGGGTAGGCAGAACACTTCGGTGGAGGTGGGTCAGCTACACCTCTCGACCCTTGACCTCTGGGGACACGCCTTCTGACCTTTGGAGCAGGTCCCTATTCCAATCCCTGAGTCCTAACCTTGTTCTTCAAGGGAAAACCCTAACCCTAACCCCAACCAGTGCTGTAATAAACATGCAGGTTACTCCGTGAGGGACCTCCACCACTTGAAATACTAGCAGCTCACCTCCCAATGTGGACCCCTGAAGGAATAGGGTCACAAATGCTTTCCCCTACTGGGGTGTGGGTTATTGTGTCGATGGATACAATCACCAGGTTCAGCTGACAGGAAGGATCCCTCTTTCTGCGCTCCGGACTCCTCCAAGTGAATTGGGACAAGATCTCTGGTACCACGAATTTGCATGTAATAAAAAGAGTATATAGCGCTCTCTGCAAGGATATGTTTTTATTGTGTATAAAAGGAGTAAAACTTACAAACGTAGCACCGCAACACAGTGCCTGGATCCGCTGACGAAGTCCCGCCCCCTGGGACGAAATGCGTACGGACGGAAGGGAATCACGTGATGTCACCCGCGGCCATCACAGATTCACATTGTGCACGCTCGTATACCAAGCACTGGGTTGCAGTGCTATGCCTGTAATGCCGCGTACACGCGATCGGACTTCTCGTCCGAAAAAGATATGGCGGCTTCTCTGACGGGATTCCGCTCAAGTTTGCCTTGCACACACACAGTCACGCAAAAGTTCGCTGAACTTACGACCGTCAAGAACGCGGTGACGTACAACACTATGACGAGCCGAGAAAATGAAGTTCAATGCTTCCGAGCATGCGTCGAATTGTTTCCGAGCATGCGTAGGAATTTTGCGCGTCGGAATAGCCACAGACGATCGCATTTTCGGATAGGAACTTTCGCCGACCAAAAAATTGAGAGTCTTTTGCAGGCCGAAAATTCCGGTCGCGTGCACGCGGCATCAGTTTTACTCCTTTTATTCACAATAAAAACATATCCTTGCAGAGATCACTATATACTCTTTTTATTACATGCTGTATATATGCATGTAAGGTATCTTAGATTGTGCAAGCTCCTTGGGAGCAGGGCCTGATGTGAATGTACATTATGCACCACTGAAATGCACGCAATAAATAAATAAAATGCACACAACGGAGACCTCGATTTATATGAGAATGTCAGAGACGAGTTTTATTAGGACTCCTTTTGCTGCCTAGAGCGTTGGGGAACTTTGCACCGAATATGCGTGGCACAAAAACCTGTCTGTAACCCGTGAGGACGCCATTATCACCTCTGCCATTAACACAGCGACAGCCTAAAAGAATGTAGCGTCCATCCCTGTAGCGGGAATGTTACATGAGCCTGTGAACGCTGTGTGTCCCTGAATGACTCACTGCAGTAACCTCAGGCTACCTGGAGAGGGCTAGGACAGACCGGTATTGTATGACCCTGCAGAGAAGAGGCAGCCCCCCCCCCCCCCCCCCCAACCATACAATGTGCAGCTTCATAATGAACAAAACATGCAGTGTGAGCATGAACGCTGCCCATTTATACCTCTTCAGGTTCTTATGTGTGGAGGCATTTACCCCCAAACACGCCCCGGCCCCCTCTACAGACGTGCTCCATGAATCCCAGTGCACAATCCTCCCCCTTTCCATACACTGCTCCGATTATATACAAGTGGATGTAAGGGCTCTCTATTCTATACCTGCGTCTGTGTGATCATTGTGTGCGTTCAAATTAGCAGAACAAGGCTGTACACTTCCAGACTGCCCGGAGTCGGATCAATTAGGAGTCTGTGAGAGAGGCGAGGGATGGTGCAGTGGCCACGTTGTGTGGATGACGATTAAAATGACCAAAAAAAAATGTCTCTTTCATATCCATAAAATTCTATTGGACCAGGAAAAAAGGAATTTGAAATTTTTAAAGGGGGACCCTCTTCAAAATAATAAGCGATGGTGCAGTTGTACTTTAAGATTCATCCAAATATTATATGCAAAATTGTTCATCAAAGTGCTGAATGACGCACCAAGCTGGCCAATGCCATGGCATCCTCATGGGGCCCTCTGTGGAAGGAGAGGATCACCATTCAGGCAGAGGAACTGACAGGCTGGCTCTACCTCAACATCACTCCCCCCCCCAAGTAGAATGAACCTAACCGAAAATTTCAATATGGTAAAACTAATCTTTTTTTTTATTTTTAATCAAATAATTTTGTATTCATAAAAGAGTTTTATACATCTTTTACATTCACATTTAGCCCACCAGCCCAACATTTACCATACACAACATTTTCCTTTTGGATAAAGTAGGAAATGGTTCAAGCTGAAGATTAGTTATTTTTTTTTTTTTTTTTGCTCTACAGCTACAGTATTTTTTTTTTAACCTGTAATGAAGGAAGAAATCTTCACTGCAGGGGTGCCCCGTCCTCTTCCTGTGGATGAACTTCCAGCACTCAGCGGATTATCAGCTTCGGGTTTAGGGCTGAGCAGATGTGAAAAAAAGTTCCCGTCAAGGACCCACCCCTACTCCTTTTAAAAAAAAAAAAAGTTCTTTGATTTCTTTCACTGCCTGTAACACAATTTGTGAATAGGGGAGAGGAATCCTGTGACTCATCAGACTCTCCTCCATTCACATATCCTGTGAAGGGAGGAGGAGGGGCAGGTACTCATCTGGTACTGTTTGCATAGCAGCTCAGCCCAGAGCCTAAAGCTAGCAACCTAATGCATGTCAGAGGTTCAGCCACAGGAAGAGGACGGGGCAATCCTGCATTGGCAGCCCCCTCTCCCTCCATTGTAAAAAAAATGTCTTTGCATTTACAGTCTGTGAATGGAGGAAAGCCTGATGAGTCACAGGATGCTCTTCCCTATTTTAAAGATGTGTCACAGCCTGTGAATGCCAAGAGCTTTTATTCAATGGGGAGTGCCATGTCCTCTTCCTGTGGATGAACTTCCAGCACTCAGGGCTGAGCTGCTGTGGAAAAAGTTCCCGTCAAGGACCCACCCCTCCTTTATTGAAAAAAAAAAGTTATTTGATAGCTTTCACTGCCTATAACACGATCTGTGAATAGGAAAGAGAATCCTGTGACTCAACAGACTCTCCTCCATTCACAGATCTTTTTAGAGACACTGAATGCAATCAAAGAACTTTTCAGAACGGAGGAGGGGTGGGTTTTTCTTTGGACGGTTTGCACAGCAGCTCAGCCCAGAGCCTGAAGCTAATAACCACCCTTGTGTGCCAGAAGCTCAGCCACAGGAAGAGGACGGGGCACTCCTGCAGCGACTTGCCCCCTCCCCGTCCATTGTGAAAAAAGGTCCAGTTGAAGTCCCATCCCTCCTACATTTAAGAAAAAGCCTGATGAGTCACAGGATTCTCTTTCCTACTGGAAGATGTGTCACAGGCAGTGAATGCGAAGAGCTTTTATTCAATGAGGAGTGCCCTGTCCTCTTCCTGTGGATGAACTTTCAGCACTCAGGAGGTTAATAGGGCACTCAGGGCTGAGCTGCTGTGGAAAAAGTTCCTGTCAGGAAACCCCCCTCCCTTAATGAAAAAAAAAAATTCTTTGATTCCTTTCACTGTCTGTAACACGATCTGTGAATAGGTAAGAGAATCCTGTGACACAACGGACTGTCCTCCATTCACAGATTGTGTTAGACACTGAACGCATTTAAAGCACTTTTACGGAGGAGGAGTGGCAGGTCCTCATCTGGTACTGTTTGCATAGCAGCTCAGCCCAGAGCCTACAGCTATCAACCCCATGCATGTCAGAGTTTCAGCCACAGGAAGAAGACGGGGCACTCCTGCAGTGGCGGCCCCCTCCATTGTAAAAAGGTCTTTGCATTCACGGTCTGTAAAGGGAGGAAAGCCTGGTGCGTCACAGGATGCTCTTCCCTATTTAAAGATGTGTCACAGGCTGTGAATGCAAAGAACTTTTATTCAAAGGGGAGTGCCCCGTCCTCTTCCTGTGGATGACCTTCCAGCAGGGGGTTAAATAGCTTCAGGCTCAGGGCTGTGCTGCCATGGAAAAAGCTCCAGTCGAGGACCTATGTGAAAAAAAGTTCTTTGATCTCTTTCACTGCCCTATAACACGATCCGTGAATAGGGTAAGAGGATCCTGTAACTCATCAGACTCTCCTCCATTCACAGATCCTGTTACAGACACTGAATGCTTTTAAAGAACTTTTCACAACGGAGGAGGAGGGGTGGGTCCTCATTTGGACGGTTTGCACAGCAGCTCAGCCCAGAGCCTGAAGCTATTAACCCCCCCTGTGTGCCAGAAGTTTAGCCACAGGAAGAGGACGGGGCACTCCTGCAGTGACTTGCCCCCTCCCCCTCCATTGTGAAATGTTATTTGATTACATTCACTGTGTGAATGGAAGGGAGCCTGGTGAGTCACAGGATTCTCTCCCCTATTCACAGATATGTCACAGGCAGTGAACGCAACAAACTTTTTTCAATGGAGGAGGGGGGGGATTCCTCATCGGGAACTGTTTTCACAGCAGCTCAGCTCAGCGCTCTGCGCTATTAACTCTCTGAGTGCTGGAAGCTCATCCACCGAAAGAGGACAGGGCACCCTCTAATGAAAAAAAAAAAAAAAGATTTGATTGCGTTTACTGTCACACATCTGTGAAAAGGGGAGAGAATCCTGTCACTCATCAGGCCTTCCTCCATTCACAGACAGTGAATGCAATCAAATCCCTGTGCCCCGGAGATTCAGCTACAGGAAGAGGACAGGGCACCCCATGCAGTGAAGGGGAGTGAAAAGGGGAGACAATCCTGTCACTCATCAGGCCTTCCTCCATTCACAGACAGTGAATGCAATCAAATCCCTGTGCCCCGGAGATTCAGCGACAGGAAGAGGACGGGGCACCCCTGCAGTGAAGATTTCTCCAGGATCCAGCTGTCTGCACAATATGGGGGCATCCTTCATTACAGGTAAATAATGTCACTGAAGCTAGAGACTAGGGATGCACCGATACAATTTTTTTTTTTACGAGTACCGATACTTTTTTTTTTTTAGTACTCGCCGATACCAATTACCGATACCGACTGCAACTGTTTTGTTTTAACTTCAGTTGTCAGCAATGGTACAAAGCATTGAAAAGTTATTTACAAATGAAATAAATTGATTTTTTTCTAATTTAGCGTTTTTTTAATGTGAAATGTGTAAATATATGTTAATATATATCTGTAAAAATATTCACTAACAAAGCAAACAAAAAAATAAGTTTTAATTGTTTGTCGTTTATAAAATAGACGTGAACAAAAGAAAAAAACCAGGAAAATAATATTTAAATGGAGGAGAATAGGGAGTTAATTAAGGATGATTAGAGTAAATTAAGGGTTAATAAGGGGTTAAACAGAGGAACAATTGTTGAACATCCCTTTGATCTGCAGATGAGGAAACAGAAAGATACAAAAAGAAACAATGTTTCTTTTTATTGTAGTGTTTCAGGGCTGAGCAATGTTATAAATAAACATTGCTGGCTGCTTTTTTATTTTTTTGACAGGTCCAATTACCGAACTTCATTAACACTGGGGGGGACCCGCTGACAGCTCAAAGAACCAAGCCTGAAAGTATCGGTTTCAGGTATCGGTGCATTTGCACAAGTACCGATACTTATGCAAATACTTGGTATCGGCACCGATACTGATACTAGTATTGGTGGAACCCTACTAGAGACCATAAAAAAAAAAGCGAATCTTCTGCTTCAAAACCCCTGGGATTCTTTTTCCCATGTCCCATCGGGTAGATTATCCTTCACTTCCTGTCTGAAAAAAAAAAAGTTTTTTAATACAATTTAAAGCTGAACGTTAAACCTACCCTCGTAGAGGGGCTCCCTTTGTACTGCAAGCATTGAATGCTTGTTGTTGCCTAGGGTACTATAGAAAGCAGCTTTACTTACTTTATGCCCAGCTTCCCCGGCAGCCAGCACTGGACTCTTCTCTCCGATACTCTGGATTGTGGGCGGGCCCTCGTCATCCTCACAATATAGGACTGATGGTCCTATATTGTATGCAATGACATCACAGTGTACCTATGGAGTGTGGAGGAAGTTGCTTAGGGGGAGGAAGCTCTTTAAAAGGTACTCTAGGCAAAAATGAGCTTTCCAGGGTAGTTTTGAAATTTCCCTTCTTTAAAAGTAGAAATAGGGCTAAAACTCTTCTCCTGTTTTCAGACAACAGTGGGCTAAAGTTTGCTGTAAGCTGACGTCACTTGGCCAGTCCAGGCTCTGGATAGATCCCAACTTTAATGTCAGGATCCACCCAGATTCCTGGACCGGCAGCTGGCTCAGCCTCTCAGTGAGCCGCTGGAAAACTGAGCCAGTGTAAGAGTCCAGGGCTTACTATGCATGCACCAATGGCGCGTTGCCGCAAGAGGAACTCCGTCCCAACTGAGCATGCATCAAAGACGCCTCAGTGCACCAACCCGCACCTGCGCAGAAAATCTGATGGAAAAAGGCAGGAAAATGCCCAGGAGGCACACAGGAAGTGACCCCAACCTGATGGAAAAAGGCGAGAAAATGCCCAGCAGGCGCACAGGAAGTGACCTCAACCTGATGGAAAAAGGCAGGAAAATGCCCAGGAGGCACACAGGAAGTGACCTCAACCTGATGGAAAAAGGCAGGAAAATGCCCAGGAGGTGATCTCAAACTTTCCTATATAAGCCCAGCCCAGACACTGCCAAATGTCTGGATTATCTTCAGTCCCCCCTTGTTCTTGTGCTATTTTGTAATCTGTCTGAACTTGTTGTGACCTGAAAACCTATTTGACTACTCTTGATTGCTGCTTGCCATTGACCTCGGATTTGTACCTTGACCAGTCTACTACTTTGCCCCTTTTTGTACTCAGCTACAAGATTAGAACCGACCCCGGCTTTGAACTCGACCATTCTTCTGATTAACCCTTTTATACTTCGTTGCCAAACTGGACTTGACCTCAGCTCGGATCTCGAACCCCTGGCACCTGTGCCACTCGGTGTCCACCAAGTCTCTGTCTCCATCTCCAGAGGCTTCAAGGACCCGAGGTGCAAGGGAGGCCTCCCCACTACTTCGTTCTCACCTCAGGTACGTGGCCCTCGTGACAGCCAGCTGCTTCTACAGACTGGTGCTCCAGTGAGCGCTGGAGGGGCAGAGCAGAGAGCCGGTGACTGACAGCCACCACCTCTCTGCCCATTGAAGACCGAGAACTGAGCGATTAGTGGCCTTTGATCGTTTAGTTCTCGATGTAGAGGCGGCGAGGGACCTTGGTGAGATAACTGTCTGTTTTTTCAATTCCTGAACTTCTCTTTTAAACCTCGAAAAAGAGGATGACTACACAACCTAAAGTCCATGCTGTGTTCCAACAGGACAATGAGGCTACAATGGGCAATGGATCATCAACAGTTCCTGGTCTGAGGAACCTTTACTTTCACTGCAACGGGCAGATGGTGGTGAAAGAACTTAGTGTACTCAACACAAACCCTCTGGGATGAGCGGGTATTAGTGGTTACCAGTATGAATGTATCACCGAAGGACTTCCAATTACTATCAAATCACCATGGACTAAAATCCTAAAGGTTGAGGAGAGTGGGAAAAATAGCGCAGAACCCATAGGGTTACCTCACTGGTATTGTTATCTTAAAGTATTGATGCTGGTGTAAATGATGTGGTCCCTGGGTAGGCGGCTTCTACACCCCAGAAGACCTTGGTGTTCTCCTTGGCTTGTAGTGTAACGTAACAAAAACGAAAATGAAAGCGCCACACCACTGCTAGGAGGTCCAGATATAACTTCCAATACAAGTCAGGGGGACAATCCAGATTTAACTGGAATAAAGTTGTATCTGAAACTCTTAGCAGTGGTGTGGCGCTTACATTTCTATTTTTGTTACAAAATCCCAAAGGGGAATTTCCAGCATCTTGATGTATCCAAGCAACAAATAATTTCTGCTTCTATGGAAGCAGAATGGTACCCTACCTGTTGTAAAATTCTCACCTTATAATTTCTGCTACATTTAGAAATTTTAACATAAATCTACACTGTGTTTTCAGTATAGGCCTGCTTCAAAAGAAAATGTATTAAATATTTAAAATGTAAATGTGACCTTTGATGACGTTATTCGTTGCTGACGAAACGCGTTGGGTGGAACTTTTGGGACTTCTGGTCGTTGGAGCGCAAACCAGTGCTTTCGTTTTCCATCTCTATGCCTACATTTTGCCTGAGTATTTTTACACGGATGTAAGTGCATTTTTATATATATTTTTAACAAAACTGGATATTAAAAAGCCAAAATATTAAAATACCAAAAGTGGAACTTCCGCTCATCTGATTCCTCCCCCCTCCGGTGCCACAATTGGCACCTTTCAGGGGGGAGGGGGGGTGCAGATACCTGTCTAATACAGGAATAGACTCCCGCGGGAGTCACGCCCCTTCCCGCACCCCTCCCCCGCTGTTTCCTGGGAAACAAATAGGTCCCAGGAGATAGCGGGGACCACTTAGGATGCGCAGCGCGACTCGCGCATGCACAGTAGGGAACCGGGAAGTGAAGCTGCAACGCTTCACTTCCTGGTTCCCTCACAGAGAATGGCGGCGGCAGCAGCCGATAGCTGAGCGATTCATCGGCTTCGGCTGCCGACATCGCTGGACTCCAGGACAGGTAAGTGTCCATTTATTATAAGTCAGCAGCTGCAGTATTAGTAGCTGTTGGCTTTTAATATTTTTTTTTTTAGGTGGACTCCCTTTTTAATACACTATGAGTGGTTCCTTTATTTTTTCCCCTTGCAAGTCAGGTGTGCACAGGGTCTGTTAAAGGCGCAGGAGTACTATCAAGTATATGGTGGGATCTAGCCACCCACGTGTACTGGACACCATCAGCTGATTGAGAACCTAATAGCTACATTAGGGAGCACCCGTTGGTGATATTATAAGCAAGTTTCGACCTTCTTTGAGAAAAGAGGTCATATATTTCTGGTAGTGTGAAAAGAGGAAGAGCACTACTTTCCTGGGTGTCACCTTTTTTATCACGTTTGGATGTATTCATTTGCACTGAGAACTTTATTTGGGCTGCATATTATGGACTTTTTGCACAACTGTTCATTGTTTAT
This sequence comes from Aquarana catesbeiana, assembly GCF_042186555.1. Lineage (NCBI taxonomy): Eukaryota > Metazoa > Chordata > Amphibia > Anura > Ranidae > Aquarana > Aquarana catesbeiana. The sequence continues at coordinate 276,845,727 of NC_133334.1, forward strand.
TTGACATTACTTGCATTTATAAGAGTGTGGTCTACTTCTTATCCCATTTATATTGTATATTTAATGTTTATTTTGTGTTATTAATGTAAAGGTTACCTGAAAGTCCTTATTGCTCCACCACTTCATACTTGCTCAATACTTAGCTTAGGCAATTAAACTCGCAGATTTCTAGAGACTCCCTCTAGTGGCTGTCTGTATGAATGCCATTCACTGCATTTAAAGTGGACCTATTTGTAATTTTACAAGTCTGAATGAAAACATTCCTATTGTCACAATATGCAGCAATAGTATATTTTTCTTAAAGAGTAACTCCACTTTTTCTGAGAAAAAACACTCCTTGCTTTGTGCACTGGTGGGCAGTCATGTTGGAACAGGAAGGGGCCGTCCCCAAACTGTTCCCACAAAGTTGGGAGCATGAAACTGTCCAAAATGTCTTGGTATGCTGACGCCTTAAGAGTTCCCTTCACTGGAACTAAGGGGCCAAACCCAACCCCTGAGAAACAACCCCCACACCACAATCCCCCCTCCACCAAGTGATTTGGACCAGTGCACAAAGAAAGGTCCATAAAGACATAGATGAGCGAGTTTGAGGTGGAGGAACTTGACTGGCCTGCACAGAGTCCTGACCTCAACCCAATAGAACACCTTTGGGATGAATTAGAGCAGAGATTGCGAGCCAGGCCTTCTCATCCAACATCAGTGCCTGACCTCACAAATGTGCTTCTGGAAGAATGGTCAAACATTCCCATAGACACACTCCTAAACCTTGTGGACGGCCTTCCCAGAAGAGTTGAAGCTGTTATAGCTACAAAGGGTGGGCCAACTCAATATTGAACCCTACGGACTAAGACTGGGATGCCATTAAAGTTCATGTGCGTGTAAAGGCCGGTGTCCCAATACGGCAGCAAAAGGGAGGGCTTTAATGTCCACAGGCGTCACTGGGAGGCCGATGTTTTTGCCCTGAGAGCATGCTGCCAACACTAAGACCGAGCTGTCAAAGACAGCTCTCGCCCTGGACTACGATCAGTAGCCAGAGGAACTGGCTCCCAATCATGTGACCACTGTGACAGCAAATCACCAATCCCTGATCGCCAATCCTTCCTGCCCCCAAGGCATTCAGATCCTTTTAACTGCTTGCCACCCGCCCACCATCAAATGACGGAGGGGCGGTGCAGCTCATGTTCTGGGAGGACGTCATATCACAACGGGCGTGCAGTGCAACGATTGGCGCCGCGCTGTGTTGCCAGGACACGGCGTGACCCCGATCTCTGTAAAGAGCCGCAACCGCGGCTCTTTAACCATGTGATCGGCTGTGTCCAATCACAGCCGGTCACATGTAAACACAGAAATGCCGGTAATCAGCTCTCATCGCCTCACACCGACAGAGTGTGAGGGGCGAGGAGAGCGGATCAGCGGCATCTCCTCACAGGGGACATCGAGACATGTAATCAGGGCAAGAATCATCAGTGCCTTAGCTACAATAGAGCGCCAGTAGTGCCACCAATCAGTGCCCACAAGTGATGCCAGTCAGTGCTGGCCATCAGTGCTACCCAACATTGCTGCCCATCAATGCCCATCATTACTGCCCATCAATGCCCAGTGCCGCCCATCAGTGCTACCCAACATTGCTGCCCATCAATGCCCATCATTACTGCCCATCAATGCCCAGTGCCGCCCATCAGTGCTGCCTATCCGAGCCGCCTACCAGTGCCGCATATCGGTGCCCATCAGAGCCGCCTATCAGTTCTCATTAGTGCCACCTATCAGTGCCAAGTGCGGCATATTAGTGCCTCCTCATCAGTGCCGCCTCATCAGCGCACATCAGTAAAGGAGAAAATTTATATAAACTTATTTACAAAATTTACTAACAGAAACTGTCAGTAAAAGTGAAAAGAAAAACTTTTTCTTTTTTTTCAGATTTTTTGGTAAAAAAAGAAAAGAGCCGGCAGTGATTAAATACCACCAAAAGTAAAGCTCTATTTGTGGAAAGAAAATGATAATAAATGTCATATGGGTACAGTGTAGCATGACCGCGTAATTGTCATTCAAAGTGTGACAGCGCTGAAAGCTGAAAAATGGCCTGGGCAGGAAGGGGGGGTGAAAGTGCCCGGTAGGCAAGTGGTTAAAGCGACACCGGGGCAGGATGTAAGGGGTTAAACCAGAGACGCAGATCGTTTTCTCTGTTTATAGATGACAGAGAACAAATCCAGAATTTCTGTGACTCGCCGACAAACATTATATTGTTGTGGAATTCAGTCACTGCAGCAATAAAGTCTGCAAAGTCACAGAACAAGTCACAGCTGGAAAGGAAGATGATTGGAGGCAGCTGAAAGTTCTGAGCGGTGCCGATTACAGGCGTCATGCAGCCAAGTCATCTCCAAGTTTATCATTGTCCTCAGACCTCCAGAACACAAAGGTGACCAATAGCAGGGGGTGGGGGACACGTGGGGCACAAATCTGCCAAACGTTGAAAAGATCGTTACTGGAGGCGAATAGCTTGGGCTTGGCAGCGCTCCACAAAACAGGGCCCCCCCCCAGAGAGGGGGGGGGGGGGTCCAAACTGAGAAATACACAAGTAGTCAGGTGAATAAGAGCACCAAACAAAAGTCCTGCTTAGTGAAAAATAACCTGTTGCTGCCTGCATAACACGTATTGTGTCACCGGGCGGCCAACGCTTTTGTGCTGAAAGTGCGTTCACTGCGCGCTCCCAACACACTGAGCAAGCTGTCAAAGACAGCTCTCCGTCCCCCCCAACAATCGGTAGCTGGTGGGATCAGCTCCCAATCAAGTGACCACTGTGACAGCCAATCACTGAGGTCTAGGGTGGATAAAAATCGACAATTAAAAAAAAAAAAATTGTTTTTTTTTTTTTGTTTTTGTTTTTTTAATTAGATTTTTTTTATTTAAATCGTATTTACTTGATTTTTATCAAGTTTACTTTAATAAAATGCTTTTGGAGTAAAAATCTATCTAAAGATAGGATTCTGTTTAAGATACATTAATAATTTAGTTTATTCAGCATGAGATGGAGCTTAGTTATGTAGCATGAGGCTGTATATTCTGCAATATTTACATTTTTTGGTAAACTCATTCAATGAATCCAAGCCCTGCAAGATGAAATAACAATAACACTGCATTGATGCATTCACACAATGTCACAGTAACCAGGAGATAAAACAAAGTTCAGGAATATTCCTTTATCCCATTGTTTTGCAAAATCTATGTACACTACAAACTGTATGATTGAAGAGAAATGCATCTGTACCTGACTCTAATGCCCCGCACACACGGTCGGACATTGATCGCACATTCCGACAACAAAATCCTAGGATGTTTTCCGACGGATGTTGGCTCAAACTTGTCTTGCATACACACGGTCACACAAAGTTGTCGGAAAATCCGATCGTTCTGAACGCGGTGACGTAAAACACGTACGTCGGGACTATAAACGGGGCAGTGGCCAATAGCTTTCATCTCTTTATTTATTCTGAGCATGCGTGGCACTTTGTGCGTCGGATTTGTGTACACACGATCGGAAATTCCGACAACGGATTTTGTTGTCGGAAAATTTTATAGCCTGCTCTCAAACTTTGTGTGTCGGAAATTCCTGATGGAGCCCACACACGGTCGGATTTTCCGACAACAAGGTCCTATCGCACATTTTCGGTCGGAAAATCCGACCCTGTGTACGGGGCATAAGTGTGAGGAGAAAGGGCAAGCAGTAAAAATGAAAATTAAAGATTCTAATTACCAGCAAGGATTCCCAACATTTAAAGAGCACCTGTCATTTCAGATTCATCATGGAAGCGCCTGTTAGAGGGCGTCCACTCACCTGCTGCCGCCACGTCCCTCACCTTGTTGTGTCAACGCCGCATCACCAACCATTAAAGTGAATGGGACTGTCGGTGAGTCAACAGCGGGTCAGAGGAGGAGCCGCTGCGGGACAGAGATGACAGTTGCTCTTTAAAAATTATGATTTAAATCAAATCCACCCTGCTGAGGTCACATGATCACTGGTTCTTCCTGTCTCCTGAGCGTACAGAACCTATTAAAATTAAAAAGGTGAACACCCTACATCCTTCCCCCTGGTCCCGGCTGTACTAACCTCCAGGGGTAATGAGCTGGCAGTGCCCATGGAGTCAATGCAGCAGGCCAGGGATTGGAAAACCCGGCTCTTCGCCCTCTTCTTTCTGCAGTGACTCCGGGACGAATCAGAGCATACTCTGTGCCGGCGCCGACCAATCAGAACTGCTTTGATCCATCCCAGAAGCCCTGCAGAAAAAAGAAGAAGGAGAAGAGCTGGGACTTGCCACAGGACTGGCGGCAGGGGCACCGACAGCTCATCACCCACGGAGATGGGGGGGGGGGGGGGGGGGGAGTTGCACATCTTTTCACTTTTTCTAAAAAGGTGAACTTGCACTTTAAACATGCTTGGGAAAACATAGAGCTATACTCAAAAGAGTTAAAAGGCAAAAAAAAAAAAAAAAAAAGGGCCGGACACGATGGGTCACTTGGATTTTTTTCTATTGTCAGGCTTTATATTTCTATGTCCCGCCTCAATAATTCTGGGTCATTAACTTGGAACCAGTGGGCAGAAATTGAAAGCTGCTGAAAAGTTGGAATTTCTAATCTCTGCTCTTGTTCTTTTTTTTTTGATGACACTGAGGTCCGAGTCTCCCCACCATGACAGACATAGAAGAAGCATTTGCAGAAGAAGTCAGCACTGCCAGCCCATATACTTCATGCTTTTCTTTACAGTTTATGTACGGTATAACCAAAAACCGTTTTTTTTTTTTTTTTTTCAGTTTTAGGGAAGGATTAAAACCCGGTTATTGTTTGCTGCCTGTGTACCGTTGAGAAGTTTTCCCTTCACTTCCTGTCCTGGAGACAAAACAGGAACTGAAAAAGAAATCACCCATTTCTTTTTGGTCTGTCATGATTGTAACTGATCCTTACTTTTGATGTGTGCTACAATAAGAACAATAACATTTATATTTGGAAAAAAAAAAAAAGAAATCACCCAAAGTGAGGGAATTACCATATATACTCGAGTATAAGCCAAGTTTTTCAGCACATTTTTTTGTGCCCCCCTCGGCTTATACTCGAGTCAAGCACTTTTCTGCAGCAGAAAATCACATTTTCCGAACCGAATTTGGGGCCCCGTATCTCAGGGCCACATAGTGCTAGGAACCCCAAGTCTGGTGGGTAAACCCAGTGGAACGGGCACCACAACATATCCAAAGCTGAGGTTCCTAGCACCAAGTGGCCCCAAGATACGGGGCCCCAAATTCGGTTCAGAAAATGTCATTCTCTGCTGCAGAAAAGTGCTTGACATTTTCCGAACCGAATTTGGGGCCCCGTATCTCGGGTTTCTAGGAACCACAGCTTTGGATATGTTGTAGTGCTATTTCCACTGGGTTTGCACACCAAATTTGGGGTTCCTAGCACTAAGTGACCCCGAGATACGGGGCCCCAAAGTCGGTCAACTGTGTCCACCTGCAGCAATGTCATTTCAGGACCCTTTGGGCCCAGAGACCCCAAATTTTGGCTGCCGCTAGGAGGCATCTAGGAACCCTTAACTACCGAGTTTGAAGTTTGGGGGACCTATGGCTGCAAATGGGTACAGTGAGGCTGCAATTGGGCACAGTGAGGCTGCAAATGGGCATTGTTGACCCTCTTTTCCACTTACAGTAGCTGCGCATTTCTCACCCTCGTCTTATACTCGAGTCAATAAGTTTTCCCAGTTTTTTGTGGTAAAATTAGGTGCCTCGGCTTATATTCGGGTCGGCTTATACTCGAGTATATACGGTAGTTGTTACTGGAACAGGTACCCCCCCCCCCCCCCATGGAAGATTTACCCTCACTTTATAATCTGGTGACCCTACAATTTGATCGATCGGTGTCAGAGACGCAGTAAGCTGAGGACACCACATTAGACGCCCCTTTCTATTTTCTCCTAATCTAACTGGCTAGTAGAAGAAAACTCACATCTATCCTTGTTTTCTTCAGTCTTACCTTTGAGATTCAGGTGTAATTTCTGACCATCGTTAGTCTGTCCTGAGCCTGCAGTTGCCATGACTGGATCCCCTGCAAGAAAAGGAAAATAAATGAGAAATTGCTGAATACTGCTGAACACTGGTATTTCAAACAAAACAAATGTAAAAGATTAAAGCGGATCTTCACGCTAAAGGGAAAGTTCTGCTTTACCGCTCCCCCCCCCCCCAAAACCCTTGGACACAAATATTTTTTCGGGGGAGCGTGTATTCTAGATGATCCGAGCAGAAGTTCTGTACCTCCTTCTCTTTCCCCGCAGTTTTCTTGGACACGTCACAAGTCCCAGAAAGCTGCAGGACCATTCACACAGCGCAGCGCGGCTCACGCATTCGCAGTAGGAAGCGGATTGTGAAGGTGCTAGGGCTCGCAGCTGACTTCCCATAGTAAAGAATACTGGCCGAGTGTGGACAGCGCGGGATCCCTGGACAGGTAAATGTCCTTATATTAACCACTTGCTTACCGGGCACTTAAACCCCCCTCCTGCCCAGACCAATTTCCACTTTGAATGACAATTGCGCGGTCATACAACACTGTACCCAAATGACATTTTTATCATCTTTTTCACACAAATAGAGCTTTCTTCTGGTGGTATTTAATCACCAATGGGGTTTTTATTTTTTGCTAAACAAACAAAAAAAAGATGGAAAATTTTGAAAGAAAAAACCTCATGTTTCATATAAAATTTTGCAAACAGATAATTTTTCTCCTTCATTGATATGCGCTGATGAGGTGGCACTGGTGGGCACAGATAGGCTGCACTGGTGGGCACGGATAGGCACAGATAAGGCGGCACTGATGAGGACAGATAAGGCGGCACAGATGGCCACTGATGAGATGGCACTGATAGGTGTTACTGATAGGTACCACTGACAGATGGCACTGATAGGTGGCACTGTGGGCACTGATAGGTGGTGCTGGTGGGCACTGGTAGGCGGCACTGTTGTGCACTGGTAGGTGGCACAAGTGGGCACAGATGAGCTGGCGGGAGCTCTCATTGATTGGGACTGATGTCCCTCTGAGAGCCGCTGGTGACCTGCTTTTTTTTTTCTCCTCACGCTATCAGCGCGAGGAGAAAAAATATCCGATTACCGGCTCTGTTTACATCACATGATCAGCTGTCATTGGCTGACAGCTGATCACGTGGTAAGGGGTCGGGATCAACCTTAGTCTCATAGACTCGCTGATCACAGAGTGCGCCACGCACGCCCTGCAGGGGGGGCGCGCAAGCCACTCGGGCACAGGAAGACGTCTATTGACGTACTCCCGGCAAAGTAGGTCCGCAGCTACAGTGTTTGTAGATGGCTGCTGACTTTTAATTGTTTGGAGGCCACTGAAGATCCTCTTTAATTCCAGGCATGGTACAGTGGATATAAAAAGTCTACACACCCCTGGTAAAATGTCAGGTTTCTGTGATGTAAAAAAAAAAATGAGACAAAGATAAATCATTTCAGAACTTTTTCCACCTTTAATGTGACCTATAAACTGTACAACTCAGTTGAACAACAAACTGAAATCTTATAGGGGGAGGGGGGGGGGTACAACTAAAACAATGTGGTTGCAAAGTGTGCACACCCTCCTATAACTGCGGATGTTCAGAATTAAGCAATCACATTCAAACTCATGTTAAATAGGAGTCAGTACACAGCGGCCATCATTTAAAGTGCTTCTGATTAACCCCAAAAAAAAGTTCAGCTGTTTTAGTAGGTCTTTCCTGACCTAAAAGTTTTTTTTTTATATACAGATACCATACCTGACTGATGCCCCTGAAGCTTGACACTGCTAGTCCAGTGATCTCCACTTGCCTCCCAGGTCCTGTGCTAAGCGGCCAGCCTGATGCATTGTGAATAAAGGAGGTCAGCTGCTATAAGCTTGTGCACCATTCAGAGAAGGCTTTGGATTTTCAAAATGAATGCAAGGCGTGTTCTCTCATTGGACGTATCCAAAAAGGACAGATAAGTCCCGAATTTATCCTATCCTTTTTTGTATTATCATCCTGAATATTTGTCTTACCACTATTTATTTGGACTTTTTTTGCACTATTGTTTTTACAAGTTTTTCATTCTTCACATAATATATTATGGATTGAGGTTATTTCTTTATACCTGGGATCACATAAGGCTGTGACTGTTGTGATGATATACAATATTTATGATACTGTTTATATATGTTTTTATTGGGGCTGCGGAAATTAACAATCAATTCCTCGATTAATCGTTAATTGTTTTGAACAATCAACATTTTTTGGATCGGTAGGCTGCCTGCCCTGGGGCCGCTTTGGGCCAAGCTGTGGCTGCAGCGCAGCGCTCTGCTCCCTCCTCCTCCACTATATGTCATACGCAGTCCGCGGGCATCTCCCGCTGTGTGTCTCCGAGCTCGTGTGATAGACACAGTGTTCTGTCTATAGACACAGTGTTCTGTCTTTCACACGAGCTGATCTAGGAGGAGGGCGGGACTTTTCTCACAGTGTGGCCAAAGTTTTCACACTCAGCTCCGAGACACACATCGGGAGATGCCCGCAGATTGTGTAATCCAGGCACAGGCACTGACTACAGTGAGGCTGCGATTATGGGCACGGTGAGACTACATTATGGGCACGGTGAGACTGCATTATGGGCACGGTGAGACAACATTAAGGGCACGGTGAGACTGCATTATGGGCACGGTGAGGCTGCCATAATAGGCACGGCGAGGCTGCGATTATGGGCACGGTGAGACTGCATTATGGACACGGTGAGACTGCATTATGGGCATGGTGAGGCTGCCATTATAGGCACGGCGAGGCTGCAATTATGGGCACGGTGAGGCAGCATTATGGGCACAGTGAGGCTGCGATTATGGGCACGGTGAGACAGCATTATGGGCACGGTGAGGCTGCGATTATAGGCACGGTGAGACTGCATTATAGGCACGGTGAGGCAGCATTATGGGCACGGTGAAGCTGCGATTATGGGCACGGTGAGACAGCATTATGGGCACGGTGAGGCTGCGATTATAGGCACGGCGAGGCTGCGATTATGGGCACGGTGAGACAGCATTATGGGCATGGTGAGGCTGCGATTATGGGCACTGTGAGGCTGCGATTATGGGCATGGTAAGACTGCATTATGGGAATGGTGAGGCTGCGATTATGGGCACGGTAAGGCTGAGATTATGGGCACAATGAGGCTGTGATTATGGGCACGGTAAGACTGCATTATGGGCACGGTGAGACTGCATTATGGGCACGGGGAGGCTGCCATAATAGGCACGGTGAGGCTGCGATTGGGGATCGGTGAGACTGCATTATGGGCACGGTGAGGCTGCTATTATAGGCACGGCGAGGCTGCGATTATGAGCACGGTGAGGCAGCATTATGGGCACGGTGAGGCTGCGATTATGGGCATGGTGAGACAGCATTATGGGCACAGTGAGGCTGCGATTATAGGCACAGCGAGGCTGTGATTATGGGCACGGTGAGACAGCATTATGGGCACGGTGAGGCTGCGATTATGGGCACTGTGAGGCTGCGATTATGGGCACGGTGAGACTGCATTATAGGAACGGTGAGGCTGCGATTATGGGCACGATGAGGCTGCGATTATGGGCACAGTAAGACTGCATTATGGGCACGGTGAGGCTGAGATTATGGGCACGGTAAGGCTGAGATTATGGGCACGATGAGGCTGCGATTATGGGCACGGTAAGGCTGAGATTATGGGCACGGTGAGGCTGAGATTATGGGCACGGTGAGGCTGAGTTTATGACGTTTGACGGCCTAGCCATGCCCCGCTATGTCCGACTTATGCCGTTGCCATAACAACGGTGCTAAATCAGCAAAAAGTAGTTGGATCTGTATTGCGTTATAATTCATCGAAATTAGTTGATTAATCGATTAAAAAAAATTGATTAATCGAACACGAAAATTTTAATCAGTAACAGCCCTAGTTTGTATCCATTACCTAACACGGATACACTGTACATTTTTTGGTTTGCACTGAATTTATTATTTTGTAGCAACACGTGTATTTTTAAATCTGATTAGCGCTGCTCATACTTTTCCATAATCCTAAAACACAAATTTCGTCCTTCGCTATGCTAGCCGCTTTTGTATTCACTTTGGATATCAGAGCTGTATTTTTTTTTCCTTTACATTAGACATGCTGCATTTGATTCACAATGAACCTCACCTGGTGTCACCGCTCCACAACTCCACTGCAGTGCAGATCGGAAAATTAAATGTCATTTTGGCACATTTCAATAAAGTTAAAATAAAAAAAAAAAGGAAGTAAACAAAGCCATGTGTTGTAACATTGCAAAGCACCATCCCTTCGCCAAGAATACCAGCCTGCACCTGCTTTATCATGAAGGAGCCCAAAAAGTAGATGTAACCCTTATGCCGCGTACACACGAGCGGTTTTTCCGTGGGAATTAACTCTGAAGGTCTTTCTGACGGAGTTCCGCTGAAACTGTCTTGCGTACACACGATCACACCAAAGTCCGACCGTCCAGAACGCAGTGACGTAAAACACGTACGACGGGACTAGAAAAAAGAAGTTCAATAGCCAGTAGCCAATAGCTTTCGTCTCGTACTTGCTTCAGAGCATGCGTCGTTTTTGGTCCGTCGGAACAGCATGCAGACGAACGTTTTTCCCCGATAGGAATTGATTTCGTCGGAAAGATTTGAAACATGTTCCATTTCTAGGTCCGTCAGAATTTAAAAAAAAAAAAGTCCGATGAGGCCTACACACGATCAGAATGTCCGCTAAAAAGATTCCGTCTGACTTTTCCTGCCGGAAAGTCCAACCGTGTGTACGCGGCATAAGGTAGCCTTTCACACGATAGGCCCGCTCAGATCCGCCTGCCTGGTTTTTTTTTTTCAGGTGGATCCGATTGGGCCACTCATTGACTTGTATGGGCAGGCGGATGTCAGCGGAGATGTGTCCCCTGACACCCGCCTGCTATCCCATCCAATAAGATCTTTTCAAAACAGATGTATGGCGATACGTTCGCCACCCATCCAGCGGATCGGATGAAAGCGGACCAGCGGATCCGTTTTTGTTCGATCTCTCCATAGAGGACAGCGGGGCTCTGACAGGCCCGTCCCTGCACAGTGAGGGGAGACAGATCTGTCATCCGCCGGCTCAGTGGGGATCAGTGGATCGATCTCCCGGTGACCTGGCGGAGTCCGCCGAGCGGATCCACCCCGCGTGAAAGGGGCCTAAGGCAGCCCTTTTCAACTAGGGTGCCTTCATGTGTCTTCAGGGGTATCTTGGCAAACTACCTAGAGGTTTTCCAAAAACTGTATACAAGCCAGTAGGCAGACCAAGCCCGCCTATGAGTTGCAGGTTTTCATGATGCACCATTACAGCCGCTAGTGTCCTAACAACCAGTGATGTCATCGGTTGATAAGGAGGACATCGGGGGAGGCAGCTGCCCCTCTTCTTCACCAGGGTCACATTAGCTGAGTGAGGGAAAATAACAAGGAATGCGTGAAGGTAAAAAACCCTTCAGCCTTTACAACCACTTTAATAAAACAAGCAGAAGTTAGAAGCTGATTGGTTGCCATGTACAGCTGCACCAGATTCGGCACGCTCCGGTTTTAGCAAACTGAGAATCATAAACAGAGATGAGCCCGAGCATCCTCCGAACTCACCTCCATCTGGAATTCACTGACTTTGGCTAAATATAGCCATATAAGGGCGCTGATGTCACCAGCATCCCACCCCTTTGTTTATGTGTGCTGCAGGGTGGAGAGTGACCCGGCCTGCAGCTGATTGGACTGAAAAAAAAAAAAACTTTGGAGTTCAGATAAAGGTGATTTCAAGGGACACAAAACTCAACGAGGGAATGAGCTCAGGTGTGTCCAACTCGAGTCTGAACCCACCTGAGCCAACAGCCAATCATAGGTGGCGAAGTCATTCCCCGCCCCACAGCTACACGTCTATAAGGTCGTGTATTCCTAAAGGGGGAAATGCCTCTGATTGGCTTTCAACTTTGACAACTTCCTGTCGGGATAGCTCAGGTGGGTTCAGACTCCTGTCTGACATTGTCAGTGGGAGGAATAGTGCCCCATCGTTGGTGTCAGTGGGAGGAATAGTGCCCCATCATTGGTGTCAGTGGGAGGAATAGTGCCCCATCATTGGTGTCAGTGGGAGGAATAGTGCCCCATCATTGGTGTCAGTGGGAGGAATAGTGTCCCATCATTGGTGTCAGTGAGAGGAATAGTGCCCCATCATTGGTGTCAGTGAGAGGAATAGTGCCCCATCGTTGGTGTCAGTGGGAGGAATAGTGCCCCATCATTGGTGTCAGTGGGAGGAATAGTGCCCCATCATTGGTGTCAGTGGGAGGAATAGTGCCCCATCATTGGTGTCAGTGGGAGGAATAGTGCCCCATCATTGGTATCAGTGGGAGGAATAGTGCCCCATCATTGGTGTCAGTGGGAGGAATAGTGCCCCATTGTCTGTGTCAGTAGCAAGAACTATGCCCCAGTGTTGCTGTGGGGGGGGGTTGGGGTAATGCCCCAAGGGCTGGATAAAGAGACCACCTAGGTGATCAGAGCATAAGTGGTAGTTGGTATCTGATCCCCTCTCCCACCCCAAAAATCCTCCAGATGTGGGGGAGGGGGGTGTTAAATCAGTACTTTGTGGTGACGTTGTGCTGGACAATAAAATCCTGATTTGTCAGACTTTGTGCTGCTGATCTCCTCCGGTCACGTCCTGCACTCCCTTCATTGGAGGCAGAGTGTATTCTCAGCCAGGGGCGCCTGTGATGGGGTGACAACCTCACAGCAAAATGGGGAATGAGGGACAGCGTTGTCACCCCAACAGGAAGTGTCTGAAGATCACAGGGACATCAGAGATTATTTTTAGGAAAGCTGAAGATTTATTATCACAAAAAACAACTTTTAAAATGACGATAAAATGCTAAAACGTAGATCAGATCGCAGTGATCAGGTTCACATTGAAGTTTCTGTTTTAGAAGGCATGCTGAGACATGTAGTCCCTCATTAGCTGGTGAGCCCCAGCCAGACTGGATTGTGATGGCCCCTCCTCCTCCCCGTATTTCCCCCGCTGTCCCCTCCCCCGGTACACAGCTTGCCCCTCCCCCCGGTCCCCGGTATTATCACCCACCGTCAGCCCTGTGTTGACATTACCTGCACTCTTCACTTCCGCCTCCTGCACTTTCGGTCATGTGACCCGCGGCATTGTCAGCTGACCCGGAAGAGAGCCGAGGAGTGCACCGGAAATGGCCGAATGCACTGCCGCCATGTTTGTTGTGGGTGATGTGGCTCTGCCTTGTGTAATTAAAAGAATAATAAACAATGAAATCTACTCAAGCACAGAGTTATGTGGTGTTTCTTTTGCATTTAATTAAAAACAGCCCTATTCTACTGCTAAATTATTTTGTCATTTAAAAATGGAGAATTGATTGTAAATCCAAAATTCTTCTACATTTGGTTTGGTGCGGACTGAACCGCTTCAATACCGGCACTTTCACCCCCTTCCAGCTCAGGCCAATGTTCCGCTTCCAGCGCTGTCACACTTTTGCCGCATACACACGATCGATTTTCCGAGGGGAAATGTTGGATGTGAGTTTGTTGGCGGTAAGTCCCACCGTGTGTACGCTCCATCGGACAATTGTTTTTAGGACTTTCCGCCAACAAATGTTGGCTAGCAGGTTCTCAAATTTTCCGCCAACAAATGTCTGTTGTTGGACTCCCTTTCCAAGCGTGTGTACACAAGTCCGTCGGACAAAAGTACAAACACGTATGCTCGGAATCAAGGACGAGACGGAAGCGCTCGGTCTTGTAAAACTAGCGCTCGTAATGGAGATATCACGTAAGTCTTGTACGTCGCTACGTTCGTAATTGTTGGCCAACATTTGTGTGATCGTGTGTATGCAAGACAAGTTGGAGCCAACATTCTTCAAAACAAAAATCCACGTTTTTGTTGTCGGAAAGTCTGATCGTGTGTACAAGGTTTAAGAATGACAATTGTGCGGTCATGCAACACTGGACCCAAACACATTTTTTTATCATTTTTTAAGACAACTCGAGCTTTATTTGGTGGTATTTAATCACCACTGTTTTTTTTGTTTTTTGCTAAACAAATGAAAAAAAAAACGAAAATTAAAAAAACAAAAAAAAAAAACACACACATACATACTTTATCGTTTCTGTTGTAAAATTTTGCAAAGTAATTTTTCTTCTTTACTGATGTGTGCTGATGAGGTTGCACTGATAGACACTCATAGGCTGCACTGATGAGGATGCACTGATGGGTACTGCCCTGATACATAGCTCCTAACTGTCCCTGATTGCGAGGGACTGTCTCTGATTTGCAACAAAGTCCCTCTGTCCCTCTTTCCTCCTGCTTTATCCCTCATTTTAGTCTGATCTATATATAGTTGTATATAAAATGCAATATTTATCTTTCAAAAAGTGTTTCCCAGCGCTAAACCTTTCATCCAATTTCTAAATTTGTAAATTTCAAAATGTCAGAAACCATGAAATCAGGCCGAGACAAAAGTACAGTTGAATCACATTTGTTTAATAATAAAAGTAAAAAGAACAAACGTAGTAAAAACATAGCCAAAGTTCAGTAACCGGAACGGATAGTCAGCCAAGCCAGACGTCGGGGATCAATGTAGTGGAAAAGCAAGCAGGGTCTGGAGCCAGAAGGGATGCCAGCAAAGCAAGTCCTCAACAGGCTTGCAGGAGATAGTTTCTGTGATGTTGACCAAGGCGAAGGCAGAGATCCTCTGGACTGGACGGCTTAAGTAGGCAGGACTGACGAGCAGGATATCATCAACAGCTGAGTAACTGTGGAGAGAGATGGGAGTTGGCAATTATCCGACAGCTGAGCGGCCATCTCTGAGAAGGAAGGGCTGAGAGCAGCCGAGACACAAAAGCCAATATAAAAGAATAGTAGTGGTAAAAAAAAAGGTACCTGTGGGTTTAACTAATCATTTTTGCATAACTCTCCTTTAAAAGGGGCATGGTAAGGGGTGTGTCCCCTTCCCACATACTTTTGCTCATAGGTGTCCCTCATTCCCATCTCAAAAAGTTGGGAGGTATGCTGATAGGTTGCATTGATGGGCACTGATGAGGCTGCATTGATGGGCACTGATGAGGTTGCATTGATGGGCACTGTCCTGATCGGCTGCACTGCTGGGCACTGATGAGGTTGCATTGATGGGTGCTGTCCTGATCGGCTGCACTGCTGGGCACTGATGAGGTTGCATTGATGGGCACTGTCCTGATCGGCTGCACTGCTGGGCACTGATGAGGTTGCATTGATGGGCACTGTTCTGATCGGCTGCACTGCTGGGCACTGATGAGGCTGTATTGATGGGCACTGATGAGGCTGTATTGATGGGCACTGATGAGGCTGAACTGACGAGGTGGCACTGATGGCCACTGATAAGCTTCACTGATGGGCACAGATGAAGGGGTACTTATAAGGCTGCACTGATAAAGCAGCATTTATGGGCACTGGTAGGTGGCATTGATGGGCACTGATAAACTGCACTAATATGCTGCACAGATGGACAGACACTGATATTGGTACTGATGGGGCTGCACTGATCATCAGGGAATCAATTAAGTGCACCTGTGGAACCCACGTAGAATGCAAGGCGGGGCCCACTCCTCTACTGGAGAGCAGTAGTGGAAAACCGTGGACAGGTGGATGTGGACAGGGCTCAGTGTGTCCCTCCTAAATGTAGACTACAGAGAAGGGGCACATTCATTGTCATGGGGAATGGAGAGGTAACTGGAGAACAGTTGTTGTACATGGTGTACGTTTATCTCTAAACATAGAGGTTGAGTATTCCCCCACGGCAGCCTCAGCCTTGCCCCAGGGCATTGATGAAGAGGGCACAAAGCAGAGGTGCCCCATGTGTAGTAAAGTGATACTGTATAAGGTGCCTAGCATGGCCCAGAAGAACCGTCTCCGGGGTAGTCCTCTCATGTCACCTTTGCTTGGCGCCCAACGAGGAGGGAAACATGGAGGACGTGACCACCACCCACGCAGCCCCTTACCCCTGCCCTACAACAAGCTGCCGCCATATTGAGAAGGTCGCCATTTGAAGTAGATGATGCTTTTTTGGGCAATCCATCGCCTATGTGCCCCCTCCAGCGCTCCCTGAAGTGCTAGGCTGTGGAGGGGGCGGGAGCGGCTGGCTCAGGCTCTGAGGCACGCTGTGAGGCTCAGCCAGCTGCTGTTGGGCTGTCTGGGTAGATCCTGACATTATTGTCAGGATTCCTCCAGGCTCTGTGACGTCAGCTGACAGTGACGGGTTTTAGCTCACTATTGGCTGAATTTGGGTCATAGGAGAGCACAAATAAGTGCACTGCTGTGATCTACAAGAGCTTAATGCAGTGAGATCTGTGGGCATCAACATTAGTATATGTACCCTGGATAGAAAACTGGTTTCAGGGGCGTGCCCAAAGGATGGTTATACTGTAAATAATGTATTTTCTGAATGGTCTGCAGTTGTAAATGGGGTACCCCAGGCCTCTGTCAATGCCCCGATCCCCGCTGCTGTCCAATGTGCCCGCCGTCGCCCAATCCCTGCCACTGCCCCATGTGCCCACCGCCTAGATGAGCTAAGTGCCGGTGGACCGCAGGGGGGGGGAGTTTGAGGTGCCGCGGGAGGGGGGGGGCGGGGGGTTGGCTGCCTGCCTCCTCCCCCCCCCAAAAAAAAATATAACCACCAGCCATCACTGTGTGCATGCAAATTGTGACTTTAGGCGCGTTTTTTAGCTGCATTTTCCTCCTTTGAAACAAAGGCATCCAGAGAAGGAAGAAAAAAAAAGTGCGCACAGGAGAGAGCAGATCACTGGTCCTCCCCCCTTTTATATTTCCATGAGCGGAAATTCCACAGTACGGCCAGCAGATGTCGCTGAAGGGAGTCCTCCCAGCCAAGTGGCGTCTCAACGTGTAGAGAAGGAATGAGCCGCGGATTGTGATTGGCTGAGACGCGGCCACCGGTTGTCCTGTCAGAGAGCCGTACGGAAGTGACGCCCCGTCGCGGCCATCTTGGTACACCCACCGGTGTGCCGTCAGATCAGGCGACCCGTCAGTAAAACATGGCGGCGTCCGTGGTGCAGCACGTTGTTGCGGATTCCGGGGCTTTCCTGAGGAATGCGGCGCTCCAGGTGGGGTGTCGGGGAGGGGATTGTGGGGGGTGTGTCCGGTAATCCGGTACTGACCGATCTTTGTGGTTTTTTTTATAGGATATCGGCGCTCATATCTACACGGTGCGGGAGGTGGTGAGCGAGATCCGGGACAAGGCCACCAGGAGGCGGCTGGCCGTGCTGCCCTACGAGCTGCTCTTCCGGGAGCCCAAACCGGACACCGTACAGCTGGGTGAGCAGAGATCCGACTGGGAGAGGGTGCGACTACTACAAGTCCCAGCATGCCCCGATCCCAGCTGTCCGGCCTTCCCTGATTCTGTGTCCCCGAGAGAGACCGAAGACAACGGGAGACCCGAACCGGGGAGAGGGGGGCCTAACACCCCCTTTTTTTCCTGCCACAGACATTTTTGTACATCTTTAACCCCTTGCCCTACAAAAGATTTTACCCCCCTTCATGACCAGGCCTTTTTTTGCAATACGGCATTGTGTTACCTTAACTGACAATCGCGCGGTCGTGTGGCGCTGTAACCAAACAAAATTGACATCCTTTTTTCCCCACAAATAGAGATTTCTTTTGGTGGTATTCGATCGACTCTGCGGTTTTTATTTTTTGCGCTATAAACAAAAAAAAAAAAAAGAGCGACAATTTTACTAACACTTTTATACTTTCTGCTATAAAACATATTGATTAATAAAAAAAAAAAAAAAAATTTAAAAAATGAAATCTCTTCATCAATTTAGGCCAATCCGTATTCTGCTACATATTTTTGGTTAAAAAAAAAAATCGCAATAAGCGAATATTGATTGGTTTGTGCAAAAGTTTATTGCGTCTACAAACTAGGAGATAGATTTTATGTAGAGCGGCACGATCACGGCCAAAATGAGAATCACGATTTTTTTTGCTTAGAATAAAAAGATCACGATTCTCTTGGTGTAAAATCTTTCACATTATGCAAAAAAAAAAAAAAAAAATTGGGCTGACCTTACTGGTTAGTTTTTGTTTTAATTCAATTTAATTTTTTTTAAAGTAATTTTTTCCCAAAAAAAATTGCATTTGAAAGAGCGCTGCGCAAATACAGTGTGACGTAAAATATCGCAACAACCACCATTTTATTCTCTAGGGTCTCCACTAAATATGTGTGTGTGTGTGTGTGTGTGTGTGTGTGTATATATATATATATATATATATATATATATATATATATATATATAATAATGTTTGGGGGTTCTAAGTAATTTTTTAACAAAAAAAAAAGATTTTAACTTGAAACCAACAAATGTCAGAAATAGGTTTAGTGTTTAAGTGGTTAAACATTATTTATTTATTTATACACACAAGTCTATTCCATTGACAAATTGTTACAATGAGAAAAGATAGATAGATAGACAGATAGATCTATCTATCGCTAGCAAAAAAAAAAAAAAAATTTAACTTGAAAACAACTGTCAGAAAAAGGTTCAGTATTTAAATGGTTAAATGTTCCTAATTTACATACAGAAGTCTCTACTCCTTTGATGTAAAAGACAAATTGATACAATGTTTAGACTTCACATTCCAATCAGACTGCCCAGATTTTGACTTTTGACAGCTGAGGGCAGAGAGAAAATTCTCTGCATACCGAAGATCGGGAAACCTTTTGTCAAGATCGCAACAGGGGGAAAAAAAAATTACGATGACGATTAATTGTGCAGCTCTAGATTTATGGAATTTTTATTGAGATTTTTTTTTTTTTTTCTTTTTTATACTAGTAATGGCGGCAATCAGTGACTTATAGCGGGATTGCAATATTGTGGTGGACATTCTGATACTAATTGACACTTTTTTGTTTTTTTTTTTTTTTTTTTGGGACCAGTGACCACTAATACAGTGATCAGTGCTAAAAAAAATATATGCACTGTCACTGTACTAATGACGCTGGCTGTGAAGGGATAAACATCAGGGGCCAATCAAAGGGTTAGCTGTGTGCCTAGCCGGTGTTTATGTGTACTGTGGGAGGTGCTTTTACTAGGGGAAGAAATGTAATTTATTCCCTGCTTTGCAGAGACAAAAACTCCCCCCCCCCCCCTGTGAGAACGTCGATCTCCCTTGTTTACATAGACAGATCGCCGTTCTGCCTCTCTGCTTGCTGATCGGCAGGTGCCGAAGGACCTTGAATACCTGAAACCCGCCTATTGGCTGCTATGGTGTATAAGGCCCCATTCACACTAGCGCGTTTTTTGATGCATTTTGCATTTTGCAGAAATGCACGGGAATTTTTTAACATGGGTTCCTATGGAACATGTTCACATCAATGCTTTTTTGTATCTCTGCGTTTTTGGAAAGGGTCGGGGACTTTTTTCATGCAAAAAGCAGCGTTTTGCATGTAATGGTTTTCAATGGACAAGCATCAAAAACGCAAGTGCACCGTTTTTGGTGCGTTTTTGGTGCGTTTTTGCCGTTTTTTTTTTTTTTTTTGTAATTTTTTTTAAGACTGTAAAAAAAAAAAGAAAAAAAAAAAAAACGCGGCTCAAAAACGCGGCTCAAAAACGTGCCAAGCATGAAAAAAAAACCTCCAAAAACGCTCAAAAGCAACATGCATAGGTGTGAATCGAGCCTGAGAGGGATATGCAATTAGCGGACCTCCAGCTGTTGCAGAACTACAAATCCCATGAGGCCTAGCAAGACTCTGACAGCCACAAGCGTGACACCCAGAGGCAGAGCATGATGGGACTTGTAGTTTTGCAACAGCTGGAGGTCCACTAATTGCTTATCCCTGCTGTCTAATGACAGCTGGAGCAAGCCACTGGCTTTTTTAAAATGTATTTATTTACTTTTTTATATTTTATAGCAGAAAGTAAAAGATATTGTTTTTAAACTTGTCGCTTTTTTTGTTTATAGCGCGAAAAATAAAAACTGCAGAGGTGATCAAATACCACCAAAAGAAAGTCCTATCTGGGGGGGGGGTATATACCCCATAGTTTGTAGACACTATAACTTTTTGTGCAAACCAATCAATATACACTTATTGGGATATTTAAAAAAAAAACTGTACCTCTTGGCGAGGGCCGTACACAGATATGCGGCCTCACGACGCCTGGTTCTTGGCGCTGAGGGGGCCGCATATTTTGCGTAAGTTGATTTCAGTACAGCTGTGCCGAGAATGCGAATAGTGCGTGCTCCCGGCACGGTTTCCGGCGCCTAACCGAAAGCTCCCGGATCGCGGCTCCCAGATCGCATGACAGCCAATCACGGCGGTCACATGTTAATAAGACCCGCCTCCCCTGTGTCATACACCACTTAAAGGGCCGGGAGCCACCCACGTGAAGAGGTTAAAACACGTAACTATCACCTCTATTTACTGATTATAGCAGCATAAGGATTAAAAATTAGTGAAGTTCTGCTTTAACAGGGGGGGCGGGGCCGCGTATATTTGGCGTATAGTGCTTAGTTGTCTGTTCAGGAGGAAGATGTAGAAGAATAACATGGAGTCTTGGAGGAGCCCCCCCTACACTTGTTCTTTTCTGCCATATGCTGCCCCCCCATGGTAGGAACAGTCCCTACATCTCCCCGGTATCTGCTTTATTTATTAGCTTTTATCCGGTGAAAAACTGTCGCCAGAAAGAGGAAGGTCGGTGAGGGTTCGGAAACGGATGCACTTTATTTTGTAATCCCGGTCATTAAAGAGGAACTGTAGTCTGCTCACATCATTTGTAATAAAAACATCTGAAGCTTCCCTCCAACCACTTTGCATATTATTTTATATAAACTGTGATTCTGTACTTGCAAAATATGCTGCAGAAATCTCCCTCCACCGAGTCTGGCTGCAGCCATTTTAACTGTGGGCAGCTGAAGCTGCTGCCTGTTCACTTCCTGGATTTACACAGACACACAGAGGCACACCACCAAATCTGCAAGTCTCATTAGCCCTTTTATGACTCCCCCCCCCCCCCCCCCCCCCCATCCCTTCCTGGCAAACTCTCACCAGCGTGAGAGAGTCGTGCATGATGTCATAAGTCTAGACTAATGACCAGACAAGGAACAGGAAGTGTTAATTTTGGCAGCAAATTTCGATTTAGTTTTAGTCCTGGGACTAAAATGGCATTTTAGATTTAGTCCCATTTTAGTCTTCTGCAATTGTTTTAGTCTTATTTAGTCGACTAAATCTCCAGTACATTTTAGTTGACTAAAACTAATTTTAGTCATCTAAGATCTAATGGGTGTAATTTAAATTGTAATACATTAGTTAACATTTCTCTACATTTTCCAAACTCATTATATACTGCTGGAGTTAAAAAAAAAAATCTAATATGTTATTATTTATGGTATTGAGGTATGAACAGGCACTACAGACCAGTGTTCATTTTGAAGTCAAATTTCAATTTAGTTTTAGTCTTAGTCTTTTGACTAATGGCATTTTAGTTTTAGTCGTATTTTAGTCACCTCAGTTGTTTTATCCTTAGTCGACTAAAATAATATTCATTTAGTCGACTAAAATGTTTTAGTCGACGAAATTAACACTGGAAACATGAAGTGGGCTGTATAAGGGATTTACTGGCAGAAAAAAATAAAAAGTTTTACTATCCAAAGTTAAAACAACAACAACAAGGGTAGAAGATTTAATAGATGGGAAAAAAAAAATACTAAAGTTCCGCTTTAATCTCCATGTCAGTCCAAACCAATGGGCAGAGGATGGTATTGTTGGCACATCCCTCCCGATGGACTCTGCGAAGGGCACCGCATGCTGACGTTGTGTTGTCTGTTTTACAGTGACGGAATTTTCAAAGAAGACCGGAGACTATGGCAGCCTGTCCGCCATCGACATCAAGGTTCTGGCTCTCGCTTACCAGCTTGAGGCTGAGCATGTCGGCCGGGATCACATCCGGACAGAACCGACTAGTAAGGTGAGAAGCATAAGAGAGAATTGGTGGTGCATCGAAATAAAAATTCTGGACCGTAAGAGAAAATCATGGATGCACTTGGCTGAAAACCAATGGACAGTTTTTTTAAATATATATGTATTTTATATACTGTATATTTGTATTCCTTTTTTTTTTTTAATTAATATACTGAATTTTAATGAATAATAATTTTCGGCCATGATTGCCATATTTTCGGACGATAGTTTTTGGCGGGGGAGGAGGAGGGGAGACAGCACAACCACTTTAGTGTAGTAGGTTCCAACAAATTTGATAGAGTAAAGATGTATATTTGTAAAAGCCAGGGGGGGGGGGGGGGGGGGAAACCTGTGGTGACAGCGCTGTCCCAAACGTGCAGATGGATGGATGGAAGAGCTGCTGAAGACAGAGTCCAGATTGCTGTGCGGCTGGATGGAGAGCTGCTCTGACAGTCTGCTAGCATCGGATTCCTCACCCCCGGGATGGATGGATGTCGTCCACCTGATCTCCAGGGTCAAAGGATGGGTTTTGGGGGACCCTCCTATTCCTTTTGGCTGAGGAAGAGGAAGGTCCCTCGAAACGTGTCTTTTGACCCTACTCGTTTTGTTTAATAAGCATAGAATGGTGAGCTTGGTTATGTAGCATGAGGCTGTATATTCTGCAGTATTTACATTTTTGGTCAACTCATTCAATGTCACTCTTCTATAAAGGTCAGATTTGTGGAGAACACGACTAATAGTTGTCCTGTGGACAGATTCTCCCACCTGAGCTGTGGATCTCTGCAGCTCCTCCAGAGTTACCATGGACCTCTTGGCTCTTCTCTGATGAATGCTCTCCTTGCCCGGCCGGTCAGTTTAGGCGGACGGCCATGTCTTGGTAGGTTTGCAGTTGTGCCATACTCTTTCCATTTTCTGATGATGGATTGAACAGAGCTCCGTGAGATGTTCAAAGCTTGGGAGATTTTATTATAACCTAATCCTGCTTTATACTTCTCCACAACTTTGTCCCTGACCTGTCTGGTGTGTTCCTTGGCCTTCATGATGCTGTTTGTTCACTAAGGTTCTCTAACAAACCTCCAAGGGCTTCACAGAACAGCTCTCTTTTATACTGAGATTCAGTTACACACAGGTGGATTCTATTTACTAATTAGGTGACTTCTGAAGGCAATTGGTTCCATTAGATTTTAGTTAGGGGTATCAGAGTAAAGTGAGCTGAACACAAATGCCCCCCCACACTTTTCACATATTTATTTGTAAAAAAAAATTTAAAATCCTTTATCATTTTCCTTCTACTTCACAATTATGTGTCACTTTGTGTTGGTCTATTACATAAAATCCCAATAAAATACATTTACATTTTTGGTTGTAACATGAGAAAATGTGGAAAATTTCAAGGGGTATGAATACTTTTTAAAGGCACTCTACATGTGGTGTTTTTTTTTCTTTTTTTAATTTTTAGATCTCCATCAGCACTACAGTTCGGCACCCAGAAGCTCCGGTTAACGTGGCCGGCTTCCACTTCCCATCCAAGGTACCTGAAGATCTCATTGTCTATCCTCATTTATTTAACCATTTTAGGAACGCCCACCACACACTTACTCCAGCAGGGCGCCCGCTCTGTACCGGATCACGTACCCAGGATGTAATCTGTGCGGCGGAGGAGTGTGCTCCTGCCGCCCCGGCTCTGCAGCGATTTAGCTGCAGCACGAACCAATCCGTGGGTGCCGTTCACGAATTGGTCACCGGTAATTACCGAAGAGGGCCCTGTGTATGTAAACAAACACAGGGCTCTCTTCTGACAGCAGCAACGTGCAAGGGCCGGCCTGATTGCATACACATTGAAACTCTTAAGGTTTGACCTCATATTATATGGTTTTGGTAAATCTGAGGACAAAAATATGCAGAAAATAGTGTGTGTGTGGGGGGTCTAAGACTGAGAACTGAGCGATCAAACACTGTTGATTATTCAGTTCTCGGTGCTCTGTAAAAGCTGGTGACTTGCTCTTCAGAAAATACAAAGCATTCTTTGAATGGCCCCCATGCTGAGCAGCCAACCTCCTGTGTTCATCCACCAGGCCGGCCGCTCGGTCCAGGAAGTGGAGGTCACTGGAGTAACAATGTCAACTTTATTGATTTTTCAGCTTCTTGGGGCATTGGTCAGGTATGGTGTATATAAATCGTTACCTTGGACCAATCTGGGCCTATGTCATTTATGTATATTATAGCCAGGCCTGGAATTATTCTTTGATGTACCCCTGCTGATGTGAATGAGCCCCTAGCGTCTTGTTTTGTTTGCATATTCTAGTTGTGTACAATATGTCTTCTCCAGTCTGCAGGTAAGAAGGACGGCTCAGTGAACTCCCCGGTGGTGGAGGAGAAGAAGAATGATACTACTCCGGAGAACAAAGAGTTTGATTCTTTCCTCTTTTGGAGGAGCCCCTTGCCCAGTATAGAGGATGATTTGGTAGAACTGATGGTAAGTCAGGACTAATCGTAACATAAATTACCACTTAAAAAACATGGCAAGTTCAGGACACTTTCTGCATTTTAATGTGATCATTGTTTTTTCTATGCTTTGAAGTCTTTGTTGTCTGCATGCCCTAAGGCCGGGGTCTCCGAATGTTCTAAACAAAGGTCCAATGTACTTTAGGATTGTAGCCATTGGGAATAGACTTCTGTCTTGGGCTTGGTGGTCAGCAGGAATATGAAAAAAAAATAATAAAAAGTTATATAGTATTGTCAGTAGGAGGAGGAATGGTGCCCCATCGTTGGTGTCAGTGGAAGAGCTGATGTCCCATCGCTGGTGTCAGTGGGAGGAATGGTGCCCCATCGTTGGTGTCAGTGGAAGAGCTGATGTCCCATCGCTGGTGTCAGTGGGAGGAATGGTGCCCCATCGTTGGTGTCGGTGGGAGGAATGGTGCCCCGTCGTTGGTGTCGGTGGGAGGAATGGTGCCCTGTCGGTGGGAGGAATGGTGCCCCGTCGTTGGTGTCGGTGGGAGGAATGGTGCCCCGTCCTTGGTGTCGGTGGGAGGAATGGTGCCCCGTCCTTGGTGTCGGTGGGAGGAATGGTGCCCCGTCCTTGGTGTCGGTGGGAGGAATGGTGCCCCGTCCTTGGTGTCGGTGGGAGGAATGGTGCCCCGTCCTTGGTGTCGGTGGGAGGAATGGTGCCCCGTCCTTGGTGTCGGTGGGAGGAATGGTGCCCCGTCCTTGGTGTCGGTGGGAGGAATGGTGCCCCGTCCTTGGTGTCGGTGGGAGGAATGGTGCCCCGTCCTTGGTGTCGGTGGGAGGAATGGTGCCCCGTCCTTGGTGTCGGTGGGAGGAATGGTGCCCCGTCCTTGGTGTCGGTGGGAGGAATGGTGCCCCGTCCTTGTTGTCTGTGGGAGGAATGGTGCCTCGTCGTTGGTGTCGGTGGGAGGAGTGGTGCCCCGTCGTTGGTGTCGGTGGGAGGAATGGTGCCCCGTCCTTGGTGTCGGTGGGAGGAATGGTGCCCCGTCCTTGGTGTCGGTGGGAGGAATGGTGCCCCGTCCTTGGTGTCGGTGGGAGGAATGGTGCCCCGTCCTTGGTGTCGGTGGGAGGAGTGGTGCCCCGTCGGTGTCGGTGGGAGGAATGGTGCCTCGTCGTTGGTGTCGGTGGGAGGAGTGGTGCCCCGTCGTTGGTGTCGGTGGGAGGAATGGTGCCCCGTCGTTGTTGTCGGTGGGAGGAATGGTGCCTCGTCGTTGGTGTCGGTGGGAGGAGTGGTGCCCCGTCCTTGGTGTCGGTGGGCGGAATGGTGCCCCGTCCTTGGTGTCGGTGAGAGGAATGGTGCCCCGTCCTTGGTGTCGGTGAGAGGAATGGTGCCTCGTCGTTGGTGTCGGTGGGAGGAGTGGTGCCCCGTCCTTGGTGTCGGTGGGAGGAATGGTGCCCCGTCCTTGGTGTCGGTGAGAGGAATGGTGCCCTGTCCTTGGTGTCGGTGGGAGGAATGGTGCCCCGTCCTTGGTGTCGGTGAGAGGAATGGTGCCCCGTCCTTGGTGTCAGTGGGAGGAATGGTGCCTCGTCGTTGGTGTCGGTGGGAGGAGTGGTGCCCCGTCGTTGGTGTCGGTGGGAGGAGTGGTGCGCCGTCGTTGGTGTCGGTGGGAGGAGTGGTGCGCCGTCGTTGGTGTCGGTGGGAAGGGATCAACAAAAATTCACATTTGAACTGCATCTAAATTGCAGCCGAACAGTTGCTTTGGAAATCCGCAGTGAAAACGCACCAGACGTGTAAACCCAGCCTTTAAAAAGCCCAAATATAAATGGATTTGTAGTATAAGGGCACCTAAACTGGACCCGTTCCTCTAAGCAGCCGGCTGCTGTAACTCCTATTCCATGTTCAATGGCCGGTCTTCATCTCTGGTGCTTTGAATCTACAGAATGCCCAGGCCGTGTCAGTAATTGCCAACCCGGAGCCAGTGATGTCACCAGACAACACGGAGAAGTCACCCGGCACATCTGGGGATGAAGAAGAGGAGGGCGATCACCATGATGAAGACGATGATGGAGGAGGTTGGATTACACCTGGAAACATCAAACAAATCCAGCAGGACATGGGAGTCCGCGAGGCTCCGGATAATGTGGTCGTCGGCTGCTTGACTACGGACTTTGCTATGCAGGTATCTCGGCATCAGTTCTCTGTAATATGTTCTGTGTTCTCTTTTATTTATTACAAAGCAGCACTGAATCTTCTAATCCTAACTCTACTCTAATTGCAGAACATCCTCATCCAAATGGGACTCCATGTCTTGTCTGTAGATGGAATGCTGATCCGCCAGACCAGAAATTACATACTGCGTTGTCATGGCTGTTTCAAGTAAGCATCAGACTTCCTCAAATGACAAAAAATGTCTCATCTTTTTTCTTTTCCCAACTCTCTAGATCAGTGGTCTCCAAACTATGGGCCCGGGGGGCCAGATGTGGCACTTTGCTCGCCTTTATCCAGCATTTGGGAGCATTATTCCATCCACTGACCCCAACCGTGCGGTAGTATTCCTCCCACTGACACCAGCAAGGGGGGGGGGGGGCGCTGTTCCTCCCACTGAGACCAGCAAAGGGGGGGGGGGGGGGCGCTGTTCCTCCCACTGAGACCAGCAAAGGGGGGGGGGGGGGGCGCTGTTCCTCCCACTGAGACCAGCAAAGGGGGGGGGGGGGGGGCGCTGTTCCTCCCACTGAGACCAGCAAAGGGGGGGGGGTGCTGTTCCTCCCGCTTGCCACAGTCAGCCCCCCCAAAAAAGTCTGGTGGGCAGTAAACAGTAAACTTATTTAGAAAGTTTGGAGAACTCAATAAATAATACATTGGTTCATGTTTCCCTGTGTCACTGCAAGGCTTGTCGTGTTTTTTTTTTTTTTTTTTTTGTCAAACCTTAATTGAAGAAGCTGAAGTTAGAAGCTGATTGGCTGCCATGCACAGCTGCACCAGATTTTACAGTCTCCAGTTTTAGTAAATCACCCCCAGAGTGACTGGACAGTGGAAGGCGAAGCAGCAATGATGAGCTGCTTCTTGCTAGCACATGAACACTGTAGCGCACCTGATTGGCTTGTTGTGCTGCTTCTCCCTCCCCCCTTCTGAGCTCCGCTGAACAGGGATTGCTGGATGCTAATAAGTCCTATTCAGGAACTTCAAATTGTTGTATTTAGGATACTTTTCATGATGTGTTAGTAAATAGGGTTGTATCTTTTTTACATCTGATCTGAATGAAGTTTCATTGTTATGTTCTTTTTATTGTTGTTTATGCGGACTCCTCCCAACCAAGACCTCAATGTACAGGTGATAGAAGATGAATTTTGATCTATTGCTTACAGGACTTTCCTTTTTGTTTTGCAGGACAACTTCTGACATGTCCAAAAAATTCTGTCCTCATTGCGGGAATATGACCCTGAAGAAAGTGGCCGTGTCTGTGGATGAGGATGGCGGCCAGCACATGCATTTCTCCAGGAACCCCAAGGTCCTGAACACCCGGGGCATGAGGGTAAGACATCAAAACGTCAGTGTGTGAGGGTTTTCCATCAATTTTATATTGTGTGTGTGTGTGTGTGTGTGTGTGTGTGTGTGTGTGTGTGTGTGTGTGTGTGTGTGTTATACACTATAAACCCAAAAGTATTGGGACACCAGGGCGAGAGCTGTCTTTGACAGCTCGGTCTGTGTTGGCAGCATGCTCTCAGCGCAGAAACATCGTTCTCCCAGTGACGCCTGTGGACATTAAATCTTTAATGACATCCCAGTCTTAGTCCGTAGGGTTCAATATTGAGTTGGCCCCACCCTTTAAGAGCTTCAACTCTTCTGGGAAGGCTGTCCACAAGGTTTAGGAGAGTGTCTATGGGAATGTTTGACCATTCTTCCAGAAGAGCATTTATGAGGTCAGGCACTGATATTGGAAACAAGGCCTGGCTCACAGTCTCCGCTCTAATTCATCCTAAAGGTGTTCTATCGGGTTGAGGTCAGGACTCTGTGCAGGCCAGTCAAGTTCATCCACCCCAAACTCGCTCATCCATGACTTTTATAGACCTTGCTTTATCACGAGGGATGTAAACATCCCTTGTGCCAGTTAGAGGTGGTGACAGGTACTCTTTTTATGGAGGGATTGGGGGTCTAAAAGACCCCCGAACCCTTCTTTGCACTTAAAAGTATTGAGATCATCAAAACCGGCGATTCTGAATATTGTCTTTTTTTTTTTTTTTAAATCGGTTCCATTGGCAGCTGTGTAAACTGGAAGTGACGTGACGTCGCTTCTGGGATTTTACATCAGAGACCCGATCAGAGCCAAATCCGGCTTTATTCGAGTCTCGGCCTAGCTGGTGGAAGCGGTGGGACGGAAGGCCCGGGAAGAGTGGCGGAAGGCGGCGGTGATGGGATGTCTCCTCCTGCTCCTTTAAGTATAACAGCCGAGAGACTTTTAGTCGCATTGGTTGTTATCGCTAAAAAGTCAACCGGCCGCTTTAATAAACAGTACTGGGGTGATGCCTGCTGCTGTATATCACCCTGGTATAACCCTTCAAGCCATGAACGCAAATTTTGCCCATGGTCGGTGTGAATGGGCTAACCCCTTAGCGGTGGCGCCTCCTGGCCCTTTAAAAGATTCATGACGCAGGGCGCGAATTAAGATCACGTGATTGGCTGTCATGGCAGTCGTGTGGTCTGTAAAGCTTTGGGCCAGGGGACGGTAACTGTGCCGGGAGCACGCAGCGCAGGTGTATTGTCAGCAATTCATGCAAATATGCAACCCCCCTCGGTGCTGAAGACCAGGCAGCGAGAGGTTGCGTATGGCGGATGCCACGGGGTTAATAGACCTGTTTATGTGAGTATATAGAAGCATTCAGCATGCCCAGCGTTGATCCGCCCCTTTTTGATTTCTCTGTGTTCTCTTTGCAGCATTCCTTGCCCGCTCCTCAGGGAGGAAAACACGCAGCAAACCCGCAGTTAGTGGAGGATCAGAATTTCCCCCAGCAGCGTCTCTCCAAAAAGGCGCGGTCCAAGACCGACGTCTTCAACCCGGATTACATCGCCGGAGCTTCACCCTTCGTGGAAAACGACATCTACAGCCGCGCCGCCAACCTAAACATCAAAGACGGGGCTCAGGGAGCCGGCCGCCGCCGGGTGAATCCCAACGCCTCCAGGAAAAAGGGGGTGAAGAAGAGATGAGAAGTAGAGCGGGGAATTTTCAGCTTTCACTGTATTTATTCAAGTGGTTCCTTTTTTTTGTAAAAGTTGAACCTTTCGAATGGAAAAAGTGACATTTTTAAATGTTGTGAACTGCTTAGCTTAAAAATAATTTTCTGTGTTCTGGAGTGATGAGTGTAGGCCGGTCCCCGGTGCATGCTGCTGAGTTCAACCTGGCAAAGCAATCTTGATGTACCGAGACTGCCCAGGATTGGCAATTGCTAGTCACGTGATGTCAGGAATGTTCACTGATCTGTGTGTTGTCTGAGCTCCAGAATATACTTCCACCACGAAAGTATGGAGCACACATTTTTAGCTAGCAGCTTTGACATGTAATCAAATCACATTAAGATGGATTTGAATATTTTCTACAGATGGTGTTTTCTCAAGCAAGGTCTGCTAAAGAAAACCTCATCCTGGCTTTCAGTGTAAGTTTGTGCCTCTGTGAGGAATATTAAAGGGGTTATAAATACACCCTTGTGTTTTTTTCACTTTAATGCATCCTATGCATTAAGGTGAAAAAACTTCTGGCAGTGACCAGCCCCCCCGTTTTACTTACCTGAGCTCCGTATTTGCCTCGCCGTGCTGTCCCCTCTCTGCACGGGGTCCTGGCTCTTGATTGGCTAGATTGATAGCAGCGCAGCCATTGGCTCCCACTGCTGTCAATCAAAACCAATGACGCGGGGCCGAGTCCGGCGTTCGTGTCCAGGGACGCCGAATGCTGGACTCGGGAGCGCACCCGCAAGGTAGCCCCCCGGGAGAGCGCTTCTCCTAGGGGGTTATCTGATGCGGGGAGGAGCCGCCGAGGGACCCCAGAAGTCGAGGTTCGGGGCAAAATGAGCTGCACAATGGAGGCAAGTATGATATGTTTGTTTAAAAAAAAAAAAAAAAAAAGAGCCTTTACAATCACTAAACTTAAATGAGCTAAATCAGTAATAGTGATACCAGGACACGGCTGGTTCAAACCTAACTCTGTGTCTAGTTTACTTTAAAGAAGTAGTGCGGGGAAAGCTCGTTTGGCTGTACTTCTGTGGATCACAGGAGTGGAGTTCTTCTGCACTCCTGTTACCTGCTGATGTCACAGAGGCGATCCAGGCTCGCAACCATATGGTCGGGATTCACCCACATGCGTGGACCGGGCTCCGGCTCAGCCTATCAGCAAGCCTCTCAGATCCTGAGCAGTCCACCCCCTCTACCAGCTCTCTGCCCCCAGAGCTGTCGGAATCGAGCGATCAGCGGTGTTTGATCGATCGGTTCTCAGTCTTAGAGGCGGCAGACCGATGCTGTATCCACCTAAAAAAAAAACAAAAAAAAAAAAACCCAGAACTCGTCTTTTAAAGCTGCACTCCAGGAATTTAGCCACTTTGTAAAATGTGCTGGCGCGGTTTGAGTTAAATCCAGCAAAGTGCATGACACCTCCTGGACTTATCGCTCTTAATTTCAGCTGATAGCTATCCTCCGGGAACTCCAAAAAACTATCTACAGTGCAGGACTTGGAGAGGAGGAGCCACAGTCTTCTCACACACAGAGCAGCTCTGCCTGCCCCCTCTCCTCTGCTGCCCATTTACAGAAGCCTTTGTATTTGGCAAGTTTTATGGAGCTCAGGGAGGATAGCTATCCACACTCCAGGGCTTTGAGCGTAGAGTCGCTTTCTTCGCACACATAGCTGCTCTGTCCGCCCATCCTTTCTTCTGCCCATTCACAGAAGCCTCTGTATTTTGTGAAGTTCACATAATGCAAAGCGCTCTGTGACTGGGCAGAAGGCGAGGAGGGGTGGGCACAGCAGCTGCACATGTCTCTTCAGCCTCAGGAGCTAAGATTAGAAGGTCCAGCGATGGAGCTCCAGAAATGCAGCGATACCTATCCCCGCGGTGCTCCATAAAACTGTCCGATGTAACTTAAAGAGAACATTTCTTAAGGTATCATGCACCTCGTTGGACTTAACTCACATTATACCAGCACGTTTTACAAAGTGGCTGGGTTCCTGGAGTTCAGCTTTAAAAAGTTTGTTAGGGCCAAGCTTGCCCAAGTGAACTATTTCTTTTACTAATAGATGCAGTTGCTGTCGGCGCTGTATAAACTATATGTATACCAGGAGATAACTGGATAAAGCCTGACATTTACTTAGTTTAAAGCCGAAGTCCAGAAATTCAGCCACTTCGTAAAATACGCTGGCATGCTATTGGTTGAATCCAACAAGGTGCAAACCATCTCCTGGACCTAACGCTTTTTTTATTTTTAAATCTGACCGTTTTTTGCAGCTAAGGGAGGAGAGCTATCTACACTCCAGGGCTTTTAGAGGAGAGACCCTCTGCTTTCTCTCACACTGCAGCTCTGCCCGCCCATTTCCTCTGCTGGCCATTCACAGAAGCCTTTATCTTTTGTGAATGAGTTCACATAATTACAAAGCGCTCTGTGATTGTGCAGAAGGAGGGGTGGGTACAGCAGCTGCACATGTCTCTGCAGCTTTAAGAGCTAAAATTAGAAGGTCTAGCATTGGAGCTCCAGAAATGCAGTGATACCTATCCTCCCAGTGTTCCATAAAACTGTCACATGTACATTAGAGATAAGTCCACAGGGTGTCAGGCACCTCGTTGGACTTAACTCATAGTATGCCAGCACATTTATCATAAGCTACATACAGTATACAGTGCTGTGTTCCCACAGTGGTACAGCGACTCTGCATCTCGCTCATGGAACAAAATCAAGTGGGCTAAGAGCTGCTCAGCCAGTAACTGGAGGCCTTGGTTTTTTTTTGTTTTGTTTTGTTTTTTTCAATGAATACAAGGCTTCCTCTGATTGGCTAAGGTGGAGATCATGTCATTTATCTACCCGCCAATCAGAGGAGGCCTTGTATTCACTGGAAAAAAAAGTACAAAGCCTCCTGGGAATGGCTAAGCAGCATTGCGTGTTCGAAAAGTCCTTCTTGCAGCATCTTTGGTATGTTTGTTTTCAAAACCGCACAAAAAAAGACAGGTCTGCTGAAATGAATGGAAAACACAGCAAAAACGCACCCGCACGCTGTGTTTTAGTTGCATTTTTTTGAGTCGCATGTCCAAGTTTCACTGGTGCATGCTGGGTAATGGGCACCCAGAAAACGCATCAAAAACGCATATGCATTTTTGATGCCTCTTTTTCGATTGTGTAGTAGTGTGAAAGCAGCCCGTTAGACCTTTGTGTTCAAGTAGTGCAGCTCCGTCTCCCCCTTGTGGTCATATTGCAAAGTGAAATGGGGTTTGAAGTATTTTCAATACGTGTGAAGAACCAGGGGAATCATGATATGAAATTGGATATTAAAAAAGTACTCTGTGGTTGTGTAGTTGTTATTTTCTATTATAATTTTTGTATACATTTTGGACCTTTTAAAAGTCATAATAACCTAAAAACAAAAATGTAATATATCGCAGCTTACCGGTTTATATGATGTGATGACTCCATTCGGTTTTTTGTTTTTTTTTCACCTGGTGGTCGTGCCAGTAAATCTATTATTTTTCAACTTCCTTTGGCAGATCGAGCTGTCCAGCGAAACTAGCAGTTAGACAGTTGAGACAAACCATTTACCACTGACAGGGATGCTTACAATGATCATTTTTTATTTATGTAAAACTTTTTTTTATCGCAAAAGCAACAAAAATCTGTTTGCTGTAACTGATTTATAAAGTGTGAGCTAAGCTTTGGCTTCAGTTTGTTAGTGTATGTAAATTTGCTAGTACATCTAACACTCCCCTCCCCCCCCCAGACTGACAGTGCTGCTGTTCCCTTTGCGCCTCCATCCAGGATGGAGACACCCTGAGACAGGAAGTGTGTTACTGGCTGGAGCACCAGGTGAAAAAAAGGAAAAATCCTATAAAAAAAACAACCTAATGATAAACTGCAATATAGGAAACCTGTTTTTGGATTTAACCACTTAGGACCAGGCCTTTTTCTGACATTTTTTTAAAAGTAAAAATCAGTATTAAAATAATCTGTTACATAGTAGGCGAGGTTGAAAAAAGACACAAGTCCGTCAAGTCCAACCTATGTGTGTGATTATATATCAGTATTACATTGTATATCCCTGTATGTTGCGGTCGTTCAGGTGCTTATCTAATAGTTTTTTGAAACTATCGATGCCCCAGCTGAGACCACCGCCTGTGGAAGGGAATTCCACATCCTTACTGCTCTTACAGTAAAGAACCCTCTACACAATTTAAGGTTAAACCGCTTTTCTTCTAATTATAGTGAATGGCCACGTGTCTTTTTTATTGTTGCCTTTCACGGAAAAGTTTTATTTCTATTGTGGGGTCACCAGTACGGTATTTGTACATTGAAATCATATCCCCTCTCAAGCGTCTCTTCTCCAAGTTCAGTGCTCGTAACCTTTCCTTATAACTAATATCCTCCAGACCCTTTATTAGCTTTGTTGCCCTTCTCTGGACTCTCTCCAGTTCCAGTACATCCTTCCTGAGGACTGGTGCCCAGAACTGGACGGCATACTCCAGGTGCGGCCAGACCAGAGTCTTGTAGCGCGGGAGAATTATCGTTTTATCTCTAGAGTTGATCCCCTTTTTAATGCCAATATTCTGTTTGCTTTGTTAGCAGCAGCTTGGCATTGCTGATCCCATGCCATTGCTGAGCCTATCATCTACTAGGACCCCCAGGTCCTTTTCCATCCTAGATTCCCCCAGAGGTTCTCCCCCCAGTCTATAGATTGCATTCAGATTTTTGCCACCCAAATGCATTATTTTACATTTTTCTCTTTTGCATTGAACCTCATTTGCCATTTAGTTGCCCACCACATTAATTTGTTCAGGTCTTCTTGCAAGGTTTCCACATCCTGCGGATAAGTTATTGCCCTGCTTAGCTTAGTATCGTCTGCAAATACAGAGATTGAACTGTTTATCCCATCCTCCAGGTCGTTTATGAACAAATTAAATAGGATTGGTCCCAGCACAGAACCCTGGGGAACCCCACTACCCACCCCTGACCATTCTGAGTACTCCCCATTTATCACCACCTCTGAACTCGCCCTTGTAGCCAGTTTTCAATCCATGTACTCACCCTATGGTCCATGCCAACGGACCTTATTTTGTACAGTAAACGTTTATGGGGAACTGTGTGAAATGCCTTTGCAAAATCCAGATACACCACATCCACGGGCCTTCCTTTTAGCTAGATGGCAACTCACCTCCTCATAGAAGGTTAATAGATTGGTTTGGCAAAAACGATTCTTTATGAATCAATGCCGATTACTGCTAATGATACCGTTCTCATTACTAAAATCATGTATATAGTCCCTTATCATCACCTCCAAGAGTTTGCATACTATTGATGTTAGGCTAACTGGTCTGTAATTCCCAGGGATGTATCTTGGCCCTTTTTTAAATGGTGGAGCTGCATTGGCTTTTCTCCAACCTGCTGGTAGTATTCTAGTTAGTAGACTGTTCGTAAAAATTAGGAACAATGGTCTGGCAATTACTTGACTGAGTTCCTTAAGTACCCTCGGGTGCAAGCCATCTGGTCCCAGTGACTTATGAATGTTAAGCTTTTCAAGTTTATTTCTAATTCTGTCCTCTGTTAGTCCATGAGGGTTCTTCCTGTGATATGTCATGAGGATAAATATTGCAGTTTAGGTTACTGAATCCCCCCGATTCCCTCATGAAGACCGAGGAGAAGAATAAATTAGAAGTATAAAGTATTTTTTGCTAGAAAATTACTTGAAACCCCCAAACATTATATATATATAATTTATTTTTAAAGCAGGGATCCTAGAGAATAAAATGGTTGTTGCAATATTTTATGCCACACTGTATTTGCGCAGCGGTATTTTTTAAGCGTAGTGTTTTTGGAAAAAATACATTTTAATGAATTTAAAAAAACAAAGGTTAGCACAATTTTTTTGTATAATGTGAAAGATGTTACGCCAAGTAAATAGATACCTAACATGTCACGCTTTAAAATTGCGCACACTTGTGGAATGGTAACCCTAATAGCAATAAACTACGGTACTTAAAAATCTCAAACACATGCTATATGTATATTTTTATGCAGATTTAGTCACGATTTATTTGTCTTTCATAACAAAGATTGGTATCTAAAAACAATTCTTCTAATTTGTTCTACATCAAAATATTATATTTTTTCCCTTCGACAGAATTATCATTGGGTCAGTAGACACTAAAATCATAATTGTATCTATGATCTAGAATATAATATATAATTTGACTGACTTATAATCCTATGTATTTTAAAATATCACTGAGTAGACAAAATTCAAATGTCTTTCTAGAGTTTTTGAAATTTAACTTTGGACAGACTCAATGAATATTTAGATATAGTTTAGCTGTATAAACAAGTCCTAGAGTCTAAACCAGGGATCTCAAACTGACGGCCCTCCAGCTGTTGCAAAACTACAAGTCCCATGAGGCATTGCAAGACTAATAGTAACAAGCATGACTCCCACAGGCAGAGTCATGATGGAACTTGTAGTTTCGCAGCAGCTGGAGGGCCGCCAGAACAATGGGTTCCGTTAGATATGGGTGATTTCTCTTTGAGAACAATCCAGTTAGTCTGTGTCAACTTTTATTGCGACATTAGGCCTTTTTATCTACCCAACCAAAACATGTAAATATCTTGGGTTTCTGTTTCGCAATTTGTTCGTTTGTATTATTTAGTGTGGGTTATACATTGCAAGTTGGGAAATAAATGCAGTCTTGGTGACCCTTAAGCCTCATACACACGATCGGACTGTTGGCCATCAGAGCGTCAGACTTTTGTCCGAAGGGCGTGTGCCTGGATTTTGTCTTGCATACTAACAGCACACAATTGTCGGCCAACAACCACGAACGTAGTGACGTACTACGTGGAGTTTCAGCTCTTGACCGCCACCCTTTGGGCACCTTCTGCTAATGTCGTGTTTGGTGAGCATTGATTCCAAGCATGCGTGTTTGTACTTTGGACTTTTGTGTGACGGACTTGTGTACACCAGAAAAAAACACAATATAAACCCAGCGCCAATGATGGGCTACCTGGAGTGTTCTGTATAGAACGTGTGATGCATGACTCAACTGGATCTAACATGCCGGGTGTCGGACATTATGTAAATAGACACCATAATCTATACAGAAAAGTGGAGGGGGAAAAAAAAAAAAAAAAAAAGAGAAAAAAGAAACAGGACACCCCGTGCAGCTGGACCAACCGTAGCTGGTGGATACAGATCATAACAAGAAAAGAACAAATACAGCCCATCGCTCAGGATGTGTTAAAAAACTAACTACTACAACAGAACATAAAATATGTATAATTTTAATTAACCAAAATATAATTAAATAGTGGTAACTAGTGGATAATAAAACCACCATGTGTACAAAAATATAGAATGGGTTAAGGCACCTTTTTTTTTTTTTTTTTTTTTTTTCCCCCCCCCTCCCCTGATGTTCCCTCCCCTAATTTACACACATCTATTTAAACTTTGCGAGTTGCCTACTCCCTTGACTATGACAAAGCACTGTGCGTGAAACGCGTCGTCAAGGCAACCCCAGGACAGCAGCCCCTGCCAGGACTTGGTCACAGTGGGTATTGATCCATCCATCCATCCATCATCCCTGCGTAGCTTTCACTGTAGCTAACAGTGGTTACCCTAGCTACTTCCTCCTCCGCATCCCTCCTTGGCAGATGATTTTTTGACTAATTTTTATTTTATTTTACTTCACTTTTTTTTTTTTTTTTTATTATTTCATACAATTTTTTTCACTGCCTCTGCACTTCTTTGGGGAGTGTGAGGTCCCCCAGGCTGATGTGAGCTCCATCAGCTTGCCTGTTCGTCCACTCTCCCCCCATCAAGTTCTTCAGGTCCAGTATTGGCTGTTGAGCAGTGACACCAAGTTTTACTGAGGAGCGTTTTACCCTCGTGGAGACACCATCCGGAGACACAGCGGTTCAGTGCTTTACCTGCTGACATCCCGGCGGCTCTCCCCGTGCTGACGTCATCAGCCGTCGCCCTGGAGCTCCAGCCGGGCTGTTCTCCCCATGACAGATCGTCCGCTCATTGAGTTCCACGGCCATCCGACAGCGTACTGGAGCCGGCGAGCCCCCCTGCACGAGTCTACATTCCTCCCATCCCCCTGGACATTACAGCCACCCGACAGCTCATTGGAGCCGGCGAGCTCCCCCACATGAGGTTAGACTCCCTTCACCACGGGTAGGCTGTCAGTGTCTTCTCTCCACGTTCTCCCACTTCCATCACTTTACCCATTGCCATCTACTCCAAGTACTACACTTCAACTGTGTAATTCTACCCATTGTTTTATATTAAGTCCTTTTCTGGACTATATCTCCTGTGCTGGTCTTCTGTCATTAGAGGGCTGTCTGTCCGTTATTGCTAGTGCCTTTTATATGTTATTATTTTAATGCACTATTTTTAATTTTTGGTTATTGTTTCACAATTATCATTGTTTTTTAATTCTGTGTTACTGTGGTGCTTTCTACAACAGTTTTTCTATATTTTTGTACACATGGTGGTTTTATTATCCACTAGTTACCACTATTTAATTATATTTTGGTTAATTAAAATTATACATATTTTATGTTCTGTTGTAGTAGTTAGTTTTTTAACACATCCTGAGCGCTGGGCTGGACTTGTGTACACACCATACGAAAATCTGACAACAGACCGTTGTCCGCCGAAAATTTTCTAGCCTCCCATTCAACATTTGTTGGCGGAAAGTTGAACAATAATTGTCTGATGGAGCGTACTAACGGTCGGATTTTAGGCAAACGGTCTGTCGTCACACACTTCCCGGCTGAAAATCCAATTGTGCGTACGAGGCATTTGGCGTTTCATTGCCTCTGAACATCCATCTGAGAGGGTCGCTCGCTCTGCATCTCATCCATTTACAGAAGTAGGCAACCTTTTGAGAGGCGGAGATTAACCTGAACAACACGGAAGGCATCAAAGGTCACCGGGGTGCGGCACCCCTTTTTTATTTTAAAGAAGTGAACTAGCAAACCCCCAATAAAAAAAAAAAGTGAAGAGAGCACAAAGAAAGCTTTGAAAAATCGAATAAAACTAATGTCACTGTAAAAAAATATATACATGGCCAACCTTTAGGCCCGTTTCAACCCTCAGCGTTCTGTAGCTTGAAGTTTGAAGCTCCAAAACGCAGGAGGAGAAAAAAAAACACAATTATTCTCTATGGAGGCGGTTCACATCTCCGCTACAAGTCGCCTGAAGCTCAAACAAGTTCTGTAGCTTTTTTGTAGCTCAAATTGGGCAGATTGGTGCGTTTTTTTGGGGGGGTTTTTTAAGCGTTATTTGTTCCATAGAAATGCTTGATTTGAGCATTTTAGTGCACTTTGTTGCGCGTCTTTGAACGTTTTTTTGCTCAAATGCAATAATGAAAATAAATTTAAAAATTATAACCCTGATATTAACCCCTAACCAAATGCTAAATCCTTTTCCTAACCCTAATATTAAACCCTAACACTATTAACCCCTAACCAAACAAACAATAAGTAATAAACCCCTAACATTTAAACCCTTAGGCTTGGTTCACACAGGGGCAACACGACTTCAACGCGACTTTGCACGGCGGCTTCAGCGCAACTTTAGCAAATTACAAGGCGACTTCAAGTCGCCTCCAGGACAGGCGACTTCGGCTGTGGCCAATCACAGGACAATCAGCTCTCTGGGAGGGAGGGGTTTTCCCTGCAAAGTCGCTTGACTTTGAGAGAGAGATCCGACTTGGAGGCGACTTCCATTGATTTCTATGGTACAGGTCGCCTACCAAGTCGGATCCAAGTAGTACAGGGAGTACGCTCTGAAGTCGGAGCGACTTCAGTAGTGTCTGACGCTCCCATTCACTTAATGTGAATCTCTTTCTGGGGCGACTTGAGGGCGTACAAGTCGGATCCCAAGTCGTCCCAGTGTGAACCGACCCTAATACTTAACCCCTTACAAAGAAAGGTAAAAAATAAATAAAGCAGTTGCAAAAGCTGAAAAACATAGCAACAAATGAGGAAACGGATAATATTTTTCTCTTTTGACGAATTAAAGAACGCGCATACAAACGCTTGAAAAAACGCAATGCGGCCTAAAAGTCAGCTTCTGCAAAGAACTTTGCATTCGCTTTTGTTCTCAATTTTTTTCATGTCTGGGGAGTAATTGGATACTCTCAAAAGTCTGCTGCAGGAATCGATCATGAATGTGGAACAACCGGTACTGCAGGCTGACTTGCTTAACTAGTTTCATGCCTGCAAAAGAAGAGAGGGGAGAGGGCGGGACTTTTAAGGTACCAAGGAAAGCAAACAGATTGAAAAAATATAAATTTATTTATTTAAACAAGTCTGAAAAAATCGCAAAAAACATTTACAACAGTCAAATATTATTTCTTAGAGCATATATAGCCACCTCTTACGCTACATGTTTCGCTCATAAGAGCTTCTTCGGGAGTTTTTGAGAAGTGTTGCATCAAGTATTATATACTATAAAAGAAACAACAGATGTAAATGGATATGCTTAAAATTTCCATGAACAAAATGACGATGTGTTATATCTTATTTGTAGTAATTTGATTAAGAAAATATTCATACATTTGAATATAGTACAATTGGCACAAAAGGTATTAAACTGAAAAGGTGCCTACCGGATACTTGAATTCATAGAAAATTGGTTTCGGATACATAAATTGAAGCCACGTTTTAAAAGGAATCGAAAAACCTTTTGTAGTCAAAGAGAGAGGATAAATTAGAAATTGCTCATGTCATTTAAATGTTAGAGAAGTATTTAATAGTTCTGAAGGGTATATACCGTAATAATAATTAGGGCAAAAAGAAACACATTTACTCCAATTTGGAATAACAGGTGTATATTAATTGCAGAACCAATACGATCATTCATCCCAAAATGCAGGGAGGAAGGAAGGTTTAGTAAAACCAAAGGACCACGAATTGGCTAAATGGTGGAAGAAGCCACCCCTCGTTTATGGACCTTGGCAGCAGCCAAAGGGGGGGCACCCGGGGTACACCTGGTGGTAAGGTTCTTTGCCAAGAGCCTCAGTGGTCCTATAAGATAGAGAAACAGTATATTCCAGTATAGGCCTGGCTGCCTGCTCTGAGTTCTGGAGAGTGTAAATAGTGAGCATGGCAGTGTCCAGGGGTCAGTAGTAGGTAGGGTGGTGTACAAAGGTCAGAAGTTGGTAGGGCAGTGTCCAGGGGTCAGCAGTGAGTAACGCAGTGTCTAGGGGTCGGTAGGAGGAAGGGCAGTGTCCAGGGGTCAGCCGTAGGTAGGGCAGTGTACAAAGGTTGGAAGTTTGTAGGGCATTCCCTAGGGGTCAGCAGTAGGTAGGGCAGTGTCTATGGGTCGGTAGGAGGAAGGGCAGTGTACGTAGGGCAGTGTGCAGGGGTCAGCAGTAGCTAGGGCAGTGTGCAGGGGTCAGCAGTAGCTAGGGCAGTGTGCAAAGGTCAGAAG
Organism: Aquarana catesbeiana; assembly: GCF_042186555.1. Lineage (NCBI taxonomy): Eukaryota > Metazoa > Chordata > Amphibia > Anura > Ranidae > Aquarana > Aquarana catesbeiana. Next base: position 276,886,886 of record NC_133334.1, read on the forward strand.
TTTGTAGGGCATTCTCCAGGGGTCAGCAGTCGGTAGGGCAGTGTCTAGGGGTCAGTAGGAGGAAGGGCGGTGTCCAGGGGTCAGCAGTAGGTAGGGCAGTGTACAAAGGTTGGAAGTTTGTAGGGCATTCTCCAGGGGTCAGCAGTAGGTAGGGCAGTGTCCATGGGTCGGTAGGAGGTAGGGCTGTGTACAAAGGTCAGGGGTTTGTAAGGCAGTGTCCAGAGGTCAGCAGTAGGTAGGTCAGTGTACAAAGGTCAGAAGTTTGTAGTGCATTCTCCAGGGGTCAGCAGTCGGTAGGGCAGTGTCTAGGGGTCAGTAGGAGGAAGGGCAGTGTCCAGGGGTCAGCAGTAGGTAGGGCAGTGTACAAAGGTTGGAAGTTTGTAAGGCATTCTCCAGGGGTCAGCAGTAGGTAGGGCAGTGTCTATGGGTCGGTAGGAGGAAGGGCAGTGTACGTAAGGCAGTGTCCAGGGGTCAGCAGGAGGTAGGGCATTGTACAAAGGTCAGAAGTTTGTAGGGCATTCTCCAGGGGTCAGCAGTCGGTAGGGCAGCGTCCAGGGTCGGTAGGAGGTAGGGCTGTGTACAAAGGTCAGGGGTTTGTAAGGCAGTGTCCAGAGGTCAGCAGTAGGTAGGTCAATGTACAAAGGTCAGAAGTTTGTAGGGCATTCTCCAGGGGTCAGCAGTCGGTAGGGCAGCGTCCAGGGTCGGTAGGGGGTAGGGCAGTGTACAAAGGTCAGAGGTTTGTAGGGCAGTGTCCAGAGGTCAGCAGTAGGTAGGTCAATGTACAAAGGTCAGAAGTTTGTAGGGCATTCTCCAGGGGTCAGCAGTCGGTAGGGCAGTGTCCAGGGTCGGTAGGAGGTAGGGCAGTGTACAAAGGTCAGAAATTTGTAGGGCAGTGTCCAGGGGTCAGTAGGAGGTAGGCCAGGGTTTGGTAGTAGGTAGAGCAGTGTACAAGGGTCAGACGTTCTTAGGGCACTGTCCAGGGAAAAGCAGGGCAGAGAACAGGGCGTCAGCTTGGCAAAGGAAGGGATCAGCAGGGCACATCGCAGGGGGGCTCAGGAGGGAACAAAAGTGGTTTACTGATGCACCACAGTGGAGGAAACCTACTGCAGCTGATCTACTTGTTCTGGTCCCCGCCTCCTCGCTTGTCCATTTCATATGATGTCATCCAAATACTCATTGGGTGGAATGGAGACAGGGACCAGTGGGGATCAGCGCTCACACTGTATGTATTATTTCACACAGGCAGCAGGAAGGGCTGTAAAAGCAGGTTGAGCTGCAGTTTTACCACCCACCTAAAGAAAGCTTTGCAGCTGCTCAGGACTATAATGCCGCAGCAAAATTGAAGCAACATGTCACATTTGGCATACGGTACTACTGTCGAGCGCAACCCAATCAAGTAAATGGGGCCACAGAGCAACCACGTTAGTTTAGCATTTTGAGGGATAAAGCAGGGGATAAGTTGCCTCCTCACCCCCTGTCAAAATGCTCTCCGAAAGGCGATCCACCACGGATCTCTTTGCTCTTTGGATACCAAACTTCAGAACAATCTATGACTACATTCACGTCCACAAGCAGCATATCGAAACAGAAATCTCATTCTACATCTACTAACAATGGATGGAATAATAGGAGTCATGTTAATAAGTAGCAGCCTTGGATGATTTAGCTGAATGGAGCAACCCTGGTGCAGGGAAACCAGAATCCCTCTAATGTTGTTATAGTCAGGATGACTCAGCATGAGGTTCAACCAGACCTGTATATTCCCAGGCTTGTCTAATGGGGCATACACACGGTCGGACTTTTCGTCTACAAAAGTCCGACAGCCTGTCCGACAGACTTCCGGCGAACTTTCGGCGGACTTGCGGCGGACTTGTGGCAGACTTTCTAACGAACGGACTTGCCTACACACGACCACACAAAAGTCAGACGGATTCGTACGTGATGACGTACACCAGACTAAAATAAGGAAGTTCATAGCCAATAGCTGCCCTAGCGTGGGTTTTTGTCCGTCGGACTAGCACACAGACGAGCGGATTTCGGGGTCCGTCGTAGTTACGACGTAAAGATTTGAAGCATGTTTCAAATCTAAAGTCCGTCGGATTTGAGGCTGAAAAAGTCAGCTGAAAGTCCGGAGAAGCCCACACACGATCGGATTACCAGCCAGCTTTAGTCCGTCGGCGTCCGTTGGACTTTTGTAGACGAAAAGTCTGACCGTGTGTATGCCCCATAAGTGTGTGGTGCTCCCACACATTCTTCACTAGGGTAAAACAGCTGTAGCTGACCTCTCGCCATAATGACCGCTATGCCCCCCCTGCCCCACCTATCAAACATACCTAAAATAATCAGACCACTACAGATTTGTGGAGATCTTTGAGGGCACAAAAGTACCAACCTTTGTTTTGTGTCTGTGGAACCACCTAAAGGTCCCAAGCCGCAAGACACCAGCTCATGGACAATCCCAACTCTCCACAGATACCTCCATGTCCCAACTTCCCAGTTAAACCACCATTAACTGGAAATTCTCCAGAGGACACCATACCCTAGATCAGTGACGGCGAACCTTGGCACCCGAGATGTTTTGGAAATACATTTCCCATGATGCTCATGTACTCTGCAGCGTAGTTGCGCATCATGGGAAATATAGTTCCAAAACATCTGGTGTGCCAAGGTTTGCCATCACTGCCCTAGATGGATCCCTAGTATGTGATATCCCTGTTAATTATGACCACCTCCAACGATCCCAACCTCTACGACACCCAAGGAGCACCGATCCTTACCGCTGGATGGGAGGGAAGTTTCTTCTTTGTCCACTTGCTTCATACTGCATGAAGTTTTCATCATTCCTCCTAGACCCCCACTTGAAGCCCCTCTAAACATTCAATCCCAAAATATCATTAGGTAACCTTATATCTCCTGATTCCAGATATTAATCCTATATCTCAGTTTGACAAGGAAGCGCGCATGCTCCGAAACGTGTCACATTGCATTCTTGTCCTTGGTGTCCACTCCACGGAACACTGAGGGGATATAGTCTGGCCTCGTTCTTGTTCCTGGTGCACATACATCGGGACACCCAGCATTCTCTCCCTGGCAAACTTCCAGCTTGGTACCCCGGACCTTCATCTGCATGTTGAGCTTTCTTTTATCATGTAAAGGTGAGTGGCCCTAATTTGGATTAAGTTATTAAACATATTGGTCCTACTGCACTTAGAGGCGTTCCTTCCTTTGTTTTTGTTTTTTGCCTTCGTATATCTCCTTGCCTCCCCTGTTCACCTAGTCATGTTTGACCTTTGGGAATTTTTTTGTTGCCTCGGGCCTATCTTTAACCACTTGCCACCCCCTAGCAGTAGATTTAATACTAGCGATGTATGCATGCGTCGCTGACTACACGCGTACGGTCGTGCCCCTCGGTACACGCCCACTGTGAGCAGCCGGAGTAATTTGATCGATACGTCCAATCATAGCGATCACATGATAACTTGTAAGCAAACTGCCATGAATGGCTTTCATTCATGACATTTTGCTTACTGATGTAATGCTGTGATTGGTCACAAGTCAAGCCAATCATAACACCCTGTACCATGTGATCCATTGTGACCAATCACAACAGTAAACACTAAGTCATGAATGAAAGCCATTCATGACAGGTAAAACTATTGCTTATAACAGTGATCATCACTGTTATAAACAATAATAGTGTAAAAAATAAATAAATCCCTGACTGATCACTCCCCCTCCAGAGTAGTACAGCATCACTATAAGGGCCGCTGATAAGGCAGTACAGCCAGGCCTCTTGTACTGGGCCCGGGCCTCATCAGTTCAAAAGGGGGGTCTGGGCCGAGTAGGAGGGCCAGCAGTACTGCCTTATTGCCAACTCTTGTGCAGTGCTGCCGGCTTCTACTTCTCTTTTCTTCCTCTGGCTGCACTGCAGGAGGATTGGTTCTAGTATCTGCACCCCCCTTCTCCATGCTGTCTGGGACCTCTGTGTGCCCCTTCCCCCTGCAGTGTTGCCATTTTCCCTCCGGCAGCTGCTGAAGGCACACAGGCGGATTATTTCAGGATGGTGAGCCCCCCTCCTGCTGGTGGTGAACACACCACCCTGAATGAACAGACCACTGATCGCTCACTGTGGAGGAGCAGATATTGCCTCCATACCTCTATTTACTTGAATGGGTCTTGTTCGTTGGGGGGGGGGGGGGGGGGGGTGTATAATTAAGAATGGCATTGCGGGCGTTGCATTTAAGCAAAAATATCTTTTGATATTTTTGGAGGAGGGGGCCCTGTCAGGTAACGGGGTACGGGGCCCGTAATTTCTATCAGCAGCCCTGATCACTATGGTGACCCTGAACTACGCTGATGAAAATGTTAAGAAAAAAAATGTAAAAAAAAGTTTAACGAAATTGAGTTGTATGATGACGCTGTACTACCTGTAGTGAAACTACAAGCCAGTCAGCCTAACATCAATAGTAGGTAAATTATTGGAGGGGATGATAAGGGACTATATTTAAGAATTTGCTGAAGAAAAAAATATCATTAGTAGTTATCAGCATGGGTTTACGAAGGGTCATTCTTGCCAGTCCAATCTATTAACATTCTACTAAAAAGTGAGCTGCCAACTAGATAGGGAGAGGCCTGTGGATGTGGTGTATTTGGATTTTGCAAAAGCATTTGATACCTAATCTACAAGCTGAGGTCTGTTCGCATGGACCACAAGGTTTGATCTTGGATAGAAAACTGGTTACAGGGGCACGTCCAAAGGGTGGTGATAAATAACGTGTACTCATACTGGTCTGGAGTGGTAAGTTGGGTAACCCCAAGGCTCCATCTTGGGACCAATTCTGTTTAATTTATTCATAAATGATATAGAGGAAAGGATCAATATCCGTTTTTGTGGATAACACAAAAAATAAGCAGGGCAATAACTTCACATCAGGATATAGAAAATTTACAGAAGGACCTGAACAAAATAATGGAGTGGGCAACTAGATGGCAAATGAGGCTTTAATGTGGAGAAATGTAAAGTAATGCACTTGGGAGCTAAAAATACAAACGCAAACTACTCACTAGGGGGAGAACCGGTGGGGGACTGAAGGATGGAGAAGGATCTGGGGGTCCTAGTAGATGACAATAGCATGCAATGTCAAGCTGAAGCTACCAAAGCCAGCAGAACATTAGCATGCATAAAAAACAGGATATACTCCAGAGATAAAACTATAATCCTGCCACTATATAAAACTAGACCACATCTGGAGTTCTCTGTCCAGTTCTGGTCACCAGTCTTCCGAAGGGATGTGCTGGAGCTGGAGAGAGGTTCAAAGAAGGGCGACAAAATTAATACGGGGAATGGAGGACCTCAATTACGAAGAAAGACTTCAAGCACTAAATTTATTTTTGATGGAGGAGAGACGCTTGAGAGGCGATATGATAGCAATTTACAAATACCTCAATGCATGGGCGTCCACAGAACTCTTTTCAGGGGTGGGGGGGGTGTTATTTTAAGGTCACCCATGCTCCACCCCTTTTTGACAATGTCATGAAGGGGAGGGGCTTAGTCATTATCACAAAGCGTGATAACCCTCCCCCCTTTCCACTGCCACATTTGGCACTTTTTGGGGGGAGGGGGGGAGAATGTACCTGGTTTTGCCGTGGCAATCTGAGCCACATACAAAACCATGCAAAATATGCTGCGACCACAGCAAGTGAAGGTATAAATAAAAAGCCCCAGACGACGTCATTGTATGACGAAACGCGCGCCGGGCGGTAGGACGTAATGACGTATCGCGTGCTGTCCCCGGAGAGTCACGGGCACTCGCAGGCTGGCCATGTACTTGTTTGCTTGATTTTAAACACCAGTTTGTAAGTGTTACTCTTTTTTATTAATAAATTATATCTACGGTATTACGCTATGGGAAGTACTTTTTCTTTCATGCCCTGATGTCTTGGTACCGGAGGGCTCCTTCCACCAATTGATTGTATATCGATCCTGGACCTGTGTTCCCTGGGAGCTTATTATCTGATACTTCCTAGAAAGGCCCTGGCTGGGTTTAAGCCACAAGCTCTCTCTTGCTTGCCTCTGGTAAGCGCGCATTTGTTTTGGTGTTTCAATATCACTGGTGATGGAAGATTGCACGTTTGTACTCTGAACCCAGCTTATGGCATATTATTTGGACTTTTTTGTTAACCCTTCTTTTTCCTTCAATATCACCATATTTTTTGTGCACTTATCACTATTATCTCTATTTATGTGACAATCACACTTTGGATTGTCATTTTTTAGCGCAGCTATTGTTTACCTATAAATAAACATAGAATCAGGCAATCGATCAGTTACAAAAAAAAAACTACACCTGCATGGTGCAGCATTGGCTTAAGCCAGTGGAGATCCTAAATTCTATATGGGCACAATAGCATCTTTATGGGCACAGCAGCAGCTTTATTGGCACAATAACATCTTTATGCTAGGTTGCTGTGCTTAACCACTTGCCTACCGGGCACTTTCGCCCCCTTGCTGCCCAGGCCAATTTTCAGCTTTCAGCGCTGTCACACTTTAAATGAGAATTGCGCGGAGATGCAACACTGTATCCATATGACATTTTTATCATTTTTTTCACACAGATAGAGCTTTCTTTTGGTGGAATTTAATCACCACTGGGGTTTTTATTTTTTGCTAAACAAACAAAAAAGACCGACAATTTAAAAAAAAAAAAGTTTTGCTTGGCTTCTCTTGTTAAATTTTGCAAATAAGTAGTCTCCTTCCCTGATGGTCACTGATAAAGAGGCACTGATGGTCACTGATAGGGGGCACTAATAGGTGGCACTGATTGGCAGCACTAATAGAACTGGCTAAACAGCATGTTGCTTTTAGTGGGTGGTGCTGTGAAAAAGAAAAATGTAGTTCAATGTAGCCACCGTATGTCAATTATTGGGTTAAATCAATTGGTGAGGAGGCAACAATATTGCCTCCTCACCACCTCTTAACCGCTTCAGCCCTGGAAGATTTTACCCCCTTCCTGCCCAGAGCACTTTTTGCGATTCGGCGCTGCGTCGCTTTAACTGACAATTGCGCGGTCGCGCAACGTTGCACCCAAACAAAATTAACGTACTTTTTTTTCCCACAAATAGAGCTTTCTTTTTGCGGTATTTGATCACCTCTACGGTTTTTATTTTTTGCACTATAAACAAGAAAATAACGTCAATTTAAAAAAAAAAGGCAATATTTTTACTTTTTGCTATAATAAATATCCCCCAAAAATATATAAAAAAACATTTTTTTTCCTCAGTTTAGGCTGATGTGTATTCTTCTACATATTTTTGGTAAAAATAAATTGCAATAAGCGTTTATTGATTGGTTTGCGCAAAAGTTATAGCGTCTACAAAATAGGGGATAGATTTATAGCATTTTTATTATGATTTTTTTTTTTTTTACTAATAATGGCGGCGATCTGCGATTTTTATCGTGACTGCGACATTATGGCAGACATGTCGGACAATTTTGACACATTTTTGGGACCATTGGCATTAAAACAGCGATCAGTGCGATTCAAAAAGGCACTGATTACTGTAAAAATGTCACTGGTGGTGAAGGGGTTAACGCGAGGGGGCAGTGAAGGTATTAAGTGTGTCCTAGTGTGTGTTCTAACTGAAGGGGGGATGGGACTGTGCAGGGAAGATAACAGATCGCTGTTCATACTCTGTATGAACAGACGGTCTGTCTCTTCTCCCCTGTGTTTACACACACAGTTCCCGATTCTTCGTGTCTCAGCAGCGATCGCGGGAGCCCGGCGTTGATCAAAACCGCCGTCATTCGCATCGGCTCGGGGGGTGAGCGGAGGGCGCGCGCGCACAGGGAGAAGCGACGTTACATAACGTCGTTTCGACCAGCCGTGCCATTCTGCTGCAGTACAACTGCGGCGGCTGGTCGGCAAGTGGTCAAACAGCTCTGAAAAGCGATCCAAGCATGGTCGACAGTCACTTTCCACACATGTGAAGGAGCCCTATGAGTAGCCAAGCAAAAGCAAGCAGGGAAGTAAAGTGTTAAATCTCTTAACATGATAACAGAAGGTTCAGCCTGACAGTGTAAGGAGATACACAGTCTATGCTGACAGGTCTGCAGACCTCACTGATAACAGAGGATAACAGGATCAGGCAGCCTGTGACAGCAGGTGTCAGCCCAAAACTGAGCTCTGGTGAAGTGAACATCTTATCATGTTTGACTTTTACTTTCCTGCACTTTCCTCCCTAGTGTGCAGACACCTTGCTGATTGACCCCCCTTGCCCCCTCCTGCAGACGCCCATGCCTCAATGGTGATCACAGCGTAGGAAAAAAAACTATTCAGTCTCAGGGAGTATAAGAGGACACGGGACCACACAATGAGATTGGAGGAGAAGAGGTTTAACCTTAAACTGCGCAGGGGGTTTTTCACTGTCAGGGCGATAAGGACGTGGAACTCCCTTCCACAACTGGTGGTGATAGCGGGGAGTATGGATATTTTTTAAAGACTCTTGGATGTTCATCTTAGTGAACACAATATACAGGGATATGGGAAATAATTATGGACACTGACACGTGTGCACCTACACGGGTTGAACTGGATGGACTGTTGTCTTTATTCAACCTTACCTACTATGTAACGATACTCTTGTGATAGTATGTTAAAAAAAAATGTGAAGTAAAAAGCTAATTGTATTTAATATCTTAATTTTCAAAAAAAAATACAAAAAATTACAGCTTCAAAAAACTTGCTATGCCTCTTACTAAATACATTGGACTGCCTGCTTTCCAAAAAAGGGGTCATTTTGGGGGGTATTTGTACTGTCCTGGCATTTTAGGGCCTCGGGAAATTAGATTGGCCGTCAGTACATCAGGATTGATGAATTTTTAAATATACATTATATACAGGGGCGGACTGACAACTCATGGGGCCCCCGGGCAATAGGAGATTATGGGGTCCCCGGGCAATAGGAGAAGATTATGGGGCCCGCGGGCAATAGGAGATTATGGGGCCACCAGGCAATAGGAGATTATGGGGCCCACAGGCAATAGATTATGGAGCCACACAGTATACACACACACATACAGTATACACACAGACACACAATATACACACACAGTATATACACACACACTGAAAAGGTACTGGAGAGGCGGGGCAGCTATAATCTTGGGATTTTTTTAAAAAAACACAGATTTTTACATACTGTACCTGGTTTTATTGAGGCTGGCAACCCTGATGGGGCCCTCGGGCAGTGCCCGAGTGCCCGAATGGTAAGTCCGCCCCTGAGTATATACCATAGATTGTAGGCTCTATAACTCTCACACAGACTAAATCATATACACTGATTTAGGTTCTTTTCACCAAAGAAATGTAGCAGAATACATTTTGGCCTAAATTTATGAAGAAAGATTATTTATTTGCTAAATTTTTAAACAAACTAAAAATAACGTGTTTTTAAAAAAAAATACAGTGGTGAATAAATACCACCACAAGAAAGCTCTATTTGTGTGAACGAAATGATATAAATGTAATACAGCATTGCACAATTACCAGTTCAAGTAGCGCAGTGCTGAATAGCAAAAAATGGCCTGGTTATGAAGGGGGGGGGTAACACCCTCTGGAGGTCAAGTTGTCATTAGCTTCTTCCCCAGCTAGACCAGCCAGAGAAAGTGACAGCCGCACCCAGAAGTGACATCTTACAGATCACTTCCCGGTTCTTAGTAGGAAGAGGAGATGGGCGAGCGTTTGTTCGCCCATCTCCCCTCTACCTAACAGCACCCACCATGCCAGTCTCGGGTCCACCAATCAGGGCACAGAAGCATGGTGGGGTGCTGGCAGGGGCTCCAGATCGCTTCCATGTGAGAGTCGGCTTGTCAGATTTACAAACATTCTTAGGCTCGGTTCACACTAGTTCACAAAGCAAGGTCCATAAAGACATGGATGAGCGAGTTTGGGGTGGAGGAACCTGGCTGGCCTGCACAGAGTCCTGGCTTCAACCCAATAGAACACCTTTGGGATGAATTAGAGCGGAAACTGCGAGCCAGGCCTTCTCGTCCAACATCAGTGCCTGACCTCACAAATGTGCTTCTGAAGGAATGGTGAAACATTCCCATAGACACACTCCTAAACCTTGTGGACAGAGCTTGAGCTAGTTTGCAAAGTAGAATGGGCAAAAATGTCCCTCTCTAGATGTGCAAAGCTGTGTATACAACGCAAAGCTTAGTTCTGACAGGGGATAAAGGTTCACCTTCCAGCAGGGCAACGACCCTAAACATACAGCCAGAGCTACAATGGAATGGTTTAGATCAGGGGTCCTCAAACTACGGCCCGCAGGCCGAATACGGCCCGCCAAGGTCTTTTACCCAGCCCTCCCGGCCTTTCAGGCACTGGAGCCCCCACAACGGTCCGCCCGGAGAGATGCTTTCCCTGCGGACCCCGCTTCATAGGGGGAAACGGTACCAATTTTGGGCACTGTCCAGAGTGGGGGCGGAGACACAGAGCCTGCTCCAGCGCGGGAAAGCTTCACAAGGATTCTCCTCGCGGCTGCCCTTTTCATAGCGGTAAGTCCCGCGGCGCTCCTCTCACTAATCCCCGTGCACTGGACAGGCTGGCTGCATTACTGGGCACAGATCACGCTGCATTGCTGGGCACAGATCACACTGCATTGCTGGACACAGATCACGCTGCATTGCTGGGCACAGGTCAGGCTGCATAACTTGGCACAGGTCAGGCTGCATAACTTGGCACAGGTCAGGCTGCATAACTTGGCACAGGTCAGGCTGCATAACTGGACAATGGAGAGGCTGGCTGCATTACTGGGTACAGGACAGGCTGCATTACTGGGCACAGATCAGGCTACATAACTGGGCACAGGTCAGGTTGCATTACTGGGCGCAGGTCAGGCTGCATTACTGGACAATGGAGAGGCTGGCTGCATTACTGGGTACAGGACAAGGCTGCATTACTGGGCACAGATCAGGCTACATAACTGGGCACAGGTCAGGTTGCATTACTGGGCGCAGGTCAGGCTGCATTACTGGACAATGGAGAGGCTGGCTGCATTACTGGGTACAGGACAGGCTGCATTACTGGGCACAGGACAGGCTGCATTACTGGGCACAGATCAGGCTACATTGCTGGGCACAGATCAGGCTGCCTTGCTGGGCACTGATCAGGCTGCCTTGCTGGGCACTGGAAATGCTGCCTTGCTGGGCACTGGTCAGGCTGCCTTGCTGGGCACTGGTCAGGCTGCATTACTGGGCACTGGTCAGGCTGCATTACTGGGCACAATTCAGGCTGCATTACTGGGCACAAGTCAGGCTGCATTACTGGGCACAAGTCAGGCTGCATTGCTGGGCACAAGTCAGGCTGCATTGCTGGGCACAAGTCAGGCTGCGCTGCTGGGCACTGGAGAGGCTGGCTGCGCTGCTGGGCACTGGAGAGGCTGGCTGCGCTGCTGGGCACTGGTCAGGCTGGCTGCGCTGCTGGGCACTGGTCAGGCTGGCTGCGCTGCTGGGCACTGGTCAGGCTGGCTGCATTGTTGGGCACTGGTCAGGCTGCATTGTTGGGCACTGGTGAGGCTGCATTGCTGGGCACTGGTGAGGCTGCATTGATTCGGCCCCCCAACAATCTGAGGGACAGTGGACTGGCCCCCTATTTAAAAAGTTTGAGGACCCCTGGTTTAGATCAAAGCATATTCATGTGTTAGAATGGCCCAGTCACAGCCCAGACCTAAATCCCATTGAGAATCTGTGACAAGACTTGAAAATTGCTGTTCACAGACGCTCTCCATCCAATCTGACAGAGCTTGAGATATTTTACAAAGAAGAATGGGCAAAAATGTCCCTCTCTAGATGTGCAAAGCTGGTAGAGACACCCCCAAAAAGACTTGTAGAGAAAGGGGGTTCTACAAAGTATTGACTCCGGGGGGCGCCATACAAATGCCCCCCACACTTTTCACAGATTTATTTTTCTAAAAAAATTTGAAAACCATTTATCATTTTCCTTCCACTTCACAATTATGAGCCACTTTGTGTTGGTCTATCACATAAAACCCCAATAAAATACATTTACATTTTTGGTTGTAACATGACAACATGTGGAACATTTCAAGGGGTATGAATACTTTTTGAAGGCACTGTATATGGGTATAATTACATAGTATCTTATGCTGTCTATGTAAACCTGTATATACAAAGTTTATGTATAGAATTATATTATACATTGTATCCTTGTCTCTCTTTCCATCCCATGTGTTCTGCCTGCTCTCTGCCTTGGGTTTCATATCTGGGTGTGAACAGAGAAGACATTTTTTCTAGAATCCTCTAATAATGAATGGTTAGAGGAACCCGTCTGGTTGATCGTTGCCTATCATTTTCTGGGATGGGAAGTGTTTGGCCTGGAGGGAGTGTCCTATTATCTACCGGTAAACCCAACGCTCCCTCACTTTCCACCTTGTCACGGTGAGAAGTGCTCTTCAACATTTCCTATATAAAGCCCGTCAGCCTTCATTTTCACCATTCTTAGCAGCTGCAGAGAGGACATCCTGTAGGACACCTAAGAGGAAACCATGGCTGGTGAGTACCGGGCAGAATCTGCCATTATTTCTGTAGGGTCTGGCTGTCCAGAGACAAATTGCTGCAAGTTCACCCCTTCACTAATTGTATGATGTCTGAGATGTAGGTGACCCGTGTCTGTGTGCAAGATATAGGTGACTATGAAGGTGAGCAGGCGCATTGGGAGTAATTGTACCCCATTGTTGGTGTCAGTGGGGGGGAAATTGTATTCCATCGTTGGTGTCAGTGGGGGGAATTGTACCCCATTGTTGGTGTCAGTGGGGGGGGAATTGTACCCCATTGTTGGTGTCAGTGGGGGGAATTGTACCCCATTGTTGGTGTCAGTGGGGGGGAATTGAACCCCATTGTTGGTGTCAGTGGGGGGGGGAATTGTACCCCATTGTTGGTGTTAGTGGGGGGGAATTGAACCCCATTGTTGGCGTCAGTGTGTGGAATTGTACCACATCGTTGGTGTCAGTGGGGGGAATTGTGCCCCAATATTGGTGTCATTGGGCCCAATTGTTGGTGTCATTTGGAGGAATTGTGCCCCCTCACTGGTCTCAGTGGGGGGGGGGGGTTATGCCCCATTGTTGGTATCAGTGGATGAAAAGCAAGCAAAGGGCCACATCTGGCCCCCAGGCTACAGTTTGGAGACCACTGGTCTATAGAATCGTCCAACTGCCTGTTGTCAATCAAAAGGAGAGAGTGGACCTGATGGGGAACTAGTGTCTTACCTTCTCCATCAGGCTCCACCTACTGTCTTCTTCACTGGTCGCTGGGAGGCTGTTGGTTGTGAAGCACACAGTGTCCTTAACAACCATTGACATGTGGGGGGGGGGGGGGGTAGCGGTGGCAAACATGCCACCCTGCTACACAACGCGCAGAGACAGGCATTCTGCCTATCTCTATACACCAACTAAGGCAGGCCATAGAAGAGCCAAAAACCGAACGTTCTGTCGATCGAAAAAAAACCCGAAAATACGATGGTGCCATCATTTGTTTTTATTTTACGAAACAAAATCCAGCATGTTGGATCAGGCACTTTCGACTGCACCGCGTAAATTTGTTTGTTGCAGCTGGCACACTAATGATGCGACAAAACGAACAACCAAGAATTTTCCTTTGGTTTTCGACTCGTCTATGGCCTGCCTTTAGAATTGGTCTTAATTACCTCCAGTTTTGTTATCTATGAACTGAAGGCAGGCCCGGCGATAGACTAGACACCCCCCGGTGCTAGACTATACTAGACTATTTAGCGCCAGTCTGGAGGTAATTATTTTTTGAATGTGGCACAGTAATCGTTTTACAATGTCGCAATATTAAGAACTAACTGAATCTGCTGCACGCTTCGGGGAAAAACTACACAAAGTGGGCAGCGGCGATTTTTTAAAAAATCTGGCGCAAGCCATTTTAAAGGGCCGTACCACCAGAATTCCGGTTTTATTGAATTCCACATAATGTTTGGGGGGGGGGAGGGTTGGTTACTTCTGGAATTTACAAGGGCGGACAATAAACCGAGAGGTGACTCCACCTGCCATTCACCTGCCATTCAAATATTGCTTGTGAGTGGGCTGACCCATAAGAAAAAAACGTTCTGTAGCTCTCCAGTTACTTTTTTTCTTTTTTTTGCTGTCTGTGTCTCCACTGGAAAGATTTCCCCTTACTTCCTCTCCCAGTGACACCCAAGTGAGGAAGAACAAGGGGCACCGGGACAGAAAGATACTGACAGCAAAAACATCCTGACCAAGGTTCCAACCTTTTCCCACTGTACTAATTAAAAGTATTTTCTTACCTGTCCTGCGTAAAAATGCTGCTGCAGGCTGTCACTGTGGTGACAGATGATAAAAATCTTGGCATTGGTCATATCTCAGCCGATCCCTCTTCCTTCTCTTCATAATCCTTTTATCAGACATTTTCTTTCCTATGTCATCTTATGTCACTGAGCTTTTATTGATTATTCAGCTTGATCAGCAGCTTTCAAGAAAAGCAGCCGAGTCTGAATACTATTACATTCATATTTTAGACTTTTCCTATAAAGCTGGAACAGCCTTATCCGCCCCCCTTTACATAACCTCTTCTGTACGCATTCTGCATGGAAACGCCTTCATCAGTGTGCTCAGTCTACATAATGTCCCGGGTCAAACTCCATGGCCACTTCTATTGCAGCAAGTCCGTATACGTTACACAGTATTTAACCACTTCAGCCCTGGAAGGATTTACCCCCCCCCCTTAATGACCAGGCCATTTTTTATTTCCCTTTGTGGATAGGGTAGGAGGGGGGTGACATTATTATAATTGATCAGTGCTAAAATAATGCACTGATCAATGTATAAAAGACACAGGGAAGGGGGCGATCAAGGGGTTAACTGTGTTCCCTGGGTGTGTTCTAACTGTGTGGGGGATGGGCTCACTGGAACAACACAGAGGTCGCTGTTCCCGATCACTTCTGACGTCTCCTGTCAGAACGGGACTCTGCCTTATTTACATAGGCACATCCCCGTTCTGCCTCTGTGTACTGCAACGCCGGTCGCCAGCGGAAATCGAGTCCGCGGGACTCGCGGCCGCGCGCCCACAGTATCACATGCACTACAGGTACGGCAGTTGCCGCAATCGGGCCGACTTGCCTTTGTATATATACAGTGGCTGGTTGGCAAGTAGTTAAAGAGGTATTAAACCCAAAAGCAAACATTTATTACATTGCTGCTTACCAATTCTTAGATGTGATGGCTGCATTGGTTTTCATTTTTAGGCTTTCTTTCCTTTTTTTTTTTTTCACCCGGTGATCCAGCCAGTAAGTCTGTTGTTTTTGAAAAGACCAAGCTGTCCTGCAGACGTAGCAGTTAGAGGGGTTGGAGCAAACCATTTACCACTGGCAGGGGTGCTTACTATGATCAGCTTTTATTCATATAAAAGCTTTATCCCAAAAAGGGAAAAAACTGTTTGCTATGAGGCCCCCCATTCACACCTCGGCGTTTTGTAGCTTGAAGCTCCAAAATGCTGAAAGAGAAAAAAAATCAATGATTCTCTATGGAGGTGGTTCACATCTCCACTCCAAGTCTCCAAGTCGCCTGAAGCCAAATGCCTGATGCTCGAAAAAGTTCTGGAGCTTTTTTTTTTGTAGCTCAAATTGGGCAGATTTGCACATTTTTGCCGTGTTTTATAGGGGATGCTTTAAAAGCCATTAAAGGCGCGGGACCTATTCACATGACTGCATTCTCTTATATGGGGGGGGGGGGGGTGCTTTAAATTTGTTTTTCATTTTATTTTTTATTTTTTTATTTATTTAATTTATTTATTTATTTATTTTTAATTCTATTTTTACAATCTAATTTTTAAAAACGTTTTAAAAAAATTAACAGTATTGCTATCACAAGAGGGGCTAAAAAGTCCGCTATGTGATAGCAGGGGCAGATGACAGATACTTTTTCAGTCATTGTTAGTTTTTCATACAGACGGGGTTTAGGTTAGTCATTCTCTTCCTACTCTACAAAAGACTGGACAAACCTCCTCTGTGCTGCAATTATCTGATGTAGAATTGTGTCAGATCCGACTTCTATAATCCCCATACACACCATTAGACTTTCTGCAGATTTTTGTCTTCAGATTTACCAAAAACCATGTAGTGCAAGGGCCTGCCTGATTGCATACATATTGAAACTCTTAAGGTTTGACCTCATATTATATGGTTTTGGTAAATCTGAAGACAAAAATCTGCAGAAAATCTAATCTGCTGTGTATGGAGGCTTTAGTTTTAGTAAAGAGTTAAGCTGCCTGTGGATGGTGCCAAGTAAGCAAGTAACCATACTGTCCAAACAGGCTGGGTCTATAGAGTTATGTCAATGCGTAAATTTCATACAGAACTGTTATGTCCATCTGTTCCCAGGTAAAACGGCGCTGATTGTTTTAGCTCACCAGGAGCGCACATCTTTTAATTATGCCATGAAGGAGGCGGCAGTGAGCGCTCTGAAGAAGAAAGGATGGAAAGTGATCGAGTCTGACCTCTATGCCTTGAAATTTAATCCTGTGTCATCACGGGATGATATTACAGGTACATTATTTTACATTGGAAACAACAATCAACTGCTTTCTAATATTACTGATTCTATTTCATGGGTAGGAACATAGGTGCGAAAAGTGAGGGCGAGTTCCCGCTACCTGTGTGGGCAGCGGTGCCGGTGCATTGAAAATAAAATGCATTGTACTCTTTACTTTCTTTCAACTTTATTGTAGTTTCACAAAGTGGCAATTCATTCCTCTTTAGGCCTTGTTTACACGAGATGTACTACCGGGAGGGGGGGGGGGGGGGGCCTCACCAGTGCCCAACTGCCCATCAATGCAGTCTCAACAGTGCCCATTGGTGCAACCTGATCAGTGCCCATCCGTGCAGCCTCATCAGTGCCCATCCATGCAGCCTCATCATTGCCCATCAGTGCAGCCTCATCAGTGCCCATCAATGCAGCCTCATCAGTGCCCATCAGTGCAGCCTCATCAGTGCCCATCAGTGTAGCCTCACTAGTGCCCATCAATGCAGCCTCATCAGCACCCATCAATGCAGCCTCATCCGTGCCCATCAGTGTAGCCTCACCAGTGTCCATCAATGTAGCCTCACCAGTGCCCATCAATGCAGCCTCACCAGTGCCCATCAATGCAGCCTCACCAGTGCCCATCAATGCAGCCTCATCAGTGCCCATCAATGCAGCCTCACCAGTGCCCATCAATGCAGCCTCACCAGTGTCCATCAACGTAGCCTCATCAGTGCCCATCAATGTAGCCTCATCAGTGCCCATCAGTGCAGCCTCATCAGTGCCCATCAGTGTAGCCTTATCAGTGCTCATCCAATGCAGCCTCACCAGTGCCAATCAATGCAACCTTACAAGTGCCCATTGATGCAGCCTGATCACTGGGGCAGGGTAAGTAGGATGTATAAGGGGGGAGATGGGATGTGGGGGTCAGCTGGGCGGTGTCAGAGTCTCTCACCTGGCAGCTCAGCAGGTCCTTACACATCAGAGCCTCCTGGGGGCAAGTTGCAGCCAGCGCCCAGCCCTGCAGCCCGAACCAGTCACGTGCACCCTGACTCCCTGGCGCGCCCTGCCTCTAAGACTCTGGTTTCCAGTTTCCTGTTCATTTGACTATGCCCTAAGTTCTGGAAGCTTCTCTACTAAATAAGTGAGAGAAATCAAAAACACAGCTAGGAAACCCTGAATTCTAGCATCAATCCTTATAGTAGCAGGCATACATTAAAGTCCCAAACTCAGGTCTTACAATGTCCCAGGAGCTGACTGATACCCAGCTTCCACAGGTAGATCCTCAGTGAAAGATATAAGAGATCCTTCTCCAGACAAGGACTTCACGACATTGCCCTCCAGTAAATTATTCTTTAGCAATCATCTCCAGGCCCTCAACCCAGCACCTGCTGAGGCCCAAAATAAATTTTTAAGAATACTCTGGAAAGGCCCCCCAAACAGTTATCACCTCCCAAGCCACCTTCTGGACACACACCTTCCAGGGACTGGCTGGGGCATGATGAATATTCATACTGGTCATTTGACTCTCCCTGCCCTAAGTTCTGGAAGCTTCTGCCAAAAAAACAAGAGATCACTGCTTCACTGATTACAGTGAGACCAAAAATGAAATTTAGACAAACACTCTAACTATAGGAGGGCACTACATCTGTTAAAAAAGAAAAAAGTGTCACAGGGGGCTGGGGGGGGGGGGGGGGGGGGGTCGTGGGGGTTGGGGATGGGGGTTGGGAGGGAAGATTTTAAGAAAACAAAACATAATTATTTATTGCTGATGGGTATAAATTGTCGAAGATGGCATGGCACCAAATGTCTAGGGGTAGAAAGAAGAGGGGAACAACTGAGAATAAACCATCAGAGGTTCTAGGCCTAGGGCTGGTCTTATTTACCTTCTATAGACTTGATTGTAACCTTTTCATTATTTCCACAGGTAAACCCAAGGATCCAAAACATTTCAAATATGGAGCAGAGACTGCCGCAGCGTTTAAGGAAGGCCGCCTTGCCAAAGACATCATTGAAGAACAGAAAAAGATTGAAAAGGCCGACCTTATCATTTTCCAGGTATGTCTATTGAAGTATGTCTATAATGTAGCGCTATTCCCATAGGAGTCTTACCCACAAACTTCGCCCCACAGCCAGGCACACAGGATCATTCACACGTTTCTCCAATGAGCAGTCTAGGGGGTGTTGTTTTTATTTTTGGAGAACTTGGATAGGGTTGAGGGAATTAGGTGGGTTACTCCAAAAACAAAACTATGTACAACTTGGGGACTTAAGTATTCGTTCAGGACAAGCTATATTGAAGTCCATGCTTGTAGCAAACCGTAGACTTCAGCTTTAAGGTAGTAGTAATAGTAGTAGTTAACTGTAACCTTTTTTCTTAGAGCCACAAGAGAAGAGTCCCTTTAAGTAGCAGATTTCCTGGACAAAGCTCTTCAGGACACCAGCCGGTGTCCCCTTTAACTAGACCCAGAGCTGACTGTCTAGCACCAGAGGGGTGGCAGAAGCACAAAGCTCTCCAAGATCTCTCAGAAGCATCTGTACTCACACAAGGCCCAAGGACAGCGGGTTGCCTCCTTCCAACTTCCAAGCGACACCTTACTCCGGTGATACCAGACTAGATCTTCAGCGTACTACCCCCCTCAGTCACCTTTCTTTCTCTCCAGGAAAAGACCCCAAGCTCAGTTTGCTCACAAAATACACTATATTGTCAAAAGTATTGGGATGCCTGCCTTTACACACACATAAACTTTAATGGCATCCCAGTCTTTGTCCGTAGGGTTCAATATTGCGTTGGCCCACCGTTTGTAGCTATAACAGCTTCAACTCTTCTGGGAAGGCTGTCCACAAGGTTTAGGAGTGTGTCTATGTAAATGTTTAATCCCAAAGGTGTTCTGTCGGGTTCAGTTCAGGACTCTGTGCAAGCCAGTCAAGTTCCTCCACCCCAAACTCGCTCATCCATGTCTTTACTGACCTTGCTTTGTGCACTGGTGGGCAGTCATGTTGGAACAGGAAGGGGCCATCCCCAAATTGTTTCCACAAAGTTGGGAGCATGAAATTGTCCAAAATGTCTTGGTATGCTGATGCCTTAAGAGTTCCCTTCACTGGAACTAAGGGGCCAAACCCGACCCCTGAAAAAAAAAAAAAACTTGCTCCGTAATCCCCCCTCCACCAAATGATTTGGACCAGTGCAAAAAGCAAGGTGCTTGTTTTTGGATAGAGTAGGAAAAGAGTTAGAACCCCTGTCAGGTTGAATTTGCT
The DNA here is from genome assembly GCF_042186555.1 of Aquarana catesbeiana. Classification (NCBI taxonomy): domain Eukaryota; kingdom Metazoa; phylum Chordata; class Amphibia; order Anura; family Ranidae; genus Aquarana; species Aquarana catesbeiana. The sequence continues at coordinate 276,906,716 of NC_133334.1, forward strand.
GTCGGTGCCCTGCGCCTTCTCTGTTTGTCCTGGTGACCGTTATCACTGTGATGGGAAATCCAAAAATGTTACATTTGTTACCTAAATAGGAATAGAGGAGAAACCTTGTTCTGGTGACAACTGTCTAAGTGGGGTTTTCCTTCACTTTGAAGAATTTCCTCCCATCTCCGTTGTGTCTCTGGGACAAGAAGTAAAGGGAAATCTCCCCCATTAGACAACCAAAAAGGAAAAAACCTGAAAGGGATAGGCATAATTGTTGGGAAGTCTAAAAAGCTGGCCATACACTAGTAAAATTTAGTTTGAAATAGTTAATTTTATGATTAGTGGGGGTCAAATTGAAATTTGTTCTTGAGCTCAGTGACAAGAAAATTCAAAGGAGCAGGATGGAAATTTTTTATTAAAATGAACACTTTTTTTACGCCTGTAGGTGTTTTTCATTTGGGAAAGTCCATTCATTCAAAAATCGAATGTGAAAAGCAAAGTAAATTTTGAAGTACCTTTGAACAACATTTGTCAAGTCATTGAATGTACTGAGAATTTTCACACAAATTTTCGTAAGAATGTCTTTCCAAAATCTAGTAGTTTATGGCCTGGCCAGATTAAAGCAGAGCTCCACCCAAAAGGGGAAACTCCGCTTGTTTGCACCCTCCCCCTCTCCAGCGCCACATTTGGCACTTTTTGGGGGGAAGGGGGGATAGGGTAGCTGGTTTTGACAGGTACCTGCTCCCACTTCCTGCTCAGATTGCCCCCCCTCCATCCTCCGCAGTCTTCTGGGACACATCACAGATCCCAGAAGACTACGGGACCATTCACAAGGCTTTACTTCCTGTTTCCCTTACTTGTTTTGAAGAATCGGATTGGATGAGGATATTGTTGGATTCCTTGACAGGTAAGTGTCCTTATATTAAAAGTCAGCAGCTACAGTATTTGTTTTTATTTTTTGGTGGGAGCCTGGAGCTCCTCATTAAGTAAGGTTGACAAAGCTGCTTCATGCTGCACGTTGGCTTTGGTCTCCTGAATCCCGAGCTGCTCTGTAATGTATTTACCAACCCGCACCTGACTCCCCCTATTGGTTCCTATTGGTTAGTCAGGCTTCCCATCAAAGTGATGGGCAGATGGTAGTGTGCATAAGACAGCCAGAGAAGCTTGTACCCAACGCTACCCCATCTATTAGATTGTTTGCTGGTCATCTTTTATCTTTCTGTAGATGTTTATTTGTGGTTTGTCATGTGTATCAGTTTAGTATCAGTTGATGTACAGCACTATATAATAATGAAAGCTATGTGTTATATGTTACAGTTTCCCCTGTATTGGTTCGGGATGCCCGCTATAATGAAAGGATGGCTTGAGCGAGTGTTATCTTTGGGTTTTGCCTACAGTTTTCAGACCTTGTACTCTGAAGGACCATTCAAGGTAAGAAAAAGTGAACATCGGCCATTGAAATGAATATAGGGAACCTGTCTGAGACTTCGTTTTAACTGTCCAAGTCTGGGGTGTCCAACCTGTGGCTTGAGGGCAGCATGCAGCCCCAGGCGCCACAAAATCGTAAACTTACTTAAAAGTGCTGATTTTTTGGAATTTACATTTACACTTAGCGAACACATGCAGCCGAAGAAAAATCTGACAGCATCTCTTTGTTGGACTTTTTGGAAGCTTTATCTTCCCATTGAAAAATCTCCCACTCTTCACAATCGCAGCTTATTCATGTCATCAGTTTTCAGCAGCACCTATATTTTTGAGAAACGATTTTCAAGGATGAATCACATGAAGGGCAAAATTAGAGCCAAAATATCTGATGAGAAGCTTGAGGATTTGTTGAGAATTGCTACTCCTTCCATCCAACCAGATATTGATGTGTTAGTTTATCAGAAACATTGTCAATTTTAAAATTACGTTTTATTACTCAGATACATTATCTATATCAGGGATCATCAGCTCTCCTTATTATTAATGTATTTTATGGGATTGCACGCAGCCCATGCCCAAAATTTTAACAATATTCCCCAAAATACAGCCAAAATAAAAAGAAGACACAACACCAAATTATCGGCATATTATTAGTGCAATTATATGCACTTTATTGGTTTGCAATAAATCATAAATATTTATAATTTTTTATTCAACCAAAAATTTTCAAGTGAATATTACTATTAATTTAATTTTCAATATTAATATACATCGATATTAATACATATATATCTATCTATAGATAGATAGATAGATAGATAGATAGATAGATAGATAGATAGATAGATAGATAGATAGATAGATAGATACAGTGTGGACGGAAAGTATTCAGACCCCCTTAAATTTTTCACTTTTTTATTTGTTATATTGCAGCCATTTGCTAAAATCATTTAAGTTCATTTTTCTCCTCATTAATGTACACACAGCACCCCATATTGACAGAAAAACACAGAATTGTTGACATTTTTGCAGATTTATTAAAAAGAGATTTAATCTCCAAATACGGAAAGGTTTCTTCACAGTAAGAGCTGGGGAAATGTGTAATAGACTCCCTCCAGAGGTGGTTCTGGCCAGTTCAGTAGATTGCTTTAAGAAAGGCCTGGATTCTTTCCTAAATCTACATAATGTAACTGGGTACTGACATTTATAGGTAAAGTTGATCCAGGGAAAATCCGATTGCATCTCTGGGATCAGGAAGGAATTTTTTCTCCTGCTGGAGCAAATTGGATCCTGCTTTGCTGGGGTTATTTTCGCCTTTCTCTGGATCAACTGTGTGTATAGGATTGGGTATATGGGACTGTATGATATATATTTTTTTTTTTTATGGTTGAAGTAGATGGACTTGTGTCTTTTTTTCAACCTGACTAACTATGTAACTATAGACGGTGAGGTTGAAAAAAGACACAAGTCCATCAAGTCCAACCTATGTGTGTGATTATATGTCAGTATTACATTGTATATCCCTGCATGTTGCGGTCGTTCAGGTGTTTATCTAATAGTTTCTTGAAACTATCGATGCCCCCCGCTGAGACCACCGCCTGTGGAAGGGAATTCCACATCCTTGCCGCTCTTACAGTAAAGAACCCTCTATGTAGTTTAAGGTTGAACCTCTTTTCTTCTAATTTTAATGTGACTTTGTGCAACTTAGGTCCCATCAGAAGTCGCACTAGTGTGAACCGGAGGCTTAAAAATTTTATGTTGCTAATATTTTGCTATTAAAATGTTGCTAATAAAGCAAAAAAAAAAAAAATATATGAATGTCCTTGAATTTTCTCTTGTTCATATACAAGTCCAAGCTTGGCTATATTGCATCAGTCCACCCCACTCTCTTTTGTTGATGTACAAAGCTGGTCCTATTATATTTAAACCTGTCCTGGACGTTTGATTTGGGTGATATGTGGCCAGCTTTAGATGTGGTCATTTCCCAAAGAGAAGGGGGCCTGGACAATGCAACACCACTAATAACAAGAATGGAAGCCTCATGTTTTATTGGACACTAGATGACCCCTCTATGTAGGATCTGGAACAGAGAATAGTGGACTGCATGGAGTACCCTGAGATTTGTTTTTCACTTTTCTCTTTTCATGTAATAATTACAGAATAAGAAAGCGTTGCTTTCATTCACAACTGGAGGCTCGCAATCAATGTTCACCACTTCAGGGTTAAATGGAGACATGAATGTCACTCTATGGCCACTCCAGGTAAGACATTGTCTTTTTTATGTTACACATAAGAACAATAACCCATCCTGATGTCCCGTCCTGTCCAGGGTTGGCGATGTATTGAAGGACTTGGGTTCTGTGGCTGGTTCTGTGGCTGGTTAGGGAATAATGGCTCAATCCAACTTGCCGATACAATCTTACAAAGATTAATGGGAAATGACATTCTAAGTGCAAAAATGTCTGATGTTGACCGATACCAATCACATACATCAGTCAAAATCCTTTTCCAGCTTGAAAATCATTCATAGAAAGTCTTCTTTTTTTTTTTTTAAAGAAATCTAATCAGTAAACTTGACTGCCTAAAGGGCAATGGCAATCCTAAAAAATATCTGTAATGCCCTGTACACACGGTCGGACATTGATCGGAAATTCCGACAACAAAATCCATGGATTTTTTCCGACGGATGTTGGCTCAAACTTGTCTTGCATACACACGGTCACACAAAGTTGTCGGAAAGTCCGATCGTTCTGAACGCGGTGACGTAAAACATGTACGTCGGGACTATAAACGGGGCAGTAACCAATAGCTTTCGTCTCTTTATTTATTCTGAGCATGCGTGGCACCTTGTGCGTCGGATTTGTGTACACACGATCGGATTTTGTTGTCGTAAAATTTTATAGCCTGCTCTCAAACTTTGTGTGTCGGAAATTCCGATGGAAAATGTGTGATGGAGCCCACACACAGTCGGGAATTTCCGACAACAAGGTCCTATCACACATTTTCCATCGGAAAATCCGACCGTGTATACGGGGCATAACTGTTCAGTGTGCAAACCAGGGGGGGCCTATTCATGCGTCCGGCCCCTATGCAGGATGCTGGACGCATGCATTTCAATGGGGGGGGGTTTGAAGCACCTTATTAGAGCCAGAGGCTCTAATAGGCTTCAAAATAGGGTGGGCTTGGGGCGCAGAGAATACCAGCGAGCCCACCCAGGTGTATTACAATAGCGAATTAATATTCGCTGTTTGTAACACTGGACCTCCTCCCGGCCAATCAGGAAGCAGATCTTGAGACCCATCACCCGATTGGCTGAAAGAACAGGCGATCCTATTGGACACCTAGGAGGAGGAGAGGAGCCGCACGAGGAAGCCCGTGTGATGGAGAACAGGACGCAGGAGCTGCTGCCCGATGCCCGCCACCTAGATGGGTTAAGTGCTGGACCAACCAGCAGACAGCGGGTGGGCTGGGGAGGGGGGGATGTTTGCGCCCCCCCCCCCAAAAAAAAAAAACCCAGCCCCCACCGGTGCAAACAATCAGGAACAAGACTCTAAACACATACATAAAATGGCGGCAAACTTAAAAGCCTAACTCCAGTGAGCTTTTTTTTTTTCTTTTTTTTTAGTTTTAGGCCTCATGAACACTAGAATATTTTTACAGCTGCTCCTAGGGGCGTTTTTTTTTTTTTTTTACAGCCTAAAAAGGCCTCTCCATGTTGTTCTATGTGTCCATGCACACAGTGGTGGCCCGTCCATTAGGAGCGCAGGAGCGCCACCCCCCTAATCCATGCGCCCGGCCCCTAATCTACATGCAGGGCACCGGACGCATGGATTTCAATGATTTTCAATGATTTGGAAGCACATGATTAGAGCCAGAGGCTCTAATTGGATTAAAAAAAGGGTGGGCTTGGGGCGCAGAGGTGATAAAAAAAAGCCAAGCACATGTTTTCATTCAGATGTAACTCCTGACGCCAACCGGCTTTCTGCTCATCCATGCTGCCTTTGTCATTGCCTCCTCAGTGTGATCCTCCCTCATTCCTCTGGCCCCTGCCACCGCTTGTCAGTGTGTCTCTCCACTCACCCAGCTCAGCTTTCCCTGCAGCTACATTATGTGAGAGGGATGGATTGTTAGGATGTTGGCAGGTGCCCCTTTTGCCTTTCCTTGAAGATGGCCCTGGGTCAAACATTCCCATAGACGCACTTCTACCTAAACCTTGTGGACGGCCTTCCCAGAAGAGTTGAAGCTGTTATATCTGCAAAGGGTGGGCCAACTCAATATTGAACCCTACGGACTAAGACTGGGATGCCATTAAAGTTCATGTGCGTGTAAAGGCAGGTGTCCCAATAGTTTTGGTAATATAGTGTAGATGGCCTTGTGTGCAAGAGGCCATGCAATCACTCATAACAAAGAAAGGAAAACAAGGTGTTTTATACATATACCCATTACTGATGAGGGGGTAATTTATGTGAAAAAATAATGAACCAAAAGATAATGTTGTCCCAGCCCAGTTGTGGCCAATGAAAAACAGAAGACAACATGCAGGTTGTTGGCCTCATTGGTTGGAGGTTTCACCCAGTCACCTACCTCTTCACCAGGGTAGTCGTTTATACTTTATTATACCATAGAAAGATATAACGCATCAGACCACCATCCTTATGAACAGGCAGATACGTTGAAATGCGCTATAATTGGGTCAAGTTATTGAGCTCCATCCAGACACTGTTCTAGGCACCCTCAAATTCCATGCATCACATCTTCATGACCCAACGATTATTGCTATAACTCACCATATTATCCCATTCTGTCTGCAGAACGGTATTCTGAATTTCTGTGGCTTTAAAGTCCTGGAGCCCCAAATCTCATACGCCGTGGCTCACGTGCCCCAGGAGGCCCGTGTGGAGATACTGAAGAGCTGGGAGAAGCGGCTGGAGACTATCTGGGATGAAAAGCCCATCAAATTCCTTCCACTTCAAGACTTTGAAGGCCTTTCTAGTGGATTTTCACTGAAGAAAGAGGTGGAGGAGTCGCTGTCTGAGTCCAAGTATGCTCCAACGGTGGGGCAGAACCTGGGGAAGCCTCTACCGCCTGACAGCCAGGTGAAGGCATAATGCTCCAGGCTGTAAAAAGACCATATTATGGCACACTCAGGGGATGCGGTACTGTGCCACCAGTGTGACTGGGGTAATAGTACAAAGCTGTGACTATGTACTTTGTTTATGAGTGTCTGAAGGAAGGATGGTTCCTTAGCCAATAGCAACCAACACGATTTCCCTTTTCATGTTTCCAGTGCAAAATGAGAACATGAAATGGTGAATTTGATCGGTTGCTATGTGTAAAAGACTTCCTCTGGACATTTGTAAGCCTGAGAACTTTTACAATGGCCAACCTTGGCAGTTCTCTTACCATATCTTCAATCTTTCTACTGTATATCTGTATTGTGCAACCAAATATTTGTACAGCGATGCACCAGATTGTCCGAAATGTCAATACCTCATTGTATCTGTCCTCATAGATGTTACGCTTTTTAGGCAATAACAATAAAAAGAAATATTTCAACACTAAAAATGTTTTTTTTTAATCAATAATACACGTTTTTCAGTTTTCACAAAAATCCCACTACAGTAAAAAGGCATAATAAAAGGTTGAAGTGCAACTGGCATCTGCGCATTCTGTATGCAGTATCTCACATAAGTGAGTACACCCATCAGTCACATTTTTGTAAATATTTTATTTTCTTTTCATGTGACAACACTGAAGAAATGACCATTTGCTACAATGTAAAGTAGTGAGTGTACAGCTTGTATAACAGTGTAAATTTGCTGTCCCCTCAAAATAACTCAACACACAGCCATTAATGTCTAAACTGCTGGCAACAAAAGTGAGTACACCCCTAAGTGAAAATGTCCAAATTGGGCCCAATTAGTCATTTTTCCTCCCCGGTGTCATGTGACTCATTAGTGTTACAAGGTCTCAGGTGTGAATGGGGAGCAGGTGTGTTAAATTTGGTGTTATCGCTCTCACTCTCTCATACTGGTCACTGGAAGTTAAACATGGCACCTCATGGCAAAGAACTCTCTGAGGATCTAAAAAAAAAAATTGTTGTTCTACATAAAGATGGCCTAGGCTATAAGCAGATTGCCAAGACCCTGAAACTGAGCTGCAGCACGGTGGCCAAGACCATACAGCGGTATAACAGGACAGGTTCCACTCAGAACAGGCCTCACCATGGTCCACCAAAGAAGTTGAGGTCACGTGCTCAGCGTCATATCCAGAGGTTGTCTTTGGGAAATAGACGTATGAGTGCTGCCAGCATTGCTGCAGAGGTTGAAGGGGTGGGGGGTCAGCCTGTCAGTGCTCAGACCATACGCCGCCCACTGCATCAAATTGGTCTGCATGGCTGTCATCCCAGAAGGAAGCCTCTTCTAAAGATGATTCACAAGAAAGCCAGAAAACAGTCTGCTGAAGACAAGCAGACTAAGGACATGGATTACTGGAACCATGTCCTGTGGTCTGATGAGACCAAGATAAACTTATTTGGTTCAGATGGTGTCAAGCGTGTGTGGCGGCAACCAGGTGAGGAATACAAAGACAAGTGTGTCTTGTCTACAGTCAAGCATGGTGGTGGGAGTGCCATGGTCTGGGGCTGCATGAGTGCTGCCGGTGTTCTGCCGAGAACGTTCCACTCGGCGGATAAGGACCCCCCTCTACTGCGCAGTAGGATCCGGTGGAAATAGCCGAAGGTGAATAGGTGAAAATCAGCTGTACACAGCGCCTGTAAGAGGGCCCCTCGCGGGCTCGCTTCGCTCGCCACGCTTCGGGCACGGCCTCGCTTCGCTCGGCTCTTTTTTATTCCCCCTCTAGGTCCACTTGGATGGTGGGGAAGGAACCTGGACCCAGGGCGCAGGCGCCGTGTACAGCTGATTGAACATTTTGAGCTTCGGCTATCTCCGGCGGCTGATAGTAGTTCGTACTGCACAGGCGCTGCGCCTGCGCAGTACAGGGGTGCTCCTTATCCGCTGAGGGAACTTTCTCGGCAAGACACCGGCACTGGGGAGCTACAGTTCATTGAGGGAACCATGAATGCCAACATGTACTGTGACATACTGAAGCAGAGCATGATCCCCTCCCTTCAGAGACTGGGCCGCAGGGCAGTATTCCAACATGATAACACCCCAAACATACCTCCAAGACCACCACTGCCTTGCTAAAGAAGCCGAGGGTAAAGGTGATGGACTGGCCAAGCATGTCTCCAGATTTAAACCCTATTGTGGAGCATCCTCAAACAGAAGGTGGAGGAGTGCAAGGTCTCTAACATCCACCAGCTCTGTGATGTCGTCATGGAGGAGGGGAAGAGAACTCCAATGGTAACCTGTGAAGCTCTGGTGAACTCCATGCCCAAGAGGGTTAAGACAGTGCTGGAAAATAATGGTGGCCACACAAAATATTGACACTTTGGGCCCAATTTGGACATTTTCACTTAGGGGTGTACTCACTTTTGTTGCCAGCAGTTTAGACATTAATGGCTGTGGGTTGAGTTATTTTGAGGGGACAGCAAATTTACACTGTTATACAAGCTGTACACTCACTACTTTACATTGTAGCAAAGTGTCATTTCTTCAGTGTTGTCACATGAAAAGATATAATGAAATATTTACAAAAATGTGAGGGGTGTACTTACTTTTGTGAGATACTGTATATATAAGCACTATATAGAAAAAAATCTGCGCTAGTGTGTTATCAAAAGTAAATACAGCAGCTGTGCACTAAAACCTAAATACCAGGTCATTCGAAAATGTATGTCCTAAAAGTGCAGCGCTAAATAAAATTACCATGTGCAAAACACCATATATGACATAATACAAAACCTTTGACGTGAACAGAAAATCCAATCAAAATATTATTCAATCCAAAAATGTCCTTATGCAAAAGAGCAAAATATATTATATTTATAAAGTGCAAAGTTCATAAATTGATCACTAAAGTGCTCCAGTTCATGCATGCCGGCGTCCCACACTGGACAGATCGATCCTGATGGCGCAGTGCTCAGACATTCACCGTTGTGACACCTTCACCATAAATCAGATGGGGGCTTACCAGATCACCAGCGATCGTCCTTACTCCGGAAGATCATTCCGCACTTATTGGGATCTCTGATCCTCAGATGGAAATCCGTAAATGTTCTCCCGCCAGCCCACTGTGTTCCCCTTATGGTGACAAGATGATCCAGCTCATCGTCTCACATGGGATCGATGAATCCTCAGAGTTTAAATGGGTAAAAAACAGGGAGACTCCTCATGGTGTAGTATGGTGTCAGCCGTTTTATTTTAAAATCGGTGCACTTACATATTAAACAAAAAATGCTGCTGGCTGTAAATCTCTCCACTATAGCCAGTGCATCCGCGCAGCAGCGTGTGCGCATTGTCCCTACGATCGTTTGGTTATATGTGACGTCATCAGGGGTACGCCCACACGCTTGCAGCTGCACTTTAAATAATTCTCCTGGGAAAGGAAAAGCTCCACCATAGGTCAACTGAAAAAAATGGATGTAGGGGCGTATATTATACTTACCTGCTCTGTAATAGTTTTGCACAGAGCAGCCCCGATCCTCCTCTTCCCGGGTCCCCCACTGGCGCTCCTGGCCCCTCCCTCCTGCCTCCCTCCTGCCCCCATAGCAAGCGACTTGCTATGGGGGGCACCTGAGCAGGCTCGCTACGGAGCTGCTGCTCTGTCCATTCAGACACAGAGTGTGGCTTGGCCCTGCCCTTGCTCGCACTCTCATTGGCTCACTGGCTGTTATTGACGGTAGCAGGAGGCAATGGCTCCCGCTGCTGTCTCAGCCAATGAGGAGTTGAGGAAAGCGTAAAGATGACGCAGGACCGGAAGGTTTCTTTTACTGGTATTGTTATGTTATGGTATTAATGTGTCGGTGTAAATGATATGGTTCCTGGGCAGGCGGCTTCTACACCCCCGAGGATCTCCAGGGTCTCCTTGGCTTGTAGTGTAATGCAAGAAGGGTTGAAATTTAAGCTCCACACCACTGCTAAGAGGTCCAGATACAACTTTATTCCATTAAAGATCAGGGGTACAATTCAAGAAATAGACAATGTGTTTCGGGGGGGGGGGGGGGTCTATGTACCCCCTTCATGAGGGCTTGACTGGCAACCAAGTGAACAAACCAGTAGTGAACTGGACCTACAATGGTATTTATTTCAGTGTGAGTTGAAAGCAAAGCTTTCTGGTTTGTTCACTTGGTAGCCAGTCAAGCCCTGGTGAAGGGGACACATAAGATACAAGACCAGTGACCCTACACAAGGAGAAAGAGCAGCAGTGAGTGGTCTGGAGATGTCTCACGCTGGATTGTTGTACTGATCTGAAAGAAATGAACTCAGGATACCACGAATCAGTACAATCCGTGACCGCATTCACATCCACAAGCAACCTAGTGAAGCAGAAATCTCATTCTACGTCTACTAACAATAGATGGAATCCAAAGAGTCATGTTCAAGGCCGTTTTTTCCACTGGGCACGCTGGGCAGTTGCCCGGGGGCCCCACTTGTCTGGAGGGCCCCATCCAGGGCCGATCCTCAGCGCTGCAATCTGCTACTTAAAGCGGGGGTCTACCTATCTATCGTTTTTTTTTTTTTTTTTAGTTCATTCACAAACTTTTCTTCTCAGCATTACATACTCACATATTGTGTGTAATATGTCCGCCTGTGTCAGATTTCGTCGGAAAGAATAACTTATATTATTCACTACAGGCGGTTTCCATCTTCATTGTGGGCATTTGAAGCCCACAAGCATTTATTTCCTGGATGTGGTGAATGCTGTGCTCCCAGCATTCACCGCTCGTTCCCGCACATGCTCAGTGGCATCCTGGGAAGCCTGAGACTAGCTCCCAGGAGTCTGGGAGAGGCTAGAAACACGCCTACTCCCACGGGAGGAGAACCAGGAAGTGCAAAGAAGAATGGAAAAACAAAAGGTAATTACGGCGATTTAAATTTTTTTAAACGGCATGTCAGCATCTAGGCAAGGAAGAGAATACATACAGATATTGTTCAAAATTTGGGTGGAACCCCCGCTTTAAGTTGACTGACTGCACTGGTTGCTCACTTGCTAGAATCGCCGGCCGCCTGGCGTCTAGCTATCAACCAGTGACGTCAGTCAGAGGCCGCGGCTGCCCCAGCATTCATAGCGCGCCGCGGCTACCCCAGCTGCTAGTGAACAAGCTCTGCCCACCTCTGCCATGTTCTTCAGACAGTGTGGAGAGGGAGCGGAGCAGAAAGACGGCCCTTGATAGCTGGCGCTGCCTTTCTGCTGTGAGTGACACACTGTACTGCACCAGGCCAGCGGCCTCAAGTAAGTCTAACACTGTCTACTTAAGTATGTTCAAGTTGTGCATCAAACACAGCCACTGTCTGTGCCCCTCAAAAGCTGTCACTGTGCCCATCAAACACAGCCACTTTGCCCATCAAAGTTGCCACTGTGCCCATCAAACGCAGCCACTGTGCCCATCAAAGCTGCCACTGTGCCCATCAAACGCAGCCACTGTGCCCATCAAAGCTGCCACTGTGCCCATCAAAGCTGCCACTGTGCCCATCAAACGCAGCCACTGTGCCCATCAAAGCTGCCACTGTACTCATTAAACGCAGCCACTGTGCCCATCAAAGTCGTGTTATATTGTCTAAATGTTGTGTTAATGTTTAAACACTGATTTTGTTGGAAGTACCAATAAATATAGCCTTATTGATAATTTGCAGTTTACTTCTCGTGCATGATTGTGTAGACAGGGCCCCAGTGCACTGTATTGCCTGGGGGCCTATAATGCTCTTAAGATGGCCCTGGTCATGTTGATAAATAGCAGCCTTGGATGATTCAGCTGAATGCAGCAACCTCCGGGACAGGAAACCCAGAATCCCTCTAATGATGTTATAGTCAGTATGACTCAGCACGAGGTTCAACCAGACCTGTTTATTCTCACGCTCGTGCTAATTTTTCAGGTGCCGCCAAGACCTATGGAGTCCTATAGGAGCCTCCTCTACACGCCCGCTCCCACTGAGACTACCACTAAAAAAATAGCTGTTCACAGCGCTCGCACTCTCTTTAACAAGACATCAGGGGGCGCTCCATTAGCTTCTTCCCCAGCCAGATGGGGAAAGTGACAGCCAGCCCTGGAAGTGACAGTTTACACATCACTTCCAGGTTCTTAGAAGGAAGAGGAGAGGAGATCACTAAACCTTCATTGTTGATCTCCCTCCCCTCTACCTGTTAGCATCCACCTGTTCCACCTCTCCACCCCCCCCCCTCCCCCCACGAGTGCCACCGCCATGTTTCTCAGGCTCTGTGCTCCAATTGGTGGACCCAGGAACGGAATGGGGGTGTGCCGCTGAGTAGAGGGGAGGAAGTTTGGATAGAGTCGGGAGGGGTTCGACTCTTTGTGAAGGGTTTATTGCTGTCTGTGTGCCCATTGGGGGGGGGGGGGGGGGGGGGGGGGGGGGATTCAACCCTTCATTTGTAAAATGGGAAAGAAATGGTGCTGGAAAGACAATAGTGTCCAGATAATTAAAAAACATAAAAAATAATGTCCAAAGACTATGTGTAGCAGGTAATAATAGTCAGTTTATAAAAAGTCCATAAAACTCATGAGAAATCCCTGCAACAATAGCTCTTTATAGAGTGAAGCAGAATCTGTAAAAATAAAAAGGAGGTGGGGCGACAGACTAAGTGTAGCAATGATAGGTAATGGGTTTGTTAAAAGCCAATAGGCAACTCACATGAAAAGGAGATATAAAGCCATATCTACTACTTTAACGCTACGGTAACTGGTAATTGCGCAGTCATGCAACACTGTACCCAAATGAGATTTATATAATTTTATCCACACAAATAGAGCTTTCTTTTGGTGGTATTTGATCACTACTGTTTTCTTTTTTTTATCTTTTATTACATAAACAAAAAAAGAAAAAAGCAAGCAAACAATATTTTTGACTTTCTGTTCTAACAGATATCCAATAAATTCAAATTTGTTTATAAATTTTGTCCAAAATGTATTCTGCTACATGTGCATTGGGGTTGCTATGGGGGTGCGGCCTGCACCCTGGTGACTCCCGCAGAGGGGTGACACCATCCCGAAGGCAGCGGAGGGTCCTGGGTTCCAGAGGCAGGGCTCTTTTCAGCTGGAACATGCCGGTGCTGCACTAGCCCTGAGTGAGACTCCTCCGTGTCACTCTCACTGCTGATGCGGCTGCCTCATGTCACAAGCCCGCTGCCCCGAGAGTGACAGTCTGAGCAGCCAACTCTCCGGGTGGTGCGGTTGCACACTGAATCCTCCCCCGCCCGCTGCCCAGGTGCATAGCGGAGGAGGGAGTCTATACTGATGGAGGGGGGGTCTGTACTGATGGGGTGGGGGTCTGTACTGATGGGGGGGTGGACTGTACTGATGGGGGGGTCTGTACTGATGGAGGAGGGGGGGCTGTACTGATGGGGGGGTCTGTACTGATGGAGGGGGGTCTGTACTGATGGTGGGGGTCTGTACTGATGGAGGGGGGTCTCTACTGATGGAGGGGTGGACTGTACTGATGGTGGGGGTCTGTACTGATGGAGGGGGGGTATGTACTGATGGAGGGGGGTATGTACTGATGGAGATGGAGGGGGGGTCTGTACTGATGGAGGGGGGGGGTCTGTACTGATGGTGGGGGTCTGTACTGATGGAGGGGGGTCTGTACTGATGGAGGGGGCTCTGTACTGATGGAAGGGGGGTCTGTACTGATGGAGGGGGGGTCTGTACTGATGGAGGGGGGTCTGTACTGATGGAGGGGTGGACTGTACTGATGGGGGGGGGTCTGTACTGATGGAGGGGTGGACTGTACTGATGGGGGGGTGGACTGTACTGATGGGGGGGTCTGTACTGATGGAGGGGTGGACTGTACTGATGGGGGGGGTCTGTACTGATGGAGGGGTGGACTGTACTGATGGGGGGGTCTGTACTGATGGAGGGGTGGACTGTACTGATGGGGGGGTCTGTACTGATGGAGGGGTGGACTGTACTGATGGGGGGGTCTGTACTGATGGAGGGGTGGACTGTACTGATGGGGGGGGTCTGTACTGATGGAGGGGTGGACTGTACTGATGGAGGGGTGGACTGTACTGATGGGGGGTCTGTACTGATGGAGGGGTGGACTGTACTGATGGGGGGTCTGTACTGATGGAGGGGTGGACTGTACTGATGGAGGGGTGGACTGTACTGATGGAGGGGTGGACTGTACTGATGGGGGGTCTGTACTGATGGAGGGGTGGACTGTACTGATGGGGGGGGGGGTCTGTACTGATGGAGGGGTGGACTGTACTGATGGGGGGGTCTGTACTGATGGAGGGGTGGATTGTACTGATGGGGGGGTCTGTACTGATGGAGGGGTGGACTGTACTGATGGAGGGGGGTCTGTACTGATGGAGGGGTGGACTGTACTGATGGAGGGGGATCTGTACTGATGGCGGGGTGGACTGTACTGATGGGGGGGTCTGTACTGATGGAGGGGTGGACTGTACTGATGGAGGGGGGTCTGTACTGATGGAGGGGTGGACTGTACTGATGGAGGGGGGTCTGTACTGATGGCGGGGTGGACTGTACTGATGGGGGGGGGGTCTGTACTGATGGAGGGGTGGACTGTACTGATGGGGGGTCTGTACTGATGGGGGGGTGGACTGTACTGATGGGGGGGGTCTGTACTGATGGAGGGGTGGACTGTACTGATGGGGGGGTCTGTACTGATGGAGGGGTGGATTGTACTGATGGGGGGGTCTGTACTGATGGAGGGGTGGACTGTACTGATTGAGGGGGGTCTGTACTGATGGCGGGGTAGACTGTACTGATGGGGGGGTCTCTACTGATGGAGGGGTGGACTGTACTGATGGAGGGGTGGACTGTACTGATGGGGGGGTCTGTACTGATGGAGGGGTGGACTGTACTGATGGAGGGGTGGACTGTACTGATGGGGGGGGTCTGTACTGATGGAGGGGGGTCTGTACTGATGGAGGGGGTCTATACTTCCACATGTTTGCTGTGTCCTCCACATGGCTTCTCACAAACTGAAAACAGGACTTCTTATGACTTTCTTTTACCAATGTCTTTCTTCTTGTCACTCTTCCATAAAGGGCAGATTTGTGGAGAACACGACTAATAGTTGTCCTGTGGACAGATTCTCCCACCTGAGCTGTGGATCTCTGCAGCTCCTCCAGAGTTACCATGGACCTCTTGGCTCTTCTCTGATGAATGCTCTCCTTGCCCGGCCGGTCAGTTTAGGTGGACGGCCATGTCTTGGTAGGTTTGCAGTTGTGCCATACTCTTTCCATTTTCCGATGATGGATTGAACAGAGCTCCGTGAGATGTTCAAAGCTTGGGAGATTTTTTTTATACCCTAACCCTGCTTTATACTTCTCCACAACTTTATCCCTGACCTGTCTGGTGTGATCCTTGGCCTTCATGATGCTGTTTGTTCACTAAGATTCTCTAACAAACCTCTGAGGACTTCATAGAACAGCTGTATTTATACTGAGATTAAATTACACACAGGTGAACTCTATTTACTAATTAGGTGACTTCTGAAGGCAATTGGTTCCACTGAATACAAATGCCCCCCCCCCCCCCAACACACACACACACACACACTTTTCACATGTTTATTTGGAAAACATTTGGAAAACCATTTCTCATTTTGTTTCCACTTCACAATTATGTGCCACTTTGTGTTGGTCTATCACATAAAATCCCAACAAAATACATTTACGTTTTTGGTTGTAACATGACAAAATGTGGAAAAACCCAAGGGGTATGAATACTTTTTCAAGCCACTGTACCCAGTGAGTGACTGGCCTCAGGTGATAGCACAGAAAGTAAACAAATCCTCCTACAAAAGTTGTACCTGTTTATCTGCAGTCGTCTCTCCTCTACATCCATCCAGAATTTTTAAATCTTTTCGAATTCAAATCGTTTTCCAATTTCTAAAGAGAATAAATGTCAGCCCTTCCTTCTCTCAGCTTTCGGCCAATTGCCAGCTCCTATCTCTCCACAGTGACTCACCTGTTGATGATATCCTGCTCGTCAGTCCTGCCTACTTAAGCCGTCCAGCCCAGATGATCTCTGCCTTTGCCTTGGTCACATCTTTAGAGACTCTCTCCTGTGTTCCTCTTAAAGACTTGCTTGGCTGGCATCCCTTCTGGCTCCAGATCCTGCTTGCTGTTCTACTATGCTGTTCTCTGGATCCCTGACATTTTGGCTTGTCTGACTATCCGTTCTGGTTCCTGAACTCTGGCTATGTTTTGACGACGTTTACCTTTTTTTATTATTATTAAACAAGTGTGATTTAACTGTACTTCTGTCTCAGTCTGATTCATGGTTTCTGACAATAAAATAGAATAGAAAATAAAGGAATAGAATTGAAAAACATTTTTTTTTTTTTTTTTCTATTTTTTTCCTTTATTTTCTATTCTACTTTATTCTTTTTGGAAATTGGAAAACTATTCGAACTGGAAAACTATTCTAGTTTGTAAACTTTTTGAATTAGAAAACTATTCGAATACTTTTCGAATCGATTCGAAAAATGAATAAACGAAACGAATTTGCGAAAATTAATTAAAACGAATAAAACAAATTAAACTAAACGAATTTATGTAAATAAATAAGTCGCATGACAAGTCGTACCCCCCATGATTTCCAATGATTACCATTCATATCTGTGCGACTTCAAGTCGCACCGATTTCAAAGTAGTCCCTGTACTACTTTGATCTGACTTTGATGCGAGTTGAGGTCCACAGACCTCAAGTTTACACGGCCATTCCCTCAAATCACGTCAAATTCTATACGGTGGGTATTGACATGTGGGCATTAGGGTTGCAGGACAGTATCCAGAGAGCGTTGAGGGTGTGGAGGGGCACACAAGGGTAAGGTTTTCCCCTCGGGTGCGGTGGCGGGTGTTGGTCTTTGCGGGTGAAGGAAGAAACCTTGGATAAGGAAGAGTTCGGGACCCATCGGTGGTATGGGTCCCACTGGTGGTTTTCCAGCTAACGGGTGCACTGCGGTCAGTGGTTTTGTCTCCAAACTAGTATGTCACCTATTTAGGATAAAAGGTACCGCAGTGCATTATTAAAATCATATGGAAGTTTGGGGTTTCCTGCAAAGACCAACGCGAGTATTGACTGGTGGGTTTTTTTGGTTTAACAGATGTTTTATACAGTTATGTTAATTTAAATTGAGTTTGTTAATAAAGAGGCTGATACAGCCAATATTTACTCCAACTTGGTGTGGTCTCCATTAATGGGGTCAATGGTAAGGGGGGCTTGGAGTATGGGTTGGTCGGGCAGGTATGGGGGAAGTATGGATGATCTGTTATACAATGGTCATGGTTTAGATCAAAGCATATTCATGTGTTATGCCCCGTACACACGGTCAGACTTTGTTCGGACATTCCGACAACAAAATCCTAGGATTTTTTCCGACGGATATTGGGTCAAACTTGTCTTGCATACACACGGTCACACAAAGTTGTTGGAAAATCTGATCATTCTGAACGCGGTGACGTAAAACACGTACGTCGGGACTATAAACGGGGCAGTGGCCAATAGCTTTCATCTCTTTTTTTATTCCGAGCATGCGTGGCACTTTGTCCGTCGGATTTGTGTACACACAATCGGAATTTCCGACAACGGATTTTGTTGTCGGAAAATTTTATATTCTGCTCTCAAACTTTGTGTGTCGGAAAATCCGATGGAAAATGTGTGATGGAGCCTACACACGGTCGGAATTTCCGACAACAAGGTCCTATCACACATTTTCCATCAGAAAATCCAACCGTGTGTATGGGGCATTAGAATGGCCCAGTCACAGTCCAGACCTAAATCCAATTGAGAATCTGTGGCAAGACTTGAAAATTGCTGTTCACAGACGCTCTCCATCCAATCTGACAGAGCTTGAGATATTTTGCAAAGAAGAATGGGCAGAAATGTCCCTCTCTAGATGTGCAAAGCTGGTAGAGACATCCCCAAAAAGAGAAAGGGGGTTCTACAAAGTATTGACTCTGGGGGGCGCCATACAAATGCCCCCCCCACACTTTTCACATATTTATTTTTCTAAAAAAATTTGAAAACCATTTATCATTTTCCTTCCACTTCACAATTATGGGCCACTTTGTGTTGGTCTATCACAGAAAATCCCAATAAAATACATTTATGTTTTTGGTTGTAACATGACAAAAAGTTGAAAAATTTCAAGGGGTATGAATACTTTTTCAAGGCACTGTATATGTGTATAATTACATAGTATCCTATGCTGTCTATGTAAACCTGTATATTCAAAGTCTATGTATAGAATTATATTATACATTGTATCCTTGTCTCTCTTTCCACCCCATGTGTTCTGCCTGCTCTCTGCCTTGGGTTTCATATCTGGCTGTGAACAGAGAAGACATTTTTTCTAGAATCCTCTAATAATGAATGGTTAGAGGAACCTGTCTGGTTGATCGTTGCCTATCATTTTCTGGGATGGGAAATGTTTGGCCTGGAGGGAGTGTCCTATTATCTACCGGTAAACCCAACGCTCCCTCACTTTTCACCTTGTCACGGTGAGAATTGCTCTTCAACATTTCCTATATAAAGCCCGTCAGCCTTCATTTTCACCATTCTTAGCAGCTGCAGAGAGGACATCCTGTAGGACACCTAAGAGGAAACCATGGCTGGTGAGTCCCGGGCAGAATCTGCCATTATTTCTGTAGGGTCTGGCTGTCCAGAGACAAATTGCTGCAAGTTCACCCCTTCACTAATTGTATGATGTCTGAGATTGCAGGTGACTGTGTGTAGGGTGGCCACCTTCAAACCCGAACACTTAAGCGGCACACAGCAATTTTTTTTTTTTATATATATAGTATAAACTATACATATATTTTGCTATTAAATAACATTTCTAATCATATGAAGTTAATAACAAGAGTCCCTCTTTACATCAGAGTCCACAGAGTTCCCCTTTTACATCTGAACTCGCAGAGTTGCCTTTACACTGTAAGGGGGGACTCTGCAGACTCTGATGTAAGGGAGAACTCTGGAGACTCTGACATAAGGGATGCTCTGGGTACCCTGATCTAAGGGGGAACAGTGAGAACTTTGATGTACAGAGAGGACTCTGATGTAAGGAGAAATGCTGTGGCCTCTGGTGTAAAGGGGAACTCTGATGTAAGGGGTGCTCTGAGAACCCTGAATTACCTTAGTGTACTCACTCAGAGGGGGGAGACTTCAGTCACAGACAGGGATGGATGGGGAGCTCACTCACCCCTTGGCAATTAGCACCTCTCATTCAGATGTATCTGAGGCTGCTGGATTTCAAATTTCTGGCCCCCACTTTCCTTTTCTGAGGCCCAGCGCTGGGGTTTGGAGTGTGAGCAGACACAGAGGGGTAGGGGCAGGAAGGAGAAGAGCAGATCGAGCCCTCTCTCCTCCCCCGTCTGTGTGTGTTTGAGGGGGTTGCTAGGTTGTTGCTGGCTTTGGGCAGTGTGAAAGAGAATGTAACAGACACTCTCAGCTTAGACAACTGCAACCAACATCCCTGCTGGGAAGCCATAGTCCAGTGTGAATCATGTGTCCGGGTTTCAGGCAGTCTGAAACCCAGACGCTGGTGTCAGTGGGGGGGAATTGTACCCCATTGTTGGTGTTAGTGGGGGGAATTGTACCCCATTGTTGGTGTCAGTGTGGGGGGGTTGTACCCCATTGTTGGTGTCAGTGGGGGGGAATTGTACCCCATTGTTGGTGTCAGTGGGGGGGGGTATTGTACCGCATTGTTGATGTCAGTGGGGGGGAATTGTACCCCATTGTTGGTGTCAGTGGGGGGGGGTATTGTACCGCATTGTTGATGTCAGTGGGGGGGGGAATTGTACCCCATTGTTGGTGTCAGTGGGGGGGGAATTGTACCCCATTGTTGATGTTTTACAATGTCGCAAGTATTAAGAACTAACTGAATCTGCCGCACATTTCAGGAAAAACTACACAAAATGGGCGGCGGGGATTTTTTAAAAATCTGGCTCAAGCCATTTTAAAGGGCCATACCACCAGAATTCCGGTTGTATTAAATTCCACACAATGTTTGCGGGGGGGGGGGGGGGGGGTTGCTTACTTCTGGAATTTACAAGGGCGGACAATAAACCAAGAGGTGACTCCACCTGCCATTCACCTGCCATTCAAATATTGCTTGTGAGTGGGCTGACCCATAAGAAAAAACGTTCTGTAGCTCTCCAGTTACCAATCATAAATCTCAGCACCAGACTTCACCTAATCATTAACAAGCAAGGTTTTTATTTCCCTTTGTGGATAGGGTAGGAGGGTTACAAAATGTGTTGGGTTTCTTTTTTTTTTTTTCTGTCTGTGTCCCCACTGGGGAGATTTCCCCCTACTTCCTCTCCCAGTGACACCCAAGTGAGGAAGAACAAGGGGCACCGGGACAGAAAGATACCGACAGCAAAAACATCCTGATCAAGGTTCCAACCTTTTCCCACTGTACTAATTAAAGGTATTTTCTTAGTAAAAAAGACCCTAAGGTCAACGCTGCACTCAATAATTAGCAAATAATAAAGAGTGTGAAGCGGCCAGCACCCAAAGTTCAATACCACAAAACTTCCAGTATAATAAATAATGCAATAAGTGCGGCGCTAAAAATTGAGAAAAATAATTGAACTAAAAAAATGATTGGGAAATACTACAAGATAATGAAATAAACCCCCCCCCCCCCCAAAAATTTGAAAGTTGGAATTGAATATTAAATTTGAGAAGAGTAAATCTAAAATACAGCAGCAAGCATAATAGTGAAATACTCAAATAGTGACAATTCTAATAATAAATGAAATAGAACATAACAGTTAACAAAAAAAAAAAAGAAAAAAAATCCAAAAAAGAAAAAATAGGAAAAAAGAAAACTAAAGCAATGTCCCAAAGTGATCATTAAGAAAATCCATAAGTAATCTGCCTCCACAGGAGAAAAAGTGAATTGCAGGAAAACAGAAGCTGTGACTCCAATCTTCCTAATACGAATTAACATGTGTTCAGGTCAACACCCAAAAGTGAGGTAGCTTGCTTACCAAAAAGCCATGACTGCTGCTAACAGTCTCTCCCAGCACAGGGAATTTTGAAAGTCTCCCCAGAACTTAATGTTCTCCAGATTAGCCGTTCTTTCTATTAATGCTCAGAAATAGAAAATCGAAACTTCCATAGTGCAGTATATCAATTCAATCTTATTTATTAAAAGAAAGATTTGCACTTACAAAAACGACGTGTCATCAAGAGCGGTTAAAATCTCGTGTAAAGCTGCGGTGTCTCTATTCGCTTCTCCCTATTCCCAAATCGTTCGTCTCACCACCGTCGCGGAAGGCTGGCGTGATGACGTCACCGTCCGAGGCTCCACCCTACGCGTTTCGTCACGAATGGACGTCTTCTGGGGATTGGCCGAATGGATGTGTCATCACTACGAAGGTGTATATATATATATATATATATATATATATATACCCCTAAGGCGCCATTTTTACTACTGGCGACCGGAGCAATATCATATACGAAAAAGTAACGAATCCATCTTAAAGTGGAGTTCCACTCAAAAGTGGTACTTCCACTCATCGGATTCCTCCCCCCCTCTGGTGTCACAGTTGAAACCTTTCAGGGGGGAGGGGGTGCAGATACCTGTATATTACAGGTATCTGTACCCACTTCCGGCATAGATAGCCGCAGAATCTGCGGTTATTTACGCCACTTCCTGTTCCCCCCAACTGTCTGCTGGAAAACACACGGGTCCCAGAGACAGCAGGAACCAGCCGTATTGCGCTGCGCGACTCGCGCATGCGCAGTAGGGAACCGGGAAGTGAAGACGCATGGCTTCACTTCCTGATTCCCTTACCGAAGATGGAGGCGGCAGCACCCGAGGACCGAGAGACGGCTTGGCCTCGGGTGCCGACATCGCGGGTGCCCTGGACAGGTAAGTGTCCATGTTTTAAAAGTCAGCAGCTGCAGTATTTGTAGCTGCTGACTTTTAAAAAAAAATAATTTCGGCGGAGCTCCGCTTTAAGTGTTGGCTACTAATAGGAATAGGGGAATAGAGACAATGGATATCATCGCCATCTAGTGGCGGAAAAGCAAAACCAAAGAGGAAATTATAAAAAGGTGGCTAATGAACGCAAAGGGAGGGGGGAAGTGATGGGATTTTAATAGTGACACCATCAGCTCGATATAAATGAGACTACATGGAATATATTCATTCAATAACATGAATATGTGCAAAAAATATTAATAATCATACAAAAAAATTATATGAAAAAAAAAAAAAATAAAAGGAATTTTATTTTATTTTATTAATTCAATAATATGAATATGTGCAAAAAATATTAATAGTCATACAAAAAAATTATATGAAAAAATAAAAAAATAAAAGGAATTTTATTTTATTTTATTAATTCAATAATATGAATATGTGCAAAAAATATTAATAATCTTACAAAAAAAAATGTATACAAATATTCATCCAGCTAACCTTCCCTTCCTCCCAATGCTGCTGTCCAAAGATGCCCCCTTTGCTCCTTCATCCAGAGTGGGTGCACTCTAATACAGGAGGTGGATTAACTGGCCAGATCACCAGGTGAAAACAGGGGGGAAAAAAGCCAAAAAAAAAAAAAAGAAAACGAATGCAGCCGCCACATCTAATGATTAGTAAGCTGCAATATATGACATTTTGTGGTTTTGGGTTTATTACTGCTTGAAAGCTACACAAGCAGTAAAACACAAATGTTTCCCAGGAGCCACCATGGTCTTGATCTTCAACTGTCCGCCTTGCTCGCTGAGCCTAGGACTACAAGGGAGCTGCAATTTTTTATTTCACACGATATCTGTGCGCATTTTCAGAAAAAAAAAAAAAAAACACACATTTTTTTTTTTTAAATGCTTTTTTATTGAAAAGTTATAAACTTTTATAAAAAAAACTCATAAAAAAAAAAAAAATGTATACATAGAATATCAGATCATAGAGGACTTCCACCAGTCTAATGTCTGAGAGATCACACAAATGGGTAGGAGACCTAGCAGCGGAAACAGGGATATCCCACATTACAATCAGCAAATAAGCCATAAGGACAGTTGTGGTAAGTCACGGCTTGTACTAAAATGAATTTTAGTGCACACAAACTCTACATAATACCCAATTTTTGGTAAAAAAACAGGACGGAGTTGCATCAAGTAAATAGATACCAAACATGTTAAGTCTGAAAATTGTGTGCGCCCATGAAATAGCAAAAAAACTATGGCACCTACATTTTTTTTTATATATAGGGGATGCTTTAAAAGCCATTAAAGGTGCGGGACCTATGCACACGATTGCATTCTCTTATATTGGGGGGGGGGGGTGCTTTTAATTTGTTTTTCATTTTATTTTTATTTTTTATTATTCTTATTATTTTATATTAATATTTTTTCTATTTTATTTATTTATTTATTTATTACAATCTAAGTTTTAAAAACGTTTTAAACATTTAACATGGGGGGGGGGGTGCTTTTAATTTTTTTTCATTTTATTTTTTATTATTTTTATTATTTTATTTATTATTATTTTTTTAATTTTATTTTATTTTTTTAATTTTATTTTTACAATCTAATTGTTAAAAACGTTTTAAAAATGTAACAGTATTGCTATCACAAGAGGGGCTAAAAAGTCCGCTATGTGATAGCAGGGGCAGTTGACAGATACTCTTTCAGTCATTGTTATGCCGCGTACACACGGTCGGACTTTTCGTCTACAAAAGTCCAACGGACGCTGACGGACTAAAGCTGGCTGGTAATCCGATCGTGTGTGGGCTTCTCCGGACTTTCAACTGACTTTTTTAGCCTCAAATCCGACGGACTTTAGATTTGAAACATGCTTCAAATCTTTACGTCGTAAGTACGACGGACCCCGAAATCCGCTCGTCTGTGTGCTAGTCCGACGGACAAAAACCCATGCTAGGGCAGCTATTGGCTACTGGCTATGAACTTCCTTATTTTAGTCCGGTGTACGTCATCACGTACGAATCCGTCGGACTTTTGTGTGGTCGTGTGTAGGCAAGTCCGTTCGTAAGAAAGTCTGCCGCAAGTCCGCCGAAGGTACGTCGGAAGTATGTCGGACAGGCTGTCGGACTTTTGTAGACGAAAAGTCCGACCGTGTGTACGCGGCATTAGTTTTTCATACAGACGGGGTTTAGGTTAGTCATTGTCTTCCTACTCTACAAAAGACTGGACAAACCTCCTCTGTGCTGCAATTATCTGATGTAGAATTGTGTCAGATACGACTTCTATAATCCCCATACACACCATTAGATTTTCTGCAGATTTTTGTCTTCAGAATTACCAAAAAACATGTAGTGCAAGGGCCTGCCTGATTGCATACAAATTGAAACTCTTATGCCGCGTACACACGGTCGGACTTTTCAGCTACAAAAGTCCAACGGACGCTGACGGACTAAAGCTGGCTGGTAATCCGATCGTGTGTGGGCTTCTTCGGACTTTCAGCTGACTTTTTCAGCCTCAAATCCGACGGACTTTAGATTTGAAACATGCTTCAAATCTTTACGTCGTAACTACGACGGACCCCGAAATCCGCTCGTCTGTGTGCTAGTCCGACGGACAAAAACCCATGCTAGGGCAGCTATTGGCTACTGGCTATCACCTTCCTTATTTTAGTACGGTGTACGTCATCACGTACGAATCCGTCGGACTTTTGTGTGGTCGTGTGTAGGCAAGTCCGTTCGTTAGAAAGTCTGCCGCAAGTCCGCCAAAAGTCCGCCGGAAGTCTGTCGGACAGGCTGTCGTACTTTTGTAGATGAAAAGTCCGACCGTGTGTACGCGGCATTAAGGTTTGACCTCATATTATATGGTTTTGGTAAATCTGAAGACAAAAATCTGCAGAAAATCTAATCTACTGTGTATGGGGCCTTTAGTCTTAGTGAAGAGTTAAGCGGCCTGTGGATGGTGCCAAGTAAGCAAGTAACCATACTGTCCAAACAGACTGGGTCTAAAGAGTTATGTCAATGCATAAATTTCATACAGAACTGTTATGTCCATCTGTTCCCAGGTAAAACGGCGCTGATTGTTTTAGCTCACCAGGAGCGCACATCTTTTAATTATGCCATGAAGGAGGCAGCAGTGAGCGCTCTGAAGAAGAAAGGATGGAAAGTGATCGAGTCTGACCTCTATGCCTTGAAATTTAATCCTGTGTCATCACGGGATGATATTACAGGTACATTATTTTACATTGGAAACAATCAACTGCTTTCTAATATTACTGATTCTATTTCATGGGTAGGAACATAGGTGCGAAAAGTGAGGGCGAGTTCCCGCTACCTGTGTGGGCAGCGGTGCCGGTGCATTGAAAATAAAATGCATTGTACTCTTTACTTTCTTTCAACTTTATTGTAGTTTTACAAAGTGGCAATTCATTCCTCTATAGGCCTCGTTTACACGAGATGTACTACCGGGAGGGGGGCAGCCTTAGGGCTGGTGGGGCAAGTCCAGTCAAGTGGTCCATTGAACCACAGAATCAGCTCACCATCCATGCCCACCTGGTTTTCAATGCAGCATCACCAGTGCCCATCGGTGCAGCCTCATCAGTGCCCATCAATGCAGCCTCCCCAGTGCCCATCGGCTCAGCCTCATCATTGCCCATCAATGCAGCCTCAACAGTGCCCATCAGTGCAGCCTGATCAGTGCCCATCAATACAGCCTCACCAGTGCCCATCAGTGCCCATCAATGCAGCCTCATTAGTGCCCATCAATGCAGCCTAAACAGTGCCCATCAATGCAGCCTCATAAGTGCCCATCAACGCAGCCTCATCAGTGCCCATCAACACAGCCTGATCAGCGCTCATCATTGCAGCTTCACCAGTGCCCATCCAATGCAGCTTCACCAGTGCCCATCAGTGCAGCCTCATCGGTGCCCATCAGTGCAGCCTCATCAGTGCCCATCAATGCAGCCTCATCAGTGCCCATCAATGCAGCCTCATCAGTGCCCATCAGTGCAGCCTCATTAGTGCCCATCAGTGCAGCCTCATTAGTGCCCATCAATGCAGCCTAAACAGTGCCCATCAATGCAGCCTCATAAGTGCTCATCAATGCAGCCTCACCAGCGCCCATCCAATGCAGCCTGATCAGGGTAAATGGGGTGTATGAGGGGGGAGATGGGATGTGGGGGTCAGCTGGGGGTGTCAGGGTCTCTCACCTGGCAGCTCAGCTCAGCAGGTCTTTGCACACCATGGCGCATCAATGCAGCCTGATCAGTGCCCATCCATGCAGCCTCACCAGTGCCCATCAATGCAGCCTCACCAGTGCCCATCAGTGCAGCCTCACCGGTGCCAATCAATGCAATCTCACCAGTGCCCATCAATGAAGCCTGATCACTGGGGCAGGGTAAGTGGGATGTATTGGGTGGGAAATGGGATGTGGGGGTCAGCTGGGGGTGTCAGAGTCTCTCACCTGGCAGCTCAGCAGGTCCTTGCACACCACGGCCTCCTGGGGGGTGATGCTCCTGGGGGCAAGTTGCAGCCAGCGCCCAGCCCTGCAGCCCAAGCCAGTCACATGCATCCCGACTCCCTGGCACACCCTGCCTCTAAGACTCTGGTCTCCGTGAGTTGTAGTTTCCTCTGCGCTTGAACGTGGACTATAACTCCCAGAATACAACAGTGGCCGTGACCCCTGCACGACTTCCTAAAGAAGAAAAAAAATGGCAGCGGCCAGCCACTGCCGGACGTTTTCAACATAAGTTAGGGCTGCCTGGGGGACAATTGCCTCCTTGCCCCTGGCCCAGCCGCCCCTGGGTACTACATTATAGATTTTGGAACGAATAGATTTTTCCAATGGAAAATCACATTCACCATTCGAAAATTGGTTTGTTCAAGAAAAATTCTCCATTCTGCTCCTTCAATTTTCCTATCGCTATGGTTGAAAACGAACACGAATGTGACCCCATCGACGGTTAGAAATCAAACTAATGTAAAGGTAAATTTAGATGGCTTCTCTATAATCAGTGGAGAGGGGTTTGATTACTAAGGGCTGCTCATAGTTTCACAGGTTGCTGCTCTGCTTCTTCCCCATGTGTTCTAGAGGATTCTAGAAGTATGGTGGGAGAAAAAACAGAGCAGGCAGTCTGAATATTTATGGAACTCCAGCCAATCCAGGGGAGGTGTGCCCAGAAGGTGGTGGTGAAAGCCCATAAATAGTCTTTAAATAGAGGCCTGAGCAGCAGCAACGGTGTTCCTGGGTCCATTTTTGCTGGAGGGGACCCCTGGTATAGCTTTCTGGAAAGATCGGTAGAAAGAAGACACGGAGGTCCCAGCTAGGTTTATCTGGGGGGCCTCTTCACAGCTAAAATCTGAAACTTAAATTAGGTCTGGAGAAGCTCCCTGGAGAGAGTCAGGAGGAAGTTGGTAGGAAAGAGTCCAGCTGTCCTATGATGGTGTGAGTCTACACCTCCCTCACTAGGAAGAGCCAGGTGGATATAATTAGCACACTCTAGCTGGCCCCTAGGGACAGCATCCCCTGGAGCCCTCCTAGCAGAAGAAGAACACTGTGGAAAGGTCTCCCAGCCACTTTCTTCCAGGGACTGGCTGGGGCATGATGAACATTCATACTGTTCTTTTGACTATGCCCTAAGTTCTGGAAGCTTCTCTCCGAAATAAGTGAGAGAAATCAAAAACACAGCTAGGAAACCCTGAATTCTAGCATCAATCTTTATAGTAGCAGGCATACATTAAAGTCCCAAACTCAGGTCTTACAATGTCCCAGGAGCTGACTGATACCCAGCTTCCACAGGTAGATCCTCGGTGAAAGATATAAGAGATCCTTCTCCAGACAAGGACTTCATGACATTGCCCTCCAGTAAATTATTCTTTAGCAATCATCTCCAGGCCCTCAACCCAGCACCTGCT
The DNA here is from genome assembly GCF_042186555.1 of Aquarana catesbeiana. Classification (NCBI taxonomy): domain Eukaryota; kingdom Metazoa; phylum Chordata; class Amphibia; order Anura; family Ranidae; genus Aquarana; species Aquarana catesbeiana. Next base: position 276,935,084 of record NC_133334.1, read on the forward strand.
GAGGCCCAAAATCAATTTTTAAGAATACTCTGGAAAGGCCCCCAAACAGTTATCACCTCCCAAGCCACCTTCTGGACACACACCTTCCAGGGACTGGCTGGGGCATAATGAATATTCATACTGGTCATTTGACTCTCCCTGCCCTAAGTTCTGGAAGCTTCTCCCAAAAACAGGAAAGAGAAATCAAAAACGTAGCTAGGAAACCCTGGCCAGACAAAAACAAGAGATCACTGCTTCACTGATTACAGTGAGGCCAAAAGTGAAATTTAGACAAACTCTCTAACTAGAGGAGGGCACTACATCTGTTAAAAAAGAAAAAAGTGGCACAGAGGGCTGGGGGTGGGGGGCGGGGCGTGGGGGCGGTGGTTGGTGGATGGGGGTTGGGAGGGAAGATTTTAAGAAAACAGAACATAATTATTTATTGCTTTATTGCTGATGGGTATAAATTGCCGAAGATGGCATGGCAAAAAATGTCTAGGGGTAGATAGAAGAGGGGAACAACCGAGAATAAACCATCAGAGGTTCTAGGCCTAGGGCTGGTCTTATTTACCTTCTATAGACTTGATTGTAACCTTTTCATTATTTCCACAGGTACACCCAAGGATCCAAAACATTTCAAATACGGAGCAGAGACTGCAGCAGCATTTAAGGAAGGCCGCCTTGCCAAAGACATCATTGAAGAACAGAAAAAGATTGAAAAGGCCGACCTTATCATTTTCCAGGTATGTCTATTGAAGTATGTCTATAATGTAGCGCTACTCCCATAGGAGTCTTACCCACAAGCTTCGCCCCACAGCCAGGCACACAGGCTCATTCACAGGTTTCTCCAATGAGCAGTCTAGGGGGTGTTGTTTTTATTTTTGGAGAACTTGGATAGGGTTGAGGGAATTAGGTGGGTTACTCCAAAAACAAAACTATGTACAACTTGCGGACTTAAGTATTCGTTCAGGACAAGCTATATTAAAGTCCATGCTTGTAGCAAACCGTAGACTTCAGCTTTAAGGTAGTAGTAATAGTAGTAGTTATCTGTAACCTCTTTTCTTAGAGCCACAAGAGAAGAGTCCCTTTAAGTAGCAGATTTCCTGGACAAAGCTCTTCAGGACACCAGGCAGTGTCCCCTTTAACTAGACCCAGAAATGACTCTCTAGCACCAGAGAGGTGTGCAGAAGCACAAAGCTCTCCAAGATCTCTCAGAAGCATCTGTACTCACACAAGGCCCAAGGACAGCGGGTTGCCTCCTTCCAACTTCCAAGCGACACCTTACTCCGGTGATACCAGACTAGATCTTCAGTGGACTACCCCTCTCAGTCAGCTTTCTTTCTAGCTCCAAGGTCTCAGCATCTCAGGCCCTCAGGTCGCCCACCTGAGGCCTCACGACAGCAGACATAGCAGCATTGTTTGGAAGGCCAGCGTGCCCTCCGGGCTGGACTAATGCTCTCCAGGAAAAGACCCCAAGCTCAGTGTGCTCACAGAATACACTATATTGTCAAAAGTATTGGGATGCCTGCCTTTACACACACATAAACTTTAATGGCATCCCAGTCTTAGTCCGTAGGGTTCAATATTGAGTTGGCCCACCCTTTGTAGCTATAACAGCTTCAACTCTTCTTGGAAGGCTGTCATCAAGGTTTAGGAGTGTGTCTATGTAAATGTTTGATCCCAAAGGTGATCTATCGGGTTCAGTTCAGGACTCTGTGTAAGCCAGTCAGGTTCCTCCACCCCAAACTCGCTCATCCATGTCTTTATGGACCTTGCATTGTGCACTGGTGGGCAGTCATGTTGGAACAGGAAGGGGCCATCCCCAAACTGTTTCCACAAAGTTGGGAGCATGAAATTGTCCAAAATGTCTTGGTATCCTGATGCCTTAAGAGTTCCCTTCACTGGGACTAAGGGGCCAAACCCGACCCCTGAAAAAATAAAAAAACTTGCTCCGTATTCCCCCCTCCACCAAATGATTTGGACCAGTGCAAAAAGCAAGGTGCTTGTTTTTGGATAGAGTAGGAAAAGAGTTAGAACCCCTGTCAGGTTGAATTTGCTGTCTGTGCCCTGCGCCTTCTCTGTTTGTCCTGGTGACCGTTATCACAGTGATGGGAAATCCAAAAATGTTACATTTGTTACCGAAATAGGAATAGAGGAGAAACCTTGTTCTGGTGACAACTGTCTAAGTGGGGTTTTCCTTCACTTTGAAGAATTTCCTCCCATGTCCGTTGTGTCTCTGGGACAAGAAGTAAAGGAAAATCTCCCCCATTAGACAACCAAAAAGGAAAAAACCTGAAAGGGATGGGCATAATTGTTGGGAAGTCTAAAGCTGGCCATGCACTAGTAAAATTTAGTTTGAAATAGTTAATTTTATGGTTAGTGGGGGTCAAATTGAAATTTGTTTTTGAGCTCAGTGACAAGAAAATTCAAAGGAGCAGGATGGAAATTTTTTATTAAAATTAACTCTTTTTTTACGCCTGTAGGTGTTTTTCATTTGGGAAAGTCCATTCATTCGAAAATCGAATGTGAAAAGCAAACTAAATTTTGAAGTACCTTTGAACAACATTTGTCAAGTCATTGAATGTACTGAGAATTTTCGCACAAATTTTCGTATGAATGTCTTTCCAAAATCTAGTAGTTTATGGCCTGGCCAGATTAAAGCAGAGCTCCACCCAAAAGGGGAAACTCCGCTTGTTTGCACCCTCCCCCTCTCCAGCGCCACATTTGGCTTTTTTTTGGGGGGGAGGGGGGATACGGTAGCTGGTTTTGACAGGTACCTGCTCCCACTTCCTGCTCAGATTGCCCCCCTCCCCCCCCTCCATCCTCCGCAGTCTTCTGGGACACATCACAGATCCCAGAAGACTACGGGACCTTTCACAAGGCTTTACTTCCTGTTTCCCTTACTTGCTATGAAATATCGGCTTGGATGACGACATTGTTGGAATCCTTGACAGGTAAGTATCCTTATATTAAAAGTCAGCAGCTACAGTATTTGTTTTAAATTTTTTGGTGGGAGCCTGGAGCTCCTCTTTAAGTAAGGTTGACAAAGCTGCTTCATGCTGCACGTTGGCTTTGGTCTCCTGAATCCCGAGCTGCTCTGTAATGTATTTACCAACCCGCACCTGACTCCCCCTATTGGTTCCTATTGGTTAGTCAGGCTTCCCATCAAAGTGATGGGCAGATGGTAGTGTGCATAAGACAGCCAGAGAAGCTTGTACCCAATGCTACCCCATCTATTAGATTGTTTGCTGGTCATCTTTTATCTTTCTGTACATGTTTATTTGTGGATATTTGTAGATATTTATTTATTTGCACTATATAATAATGAAAGCTATGTGTTATATGTTACAGTTTCCCCTGTATTGGTTTGGGATGCCCGCTATAATGAAAGGATGGTTTGAGCGAGTTTTCCTTTTGGGTTTTGCCTACAGTTTTCAGACCATGTACTCTGAAGGACCATTCAAGGTAAGAAAAAGTGAACATCGGCCATTGAAATTAATATAGGGAACCTGTCTGAGACTTCGTTTTAACTGTCCAAGTCTGGGGTGTCCAACCTGTGGCTCGAGGGCCGCACGCAGCCCCAGGCGCCCATGAATGCGGCCCGACACAAAATCGTAAACTTACTTAAAAGTGCTGATTTTTTGGAATTTACATTTACACTTAGCGAACACATGCAGCCGAAGAAAAATCTGACAGAATCTCTTTGTTGGACTTTTTGGAAGCTTTATCTTCCCATTGAAAAATCTCCCACTCTTCACAATCGCAGCTTATTCATGTCATCAGTTTTCAGCAGCACCTATATTTTTGAGAAACTATTTTCAAGGATGAATCACATGAAGGGCAAAATTAGAGCCAAAATATCTGATGAGAAGCTTGAGGATTTGTTTAGAATTGCTACTCCTTCCATCCAACCAGATATTGATGTGTTAGTTTATCAGAAACATTGTTAATTTTAAAATTAAGTTTTATTACTCAGACACATTATCTATATCAGGGATCATTAACTTGGGATCTGCTCATCAGCTCTCCTTATTATTAATGTATTTTATGGGATTGCACGCAACCCACGCCCAAATTTTTTTTTTATTCAACCAAAAATATTCAAGTAAATATTAATATCTATTAATTTAACAATGTTTCTGATAAACTAACACATCAATATCTGGTTGGATGGAAGGAGTAGCAATTCTCAACTAATGGTTTTACACCTTCATTTGAGTCCAGCTGTGTTTGATTATACTGATTGGACTTGATTGGGAAAGCCACACACCTGTCTATATAAGACCTTACAGCTCACAGTGCTTGTCAGAGCAAATGAGAATCATGAGGTCAAAGGAACTGCCTGAAGAGCTCAGAGACAGAATTGTGGCAAGGCACAGATCTGGCCAAGGTTACAAAAAAATTCTGCTGCACTTAAGGTTCCTAAGAGCACAGTGGCCTCCATAATCCTTAAATGGAAGACGTTTGGGACGACCAGAACCCTTCCTAGAGCTGGCCGTCCGGCCAAACTGAGCTATCCGGGGAAAAGAGCCTTGGAGAGAGAGGTAAAGAAGAACCCAAAGATCACTGTGGCTGAGCTCCAGAGATGCAGTCAGGAAATGGGAGAAAGTTGTAGAAAGTCAACCATCACTGCAGCCCTCCACCAGTCGGGGCTTTATGGCAGAGTGGCCCGACGGAAGTCTCTCCTTAGTGCAAGACACATGAAAGCCTGCATGGAATTTGCTAAAAAAACACCTGAAGGACTCCAAGATGGTGAAAAATAAGATTCTCTGGTCTGATGAGACAAAGATAAAACTTTTTGGCCTTAACCCTTAGCGGTATGTGTGGAGAAAACCAGGCACTGCTCATCACCTGTCCAATACAGTCCCAACAGTGCAGCATGGTGGTGGCAGCATCATGCTATGGGGGTGTTTTTTAGCTGCAGGGACAGGACGACTGGTTACAATCGAGGGAAAGATGAATGTGGGCAAGTACAGGGATATCCTGGACGAAAACCTTCTCCAGAGTGCTCAGGACCTCAGCCTGGGCCGAAGGTTTACCTTCCAACAAGACAATGACCCAGAGTGCTCAGGACCTCAGCCTGGGCCGAAGGTTTACCTTCCAACAAGACAATGATCCTAAGCACACAGCTAAAATAAGGAAGGAGTGGCTTCACAACAACTCCGTGACTGTTCTTGAATGGCCCAGCCAGAGCCCTGACTTAAACCCAATTGAGCATCTCTGGAGAGACCTAAAAATGGCCGTCCACCAACGTTTACCATCCAACCTGACAGAACTGGAGAGGATCTGCAAGGAGGAATGGCAGAGGATCCCCAAATCCAGGTGTGAAAAACTTGTTGCATCTCCCAAAAAGACTCATCAAAAGGGGCTTCTACTAAATACTGAGCAAAGGGTCTGAATACTTAGGACCATGTGATATTTCAGTTTTTCTTTTTTAATAAATCTGCAAAAATGTCAACAATTCTGTGTTTTTCTGTCAATATGGGGTGCTGTGTGTACAATATGAGGTGCTGTGTGTACAATATGGGGGGCTGTGTGTACAATATGGGGGGCTGTGTGTACAATATGGGGGGCTGTGTGTACAATATGGGGGGCTGTGTGTACAATATGGGGTGCTGTGTGTACATTAATGAGTAAAAAAAATAAACTTAAATGATTTTAGCAAATGGCTGCAATATAACAAAGAGTGAAAAATGTAAGGGGGTCTGAATACTTTCTGTCCCCACTGTAGTTACATAGTAAAAGAGGAAAAGAGATTTCTTCTCCAAATACGGAAAGGTTTCTTCACAGTAAGAGCTGTGAAAATGTGGAATAGACTCCCTCCAGAGGTGGTTCTGGCCAGCTCAGTAGATTGCTTTAAGAAAGGCCTGGATTATTTCCTAAATGTACATAATATAACTGGGTACTGACATTTATAGGTAAAGTTGATCCAGGGAAAATCCGATTGCCTCTCTGGGATCAGGAAGGAATTTTTTCTCCTGCTGGAGCAAATTGGATCAATTGGTTTTTTCGCCTTCCTCTGGATCAACTGTGTGTATAGGATTGGGTATATGGGATTGTAAGATATATATATATATTTTTTTTTTTATGGTTAAACTAGATGGACTTGTGTCTTTTTTCAACCTGACTAACTATGTAACTATAGTAGGTGAGGTTGAAAAAAGAAACAAGTCCATCAAGTCCAACCTATTTGTGCAATTATATGTCAGTATTACATTGTATATCCCTGTATGTTGTGGTCGTTCAGGTGTTTAGCTAATAGTTTCTTGAAACTATCGATGCTCCCCCCGCTGAGACCACCGCCTGTGGAAGGGAATTCCACATCCTTGCCGCCCTTACAGTAAAGAACCCTCTACGTAGTTTAAGGTTGAACCTCTTTTCTTCTAATTTTAATGTGACTTTGTGCAACTTGGGTCGCATCAGAAGTCGCACTAGTGTGAACCGGAGGCTTAAAAATTTTATGTTGCTAATATTTTGCTATTAAAATGTTGCTAATAAAACCTTCCTTTATATAAAGACACATACTTCAATAGAGGGTGCCCGATGAAGTACGATAGAGTCTGGTGTACATGGTTAGATGAAGTGGAAACAGCTTGCTGAGTCTCTAAAATAACATGATGGGGGTTGAGAATAATAAAAGTATTGGGGGGTTGGGGTTTTGTTTTTATATTGCTACAACTGGGATTGGGGACTTGACGTCTCAAGTGACCTCTAAAGAGATACAAGAAGCGAGCCATGGGTTTAGCTCAATCTATGATAAATACAAATTATAGTATTCAGCCATGTGATGTGTATGATACCTTGTATAGGCACCATAGTTTTTGAGTTGTGTATGTATTGTTTGTCTTGAAAAATGCAATAAAAATATTTAAAAAAAAATGTTGCTAATAAAGCAAAAAAAAAAAATATATGAATGTCCTTGAATTTTCTCTTGTTCATATACAAGTCCAAGCTTGGCTATATTGCATCAGTCCACCCCACTCTCTTTTGTTGATGTACAAAGCTGGTCCTATTATATTTAAACCTGTCCTGGACGTTTGATTTGGGTGATATGTGGCCAGATTTAGATGTGGTCATTTCCCAAAGAGAAGGGGACCTGGACAATGCAACACCACTAATAACAAGTATGGAAGCCTCATGTTTTATTGGACACTAGATGACCCCTCTATGTAGGATCTGGAACAGAGAATAGTGGACTGCATGGGGTACCCTGAGATTTGGTTTTCATTTTTCTCTTTTCATGTAATAATTACAGAATAAGAAAGCGTTGCTTTCATTCACAACTGGAGGGGCCCAATCAATGACCACAACTTCAGGGTTGAATGGAGACATAAATGTCAGTCTATGGCCACTCCAGGTAAGACATTGTCTTTTTTATGTTACACATAAGAACAATAACCCATCCTGATGTCCCGTCCTGTCCAGGGTTGGCGATGTATTGAAGGACTTGGGTTCTGTGGCTGGTTAGAGAATAATGGCTCAATCCAACTTGCCAATACAATCTTGCAAAGATTAATGGGAAATGGCAACATTCTAAGTGCAAAAATGTCTGATGTTGACCGATACCAATCACATACATCAGTCAAAATCCTTTTCCAGCTTAAAAATCATTCTCCATAGAAAGTCTTTTTTTTGTTTTTAAAGAAATCTAAATCAGTAAACTTGACTGCCTAAAGGGCAATGGCAATCCTAAAAAATATCTGTAACTGTTCAGTGTGCAAACCAGGGGCGGCCTATCCATGCGTCCGGCCCCTATGCAGGAGGCCGGATGCATGCATTTCAATGGGGGGGGGGGCTTGAAGCACTATATTAGAGCCAGAGGCTCTAATAGGCTTCAAAATAGGGTGGGATGGGGCGCAGAGAATGCCAACGAGCCCACCCAGGCTGTTTGTAACACTGGACCTCCTCCCGGCCAATCAGGAAGCAGGTCTTGAGACCCATTACCCGATTGGCTGAAAGAAAAGACGAGCTTATTGGATGCCTAGGAGGAGGGGAGGAGCCCCACAAGGAAGCCTGTGTGATGGAGAAGATGATGCAGGAGCCGCTGCCCGATGCCTGCCACCTAGATGGGTTAAGTGCTGGACTGACCGGTGTTCTGCCGAGAAAGTTCCGCTCGGCGGATAAGTTCCCCCCTCTACTGCGCCTGCGCAGTAGGATCCGGCGGAAATAGCCGAAGCGGAACAGCTGAAAATCAGCTGTACACAGCGCCTGTAAGAGGGCCCCTCGCGGGCTCGCTTCGCTCGCCACGCTTCGGGCACGACCCCGCTTCGCTCGGCTCTTTTAGATTCCCCCTCTAGGTCCACTTGGATGGTGGGGAAGGAACCTGGACCTAGGGCGCAGGCGCCGTGTACAGCTGATTGAAGCGTTTGAGCTTCGGCTATCTCCGGCGGCTGACAGTAGTTCGTACTGCGCAGGCGCTGCGCCTGCGCGGTACAGGGGGGGAACTTATCCGCCGAGGAAACTTTCTCGGCAAGACACCGGCAGGCAGCGGGTGGGCGGGGGAGGTGCCCCCAGGGGAGAGGGGGATGTTTGGGCCCCCCCTCCAAAAAAACACCAGCCGCCACTGGTGCAAACAATCAGGAACAAGACTCTAAACACATACATAAAACGGCTGCAAACTTGAAAGCCTAACTCCAGTGAGCTTTTTTTTCTTTTTTTTTTTTTTTTATAGTTTTAGGCCTCATGTACACTAGGATATTTTTACAGCTGCTCCAAGGGGTGTTTTTTTTACAGCTTAAAAATGCCTCTCCATGTTGTTCTATGTGTCCATGCACACAGTGGTGGCCCATCCATTAGGAGCGCAGGAGCGCCACCCCCCTAATCCATGCGCCCGGCCCCTAATCTACATGCAGGGCACCTGATGCATGGATTTCAATGATTTTCAATGATTTGGAAGCACATGATTAGAGCCAGAGGCTCTAGTTGGTTTACAAAAAAAGGGTGGGCTCGGGGCGCAGAGGTGATGAAAAGCCAAGCACATGTTTCCATTCAGATGTAACTCCTGACGCCCACCAGCTTTCTGCTCATCCATGCTGCCTTTGTCATTGCCTCCTCAGTGTGATCCTCCCTCATTCCTCTGGCCCCTGCCACCCAGTGTGTCTCTCCACTCACCCAGCTCGGCTTTCCCTGCAGCTACATTATGTGAGAGGGATGGATTGTTAGGATGTTGGGCCCCTCAACACTGACAGGGCCCTGGGCAGGTGCCCCTTTTGCCTTTCCTTAAAGATGGCCCTGTGTCAAACATTCCCATAGACACCCTCCTAAACCTTGTGGACGGCCTTCCCAGAAGAGTTGAAGCTGTTATAGCTGCAAAGGGCGGGCCAACTCAATATTGAACCCTACGGACTAAGACTGGGAGGCCATTAAAGTTCATGTGCGTGTAAAGGCAGGCGTCCCAATAGTTTTGGTAATATAGTGTAGATGGCCTTGTATGCAGAAGGCCATGCAATCACTCATAGCAAAGAAACGAGAACAAGGTGTTTTATACATATACCCATTACTGATGAGGGGGTAATTTATGTGAAAAAAATAATTAACCAAAAGATAATGTTGTCTCAGCCCAGTTGTGGCCAATGAAAAACAAAAGACAACATGCAGGTTGTTGGCCTCATTGGTTGGAGGTTTCACCCAGTCACCTACTTCTTCACCAGGGTAGTCGTTCATACTTTATTATACCATAGAAAGATATAACACATCAGACCACCATCCTTATGAACAGGCAGTTACGTTGAAATGCTTTATAACTGGGTCAAGTTATTGAGCTCCATCCAGACACTGTTCTAGGCAGCAGAAAAAAACAATAGGCAACCTCAAGATTTCATGCATCACATCTTCATGACCCAACAGTTATTGCTATAACTCACCATATTATCTCATTCTGTCTGCAGAACGGTATTCTGAATTTCTGTGGCTTTAAAGTCCTGGAGCCCCAAATCTCATACGGCGTGGCTCACGTGCCCCAGGAGGCCCGTGTGGAGATACTGAAGAGCTGGGAGAAGCGGCTGGAGACTATCTGGGATGAAAAGCCCATCAAATTCCTTCCACTTCAAGACTTTGAAGGCTTTTCTGGTGGATTTTCACTGAAGAAAGAAGTGGAGGAGTCGCTGAGGGAATCCAAGTATGCTCCAACGGTGGGGCAGAACCTGGGGAAGCCTCTACCGCCTGACAGCCAGGTGAAAGCATAATGCTCCAGGCTGTAAAAAGACTATATTATGGCACACTCAGGGGATGCGGTACTGTGCCACCAGTGGGACTGGGGTAATAGTACAAAGCTGTGACTATGTACTTTGTTTATGAGTGTCGGAAGGAAGGATGGTTCCTTAGCCAACAGCAACCAATCCCAATTTCCCTTTTCATGTTTCCAGTGCAAAATGAGAACATGAAATGGTGAATTTGATTGGTTGCTATGTGTAAAAGAAGACTTCCTCTGGACATTTATAAGCCTGAGAACTTTTACAATGGCCAACCTTGGCAGTTCTCTTACCATATCTTCTATATTTTCTACTGTATATCTGTATTGTGCAACCAAATATTTGTACAGCGATGCACCAGATTGTCCGAAATGTCAATACCTCATTGTATCTGTCCTCATAGATGTTACGTTTTTTAGGCGATGACAATAAAAAGAAATATTTCAACACAAAAAATGTTTTTATTTAATCAATAATACACGTTTTTCAGTTTTACAAAAATCCCACTACAGTAAAAAGGCATAATAAAAGGTTGAAGTGCAACTGGAATCTGCTGCATTCTGTATGCAGTATCTCACATAAGTGAGTACACCCCTCACCTTTTTGTAAATCTTTTCTTCTATCTTTTCATGTGACAACACTGAAGAAATGACACTTGTCTACAATGTAAAGTAGTGAGTGTACAGCTTGTATAACAGTGTAAATTTGCTGTCCCCTCAAAATAACTCAACACACAGCCATTAATGTCTAAACCGCTGGCAACAAAAGTGAGTACACCCCTAAGTGAAAATGTCCGAATTGGGCCAAATTAGCCATTTTCCCTCCCTGGTGTCATGTGACTCGTTAGTGTTACAAGGTCTCAGGTGTGAATGGGGAGCAGGTGTGTTAAATTTGGTGTTATCGCTCTCACTCTCTCATACTGGTCACTGGAAGTTCAACATGGCACCTCATGGCAAAGAACTCTCTGAGGATCTGAAAAAAAAAGAATTGTTCCTCTACATAAAGATGGCCTAGGCCAGTGATGGTGAACCTTGGCACCCCAGATGTTTTGGAACTACATTTCCCATGATGCTCATGCACTCTGCAGTGTAGCTGAGTATCATTGGAAATATAGTTCCAAAACATCTGGGGTGCCAAGGTTCACCATCACTGGCCTAGGCTATAAGAAGATTGCCAAGACCCTGAAATGAGCTGCAGAACGGTGGCCAAGACCATACAGCGGTATAACAGGACAGGTTCCACTCAGAACAGGCCTCACCATGGTCCACCAAAGAAGTTGGGGTCACGTGATCAGCGTCATATCCAGAGGTTGTCCCAGAAGGAAGCCTCTTCTAAAGATGGTGCACAAGCTGTACACTCACTACTTCACATTGTAGCAAAGTGTCATTTCTTCAGTGTTGTTACATGAAAAGAGAGAATAAAATATTTACAAAATCTGAGGGGTGTACTCACTTTTGTGACATACTGTATGACAAGAATACTTAACTAAAGATGCTGTTTCTGCCAAGGGTCCCGTTTGCTGTTACGCAACATGGCCAGAAGATCAGATCAGACGCTTGCATGGTTACAAGCTTTGGTAGGAGACAACCCTATTCCAGTTTGGCTGTGTTCTTTAGACTTGAATCTAAGGAAAAGACCACCCCCGGCCAACACCTTACCTGTATCTGTCATTACGTTTAATTAATGTTATACTTTTAAGTATTTGTGTTTTCTCTCTTTGCACATATCAAACACAACCCCAAAAAATGTGACAAAACACTTTGACATTTAAAGTCATGTTTTATATATATATACTATATATATATAGGCTTACCAGATCACCAGCGATCGTCCTTACTCAGGAAGCTTATTGGGATCTCTGATCCTCAGATGGAAATCCGGAAATGTTCTCCCGCCAGCCCCACTGTGTTCCCCTTATGGTGACAAGATGATCCAGCTCACTGTCTCCCATGGGATGGATCGATGAATCCTCAGAGTTTAAATGGGTAAAAAACAGGGAGACTCCTCATGGTGTAGTATGGTGTCAGCCTTTTTATTTTAAAATCAGTGGACTCACATATAAAACAAAAAATGCTGCTGGCTGTAAATCTCTCCACTATAGCCAGTGCTATCCTTCAAACAGTCATGTTGGCATGCATTAAAAACGGGATCAACTCCAGAGATAAAACGATAATTCTCCCGCTCTACAAGACTCTGGTCCGGCCACACCTGGAGTATACTGTCCAGTTCTGGGCACCAGTCCTCAGGAAGGATGTACTGGAAATGGAGTGAGTACAAAGAAGGGCAACAAAGCTAATAAAGGGTCTGGAGGATCTTAGTTATGAGGAAAGGTTGCGAGCTCTGAACATTTTCTCTGGAGAAGAGACGCCTGAGAGGGGATATGATTTCAATGTACAAATACCGGACTGGTGACCCCACAATAGAAATAAAACTTTTTCACAGAAGAGAGTTTAACAAGACACGTGGCCACTCATTAAAATTAGAAGAAAAGAGGTTTAACCTTAAACTACGTAGAGGGTTCTTTACTGTAAGAGCGGCAAGGATGTGGAATTCCCTTCCACAGGCGGTGGTCTCAGCGGGGAGCATCGATAGCTTCAAGAAACTATTAGATAAGCACCTGAATGACCGCAACATACAGGGATATACAATGTAATACTGACATATAATCACACACATAGGTTGGACTTGATGGACTTGTGTCTTTTTTCAACCTCACTTACTATGTAACTATATGTAATAAATTTTAAAAAAGCCTCCGTGCAGCAGCGTGTGCGCCAACGTCCCTACGATCGTTTCGTTATATGTAACATTATCAGGGGTACGCCCCAGTAGTTTTTTCAGGTTTTTTTCTGCCCTAGGCCTAACTAAACTCGTGTACCCCCTAATTTAAATATGACCCACCCCTTCCTGTCAAGGCCACACCCCTTGCTGTTTAAGAGCCGCCCTGAAATTTTCGAGTGGGGACACTAGTTCTGAGGGCCTGGGGGGGGGGACAATGGATTCCCTTAATTTGCATAGATTTCCTCTCACTTCCTGTTTGGCTATGGGGCAGGAAGTGAAGGGAAATCTCTGCAATGGGACAGGGAATGGTGAAAAATAAACAGCGCAAGCCGTCGGGGACTCTTTCCGTGCTGCCCCCCCTGCAAAGTGCTGCCCTAGGCCTGGGCCTTGTCGGCCTAGGCCAGGATACAGCGTTGGTGGGCCCACACGCTCGCGGCTGCACTTTAAATAATTCTCTTGGGAAAGGAAAAGCTCCACCATAGGTTAACTGAAAAAAAAATGGATGTAGGGGTGTTTTATACTAACCTGCTCTGTAATAGTTTTGCACAGAGCAGCCCCGATCCTCATCTTCCCGGGTCCCCCACTGACACTCCTGGCCCCTCCCTCCTGCCCCCATAGCAAGCAACTTGCTGTGGGGGGGCCACCTGAGCAGGCTCGCTCCGGAGCTGCTGCTCTGTCCATTCAGACACAGAGTGTGGCTTGGCCCTGCCCTTGCTCGCAGTCTCATTGGCTCACTGGCTGTGATTGATGGTAGCAGGAGGCAATGGCTCCCGCTGCTGTCTCAGCCAATGAGGAGTTGAGGAAAAGCTTAAAGATGACGCAGGTTTATTTTACTGGTATTGTTATCTTATGGTATTAATGTGTCGGTGTAAATCAGGGATTTGCAATTAGCGGACCTCCAGCTGTTGCAGAACTACAAGTCCCATGAGGCATAGCAAGACTCTGACAGCCACAAGCCATGGCACCCAGAGTCAGAGGCATGATGGGACTTGTAGTTTTGCTACAGCTGGAGGTCTGCTAATTGCATATCCCTGGTGTAAATGATCTGGTTCCTGGGCAGGCGGCTTCTACACCATATGGTAAGAATTACCCCTGAGCTTGTGAGAGTGTTTGCTGGGTAAATGGGTAGTATTGTAGATGGTGAAAGGTATGAAAAAGATGGTAATGCGCGTCCCGCTGCCTCAGCTGACCAGGGGTGGTCTGGAGAAGACTGTGTGGAAGGAGGTGGATGGAGGACACGTGATCAACCGCTTACATCAAAACATATTTGGTTTAATCATGTATAATGGCAGGGGCGTAACTAGAAATAGCAGGGCCCCATAGCAAAATGTTGTATGGGGCCCCCCTGCAAACAGCCCCCCCCCCCCCCCCCCAGCTGCCCTAATGTCAATGCAGCGTGACCTGTGCCACATATAGCGTGACCTGTGCACAATGCAGCGTGACCTGTGCCCAATGCAGTGTGACCTGTGCCCAATGCAGCATGACCTGTCCCCATACAATGTGACCCGTGCCCCATACAGCGTGACCTGTGCCCAATGCAGCATGACCTGTGCCCAATGCAGCATGACCTGTCCCCATACAGCGTGACCTGTGCCCCATACAACGTGACCTGTGCCCCATGCAGCGTGACCTGTGCCCCATACAGCGTAACCTGTGCCCCATACAGCGTAACCTGTGCCCCATGCAGCGTGACCTGTGCCCCATGCAGCGTGACCTGTGCCCAATGCAGTGTGACCTGTGCCCAATACAGCATTGCCTGTGCCCAATACAGCCTGGTCTGCCTGTGCCCCATACAGCCTCACCTGTGCAGAGGAAGAGGCAAGCCACCCGGATCAGCAGAGAGCGGGATTAGCTGTAATAGCTTTCATTTGAATTTCCCGTCTTCCCAGGGCTCATCGTCACATAGCCCCACCTCTTGGCCTGACGCCTTTGATGACGTCACATGTCCCGCATTTGATTGGCGTTCTGTCTATCAAAGGCGCCGGGCCAAGAGGTGGAGCTATGTGACGTGAGCCCCGGGAACACTGGAAGTTCTAATGAAAGCTATTACATCGGGCAATTCAGCTCTCTGCTGATCCGGGTGGCTTGCCTCTTCCTCTGCACAGGTGAGGCTGTATGGGGCACAGGCAGACTAGGCTGTGTTGGGCACAGGCAACGCTGTATTGGGCACAGGTCACGCTGTATTGGGCACAGGTCACGCTGCATGGGGCACAGGTCACAGCTTGCCTCTTACTCTCCTCTCTCTTCCCCTGGCTGGGAGACTGTGCCTGCGGTGCTCTCATCCTCACTGGGCCCCACTTGGCTGCGGGCCCCATAGCGCCCGCATGGGTCGATATGGTGGTAGTTACGCCCCTGTATAATGGGATACAAACAAACAAATATAACCATCTGAATAATACAAATATTACTTTCATAAAAACAGGTGACAAAATATACACTTAAAGGTTAAAATGGGGATATGCCCATGTAGAGGCAGATGTTTAAAAAAGGCTGACGCGTTTCGAGGGTGACCTCTTCATCAGGGCCTGAGAGAACGGGAACTCAGTCTGTGTGAGCCCAGTAGGCCGACATGTGTACATGGGGAGGAGTGGCTATCAGGAGGGTATATCCTGTGATGTATAGTTACTTATTCTGAACTCCATAACAGTCCACATCCAAACGTTCTAGGTGGAATATAGCTCAAAAACAGGATAGTGAGGAGCACATGGTAAGTGTGCGCTGTACACTACAGACTGGAGACATATACGTGTCGGCCTACTGGGCTCACACAGACTGTGTTCCCGATCTCTCAGGCTCTGATGAAGAGGTCACCCTCGAAATGCGTCAGCCTTTTTTAATCATCTGCCTCTACATGGGCATATCCCCATTTTAACCTTTAAGTGTATATTTTGTCACCTGTTTTTATGAAAGTAATATTTGTATTATTCGGATGGTTATATTTGTTTGTTTGTATTCCATTATACATGATTAAACCAAATATGTTTTGATGTAAGCGGTTGATCACGCGCCCTCCATCCACCTCCTACCACACAGGGTTCTACACCCCCGAGGATCTCCATGGTCTCCTTGGCTTGTAGTGTAATGTAAGAAGGGTTGAAATGTAAGCTCCACGCCACTGCTAAGAGGTCCAGATACATTCAAGAAATAGCCAATGCTTTATGGGGGGTCTATGTACCCCCTTCATGGGAGCTTGACTGGCAACCAAGTGAACAAACCAGTAGTGAACTGGACCTACAATGGTATTTATTCCAGTGTGAGTTGAAAGCAAAGGCTTTTGGTTTGTTCACTTGGTAGCCAGTCAAGCCCCGGTGAAGGGGACACATAAGATACAAGACCAATGACCCTACACAAGAAGAAAGAGCAGCAGTGAGTGGTCTGGAGATGTCTCACGCTGGATTGTTGTACTGATCTGAAAGAAATGAACTCAGGATACCACGAATCAGTACAATCCGTGACACACATTCACATCCACAAGCAACTTAGTGAAGCAGAAATCTCATTCTATATCTACTAACAATAGATGGAATCAGAAGCGTCATGTTGATAAATACATTCAGTAACACATGACAGGGGTCTACACTTGGGCCTGGAACAAGGGGTGGGCAGGAGGGACAGCTGCCCTGGGCGCTGGATGACTTTGTCCCTGCACTGCCTATACTGAACTGATAGGTGGTCTGAATGACTCCTTCAGCAGGAAAAAAAAAGTTATTTTTTCTGTTTATAAGTAAAAAAAAAAAAATGGTGACTGGCCTACACAGAGATGAAAGACATCCTCGTACACAGGTTGTGCCTGTTTATCTGCAGCCCTCTCTTCTCTACAGCCATTCAACATGTAGAATGTATACAGCTTATCTCTGCAGAGCTCAGTAAGGACTGCTTGGAGGGAAGGGACACCCCCCCCCTCTTCACACAGCACACAGGAACAGAGCTGAGGCTGCCAATCACAGGCGGTGTGCTGGAGCTCCCTCCCCTGTCACCTTTTTTCTCTTGGTGTCAGGAAAACTTCTCAGAAGTGACTCATGCAGATAGCAGAGGAAAGAGGCAGCAGACAGAAATGACACCTGCTCTGGGTTGAGACGACAAGTACACACTACAGAGCAGAGGTAGGCAACCCAGTGGCGTACTAAGTGGGGGGCGGGGGGGCGGGCCGCCCCGGGTGCCACACACTGGGGGGGTGTCAGGCCGGCGCCCCCCACTCTCCGCAACTGAAGCAGAGACAACGGGCGAATTTAAGCAGCGCAGCGGCACGGCGCGGTGACAGGCAGTGTCAGGTAAGAACACAATACACACATGGAGAACCTTTAGTGGCTTTGCAAATGTGGGGGGGGGTGTTTGCCGCACCCGACTGACACCCGTGTGACACCTGTTGGCGCACCCGGGACCTGCAATTATCCCCTTCTCTCATGGTCGCGCTGCGGCTCTGATCTGTCTCGGCTGTCTCACACAGCTGAGCAGAGTGAAGCCGCCAGCGCCGCCTCCCCCCTCCTCGGTGTAGTCTACACGTGTCTGTGCATCATGTCCCAGGCTGATCATCTGAGCCGAGGCCCAAAGTACAATATTGTTGAAATGGGGGCGTGTCCAGGACAACCTGAGTTCAGATGAAGTTGGATGAACGATGTGGGCCATCAGACTGAGGACCTCTAGTGGTAGGAAAAAAAAACTGTGGGAAAAATCCCTGGATTGAAGGTGAATATCGCAGCAGAGTTGATTTTTTTTTCTATCTTTTAACCACTTCCGGACCGTCTCATTCACGCCGATATACGCCGGCACTTTAAAGAGGAATATCATTGTTATGGCAGCAGCTAGCTACCACAACCCCGGTATCCTCTTCTTCGGTGAGCGGTCCAGTTTCAGATAAAAGTGGTCTCTGCGGCGCGGATTTGCCGCAAAATCACTTTTATCATTGGTGGGACAGGCCCCCCCCCCTCCCTAACAGGGAGAAGGATCCGATCGCCTCCGCCGCTGCCGGTGGCTCCGGTAAGCGGCGGAGGCGATCGGATCATTCTCCCTGTTAGGTATGGGAGAAGGGCGGAAGTGACGACAAAATGTCACTTCCGCCCATAGCTCCTAAAAGGGACATTTTAATTTTTTTAAATAACATTTTATTTTTATTTTTTATTGCATTTTAGTGTAAATATGAGATCTGAAGTGTTTTTGACCCCCAGATCTCATATTAAAGAGGTCCTGTCATGCTTCTTTTCTATGACAATTCCTTGTAATAGGAATAAAAGCGACACATTTTTTTTTAAAGAACAGTGTAAAAATAAAAAATAAAAAGTAAAATAAATAAGAAAAAAAAACAAAAATTTTTTTAACGCTCCCCGTCCCGCCGAGCTTGCGCGCAGAAGCAAACGCATACGTAGGTCACGTCCGCATATGAAACCGGTGTTCAAACCACACATGTGAGGTATTGCCGCGATCGTAAGAGCGGGAGCAATAATTCTAGCCCTAGACCTCCTCTGTAACTCGAAACATGCAACCTGTAGAATTTTTAAACGTCCCCCCTTTGGAGATTTTTAAGGGTGAAAGTTTGTCGCCATTCCACGAGCGGGCGCGCGATTTTGAAGCATGACATGTTGGTTATCAATTTGCTCGGCGTAACATTGTCTTTCACAATATAAAAAATAATTGGGCTAACTTTACTGCTTTCTTATTTTTAATGCAAAAAAGTGTATTTTTCCCAAAAAAGTGCGCTTGTAAGACCGCTGCGCAAATTTGGTGTGACAGAAAGTATTACAACGAGCGCCATCTTATTCTCTAGGGTGTTAGAAAGATTTAAAAAAACTATATTGTTTGGGGGTTCTAAGTAATTTTCTAGCAAAAAAAAAAAAACAAAACTGATTTTAACTTAATCATAAGGCTCGGTCCTGACCTGGACATTTTATAGCTAGGCAACGCCTATCCTCATATTGATTGGTGGTTCCAAATTAATTATAACGACTGCAGTAGGTAACAGACTCAAAAGATACACTCCGCATCTTTCCAAATAACTGTTCTGCTTTATTATGACGCAATTGAAGGTTTTTATACACAGGATTACGTAGGTATCACATTAATATTACAATTGTACTTGTGTGGTAACAAGGGGCGTAACATAGGCAGGCTAATTCTAATCAGGAATCGAAAAAGAATGCAAACATGTTCTGAAAACATTATTAGTGCCCTGTGCACAGTGAGGGCAGTGTGCAATACATAACAAATGGAATACAATTATATACAAAATACTTACAAATTTCCATTACAGTCCTTAAGTGGTTAATTTGCTATTCGCTTTTATTTTGTTATTTTTTTGGCTGGAGTTCTGCTTTAAATGTGCATGGTGGGTGTAGTAAGGTTAACAGTATATTTTCAACTATGACTATGCTGAAAAGTGAATTGCGGCAATATGAAACTGGATGAATTTCTTTTTTTTTTTATATAATTTGAAAAAGAAGATTATTATAATGAGTATTATAATTATTTATTAAAATCTTCTAAAATGAAAAACTACATTTTTTAAAAAAAAATCATCATATAATATATAATATAAGATCATATAATTTATAATATTTGAAAATTTTCAGTTGTTGTTGATTGACATATCCGTGTTTGATCGCTGTACATCAGAGGGCTGAATACGCTACACACTGGCTCCCTCTAATGTTGAACACAGAGAATGCTCAACAGTGGCCCGACCAGATCTATTGCATTCCCTCTCAAAAAGGGACCTCAATTAATGGCACAGGTATTGATGGACTTCAAATATGCGCTTGGGGCGAATTCATTTGATCCTCAGGGCAGTAAGAAGTTGTCACATACTTCTGTCGTTGCTCTTTAACCACTTAAAGTGGGGTTCCACCCAAAAAAAAAAAACTACATGAAAAATTAAAAAAAAAAAATACAAAAAAACATTTGGATATTTTTTTTTTTTTACTGACATCTAAATGCCTGTTGCTAGGGGGTCCCCCGTAGTCTGCCTCTTCCAGTGCCTGGGCTCAGCTCTGCTCCCTCCCACTTGTCAATCATCTGGGACCCATTACAGGTCCCAGGTGACTGAGCGGCCAATCACGGCGCGCGGTGCCGCGCGCGCATGTGCAGTGGGTGCCAGGCTGTGAAGCCACAGCCCGTCGCCCACAGTTGCAATGCCGGCGCCGCTGAACGGAGGGGGAGACGATCGGGGCTTCGATCCCCCCGCATCGCTGGACCCAGGGACAGGTAAGTGTCCAATTAAAAGTCAGCAGCTGCAGTATTTGTAGCTGCTGACTTTTAATTTTTTTTTTTTTTTTTTTTACTGGACCTCGGGTGGAACTCCTCTTTAAGGACCAGAAGGATTTGCCCCCTTAATGACCAGGCCATTTTTTTGCAATACGGCACTGCGTCTCTTTAACTGACAATTGTGCGGTCGTGCGACGTTGTACCCAAACAAAATTTATGTCCTTTTTTTCTCCAGAAATAGAATTTTCTTTTGGTGGTATTTGATCATCTCTGCGGTTTTTATTTTTTGTGCTATAATCAAAAAAATACCGACAATTTAAAAAAAAAAACAAACAAACAATATTTTTTACTTTTTGCTGTAATAAATATCCCAAAAAAAAAAAGCAAAAAAAACGAAATTTCTTCATCAGTTTAGGCCAATACGTATTCTTCTACATATTTTTGGCAAAAAAAAATCACAATAAGCGTATATTGATTGGTTTGCGCAAAAGTTATAGTGTCTACAAAATAGGGGATATATTTATGGCATTTTAAATTTTTTTTTTACGAGTAATGGTGGTGATCTACAATTTTTAGCGGGACTGCGATATTGCAGCGGACAGATTGGACACCTTTGACACTTTTTTGGGACCATTGACATTCATACAGGAATCAGTGCTATTAAAATGCACTGATTATTGTATACATGTCACTGGCAGTGAAGGGGTTAACACTAGGGGGTGATCAAGGGGTTAAATGTGTTCCCTCGTGTGTGTTCTAACTGTGGGGGGAGGGGACTGACTAAAGGAGGAGACAGATCGCTGTTCCTAATTACTAGGAACAGCAGATCTGTCTCTCCTCCCCTGTCAGAACGGGGATTTGTGTGTCTACACACACAGATCTCCGTTCTGGCTCTTGTGCCTGCGATCGCGGGTGGCCGAGGGACATTGCGTCCCCCCCCCACCGTGCAGCGGGCGCACGTGCCCGCTATGACTCTTAAAGAAACCGACGTACAGGTACGGTGATTCGCGGGAACGAGCCAACATGCCGCTGTATAATGACGGTGGCTGGTCGTCAAGTGGTTAAGGCTCCATTCACATTTGTGCGACTTCAAAACCGTGCGATTTCCACTGCGACTTTACAGTGCGTCTTGATGCAACTTTGGATGAGTGCAACTTTGGCTTTGACCATGCGGCTGTGTGTGCTCTACAAAGTTGCATGTATATCATTCTGGTGCAACTTTAAGGGTTTACATTGAAGTCCATGGACCTCACGTCGCATGAAATTCAGACCAGAGTAGTGCAGGAACTACTTTTAAGTCACACAGATATGAATGGTACTCATTGGAAAACATGGGGAGCGACTTGTTATGCGACTTTGGGGGTCAAGAGTCGCATGACAAACCGCACAAGTGTGAATGGGGCCTAACGCCTCGTTTACAGTTGTGTTCCACTCTGAAGAGAGATCTGCATTTGCATGGCTCTTCAGAGAGGATTTGGAAGGCGGTGAGGAGGAGGTGCATCGCCTTCTCACCACTTGTCTGAACCCCCTAAATACCGGACTTCAGCTGCGTTCATTGCGTGCCGTTGTGGCGCGGCCCCCTTCCCTTGAATATGCCACCTTTTTCGGGTGGTAGTACCTGCCATATGCGAGATTGGCTATCTTAACAATCAATCAAAATGCACTTCCTGTGTGTGGCACGTCGGGTGATTGGATTGTTGACTAGAGATCACTCATTCTGATCGGAAGGGATTGTTAGGAAAATAAATCGATTGTTTATCAAAGTGCATATGGCCACCATTAAGACCTGATTGGGGAGATTAGGTAGGTCCCCATAATGTAAAGTTAAGGTAAATCTAAGATACCTAAGGCATTTTTCTGCTTTTTACATTGGTGACCTTTTGAATTGTACAAAAACGCTGCAAAATCACAGTAAAAATTGTGGCAAAAATCTGTAAAATCACGCGACTTTCCACCTGAAAATGATACCCTCAGGTGTGAATGCAGCCTCAGGCCCCTTTCACACTTTTGACACTTGTCCTGCGACTTGGGACTGCAAAGTCGCATGATAAGTCCTACTCCCCATGATTTCCAATGAGTACCATTCATATCTGTGCGACTTCAAGTCGCACGACTTCAATGTAGTCCCTGTACTACTTCATAGCTCGCAACTGTCCCTGATTTCGAGGGACTGTCCCTGATTTGGAGCAATGTCCCTCCGGCCCTCTTTACCTCTCATTTGCCCCTCATTTTGGTCTGATCTATATAGTTATATAAAAAAAGCACTTTTTATCTTTCAAAAAGTGTTTCCCAGAGCTAAACCTTCCATCCAAATTCTAAATTGCTGCATTTGTACATTTCAAAATCCAATATAAAGGAATAGTAGTGGAAAAAATAAGTCCTTATGGATTTAAAGAACCTTTTTTTTGGTTTATTCTCCTTTAAGGGGGTGTGCCAGGGGGGGCGTTTATTGCGTTCTCCGGTATTGAATGCATTTATTGCAGAAGCTGAGGTAATCATTTACCTACAATCACATTTTTGTTTTATGATTGGGAGGAGTCGGGTGGAACTATCCCGGGGACTCTATATATGAACTGTGGATTGAATATTACAATATCTTCTGCTAAACATTATAAGAAAATAACCCGAGAATTGGGAAGAATCTCCATAACTGACCCCCACATACTGCCCTACTGATCCTCATTTCCAGGGACTGTCCATCTTCCAGAACCAGATCCTTCTGTCTCTCCTTTTCTATTGGCTGTTCTTCATTTTGAACTGATGTTTAGAACATTATAAAATAAAAGTATTATTTGGAGACCAACTGTATTGGGTCTTTCATCTATCCTATAATTCAGGGGTCTCTAAACATCCTCAACAAAGGGCCCGTTTACTGTCCTTTACCATTTCAGTGGGAGGAATAGGGCCCCATCCATAGGTGTGCACACGGGGTGTGCCGGGTGTGCCTAGGCACACCCTAATCACCCCCTGTTCGTGTAGCTGTATGCCAGCTGTCTCCCGAGTTCTCCTGTGAAATGCTGCAAGAATGTACAGCGCTTTCACATTGAGCAGATCGCCAGGCTTGTAAGAGCCGCTCAGTGCCATAAACTGTCATGTAATGTCCCTGCTTGCAAAGACCATCTGTCAAAACTCGGGGGTGATGTCGGGGGTGGGCGGGGCCAAACAGCTATCATACACCAGCCAATGGGATAGGGGCTGGGCGGGCCACTCCGTATGCGTGACCCCGCCCCTTTTAAAGCAGTTCAACCATTGGCTGGTGTTTGAAAGCGAGGCCACATACACAGTGAAACTTCCCTTCTTCTCTATCAGTGCCAATCAATGCCACTTGTCAGTGCCAATCAGTATCATCCAATGCCACCTATCAGTGCCACCTGTCAGTGCCAATCAGTGCCAACCAATGCCACTTATCAGTGCTAATCAGTGCCATCTGTCAGTGCCAGTGCCACCTGTCAGTGCCAATCAATGCCACCTATCAGTGCCAATCAGTGTCACCTGTCAGTGATAATCAGTGCCACCTATCAGTGCCAACTAATGCTACCTATCAGTGCCAATCAGTGCCACCTGTCAGTACCAATCAGTGCCAACCAATGCCACCTGTCAGTGCCAATCAGTGCTGCCAATCAGTGCCAGCCAATGCCACCTATCAGTACCAATTAGTGCTTCCAATCAGTGCTGCCAATCAGTGCCAGCCAATGCCACCTATCATTGCCAATCAGTGCCTATCAGAGCTGTCTATCAGTGCCTATCAGTGTTGCCTATCAGTGCGGCCTATCAGTGCCAACCAATGCCACCAATCAGTGCCCATCAGTGCTGCCTATCAGTGCTGCTAATCAGTACTGCCTATCAGTGCCAACCAATGCCACCTATCAGTGCTGCCTATCAGTGCAAATCAGTGCTTCCACTCAGTGCCACCTATCAGTGCCAATCAGTGCCCATCAGTGCTGCCTATCAGTGCTGCCTATCAGTGTCCATCAATGCTGCCGTTCAGTGTTGCCTGTCAGTGCCAATCAGTGCTCATCAGTGCTGCCTATTGGTGCTGCCTATCAGTGCCCATCCTTGCTGCCTATCAGTGCTGCCCATCAGTGCTGTCAATCAGTGCCAATAAACGCTGCCTATCAGTGCCAACCAGTGCTGCCCATCAGTGCCAATCAGTGCTGCCTATCAGTGCTTCCCATTAGTGCCAATCAGTGCCATCTATCAGCGCCACTAAGCAGTGCCTATCAGTAGCCATCAGTGCTGCCAATCAGTGGTACCTATCAGTGGCCATCAGTGCTGCCAATCAGTGTCACCTATCAGTGCCAATCAGTGCCCATCAGTGCTGCCTATCAGTCCCCATGAGTGCTGCCAATCAGTGCCCATCAGTGCACTGATTGCAGGGATGGGGAGATGAACTCAGCAAACAGGCACATTGTCCAATAGGGGTCGGCCTGGTGGGGCACAACTGAAATCTGTTGATGTTTTATTAATGCCACATGCCAATATTTAGTATAATAGGTAATCAATCACCGCACTACTATTTACTGTGATCTCTGTACATTGCAGGGATTGTAACAAACTTTGTTGCAGATTCCGACCTTTTGTTATTCTGAAGAAAGAGTTGTTTGTTTGTCTGTGTCCATGTGCAAAGTGAATGTGACTGGGAGTAACTTTATAATTATCAATCAGCTGATGCACTTGCAGGTGAGGAAGAGGGAAGGGAGAGGAGAGGAGAAGGAGAGGGAGAGGGAAGGAGAGGAGAGGAGGAGAGGGAGAGAAGAGGCAGAGAAGAGGGAGAGGAGAGGGAGAGTAGAGGAGGAGAGGAAGAGGGAGAGAAGAGGGAGAGGGAGAGGAAGAAAAGAGGGAGAGGAGAGGGGGAGAGGGAAGGGAGAGGAGGGAGAGGTAAGGGAGAGTAGAGGTAAGGGAGAGGGAAGGAGAGAGAAGAGAGAGGAGAGGGAGAGGAAAGGGAGAAGGGGAGAGGGAAGGGAGAGAGAGAGAGAAGAGGAGAGGGAATGGAGAGGGAAGGAAGAGGGGAGGAGACGGAAGGGAAAGAAGAGGAAAGGGAGAGGGAGAGGAAAGGGAGAAGAGAGGGGAGAGGAGAGGAGCGGAGAGGAGGGTGATGTAAGAGAGAGGGGAGGGAAGGGAGAGGGGAGGGAGAGAAAAGGGAGAAGAGAAGAGAGGGAAGGAAGAGGGAGATGAGAGAGAAGGGAGAAGGAGAGGAGAGGAGGGGAGAGGGGAGGAGAGGGAAGGAAGAGGGGAGGAGAGGGAAGGGAGAGAAGAGGAAAGGGAGAAGAGAGGGAGAGGAAAGGGAGAAGAGAGGGAGAGGAGAGGGGGAGGAAAGGGAGAAGAGAGGGATAGGAAAGGTAGGGGAGAGGAAATGAGAGGGGAGGAGAGGGAGAGGAGAGGGAGAGGAAGGGTGAGATGAGAAGAGCAAAAATTACACCCCAAGGAGAGGTAGAGGAGAAGAGGAGAGGGAGAGCAGAGGAGAGGAAAGGGGAGAGGAGAGGGACAGGAGAAGAGGGGGAGAAGGAGAGAGGAGAGGGAGAGGAGGGGATAGAGGGAGGAGAGGATAGAAAGAGCAGAGGAGAGGGTGAGGAAAGAAGAGGAGAGGAGAAGAGAAGAGAGTGAGAAGGAGAAGAGGGGAGGGGAGGAGGGAAGTGGATAGAGAGAGGGAGTGGAGAGGACAGGGGAGGGAGAGGGAGAGGAGAGTGAGAAGGAGAGTATAGAGAGAGGAAAGGAGAGGGAGAGGAGGCCAGAGGAGGGGAGAGGAGAAGAGGGGGAGAAGGAGAGAGGAGAGGGGAGAGGGGAGAGGGAGAGAGGAGGGGATAGAGGGAGGAGAGGATAGAAAGAGCAGAGGAGAGGGTGAGGAAAAAAGAGGAGAGGGAGAGGAGAAGAGAAGAGAGTGAGAAGGAGAAGAGGGGAGGGGAGGAGGGAAGTGGATAGAGAGAGGGGGTGGAGAGGACAGGGGAGGGAGAGGAAGAGGAGAGTGAGAAGGAGAGTATAGAGAGAGGAAAGGAGAGGGAGAGGAGGCCAGAGGAGGGGAGAGGAGAGGATAGAGAGAGGAGAGGAAAGGAGAGGGAGGAGGGGGAGAGGAGAATAGAGGGAGAGGAGAGAAGGTGATAGAGGGGGTGAGGAAGAGGAGGGAAGAGGAGAGGAATAGAAGAAAGGAGGAGAGGGAGAGAAGAGAGGGGGAGGGAAGAGAAAAGGAAAGGTAATTTTGAATAACATTCAAGCACAATATGACTTGTGTAGCAATTGTATATTATAATTCTTTCTTTTTATTATCCCTTTAGGCAAATGTTTGCATACAGCTGGTGGAGAATGCTGACTTGCAGGATCAATATTCTGTACAATGATCGCACTTTGCTCCAGATATATGATACTTTAACGTTTGGCAGAGAGGTTTGGCAGAGAGGTTTGGGCCCAGTCCCCTCCCCGGGGAAGAACGTATCAGAAGAGGGATCAGAATTGAATAGCGCTGTGTATGGGACTGGGTTCAGCCACAACGACTTCCTTGCCTGAACGACACCGCAGTGCTCACTCCCCGGACAGGAAGTTCATCGGAGTGATTCAGCCTGCGAGCTCGGGAGGTGGGTCTATCCAGGGTGGTTCGAAAACAGCCGGAGAGACGAAGCACACAGTGGGCCCAGCACAGCTCTTTCTGATTGGCTGCAGGCAAGTAAAATGACATTTCAGGGACAGGCTGGAAACAGAGCTGGGTCGGCTGTTTCATGCAGACACTTGGATCTCTGCCAGCTCTCCGGGGGTGAAGGGGGGCTTCTGAGCACCAGTAATCCCCCTAAATGCCGAAAGCTGACTACACACCTTACAATCTGATTGTATGTTCTCTTAGATTTAGCTTTAACGGATTAAAAAAAAAAAAAAATCTCACAATCCAGAGGTGAGAAAACATTGACAGACACTGGGCCGGATCGGAGCTGTCGTTTAATGCCGACCTTTCACCTTTTATATAACTTTAACCCAGTGGTTGTCAACTTATGAGCTAAAGAGATGTGACCCCTGACATCACCAAAGGGCCACACATAATATTCAGTATATGGAGAGGAGTGTCAGAGACTGCAGATCTAATAGAGGAGATGAGGATCAGAGAGTGAGGACAGGATACAATGTTGGTGAGGAGATGCTGCAGAAGACAATACGAAGGTGAGAAGATGTTACATGAGGACAGTAGAGATCAATGCTGTTACCCCCAATCAGTGTCCCTAATACAGACTGATGAGGTCCAAGGGCCACACATCTTATACAAGGGCCACAGGTTGAGCTTGGGGGCTTTAAATTATTACACTCCTACCCCCCCCCCCCCCCCCGCATATCAGATAAATCTTAGTATTTCACCTTAGTTATAGCTTTAAGGGCTCATCCACATTGATGGTTTAAAGATGGTAAAACCCCACAGTTGAGCCTTGTTATTGCCCCCACCCCCACCCAACTGCAGAGGCAGCGGCCAGGGGTACACCCATACTGCAGGTACTATGCCCCCCGTAGCGCCTGCCGAGTGCAACTTATTCAAGGCTATAGGGCTTCTCTGCAAGCGCCCCACAACCACATGCAATGCACACGGTTGTGGCGGGCTAGTGTAGGGATCAAGGGGTTAAAGCAGGTGTTGAGAGGCAATACAACACCTTCTGGCTGCCTGTTTGCTCTCTGAAGAGTGGTCCAAGCGCGGATTACTCTTCAGAGACCAAAACAAGTGTGAAGGAGCCCTAACTCACTGCACTTCTACCCCCTTCATGTTGAATTTGAACCATTTTTTTTTTTTTTTCTTCGAAATGCCATTTTGAAGCTCTTCCACTGTCCTCCTTCCTCCTTTGCTTGAGTGAGTGGATGAAAAATGTATTTTATTTTATTTAGCCTTTAGTCACAGCGCCCTGCTGCACTGCCCACCTATGGCCTAATGATTGGGGGTTCTCCTTACACCCTATAGAAGCCGACCTAACTCCTGGAACTGAGACCTACTGTCTCCTGGCTATGTCCTCTGACCCCTCGATGAGACCCTCTGTCTCTTGGCTTCTGGCTGGGCCCTCTGACCCCAGGTGAGACGTTCTGTCTCTTGGCTTCTGGCTGGGCCCTCTGACCCCAGGTGAGACGTTCTGTCTCTTGGCTTCTGGCTGGGCCCTCTGACCCCAGGTGAGACGTTCTGTCTCTTGGCTTCTGGCTGGGCCCTCTGACCCCAGGTGAGACGTTCTGTCTCTTGGCTTCTGGTTGGGCCCTCTGACCCCAGGTGAGACATTCTGTCTCCTGGCTTCTGACTGGGCCCTCTGACCCCTTGATGAGACCCTCTGTCTCTTGGCTTCTGGCTGGTCCCTCTGACCCCAGGTGAGACGTTCTGTCTCTTAGCTTCTGGCTGGTCCCTCTGACCCCAGGTGAGACGTTCTGTCTCTTGGCTTCTGGCTGGTCCCTCTGACTCCTTGACAAGACCCTCTGTCACTTGGCTTCTGGCTGGGCCCTCTGACCCCTAGATGAGACCCTCTGTCTCTTGGCTTTTGGTTGGGCCCTCTGACCCTTCGATGAGATCCTGCAAGACAAAGGCATAATGAGCTAGTATGCATAGCATACTAGCTCATTATGTAATACTCACCTGAGATCGAAGCCCTCGCTGCGGTGCCCATACACAGCACCGGCCTGCGACATTTCTCCCCAGAGTTACTTCCGGGTATCGCGGCTCCAGCGCTGTGATTGGCCAGAGCCGCGATTACGTCACTCCCGCGCAGGAGCATGGGAGCTGCCGCTAACAGCACACTCACTGAAGCAAACGGCACGTACCAGCCGTTTGCTTCAGTGCGCGTGTGCCGATGACGTCGGCACATGCAGATACAGATACAGATGCACGGTTTAGGAGATGTCCGGGGTAGCTACAGCTAAGCCTTATTATAGGCTTACCTGTAGTCAAAAGTCATCTGTTATGTCGCGTAAACACGACCGCGCATGCGCGGGAGTGACGTAATCGCGGCTTCGGCCAATCACAGTGCCAGAGCCAAGATACCCGGAAGTAATTCAGATACACCTGAATCTCCTTATAATGAAAATTTTTGTCCAAATTTCGATTCGTAATGAAACAAATCATACATGTCTAATAGCTAGTGGGTACTGCAAGTTCTAAACATTCATTATATTTTTTATAAAAGTATGTTGAGGGCTCAGATGAGCTCCTCGTCTTTTATATAGAACTTTACACAAAAAATAACACAAAGCTGTAAAGAAGGCCGAGATCACTTTTATAGTTGTGTTATAATTCTTATTTTTTTAGTACTCTTTTGTTCTTATCTCGTTAAATATTCTTTTTTTTGGCTCTGCATGTTTTTTTCATGATTCCATCTGTCTGCACATCCACAATAAAGGGAGCTCATGAATAACACATAAACTACACCTACATGGACTAGATAGAGTTACCTTTCCAATATATGACCATATCCTGATAGACGATCCCCGGGTCCATTCTCTCTCTTCTTCTCTCTGGTGCCCAGGAGTCGGGTCAGGTACGTCCTTTTTCTTATTTCATACTCGCCAAGCTACCCCGGCCAGCCCCGTGACAAGGTCACTTCTTACAATTCATATCTAGCTCCATTTTGCGGCATATTTAGTATATATTGCAGATAAATGTCTATGGCTGGTCCTCATGCTAGCTACAAGGCTGCTGTCTCCTTTACTATTTCTTCTCCTTATTGTTTCTTTTTTGTGTTTAGTTTTCTTTTTTTTTCTTTTTTTTTTGTATGTACGTTTTTTTTTTTTGGAAAACCGACAAAACATTTAATAAAAACTCTCTGGGCCCGTTCACACCCCATTCAGTGCAGGCCTTTTCTTTCTGCATCCAAAAAAGCTATGAAAAGTAGGTGATATCTGGGTTCCAATGGCATAGTTCACACCAGTGCAGTGCATTTTGGTACTTTTCAGTTCCAGAAAAAAAAAGTACAACATGCTGTTTTTTTTTCCCTGAACAGAACTGTACTGGAATGCGGTAAAAAGCATCCAAAAAAGGCGTTAAAAATGCAAATGCAGAACTGCATCCGGAACGGATCTGGAGGATGTTTTTGTGATATGAACGGGCACTTTGATCAAAAAGAAAAAAAAAAATGCACTGGGTGGACGAGGGGAAATGACCTTTAACCACTTAAGGACCGCCCCATAGCAGATACACTGCTACAGGGCAGCCCTCCTGTGCAAAATGACGTGTATATACATATATATACGTGATTCTGCACTTCCTCCTAAGGGGCGCACGCGCGTGCTGCTAGCAGCCTGCTTCTGTGTATTCACAACAAAAGATGATCTGCGGGCGATGGTTAATGGATGTCCACCGGCACCCCCTGATAGTCGGGCAGAGACACAGAATGGAGCTCTGCCTATGTAAACAGGGCAGAGCTCCGTTCTAACGGGGGGGGTGGGGGGGATGGATTTATTCAGGGAATAAAATCCATCCCTTCCCTTAGTAAAAGCACCTCATACAGTACACTAAAGCACTGGTTGGGCACACAGTTAACCCTTTGATCGCCCTAGATGTTTAACCCCTTCCCAGCCAGTGTCATTAGTACAGTGACAGTGTATATTTTTAGCAGTGATCACTGTATTGGCGTCACTGGTTCCCACAAAATGTCAAAAGTGTCAGTTAGTGTCAGACTGTCCCGCTATAAGTTGCTGATCTCCTACATTACTAGTATAAAAATACATAAATAAATAAAAATTCCAGTATTTATCCCATAGTTTGTAGACGCTATAACTTTTGCGCAAAGCAATCAATATTTTTACTTTTGCGCAATACTTTTGCGCAAAGCAATCACCCCCGTCAAATCATTCCCCGCATCTATCACCTTTTGTACCACCACCCTCTCCCTTTAGAATGTAAACTCTACGAGTCGGGCCCTCCTGTCCCTTCTGTATTGAACTGTAATTGTAATTGTGCTGCCCTCCCTTCCACATTGTAAAGCGCTGCGTAAACTGTTGGCACTATATAAATCTTGAATAATAATAATAATAATATACGCTTATTGGATTTTTTTTTGCCAAAAATATGTAGCAGAATACATATTGCCCTAAATTTATGAAGAAATTTGATTTTTTTTAATGTTTGTATTGGATATGCTTTATAGCAGAAAGTAAAAAGATTTTTTTTTTTTTAATTGTTACTCTTTTTTTGTTTATAGCGTGAAAAAAAATATATATATTCACAGAGGTGATCAAATACCACCAAATGAAAGCTCTATTTGTGGGGGGAAAAAAAGGACATCAATTTTATTTGGGTACAGCGTCGCACAACCGCGCAATTGTCAGTTAAAATAACACAGTGCCGTATCGCAAAAAAAATAAATAAATGGCCTGGTCATGAAAGGGGGGGTAAATCTTCTAGAGGTCAAGTGGTTTAAAGACCTGCAGGAATCCTTCGGACTCATGCAACACACTGAAAAATTCTACCATATACAATTGACCCGATGAGAAGATACATCTGCTACTAATACTAATCATTTACATCAACAAGTTGATTGCAAAATAGTAATTCTTTTTGTATTATCTTTTATTTCTGCAGGTAATACTGAGTGTTGACTTTACTCTTCCCAATTATGGTGCGTATATTAATATATATATATATATATATATATATATATATATATATATATATATATATATATACGGGTGGTCTGGAAATGAAATATATCTATGTATTGTGGGGTTTTTTTTTGTTTTTTTTTCTTACATACTAAATAACGGTTATAAATTAACTGATAGCTTTCAACACAATAGATTAAGAAATAACAGATCAAAGTAAAACATTGTAGGTATCTAATATTATCATAAGCAAATGCAAAAAAATCTGGAGACTATTTGGGTTTCCTATGGTTTCGGTAGCTCAATCCTAGCAGGTACCTAAAATGTTGTCTATAATATATTATGACATACTGCATGGGTGATACAAGTTAGCTTGCTGTCCATGTTACATAGTTTCATAGTTAGTAAGGTTTAATAAAGACACCAGTCCATCCAGTTCAACCTGTGTCCGTATGGGTGTTTTTTGTATGTTTTTTTTTTTTTTTTTAAGAAGTACAGCCAAAGCTCGTTTGGCTGTACTTCTCCTGTGGATCACAGGAGTGCAATTTGTTCTACACTCCTGAGACCTGATTTCAGCTGACAGCGAACTAAAGCCCGCTGACGGCTGCCGTCACAGAGCCTGTCCAGGCTGGGGAGAGATCGTGACCATATGGCCAGGATCTACACAGGAGCTTGGACCGGCACCTGGCTCAACCTCTCACTGAGCCGCTAAGAGCCGGAGCCAACGGCTCCCACCCCCCTCAACAGCCCAGCGCTCCAGTGAGTTCCCTTCCACATAACATAAAATAAACAGTGGCAAGAAAGGTAGGCTTAATGCCCAGCTGCCACACATATGCGTCCACGGCGACATGAGGTTTGGGTGCTGATAGCGCACTACCAGCACATTGACCACGCTCACCAACAGCTCTTAGTGAAGCAGTGCCGGGACAAGGTCATCTAGAGCCCAGGGCGACCATGCCATATTGTGCCCCCCCTCCAAGATGTATGAGCACTATGTGTCAGCAAAAATCCTGTCCTCCCCCCAAAAAAACAACCATTATTCTGCATGCTCACCCCCAAGCATAAATTCCCCCTCCTCCCAGCACAAATTTTTGCCCCTTATCCTCCCCCGGTCAAATCCTCTATATTCCCATTTGCCCCATCACAAATCCACCCCCCCTCACAAAAAATAAATAAAAATCACCCCCCCCCCCCCCAAGCACAAATCCTCTTCTCACTCCAAATCCCCTGCTTCCAGTAACAAATTCCCCTCCCCTAATCTTTATCCTAGCACAAATCCCCCCCAACAAATGACCCCCTCCTAGCTCAAATACCCTCCAATCCAATCCCCCCCCTCAAAAAAAATATTTCCCCTCTACCATTATACTTTTATAGCACAAGCCCCCCAAATCCCCCCTCCTAGCACAAATCCTCTTCCCCATCCCCCTTGGCAAGACAAATCACCACTCCTAGCACACCTCCCCAAATTTGCCCTCCTAGAACAATTCTTATCCTCTGCTGACCCTTAAATTCCCCCCTCCCAACACAAACCCCCCCCCCAATCTCCTTGTGGTGCCCCTCCACAGCTCACATGATGCCACAGTGCCCAGGGCAGCTGCCCCTCCTGCCTACCCCTTGTCCGGGCCCTGTGGTGAAGCCTTTGGATGGGGAGCCAGAGAGATCTGACTGGCTGTGAGAGCCAATCACAGCGGTTTCATGATACAGAAGCTGTGCTGACTCCCAGGTTTTCCCAGGTAAAGGACACTAAAAGGGTGATAAGGGTTTCATTTTGCACTTTTGGGCTGGAACCGGAGAACATAATAACTAATAATAACCACCATCTACTTTCCAGTTTTCTCAGTCTGATTTGTTTTTCTATTATCAGGCTGCTATGTCGGGGAAGACTGTTGAGGTTGAAGGCTCAGAAGGAAGTCCTGGTGAAGATGTGCGATTGCCTTATCCTAAAGCATCTGTGAATCTGCCTTATCCTGAAACATCTGTGAATCTGCCTTATCCTGAAACATCTATGAATCTGCCTTATCCTGAAACATCTGTGAGTCTGCACTTCAAAATGGTTCACTACATAAATAAAATGGGAAAGGTTTAGGTGTTTCCTTCCAGCTATTGGATAGGTAGAACCAAGAGTCAGGAGACTTGATGTATGAATGTGTTCTTTCCAAGGTGTGAAGTTCGAAGTAGCCTCCAGTCATCTGTGAGTCCAAACATACGGGCTTGTGTACAGGTCTGCACATCAAAATGGTTCAGTATACAAGTTTAATTTTAGGGTTAGGGGTTTCCTTCCAACTATTGGATAGGAAGAACCAGGAGGCAAGAGGCCCAATGTATCAATGTGTTCTTCGCATGATGTGGAGTTCCGAATAAATCGGCCTTTAGTCCCATTCAAACCAGTCCTGATAGTTGGAAACCAGTAGTGGTGGGAAAACAATTCCAGTACTTTGTAGGAGCACTTTGATGCATCCAAACCTAGTGGAAATCTTGCCCTATAGGCATCATCCTAAAAAGGGAATGCTATGAACATCTGTCTTTCTTATGAAACATCTATGTTCTGCAGACAGGGCCGTCTTTAAGGCAGGGCAAAAGGGGCAGCTGCCCTGGGCCCTGTCATGGTTGTGGGGCCCAAAGCAGCTGCCTCATACTTGCCAGCTATCCTGGTTTAAATTTCCTTGTCCCTTGAAGGGACACCTGTGCTGTGTCCTGATATCTCAGTGTGAAGTTCTGTACTAATGCAGCCCAGCCTTATTGCCTTGTACTTACCTGCAGACCCCATGTTTACATGTAAATAATCGTGATTGATATGTAAATTGGGGCAGTGTGGGGTGTGCAGAGGTAGGCGAGAAGGAATTACAGTTTGGAGTGCACAGGTGAGCAGAGAGGGGATGTATAGAAGTAAGGAAGGTGGGCGCAAAGATGAGCAGAGGAGGCAGGCAGAGTTAAAGGAAAGGGGGGGGGTTGGAGTGGAGAGGATAGGGAAGGTTTGGGGTGCAGAGGTTAGCAGGGGTTTTAGGATGCAAAGGTGTATTGACATGGTAGATAAAGATGTAGGTCGCATGTGGGGCAGCCTATTCACTTCAATGGGCTGCTCTATGCAATAGAAATGCAGAAAAAAGTCCCTGACCAAAAGGTAAAGGGCAGCACATTTCTGTGGTCTCAGGAAAGCGATTTTGCATGTGTTCTCAACACACACAAATGTGAATGCAGGCTAAAGGTCTCAGTTACATTGGTGATCAGTGTAAATCTTCTCATTACATTGGTGGTTACTGTGAATGCTCCTGTTACATTAGTGGTCAGTGTAAATCCCCATTACATTAGTGGTCAGTGTAAATCCCCATTACATTAGTGGTCAGTGTAAATCCCCATTACATTAGTGGTTAGTGTAAATCCCCATTACATTAGTGGTTACTGTAAATCCCCATTACATTAGTGGTTAGTGTAAATCCCCATTACATTAGTGGTTACTGTAAATCCCCATTACATTAGTGGTTAGTGTAAATCCCCATTACATTAGTGGTTAGTGTAAATCCCCATTACATTAGTGGTCAGTGTAAATCCCCATTACATTAGTGGTCAGTGTAAGTCCCCATTACATTGGTGGTCAGTGCAAAAACCCCATTACATTGGTGGCCAGTGTAGAAACTCCTCTTTATATTGGTAGTCGATAAAAAAATCCTAACTTGCATTTGTGGTCAGTTTAGAATCCTCCCCTACATTGCTGGTCTATGTAGAAGCCCCCTTTAAATTGGTGGTCAGCGTAAATTTCCAGTTACAATGGTGGTGAGTGTAAATCTCCCCTTACATTGGTGGCCAGTGTAGAAATGCCCCTTTATTGGTTGTTGGTGTAAAATCTCCCATTACATTGGTTGTCAGTGTACATACTGCATTACATTGGTGATCAGTGTACATTTCCCTTTACATTGGTGGTAAGTGCAGAATTGCCCTTACACTGGTGGTCAGTGTAAATCCCCCCTTTACATTGGTGGTCAGTGTAAATCCCCCCCTAACATTGGTGGTCAGTGTAAATCCCCCTTTACATTGGTGGTCAGTGTAAATCCTTCTTTACATTGGTGGTCAGTGTAAATCCCCCTATACATTGGTGGTCAGTGTAAATCCCCCTTTACATTGGTGGTCAGTGTAAATCTCCCCTAACATTGGTGGTCAGTGTAAATCCTCCTTTACATTGGTGGTCAGTGTAAATCCCCCTTTACATTGGTGGCCAGTGTAAATCCCCCTTTTACATTGGTGGTCAAACTTACATACCTGTTTATACCTTGTGTTTGCTTTGCTTAGCTTCAAAAATGATACCCCGTGTTGCTTTAGTGGTGTTTCGAAGCATCTTCAAAGCCTTCATAGAACTCTATGATAAAGTTCGCTTGAAGCACCTGCGGCTTTTGAGGTTGAGGTTTGAGGCTTTAATTCAGCTTTAGCTTTGCTTTGTTTTGGAGAAATTGCAGGTATGAGATATCCACACACAAACAGGGCATCTGTCAAGCATCAACAAAGCTTCAAAAGAGCATCACCGACGATTTACCGACGCATCACCGACGCTTTACCGACGCATCACCGACGCTTTACCGACGCATCACTGACGCTTTACCGACGCATCACCGACGCTTTACCGACGCTTTACCGACGCATCACCGACGCTTCATCAAAGCATCACTAAAGCATCAAAAACACATAATTAAAGCATGTTGAAGTGGTAGGCGCTTTAATGTATGTTGATGCCAAAGCAAGCGTAAATGAGCCCTTACAGTGCAGAGGCCAGATGGAATTCTAAAAGGTGTGTACAACATCCATTATGAATTCCCACGTTATGTTTTGCACAGAAAATACCATTGGAGCACTGTGAAGATACGTTATGAGTTGTTTGCTCAAACACTGTGAAGATACTTCAGATACTTCAGATACTTCAGAAGCACTTCATTGGTACACCATGAAGATACAAGAACACTTTAATGATGCATTGTGAAGATTATTTAAGAGCACTTTGTTGAAGCACTGTGAGGATACTTTAGGAGCACTTTACTTAAGATACTGTAAGAGCACTTTATTGACAACACCGTGAAGATCTGATCAGAATGAAACAGAGGTAAGAAGCAGGCAACTAGCATTTTTAGACGGAGGTCAGCAATGGCAGTCCATTACAGGCTTACTTTAGGGCACAGCTGATCCCTGCACATTGTCCCGCTTTTATAAATAAAAAAAGGATATTTCAGTTTTATTTTTCTCAAATTTGCTGTTCTCAAAGAATTTCCTTTGCAATCTCTTGCAGGCCCTTCCAGATGTGGGAAAAATAATGAAAGACTTGGGCATTGAATCCACTATTCCAAAAGAAATTCCAGAAGGCAGTCCAGTAAGTATCCCAAAATGTGAAACTTATTTCTCCCTAATTCTCCCTTCTCCCTGATAGTCCCGACCAGATCCTCAGTGAGATCCCTTAATCAGTTCCAGCAAGTTTCAGCAGAACATGCCCCTCAGCTCTTAACATAGCTGGGACCTCGATGAGCACATGTAGAAGTGCAGCTGGACTGCCCAGAATGTCAGCAGCCCCTCCAGGCTGGGAACTTCTCCTCCTGGACAAGAACAGGGCTACCTCAGGCCCCAGACTATTTATGCACTCCGTGGCCACCTACTGGGCATCCTCCATCAGGGACTGGCTGAGACAACATAAATATTCAGGCTGTGGATCTGCCTCTTCCCACTACATTCTAGAATTCTCTAGAAGGCAGGGGAAAGCAGTCGAACCCCCAGCCAGTGAAGCCTAGAACAGTCCAAAACAATCACAATCTGCTCCACTGATTACAGGGGAGCCAAAAAAACTAAAATGACCAATCTAGGAGAGTGCTATAAACCTATAAAGAAATACTAGATGGTGATTTTAGTAAACCAAAGGATAGGTCTTTATAAAGCTGACTGCAAGGAAGACCTACCACATCTCTGAATCTGAGATTGGAGAGAGGAGGAGGATAGGCACATATCCCGCAGTAGGTCAAAGTCCTTAATAGGCTGTAGTGATGTAGAATAAGGCCCCATTCACACTAGCGCGTTTTTTGATGCATTTTGCATTTTGCAGAAATGCACGGGAATTTTTTAACATGGGTTCCTATGGAACATGTTCACATCAATGCTTTTTTGTATCTCCGCGTTTTTGGAAAGGGTCGGGGACTTTTTCTCATGCAAAATGCAGCGTTTTGCATGTAATGGTTTTCAATGGACAAGCATCAAAAACGCAAGTGCACCTTTTTTGCAGCGTTTTTGGTGCGTTTTTGGTGCGTTTTTGCCGTTTTTTTTTTTTTTTTTTTATTTTTATTTTTTTTTGTAATTTTTTTGTAAGACTGTAAAAAAAAATGAAAAAAAAAAAAAAAAAAAAACGCAAAACGCAAATCGCGGCAAAAACGCAGCAAAAACGCCGCTAAAACGCGGCAAAAACGCGGCTCAAAAACGCGGCAAGCATGAAAAAAAAAACTCCAAAAACGCTCAAAAGCAACATGCATAGGTGTGAATCGAGCCTTAGGGTTCTCTAATATTGGAGAAAAATTAAAGGGAGAACCTGACTGGCCCAAAGAACTGTTAACTCTTCATTCCATTTTTAAAGTACACCTTCATTTCGCCCATTCCAGGTAAGTTCCTTTCTTTGATAGCACTTCCCCCATTCTGCTGATATCTACCAGCATTTCCCCTTTGTGTTACCGCCTTACCTCCCAATATCTTCCGAATGATTTTCTTTACTCTTTACCAGACTGATGCGTCAGTAAAGCCTGGTGGACTTGGCTTTGAAGGCTTTTTTGGAAGACCCGGTGAAGATGTGGGATTTCCTTGCTGTGAAACATCAGTAAGTCCAAATGTATTGCATTGAACTTGGCTCCACACATCAAGATGGCATAAAGGCTCAATGCAGGGGAGGACTGGGCTGAGGGTCAGGTAGGCATTTGCCCCCCAGATCAGTTTAAATTGCACAGTATATGTTGGGTTGGTGGCTCTGGGTGGGAACATCCAGTTTCAGATGGACTGAACCTTTAAATTAACTTTTGTATAAAGTGTTCCAGTAGATCTAAAGCTAATGAAGGAAGGTATCTTAATTAGGTCAAGCACTTGCTTCAGTAAAGCCTCACTGCCTGTACCTTTGGATGCCACCCTGAAGTTTGGGGGGAACAGGAATGGGCTAAAACTAGACATAATGGCCAAATAAAAATGTCTATGCTGCTATTTTTTGTCTATCTTCTAGAACTTTGTATCATTTTATTTCAGGGGGAGTTTCCAAATGTGGATAAAATCATGAAAGATTTAAGTATCGAGTCACCTAGCTGTCAGAAACCTCCAGCAAACATGCCGGTAAGTTCTGTACACTGAAGTCATTCAGGCAAGGCCTTATGTAGCCATCAGGCAGCGCTAGACAAATCTGAATGGAGATGCACCCTTGTACAAGCTCCGCCCCTTGTGTCATGTGATCACACCTTGTAAACTTTAGACGTCAGCGAGCCTGAGATTCCCGGAGGGCAGGGACCAAGAGGTGGCAATAAAAAGAGTGAAGAATGTAGGGATAGCAATGGCGTGGTTCAGTAATGGCAGGCCTGCATGGGATTACATTATAGTAGTATGATCCTCTACACCAGGGGTCTCCAAACTATGCCCCTACAGTTGTTCAGGAACTCCAATTCCCATCATGCCCAGTCATGTCTGTGAATCTCAGAGTTTTTTACAATGCCTCATGGGACGTGTAGTTCCGCAACACCTGGAGGGCCGTAGTTTGGAGATCCCTGCTCTACACAAAAAAACTCTGACTTGACAATAGGTGGGGAAAAAAATGCAGTTTTTATAACTATAATAACTATATAATATATATATAATAACTATATAATAACTATAACTTCATATAATAACTATATAATAACTTTATAACTTATAACACAGACCATAATCTGGCAAACATCACATATGGACAACAAACAAGCAATCTCCACAAGACACAGGGTAACAAATGGGCAATTGTGACAATATGTGGGCCACAAATGGGCAATTGTGACAATATGTGGGCCACAAATGGGCAATTGTGACAATATGTGGGCCACAAATGGGCAATTGTGACAATATGTGGGCCACAAATGGGCAATTGTGACAATATGTGGGCCACAAATGGGCAATTGTGACAATATGATCACATGTTGACCCCAACGCGTTTCACTTATAACATTAATCTTTATCAGGGGTAGAGCACAAGATTCTCTGTAAGGTAATAACAGACATTTAAATAGTGAAATATATAATTGGCACTCCCGCCAAACACATTTTGCGTTAAGTTTGCTCTGTTTATTATCTAAAGGTCCTAAGTTTATGATTGTTTGAAAAGGAGCGCTACTTGAGGGTGCTCGATTCTCATTCCTGTTTTTGTCACTTGTGCTTTATACAACATTGATACTTCAATAAAAATATTGAAAATTAAACAGTGAAATATAGAAAAAAAATTATATTTCACAATTTAAATCACTATATTTATATTACAGAGAGTTTACATTACAGAGAATGTACTGCTCTACCCCTAATGAAGACTATTGTTTTAAGTGTAACGAGTTGGGATCTAGATGTGGTCATCTGTCAACTATGTGACATATTGGTCTATCACATAAAATACCAATAAAACATATTTACAGTATGTGTTTGGTTGTAACATGACAAAATGTGAAAAATTACAAGGGGTATGAATACTTTTTCAAGGCACCGTAATATCTTTGCAACTCCTACAATACAATAGGCAGCAAAGGGACAGCCACTGCAATGCTTGGGGGGAAAAACAGGCAATTGTTATAGTACATAGGCAACCAATGGGAATCCATCAAAATACATAGGCAAAAAATGGGTAATCACTGCAATATGCAGGCAACAATCCAACAGTCTGCAGTGCCAACTTTCTGCTCCGACTTCTGAAGACGGCGATCCGTCCAATCAGTGGCTGAGCTGGAGAGGAAACTTCTGGAAGACTCAGTAATCCAGCTGTGTAAAAGCCGGGGAGTTCCCAGCTATGCATGTGTTTATTCTAATATAAAACAATGCTAGTACTGCCTTGCTTCATGCTGATAGCATATTCTGCCTTCCGTTTCCTGAGTGTGCACAACAGAATCAAAAATCAGATCCCCGTAGGTAAACACAGATAGATGCTCCCTTTTTTTTGTACATCAAGTGAAGGGAACAGACTGCACACCTCTGGTCTACTGGGCCCCCTGTTAGGAGGTAGGAGGTGAAATGTTAATACAAGTTGAAGATCAGATAATGAAATATCATTGGATATTGAGAATTACCATATTTTTGTCTCTCTTTTGTCACAGGCGGCACCCAATGTTTTGGACTCTCCCCCCCAATGCTTGTTTGGTGAGTACCACATTTTGGATACAGCTAGAAAAACTATCCACAGTAGACATGTGCAATTCGTTTAGTTCCAAATTCGTTTTTTTAACAAATTTTGACAAATTCGTTAATTCCGAATTTTCGACGAATGAAACGAAAATGAAAACTAACAAATTTTTTGTCAGTGCACATGTCTAATCCACAGTATCCAAATATATATATATATAGATTAGATTACATGGCTAAAATGGTTTTATTACTAAAAGCTGGTCAGTTTTTATGGGTAAAACATATCACTGTCAGTCCTTTAAAGGGTAACTCCACTTTCGCGGTTAAAAAAAAAATGCAAACAAAGAAAAAATAATCTAGCGTATACAATTGCCACACAAGTCATATTGTAATCGAATGTTATTAAAAATTCCCTTTCCTTTTCAATCTGCGGCTGTTTTCATTTTCTGTAAAGTGCAAAATGGCCACCTGGAGGCG
The DNA here is from genome assembly GCF_042186555.1 of Aquarana catesbeiana. Classification (NCBI taxonomy): domain Eukaryota; kingdom Metazoa; phylum Chordata; class Amphibia; order Anura; family Ranidae; genus Aquarana; species Aquarana catesbeiana. Next base: position 276,976,585 of record NC_133334.1, read on the forward strand.
CTCTGTACACAGATGGTATACAGAGCGCCCCCCCCCTCAAGAAATGTCATTTCCTGCTTGTGTGATTGGCTCACTGATTTTCCCAGAAGTCTGCACTAAGATACAAGTCAGATTTTGGGCATCCCCTGCAACACATGTCATTTTTGGTGAGATACTCCCAATAGGAAATCACGGCTAAAGGAATGCAGGCCCAGCAGCTTTCCTCATTAGAGCCCTGCAGGTGCAGCAGCTGACTGATAATTATGAAACCACTCCCATTAGATTCACTTTCCAACAAACATGCCGGTTATCGGCATTCCTTTCATCACGCGCTGAGGAGAGGAGTGCCAATTAGTGCCCACCAGTGCTGTCTCTCAGTGCCTATTAGTGATGCCTATCAGTGCCGCTTTTGAGTGCCCCCTCATGCAGCCTATCAGTGCCAATCAATGCCACCTATCAGTGCCCATCAGTGTTGCATATCAGTGCAGCCTCATCAGTGTTTATCAGTGCAGCCTCATCAGTGCCCATCAGTGCAGCCACATCAGTGCCCATCAGTGTCTCCTCATCAGTGCCCATCAGTGTCTCCTCATTAGTGCCCATCAGTGCAGCCTCATCAGTGTCTCCTCATCAGTGCCCATCAGTGCAGCCTCATCAGTGCCCATCAGTGCAGCCTTATCAGTGCCCATCAGTGCAGCCTTATCAGTGCCCATCAGTGCAGCCTCATCAGTGCCCATCAATGCAGCCTTATCAGTGCCCATCAGTGCAGCCTCATCAGTGCCCATCAGTATCTCCTCATCAGTACCCATCAGTGCAGCCTCATCAGTGCCCATCAGTGTCTCCTCATCAGTGTCCATCAGTGATTCCTCATCAGCACCCATCAGTGTCTCCTCATCAGTGGCCATCAGTGCCTCCTCATCAGTGTCTCCTCATCAGTGCCCATCAGTGCAGCCTCATCAGTGCACATCAGTGTCTCCTCATCAGCACCCATCAGTGCAGCCTATCAGTGCCCATCAGTGCAGCCTCATCAGTGTCTCCTCATCAGTCCCCATCAGTGTCTCCTCATCAGTGCCCATCAGTGAAGGAGAAAAATTACTTATTTGCAAAAATTTTATAACAGAAACTAAGAAAACTTTTTTTTTTCCCCATAAATGTATTGAACGGGTTGTAACATACATAGAATACATATCACATGTATAACAATTATAGAACAAAGAGCATAGGATAATTGTTGTATAATATGATCGGTCATATAACAAATCATATATTTGCAGATTCACAAAATATTGTTTACATAGTAGGTGAGGTTGAAAAAAGACACAAGTCCATCAAGTCCAACCTATGCAAAAAAAAAAAAAAAAAAAATCCCAGTGGTGATTACATACCACCAAAATAAATTTTTATCTGTTTCCAAAAAAAATGATAAAAATTGTGTATGGGTACAGCATTACATGACCGCACACTTATCATTCAAAGTGTGACAGCGCTGAAAGTTGAATTTTGGCCTTGGCAGGAAGGGGGTAAAATTTCCCAGTAGGCAAGTGATTTAAAAACTGACCACACTAGGCATGAGAGCACCCCATGGTCAGCTCCTTAGCTCTCTAGCTGTGCTGGGAACTCAGTGCGATCTCCTCCAATGATCAGATTTGTCCTGACACCCGCCCCCCCTTTCCCACACAGCCATTCACTGTGAAGACCGGTGTGCTGCTGTTTTTTCTCCCCCAACTCTCTGTGCAGCTGAGGGAATGTGATTGCTTAGGAAGCTCTTTGAAAAATGTTGCTGAAGGTAGACTAAGGCTCGATTCACATCTATGCATGTTGCTTTTGAGTGTTTTTGGAGTTTTTTTTTGTGATGCTTGCCATGTTTTTGAGCAGCGTTTTTGTAGCGTTTTTGATGCATTTTTGCCGCGTTTTGCGTTTTTTTTTTTTTTTTTTTTTTTACAGTTTTTTTTTTAGACTGTATACAGTCTAAAAAAAAAAAATTAAAAAAAAAACCGCCAAAAACGCTGTAAAAACGCTGCACTTGCGTTTTTTATGCTGGTCCATTGAATTCTATTACATGCAAAACGCTGCATTTTGCATGAAAAAAAGTCCCCGACCCTTTCCAAAAATGCAGAGGTACAAAAAGGCATTGATGTGAACATGTTCCATAGGAACCCATGTTAAAAAAATTCCCATGCATTTCTGCAAAATGCATCAAAAAATGCGCTAGTGTGAATGGAGCCTTAGGCCTGGTTCACACCGTTTTGCAGAAACACACTGCAGTCCGTTTAGCATGGTTTCCTATGGATGTAATTCACATCTGTGCATTTTTATTGAAAAAGCCAGAGACTTTTTTTTTTCTGGTTTTTGGTTCCATAGACTTCAATGGATCAAAAATGTGTATTGGAAAACGCAAACCACGCCTGCAATATGCAAACTGCAACCTGCATAGGTGTGAACCAGGCCTTATACTTTAAGACTGAAATCTAAAACACAGTTTTCATGTAGCTTTGTAATAGTTTTTAGTAAATGTATTTTTACACACAGTGCAGCTAATATAAGTACCTGAATCTGTCTTGGTATTAGCCTCCTGCCATCCCCTGTACAGCATCCCAAGGAACATGCAGACAGGAGGAGAGAGCAGAGTGAGCAGAAATGATAATTTGGGAAATGACTAGTTTTTGGCATGTTGCACTTTGTCTCTGGAATTGTAATACTTTGTCATTTACATTGTGTGCTTTTTTTTTTTTTGTAGACGTTGGTTTTGGTTTTAAAGAGGAGGTACTGAATGAACCCAAAGACCCTCAGAAGACGAAGAACCCGTCTGATGCGGCACCGGCCACCCCGGAGAAGAAACCCGCCGTAGATGACCCAACGAAGAAGGCAGAAGCTGGGAAACAATCCTGATTTTTATTACTGTGCACTGCTTACAATAAAACCAAAGACTTTGGAATTTCTTCCCCTTAAAATGTATGTAAAGCGAAAACTTTTTTTTTTTAGATATATATCATTTTGAATAGACTAGGGAAGGGTTAGGACCCCTGTTAGGTTCAGGCAGATTTCTCTTTTACTTCCTGTCCTGGAGACACAACAGGAAGTGAGAGGAGATCTCTACAACGTGAGGGTGGCCGTTGTCACCAAAACAGGTTTCCTATTAGAAGATTTTCTTTTACTTCCTGCTCCTGTGACAACTCAAAAATATTGGGTTTCCCATCGCTTTTTTTTTTTTTTTTTTTTTGGTTTGGCTACCTGAAAAAATAAAGATAGTAAAAGGCTGACAGGGGCTCTAACCCTTCCACATTCTATCCAAAACTAAAAAAAAAAAAAAAAAAGGTTTGGTTTTACATACACTTTAATGTTCACCAAATATCTGGCAAACTTGAAATTTCCTCCTTCCTAATACATAGATTAACCCTAAGTAGCGGAGGTAATAAAAAAAAAACTCTGCTACAAATGCGCCACTATAAATTATTAGGGTGGTTGTAAACCTCTGAAAAGGAAAAATGAACAAAGCATATCCTTCTATAGTGTGTTCTAGCCTCAATCCGAAGCACCTCCTCTGATTTCTGTCTCCTCTCTCATTCCTCTGCTATCTGCATGAGTCAGTTCTGACAGGTAATGCCAACGCCAGACAATCCTGGGAGAAAAGCCCCCCCCCCCCCCCAGCACACAGCAAGTGATTGACAGCCTCAGCTGTGCATATTTCCCTATGAGACTGTGTAGAGAAAGGAGGGGGGGGTGTGCCCATTACCTCCACTCAGGTCTCAGATTACACTCAGCTCCCTGCTCCATGATATGCTGTATGTGACATTAGATCCCCACCCCCTTGCCTGCTGGAGCTAAGGAATGCTGTGTAAATTCCGTATTTTGAATGGCTTTAGAGAAGAGAGGGCTGCAGATAATCATATACAACTTTTGTAGGAGGATTTTTGTAAGGCCTCATGCACACTGCTGCTGTTAAACGCATGTTTTTTTGTGAGTTTAGGAGTTTTTTTTTTATGCCCTTATACACCACTAATGTTATCCTATGTGTTAATGCACACATTGTTAGCAGTTTAGTAGCAAGGGAGTTTAGAGGATGTTTTCTGAACACCCAAAAATCACATTTAGGAGAGGCAATTTTGACCACAAAAATGCTGAACGCTGGTAAACGCACAAAAACGTGCATAAACCCAAACGACACGCTAGGCGCGTTTAAGCACTTCAGCGTTTATTTAAATGGCCAGAATACATTAAAATTCTGGCCAATGAAATAAATGAACACCCACACTCTGCTAAACTCACCTAAACTGCTTTGAAAAAAATGCAGCTTAGGTGAGTTTATAACCTCTTCGGTCAGGATTAACAGCGTTTACAAGAAACCATGAGGTCTAAGAGGGCTGCAGATTAATAGGTACAACTTACACGGCAGGGGTTTGTAGGTTTGCTGCAGATAAACAGGTACAACTTATGTGGGAGCAGTTTGTAGAAGGGCAGCAGATAAACAGGTACAACTTACGTGGGAGGGGTTTGTAGGATGGCTGCAGATAAACAGGTACAACTTATGTGGGAGCAGTTTGTAGAAGGGCAGCAGATAAACAGGTACAACTTATGTTGGAGGAGTTTGTAGAAGGGCAGCAGATAAACAGGTACAACTTACGTGGGAGGAGTTTGTAGGATGACTGCAGATAAACAGAAACAACTTATGTAGGAGGATTTGTTAAATCTCTGTGTATCACCCGAGTCCAGTCACTTTGCTGTGTATACGGAAGGGTTTACAACCACTTTAATTTTAGTTTTTTCTTTTTTTTGAGATGCAAAAAAAAAATATACAGATTTCCCAAAAAGTTTGGCCTTGGCCATTACAATGAAAACCATTCGGTGGCAGGGTAAATCCTCCCTCTCATTTTTTCCATCCCTAATGTACTGACTGATAATATCACCTATTTTATTTATGAACATGTATGTATGTATGTATGTTCAGTTTTTGTTTGTTTTTGTTCAGTTGTTTAAATCAGAAATTCCAGATAAAATACCAAAAGGTAAAAAGAAGAGCCCAATATAAAAATAAAATAACAAAATCAGCTTTAGCTTCAATCCATGAGAATACCCCCGCAATACTTTTTTTTTGGGTGTCCTAAGACTGATGGCCAGCATTACTCAACCTGCTCCTTCTGAGCCCGGGTCATTCTGCCCCAAGAGTGTGACTGGACAGTGAACAGAGAAGTAGCACAGCGATGAGCTCAACTCTTTGTCACTCTGCTCTCACCGCTATTAGCATGCTTCTTGTCAGCGCATGAACCGACTGGCTCTTTTCTGAGGACAGAAAAGGTAAATGACCATACCTTCACTGGCCACTCCTTTATTGCACCAAATATTGTATGCAAAACACTGGCCTGAAAGTCTGCATTTGCATAGGGATTTAGTAGTATGCCCCGCCCCCGAGGGACAGGGCTTGGGCTTTGGTGATAGGCTAATCAGCCACCAAACACTGCCTGTGTGAACTTTTTTTTTTTTTTTTTTCTGCAGTTTTTATTATGTTATACTGCTTGGCAAAATTATTTATTATGTGTTCTTCTACTCTCAGATTTTTGTTTCTCCTTATTTGCTGTTCCCGGTTTTATTCTTGTGTTTAAACCGACATTTAAATAAAGGATTTAAAAACAAAGAACAAAAGGATCTCACTGGTGGGTGAAAATAATAAATGATCGCTGGTGATGTCAATAATTAGGATTATATCTGTGGACCTGCAATGTGCATTAATGTATTCTTTGCATTGCCATTTATTGCATCTGCAGTGAAGGGCACCACAATGCACATCGTGTTTGTCTGCTGCATTGCTAGAAATGCTACAGTTGCATTGTTTCACGCACTAAGGAGCATTGCCAGAACATTCAAAACAAAGAGATTGTTATAATACAGTCGCCTTAATGCAGAAAATTATAATCTGTTAATGCAACACATAAGGGTCTATTTATAATATTTGTATATATACAGTATCTCACACAAGTAAGTACACCCCTCAGTGACATTTTTGTAAATCTTTTCTTCTATCTTTTCATGTGACAACACTGAAGAAATGACACTTGGCTACAATGTAAAGTAGTGAGTGTACAGCTTGTATAACAGTGTAAATTTGCTGTCCCCTCAAAATAACTCAACACACAGCCATTAATGTCTAAACCACCGGCAACAAAAGTCAGTACACCCCTAAGTGAAAATGTCCAAATTGTGCCCAAAGTGTCAATATTTTGTGTGGCCGCCATTATTTTCCAGCACTGCCTTAACCCTCTTGGGCATGGAGATCACCAGAGCTTCACAGGTTGTCATTGGAGTCCTCTTCCCCTCCTCCATGATGACATCACAGAGCTGGTGGATTGTTGGAGACCTTGCGCTCCTCCACCTTCCGTTTGAGGATGTCCCACAGATGATCAATAGGGTTTAGGTCTGGAGACATGTTTGGCCAGTCCATCACCTTTACCCTCAGCTTCTTTACCAAGGCAGTGGTCGTCTTGGAGGTGTGTTTGGGGTGGTTATCATGTTGGAATACTGCCCTGCGGTCCAGTCTCTGAAGGGAGGGGATCATGCTCTGCTTCAGTATGTCACAGTACATGTTGGCATTCATGGTTCCCTCAGTGAACTGTAGCTCCCCAGTGCCGGCAGCACTCATGCAGCCCCAGACCATGACACTCCCACCACCATGCTTGACTGTAGACAAGACACACTTGTCTTTGTACTCCTCACCTGGTTGCCCCCACACACGCTTGTCACCATCTGAACCAAATAAGTTTATCTTGGTCTCATCAGACCACAGGACATGGTTCCAGTAATCCATGTCCTTAGTCTGCTCGTCTTCAGCAAACTGTTTTCAGGCTTTCTTGTGCATCATCTTTAGAAGAGGGACGACATGGGACAAAATAGCACTAAACTATGGTTATACATGGCAATGACCACAGCACATGGGCAACACACTGGTAGTAATGGCATACTGGTAATCTTGGCAATATGTGATGAAACACTGGCAATTTTGGAAATATTTGGGCAACAAATAGGCACAACATACTGGTAGTTGTGAAAGCAGGTGAGCAACAGAAGTGGGTAACTTAGTGGCAATCCTGATAATATGTAGGCAACAAATAGATATTATGTGTGCAAAAATGGGTAGTCATAACCCCAGCACTCTGTACATTACATACTCCTGTCTGACCCCAACACTCTGTACATTACATACTCCTGTCCCCAAAACTCTGTACATTACATACTCCTGTCCCCCACACTCTGTACATTACATGCTCCTGACGCCCACACTATGTACATTACATACTTCTGTCCCCTGTGCTCTGTACATTACATATTCCTGTCCCCACACTCTGTACATTACATCCTCCTGTCCCCCCCCCCACTCTGTACATTACATACTCCTGCCCCCCCCCCCCCACCACTCTGTACATTACATACTTCTGTCCCCTGCGCTCTGTACATTACATATTCCTGTCCCCACACTCTGTACATTACATCCTCCTGTCCCCCCCCCCCCCCCCACTCTGTACATTACATACTCCTGTCCTGACCCCAACACTCTGTACATTAAATACTCCTGTCCCCCACACTCTGTACATTACATATTCCTGTCCCCCACACTCTGTACATTACATCCTCCTGTCCCCCCCCACTCTGTACATTTCATCCTCCTGTCCCCCACACTCTGTACATTACATCCTCCTGCCCCCCCCACTCTGTACATTACATACTCCTGTCCTCCACACTCTGTACATTACATACTCCTGACACCTGCGCAGGGCAGTCCTTAATATTAATTGGACCCTGGGAAAACATTTTCTTAGGCTCCCCACCAAGCAATTTCGCTCTCTACCCCACCATCCCAAAAACAAACAAACAAACACGCACATAGACTTATCTCAAACAACTTTAATAATGTTAACATAAAGAACTGGTCCAGACTCACTGATTGGTCCAGGCTCAGTGATTGGTTGGTAGAGGTTATTGCACATCCTTACCGCTCACTGATTGGTTGCTAGAGGATACTGCACATCATTACCGCTCACACATTGGTTGCTAGAGGTTACTGCACATCTTTTCCGCCCACCCATTGGTTAATGGCGCTTACTGCGCATCATTACCACTCAGCCATTGGTTGCTAGAGGTTACTGCCCATCGTTACCACTCACCCATTGGTTGCTAGAGGTTACTGCACATCCTTGCCACTCACCCATTGGTTGCTAGAGGTGATTGCACATCCTTACCGCTCAGTGGTTGCTATAGGTTACTGCACATCATTACTGCTCACACATTGGTTGCTAGAGGTTACTGCACATCATTACCGCTCAACCATTGGTTGCTAGAGGTTACTGCACATCGTTGCCGCTCATCCATTGGTTGCTAGAGGTTACTGCACATCATAACTGCTCACTGGTTGCTAGAGGTTACTGCACATCATTACCACTCACTCATTAGTTGCTAGAGGTTACAGCACATCATTATCACTCACTGATTGGTTGCTAGAGGTTACTGCACATCATTATTGCTCACCCATTGGTTGCTAAAGGTTACTGCACAGCATTACCACTCACTGATTGGTTGCTAGAGGTTTCTGCACATTATTACTGTTCACTGATTGGTTGCTATAGGTTACTGCACATTATTACTGCTCACTGATTGGTTGCAATAGGTTACTACTTATCATTATCGCTCACTGTAATGGGGAACCACCAGTACACGACCAGCCCCCATGCCCCCCATTGGAATACCAAGATGTAATTTAGATGGCAATTATTGTTACTATCACTGATAGTTGGGGGGCAGAGCAGTATTGTGGTGTGTAATGCGACTGTTGGGATACAGTTGGTTGGATGGCGGGATGCAGTTTGAGGTGATAGTGGCATTATTGGGGATGATAGGCTGAGATCATATCTCCTCTAAAATGTTACGGGGGTAGGGTGATAGGATGCCAGCAGTGGGGTACAGGAGACAGGGGGTGGGGTTGTAAGAAGCTGGCAGTGGAGAACGGGTGGATGATAATGACAGGTGGTAGGAGGCTGGCAATGGGGTTCAGGGGGGATGATGATGACAGGTGGTGGGGTGGTAGGAAGCTGGCAGTGGGGTACAGGGGGATGATGATGATGGGGGGTGGGGAGGTAGGAAGCTGGTAGTGTTATACTAAGCAGCATAGGAGAGGGAAAAGAGCCAGAGGAGGGGAGGACATGGGCCACCTACTAACCCCCGAGACCTTGCGCTGCTTGCAAAACTAGTTGCGGGAAGTGCGGGTTTAAGGGGCAGCTGCTTTAGGCCCCACAAAATATTTGGGCCTGGAGCAGCTGCCCCTTTTGCCTCACGATAAAGACGGCCCTGGTCATGCGAGAGACTAGGAGAAAAGGATTCTCTCTCCAATATTAAAACAAACTTGTAAAAAAAAGTGATTTTAGGGGAGATTTTAAAAATGCTCATAAATTATTATTTTTTTTTTTTACAAATTATTGTTAATTTTTGTATCATCTTGGGGGCAGCCTTGAAAGAGTTATTTTCAATATGAAATATGCAAGGTCATGCGGACTATTACAAGCAAAATAAAGGACTCCATAAATGTGCAACTTTTTTACTTTTTAACATTTTTAATAAATACAGTAAATTTGCCTAGTAAAATGGGAGTTTTGGTTAAGGAAATAAAGATTTTTGTATTTTTTTAGCATATTTATAAAAGGTCCCAAATTAATATTGTATGTGAGAGTAAGTTTCCTTCAGATAATCAATATCTCCCCATTTTTTCTCTTTGAAACTTAGCAAAGTATTAGGCATTCAGAAGGGAGATACTTTACCCCCCACATATAAAAAATAGCAATAAAACCTCTACTTGCAATGTTTTTCTTCAGACTATTTCCTTGTCAAGTTAAATTTCTCCAGAATGCTATTTATTATTGAATATTGAAATCTGCACACCCACAATAAGGTAATGAATGAGTCCCACCCACAGTCCAGCGTTACCTATAGAGTTCTATGAACATATCCTGATTACTGGAGATTCCTGTCTGGCTGTCCAGGACCAGGTAAGTCAATAACTCCATTCTATACCTGCCAAGCTACACGGAATAATTATAACTTTAGCCTGTTGTAAGTAACTTAACATAAA